>NC_141689.1:917371933-918574269 GCF_964263255.1 Lissotriton vulgaris | reverse complement strand
CTTGTTTACATGCAACTGAACTTGACAGCTAGTGCCGGATGTCTTTGTTTGCCACAACGTTCTTGTATTTTTTTTTTTACTGGGTTTGTGGGTACTTCAGGGCACGTAAGGATTGTTTTTATTTTTGTAGGCCAACGGATTTTAGCCAGTCTAAGCGAAAAACATTACGCTTGTTGGTTTTGTGCGTATGTATATCTCAATCTCGTTTATCATGATATGCAAGTCTGTCAGAGGTCCCTACTTTATCCTATGCAGAGGTGGCTAGTCCGGTTATCTAAATCTCCCAAGATTGGTTTCCTGTTTGTATAGCTGCAACGAACTTGTACCCTTCTCCAGTCTGTTTATACTGCCAATACTATTGTAGTCTTCCAAAGGTACAATGATTCTGCCTGGCGCTCTGTCTTGTGGCTGAAAGAGTAGTATTCCTTAGTCTCAATGGGTCCTTTAATTTAAATGTAAAAATTAGGATCAGTTGTTTTCGGTTTCTCTTGTAAACTCAATTTTCTGCTCTGAGAACATTAACTGTTTTCCTTGCAGTGAATGCAAGATATGTACTTGGTGAACAAACGGACTAGGAAAGTAACGTTTTAGTTTAGAAGCTATTTTGGCGAGATACAAATCTGAAAATGGATATTTCCCTCGTAATGCAATTTGAGGGATGCCATGTCTAAAGGCAAAGTAGCAAGAACCACTGCAAACTAACTAGGAGGGCCGTCTCCCGTCTCTTGCTAATCCAAGGTCTAGTGCTAGCAAGACTAGACTATAGCAACGCTATCTACCTCAGCGCGCCGGAATCCACCTACCAGATCCTACAAAAAACCCAAAATGCCGCAGCCCGCTTGCTCACAAACACCCCTTCAAGAACATCGGCCAAACCAGCATTGAGAAAACTTCATTGGCTCCCAGTGAGGGAAAGAGTTGCGTTCAAGGCCCTCTGCCTAGCCCACAAAACCTTACACAACGCTGGCCCCCCCATTCTGTGCTCGTGGATCACCCCTTACAGACCATCGAGAGCGCTCCGGTCTGAACAGGGTAACCTCATCGCGGTTCCCAGGGTGAAGAAAGCCCGCTTTGGCGGTCGCAGATTCTCTGTAAACACGGCCAAAAAATGGAACGCTCTTCCCCCGAACCTTAGAGCGGAACCTAACCTCCTAAAATTTAGGAAGTCCCTCAAAACACTCCTCTTTCCCTGATCTACTTGAAGTCTCCTCCGCCCCTCCCCTGGAGGGCACAAGGCTCAGCGCTGGGATACTCAAGGGTGACTACGCGCTTTACAAAAATCAAAATAAATAACAAAAATAAATAAATAAAATGTATTGGCCTTGTTAAATCTCACTAATCCCCATGGCATATATTAGTCTTGAGAAATATACATCTTTGACTCCTCGATCCGGGCAGTAAAAGTCTTCCGCTTCAAATCTTAGAAGGAGAAACCCTTTATTGAAAAGGGAAGGGGTTTTCTTAGAACAGACAAAAAAAGACAGGTTCCCTTTTCGTGTAGTCTAGAGGAAGAGACATTCGTCTCTGAAGGTTTTTTTAGAAGGGGTTCTGTGGTGAGCCAAAACACGTAATAAAGCTGTTCAGAGATCAACAAATTTACAGTCAATTAAAACTTCATTTAGTAAACAACATTTTGCCTCTCTTAGATCATAACATAAATTAATAAGGATGTAAACACTATTTTTATAAAAGCAATTCTTTATTGTTTTCTGTCTTCCCACACAATTACTGACTGTTAACACGTGTACAATTGTACTACTTTTTAGACCGTGAATATGCTACAAAACGCCTTTATAATATCCATTAAAAAAAGTTGGTGGGGGAGTATGCTTTTGGAACAAAACTGGTTTCATGCTGCACATCCCTGCAACAAGCTGTCTGTGCACACAGTATATTGGTGGCCGATATTGCTGTGCTCAGAATTGAATTTGTGGTTCCACTCAGTGGGCACTACTGTTGCTTATAAAACAAGTAAATGCATACTTTGGGTGATAAACGGCACACTAAATCTACAATATAATTGTGATGGTTAATTCCTCCTGTAACAAACTGCAAAAAATACAATGGAGACTTGGACAAATTGCTAAAATAACTGCCTGCTCTTTCTATTCTTGTGCAAATGTGAATAATTTTTAAAAATTCTCTTCTGCTACGGTGAATCTTTAGTTCTCACCAATATGCCAACTTAAAAGCTTGACTCTTCCTTGCAGTACTTGGGCTTACACTGCGTAAAGAGTTAGACTGGTGGCAACAGTACATAAGCTTTAATCTCTGTGGCGACTCTTAAGGCTTGAATCACAAATAAGTCTTCTAACGCCATGACTGCTTTCTAACTTTAAAGGCATCTCTGGTAATTTGGACACAAACCAACATCGCCGTCCTCTCTTGATTCAGACAATACAGCGCTACGAGGCCTCCGGGTTGTTTGCGCTTAACAAAACACAATTAATAATAATAATAGAGCATACTGGACACAAACCAACATCACCGTCCTAGAGCATACTGGCAAAAGAGACGGTCTTGTACCAAGTCACTTCTAAAGAAAGTGTAACAGTTTTTTTTTTTGCCCATCCCCCCCAAAGTGACTTCAGAACTGTTGTTCAAATCATAATACTCTTTCATCTGGGTGGTGGTTCCACCCTGCTTCATGGCCCCCCCCCCCCCCCCCCCAAACTCCACGCTGACAAATCATATACGCTGCAGTACCTTTGACTGGAGCTCCACCATCTCCTATTTCTTGCCTATACTATCTTCAAAACCACAGGCCTCCTTTACAAAGCCAACCTGACCAGTCCCCCTGCTTACCTTTTTGGGCAAGCTCTGGTGTATCTGGGAACACTTGTAGCCAGATCACCATCAAACCGGAGACTAAGGCACTGTTCTGAAGTTTTTCAGAATCCAGGTGATTATCGTAGTGAATAAACAACGAGATGCCCTGAGGTTTGTCCGTTATCTGGTGGGTGCAATAAATGGCAACTACAATGAGATTCTAGGGAATTGCACAGATTTAGGTGATCACTCCTGGGAATTAACTGATGCAGTAAGTACCACCCAACTCATAATTCTGACCCCTGCCTAAATGGTTCAGAAAACACCAACCCACGCTCAAACCACACACAAAGGGACAAAAAAGGTTAGCCGGCCTTCCATGTATGCACCAAGAATACCAAGCTTCCCTGTAGCCATAATATGGGCCGCTGGTATTATTCAATTGTGCGGCTGCAACGCTTTGCGATTTATTATCATTTTGCCACATAATCCAGCTACATGATAAAAAAAATGTAATAAAAAAATATGCATAGGTAAAACGGTTTGTGATTCTAGCTCAAATGGTTCCTGAGTTTCTAAACTTAGGCACCTGGTGTCATCTTCTATTTCACACTCCACTGTATGCTTGCTTTGGTCCCTGTACAGTGCTACCATGCCTTTTTGGGTATGTTTATGCTGTGCAAATCATACATACGATCAGTAGCAGTTAATGTGCTGGGGGTACAATCTGCCTCTGCAGGGCAAACAAACTTTCCGGCTGCGAACAAACTAGAGCCTACAGCAGAATCGTGCCCATTAATTTTAATCGGTGTCAAATGTTTTGCAATGCCGAGACCCTAACCAAATTTGCTTTTCCTTCTGGGCAAAAGATCTGTGGCAGAGGTTTTTATTAGACGGGTAATTACAGAAGGTTTCCTTCAGAGGAGACTTAATATCAATGCTCATTATAAGCACCTATGTCCATTGGCTCCAGTCTTCTCACGTGCAAGGTCAGTGGCCTTTTGTGTATCTCTTGTAAGCACAACTGTACATGCGGCACCACACCAAAGTGCACCACCCAACCACCCCCATAAGTGCATGACTCATGAAATATAGAAGGCAAGATGGCTGTGCCTTTCTTTTTTCAACTGATCGATCCTTTTATATAATGTGCTGAAGGGTATTCACTTCCAAACCAATATCTCTTTGGATCAATTGGAAGTTGTGGTCTGAATGGGTTGGGAGTGTTTCTAGTATGCAAAATGCAGACAGCGGAAAAAGCGCTACCACACTAAAGCTCTCGTAGTCTAGCTTTACATATACTCCTAGCATTAGGCATACTCCTTGTTTAAAGAGGGATAACTAGTTTGGCTGGATTATTCTGGGGGCGTGTGAAACGAGACTGGATAATCGGGCACTGTGGCCATACCTGTAGAAATGCGGTGGGATCTAACTGTTGCCACGCATGGCCCACCTACATATCCCCTCTTGAGACATCTCTTCATCCACAAATCCTCACAACCACAGGGCAGAAAGTAGAGGAGCACAAATGATATCTTAAAGTACTTGGACATGAGCAAAGGAACAATACTGACGGAAAGCCACTGGTACAGTGTGTGCTGCAAGGAATTTCCTGCAGTGAATTATACTAAAAACCAGACTATCGAGCAACCGTGGTTCGGGGAGCATTGACTTTGCACACTTAACACTTAACTATGTTTAAGCTTAGTTAATTCAGTCATGGACACTAATTCAAACTGCACACCCTCAGTGAACTAAATGGAGGAAAATCACTCTGTAAGCTGAAAAAATCTACACTTTGCTCAAAGCATGGCACCTGCACAGTATTGATCATGACTGCCCCAAGTCAATACAGTCACTGTTTCATGCTTCCGTTCACTAAAGAAGCCCGGCCCTGAGGAGGATTTTTAAATGGCTTCCAATCTGCACCAGAGAAACTATTGTGCAGACCCTGGTTACAAGCAAGATAGACTATGGGAACATCCTTTATGCTGGGGATCAACAATAAGCCCAGCAGAAGGTTTCAGAACTTAACTGCCAGAAAACGCTCAACCTCACACACTGCACTCTCATCCCACAAACACCTAAAGAAGCCCAACCAGCTTCCCATTGAGAAACTAGCACCATTCAAACTCCTCACCCACACTTTAAAGGCACTACATAGCACTTGCCTATCATACCTCAATGAGCTCATCTTTCACAAACCTTCAGGCTTGTCCGGACTCCTACTGGCACAAATCCCACCCATGCAGGAATCTGTATCTAGCGGGCTAGCCTTCTACATCACTCCTAAAGCATGCAATGACCTGCCTCTACACAGAAGAACCTTCTCACTACTTGAGTTCAGTGAGAAGCTGAAGACCCGGCTTTTAAAGTAGTACCACTAGGCCCTAGGTGTGCCTAAACTCAACTGCTCAATGCCAGACTAACCTACCTGGTGATGGTGCGCTCTACAGATCTGCATGCCATATCTTCTAGGTGTGGAAGCATGCAAGCTGAGCAGAACTGTAACAACATAAATAGGTGTGTGACACCGTAGCAGAAGTTGTTTTCTCACTGGGTAGACTCCACATTTAAAACCTTCGAACAGCAGAGATCGTTGCATGACACTGCTAGAAGACTCGACTGCCAACTCTAAATAATGTCCTTTTTATTGGTTTATCAGGTGAAAGTCGGTTTTGGTTCTTCCCCTTCATATCAGTTATTCTTATGCCATTAATCCCAAACATTTTAAGGCAGTGTTCATCATTGCTATGTAAATGGTGGGGATTCAATTTACCAATGGCAGGAGGCACATAGAAATACTGTGTAAACAAAATCGCATAGCCAAAATTTGTCTGAATCCTACTTATAATCTTCATCCTTGGGACCTGGCTCCTACAAAGTTTGCCTCTAGACTGCACCCTTTCTAAAAGGCCATTCATGCTAACGTACGAAGATGGAAACTTTTTTATCTGTAGATGTTGCAGCGTTCGTTTCTCCCCACACCTCTTGGAATTTAACTTCTTGATAGTAGAAGATGGTTGGTGGATCCACGAGACGCCAATGGGTGTTTCCATTTTTATTATTAGGCAATAGCAATTTCTCCTGCCTCTAGTTCGTTCTTTCTACAATAGCGCCAGGGCACTCCTTGGAGTAACAGTCACGCTTTATAAATAACACGCATGGACACAGACTATGTTGAGAGGCATTCTATGGTAATACTCAACCAGATATTCAGCACTGGCCCAATGCAGCACAGGTTTAACTGATAGCTTTGCCTTAGGCCTGACCTGCGCAGTTCTCAACTGTGCCCAATTATAAACACCTGCACGTAACCTGAACACACAGATATGAAGGCAGCTCTTTTACAGTACAGCACACAAAAGTAATATATTGCATAAAGTTAACTACAGAAAAACATCCTAGAAAAAAATTGAACACTGGAATTCATGAGTAAACAAAATGTAAAAAAAAAGACATGACTGTTCCCAGGGTAGGAGGGTCGAGGCAAGTGCAGGCAGTGTTCCACAAGGACCGCCCCCCCTCCTCTTCCTATGATGACGCTGCCAATGTAAGGCTCCCCAGAACCCCAAACAGTAGATGTCACCCCCCTTATTATTGGCAATCCTTTTTTTTTTTTAGCAGCGTCAGACTGGGACAGAAAATATGCTGGGGCATCGGAATAAGTGGCCTTCATCTGTGAATTACATATGTAAACAAAGTGGGCCGTGTTTGCATATTACAAGCCAGCCCTGCACTTACACTGAAGAAACACTTAAACATCCTATATAAATAAACCATTTACTTTGGTAAAGCACTCTTTGATAGACGTTTATGTACAATGATAGATCCGTATTGTTCACCTATAAATTTACTTTTCCAGTAGGCAGCACCCACAGGTAAGCCTCCAAGTGCTATAGGGGTTGCTGGGCCCCAGTTAGAAGCTCAGATTACTTTGGCCAATCGCGGTTTGCTTGTGTTAGTGTCTATTCTGGACATGCTCCCTCTAAGATGTTTAAACATGGCAGGAGCGTCTCCTCTCCTAAGACACACCTGTTCGGGGTGAGATCGCACCTAGCACCAGGACACCTGGATCTTCGTTCTTTCGCTCTGGGGACAAAGTAATCTATACTGGTAAGGCCGTTCGTGCTATTTGCCCTCCACGCTCCACTAATTGCATTAGCCTCAATCCCTCCTCTCTTGAAACAGTGCCTACATTTGCTTGCCCCTGCTGCGACTGATGTGTAACTGGATTCAAACTCCACCTTGTTCTGAATAATCGCCCTCTCTCATTGAAGTAACGGGGACATGGTTTGACTTGCTCTTATCAATGCCCGGTGCCCCTAACTTAACACAAATTGGAAATTGCAGACCTTTTGGATAGGCATCATCTAGGCCCACATTTTATCACTGAGACCTAGCGTGATGCTTCTTGTAATCCTTTCGAGACTGCTGTCCCCTCCTAGTTGTCTCCTTAGACTAGACAGGCCACTTAAAAGGGGCGTGGGCTTGCTTTTATTTATTGCAGCTGCCTTACCGTTATTTGTGAACCTGCATCTACTCCAGAGTGTGAAGCCTACTTTTTAAACTTGGACTTAACAATCTCACCTGTAAAGGCCTGCTTGTATATCGTCCACCAGGCCCAAGAAATAGCTTCTTGAACAGCCTGTGTTCATTATTAGAAAACAGCCTATGCGAAGACTGTTTTACTACTCCTAGGGGATTTACATTTTCACCTAGAATCACACCGTAATACGAATCTCGTTTCGAATCAGCCACCTTAATATGCAATCTACACATCCAGCAGGACGCATCCAGGATGGCCTTTTAGCAGCAATCCACACCTCGTGCTGCAATCTGTGCTTGCCCCCCGGGCTGGTCTGACCACCATACAATTCTATTTGCACTAAATATCCCTTACAAACGGAACTACCCTTTTAATTCAGGCGGTCCCTCTAGCCATAGGACTTGGAGTTAAGCCTTCCTGCTGCCCCCAACCATTGAAAAAATGCTGAACACGTATCTATCGCTGTTCATTCATGAGAAGCAGCTCTTGGCCCAGACCCAACTGAGTTTGGGTTCAGGCCAGGGCATAGCACAGGCACATCCCTCAAAGCTACTGAGAAATCCCCATCACCGTAGACAAGGGTGGTGCTGCGGCCCCTTATCCTCCTTGACCTATCTGCAGCCTTGATATGGTTGCCATAACATTTTGATCAACTGTTTGGCTGAACTAGGAGTAAAAGACCAGGCTTTGGCCCTTTTTGACACCCTTTCTCTCGTAGGATTCAACCAGTGGCTTTAGGCTGCTATCTGTCCTCTCCTTACCCTGTGTGGTCCCTCGCTTAGTCCTGCACGTTTTAATATATTTGTCCGATTTTGTCTTCTTTGATCAGAAGATATAACTTCGCACTTACCCTGATGACACTCAATTGGTAGCGTCTATCAATGACCATACAGTTCCCACGCGCTTCCTGGACTGTATGAGAGCAGTCCACTCGTGGATGAACAGCCACTGTTTAAAGCTCAACTCGGAAAACTAAAGTGGTGTTAGTGGGCAAGCTATCCCCCTCATGGTCCACTTTGTGTTGGCCAAATGAGACTGGCTCCTTTCCGACCCCTGTATTAAAAGCCAAGAATCTGTTTTTATGTTGACAATAAGTTAAACTATGGTGCACAAGTTTCGGCAGTAGAAGCCTTGTTCACTCTTAGGGATGTAGGGTAAAAGGTTTTTAATCATCATCCTATCAACTCCTTAATTAAGGTGGTCCCTGTGTTTGTTCTATTTAAGCTAGACTATTACAATGGCCTCTACTTGAGTCTTCAGGAACAACGTATCAACCAGCTCCAAACACTACAAAATGCTACTGCCAGATTAGTGTTAAAACTTCCTAAATTCCATGCTATGTCGCCTGGAATCCGAAAGCTTCACTGGCTTCCGGTGCAAAGTCGTGAAATTTAAAGCGGTGTGTTGCTCACAAAACTCCACATAACACAGATCCTGAATTTCTGAGACTCATTTTCCAGTGGTACGTTTCCAACAGACCCCTTTGCTCTCTGGTATTTAATACTCTCCTAATCCCCAGAGTTAGGAAAACAAACTGGGCAGAAGCATAGTTACTGGTACTACATAACTATAGAACAGTCTCCCGCCTCATTTTGGGGCCAGCTCTTCATTGCTTCTGTTCCGGAAAGAACTTGAAGCATGGCTTTTTAATAACTACTATCTTTTTTCAATGGCTCAAGCGTACTGGTTTAAAGCTCCTGGTTCAGCTAGTGCGAAGACACCCATGGGTGTTCGTGCACAGTATAAATTGCAATAACATGTAACACCCATGCAGTTACAGGTGAGCCAGCATTAATCTGTAAACAGACATGCAGAAACGTGAGATTCTGCCCACCTATGAAAACAGGTAGGCTGATATTACCCTATGAACAGACAAGCAGTGATCCAGGGGCGTTGGGAGTGGGGTCAAACTGGGACACGCAGTGTCCTTTAGTAATTTAGAAAACTAAACGAGTCACTGGAGCATGCACATTGAAGTTGCTATTGCGTATGCTCCAGCTGCCCTCTTGTATTTACTGAAAGGCTTGGGGGAGCCTGCTACAGAGCAGCTGTACTGGGCTTGCACAGGCAGCCCGTGTGTCATACTGAGTACCACAGGTCTGGACTATGTGACTTCTTGCAGGATGATCTGCAGGTATGGTTTGTTTGAAGCTTGCAGCCCTCCTCCTACACCAGTCTTAGTCACAGGATTATTTTATTGGTGGGGGAGGGGGGGCTTTATAAGCAACACATGTATTTTTTTAGAGCAGTTGTATCTACTATGCAGTAAAACAAAACGCTGTAAATGTTGATCCACTAAACATTGTAGTTGGATCAATAGTGTAGGCTACCTATATGAAGTCAATACCCTGAGACAATCTACTATATTATAGTCTGTAGAAGATAATCAACCCCTTCTATTTAAGCATAGGGGCCTTTAAACAAGAGTATTCCCTAATCGTGAAGGGTCCTCTCTAGAGCGGTTGCTTGGCTGTTGGTGATTCTTGAACAAATGTTGGCCAGGCTTAGTTCTAAATTGTCTAAAAGCTTACTTTCCTCACTTCATTCTTTCTGCTGGTTTTTGGGTGGTGGAAGGAAGATGCCTTCCGTTAATTTGACTTCTCCAGCCAAGATTTTTTTAGGGGGGCGTGGATAAAGGATAAAAACAAATGGCCTTGTGTTACTACATATGGCAAACTGTTCTTCAATATTTTCAGGGTGTGCCTGGCAAGATTTGCAATTCCTAGTAGGGTTGGGACATTCTCCTCAGAACTTTTCCCTCAAACAGCATGTTTCTTTTACGAAAGAACTATTTCATCCCCAGAACGTCAGTTTTTCATCTTTATTAATCCTCAGATTGTCAGTTTCACCTAGCATACATGGTACTGACCCGTATGGATAGATTTGCCTTTCCTGTTCATGGTTATTCATACGGTTTTGATTTCCCCACCATTTTTCCTGTAGATGGTCCAGGATGGCAACATCTGCAAATGGTCATGTTTTATAGCATATGCCAGGATTATATTGAAGGTTTGGGATAGGCCACTATTATGCCAGGAATAGCCCCAATATTAAGAATGGCCACTAGTATTCCCCCCTCCTCCATTTCATTCAATTGATTTACCACTTTTAAATATCTATTGTTGCCACATTATTTCTGTTCATGCATTATAACAGGTGTTACACCAGGTGTCAAACTGCTCGGATTGGAGGTTCGAACCTAGAAAAGGTAGACTCTGTATTCTGCAATTTTAACTGGATACTAGATTTGTGTCAACAACCCACATGTGTGGATGCCCTTTGGCGGGCAGCTCTTAAAAATGCATAGAGGGGCTCTAGCTGCACCCAGAGAACTTTCTCTTACTTAATGCCACTTGCGGCTTTTAGCTTTCTGACTTTTCAAGAAGTGCTTCCTTTGGAATGCATTCGGGACTATTTGTCATCTAAAAAGTACACTCCATCACTCAGTTGACATAGTCTCTTCCAGCTCTTTTGTGTGTTCCATACACATCAGTTACTTTATGCCAACTCTTCCCTCCCCCCTCCCCCCCCCCCCCCCCCCCACACACCTGTATTTGCAAAGCCTTACATTATCATGTTAAACCGTGTTTGTGCACGCTCTTGCTTTAATTGGCACGGTAATGCCTGACTTGTTAATTTGCCAATGCTTGTTTTTGTGTGTAGCTAGAAAACGGGAAGCAAGATGGGTGGTAACAGTAATGTCGTAAACCTATAAGGTGCAAAGTTTTGGACAAATACCAGTACAGTAGATTCGGTGTGAAATATTTCAGTCGCATCAGAGGAACAATTGGAACCGCTACACTTTGTGGGGAGTGCACGATCACTTCAGAGGCTAGTATCATCTGTCGTCAGAAATGGGTCTGACACTACACTGGCACTTTTGTATATACCACCTAATTTGCAGTTATTTAGCCGCCCATTGAAAGGCAGAAACATGCCGTACGCGCATATCCTTGTCTGTTTCTAACAGTAATACAAACCACGCTTCTGCATAAGCACTTTAAATATCGGGTGTTACCGTTGCGCAGTTCAGTGGTACTGTTTCCTTTATCCGGGAAGGGAGAACCTGCCTTGCTAGGATTCATACAGATGAAGATGGCCTGCGGGTAAATGTAGTGAGTATTTAATTCTGCAAACCATCTAGAACGATTCATTCTGTCAAACCACATTTTGGCGCTTTAGTGAGCACTTGTAGGCAGCATTGTAACTCCTGCTGGGTGCTGTCCAGGACTGCTACCACCTCAAAAATCGAAACTCTTCAGTGCTGATTAAGGTTGCCCCAAGATTATGTTGCCCCCCCCCCCCCCCAAACTTTACATGTTCGGATATACAAGGGAAATGGCTCCTGTGCAATCTTCCCCCCCCCCCCCCCCCCTTCTAAAAATATGCACACAAACTTTAATCCAGTGGTTCCCAATCTGTGCTCCGTGGCTCCCTGGTGCGCCGTCAAAACTAGACAGGGTAGCCACACGCCAAGCACTTCAATGTTGAAGTTTTTTTTAGCTTCAGTTAAACAAATTAAGCTTGCATGCATGATGTCGATAATTTGTAAGTGGTATGCCTATAGCTGGAAACTTAGTGCTTAACTGATGGCATATCGAGGGAGATGACCTCCATATTTCACTTGATTCTCCACGTTCCAACGGTAAGCGGAAGACGCCTGGTTTATTTTGAAAGACTCCTTGATAGTTCCGTTTTTTTCCCAAATGCATTTTACACTATTGCAAGTTACCTGGAAAGTAAAGTTGTCCTGTCTCTCAAACAGTGTTATGTATAGACTAGTATACTTGAACCATAGCTAGTTTCTGTACACACATTTCCAGATGGGCCTTCTCTTTATAAGCACCGGGAAGTAAAACACCAAATTCGCCATAATGCCTACATTTGGAAGCAAGAAAGAGGGATGTTTAAAAAAAAAAAAAAGAAAATGTATTTGGCTTACATTTTACTTGGAGGTAAATTTAGGAAGGAGACAGCTTAAAAAACCCCGCTGTATTTGGTTTAAAAAATCGTCATTTACCCTGCTGAGACAGGTGTGTTGGCACATGACATGGGAAGAAGTGCATGCAAATATTCAAGTTTAGAAGCACTTTGGGCAATGGGGTCTACAAGCATAGGGGTGCTGTCTAGTACTGTAAGTGGGAAAGTTTGAGGGAGTTCTCTAAAAAAAAAAAAAAATGCATGGGCAAAGAAGTGTGACTAGGAATATTTTACTAGTGCTGCCATAGTAATACGAAACACCCTGCGTATATGATTATTATACCTTCATCAGCTTCATCCTGATTATTTGGAGGGAGAAAAATGTAAGTACTCCCGGGGCCTGGCTTTCATGCTCCTCCCTGAAAAAAAGTAACTATGGTGAGCCGCAGCCAATAGGTCAAGGGAGCCGCTGGTCTGTTTGGGAACCACTGCTTAGTCTTTTACCTTCTTGTACTATCATTGCACCTCCTGCAGCTAGTACCTGGTACTCCTGTAGCTAGTGCCTGGTACTCCTGTTTGTGTTTTGCGCAACACAGCCTGTGAGAGGATGTTGGGGTGTACTCTGAAAGTTCGCTGTGTATTGGCGACTCAGGGAGCCCTTGAGACTTTGTGCACGGCGGATGCCATATAAACCCCTTGTATGCTGATGACTGAACCGCTCCGTCATCCGCTGCGGTGGCGCTGTGCTGATGACGGAGCGGTTCCGTCATGGCACGCCCGCCGCTCATGCGCGGCGCGAATTCCGCGACTGCGCTGAGCGTTCTATTGAGCGGGCGGGGCCATGACGGAACCGTTCCTTCACAAGCACAGCGCAACCGACGCTGGTGAGGGAGCGGTTCCGTCACCAGCATGTGCCCGCCGCTCTCCCGCCCCCTTAGCACTGCGGCGGAATAGCCGCCGCAGTGGAATCAAACTTGTTACCTGAGACTTATGTGTTTGTTTGGGACATTTTGTTTGCTTGTTGATGACACTTGCATTTGGCCCTACATCTTGTTTCCTGATATTGAGCCCCCTGTTGGAAATCTGGCACAAAATGACTTGGGATGCATTTTATGTTCTTCTTTCCTTGAATGTTGAGTTTCTGAAGTCTGACCAAATCCAATGTCTGGGTTTTCTGTTTTTACAGCACAATGGCTCAGGAGACCAACCAAACACAAGGGCCTATGCTCTGTAACACGGGGTGCGGCTTTTATGGGAATCCCAGGACAAATGGAATGTGCTCAGTGTGTTACAAAGAACATCTTCAGAGACAAAACAGCGGCAGAATGAGTCCCATGGGTAAGTGTTGCCTAAGAACAGCCAAACATTCAAGCCAGGCTTTTATTTGTGCCACGTTCAAATGGCTAGGTGTTCACAATAGATGGTGTGCATGGTCTGGGTATCCATGCCATGACTCTTTTGCAGGCAGTTTAATGTTTAGGTCTATGAAGCGCAAGTTAAACTACACTGTTTGCGTTCTTACTACTTAACCATGGCATCAAATCTTTACAAAATCTGACTGCTAGTCTGTAAATAATGTTTTATATCTGCAGGTTCAGCTAGTGGTTCGAACAGCCCTACCTCAGATTCATCTGCACAGCGAGTAGAAAGCTTAAGCAACTGTGAAGGTGCTGCAGGCAGCACGTCTGACAAATCAAGGTAATTGTAACCTTAGCAGCGGGTTCTTTTGCAGACCTTTTTTGGAGTGGGGCTGAGAGAGGGTATGTTTATGGTATGTTAAGACATTTTATTACTTCTACTACACTATAATCTTGTAGCAAGACCCTCTTTGTTAAATTCATGTAAGAGACGTGTTTCTGACTCTGGCCATGTGCATGAATTTGGTAATTGTGTTTTGCCATTTGCACCCCTAACAACATTAAACAATGCTGTACTTGGGCATGCTAGGTTGATAGGCCTTCACTGAGGATGGAACAATGGATCTACAAAGGGCTAACTTATAGTGTGGAGGCAATTTAATTCAGAATCTTAAATTCTGTGGTAACGTGGCTTAGCCAATCTAATGCACCGGTCTTCTCTTTCAAAATGAGCTGTTGTCCATCATAAGACTCTTTTTTCAGTACTGAACTACAGATCTCGAGGGGTAACTAGAGGGCACCACTAAGACTGGTGACACGACAAACTTAACCAATCCTGTATTCCAGATAATTTCTTGCTTACAAGAATTGTCAGTTTGAGCCATATTAATGTTGGCTGTTCTGTTACTTTGTTTATACTCTTAATTCAGCTGAATGTATGATGAGATGTGTTGAGCACATAACACTGTGCTAAAAACATTGTTTCAGTACTTGTCTACCGAATTGCATTCCCTTCTCAAATGTACCCCGACTGTCTTATTTGATTTGCTTTACTCTTGTCTTTAGAGAAATGTTTTTTATTTTGTCATTAAGCACTTTGAGTGTCTTGGTCTCATGTACTGCTTTTCTCTCCAAAAATGCACTGTTGCTTTCCTCTCCACATGCCCCCTGCTCCTCTGTTGTCCCCTACCAATAGCAGACCTTTAGGGGAGAAAAAATATTGAAAGGCCCAGCAGCTTCCATTTGCTACTGGGCCACCCCACATTGCAAAAGGGTGTTTTGAACATTACCTAAAAGTAAAAACAAACTGTGTCTTCACTCCTATGCTATTTAATCTATATGGTTGGCTTTGGAAAAGCACTGGATACTTATAGTTTGGATCCTCCAAAGCCAAGTTCGGTCTCCTTGCAAATAATTTATTACGTTGACTACATTGTGGTCATGAATTACACCTAGTAGAGTTAGCAAAGGGCTCTAGACGCCTTCAGCAAATTTAACATGGCCAACAATCTACAGGTGAATCGGGCTAAAACCAAAGTCCTCCTATTAGGTGGCTACTGAAGGACTAAGACTGCAACTTGGCAATTGGAAGGCAAGACTATTACCACAGCAAGGCATTTTAAATATCTGGGTGTGTGGTTCAGCGAAACTGGCTCAGCCGTTGCCAGAGTAAGACCTTCAAAATAAGGCTGCAGCCATTACTTATGGGATTAGACAGTTACATCGATTATTAAGTAGCACCTCTGCTACCCCTACCTTAACAGTAACAAAGGCAACCTTAACCCCAGCTCTGCATTATGGTTATTTTGCTTATCCTGGGGCACTGGACGCTAACTAGGAGTTATGTCCTATTGTAGCATACAAAAAACAATTACATCAACATGTCCAACGCTCCAGATTGAGACTAGGGCTAGTAACTCAATCGAGTGCAAGGCATCCATGTTAAAATATTATATCCAGTGCAGGACTGTTCCCAAGAATCCGGTAAAAAGCCTTTTGAAAACCATTTATGCAAATCATGGCAACCCATGGTCCATTCAACTGCATGGTTATTCAAGATTTGAAGTGTCTCCCCTTGGGGATGGTGCCGACCCATATTCTGCATGGGAGATTGCCATTAACAAGCAAATGAAAGTGGCTTCCTGGGAACAGGATTTACTTCCCGTTGATAGCAGAGGATTGGCGCAGCCTCTAAAGGATTCCTTTCATGTTGGGGAAACCACAAATATTTCCTTGGCTTCATCAATGCAGCTACTCTGGCTCAAATCCTTTATATGAGACTATTTTCTCTACCAATAAGCGTTTTTAATCCGCTCTGGTATTAATGATTGCACGTTATGCCACAATTGTCAAGAATCATGGTTTAGTTTTTTATGCTGCTGCTGCTCCGCTTTATATCCTCCAAGGAGACTACTGCTAAAAGCTATTTATTTTGTGGCGGAGGGAGCAAGTACCTGCGCACAGGCATCTTCCTTTTGCTTTATTAGCAGATCAGCTGGGGAGATGTACTAGATTTGTGAACATTTTAAACCAAACTTTATTGAATGTTCGGGCTACAGCCTTCCCTTTGAAACGTCCAATATTAATCACATAATTTGCAATCTGTACTGGGCTACCTGCACAACAGTTTGGGTGTTAGTAAGATGTAATTTGGAGACTGCTGTTCTCCGGATAGAGGGTGCTAGTTTATCAGGTTAAAACCCTCTTAGAAAGAATGTCTTTGCATTATGGATGTATGTGTGCCCTAAACTAAGGTTATATTGGGTGTTTGTTGGGAACCCTTTCATTTAGCATCTTCCCCCTTAGTAAGGGAGGTACCAGGAGGGCAGACTGGAGGTAATAGCCGTGATAGTCCCAGTCAGCATTAAGCACCAGGGGGTAGGTGTGATAATTCTAGTGAGCAATAACCACTTTGTCTTTCTGTATTGTATTGTTTCATTGGTGTATACTGAAGGCATTAGGTGTAAATTCATTTTGGTTCATAGCAATTATAAAACTGCTCAGTATATTCATTACCTACCTCGTATTGGGAACATCTTTTTACATGGACTATACATTTTTAGTAGTTATGTAATTATGTTTTTCCTTTATGAAAATTGTTTATTTTAGACGTGGTTTGGCCTATGCACTCTGCACTTTAAGTTGGGTGTATTGAGCAGAGTACCCGACGAATGGAACTTTGCTAACTTAAGTATTTTGAAAAATCGGTTTCTTATTTTTTTCTTTGAAATTGTTATGGTTTTAATTAACTATACAATAACCTATTACTGTCAAGAGCCTCCTGATTGGGAGATCCAGTAAGAGCACATCAATACAATCTGCTAATACCAAAGTGTGCCTGCTCTAAAGAGCGCCATTCAAGACTGACTAGGAACTGGCAGTTTCATTAGTTTGTGTCAACAGTGACTTCCTTTTCATTAGATGGTTTTTTTAATCGTTAAAGTGCATCCTCCGAATGCACATTAAAACCACAGCAATCAAAAATATGTAAATACAGTACTTTTAAAATTAAAAAAACTTATACACACATTTAGACAATTGGTTAATAAACATTCAATATACATAATACAAAAGTTAATCAATTTACTACAAGAAATATTCCCAAGAATAACCATTTACTACAAGAAATAATCCCATGAATAACAAACAGGTAAAAAGAATTCATTAACTGTAGGGGGATTTAACAGTAAAAGTGCTTTTTCATCTGTTGCTGTAAAGTTCTTTGAAATTGCTGGATACGTTTTCCCTGTAAATAAATAATCGGACAGAAATGAGACTTAATTCAGATCTGTTTCACAGCTCAACTATATTGACAACTTGGATGACAAGATAACATCCTTCTTAATACACGCCTTTTCACTGAACTGAATCTGATTAAACCTAGATTTCATAAAGTCTTCATACATTAGGACATAAATAGGCCTTTACATAAATTGCATCTCACCACATTTCCGAAATTAGCTCAACTTTTAGTATTTTCATCTGTAAACCCTCTTGTATGTCCTGGTCAAAAGCTTCTGATTTTTGGCTTTTTTGACACTTTGAAGTACTACTATTTACGCAGGATAATACTTTGACACCGTTTAGGGCCATCTGTTGTAAATGGTAATTGTAAACTGTTCCAACTTGTAAATCAATGTATTTTCTGGACTGCTAAACAATTGAAGCAAAAATAAGAAATAACTTTGCAATAATATCCAGTTTATACCATTCAAACCAAACCCTAGACAAATTTCAATCTAACTAGAGGAGTTTACGCCAAGATATTGTTTCCACAAGACCGATTCATTATTGGCTATAGTTTTAAGAGGAAAGGGACCCGATCATCTCCTGTACATTGCAATAGGAATTACACTAGCAATATACATCTATAAAAGTGATTGAAAATGTTTCCCTGTGCGTTTGAAAAGACAATGACCACTGTTCCTTGGCCTCGCAGATGGCTGACACGTTCATGGGGGTTAAACCGGACTCAAATGGTATACGCGCACGCAGGATCTCATTTTTCAAACGATACCACATTGAAAGTAAAAGTCCCTACACCTTTAACCTGGTCCGACCACTGGCTAGTCCCTTTCAGGTTGACCAGCACTCTCAGGAATAATAGTTCCAGGCCTACGTGTGAGGAAAGGAGAATCAGAGGAAGGTATCTCCTGATTCTATGGGTCCAGTTCTTCATAGTGCCCCTCCTCCGCTCACGGGTGACCCCACAACGATGCATCTACTTTCAACTGCTGGGTCACCTCAGCCATTGCTAATGTTGCACCAACTAAGGCTATGAAATTAGCCAGGATTAGGCCCTCTGACCCTTGGTTCACTACAGAACTCCGCTTGGAGAAAAGCTTATGTAAGAAGCTAGAGCGTGCTTGGCGGAAAACCTACAATTCAGAGGCCACTTGTGCCTACAAAGCAGCGCCCAAAAAATTCCATGGGCTGAAACGCAATCCCTTCAGGAACTACATTGCCAATCAAATAATAGCTTCTGATAACTCTGGTAAAGAAGTCTTTAAGATTGTGCAGGGCTTCATTAAGCTGCAAGCCGTGAAGAGTACCATTGCTCCTTCAGCCACTCTGTGATAACTTCTTCTTCCAGGAGAAGGCTCAAGCTATTTACTCCTCTTTCCCCTTGATGGGGTCTCCTACCATGACTTTACCTTTTCCCGACCACTCCAACGTATGGTCTGAATTATTCCCATTCTGATCAGAAGCATCCCCCTTTAGAACTGAAGAATAATAAATCTGGCTCATCCTTGACCCTTGCCCAGCTAGATTTTTCAAGCTGTTGGCCTCTTGGCTCAACCCTCAATTAAACCCCATCTGGATTGCTAGCCTTCCATTTGGAAAAGGGCATACGTCATGCTGATCCTCAAAGAAGATGCGGATCCGGCAGAACTTAAGAACTGTAGGCCTATCTCGCACCTGCTAAAATCCTTGAGGAGGCAGTTATCTGACTTTCTGGAGGCTAATAGCCATCTCCATGACTCCCAATCTCGCTTTAGACCGTCTACAGCACAAACTGCTCTGCTGGAAGTGGCAGAAACTATACGTGAATCCTTAGACCAGGGTAGCTGTGCAATGCTTGTGCCACTGGACTGGTCCGCAGCTTTTGACACTGTATCGCACCGGGTTCTGCTGGAAAGACTGGGGCATCTGGGAGTGACTGGAATCACCCTAGCTTGGTTCCGCTCATTTCTCAATGCGCAAGTATTTCTCCGCCCCTATGTCTCCTCTTCTGGTCCTCATGTGTGGAGTCCCCCAGATGAACCCACCCCCCTCGCATCGTTAGTCGAGCAGTGTGGTGTGAGAGTGGACTCGTGCTGACAAAACTAATCTGGTGCTCTCTTTTAAGATCACGCAGGGGCAGCGTTTGACAGTTTTTAAGCACGGTTTGAACATTTCATTTTGGATGACAGACAGTTGCTTGAAATTAAATGCCGACAAAACTGAGGTATTTTTCAACCAACCTTCTCCTCCATAGTACAAACTCTAGTGGCAGACTGAGCTAAATCCTCCAGTTACTTCAGCTAGACATCTAGCTTTTAAATTTGATTCCAACCTCAGGTAAGATTGGCCATGTTTACTCATCGTGCTTCTGGAAACTGAAAGCCTTGCGGAGATTCCTTCACCTCCTGCCTATGGATTGCCTGAAAACGGTGGTCCATGCACTAGTTACTATGCTAACCTTGTACTTTGGTCTCCCAGCCTACTTGATTAGGAAACTGCAAACTATTCATACGCTGTGGATAGACTTATTCGGAACATGCCACTCTGTCATCAAATCTCCCCTCATTTGCGTAGACTCCATTAGCATCAGGTCAAAAGGAGAATAGACTTCAAGGCTCTGTCCTTTGCTTATAGAGCAACTAGAGATATTGGCCCAGGATACCTGAAGCAGAGACTCCAGAAATACCACCAGGGTTTTGAGATCAAATCGCCAGGAATTGCTCCAGATTCCTCGCTTCGTAACAGCTAGGATTAGTGGTCGAGCTTTCTCGGTGAGAACTGCTTCTCTTTGGAACTCTGTGCCTGACCACCTACAGAAGGCTGATGTTTAGGAAGGTTTTGAAAACCTGGCTGTTGGGCCTACCTTAGTCCGTTCCTCCCCCTCCTTTTTGCCTATCTGTTGAATCTGCTGGTAGTGCCAGGACACCTCCATTAGACGTAGCCGTGCTCTGTATAAATGGAATGGAATGAAGATCAAACCAGAGCTTTGCTTCTTAAGTATCAGATAAATAGGACACTAGCTTACGCAAAAAAGAATACTCTTGAATTTACATATGCCAGAGCTTTCGGGAGACTTCTTTGTCATTTATGCTTCACGTAGCTGAGCATTCAGATTCTTCCCAATCCCTCAGGCGTAACCTACCAGATTTCACAGATTGAAAACTTTTGAAGTTCGTAGATGGTTCTGGAAACAAAAAGCGTATTGAATGTCATTGAAACAAGGTATGTTTTGTGTGCACAAGCAATTTGTATTTTTACTATTCTAGTTTATGGCTAACCTGAGACTTTATCAAGTTAATGTTTTGATGTGCTGCAGGACTGTCTCCAGTATTCCATTTTCTTTTTTTTTTTTTCTTCCGTTATTAGGTCAAATGGTAACTGGTGGCAATAGGATGTCTGTATGGTATTGAATCCACTTTGTATTTCTTGCATTTTAAATGTTGTCTGGCTTTATTGCATTAATTGATCTAGGGCTTTGTTTTCATTAAACTAGAGCATACATTTTTGCAGAGGACGTTTTGGATCTCTTGTTTAAAGAGCAAGTTGCATTGACATGGATTTGGTATCCTGTATTAAGCATACTTCTGTTTCTTTTTTGGCTCTCTAGAAGTTTACTTGGGTCTGCCTTGCCTGTTACACAGCAAATGACTGAAATGAGCATTTCAAGAGATGAAAGTTTCACATCTGCAAAAGTGGAGTCTGAGCCAGGTATGCAATAACGATTTTAGGGGAAAATTTGTTTTTGCTTGTAATAATGGGGGAGCGAATGAGGGTTGAACATATCTGACATTTTTATGAAAATTGATGTTAAACTTCGTTATGAGACCATATTGTCTGAAGTGTTATGTGAAACTATTACACTAAGGTGCACAGTGAAATTTGAGCTGTAGAAAATTGTTCTCGTCATGTGATGGGGTCAGGTGAAACTGGATTCCCGATCCTAGTTGCCTTGGCACTAACTTGCCACCACGTTTGAGTGCCCCTATTACCTTTTTGACGCATGTTTAGGATTTGGTAGTAATTTGAGTTGCATAGTTGGTTGTGGCTTTTGTTAGGAGCTCCCATCTATAGTAAATGGATGATGCAAGTAGGAAACGTTAAAAAAAAATGCTGAGCAAAGCTATCTCCTGCAGTGTTAAATAAATCTGAAATAACTTGTCGAGCACAAATTGTTTATCTTGCTGATCATTCTGGGGAGGGGTGCTAAAGCTGACTTTAATATTACAGCTCCCCGAATCAAAAAGCTTATGGTTGTTGTAACTAGGTTGTATCTGTCTTCCACAAAGCTGTAATGACATAACATGAGCACAAGTTGCATCCGTCTGTAGCCAGTTAGGAACCATAAGTGGTAGTTCTGATCTTAAATTGTGAAGATTTGTGATTGCAATAGGATAGACCCATTTAAATTCTCCCATATCAAGGTCAGATGCCAGGTTAAGTGATTTTTATGTAGAGGTAGGCCTCAGTAGTTTGGTTTCTGTATCTGATTTTGACTCTGAAATAACTAGATTTTGCAGTAACATCAGATATTGAGTCAAGAGTGTTTAGATCTCCTATTGCGCACTCCTACTTTGTGGGGTTTTTACTGCACCTATGGGGTCCATTACAAGAGTCCAAGGGCTCACAACAGTATGAACTTGTCCCAGAAATAACCCTTATTGTGGCCTCAAACCTCCTATTCTGGTAGTTTTTATATTCTAGAATGTGTGTTTTGTGTACCAAGGAGTTCAGCTTAGGATTTCAAATGGTTTTAAATAAATTGCAATGATTAAGTGTTTTCTTTCGCATGTGCGAGCCTCGCACAATAGAGTAATCCAGTGTTCATTTGTATTCCCTTTAGTAGATTTACTCTGCAATAGTTAAAGCAGAAAGCGAAGATGTGACAAAGGCGTACAGCACCATAGTTTGGTGAATGCTCACTGCACACTACTATGGTGTTCTGGAGATCGCATTAAATTCTGGCAGGGCAGACTCACTTTATCCTTCTGATGTGAATACATTTAGTACCTTAACTGAATGAAAATCTTCATTTCGTTCTTGGTATGTATTAGCTATTTCCATTTAGAAAAAACATATATGGTTGTCATTTTGTCCTATATAGGATGGCAAGACACGGACTATCATATGTTCACATTTGAACTAGGCTAACGAAGTATCTTTGCCCCCGTGGTTTATATGCTGGTGTTTGTGCCCGAGTCCAGACGCTAGGCTTGATGAAAGTAACCACTCTGTTCAATTAAACTTTCTCCCACTGGATCAAGTGAATTACAGCAGTTGGCCAGCATTATGTTTAAAGTACTATGCATCATACGTATCTGTAAGCTTTTGCAACCTGCAAGGACGCTTTAGTGAAGCTGAAGGTACCTACATTAAACCACTCCGCGAGGAGGGTGCTTTCTTTATGTTCAGACACCTGTTTGTGGAGTAACATTCTTTTAGTACAATTTCTAGAGTGCATGGCTACCCGGAATGGCCTCCCAGCGCTAACCAGCTACAGGTACTACTCAAAGATTTGGTTAAGTCGAAAAGGACTGCTATTACCAATATCCTAAATTATGGTTCGGTTTCAGTTTTCCACTAGTGATGTGGGAAGCGCGTTTCAGAGCTGTTTGGGGGGGGGGGGGGGGAAGAGAGTCGAAGGGGAGCAGGAAGGCAAAGGAGCTTCCTTCACTGCTAGCTCTTTATCTGGGCTGTTGCAAACAGCTGCTGGTCGGAGTGCAGCATTGTTGATGTATTATAGGGTGCAAGAAGACTGATTTAGCGTTGGACCCTTTTTGTACATTGTTCGATGATCTACTCCCAGTGCTTTAAAATAATCTTTTAAGCTCTGGCAGCTGATGCAGGCTTGCCAGGGCCATAGTTGCAGATAGGTGTTTGGGCACTTTCATCAGTATGTCTTTTTATGACAGCCTTGGGTCTTACTGGTGTAGGGAGCAACCATAGCAGTTGTGAAATGGCTAATCCTTGAACCACTATTCTGCACAGTGGTTCAGGTAGACATTTCAGAAGCTTTCTCAGTGTTCTGAGCAGGCCAAAGCAGGTTGCCAGGTCGCTTTTTTGTTTTTTGCTTGAGATACTATTGAGAGCTTCGAGGCCAAACCGTAGTGTTTTAACCTCAGATTTGGGGTTAGTTAACTGCCAAGAAAGTTTGGCCAGTTCATCTCCATCCACCTCGTGGAGTTATGTCCTGTCCATCACCTTTTTCCTGCTCGCAGCCATCCAGTCAATGGTTTTAGTTGGATAGCAAGTTTGTCAGTTTGTGAAAGTGAGATGATCTGTGTATCATTTGCTTAGGATATTGAAGAGAAGCCTTGACTCTTTCTGACCTCCTGGGACGTGAAGTACAGGTTAAGGAGAAGTCCTGAGGCAACGTGAATTTTAGGAATTTAATTTCTGATTGTACTACTCCTTCACCTATTCGGAATGTTTTATTTTGGAGGAAGGAGTTAAGCAATTTTAGTAGTGCTCTGTATATACCTGAATCTTTCAGCATCTTGACTAACCCCGGATGTGACTGTCAAAAGCTGCGCTCCAATCCAGGTGGATCAAGGCCGCTGGCCCGCATTTGTGTCCAGATTTGCTATTTTCTAGTTTTGTCCTACTGCTCACTAGATGGAGCAGTTCCTTGAGTTTGCTGCACTATAAATCTTTAGAGCAAAGTAATTTATTCTTGGCCCTCTAATAGCTTAATGTGTTTTTTATTTTTGTACAGCTTTCTTTTAGATGTTTGTCAATAACCCAATACCTTTTCTTCCGTGTCATTTTTCCTCTTTTAAAAAAAAATCCTTATTTTTTATTGTTTCGGTCTTTGTTATAAGTTTTGTCGCAAACCAAGGAGCCTTATCTCTTAGGTGTTTACCTCTGCCTCCGAGGTACCAAAATATTTAGGGCATTTAACATCTATATCGCAAAGCTATTATAGGTTCTTGAAAGATCTGACCTTGTCAGGGTTGGAGTTGGTTAACATTTTCTGCCATGCTTGCACGTCCAGCTTTGCCCAGTTACATGCAAGTCTGGATTGGTGAGGTGACTTTGATTTTTGTATTGCATAGTTGGAAGGGTATTTATTTTGTAATCTGACAATATCATCTCATCCATTATAATTGAAAAAATTATATCTGGTAGGTGGCCTTGTTTATGACCTTTTTTCAATTAGATCCTGATCACTGAGTAATGTTTTTTTCTAATGGAAACTTTTTTTTAAAAAAAAATATTTCTCCCCTCCCTGGAAAAAAAAATAGGACCATGAGCTATTAACCTAGATTCCTTGTGCTAGGTTTTATGGCCAGCTGGGAGGGGGGGGGGGGGAGTGAAATATAGATTTTATATGCTGAAAATGCTACGCTCTTTGCTCTGTAGGAATTTGCTGCTGTTCAGGTTGGTTTTTGTGTAGATACATTTTGAATGATGTGCCTCTCCACTCATGTTTGGTTACTGCGGTGCTTGTTTTTTTTGGTTACCGTATGGTGCCTAGTAACGTTGTACACACTTTGCTTGGTCTCAGTTATGTTGGGGACAAAAACAAAATGAAACCTTTGTCATAAGCCACTATACGAAAATTCAACGATGCATGTAGAATACCTATTCAGTTTAACTAGCCAGACTCTTGTAGTTCTTAGTTTTGAGATGAAAAGTGATTGTTTTGAGTATCTTCATTTTCTCATTCCCGTTTATGATCTGTGATAATTGTACTTTGAAGTTGAGATTGTTTCCCCGTACCTCGTAATGATTGGTTTTAGTTAATGTAAGGGAGAGGGGTTTGAGCACCTATCAATTCGTAGAATGAATCTTGTTTTTGGTTTTTCTGATACGGCTTTCTTTATTGACATTTAGGGGATGGGTTGGAGTTGACCTATTTATGGTTAAACTTCTGTCTGTACAAGTAATCGCAAGATGGAAATTGTTTACCTTTAAAGATTTGTAAAGCTTTTTTATTTTGCTCAAATATTCTAGTCCTTTTTTTTTTTTTTTTGCATGAATCTGATTTTTTTTTTCTCTTTACATTTTTAGTTGTAACGCAACCAAGTCCATCAGTATCCCAACCGTACATTACGCAGAGTGAAGAAAAGTCTCCAGAGTTGCCTAAACCAAAGAAAAACAGATGTTTTATGTGTAGAAAGAAGATCGGCCTTACAGGTAGTTTAACTGTTTGATGCATCTGTTAGTACTTTGCGATGGGTAAGTGGGAGGGACTGTCATAATCCTACATCGGCCACAGTATTTCTCCTATCTTCTTATCCTCACTGGCTCTTCGATGAGACTTTGGTTGTAAGAAGTCAACATACCGTTGCTCCTAGTCTCTTCCCCCCCCCTCCTTAATCACAGGGCTGTACATCTTTCGCCTGTGATTTTGTTCAACAGCTTGGCAAGAGTTTTTGCTCCGTTGTCACGTGAGTGTTTTGGGAATGCCAGTACTTGTAGTAGGAACATTCCTATAAACTGTCAGGTTCAGGCTTCGACTCCAAACATAACTTGCAAAACTGCTATTATGGAGTTATGAGAGAAGAAAACATTCCTTTTGGCAATAGTGTACAGCACCCGGCTTTTTCCTAATGCTGTGCAGCATGGTCCAAAAATAACCTGAAAATGAGGTGGCACGGGCACTGCTTGAAGTCTTCATTCCACTGACATGCATGCACATGCAATGCTTGAGTGCATGCATCAGAATGCCCACGGATTGACACGTGCAATTTGCTTATTAAAAAAATTATATATATATATATATATATATATATATATATATATATATATATATATGTGTGTTGGTGGGTGCCCTACGTATGGTTTTTTTTTTTTCCGCATAAGGGGACATTTAAAGACTTCAGGTGTTTGTAACAGAGGATCAAATGAAGCGAGCGGGCAAAGCATGACAGAAGAGCAACAGTGGTGGGGGTCAAAGGGGGTTAGAGGGCAAGCGCACATTGAGAAAATTGACTGCAACAGCAGGTAAGCAGCATGGCAAGGGCAGAGAACAACATGGAGTGCAATTTGGAGGGGATGCGTGGCTGGGTCCTATTTGGACATGAGTATCGCGGCATGGGTAGGACCGCAAAGGGCATCTGGCAGGAACACACAGGAAGGACTAGTAGAAAACGCATGCTTTCTTATGGAGTGCTTAATCAAAATAAACTCTATAACTGATCAGTGGATGGTTGGAAGCCATCCAGTCTGAGATGGTAAAGGGAGTATGCGCCACAGGAATGACAGACAAAAGATCGACAACCTGGCACATATTTGCAATATTTATCGATTTCTTTGTTTTATTGTCCCATGCTGCACTTGCACTGTGGGCTGATCCCCTTTCCTTAGACTAGCAATGTCTAAAAGGGTCGAGGCTGCCATTGAAGTGAGATCCTAGTATGGGACACACTTACAAAAAAAAAGCATTTGTTTGAGAACTTGACAAATGCTTTTTTTCTGTAAAAGCGCCCCATACTGCGCTATCCCTTTAATGGTGGCTATGCCCCTTTCTGTGGAGTCCCCTCATCTATGGAAAGGGGCGTAGCTGACAGATTAAGTGCTGCATGGGTGTTTATACGAACTAGCATTTGTAATGCAGTAGGTGTCGTATTTACAAAACTCTTGTAAATGCGAGACCTATTGCATTGGAAATGCTTGTTTTTTTTGGCTAGGTCAACAGCATGATATAGCTATTCTAGTTCTCATTTTGTTCATTCTTAGCACCTTTCTTCTAACATTACACTGTCATTCCCCTTAATTGAACTCGGCATACATGGGAGGGTAATGGTCATCATCCCTGCCTCAATCCTCCTATGCTTATTACAAATCTAAAAGCTTGGAACGTGACGACCGGGTTATTTACAGCTCAAAGCATCTGCTAATTTACAGCAGTGGCTGTAAAAAGTGGTGTTCCTAGGCACAACTGGGATTGCTGCTGTGATCCAGTTGTGCCAAGACTAAATTCAAGCTTTTGTTATTTTGCATGAATAACACTCCTCGCTCTTAATTTCTTTATTCATAGTGGCTTTTTTTGCAGTGTTGCAAAATCTCTAATAAAAAAAATTAAATACATTCATAGGATGTCTGACAACTTATTTGTTTTATTCCCCAATAGGATTTGACTGCCGTTGTGGTAACTTATTTTGTGGACTTCACCGTTACTCTGACAAACATAACTGCCCCTATGACTACAAGGCAGAAGCTGCAGCAAAAATCAGAAAAGAAAATCCAGTTGTTGTGGCAGAAAAGATTCAAAGAATATAAAGTTGCTACTTATGAAGAGACTCTGTTTTATTTTAATAGTTCTTAGGATGACATTAAAGAGCAGATGCATGGCCATTTTCCTTTTGATGTTCACTTTTGTTTTTCTTTAGTCAATTTTTAGGATGTATGTATGTTACAGGCGGATTTGAAGAGATGCAGCCCAGTTCTTAATATTCCCTCAGCCCCATGCATTGCCTGCAGAATAAATGGATTGTTGGGTAACTACCAATTTTCATTATTTGCGTGCCAAAAGAAATGTGTGCAACAGTTACCTGTAACTTGGTTCATGTGCCTGTAATCAAAATTGATACACTGCAAACTTTAGTTTGTCATCGTACATGGCATTGGAAGCAGAATGCAGTGTTCTACCAGAGTGCCGCAGGACAGCCATTGTGTAATGGTTCTATGAATTTCCTACTGACTCAAAGCTGCATAATCTTTACCAACTTAAATTAAGTTGGTGAGCAACTGTTGAAGCTTGCCATTTGGCTTCCCACTGCACATACTGTTTGTCTCGCTAGTACAATTCCTCCGTAGTCTAAAGGCTAGGACATTGATAGCGCTTCAGCTGTTGAATTAAGTTGGCCTGTGATGTGCATTGACAAACTAATCGCAAACTGCTATTAAATTTCACCTTTTGTTTGTGTGCAGGTGACATATTTTCTTTATTTTTAAACTGTGAAACAATTGGTATACCAAGGCTGCGGTTAAGTGGTTCTTTAAGGATGCGTAATCATTTTAACTGTTCTTGGGTGTAGGACTGTAGTGTTCTTGGGTGTATTGCATGGGCTGCATCTTGTACAAAACTCTAGAAAAGGCAGTATACTTCACTGATGCTTGTCTGGTATCACTTCTGTGTTCTAATGGAAGGTTTTCTTGTGATGTATGAAAGTTTGTGGGTTTTTATATATAAACATGTACAACTTTAGAGTAGTATTGTGGTAATGCCTGTTCTAATTTGTAAATAGTTATGTACAAAAGTCTTTACTTTATGATTTTACTCCAGTGTTCAGTCCTAGTTTTACTTAAAGGCATCAAGCTTTTTTGCTTTAAAACTTATGTACTTAAGTTCTCAGTTCTTAGATATGCAAACATGTACAGATAGTTAATATTTATGTATTGCACATAATCATGCTGTTCAGCATTTACCCTATATTGTATTATGTAAATAAAATTATGTACAGATGGATTTGTTTATTGAATGGTCTACTTTTTTTTATTTGATGCAGTTTTGTTGCCTGACTCATTTGATTTTATGTAACCTCCTTTTTTCCTAGCACGTGCCTTTAGTCCATAAACCCTTTATTAATTACCTTGATTTGCAAAATGGAATTCTCTACATGAACAGAACATTGTGGGTTGCTGCCTCTTCTGCTTTGACAGATACTCAGTGATGCCTCCATTTCCTCTACAGTAGACTGGTAGTACTGCGAAAGTCTGTCTTGTCACTTACATTGTTTAATTTGCTATAGGTGTTTAATCTAATCCTTTTGCCATACTACAGAAAATACAAGGGGTTTCGGGTTTGCATTTAAAGTAAGTTCTCAAAGTGGACTTAGGGGTTTGGCTTGGGGGAGACCTTGTCATGCTTGCATACCCAAGCTTGTTCCACAGCAAGTTGCTTCTGCTGTGGTTCTTATAATACTTCAGTTGTATAAGCAAGCTGAAATTGCTCCTAGGTGAAGTTGTAAGGTTTGATTCCACAAATGTTCATGTACTAAGCAACAAATCTGCTTGGTACATGCTGCGTGATCTTGACTAACATCCAGCAATAACTTTTCTGGGTGGCTGGTCTGGAGGACAGGAAGCACACACCCACTTAGCCCCCTCTTACATAAAAATGCATGTTTGCTGTAATTTCTTTGCCCTTACACAACTGTACCTTGGATTTGCACCGAGGTATTGTCATCTGCTGTAAAATAGGACTATTAACCCCTTCCATGCTAATGACAAGGTCCACTCGTCATGGGCTTTACCTGCCCTGTGCTTATGACGAGTTGACCTTGTCACGATCCTATACGCTTCAAGGATCTTCAGCACCCAGGGGGAAAACGCCTAGCAGCCAAGGTGTTAATTGAGCGGAGTATGTAACCCACCAAGTATTCCCTACAATCCTTGTTAGGGTGAACCTCTAAAGCCAGTTAACCCCTTCACTGCGGTGGCTATTCTGCCGCAGTGCTAAGGGGGCGGGGCGGAAATGCGGCGGGCGCACGCTGGTGACAGAACCGCTCCGTCACCAGCGTCGGTTGCGCTGTGCTTATGACGGAGCGGTTCCGTCATGGCCCCGCCCGCTTAATAGACCGCTCAGCGCAAGCGCGGAATTTGCGCCGTGCAGGAGCGTCGGGCGGGCCATGACGGAACCGCTCCGTCATCAGCACAGCGCCACTGCAGCTGATTACTAAGCGGTTCCGTCATCAGCAGGGGAGGGGTTAATTAACCTGAGTTCAATCCCTGGTAGCTGTGCAGTGCTGACTGGCTTAACTTGTCGGAACGAAATACACACTGATATAGTATTTCTTATTGCATTACTTAGAGAATCCGTCCCTGCGCGGGTACCAGGATAATGGTATCTATACCAGTATAAACTAAGCACACTGGCCAAAGAGGAAATAAAGTTTTAGTCATATATTTCCACCATATCTGAATCATGTTAAATCATTAATTTTGCTGTCCAACAAAAACACATACAACATATAACCACATAAAAGTTGTGCAAAATTGTTGTACATTTAAAAACAACATACATTGATGTCAAATCAAACGGTTCTTTGACAAAGCCAACTATAATTTCAATAAACCAATAGGTACATCAATTAATTCTTGGGTCCTATGGGTATTTGTATAGTTGATTTATGGAAAGAAGGAATGCGTCGACGTTTCGACCCTGGGGGGGGCAATGCACTGGTTGTGCGCATCAATGGTGGGTCTTCATCGGGACTGAACAATGGTGGGACAGCCTTAAATGAACCTCTGCTCCTTTTGGAAACCTGGTCCTGTATGATGAGGGTTGCTGGTCAGCCGACTCGGTCAACACGATAGTCCTTCAACCTCTATGGTGGTTTAATCTACCAGCTGGTGAAGATGGAAAGGTTATGGTTTCCTCGATTGAGAAACACTTGTGCCAGCATCTGTCTCCTTCTTTGCAGGTCACGCGAATAGCGGATCACCAAAATATAGAAGGTATTGCACATGGCACTTTAACCACTAGATTTTAAAGAAGTATTTGGTTTTGAAATATTTATGGACGATATTGAACCCCCGCAGGCAAAAGCTTTGTACATTCAATTTAGACTTGGGACTTTACCTTTGAATCATAGAAGTATCACGTGGGTGAATGCAGTTGTAACACCTCTGTGCCCTACATGTCACACCAGTTCTGAGACCATTGATTTTCTTTTTTTTTTTTTTATTGCCCCACCCATGCTGATCATAGGAAAACCTGGATAATCCCAGTTTGCCGCCTACTGTCGTTTAGATTTTAAAGCCCTACGTATTTTTAGATTGGATACTACACAGTGGCTCGTATTTGCAATATCAAGATTTCTTGTGTATGATTGGTGGAGAAGGTCCAGACTGTATAAAAGTGCATCTGTAAATACGACTGGCTAATAACGACTATTGTATGTTCTGGTGATGAGATTATGTATTCCCTTTAGTGCTGCTATAGTCCGCCTGTCCTAAGACATTTAGGAAATACTGTTTTTTAATCTTTTATCGTTTTATATTTGAAATGCTTTCATTACTGTAAATGATAATATTTTTGATCAAATAAAGAATATACATACATTTGTATAGAAGTATGTATAAATATATATGCATATATCCATCCACATATTTTATTTTGATATATATATATATATATATATATATATATATATTACACACATCCCTCCTTCACACTGGAAAAAGGTGCACCGACTCTGGCTGCATTGCTTTCAAAAACAGTTTATTCATGGAAAATAAACAGAGGCAGCCGGCTCACAGTCCCAACGTTTCTGCTCCGTAGAGCCTTTATCACGGCAGGAAGTCTTTGCATTTTGAATTGCCCACGTGCTTCCTTTTAAAGTGCAGGCTGTATTCTTTTGCAAATTGCGCAGGTGAAACAGTAGTTCATTTTGAAACTAACGTGAACAGCGCGATTTAAGTCCACGTTGTTCAATATTCTAGCGCTGAAAAAATTCTTCTTAATTTCATGGTTTCCCTTGCACATTAAAATAAGTCGTGTGCCCTTACAGCTTGTTTGTTTAATTTTTTTTCCAGGTAACTTTCGTACAATTGTATAGCACGGGGCGATTAAGTAATTTGCCCAGATTCGCACGGTGTTAAGCAAACGTTGAAGCTCAAACACTGATCCCCACATCACGATGCACTTCGACCATTGAATATAACACTAGAAAAATGAGTCTGGCACAGTTTGTTTGCGATTCGGAATTGTTTAGAATTAGTTCTTAGGAGTTTAAAAACATGTTCATCATAAAAATTAAATTTAGTGAAGCCGACCACAGTCTGACCTCTTACTTTGCTCAACCAACCACACAGCAGCACGTTTCTGGTTATTGTGTACAGCATATTTATTTTGCTTAACCAAACTCCCATTCAAGCTCGCACTCATATAAATGCAATTCATTTTTTCCATTTACAAATGTTAACACTTTTGCATTGTACATTAATCATTTACTTTTTTTTTTTTACAAAACAATATAAAAAAACAATGTCATTTGCAAGACCATTTACTCAACACAATGTCACTGCGAGACCTACTGCATTGTAAATGCTTGTTCTGTAGTTGGGGATCTCTGTGTATAGTCAATCTAGTGAATAGTCCCGCCCATGTGCGTGGACCCCGGAGCAATCAAAAATAATCTCTTACAGTGTCAAAAAATGCAGAAATGCATAGACACTTAAGAGAAAATTTTAAGACATATAATGCAGCCCCCAACAGGCTACACTGTCCAGTACTTCAGCTAGAAGTTCCACCAAAAAATCCACAAAACAGCAAAGCCTGTCCAGATTTTCATTTTCTTCAGTACAAACCCCTCTGCGAGATAGAGAGGAAGACCTGGACAGACAAGCCCCATAGGCTGCCATTATTTGTCTCAGAATAGGGTACTGTGCCTTTAAGAGAACTTTCCAGAACTTCACAGTATCTCAGAATGCCTTGCAGGTCTCTCTTACTTTCAGTTCTTTTTTCCGGCTCCTGCAAGCAGGACCCTGGAGCATTGAGCTCTCCCTTTTCAAGGGTTTTGTTGGTGTTTTTGCACTAAAATCGTTTTTTGTGTACTTTATTTGTACCTTAAAGCTTTCTTCTTGGCTTGTGGCACCCCTTGGTCGAAATAATGCCCGCATTATTTGATAAATGCCCGGAGTGCTCCAGGAAGAAGGCCAAGACAGATCCCCATGAGGTCTGTATTCTCTGCCTTCCCTCTTCCCACATCCCTGAAGAGTGTGAGATCTGCCAGGGTTTCTCTGGCAGGACCCTGAAAGACAGAAAGAAAATCAGGCTTCAGGGTCTAGAAGAGAGGAGACAGAAGACGCAAGGTGGGTCTGGAGGGGCTTCTTCTGCCCATGCTGAGGCCCCTGGGGGGCTCCCCGGGGGCAGGAAGCCCAGCACACGTCCCCATTCTCCGTCTGGGTCGGTGGCACCCTCCAAGACGTCGAGAGAAGTCCAAGGCCAGCGCCCCTTCTCCCCAGGGCTCTGGGTCGAACACGTCGACCGTCGAGGGACCTACATAGGCTGCCGTCGGACGTGGAGACGGTGTCGTCGTCTCTGTCGTCGACGTCGACAGGAACGGCGTCGACAGGAACGGCGTCGACAGGACCGACGTCAACAGGATCGGCGTCGACGCACGCCGCCGAGGCAATACCGTCGATCGCCTTCCAGAAAGGCTTCATCGTCGTCGAGGGGATCCTCGTCGTCGAGCCCGCCGTCGACGCAGAAGCACTCGCCGGCGAGACGGAGGCGTGCCCCGTCGAGGCGAAGGAGATCGTCGTCAAGGCCGACGTCGAGACGCCACAGGACGACGTCGAGGCGGTCGCCGTCGAGACGCAAGCGGTCGCCGTCAAGGCACAGGAGATCGTCGTCGAGATGGTCCGGGTCAACGTCGAGACACGCGAGTCGCTCGACGCCGAAGAGGAAGAGACGGTCGACGCCGAAGGGCCGTTCGACGTCGAGGGACCGGCGGTCGACTCCTGAACACCGGTCAAAGGTGCCGGATGCCCGTACTAAGCGCCCTGAGGCTGTGGGGGGCTCCCCTCAGCCCAGGAAGGATGGTGGGTCACCGGGATCGGTGCACTCGGAGGTTTATACTCCACAGAAGTCCATAACACCTCCTCCGTTGCCTAGAGGGCCGCGTCCGAGGATGACTACACCTCCTCCGTTGCCTCCTCTACCTGAGAAGCCTCCACCGGTTCCACCAAGGTTGGCCTCGTTGCCTCACCTTCTGACCCCTACCAAGAAGACTCCTAAGTCTAAAGAACCGCGTAAGCCCAAGTCGGCCACCCCGGACAGGCCGGTGGACCGGCCGAAGCCCAGGAGGTCGATGTCTCGCTCCAGACCGAGAGAACGATCGAGGAGCAGGCGCAGGTCCTCCACTCGTTCCAGACGGCGCCATAGGAGGCATAGATCCAGGACGGATACATCTTCCAGGACTCGCTCCTATTCCCCTACTCTGTCCGATTCCCCGGACACTAGGGTGTCCCCTATCGATGACATCGGTACATTCCAGGATGTTCTCCTGAGGGGGGCCGCGAAGTTGGTGACGGCTCCTACACCTACGACGTCCGTGATATTCGAGACTTTACACAAAAAGAGTGTCTCGCCCTCTGTTGCCCTTGGTCCCGGGACTGGTTGAACCGGCACAAGAATTATTTCTTACGCCTGCGGTGGTTAGAGCCGCCCCTTCTAGGCTTTTGAAGAAATACAGGGCACCGGACTCTGACCCTGCCTTCCTGAGGGTGGACCCAGTCCCCGACTCAGTGATCGTTACGGCAGCCAGAAAACAACACTCTACCTCCCCATCCTCCACCGTTCCCCCGGACAAGGAGAGCCGCTGGATTGATTCGGCGGGAAGGAAAGCATGCGGGACCTCTTCCACCACAATGAAGGCCTCCAGCGACTCGGCGTTACTGGGACGATATGACCGGGCGCTTTGGGATTCCATGGAACAGTTCGCGGACCTTGTGCCGCGCGACAGGAAGGAGGACTTCATGGAAATCGTCAAGGAAGGGATGCTGGTTTCGAACCAGGCCATCAGTGCCGCAGCGGATATTTCCTTGTTGGCGGTGAATGGCTACTGCCATGGTATCAACCAGCGCCGCCATGCATGGCTCAGGCTCACGTCTCTCAAGCCCGAGGCGCAACAGCGTGTGGCCAACTTGCCGTTTTCCGGGGACACGCTCTTCGGAAAACACGCAGATGACGAGATGGCCCGGATGAAGGCCGAGGCAGAAACCCTGACGGCAGTGGGCTTGGAAAAGCCCAAGGACAAGAAACCATACCACCAGTTCCAATGGCGGTTCGGTGCGCAAGGGAAAGGTAGAGGACAGTCTTCGGGACAGCAGCAGCAGCAACAGCAGCAGTTCCGGAGACCTTTCCAAAAACGTCAGAGGGGTAGAGGTGGACAGCAGCCCTCTACCGCGACCAAGGGCACGGCCGGGTCTCGACCCTGAGCGGTTACTTCCCCGTCATCCGTTACCCACTCCAGTGGGGGAAAGCGTTCAATTTTTCCTGGCAGAGTGGAGAAAAATTACTCAGAACAAGTGGGTGCTGAATATTGTTTGCAATGGATACAGTCTTCGGTTCATCAGCCCTCCTCCAGCGATCCCTCCGGTCAGCTCGCATTATCAGCTGCGCGAGCTCCAGGCGGAGGCCGATATCCTGTTAAGGAAAAGGGCGATAGACGTACCTCTGTCTCAAAGAGGAAGAGGTCTGTACTCTCGGTTCTTTCTGGTTCGCAAAAAGGACAAGAACGAGTTCAGGCCCATTCTGGACTTGCGGCAGGCAAACAAGTGGATTCGCAGAGAAAAGTTTTGCATGCGGTCGTTGCATCAGATTTATCCTCAGTTGCAACAGGGGGACTGGCTTTGTGCCATAGACCTACAAGATGCGTACTTCCACGTGCCCATCGCGCACAAGCACAGGAAGTTTCTGCGATTTCAAGTCAGCACCAATCATTACCAATACACGGTGCTGCCTTTCGGACTGAAGTCTGCACCCAGGACATTCTCGAAGGGCATGGCAGTGGTAGCGGCACACCTACGGAAAGGCAAGGTGTTTGTCTACCCGTACCGGGACGATTGGTTGATCAAGGCCTCCTCCTTCTCAGAAGCTCAGGCAGACTTCCAGAAGACGTGCGTTCTCTTGAACAAGCTGGGGTTGCACATCAACATGTCCACGTCTGTCCCGATCCCGGTCCAGTGCATCCAGTACTTGGGAGCCTCTATCAATACGCTGTCAGCAAGCGTGTCTCCTTTCGGAGGAGCGACGGAGATCGATCCTTCGGAAGGCTCAGGCTCTTATGACCGCTCCATCTACAACAGTGAGGACGGTGTCTTCTCTACTGGGGTCGATGGCCTCTTGTATCTTCCTCACTCCTCATGCACGGCTACACATGAGACCTCTGCAGGAGTGCTTGGAGGACCAATGGGACCAGAGGAGAGGATCTTGGGACGACAAGATACGACTGTCTCTGCAGGCTCTTCAGTCTCTGCAGTGGTGGTGTTCAGCGGAGAATCTCTTCAGAGGGGTTCCCTTCCACAAGGACATCCCTACTCAGACTATCGTGACGGATGCTTCTCTCCAGGGCTGGGGAGCGCATTCGGGAGACTTACAGATCCACGGCACGTGGTCTCAGACGGAGTCCACGTATCACATCAATTTCCTGGAACTCAGGGCTGTTCACTTGGCGCTGAAGGCCTTTCATCCGTCCTTCTGGACCAACTCTCTGCTTGTACAGACGGACAATACGACCACGATGTATTACCTCAACAACAGGGGGGGTCGAGACCGCGCACCCGGTCTCGGGAGGCGCAGACTATCTGGCACTGGCTTCTGGCAAGAGGATTGACGATCACGGCTACCCATCTGCCAGGTGTGCAAAATGTTCAGGCGGACGCACTGAGCAGGCTGATTCAGGAAAACCACGAGTGGGTCATAAACGACGACGTACTAGGGGAAGTCTTCGCAAGGAGGGGGACTCCAGACATAGATCTGTTCGCCACCGCCGAAAACAGCAAATGCCGAGACTTCACCTCCAGGTACTACCAGCAAGGGACGCTGGGGAATGCACTCTGGATCAACTGGTCGAACAGCTTTGTTTACGCTTTTCCGCCCATTCCCCTGATTCCAGCGGTGCTCATCAAGCTGTCCCGGTCCAGGGCACGGATGATCCTGATTGCCCCGGAATGGCCCAGACAGTGGTGGTTCACGGACCTCCTACACCGGTCCCTCCTTCCGCACATTCGGTTGCCGTGCAGGCCGGACCTTCTCACGAAGTTCGGGGGCAGATGGTGCACCCCAACCTCTCGTCCTTGAGTTTGGCAGCATGGCTCCTGAGGTAGTGCAATATGGACATTTGAATCTACCTGAAGATTGTATGGACATACTGAAGGAATCTAAGAGGCCCTCCACTCGGACGTCCTACGCTTACAAGTGGAAGAGGTTTTGTATCTGGTGTGTGTCCAGGAACTTGGATCCTACGACGTGCAAGAAAGATGTCATACTTCCCTACCTTCTACATTTGGCGCGATCTGGCCTTAATGTTCATTCTGTTAGGGTTCATCTCGCTGCATTGACTGCCTACAGGAAAAGCCCTTCAGACTTCCTTCTTTCAGATCCCTGTGATCAAAGACTTTTTGTAAGGCTTGAAGAAAGTGTTCCCTCCTGTCAGGCTTCCATCGCCTTCATGGGAATTGAATGTGGTGCTGTCCGGTTTGATGAAGGAGCCTTTTGAACCCATTCATAAGGCTTCGTTGCAGCACCTGTCCTGGAAGGTGGCGTTCCTCGTGGCCATTCCATCGGCCCGCAGGGTGAGTGAAATTCAGGCGTTGTGTTGTAATGAACCTTATACTGTATTTCATGCTGCTAAGGTTGTTATGCGAACTCACCCTAAATTTCTTCCCAAGGTTGTTTCTGACTTTCATGTCAATCAAACCATTACGTTACCTACGTTTTTTCAGGATCCTTCATCTCCAGCGGAAAGGTCGTTACATTCCCTGGATGTTAGGAGGGTGTTGAAATTTTACCTGGATAAGACTAAAGGTATTCGTAGGTCGGACCAATTGTTTATCAATTATGGATCGGTCAGGACGGGTCTTGCGACCTCTAAGCAATCCATCTCTAGGTGGATTGTGTCCTGCATACAACTGTGTTACCAGAAAGCTAATAAGACCTTAGGAGGTAAGCCTAAGGCTCATTCCACCAGGGGCAAAGCTGCCACGACAGCCTTGCTCCGTAATGTGCTGATTGCAGAAATTTGCAAGGCCCCCACTTGGAAGTCAGTTCATACCTTTACTAAGCATTACTGTCTGGATGCTGATGCCAGAGCAGATGCTCAGGTGGGACAGGCTTCGCTGCGGAATTTGTTCGCGCAATAGTGGTGTTGGTTCTCTTTTCTCCACCGCCGCTTTGGTGTGGGGATGGGCTTGCCATTCTATTCACTAGATTATGACTATACACAGAGATCCCCTACTACAGAAGGAGTAGTTTCTTTTCTGTAACTCCAGTTCTGTAGTAGGGGTATCTCTGTTATAGTCATCAGCGTCCGCCCTCCTCCCCGGTGGAGAGAGATATTCATGCGAGAAATGCTACAGGTCTGGCGTGTTACGCCTTCAAAAAGAACTGAAAGTAAGAGACCTGCAAGGCATTCTGGGATACTGAAGTTCTGGAAAGTTCTTTTAAAGGCACAGTACCCTATTCTGAGACCCATAATGGCAGCCTATGGGGCTTGTCTGTCCAGGTCTTCCTCTCTATCTCCCAGAGGGGTTTGTACTGAAGAAAATGAAAATCTGGACAGGCTTTGCTGTTTTGTGGATTTTTTGGTGGAATTTCTAGCTGAAGTACTGGACAGTGTAGCCTGTTGGGGGCTGCATTATATGTCTTAAAAATTTCTCTTAAGTGTCTATGCATTTCTGCATTTTTTTGACACTGTAAGAGATTATTTTTGATTGCTCCGGGGTCCACGCACATGGGCGGAACTATTCACTAGATTATGACTATAACAGAGATACCCCTACTATAGAACTGGAGTTACAGAAAAGAAACTACTCCTTATCCATGTAGCCACATTGGAGTTAAGCAATTTGACCCTTTGAGTACATGCATTTGGTAATGCAGGGCAAAGGACGTGCTGGCCTTCGGGGCTCCTCTCCGTATTCAAACAGCAGGTCCAGTCTTCTGTTCTTCCTCTGGTCCAGCAGTGTTCTGAAGTGGGTACCTGTAGATGCCACATTTATTCCATGGCCTGAGCTAGTGGGCAGGAATGACTTGTGGGCAGGAATGACTTGTGGGCAGGAATGACTTGTGGGCATGCCCTAACCAACGGTATAAAAGTTCCTGGGGCCAACCCTACCCAATTTGGGCACTTCAAGAAGGCGGTAGTCTTCCAAATAATCCTAGTGTCCTCTCAAATCCAACACTGAAGTAGAGTTTCGAAGCAGCTACTGTACCCTCAGACACACACGTCTGCTAAAACAAAATGGGGGTTTTACAACAACCAGACAGTGGGTACACATGCATTGTCTTGCCGTTTTTCCCCTTCAAGTGTTGTATGCAAATGCAGCAGACCTATAAAGCAGGATTTGACATGAGTCAACAAGCACTGGCGTTGCCAATAGGTTTCGCATTTTGAAAGTTGTAGCAATTAGTTTTGTAAATGACATTTTATATTTATATATTGTTATTGACAATGCCAATAACGATATATAAATATAAAATGTCATTTACAAAACCAATTGCTCCAACTTTCCAAATGCGAAACCTATTGGCAACGCCAGTGCTTGTTTTTGTTGATCACATAGGGTCTCAACAGCTGCACTGTCAAGCCAAAGCAGGAAATGTAACTAGACAAATGTAATAGCAACACATGTGAAATGGGGTTGGCGGCCAATCGGTTATTATTTTTAATTTAAAATTGTAGAATGCCATATATCATTAAACACATTTTGAAAAGGGGTTACGTCACATGTTAAAACATTCTGAGCATTTTATGATTCCTCCAATTGGACTAAACTTTCGTATTCGCTCCCTCCTTTATAAAGAAAGTTATGGTAAAGGATGTGGCTGCACGGCCAGAACTGCAGAACTGGAGAACCAGAGTCGGGGTCGGCTTAATGTGCGATTCTGGGCAAATCACTTCATATCCTGTGCCAAAAACAAGATGACCATGTGCAATGTACTTGGAGCTCGTGTAGCGCGCCAATACCTTCAAAAGGTCGACTTCGCGCTCTATAAAATTGAAAAATAAGTTAGCGGTCTAGCACTCGGGAGTCTGTGGGCGTCATTTTCTTCGAGAGTTTGTTTTAGTATTTTTTTTTTTGTTTTTTTTTTTGTTTCGATCTTCCCGCCTACTTCCGGAAACTTAAACCAATAGCACGCCCAGCTAGCTGAACTCACCGATCACTCATGCAACTGCTACTTCAGAAGGGACGGGATATTATGTTTGGCATTTGTGTCTAGACTCGCTTAGTGGTGCCTGTCACGCGGCTCGAGCGTATTCGTGACGTCTCCTTTAGGGTTGGAAACTTCTGCGTTGGCGCGGGATAGTTGCTTGAGCGTAGGGAGGGAAAAATCTGAGAAACCATGGAGAGTGCTGGGCGAGACCAAGAGCCAGTTGCGCAAAAGAGGAACCTTCCCTGGTAGGAAACCAGTATGGAGAGAGCGGTAAATGAAGTAATTTGCAGGGAAATGTTTCTCAATGTTTATGAAGGTAGGCAGCACAGGACTGATGTAAGGCTTAAGAGAGTACAAGGGAAGCTGGATGGGGGGCAGGAGAGCCTGGTGGGGGGGGGGGGGAATGCGAGCGAGGGGTGAAGTGTGGCAGGCAGATGTGCGGAGAGAAGCCCGATGGGGGCGGGAGAGCCTGGTGGGGGGGGCGGGAATGCGAGCGAGGGGGGGGGAGAAGTGTGACAGGCAGATTAGGGAGATGCTTGTGTGGTCACGTGACTCACATGCACTGTGAAGAAACCGCAGTGGTTTGACGAGTCGATCGAGCCCTTGAATTCTCGCCTATTACATTCGCAAGCGAATGATAATAGGCGAAACCTAAAAATGATTTTGTCCCATTCAGGGTGGCCTATCTTTCGCACTTAACCTATTGTGTGGCTCCTGGGAGGAATTTCACACCTATTGAAATGCTAATTACTAGCTGGGAGAAGTATTAAAATAAATGAACTTTAGACTGGGAAGAAGTAATGTTTTTTTAAGTTACTTTTCCTTAATACTTAGCTGACTTAACCATTGGATTTTGTTTTAGTAACGTTGAAGTTTTTCTACCTAGTCCTATTGCCAAGCTGCACTTTTAGGAGTGTAATCTATACTGTGGCTTCCTACATGGGATTGCTTTTCGTGCCATGAAAAATAGCTTTTGTGTGCTAGTCCAGCTACAGCAGTCGGCCTACAATGGAAGGCCTGAAGTCATGTTTTCCCCCAGTCACTGTAGTGCGCATATTAGGTGCTGCAGTTCACTAGTGACATTTAACTTGGGTACGTTTTGTACGCTATACTAGTAGACTTATAGGAAAGTAAACTATGGAAATTCTTTTTCTGCTTATTCGTCCAGGGTTGTGGGAGCATAGGCACTTTAACACTTTTTACAGGGTTAAACTGCACACCGTTCTAACACCAGCAAAAACGTATTGTCCAACAAATGTGGAGTGACCACGCAGAAAAAGTGGATTTCCTACATTTCCATCTAAAGAACAAAACCAAAAGTTGCCATCTATTTCAAGGCAACCAGTGTAGTTCACTCAAAGTAATTTGCTCTGGATCGGAATACTAGAGCCCACAATTTACACTAACGTTATGCTACTTAGACTAGCTTCAAAATGAAGGTCTGCTTACATTCAGAATCGCGATAAACCTTTTGTATATTGATCTTGAAACAATTGGTTGCACTTGTGAGCCAAACCTATTGTTTAAGCTGGTGAAATGACTAGCGTTTGAGGCTGTGTTCCAGGAGTGGGACAACTAAACTCTTTACTTGGCAGGATTCATTTTCATACACCTTTAATCTCTGGCCATGTGTGGGAATCCCATTTCCTCTTGCAGAGGGAAGCAAAATGTCACTAAAGTGGAAAAGTGAGCAACCTTTTTAAGTTTCTGTATCAAAACTACTAGAAATGCAAATGTGGAGTAAAAACCCAACACTCTTGCGTCTTTCACCTCCACCCTTTCAGAAACAGTAATGTGACAGTTTGAAAAAGTTTCTGTGCAGCAAAGGTGTGCCGCCACTCACTGTACCTCCATTACAAATGGTCCCTCAGAACATGACCCTAAAATTAGCATTCAGCTTTTGTCTCTTTCCTTGAGAAAGCAAAATATTAATTCACTCCATACCTGATACCTTTACCTCACTTGTGTGGGATTTCTCTCGTCGGCCTGTGCTAGTAGACTTTTTTGATGGGAGTATGTATAGCCAGGTGGACACCGCAACAGTGTTTATAGTTTTGCAGCATGGTTCTTTTCTCGATTTACATGCTGTGCATTATTCTGCAATCTAGTGGTTGAGACCAGACCAGCTTTTGTTTTAAAAATGTAACTGAAAAAAATGTATATACCCAGCTTCCCCCATGTGTTCCTGACCTTTTTGGGTTTAAATTCCTCCTTGTGACATCAGACCATGCCCTGGAATTCCCTCTAGGGCTTGTTCCTGAGTTGAGGAAGGAATCTGCAGACAAGATTTTTCCAGAGAATCACCATTGGAAACAGGTTTGACAGCGACTGATCGGACACACAAACCCAGAGGTGAGAAGACTGCCGCAACAATGAGAAGTGGGCATGGAACCTACCCCACCCCCACTTAGATTTGGGCCCCAAATGAATGCAATAAGACTGAGTAGGTCTGTAACCTCTGCCTTCCTAAGGGTCACAGCTCCGAGGACTCCATGACTTGCACAGAGTTGTTATCCAAGACCATCAAGGCAAGACTGAAGCAGAGGTGGGCACACTACGTGACGTCACTGAAGAGGAAACAGGACTCTTTAACACCTTGGCTGCTAGGGGGTTTTCCCCTCCTGTGCTGCAAAGTGGTATTTATCATTGTTCATGACAAGGTCAACTCGTCATAAGCACAGCTCAACCGTGCCTCATGACGAGCTGGCCTTGTCATGTTAAAAGAACAGGCCTATTAACAGACCAGAAGGACATCCTGACGACTGGGGAAGAGACCAGAACTCTAGATCAGAGCCAGGCTGTCCAGGGCCACAAAGGCCGCAAGAAAGGAACACAAAGGTAACTTCTCAGAGCCAACACAGTTGAGCTGAGGGTTTCTGATAGATACATCTGCCGTGTGGATTCCTCACCTTGTGAATATCCCCTTGCGTCAGCAACATTCGGAAATTCTTTTTTGTAGCCTCGCGCCGACGTGGACTTGGACGTCATAGAGACACTGCATCGCACGCGACTCCGCTGACTCCTACAATAGGCCCACGCCGGCGTGATGACATCAGTTCTCTTTTTTCCGCGTCGTCGACGCTAACTGTTTTGGGATACTCTTTAGCTTCTAGTTACTCTGTTGCTGTATTTCTTCGTTTTTCTGTTCTCTTGCCGCTTTGTTCAATAATATGTCGACAAAGAAGACTGGTTTTAAGCCCTGCAGGGAATGTGGAAAGATGATGTCCGTTACGGACCCACACCAGGACTGTATTTGGTGTTTGAGCTCTGACCACGACGTGGATGGGTGTTCCTCGTGTCAAAAAATGAATCTAAAGGCCCTGCGAGAAAGGGAGTCTAAGCTTCTTGTGTCTAAGCTGAAGGCCGATAAAGAAAGAAAATCTTCGAAATCCCATTCGAAGAGGTCAAGAGAGGTCATGGGAGGCGTCTGCTTCGAGGTCTTCGTCGGATCCTGCTTCGAGGTCACGTAGGAAGCATAAGAAGAGGAGACATGAGTCCCGACGTCATTCGGGTGAGAAGTCTGGCTCGAGGTCGAGATCACCCAAGAAGATTAGATCTAAAGTAATTCCTCCACAAGAGGTTTCGGATCAAGAGGGCGAGGCTTCGCCTTCGGGGTCAACAGTACATTCACCGGCTCTGGCACACGATCCGGCTCCGGCACAAGAAGAGGTCGATGAGGTTCCTGTGGAGGTTGAGGGATCGACTCCTGTTGTTGAGACAGATTCGAATCTACCTCGAGGTCGACATGAGCATCAATCTTTTCCAGCTCCAGGTCAGGATCCTTCAGCGTTTCTTAACGCTATGTATGATGTTTTCTCAAAGTCTTGGTACCCCTCTGGAGCGCCTATGGGTCCAATGGCATTTAATTTGGGGGTGCCTCATTCATATGCCCCGGCACCTTTCATGCCGTTTTTGCCGGCTCCGACCCCGCTGTGGCAGTACCAGGCTCCACCGAGGTCGACGCCGGCTCGTCTGAAGTCGACGACTCCAGCACCGGCGTCGCCTGCTCCAAGCAAATCTTTGGAACATCCTTCGGATTCGATTCAGACGTCTGCTCCGGCGCTGTCGGGGTCTGCAGTGGATACGGCTGCACTCAGTGTTAAGCAGAGATCTAGAAGGGAGGCTCAACGTCTACTGGAAGAGCAGAGGTATTGAGTCACATTCTGACTTGGAAGAAGGTGAGCTGGATGAAAATTATTTCGAGGATCTAGCAGAGGCTAGTGGTCTTGAGTTTTCTCCAGAGTGGATCTTGCCATCATGTTCTGATGTGCCATCTAAAGATGTTCAGCCATATCTCGTGGTGATGAAAAAAGCAGCTGGATTTTTAGGTTTAAAATTGCCTACTGTTGAGTTTAAATCGAATCTGCTTACTGAGGTTCTTCATTCTCCGAGCTCGGCAGTGGAGCCTTTGCTCCCATTTAATGATGCTTTGACTGATCCCATTATGGAGGTGTGGAAGAAGCCTCTTTCTGCTCCTGCTGTCTCGAAAGGTGTGGCTCGGCGGTATAGAGTTGCTCCTGAGGACCCTGCCTTTTTGTCGTCTCACCCTTCTCCTGAAAGTTTGGTGATCCAGGCGGCATGTTCCAAGAAGTCAGTAGGTGCTTTTCCCCAAGTTCCTGGTGACAAGGAAGCTAAAAAGCAGGATCAAGTGGCCAAGAAAACTTTCTCTTCCGCGAGTATGGCGTTAAAATCAACAAATGTCACTTGCCTTATGGGAAGATATATCCACGCTCTTCTGGACTCTGTACGTACGTTGATCCCTAAGGTTCCTGAAGACTGCAGAGGTGACTTTGAGGAAGTTTTATCTGACACTCGGGCGGCAGCTTGTCAGGTTATTCAGAGCGGCCTTGATACTGCAGATTCTGTGGCCAGGATCATGGGCACTGCTGTTTCCACAAGGCGTTCAGCTTGGTTAAAATCCTCAGATTTTTCTGCTGATGTTCAATTTGCTTTGTTAGATCTTCCTTTTGATGGTGAAGGACTCTTTGGCAAAAAGGCAGATTCGGCCTTGGAGAGGTTTAAAGATAGCAGGGCGACTGCTAGATCTCTTGGTCTACAAGTAAGAGGTTCTGCAGCCAGGAAATTCAGAGGCTTTGGACGCTCTTCTTTTCGTACATTTAGACTAGGTCAGCAGCAGCATTAACAGCAGCAGCAAAATACCTTGTATAAGTCGTACAGGGGAAGGCAAAGGGCGCGTCCTCGAGGGCATCAGGCCTCTTCCTCCTCCACCTCCTCCAACCCCCCAGCCACAGAAAAGCAGCCCTAGATCCGCCATCCAGGATCATGTGGGTCCGGTGGGGGGGTCGGCTTACCCACTTTCTACGGGATTGGGAATCGGTTACATCAGATCTTTGGGTTCTCGATCTCGTAGAAAATGGGTATGCCCTTCCCTTTCGGGAATTCCCTCCCAATTACCCTCCTTGCCAGGGATATTGCTCAGAGGAACATCTGCTACTCCTACAGGAGGAAGTTCAAACTCTGAGGAAGGGTGCGATAGAGGTGCTCCCGGAGCAGGAAAAAGGTCAGGGATGCTACTCTCGGTATTTTCTGATCCCCAAGAAGGATGGCAGGCTTCGTCCAATTTTGAATCTCAGGATCTTGAATTTTTATCTGAAACAAGAGAAATTCAAGGTGCTCACCCTTGCTCAGGTTCTTCAGGCTCTGCTGGAAGAAGACTGGATGGTGTCGCTCGACTTGCAGGATGCGTACTTTCACATCCCCATCCTGATGTCTCACAGGAAGTATCTCCATTTTACCGTGGGATCTCAGCACTATCAGTTTGCGGTCCTTCAGTTTGGGCTTACTACTGCGCCTCGAGTCTTCACCAAGGTGATGGCAGTGGTGGCAGCGCATCTCAGAAGGTCGGGGATTCCTGTATTCCCTTATCTGGACGACTGGCTGATCAAAGCAGAGTTGCCCGAGAGAGTGCTCCATCATCTGCAGGAGACAACCCAGTTGTTGTTCAGGTTTTCGATAAATGTACCCAAATCTCACCTGGTGCCCTCCCAGCGCAACCTGTTCATAGGTGCAGTACTGGACACAACTGTATGTTGTGCATTCCCTCCTCCTCAAAGGATTCGCGACATACAGGAAATGATTCCTTTGTTTTTCAATGGAGCAGTCGTACCAGTCCTGAAGGTCCTTTGCCTGCTTGGTCTGATGGCAACATTCTGTTGGTCAACCATGCACGCTGGCACATGAGGGCGCTCCAGTGGTGCCTCCGCAGGCAGTGGTATCAGCACAACGGAAATCTCAGGGAGTCAGTGAGGATCTCCAGAGAAGCTGCAGCGGATTTGTCTTGGTGGGGCGTGGAAGCAACCTGTCTCAGGGGAAGCATTTTCAGCTGCTTCCTCCGGTGGCCACAGTGATTACGGATGCATCCACTCTAGGGTGGGGTGCTCATCTGGGGGACCTGGAGGTCAAGGGTCTTTGGTCTCCAGTGGAAAGGTTGCTTCACATCAACCTTCTAGAATTTCGGGCGATACGTCTGGCGCTCAAGGCCTTCTTCCCTTCGCAGTCGGTCGATCCAAGTCCTGACAGACAATACAACCGAGATGTGGTACATCAACCAGCAAGGGGGGGGGGGGGGGCCAAGAAGGGTGTGGTATACAGATCTTCTCCACCTCTCCTCTCTCCCGCCGCTCCGTCTCCCTCTCATGGCAGACCTCCTCTCTCAGATGGAGGGGCAGGTTCTACACCCCCACCTCCAGACATTGTACCTTCATGTCTGGAGATTGAACGGGGCAACCGGATTTCCTTTTCTCTCACACCTGACGTGGTGGATGTCATCTTGTCAGCCAGGCGTGACTCCACTAAATCTGTCTATTCATATAGGTGGTCTAAATTTGTCACTTGGTGTGGTGGGAATTCTATTGACCCTTTGAGAGCCCGTTTGTCTGATGTTCTCCAGTTTGCCCTTTCTCTGGCGCAGCAAGGGCTTGCTGTTGCCACGGTTAAGGGCTATCTTTCGGCGCTGTCGGCTTTTCTCTGTTTGCCTGACCAGCCTTCTCTTTTTAAGTCTCCTGTAGTTTTAAGGTTTTTGAAGGGCCTCACAAATAAGTTCCCTCCTACTCCTTTTATTGTGATTCAGTGGGACTTAAGTCTTGACCTTTCTGATGGGTGCTCCCTTTGAGCCTCTTCATAAATGTCCTATGAGGGTTTTAACTCTTAAGGCAGTCTTCCTCGTTGCAATAACCTCAGCAAGGAGGGTAAGTGAGCTTCAAGCTCTTAGTTCCAAGCCCCCTTTCTTGACCATTCATGCTGATCGGATGGTTCTTAGGACCAGGGCTGCTTTTCTTCCGAAGGTGGTGACTCCTTTCCACCTTGGACAATCCATTACCCTCCCTACCTTTTATCCTCCCCCCACATCCTTCCAAGGAGGAGGCGAGGTTACACTGTCTGGACCATAAGAGGGCGGTGTCTTTTTACCTAGACAGGCCTAAAGACTGTTGTTTGGATGACCAGCTCTTCGTTGGGTTTGCTGGCTGCAAAAGAGGAAGAGCGGTCCATAAAAGAACTTTGTCAAGATGGATCCTCCTCTGTATAAAGATCTGCTACTCTTTGCCCAGTAAGGATCCTCCAGAGGGTATAAGGGCTCATTCTACTAGAGCTAAGTCGTCTACCTCAGCATTGGCTAGAGGTGTTCCTGTAGAGGACATTTGTAGGGTGGCAACTTGGTCTTCCCTCCACACGTTCGCAAAGCATTACTGCTTGGATACTGAGATGAGGAGGGACTGCCACTTTGCGCGCTCTGTCCTTCAGGATTTCCTGGTTTAGAAGAGTGGACACCCTCCTCCGGGAGTGGGGACTGCTGTGGGACTCTATTCACAAGGTGAGGAATCCACACGGCAGATGTATCTATCAGAAGAACAAGTTACTTACCTTCGGTAACGCTTTTTCTGGTAGATACTATATCTGCCTGTGGATTCCTCACTGACCCACCCGCCTCCCCGTTGTCCACTCTTCTTTACCAGAGTTACTGTAATATATTGTTTATATATTGTAATGTTAAGGAGTTGCTTCCATTGCTTTCTTGCACTTGCTTCACACTGTGTGTTTCTCCTTGGCTATTGTGTATACTATGTATATTTCTACTGTCATTGGTCCGTCCGTGTGCCTCGATGGCACGGAAAAAGGGCGGAACTGATGTCATCATGCCGGCGTGGGCCTATTGTAGGCGTCGGTGACGTCAGCGGAGTCTCGTGCGATGCCATGTCTCTATGACGTCCAAGTCGGCGCGAGGCTACAAGAGAATTTCTGAATTTTGCTGATGCAAGGGGATATTCACAAGGTGAGGAATCCACAGGCAGATATAGTATCTACCAGAAAAAGCGTTACCGAAGGTAAGCAACTTATTCATCTGGCTCAAAGAAACCAGCATTGATGCTGAAACCGTTGACGCTGGTGGGCAGAGTGAATCCCAGGAAACCACACCTGTCCAAGTCAATGGACCCCAGTTGGAGGGAACAGTCAACCTGCTTTTACCTAGAGGATTAAAGGCATGATTGGGGAAGCCAGTTTAAGACTGAAGACTTGGTTCACAGTGGCACTGTCAAGCCACTTTGCATTCACAGTCGGAAGCTGCCATGGCACTCTACCTCGCTATCAAATGGAACTTGATGAAAGATTTGCTTTGAGGTAGAATGGAAAAGAAAGTGACTTTAGGCCGAACTCCAAGTCCTAATTAAAAAAAGGTGGGCATTCCACAGCTTCCTGCAGGGTTACAGAATTCCATTGGAGAAAATGTGTAAGTAGAGGTAACTGAGGAGCTGGAACATCTTGCTACCCCATAGCTGTAGATAGACTTGGAGTTTGTCGACGTGAAGGATAAACGAGACCTCTCACACAGGGGAAGCAGTTGAAGACTGGCAATACAATTATGCAGATTCACTAGCAAAGTGGGTGAAGTCTTATCTTCAAAGCCAACACCACCAGACTACATTGCACTGTGTAGTAAAGAGGGCTGCCAGCACTTATGGGTGGCAACTGGAGGAATGACAATCTGTGGCATATTTCCTCCTTGAGAGACTACCTGAACAAAAACTCCTTTCTCCCAATGCTTCAAAGCATTCTTAAGCAGGGCAGGGAAGCATTTAAGGAACCAGCTGCAGAGTAGGCAATTTTTTTAATTTAGAATTTTATATAACACTAACTAGATCTGAAGGTATCCGAGCGCTTTACAAGTAGTGTGCAAATGATAATTTGAGATAAGAGTGTCTACATGTAGGCCAACTGTGGTCAGCAGAATCTATAAAGAAAACATTAGGAATGGTGACAAGATAAAGCAAAATACAAAATTACAGTAACCATGTAATGTTAAAAAATATGGCAGAGTAATGGGCAATGACAATAGTACCAAAGGGGGACTGACTGGATCAGGAGTCTACAACGCGAGTCTGTGGGGCAACGTCTTTGGGAAATGTAAATATCGTCTGTGCGAGAAGACTCAATTGAGTAGCCCAAGATTTGAGATCTTATTTAAAGCAGTGAAAGGGGGGTTGTATCCGATATCTTTGTGGAGTGTGTTCCACATCATAGGTGCATTTACTGAGAAGGCGCAAGTCTGGGTCGTTGTCTTTTTCAGTGTAGGGGTATTACAAGAGAATTGGAGCTTCTCGGTGTCCTGCATGTACCAGCTCTAGAAAGTTTGGTTTCTTGGTATATAGATGGTTGAGGCATATGAGCTGTAGATCATATTCTCTGCATAGATCGTCATCTAGTTTTGGGTCCGGAAGTTTGCCCTTTGTTTTTTCTTTGAAGAAGTCTTTCCAGTCACGAGGTAGGTCACTCCTCCTTTCGGTAATAGTGTGCATGGGCATCAACTCCATTGTTAGTTTTTCTTTTTTCTGCCATCGGGTACGGATGTGAATGCACTCCGGATAGGTGCTGTTCTTTGGGCCCCCTTCGACGTGCAGTCCACTACCCTCGATGGCATTATCAATCGTGTTTCCCATTCTCTGTGTATCGTTTGCTCTCAAACCTTCGATCAGAACATTTGTGGAAGGCCGTTGGGCCTACCCGTGCCGGAATCGGTAGCAGCTGATTGAACGGACTCCACTCAAGTTATGTCCAGAGTGTGGCGCAAAATTTCTGTGCACCGACTTTCACAAAGTGTGCAACGTTTGCCTATCCCTGGAACACGACAAGAAAGACTGACGCATTTCGGTCAAAGAATACCCTCTGTGATCGTTAGGCTTCATATCAAGTAATGTACCAAAAAAGCGTCTCTGCACCAGAACTCCTTGGAGAAGAGTCAGAACACGAAGAAGCAGGAAGCCAAAATGGAAGAGGAGCACGTCTCCGAATCAGAGTCCGACTCTGATGCTGAAGAACTCACACTAGGACAACGGATCATCAGTAAAGAGACTTAGTTACCATTCCATCTCGTTTATAAGAAAAAGGCTCTTGTCCGTCCTCTGCCTTCGGGCCAAGGTTGACACGGAGAAAAGGTTTCAAGGATGGTGCCGAAAGATAACCAGCCTTCCGGCTCGGGCTCTACCCATCCCCATTCTGGTGACAAACCGAACCCTTCGGTGTTGAAAATGAAACGCCTTCAGGTTTCTGTGCCACTGTTGCGTAAAGCTAAATCTTCTGAGCTGAAAACGTCTGAGCCAAAACTTTCGACGCAAAACTGGCATCTAAAGAAAGTACTACAACTAAAGAACCTCTGACCCAAAATCCACCTTCGGATCCGAAACAAAAGGAAATCGTGATTAATCCTGAAACAGAACATATTCATGCCAAACTTCCTGAAAAGAAGAAAATGGGCTTACCAGAGGACTCCCACATTTCTTTAAAAAAGAGAAATTTGGCCACTAACCCCCCCCCCCTTATTTCACCTTCACCATTCATGAAGACTTACTCATTACACCTACACATTCCCCTACACCACCATCACCACAGGATATAGGGGATATAGATGCCTGTGCAACACAGAATCCTGATCCATGGGATCATTATGTCCCGCAACCAGATAGTGACCCTGACCTATAGCCATCCAGGCCTTCGCCTCCAGATAACATTGGGTACATTGAGCTCCTTAATAGGGCTGCACAATATCAAGGAGTAGGACTTCATAAGGAGAGTTTGGAGGAGGATTTTTTTATTTTTTATGTTTGAGACACTGAGTTAATCTCAAACGGCTACACAGACATTACCAATGTTAAAGGCGATGCTCAAACACACTGAAGATATCTCTAAAGACACCTAGCTAGGATCCTCACTCCCAGGGTGAAGAAAAAGAATAGAGCTGCACCTAATGACTTGGTGTATATCAAAGGCCAATTACCCGTAAACTCTCTTGTCTCTTCCAATTCTCATAAGAGAGCCAACCCCCAAACAAGGGACGCCCCTCTTCCTGATAAGGAGTCCAAATTATTAGATGCTTCAGAAAAAAGGATAGCTTCACAAGCGGCTAATAATTGGCGTATTGCCAATGCCCAAGCCTTGTTGGCAAGGTATGATAAAGCTCATTATGACCTCGAAAAGCTCACAAGATACTTTATACTGCCTGGAGATTTTTCTGCCTGTTTTAACCTTCGCCGTAGGGGCAGCATATAAAAAACGCACCCACTATTCTCTCACGCCCATGCGCAGCATCACCTAAAATGGGTATTCCCACCTCACCATGTCGAAAGCTTTTTATAGATCAACAGAGAGCACCGCTGCCTGGGGTTTAGTTGGGGCCTCGACATGATAAAGAATGGAGTAGAGCCTGCGGAGATTATAAGAGGTGTTGCAAGAGGGAATACACCTGTTCTGGCCAGGATTGACTAGTGTCTTCATATGTGGAATTAAACTAACGGCCAGCACCTTACTTAAGATCCCAAAATCCATCTTAAGCATGGAGAGGGGCCTATAATCTTTAACACCCTCCTCCGTCTTCTTAGCCTTGGTGATCTCCCTCCTAAAAACTGTCCGGGTGGAGCTAGGCAACTCCCCAGACTCATATGCGTCAGCATACAACATAACTAGTTGCGGCACTAGCAGGTCCGCAAAACATTGGTAAAATTCCGCCGGAAGGCCATCTGGCCCCAGTGTTTTGCCAGGTGCTAATGCATTAATGGCGGCTTGATTTCCTGCAAGTTTATTGGTTTTCCCAACTCTTCCCGGTCCTCTCTTCCAGTGCACGGGGGCAGAGGCTCCAGATATTCTCGTATGTGCAACTGGGAAGCCACAGACGGCGCCATGTACAATCGCTCGTAGTCTGTTAGAAAGGAGTAGTTAATCGCATCTGGGCCGTACACCATCTCCCCGTTATCTAAGATAATTTGAGTGATTCGAGATCCCCCCCTAATTCAGGTCTAATTAATCTTGCTAATAGTCTGCCGCCTTTCTTTCCTCCCTCTGCACTTTGTCTAAATAAGCCTTGTGGTTGTAACATCGTAACCGCCCCAGTGCATCGTTATATTTTGGCCGTGTGGCCTGTAGTGCCACTTGAGTTTCGTAGTCTGTACCCAGAACATTGTCTAAGCTGCAGCTGCCCCCCTCCAGGTCTAATATTTCCTGACTGTGCTCTTTATGGGCCCCCGTCGCCTGTCCCATACAATGGCCCTGCACTACCACCTTAAACGCCTCCCACTTCACTTGAGAAGAGGATACTGTGTTGACATTAATGGGGAAGTACGTGTCTAAGAGTGTATGCAATGATGTGTGAAAAGGAGCATCCTCAAGCAGTGCCGGGTTTAGTTTCCAGATAGGAATTGGAGGGCATCGTCCCAGAGGCTGATGTCATTATCAATGGGCTGTGATCCGACAGTGTATGCCCTAAATATTTGGTATGTTTAATAGAGCTATTAAAGTCAGGGGAGCACAATAACGTATCAAGCTGTATATGCGGCGAAACTCCCTATCTCTGTTGTGCTGTAACCTCCAAGTGTGTTCAAGACCCCAGTGTGCAATCCATGTACGGAACCCCAGGGCTGTGCGGCATGGCTGAGACCTGATCAAGGGAGGGCGCGAACGGGCAGCGACAACGTCCGCAACACAATTGAAATCCCCCCCAAGTATCAAGTTGCTCCTTAATTTATCGGCCAATACAGCAGAGGAGGAGTCCAGAAAGCTAATCTGGTCTTGGTTAGGAGCATAAATGTTACCTAGTGTGACCTGACCCGCCAGTGTCCCCTTGACCAGTGCGTACCGGCCCTCTGCGTCCAGTCTCGACCGCTCAAGAGTAAAAGGGACCCTGGCTTAACCCATATCAGTACCCCTCTGGAGAAAGCCGAGCAGGTGGTCGCAAAGACCTGTCCTCTCCATCATTGTTTCAGCTTCCCGGCTTCCTCACTATTCAAATTAGTTTCCTGAAGGAGTGCGATATGTATGCCCCTGTGCTTCAGGTATGACTAGATATTATGGCACTTTGCAATAGACCCCATTCCTCTAATGTTTCATGTTAGGAACAATATAATGCTACAAGGATCTGCCATTTGTGTTTGGTATCACCAAGCAACATGTGGAAGGTAGCCTTCCCCCACAACCCCCCAGTCCTGCACCATTCCCCCAGTCCTGCACCATTCCCCCCAGTCCTGCACCATCCCCACCCAGTCCTGCACCATCCCCCCCTCTGCTACCGTCAAAACACAAGAAGCAAACAAAAGGGCCCTTATGATGGTCAAATCCCCGAACCCAGGGCAGTCCGACAACGTTCAGCCGCCCAAACATCATGTAAAACAGTTAGTACTAAATGAGGCCCTAACCTAGTACCGCACTCAGCGTGGGTTAGCCACGAAAGCTTAGAAGAGGACACTCCCACCAATTAGAGTGCACCCGCCCCATATATAAGGAAGCAGCTTGGGACCTTGAACAGTCAACTATGAGTCGACACTCCTCTGAGTAGCACAGTCACCTTATCTTACCAATTACATCAAATATTATCTGCAGTGTTAGGCGTCACCACCGGCAGCTTCACACTGTCGCTGTGGGTAGTATCCGTTTCATTGTCTTCAGTCTCTAGAGGAGCCGGCCTCCGCCCCTCTGCATGAGCACCGCCACATCCTGCAGCGCTTCTGCCCTCACCCTCTCTGTCTGCGATGAGGACAGTTTCTTTGAGGTCCCCCTATGAGGTCGTAGTCTCTGGCGTTTCCCAAGCTCTGAGACCTCCTGCATGACCGCTCCAGGGCCCCTGTCCAGTGGGGTCTTGCAGTTGTAGGCCTCCAACCAGTCCCAGGCTTCTTTAGGACCGTAAAAGTAGTGGGTGTTCCCATCTAGCATTATACGCAGCCAGGCCGGGAACATCAGAGCATTGGAGACCTTCTTCTCTCAATGTCTTCTTCACCTCTAGATATGAGGACCGCTTCCTCTGCACCTCCAACGTATAGTCCGGGAAAAGGGAGACTTCACGGTTGTCCAAAGTAAAGCGGCCCTCCGCTCTCGCTTTTTGCAGGAGGTCTCTGTCCCGCAAGTGAAGCAGTCGGGCCACTGCAGGCCACGGAGGCCTCCTAGGGGCCAGTGGCTTGGCCAGTACTTTATGGGCCCTTTACAGCGTGTAAAAGGTGGACAGACCCTCTGGTGTTACCACATTCCTGAGCCAGTGCTTCAGGAAGGACACCATGTCGTTGCCTTCCGCTCTTTCGGGCAGGCCTAGGACTCTGATGTTGTTTCTTCTGTTGCGCCCTTCAGCATTTTCAGCCCCTCTTCTAATGCACCCTGTCCGTAAGGGCACCCATCTGCTGTTCCAAAGCCTTTTGTGCCAGTGCCAGTTCCACGGCATTACTCAGTCTCTTTAACCCTCTCCGACAATTTCTTATGTTCTTTCCGCAGAAGGCCAATTCCCACTGCAACAGTGCTAATGTATTGATGGAGGGTAGCCTTTGTGTCCGCTATGGCCTCCAACATTTTATTGAGTTGTTGTACAGGATCTTTAAGAGGTAGATTGCGACTGTTCCTGGGCACTGTCTTCTGGATCTTGAAGGACCCTAGTCTGGTGGCCTCTAGGTTTGCCCATGGTACTGGGGTCTCACTAGGCCAAATCTATGCCCCTCACTGACAGTGCTTATTGATTTCAGTGCACTCTGCAGGTTGAGGCCAGCAAAAGATGTAGATACCCACCTCAATCCAGGCTGCACGCAATTTGCCAGAGTGGTCCAACTGGGCCCCCCTCACTTCACTGGTAGTGCGCAATGTGCCCAGTATGCTGCATCTCCTCCAGACCGGTAGCTCTGCGTGGGCCCCACTGGGTCGTATTTGCCCACTTAAGCTGTGGTCAGTGTGGCCCATAATCTTTCGGGAACAGCCGGGACACTCTTTGGGCTCTCAGTAAAATTCGGGTGACCTGCCCAAACCGGCATCGCAGGCTCACTAGCTGCACCCCTCACTGCGCCTTCCTACGTTGTGGGGTCCGTCCAGATTCCCCGTCACAAATTCTGCCTGGGTTCACGCCGCCAGGCAATCCAGCGTAGTCCCACTTTGGGGCTGTTTCCACCACCTCCCAATGGTCCAAGCGAAGTCCTACAATCTGCCCAGGTATATCTCCAGCAGCGTCCTGACCTGGTCGCCTGGCTATTGCCCAGCTCCCTATGAGCTCTGATCCGCTGGCATCCAAGGCCTGAGCTACAAGGCCTCCAGACCAAACCAACGCTGCTCATTTCTCCAGCCGCGCTGATAATCGACAAAATGGTGCTCCGGTTGGCTACGCCCAGCCCTTCAGAGCTCCTGACACAGTAGCCAGCAGCGACTGTAGTCCAGGGCGAGGGGGCCACTTCAACATCTAGCGACACTACTAGGCCCAGCTCTCAGGGCCCCAGCCAGCCGCCACACTGCCAGGCCCACAGGGAGTACCCCAGGCTCCAGCTCACCGTCACCGGCCGGGGCTGCAAATTTAACTGCCCCTGTCGGGGGGGTACTCGGGCACCACCCTGGGCCCATAGATGGCGCTCCAACGCCAAAGCACAGCCAGGCAGCGCACCATTCACTCCACAGTCATTCTGCCCTTCAGAGGAGGCCCGCCTGTGTCACTCCAGCAGGAATCAGGGCTCACCTCAGGGCCACCACCCCACCTACTGCTGCAAATCTGCTTGGTGTGCCTCAATACGCAGAGGCAGCAGCGGTCGCACGTTCAGAGCCCTGTTCCGCTATCCGAGAAGCTCCTGGGCGCCTCAATGATCTTCACAGCCACCATTGTTCTGGCTGCATCTGTGCGCCTCCAAGCAGTCGATCTCGACACCCAGCTGGATCCTCAGACAGACCCCAAACACCTCCTGGGTGCACCCCTACGCTCTGGGACCTTGGTGCCCTAGTTAAGAAGCTTTTCAGCCTGTCCTGGCTGTCAGTTTCACGAGGATGTACCGTGGGCTGGTGTGGTGCTCTCGGCACACGCGTACTCCTTGTTCCTCAGTCAGGCCGCGCCCCCCTACACGCCTCTATTCTTAATCAACCTTTTGATAAAGAACATCTTTTTGGCCCAGCTGTTGATGTATCACTAGAAAAGGTGAAAAAAGATACAGAAGTTGCTAAATCCATGAGAACCTTACAATCACCTTCTAGCAGGGGTTCCTTTTTACGTTCATTCTATAGGGGCCGCTCCAAAAGTGTATCTACAGAGAATTCCTCATCCTATTACAAGGGCAACAATGAAGAAGTTATTTTAGAGGAGGATATAGAGGAAACAGCAAGGGAAGGGGCAGTGGTAATTCAACACGCAAACAACAAGCAGTGACCGATTTCCCATACCCCGATCATTCCTCTCCTGTCTGGGGACCTCATTCACAATTTATACCCATTTGGAATACGATTACATCAGACAAATGTGTTCTGCAAATTATCCAATCTGGTTATTGCCTGGAGCTTACAAGCACTCCACCGAATATTCCTCCAAGGTCGTACCTCATGTCACAAGAACATCTCACCCTTCTAAAGCAAGAGGTTATTTCTCTGTTGCAAAATGGGGCAATAGAACCAGTCCCTTTAAAATACCAAGGAACAGGAGTGTACAACCTCTACTTCCTAATTCACAAAAAAGATGGCTCTCTGATGCCTATATTGGACCTCAGAGAACTAAATCTATACATTCAGTCGGACCATTTTCATATGGTAACACTCCAACAAGTGCTTCCTCTCCTTCAGCAAGGCTACTTTCTATCCACTCTGGATTTAAAGGATGCTTACTTTCATATTCCAATCCACCCTGTGCACTGGACATACCTCAGGTTTGTGGTAGGAGGCCAACATTATCAATTCAAAGTCCTTCCCTTCGGAGTGACAACCGCTCCCAGGGTTTTCACAAAATGGTTGGCAGTAGTCGCAGCCCACCTGAGAAGACAACATGTTCAGGTCTTCCCATACTTAACGACTGGCTTATGAAGTCCAGTTCTCACAACAGCTGTCTACGCCACACACAAAACATTGTGCAATTGCTTCACCAACTAGGATTCACAGTAAATCAGACCAAATCCCATCTCCAACCATCCATGTCTCAAGACTATCTAGGAGCTACTATAGACACACAAAACGCTCTTGCATACCCAACTCTAGGCAGAATCATGAACATTCAAAACCTGATGTCTCAGTTTCACCTTACCAGCTCGAGTGTTCATGCAATTACTGGGAATGATGATGTCTTGCATTTTCATAGTTCCCTCTGCAAGACTTCAGATGCGCCCCTACAGGAATGCTTAGCACGTCAGTGAAACCAGGGTCAAGGTCAATTATCAGATCTAGTGATGGTAGACGGCTGCACCCATCGCTCTCTGCAGTGGTAGAACACACAAAACCTTTTGAAAGGGTGGCCCTTCAGTGACCCAGTTACACAAATAGTAGTGATAGCAGACACATCACTGACAGGCTGGGGAGCGCATCTCCAAACCCAAACAATTCAAGGCATGTGGAGCTTACAACTAAAACAGTTCATATAAATCATCTAGAACTGTTAGCGAGGGAGGAGCTACGACACCAACCAAGATGGCCGCATAGTCTCCCGGCTCCGCTGACCCCCGTCCTACGCTCGCTTATCCTGTCGAATATCCTGATCTCCTGCCCCAGATTTGTGTGGGTGAACTAGTCTGCATCCCGATGGTGTGATCGCGGAATTTTTCTGATGTTCTGGTGTGAAGTAACATCGAAAATGTTTTGAGGCCTAACCCAGACTGGAAGCCGGGGTCTCGATTGCTGGTCTACCCGGGTCCAAAGTGAACAACAACGGACTGCCGAGGGTGGTTGGGTCTGGTCCTTGGAACTTTCGAAAATTTCTCTGAACTACTTTGCAATCATCTGCTGTCTGGTGCTGTACCTGAGGTGAGGCGGTGGTGCGCGGTGCTGCGTCGCGGGGGTCCCCGGCCCGGCACTAGCACCGCTGGTGCCCCGGGATAGGGGTCCCGCCGCGCGTTGCTGCGTGTCGCTGGCCCGTCCCTCACGGCCTGTTTCTGCTTCGGTGTATCCTGCCCCGGAGAGGAGGCCTCTCCGTGGGGATCGTTAATGCCTGCGGCCGTATGGAACCCGGCGGAACGGACTCAATGTGGCCCTTCCTTGCGGATGGTAATGGCGGAAGTTGCGGCGCTTCACGCGATGGTGAGGGCCCAGGTCAATTATTGGCTGTCAGCAACAGATGGGATCATAGGACCAGGAACGAGCACTAACTTGCTCTTTGAGACCCGGCAGCCGACCTGCCCCCTGTTGGAAGCCCTACTGGTGTGTTTGGACCCGGTGCTGGAAGCTGTGCCTGCCCCCGAAGAAACGGAATTCATAGTGTGTGCTGAGATTGCTGATTCTCTTATGTTCTCGGAAACATCAGTCCTACAGTTATAGGAGGATTTCACTGCTTCCCCCATCCTGGACACTGTTGGCCCACACTTTGATCTGTGTCGGAACGAGTCACACCCCCTCCCCAGTCGGTCTCCCAACATGGCGGATGGAACGATGCTTGGCTCCAGGGACGGGGAGGGACATCGTTGGTTCAAGCTGTGTGCGTTGGGACCTGCTATTCCTCTCCTAATTGCTGACTCAAGCTCCGGCTGCTTCTGTGTGAACTTTGACTTTCCGGGGATGTGGCTTTTCTTATCCGAGGGACTCGGCAACTTTGTTAGACGGGGCCAAGGCTGAGATTATGGGTTGAATCGTTTACGATGGATCTATTGGTAACGGGACTGCTTCATTAACAGACGGATTCTGGGGCGGGGGGTTTGTGTTTCCCCCCGGGGTAATTTTGTATGGTGGACAACTTTGCTTGTGTTGGCTTAGGGGGGCCCCTTTGATAGGGCGGGGGGGAGAGACCGGGAGCGCATAGACTATCGCCCTCCTCCGCTTCCCCGTTGGGTGGGGTTTCCTTTCTTTCTCTTTTTTCTCTTCTTCTTCTATATTTCGGGTTTGGCTCTCGGGCGACAGGCACACTGCTGGGGGGGGGGGGACGTAGTCATCTGCAGGGGTGCAGGGTGGGGGTCTTTCGTTTTTATTTTGTTTCTATGGCCTTTTTTCTCTTCTCTTCTCTTTGTCTTTTTCTTTTTCTGGGTCAGTGCAGTGGGTTTCCTTTGGTATCAATCCCTGCTTTTTCATCTGTGCCTCAATTTTCGTGGTGTTTTTTGGGTCCTAGGGCAGGTGACTGCAGGCGCGAATTGACCGTAATATTCCTTCACATCCTGAACCTCCTGTTACAGCGCCATTGATTTGATCGATTACTGTTTATTGTTGACACGTTTACTATTCTGCCTGCCATTTTCGCTGCTGGGAAATTGTTCGGCACCTGATCCTTCCATCTTATATTATAAAATGAAAACCTTTTATATCCTGTTTTTCTAATTGTGCTGTTCAGTGGCCAAGAGTACGCTAGCATGGAGATTCTGCTCCCCGAGGTCCTGCATGTGATTAAAATTGCTCTCTGTTAATCTAACTGCCTAGCAGCCAGCCCCCGGGGTTGTAGGCCCATACTTGTATTTGGTTTAAATGTCAAAGGTTTAAAAAAAAAAAAAATAGAACTGTTAGCGATTTTTCTGGCTTTGAAAGCAAGTGAAGCTCAGCTAGTAAAGCAAGACTGTCCTAATTCGTACAGACAACATGCCAGCCATGTACTACATTCAAACACAGGGGGGACTCACCTGGACTTGCTGTTGCTTGGATAAGCTCTGTGAACAGTCTAATCGCCGCTACTGCCTTCAGCGCTGTCAGTCTAGCGCAAACTAACATCACTCCGCACTCCGTGCCGCTGCCTCCCCGGGGACTCGCTGGTGTGAGCGAGAGCTGCATTCGGCACGCTCTGTCTAACGCTCCCAGCTTGAGTCCACAGGGTTGAGGCCGGGCGGAGCAGCGCATTCAGCCCGGGGGACTGCGAGGACCAGCAACCCCTGCCTGGACCAGCTGGTTCCTCTTCCCCCAGGCGACACGCCCACGGACACGCCCACCGGCGATACGTATATAAATAACATCCAGTGCACCGCGACGCGGGACGCGCGCGGGACCAAGCGCGGGGCTAAGCCCGGGCAAAGGGCGGGCCGTCTGAGGCCGTCCGAGGACGATCTAGGACGGGACGGGCCACCCCACTAAACATCTACTCCTGATTAGTGAAGCCCCATTCTAAAGTGTTCCCACAATTCGTGCAAATTTCTGTTCGCCAACCACAAGGGACTAGAGGCCAGCTAGTAACAACAAATACTGTGGAAAAAGAAATGGGACGTATAAAACTACGATCTAGGACTATTTTTATGAAACGTATGGGTACAGAGAACGCTGTACGGAAAACTTCAGATAAATCTATAAAACAAGGTCGTATCACACGGACTCCGGCTATCACTGAATATTTCTCTGCTCTAACATCTAAAGATGAAATCGACAAAAAAATTTTGGAGACAGAAATGATAGCCAATTCAGTACTACATACAGGGTCAGAAGAATGCATTCACATTAAATCTGGATCAAATTTAAACTTAAATTTAAATCTGAGTAATATGGTTCCTGATGATAAACAAAAATCTATTAATAACTCTAAAAATCTTCAAACCCAGGATCAAGAGGAGAATCATTTTACATCTTCAACACCCAAAAAAAGCTCTGGAAATACGTGTCAACTGGAAGAACTCTGTGCAAATAAATCCAAGATACCAGAGAATCAATCAGAGCCTAAAACAACAAATAGTCCTTCTTTATCAAAAAATCAAGCACAACTCTACACACTTGAATCATCTGCAGACCCTTTTAATATAAAAAATAACTATTCAGCTAACATAGCTACACTTATGTCAAAAGCCCTCTTCTCTTTACATGAAATACTTGAGTCGGTCCTTTCCTTTTTGGGAAATATATTAGAAAATTCGTACCAAACCTTGGATGTTCAAATTGGAATCCTTAAGCATCTAGTGGAGGAAAAGAAGAAAAGAAAAGAACCTCCTGAAATGGAAAAAAAACAAGTGATGCCCAACAATAATGAACAACAAAAGAATAACACAAGTAATCAAAACAGAGAAAAGGAGACAGTAAAACACGACTGCGGTACACAGACATTACATGTTCCAAAGCAACAAAAAGGAAAGTTAGAAAGACGATATGAAACACCAATATTCTCTTTGAAAAAACTTTTTACAGAAAAACCCGTCAATGAAAAGCAATACCCAATTTTCACAAAGGCAAAGAAATCAAATACACCAAAAAATGATGATATGGATGAAAACACCCAAGAAGTTAGTCTTAATAATACACTAGAAAGAGAGGAAAGAGAAAAAATCAATAAAACGATAAATACTGAGCAAGTAGAAGGAAAAAGAAAGAAGAAAAAGCCACTAAGACGTATCCATAAAAAGAAAAACCGCAAGTTGAAATTTCAAAAGTTTACAACTGTTAGTAAAATACAAGAAGTACAAGAAGCTGAATCCACAAAGCCTAGATCCATTGTAAGTACGGAAACCAGCACTAAAAAAAGAGAAGAAAAATCACAATCATTAGATCCGGCAGCAAAAGAATTTCTTCCGTATAAGGACTTTGAAGGACCACAACACCAAAACATGACTGAAAGAAATAACAAAGGAAAAAACCATCATGGAGCAGGATCCCCATACTCCAAAACATTACAACTTGAAGAACTTTTTCCAGTGGATGCGGTACCACTTAATAGAAGAAGGGTCATCGATCTCCTTCATTATATAAAGCATTTGGAATCCTTGAACAGCAATGAGATAGATCTAGTAATCTTCCCGCAACAGGAAAATAATAAAATAGTTACAGTAACCTTCTGGTCATACGTCATTCCGGGGATCATACTTAGTGAAAAAGAAACACTACATAAACATGGATATGATGTTTACGTAAGAAGAGATCCAAAAGAAAACAGTATTCCGCCAGGGTACGATGAACAAATTCGACTAATCTCTAACTCACAATATAAAAATCCTCTGAGAGTCACTGATGTGACCAGAGAGACGTACTCAGGAATTAAACACTCAGGGAAAGACACTCTAAAGGTAAAAGTGGAAAATGGAGAAAGGTCAGTATGGCAACAAGATTTAAAGGAAAAGGAATATAGAGAAAGTATTAGATCATGGTCATGGGTATCTGAGAACCTGAATAGCAATAAATTTTCTTCATGTCCAGGACAATCTGTTTAGCAATGGTCTAAAAATAATATCATGGAATATGGCGGGGAAAACTAAGACTAAATTGACGGAAGCCATAAGTAACCATCCAGATCTTTTGATGTTACAAGAAACATGGGCAACTGAATCATTTTCGCAGAAAAACTATTTTGTTTACGATATCCCAGCCAAAGCCACCAATCGGGGCCACGCAAAAGGTGGTTTGGCCATTCTATTGAGGGAGGACTACATGTGGGCCCAGGAAATTATCCAGACTAAATCATATTATCTGCAATGCTTAAAGGTCTTCTTAAAAATACATAACGCAGCACCGAAAAAGGCAATCTTGTTATTCAACGTATATGCCCCTCCTGGCAAGAATCACGATAACACTTTTCTAGAGATCATGGAATCCATTACACAGATTGTAGAAGATCAATTACATATTCCTTATATAATAACAGGTGACTTAAATGGCAAAATTTCCAATCTGGAAATTAGTAAATGGATTCAACTTTATGACGAGGAATCAGTCGAACTCTCAGCCCCACAATTCCCTAAGGGTTCAAAATGTGATAAAAGAGGGAAATTACTACTATCGGCATTACCTACTCTAAGAGGGGTAATTCTGAATGGTAATATAGAAGGTGACATCCCGGCATCATACACCAGACGGGGCAACGGAAGTTTATCCATCATTGACTATATGATTTGTAACATGAATCTATCAGAGACTGTCACACATCTACAAATACAGCCAAGTCAAGAGAGCGACCATGCACTGATGATACTAACTTCTGAATGGAGGCCTCAAACAGCAACTGATAGGCAGCTAATATTCCATAGAAGTTCTGTCCTGATAAACAGTGATCAGAGAAGAATTTTCTGGAGCTCCAAAGCATTGGATAGAATATCATCATTGATTGAACACAATGAACTCCTAGCAAAAACAATCACGGATGATCCTATAGAAAATTTTGAAGAAATACTTAATGAGCTAAAAAATCTTTTAATGGATAAATTACATCATGCTCCCCCAGGTGCCAACAATGGGAACAATAATAACCGTAATAAAAATAATACACAAAATAACCAAAATTCTATTACGAAGAAAAAATTGAACAAACTGGTACGTGCACAATACCAGAATCCTTCTATGTCAACTAAGAAAGAAATCAATAAATTAAAAAATAAAATCAGGAGAGAAAAGCAAAGAAATAAAAAAGAAATCCAAGACCGAAACTGGGTTGACATTCAAGTAGCTGCAAAAGACTTAAATTCTCGTAAATATTGGTCCCTCGTAGCCAAACTAACTGGGACAAAAAAGAAACTCCAAGCAATACCTGTTCCACCAAAGGACTGGGAAACTTATCTAACAGATTTATACAAAGCAAACCCAATAAGCTGTGATGGGAAAAGCTCAGAACAAACCAAAGGAGATGTTGACTTACAAATATATAGAGTTACGGCTATCTCAGTGGAATGGAACATCAGAAAAGCGAGAAAAACAGGTGCCTCTGGCCCAGATCAGATTCCCATAAAGATCTATCAGGCAAACCCAAGGGAATGGAGTAAGTTGTTATCGCATCTATTTAACTATATTCTCAAAACTGGACAAATTCCAAAATCCTGGCAGGGGAGTACCATCATCCCAATACATAAGAAGGGAAGCAAGACAATTGCGGGAAATTACCGACAAGTTGCATTAATGGATGCTGCAGGAAAAATCTTTGCAGCAGAGGTTCTACAAAGATTAAAGGACTGGGCTTTTTCACTGGATAAAATCCCAATGTTTCAAGCTAGTTTTAGGCCAAAACATTCAGTTACGGATAATATTGCTGTCATCCAAACAATATTAGACAAATATGTAACAGGAAAATCTCAGGCGGTATACGCAGTGTTCATAGATTATTCGACTGCGTTCGATCGTGTCGACCGACCTACTCTATGGCACAAACTCAGGGAACTTGGAATCCCAGAACTACTGCTCCAAACTATAGTGAACCTTCACACCAGCACTTGGTGCCAGGTACAAATGGGGGGAGAAAAGGGCCTAACAAAAAGGATTAAAACAGCTAACGGCCTAAAGCAAGGGTGCCTTTTGGCCCCACTATTATTCTCACTATACCTCAGCGATTTACCCAAACAATTACAACAGGGCTCAAGTTTATCCCCAAAAATTGCTAAACAAAGCATACAAATACTACTCTATGCTGATGATATAGTGATGCTTGATCTCACTCCCTTCGGTCTGCAAAAATCCTTGGACATTCTTTATAATTATTCAAAAACAAACTTTCTAATTCCGAACTTAAAGAAGACAAAAATTGTGTTTTTTTCGAGAAAGAAATCTAGTGACAAAAACAGATGGAGCCTAGGAGGAGAGAAAATAGAAATAGTAAACGAATATCCTTATTTAGGTAGGATACTATCAAAGAATAATACAAATGTAAAACAGTTAGAAAACTTAATGAGGAAGTCAGAAGTACATACTGAGGCCCTCTTAAGACTTTACCGCTCAACTGGGAATCGGCATTTCTCCTCTCTAATAAAAGTATACAAGGCAAAAATTCCTCCTGTATTGTCAAATGCAACAGAATATATTCCGATGAAACAATGGACCTATATGGACCGTAAAGAGGGGAAAATCCTAAAAAAGATAATGAAAGTTTCCGACTCCACACCAGTTCAAGCTTTACGTTTGGAATTCTCGATAACAAGTTCCTACGCCACGGCGGTAGCCAATGTAATCAGGTGGAGCTACAATCTTCTCCATGCAAAGGAGGGCACATTACGACACTTACTGAAACAAGAAATCTTTGAGGGTGAAATTAAAAATCAGACGTTTTTAAAAAACATGACAACTATTTTTCAAATGGCAGAAATTAGCCCGGAAATGTTAAGTGGCTGGACAGCAGCCCAAATGAAACTTTTTTTGATATGCTTCACCCCGAAGTTCAGTTATGAACTGGATTACGAACATTGTAAAAAACTGTCAACATATAAATCCTTTGTAGACTCTTTGGAATATAAACATAATCAACCATATATCGGGTTTTCCTTGACTCCTGGTGCAAGGAGGTCAATCACCATGTTAAGATTGGGCATTTTACCCACACTATCTTATACAGCAAGATGGTTGCCAGGAGGATCTTTATTGTGCCCCCTGTGCGAAGGGGGAGACCAAAACATAGAACACTTGTTGTTCATGTGTCCTAATTCAAAAGTATCTACCGCACGGACAAGATTCCTTGCCCCTATCTATCGCACTTGTAGAATCTCCCGAGTGAGTGAATTAATAGAAATATGTAAACAGCCACCAAACGAATTTGTTTGTTATAATTTTTATAAATTTCTTAAATCTTTTTTAATATTGTATTGATTAAAATGTGCAATTATTTCTTTTATCTTCTGTAAAATGTAAATTTGTGGTCCTCTGTTGAGTACCTATACAAATAAAAACTTTTTGACTTTGACTTTTGACAGGGGGGACAAATTCCCTCCAACTGTCCCACCTAGCCCAGGACATCTGGAGGTGGGCCATTCATCACAAAATCTATCTCGTAGCAGAACACCTCCCAGGAGTAGACAAGCAGATGGCAGATCTGCTAAGTCGTCAGACACAGCAAATCCACGAATGGGAACTACACCCTCAAGTTCTCCTCCCATTCTTTCAAATGTGGGGCTTCCCAGACATAGACCTGTTGGCCACGCACGTAAATGCAAAACGCCCAAACTTCACGCCCAGGTCTCCACACCTATTGTCCAAAGGCAATGCACTATGGATGAACTGGTCAGGGATATTTGCTTATGCTTTTCCACCTCTCCCACTCATTCCATTTGTGGTTTGGAAACTCAAACAAGCGTCCCTGACACTAATTCTAGTTGCTCTCGCATTGGGCACATCAACCATGGTTCACAACCCTATTGGAACTTTCTGTAGTTCCTCAACAAAAACTACGTCTTACACCCAATCTCCTCACATAGAGCCATGGCGACATAAGACACCCAGACCCCAGTCAACTCAATCTGGTGCCTGAAGTCCTAGAGTTTGGCTATCTTAATCTACCGCCAGGCTGTATGAATATTATCGAGGAAGTTAGACGTCCTACTACAAGAGCCTGCTATGCAGCAAAGTGGAAGTGGTTTGTAATTTACGGTAAAAACAACCACATCAACCCTCTTGATGCTTCTGTCGAAAACATTACATGCTATTTGTTACATCTACAACGTTCCAATTTAGCATACTCATCCATATGTTTACATCTAGCTGCTACAGCTGCATACCTCCAAAGTAGACAGCATCTATCACTTTTAAACATTGAATTCAAATATGCTATGCAAAGGCTAAACGAACATTAATAGCCCCTCCCCCCCCCCTCTTACTAGAGCGCACACTACAGGTAAACTGGGGGCTTCTATGGCACTCTTAGGAAATATACCCATAGATGATATATGCAAAACTGCAACATGGTCTACTCCTCACACATTCACAAAACTCTATTCTGTGGATGTGTTAGCAGCACAGCAAGCTAGATTAGGCCAGGCAGTTTTATGTACACTATTTCAAACCACTGCAACAGCTACAGGTTAGTCACCGCTTTGGGAGATAACTGCTATGTAGTCTATGCAAAGCATATGATATACAGCTCATATGCCTCTAACTGAAAATACTACTTACTCAGAATGCATCTGTTCTTAGCATATATAGAGCTGCAGAGTCATATGCGCCCACCCACCTCCCCGGGTACCTATACCTGTTGCAGTAACATCTTAGAAACATGCATTCATGGACATCTCCTTTTAGTCCTCTTACTAACTCCATTATCACCCTCTGCAGGAAAATAATCTAACAATGGAGTTGATGCCCATGCACACTATTACCGAAAGGAGGAGTCGCCTACCTCGTGACTGGAAAGACTCTGAAGAAGAACAAAGTGCAAACATCTGGACCCAACACTAGATGGTGATCTATGCAAAGCATGTGACTCTATAGCTCTATATGTCAAGAACAAATGTATACTGTTCGAGCAGTAGCGGCACCCCCCCCCCCTAAGCGCCTTGAGACCCAACGGGTAAGTAGTGCGCTCTATAAATGTCACTGATTGATACTGGATAAGTAGCATTTTCCTTTTTTTGTATGAAGGGCTTTGAGAATGCATCTTCCTTCAGTGGGAAGCTAGTTGAGACTCTTAAGGGCAGGAGAGGTGTTGTCAAACTGCTTTACTCCTTTGAAGAGTCTTGCCGCCGCATTGAGTGTGGCTCCCGGGGACGCAAGATGACTTTTGGAGTTCTAGTGATGATGGCGTTGCCATAGTCTAGTTTAGAGAGGACAAGTGTTTGCACCACAGCCTTACGGTCATTGTCGGTAAACGTTTAAAAAATTTTTTTTATATAGGTGTTTTAGCGTGAGACTGGACTACGGAAACACCCTCTACGCTGGAATCAACAAATCCCTGCTAACCAAACTCCAGATCATCCAGAACACCGTGGCCATACTCTTCCTCTGCATCCCACGGTATGAGCACATAACCCAACACCTGCGAAACCTCCACTGTCTCCCCTTCAAGAGAGTAACCTTCAAGCTACTCACCTATGTCTACAAATCCTTTCACAACTGCAGACCCCAATACCTCAACTAAAGAGTCTCCTTCCACACACCTATAAGAAACCTCTGCTCTGCTGACCTCGACCTGGCAGAAACCCTGCGCATCCGCAGAATCAGAGTGGGTGGAAGTGCCTTCTCCTGCATGGCAGCCAAAGCCTAGAATGAACTCCCAGCCAGCATCAGATGCTGCCCTACTCTGCACACCTTCAGGAAGAGACTCTAGACCTGGCTCTTCGGCTGATCCGGAGCTGCCCCCCCCCCCCCCCCCCCGAGCTCCTTGAGACCCTCACGGGTGAGTAGCACGCTTTAAACCCCCTGATTGATTTATTTGGATGGACTCCTTTAGCTGAGTTGTCAAGGTACTCCTTCATTGACCTGTTTCTATCCAGGGAGACTCCTAAGGATTTTACAGAGTTTGAAACTGAAATGCAAGAACAGTTAAGTGAGTTCAAGTTCTTGAACCATTCTTGGATTGGTAATGGATTGTTTTTAGTGGAGAGGAATTGCAGTTCTGGTTTGCTGGGGTTCAGTTTTAGGTAGTTGGAACTTAACCCAGTTTTGTATCTCGTTTAGTGTGGCATTCGGATACAGGATGTCTCTAGGTGACTTTCTATTGTAATAGAGTTGAGTGTCAGCATATAGGTGACATGTGACCCCTGATTTTTTTCAGAATAGTTGTGGGGGGGTTCCATGAAGAGAGTAAATAGGCAGGAGAAAGGATTGAGCTTTGGTAAGGGTGGTTTATTTGATATTGAATAGCTCCCTTGGTCTTTATTTGCATGGTCAAGTTAGTTGAGAAAGAAAGTGGCTTTTTACCCAAAAAGTTGTGTTTTTGTAGGAGATGTACAGACCGGAGTTGTGCCGATGAGGGGTTCTGTTTCCATAGCCTTTCAGTCAGTCTTGGGTGTCTCCTCTCATTGTTAAGGTTGCAATTAAACCATGATCTGGATTGGGTTTTCCTAGTGCTCTTTAGTTTGAGAGGGGCCACTTGGTCTAGAACATCAGTCGTCACTGAGCTATAGAGAGTGATGAGGTAATCTATGGAGTCAAAGTTAGGTTGAGCGTACTTCAGAGCTGACCCTGGATTTCAGCTCCGTTAGTGGGATTTGTTTGAGGTTCCCTGTCCAGTGTGAGTTTATTGGCTGATGCTGGGCACATACTGTGGTTTGCATTTGGATAGAACCGTATTAGGTGGTGATCAGACCAGTCGATGGGTATGATGGAGTAAATGGAGACCAGATCGTTTACGGTGAATATTGCATCTAGTGTAGTGACTTTGTTGTGGGTCTGTTCGTTGCAGAGTTGCTTAGGGTAGTACAATTCAAGAAGGTTTATAAAATTACTGACTGAAGTGTCTTCCAGGTCGTCCCAGTGCAGGTTGAAGTCACCTAAAAGCACATCTTTGGTGTGAGTAAGGGAGAACTTTGTACCTTGTTCAGTTCTTCAGTGAAGAGTAAGCGATCACTAGGGGGTGATAGATTGTGTGGAGTGAGATGGGGAGGTACCTTTTATGGTGAGATCAACTGCAGGATATTCGAAGGTTGAATAGTCCATAGATGCTGGTGTGTTCATTCTAATTTCATCTTTGTGGATGATCGCTAGACCACCCCATTTGTGTCGGTCTGTCTTGTCTAATCAAATATCCAGGCGGAGTAAGCAAGTCCAACATGGGGGCATGAGGGTTCATTGAGCCAGGTTTCATTTAATAAAGCAATATCAATGCTGTCAGCTTAATTTGGTTTTGCATAATTCTGTAGCATGTTTAACTGCCCATTTGCCATTGAGAAGCATGCAGGTAAGGGAGTTCAAGTTGTTAAGAGTAGTGTGTAGCATCTGAATTGTGGTGTATTGAGCAGGTGGTCTGGGCGATATATTAACTCAAGGGGTTCTATTGGTGCTCAAGATTACAGGGATTGAGGACGGAGATTCGTGGACCACTTGTGCATTAGTGTTGTATGATTTGCAGAGTGATTCAACTTCAAGTGGGGAAAGAGGTGTTAGGGCTCTGTAGGGTCTATGGGACAGGAGGCACAGGGGGAAGGGGGTTGTTAGAAATGGGGGTCTCTAGTTGGCATAGGTGGGTACCTTTGTCCAAATAGCGACCCTTGTTTCTAGTCAGGTTAAGGGGGTATACACTTCTAAAATAACCCCTGCTCATCCCCTTGGTAGCTTGGCATGAGCATTATCTCCGAGGCAGTGTGTAAAGCATTTGTGAACACATACAGTAATACAGTGAAAACATTACAAATGGACACCACACCAGATTAGAAAAATAAGTAATCTTTATCTAAACAAGACTAAATGGAAAAAAATCCACAATACAGTATCAAAAATAAGGCTCTTCAGTGGTAGAAAATAGTTCAGTCCAATGCAAGTTGTAAATGCAACACTTTGCCCACAAACTACCTTAGATGCGTCACACAAAACAAACAAAGGGTCGCAAGGGAGGAGATGCATCTGTTCCTTGCCGTAGAGGAGGGGATGCGTCTGTTCATACTGCGTTCTGGTAACAATGCGACAAGATGGCGCCTCGATGCGAGGCGACTATCCGGTGCGATGCGACAAAATGATGGCTTGATGTGATGCGACTATCTGGTACAATGAGTAACGGTTGCAGCCGTATGGCAGGTGCTGCAACGGTTTTCTTGGCGGTGCATCGGACCCGGTGTGGATACGGCAGGCTTCTTCTCCGTGGCTCAGCTATGCGTCGGAACCAGGTGCAGATATGGCAGGCGTCTTCTCTGTGACTCGGCTAAGCGTCTAGAATCGATGCGGATGCGACATGCTTCTTCCTGGTTAAGTCAATCATCCAGCTCCCAACAACAGTCTCTAGAGGTCTTAAACAGCAGCAGGCACCTCTTTGCAGGTTGGAATTCCCAGCAATGAAATTCAGGGGAGCTGGTGGTGTAGTCTTTGTGTCCCTGAGACTTCAGAACAGGAGGCAAGCTCAGTTTCAAGCCCTTGGAGATCTTTTCTTCAAGCAGATGACAAAGCAAACAGCAAAGTCCTTTTTCTCCTTTCCTTGGCAGCGAGTAACCACTGCAGGTCAACCCCAAAAAGCAAACAGCACAGGGGCAGTAATTATACTCATCTTCTCCTTGGCAAAGGTTCCTCTTGATTTCCCAGAAGTGATCTAAAGTTCTGGGGTCTGGGTCCCCCTTTTTATATACACAAAGTCTTTGTTCTCTAAACACAGCATTGCTGAAAGCAGACCTGGCCCAGGCAGGTGAAAAGAAATCTCCTCCCCCTACTCTAAATTCAACCCAGGTCTCATTCAGCTCAGCCCAAACTCATCAGACTGCCGGAGCCGCAGCCCTCTCCAGCTCCTGTCACTCACAAGCCAGACCTGCAATACACAAACCTAGCAGAGGCACACTAGATGGTTAGGCAAGAAAATACCTACTTTCTAAAAGTGGTATTTTCAAACACAATGTAAAAATCACCCACACTAAAAGATGCATTTTAACATTCGGAGTTCAGGCATACTAAACTTCAATTTCCTATCTTGTTCGTTGGGTCAGTTATGTTTATAAAATGTTATAAGAAAAACTGCCCATGCTGGCCTATGGTAACAGATAGCCTTGCAATAGTGAAAAACAAAATTAGCAGTATTTCACTATCAGGACATGCCACACACATCAGGGCATGTCCTACCTTTCACATACAATGCACCCTGCCCACAGGGTTACCTAGGGCCTACCTTAGGGGTGACGAACATGTTGAAAGGGAAGGTTTAGGGACTAGCAAGTGTGTGCACTTGCCAAGTCGACATGGCAGCCCCAGACTGCACAATGCTCTGCAATGGCAGGCCTGAGCCACTTTATAAGCTGCTTCTGTGGGTGGCACAATCAGTACTGCAGGCTCACCAGCAGCATTTGATTTACAGGCCCTTGGCACACATGGTGCACTGAACTAGGTTCTGACAAGTGAATCAAATAACAAATCATGGAATCACTAATTCATACAACAATTTACAAAAGGGAGCACTTGCACTTTGGCACTTAGCAGCAGTGGCAAAGTGCCCAAAGCATCTAGACCAGCAAAAACAGATGAGGCAACAACAAAAAATGGAAGGGAGACCCACGCCAATGGTGCCAAGTCTAACAGGGGTGGTGCAGAGTTGGTAGCTGTCATAGCAAGAGCCTTTTGAGCAATTTCCATTTATCTATCTTCGGATTGGGTTGGTGTGTTAGTATCTTCTGGTTCACAAGCTCACATGTTACCTGAGAGGTCCTTAGCTAGAGAATCGAGTTTATTTTCTTCTATGCAGTTGAGAAATAGGGTAAATATGTCAGTGAGGGATCCTGTTCTATTAGGTGGAGGACAGGCGGAAGGTCCCATGCCTAGAGAGGGCAGGTGGAGTTCAGGCAGGCTGTGTCCTTGAGGCTGGACTGGAGAGGGATGGTTTGAGAGTAGGTGTTGTGATCAAGGTGGATTCAAATATGAGGGAGCTAGGCTTGGTAATGCTGCTATTGTGACCAGTTAGTGCATCTAAGAGCTTCGTGGTGTAGTGGGTCTGCCTTAGGGTTGGCGTAGTGGTGGGTAGACCTTTGTGCTCCTGAATAGGGAGTGTGATCGGGGGTGTTGTAGTGGTGCATGGTACATCATTGGAGTCCAGGGGAACTAAACCTTTTTGGTACAATAAGGCTAGAAGAGATGGGAAGTGTTGGTCAAAAACAGAGAGATGACGGTCAGTCACTTGAGTTAGGATGTTACTCGTCCTGAAAATGGATATGTAGTCTTCCTCTCAAGCTCCGGGAAGGAACAGTGGTGACTTTAGTGCCATAGGGAATTTCTACAGTTGCAGTAACTTGTAGGTGGAGGACAGAAAACAAACCTTGGGGAATTGGTGACAAAGTGTGTTCAGTTGCAACATCACCCTAGGATGTAGTGTCCAGCAGAGCTGAACTTAGATCAATCGCTGGCATTGAGGGAAAGCAAGGGCTGCACTGCCGCCATCTTTACCAGGTGAGTTCCTATTCCAATAGATTTCTGCTAACTGTGCCCGCGGTGCACAGGGATCAGAGCAGCACAGAAGCGATTGGTGGCTGGACTCTCCAGACCCCTAAAGTCAGATGCCCCATTGGGGTCGGCGTGCTAGGAAATCTTCACTGCGCCATAGGACTCACCCTCTCGGTTGCTCTACCCGGCGCTTCCTGGATGCTCCTGGGGCATAGAATCGGGGGCACAAGAGATCCCCAGGGTGCCTCCCCAGTGCTATGACTGCTCGGTTATGTCTGTGGCTCCCAGTCCCGGGGAACCGGTGAGGAGCAGCGGCAAACGGCGAGTAAAGAATCAGTGCAGACACTAATACGGGGTGGGGTGGAGGTCCCACCACTGTGCCTGGAGGGCCTCTGACATTGAGCTGTGGAGAGCCTAGCTCCTCCCAGCAGCTGCCGCGATCCCCCTGTGGTTCCTGGGCGCTGCAGCTGCTGTGGCCGGAGCAAGGATTGGTGCTCCTTTTGATCAATTTTGTCATAAATATATATATATTTTATATATCCCCCCGACAAAGCAAGAGAATAGACCAAGTGGGGAATAATATGGAAAGGTAAGCAGCAATGCAGTGGTGGGTGGCCAACTGAAATGTTGAGATCGGACGAGATGGAGGAACTTATTGAGCATCTCCCAGAGGAGTTTAAGAAGTGGGCAAGTAAAGTATTGCAGGAGGGCAAGACAGTTGCCAACACATGCCTAAAATCTGCACTGGATGCAACATACACAGCTAGCAGACATCTCTGCATGCCTACTCGAAAGTATGCAAAAGGTGATGGATGGAATGCTTGAATTAATATCGGCCACTGGTAATTAATTGGGGCCACATCCCAGTCCATTCTTTTGCACACCATGCCACCTCAATTTGGACCAAGCTATATGTAAATCAGTCTTGAGCCTGCTCCAATAGGAACAGTCCAACCTGATCTGCCAAGCCAGGCCCTCAATGAACTGTAACGCATGCAATTCAGGACAGATTTTGCACTTGTTAGGGGCTCATTGGCCAGCTATAGCTTGGTTCCAGTTACTTGGTGTGCATGGGACCCACATCTGGTTATACTCTTCCCACTTAGGGTGACATATCCGGAGATTATGATACCTGAGCTCTGTCTATCTTGTATAACTGAAAAGAATCGTTCTGCCCAAATAGTTAATGTCACAGAGTTTTCTTCAACAAAAATTTTTGACTCCATGGTATGCAGGTAGCGGCTACACAGAAGAGACCAAGAACAATAATGCAGAAACTAAAGCTTCTTAAACTCTTAACAGGGCAGATACGTAACTAGAGAAAGTATTGAGACTGCACAGTTCTGATTGTATTCTCCTCTTCATACTTAACCCCATATTATGCAATTGTAACCAGCTCTACAAATACCATATGGTCTTACTGAAATTGACCGCCCCTCAAGGGTTGTATGACAGAACAACACAGGGAAATACTTAGCATGCCTTCACCACACATTTTTCGCCCTGCATTTATTTATAACTCATATGCTTTTACAACATATGCCTTTACCACGCATTTGTTTTATATGTGATCAAGGCCGCATGTCTGGTGGCCGAAACACGTCATTTGGACATTTGATGTTTGAATAAACCATCATTAACTTTGAACTTTGCCCACATGCCCAAAAAGTCTGTTTCCTGGTGTTGCGCTGTTTCTGTGGATGGTTGTACCCTTGGAATCCTGTTGTGAGATATATATTCACTGAAAAAAACATAGGTTTCAGCCACGTTATAGTTAGGAATTAGCATTTAAAAAACATTAGAAATTCACTGAAAAAAACCATAGGTTTCACACATGTTATAGTCAGCTGGACATTTCACTCATACAAAACCATTGAAATTCCCCCGTTATAGTTAGTTCAGCTAACTATAACTCGCGCGCCCGCAATGCACTGCTGATGACATCACATATTACATCACTCATGACATGGTCAGTGACATCACTGATGACATCTCAAGTGGAGTGCAGTGGAGTCCTGCCACGTTGGGCGCCCTGCCATGGTTCATGGTCTGTGTGCTAGCGCCAACCGACGCCGGCATAGAAAGCAGAGGGCGCGGGGAGGAGAGTGAAATGGTGCCGCTGCCCTGATGAAAACCTGCATCAACCCACTGAGGATTTCATTATTTTTGGGGTGATTACTGGCAAAACTCCACTGCAAGCACCTTAGCAGGCACTACCATGACCATCAGGCAGCGGGACTGTCTCCGCCCACATGGGCGTGTATTGAATGTTTATCAAGTGTCCTGAATTAACTTGCCACTTTCCACAAAGTCAGCCCATGAAGAAGTGCGCGCAGCGCACGAAACGCGTCGGCAAGATTGACTTTAATCTATGATGTTTGTCTTCACTTTGCAGCGGCAGCTCTCCCGAATAAACCGCTGATACTTACCGTCTGCTGGGTGGCTTCTGCCTAGGGGACAACCCTTCTGTGTTTAATATATATTATATGTATATATCCTCAAAGTTTTCCGCCAACCATCCAAAGGACGAAAAGCAGACCCAAAATAAGTTCAATGCAAGTTTATTTCAAAAATGCCCGCACCGCCCCCATTAAGCTTTTCAGCCTCCAACTAGGCCTTGATCACATGACACGTTTCGGAGACATTTTTTTATTTTTAAAGTGCTAGTGCGGAAAACACACGTGATGAAAAATCATAGACATAGACGGTACATACAGTAATGTCATATAAACCTAGTTACCGTACTGCCTTTATAAAATCAATTCATGAATTGAGATATAAAAAATATTTGCGAAGAGAGCGAAGTATATTATATAAATATTCATGATTGCATAAATATCTTAAAGCACACATTTTCTATTTGGGTAAAAGTGCAATAAAAAATGTTTTCCCTTAAAAAAATGTGCGTTGCAAACAGAGCTGAAATCGATGTATGAAAGGAATAAAATGACATAAAAAAAAATATATATATATATACATATATATATTCACTGAAAAAACCATAGGTTATAGACCATATATAGTTAGGAATTCGCATTTACAAAACCTTATTTTACTCACACAAAACCATTGAAATTCCATATATAGTTAGTTGCACTAACTATATATCGCGCACCCGCAATCCACTGCTGATGATGTCACATATTACATCATTCATGACATGGTCAGTGACATCACTGATGACATCACTGATGACATCTCAAATGACATCACTGATGACATCTCAAATGACATCACTGATGACATCTCATTTGACATTACTGATCACATCACTGATGATATCATTCATGTGATAATACGATGAACCTCTTCAGACTCTAATATAACCTTAGATACAATCAGTGTAAACAGACACTCACAGACTGTCACTCATCCATGGAGTTACTCACACACCTAGTCAGTCATGCAAAGAATCAATCACACCTCCATTTCCTCAACTATACAGTTATACAAACTTTACTTATTCAAACATATACTAACACATATTTACTCTCTTATACAATCCCTAATACAAGTTCACAATGATCCATACAGCCACTCACACATTCACTGGCTCTTATGCACAGTTATTTATATATGTCAACTCTCACATGTACTGTGTTTTACATATGTACTTACTTTGACATGTAGCACTGAGATATCCATTCACTCACCAATACACTCATGCACACAGTCAACCGCCCATACAGCTGTTTCCACATGCACTTTTGAAACCATACATCTAGTGAATCAACTGCTCACACATCTATGCACAGAGTCATACACCTCCCAGCCACCCACACACACACTCAGTCTCCCATACAAATACTTGGGCAACCAATCAATAGCCCATATAGTTACTCATATAGCTACTTATCAACACATGCAACAGTTTACAGAACAACAGACATAATGATGCACAAATTAAGACAGTTTAGTCACTAACCCATGCACTCAGTGAGACACATTTAATCACTCACTCATACAGTCAGTCATGCACCTACTAAATCCTTCATCCAGACACTTATAAATCCACTCATTCTTCAATATGTAAGACATATTTTAACTTTACAGAAACATACAGTCACTGGATGTTGTCATCAGTGATGTCATTTGAGATGTCATCAGTGATGTCATCAGTGATGTCACTGACCATGTCATGAATGATGTAATATATGACATCATCAGCAGTGGATTGCGGGTGCGCGATATATAGTTAGTGCAACTAACTATATATGGAATTTCAATGGTTTTGTGTGAGTAAAATAAGGTTTTGTAGATGCGAATTCCTAACTATATATGGTCTATAACCTATGGTTTTTTCAGTGAATTTTCAAGGTTTTGTAAATGCTAATTTTTAACTATATATGGTCTATAACCTATGGTTTTTTCAGTGATTTTTCAAGGTTTTGTAAATGCTAATTCCTAACTATATATGGTCTATAACCTATGGTTTTTTCAGTGAATATATATATATACATACATATATAAACATATATCATCTGTATATCTATATAAATACAAACATAAATGCATGCATACATATACTTATATGCATACAGATGCATGTTATTTACATGAAAGTTGAAAAAACACCAATAAAAGCAAAGCTAAAAAGCCACCTCATTACAAACAGAATGGCTTTAACTTAAACGAGGGCGAGATCTATTGCATTTTCAATGCTTGTTTACTTTGGTTCCATCAAGAAGGCATTCAGATGTGTCACACATTTGCCATAAATTCTGAATGTTAGCACTCTAGTTGCACATTAGATCACTGTAGTAAAGCTACTGCTCACCAGGGACGTCTGCTGCTGGTATTCAAAGTGCATGTTTCAGTCTGCATGTCAGAATTTTTTTAATGAAATAGAAGAGGATTTGAGAAGTCACTCAAAATGATCCCTAATTTTTCTTTCTGAAGCACTAATCATACTTTCTATGGCAAAATTAACCCCCTCATGTTGTTCCTTTTTAAATTGAGTGTTTTCAGACTTACCACTTCATTCCAATCAAGATGGCTTCTGGTGTGCCATACTTTTGTCATAAGTAAGACTGTTAGCGCTCTAGTTGTTCTTTAGAACACTCTGGGACATTCTGTCATTGGGCTATACTTGGGGTACATCTGGGTTATATTTGGGCTACATTTAGGCTCTTTTGTCTCTGGTGGCCATCTTGGGAGACTGTATGTCAGAATTTTTTAATGAAATTGAAGAGGGTTTGAGAAGTCACTCAAAATGTGCCCTAATTTTTCTTTCTGCAGCACTAATCATAATTCATATGGCAAAATATACCCCCTCATTTTGTTCCTTTTTAAATTAAATGTTTTAAGAGTTACCACTTTATTCCAATCAAGATGGCTTCAGGTGTGCCATACCTTTGTAATAAGTAGGACTGTTAGCGCTCTAGTTGTCCTTTAGAACACTCTGGGACATTCTCTCATTGGGCTATACTTGGGCTACATCTGGGTGATATTTGGGCTACATTTGGGCTCTTTTGTCTCTGGTGGCCATTTTGGGAGACTGCATGTCAGAATTTTTTAATGAAATAGAAGAGGATTTGAAAAGTCACTCAAAATGTGCCCTAATTTTTCTTTCTGCAGCACTAATAATACCTTCTATTGCATAATATACCCCCTCATTTTGTTCCTTTTTAAATTAAATGTTTTAAGAGTTACCACTTTATTCCCATCACGATGGCTCCAGGTGTGCTATACCTTTGTAATAAGTAGGACTGTTAGCGCTCTAGTTGTTGTTTAGAACACTCTGGGACATTCTGTCATTGGGCTATACTTGGGCTACATCTGGGTGATATTTGGGCTACATTTGGGCTCTTTTGTCTCTGGTGGCCATTTTGGGAGACTGCATGTCAGAATGTTTTAATGAAATAGAAAAGGATTTGAGAAGTCACTCAAAATGTGCCCTAATTTTTCATTCTGCAGCACTAATCATACTTTCTATGGCAAAATATACCCCCTCATGTTGTTTCTTTTTAAATTAAATGTTTTAAGAGTTACCACTTTATTCCAATCAAGATGGCTTCAGGTGTGCCATACCTTTGTAATAAGTAGGACTGTTAGCGCTCTAGTTGTTCTTTAGAACACTCTGGGAGGCTGCAGCAGAACACAAAGGAATCAACTGACAGTCTCTGTCCTTGTTGGATGTACATGTTTTACTGAGAATGTCAGACTTCATTTTCACATGACTGAGAAAGATAATGTGAATTTACAGAAAATATGCTTTCAGTTTAGCTTATAGATCCCCTTCCAAACCACTGTGGGAAAATCATGAGATATTAGTTTTCTTTCAAACAATATTCATGATATCACAGCAGAAGGTTTTTTCACATGGTAAAATCACCTTAGAACCCACCACAATTCCTAAAACGAGTATGGTACCATCAACAAATGATTTATAATGTAACTAAAGTCCTAAAACCCTCTATTAACTACAATGCTTTTTAATGAGGTGCTATCATGTATATTGGTCCCAAGATGGCTGCCAACACTTCTTGGATGAAGTGCTGACAGCCAATCAGATCAGATGTGTGGTTAGGCTCCGCCCAGATATATATCTTTTTTTGAACCTAAATTACTCAAAATCCACTGGAGCACATATATTGAGACCTAGCAAAGAACAGATATATCTGTGACAGCGTCCCGGGTAGCGCTCCGGTTCGCGTACTTTTCGCGTAACGGAACTTTGCGAAGCGAAGCTGATTGGCTCTCCGGTGTCTGTCAACATTCTAAACAGTCCGGAGCGGCCGCCATCTTGTCTCTCGGTAGGATCGAGAGACAAGAGGAGGCCAAAACAAAGGGGCAAATGACCATAAGGGGGCATAGTAGATCCTCCCTGACCCCCTAGGTTTGATGTGGAGGTTTTAAAAGGGCTCCGCGGGGCAAAAAAAAAAAAATCGTTTTTTTTGCGTGGGGTGCGCCCGGGGAGCGTACTATAAGGAAACAAGAATGATAGACTTTTAAAATATTGTATGTTTATTGATTGTTCGTTTTGTTGTTTTTTTTTGTTTATTTTTATTTACGTAGCAACATGTAGGTACCAATGCAGAGTCTAAAAATAAATAAACGCCGTCTCCTTTGTAGATATCTTGCAAGTTGTTTCTGAAGTTATTGTGGTATATGGAATTCATACCATAGTCTGTCTGGAAAGCCGAAACAATATGGAGGCAGGAGATGATAAAGAGATGTTAAATACACATTGGAGATAATATAGTGGAAGAAAGGAAGTAACTATGAGCAAACTTACTATGTAACACAAAAAAGTTGCACAGTATATTTAAAGTCTGACTTTACATTATAATCTATTTGCTACTAGTTTACAAAATACATATAAAAATGAATAATGTCTCAAACAATTTTTGAATTATTAAATAGAAATTTATTTTTTTGATTCTTTTTCAAAATTAAAAAGAAATTCTAATAATTCATTGTCAGTTTTTTTTTCATTTTCAAGTAGGAAATCTACTGCTTCCACACATTGCAGAAGTTCAAAGTCCCGTGAATCATCATAGAATTCAGAGTCAATTTCTGTATCTATTTTGCTTCCTGCAACAATTTCCAAGTTAGTTTTGTTCTCTCCTTCCATTTTTGTGCTGTAAAATGAATTTTAAAAAAATATATCAGTACAGATAGGGCACTGTTGGGTTTAAGTACAGACAGGTTGTTTGTTTTTTAAACAGTGATTTTATCTTTGGGCAGTGTATGGTATCAGACTGGAAGTAGAAATATAAAAAAAGTGTATGTGATAAAGCCTAAGTAAATTCATAATTATACAAGACAAGCCTAACTCCATCCATAACTATAACAGAGAAGTCTATCTTATTCTATAACTATTACAGAGGGATAGTATATAACTATCAGAAAATGTTTTCCTAATTAACTTAAAGTGCACAACATACTTCAGTTTTTAAGATAACATCTTACCTTTCAAAAAGAAGTTTAAGTTCTCAGTTGAAATGCACTTCAGGAAGTAGTAGTCAAAATGGCTATGTTTCTCTCTCTCTCTTTATATATATTTAGGTACATAACCAATCAAATGTCATGATATAATAGTAGAAATTGAAAGTAACTTTTTAATTGGTTGTCAATTCCAACACTTCATATGTGTTTTGTGAAGTAATTTACCTCAGGGAATTTAGAGAGGTCTACATGTTAAATGGCTAAATGGAATTTCAACCAAATTTGTGAAAATGGTAGGGATTGGTATGTAGTATAAGCTAATGTTTAATTGGTGAAAGTGTCTTCTGTGGTTTTTCTGTAAATTACTTTCCCACCTTTTCTGAGCGAGTGCTTGTCAGTGCGTGTCCCGGTACGCGAACCTGCAGCGTTACGGGAGTCCTCCATTTTGTGTTTCGGTAGAATTGAGATAAAAGATGGAGGGTAAATAATGTTCAGAATGGGTAGAAGGGGGCACGGTAGACGTATCCTGACCCCCTAGGTTTTCTGAGGGTGGCTGAGGAGGCTCATATATGTCGAAAAAATTTGAATTTTTCGCGCTGTTAGCTGCCGGTTCGCGAACCGGGTAGCGAACCGGGAAGCGAACATAAGTGAAAATTAGTGAAAAAAGGTACATTCGAAATTTCAAAAGAGTACTTAAAGTTAAGGTAGCTCTGAAAAGAGCTTTTGGGTTCTGTGTAAGTTCTAGGTACTTATAAGTAGGTACCAATACACAGTCTTAAATTTTGTATGAAAACTCTGTTCCCCTCATCTGAGAAGTGCACGCCATCTCCTCTGTAGATATCTTGCATGTAATAACGCAAGTTATTGTTGTAGATGGAGCCCATTCCATGGTCTCTCATGTAAGCTGAAACAGACTTATTTACATGCTTCCTCGATTTCTCAATTTGTGGACAAAATTGATTGGGCCACCTCCATTTTTGTCTTTGGCATATATTGGAATATACCAAGGCAGTTTGAGGAAAAAGTGCCATCAATTGCTCAAAGGTGTCTTTTAAGAGCATTTCCAGACCTACCCCAGTCAAAGTGCCCAACTCATTTCCTCCACAGTACACTATTATGAGGTCAGGGTTTGGCAAATGTAAAAAGGTTTTCACCAATGGTATCAATTGGTGACATTTCAATCCTCTTTGGCCAATCCATTTGATTTCCACATTTTGTAAACTGAGGCTGTGTAAATTTCTGTTATCAGCATACCTGTGAGCCCAGTGGATGTAGCTATTTCCAAGAATCCAGACTGAAAACATGGCTAGAGGAGTTTCTGCTGCAGTCAGATGAAGTGTGGGAATGAAATGGCAGTTGAAAGAGTGGAGTTTGTAATGAAAAAAAACTGTGGAGTTTGAGTGCAAATGATTCATTAGCAGTGATTGGTGGATTTCCATTGCTGAAAACAGAAAGTTAGGGTGCATGGATGTATTCTTTGAAATATGTAATTTGAATGGTCAATAAAAAATGATGTTATGAAAGATTGCAGTGGATTAGCAGGTGTACTGAGAGTTCAGAGTTCATTTGAAACATTGTTGTGTGAACTTGTAAACATGAGAGGTCTGGCAGACGGTAGTTGCTATGGAAAAAGGGCAGAAAGGGCAGAGGGGGGAAGGGTGTTGATTTGAAAATAGTGAGGGAAGAGTTTTGATTGGCTGACATGAGAGATATGTGTGATGAATATCAGCATTTCAGTGCCTTTGTTGGTTCCAGCCTCTGGAGTGCATACCTTTTATTCTGCTAAAGAAAAATTGGTGTGTTTCTGAGACTGTTTTGAAATTCAAAAAGCATTTGTTAAGGTGAGTTATCGTTTCTTTATTTTAGATAAAGACTAGTATGCTTTTTTGCGAAAATAAGAAAGCCAGCTGTGCATTTAAAATTATGTTTTTAGTCAAGTGTTTGCATTATGTTTTCAAAGAAGATTTTGCATTCTTTTACCAATTGTAATTGCAGATAATGTAAAGTATTAGTACTGACAAGGTGTGGTTGTACATAGGAGCTGTGCTGTGTTTTCAAATTATGATCAGAAAATCGTTTTTAAGGAAAAGGAATGCTTTAAAAAATTATGAGAATTTATTTACTTGCGATGTGACTCCTGCAATGCGTCGTTATGCGGAACAGATGCATGATGCATCTGTGTTGTTATTGCCCCATGCTGCTCTACAGTGTACATGTTAAAAGTGATGCATAAGTGGTGCACGGGCCTTGAAAAATACACCCCTATGTGTGCTTAGCCATTTCAAGTCACTTCCCCCTGGTTCAAGGGCCTTGTAAATACGTCCCCATGTGTGTTTGGTCATTTGTAGTCACTTTCCCTGTGGTGCAAGGTCCTTGTAAATATGCCCCCATGTGTGCTTGTTAAATTTTGATTTTGATTGTTTGAGTTACATAGCCATGTTAAAAGTGATTAAAAAAAGGTGCAAGGACCTTAAAAAAACGTTTTCATGTGTATTAGGGCATTGTAAGTCAGTTCCCCATGAATGTAGGTATATAATTGTTTTACATAAAAGGTTTAAAAACGTTTTTTGAAATCAATTAGGTTTCTTGATATGTACTGCTAGTGTTTCATAGGTTGTTGGGGGCATATTTACAAGGCCTTTGAGTCCCTTTGATGTAATTTTTCCAATTTTAATTTAAGACATTTCCCCTGGAGCAAGGTCCTTGTAAATACGCTCCCATGTGTGCTTGGGTAATTTAAGTATTGATAGGGTGTGCTTCTACATAGGACGTAGAGTACATCTGCACAATGAGATAAGTAAGTTGAAGAAATACAGGTGATGTGATTGTTAAATGTGCAAAAATATTTGCACGTTTTTCAATTATATCACTTGTGTTTCCTAACATTACGAATCACATTGTGCAGAAGATGTTTAGTCGTGTTCAGGGAGATAGAGGAGGTCTGGCCTTTGTTCAAGAGTGCAGTGGACATGATTCACTTCATTGGTAGGCCTGTACATGTATTATCACCTCCGTACTCTTCAACAAGTCTAAATTTCATCTGCAACCCTGAGTAGGCCTCACCTCAAACAAACTTCTAGATAGTCCACACCTTATCGTCATCCTGAATCAATCATTTAAAGTGTTAGGGGCAGATTTATGATGGTTGTGCGCCTATTTTGTGCTGCTGTTGCGTCACTTTTATAATGCAGTAGGGATTTACAAGATGCACCATGTTGCAAGATAGCAGCCGCGGGTTGTGGAGGGAGTTACGGTGGGGCAGGGAGGCGGGGAGGGGGAGGGGCAGGGTGGAGGGACCTAAACACTGGCATATGTATTATTGCAGGTAAGTACACAATTTAATGTGCGTCAAGTTTCATGTGGGCTTTTTGTTGCAGGGTGGGCAGTCATTTGCATGAAAGCCCTGTAATACTATCACTATCACAGTAAAATTAAGAAGATTTCACTGAATCATCTTTATAACATTGCTGAATCAAATCATTACTGTTATTGATTTACTGTTTGGTAATAGTGGTTAATAACATTTTTTATTATATTTTACCACAGATTCAACTGCAGATTATTTAGAAATTAGACAATGCCGTCTAAGGATAGAATCCGAAAGGCTACGAAACGTCAAAGACAGCAGATTACTAAATGCTTGCAGCAGTCCTCTACATTAAAATCACCTCAACGCACGAAGAAAGCTCCGGGTAAGAGAACGAAATCATTCCTTAGAAACATTTGTAGAAACAAAAGTATAACTACAGAACAAGTTTTAGTCCAGAAAAAGAGAGCCAATTTAAATGGAAAGGAAAGGCCCGTCAAAAAAGTTTCTGCTAGAGCAGGAGATAACTCTGTGCATGGCAGTAGAAGGGAAAATACATTCAGGGACATTCGTAGGCGAATGTTCCGCAACAGGGTAATTGTCAATTTGCTAAAACAATTTAAGAAAGGCCAACATAAAGTGGCATTTTATAAGAAAAAGAAAAATGTAGAGAAAATTATTGATCAGGCTTTCGAAATTAAGCGAAAGTTATTTATTTTGGTAATTAATAGAATTAAGAAACTAAACAAGGTAATCTATGTTTTCAAATCAAATAGTAGATGGAAGAGAGTAGTTAATCGAAGTAATTTTTGTGAAGTTTTCTCAGGAGAATGGATGCATAGTTCAAATAGTGAGGCATTTTTTAATAAGGAGAGTTATTTTCAGGACAATGATTTGGTGCATGCAGTTGACAGCAGTGGTCGAGCATATGAGGTAAAAGATGGTTGTCCGGTTGAAAAAGAAAAACTTGTGTCTGCAGATGCAGAAGAGGTGTTAAGTGATGAGGTTTTAGGGAGACGTCCTAAGGGACCAGTGTACACCTGGAAGTGTAGTTCTATTTGCAGTGTGCGACAGGATTCCATCATCCATCTTTGTGATTTTATACGGACATTTAATAAGAAAAGTTTAAAACAAAAAATAAAGTTGTTGCAAGAATTAGATCCTTGCAGAGTGAGACAAGTGACAGGTTTGCATGGTCATTCACTGGCTTGTCTTTCTAGGAGAGTATGCCAGAGTGTTTTTCATCATTTCAGGATGCTAGCAGTGCATCATAATAAAGTGAGGAAATTAGTTAGAATGTTGTATTATGCTAAGAGTCCAGCAATTATGCTTAAACAATTAAGCAGAGCTCTTTTGCATGGTTCTGAAGTAGATGTGAAGAATATTTGTCAAGAAATTGAGTTCTGTTACTTTGCTGGTAAAGAGAACAATGTTGAAATTGAACCACTAGAAGAAGGTAATGTGGAAGACAGTGTACAGATTTTCAGTACACATAAGTTTCACAAGGAAATTTCCACGTTTATGGTGAAATCAAGTGAGAGGCCTAATTTCACTTGTGTGTGTTGTCGACGGACTTATTATAAGAATCAGACTAAGTTAGTGGATTTATATGCAAAAAGTGATATGGAAAACAACAGTGAATGGAAGGATTTTGCCACATACTTGATGGTAGAAAATTGTTTTGATTTGGGAGCGGACCAACGTATGTGTACTTATTGTTATAACAAATTAAACCAAAACCAGATGCCTGCTAGAGCGGTTTATAATAATCTGGAATTAGTTGACATTCATTCTGAATTGAAGGATTTAAATACTTATGAATCTATTTTGATTCAAAGTGTCCATCCCTTCCAGGCTATTGTACGAATGGAGCCAAAGACAGGGAAATTGCCTCCATCAGATTTACAGAGAGGATTAAAGGGAAGAGTTGTTTATTTGCCTTTAGATTTGAAGAAAAACATTAATACAATTGGAGTAGAGAAAGTGGAAGAAGAACCTCTGGTTATCATAGTTAACGGTGTTCCGACAAAGAGTAAGAAAATCTGGCAAGATTTAGTGGATGTTAGGAAAGTCAAAAAGGCAACATTGTAAATGAGTACTACAAGAATGTATGTGTTGCAGAAGAGGAAGTAAGTGAAGAAGAGGACAGCGATTTGTGTGCTGGACAAATTGAGAAAGTAGAAGCCTCTAAAAATGAAGAAATATATGAACATTATAGTGTTCATCCTTTGCATTCCAAGGAAGTCATGGGGAATGCTATTGAGTTGTTTCAAATGAAACAAGCCAAAGGAAGTCCCATTAGTGTTTGGGAGGAAAGTTTTGAAGCTCGATGTTTCCCACAGTTATTTCCCACAGGTCGAGGAGGACGATATGATGAGCGACCTGTTCAAATTCCTGCTTCAGAATACCGGACTTTACGATTGTATGCAGAAGGTCCTAGGTTTTGTCAATGCATTCCCTATTTATTTCATCTACTGTTTGAAAGTGATCTCTCTGGATTGTCTTATGCAGTGAACCCAATCTTGAAAAGTGGTGTACAACTGCGAAATATCTCGTCAAGGGACTTTATGGATAAAGTCAATGTGCAAGACAGTATTTTGGATTCTCACCTGATTATTCTCATGGCTTGTCAGCGTGGTACTAATGAGTATTGGTACCGCCGTCATGGTGACTTAAAATGTATGCTGAGGAACTTAGGAACTCCCACATGGTTCCTCACTCTCAGCTGTGCTGAGTATGGCTGGGAAGACTTACTTGAATTTCTACGAGAGGCAAATGGAAACATTGAAAATATCGAATTCAAGACACCCGGAGAACTGTGCTCTTTGGATCCAGTGAATGTATGCAGGTACTTCAATCATAGATTTGAAGCTATGATGTCTTTCATCATGAACAAGAAAAATCCACCTCTTGGAGAGGTGTTGGATTTCTTCTGGAGAAAGGAGTATCAAGCAAGAGGAGCTCCTCATATACATATGCTGCTATGGATCAAAGATGCACCCAAATTTGGAACAGACCCGGATGACTTAGTGATGAGTTTCATAGAACAGTATGCTACATGTGCTGTTCCAAAGACAAACGAAGATAAAAGTCTAAGAGAACAAGTTTTACGGTTTCAAAGCCATCAATGTGGAAAGTACTGTCGTCGTAAATTCAGAAACAAGGACAAGTACTACACCAAATGTCGTTTTGCATTTCCACGGTCGGTGATATCAAAAGGAAGAGTTAACAATTTGATGTCTTAGCTGCGACATAATGTGATGAGGAAATCACCAAAAAACACATACAATTTGAAAAGAAACGAAGAGTCCAAGTACATTAACGACTACAACCCAGTGATTTTGTCCATGTGGAATGCTAACATGGATATACAGTTTGTGGCTGACAACTGTATGGCTGTGGCTCGGTATGTGACGTCTTACATCACCAAAAAAGAAAAGACAGAACTGAAGGATATGTGGGAGGATATTTCCCATGAAAAGAGCCTCAGTAAGAAGTTGTACAGTTTCAGTCTGAAGATGTTGTCGCATCGAGAAATCGGAGCTTACGAATGTTCTGACCGGTTATCTTCAGCAAGTCTCTATGCCAAATCTAGGAGTATCATTTGGGCGAGTCTTGGTCTTGCTGCAACGCGTAATCGAGTTCTGAAATCTGTACGGGAAATTGAGTATTTGGCGGAGAAGGAGCCAAGCAGTAGAGATATTTTGAAGACCAACATGTTGGATACATATTATCCAAATAGAAGCAGTCACCTGGAGAATGTTTGTCTGTATGATGTTCTACAAAATTATGTTTTCAAGAGGAACATCAAAGAAGATATTGATAAAGGAGTGTATGCTGTAATTGGAAGTGAGGGATGTCTGGTCAAGCAAAGAAAATGTCAATTGGTAAATCATCGAAAATTGAATTGCGAATCTCCAGAAAGAAAAGAGTTTTTCTATTTAGCTCTTTTGCAACTTTTCAAGCCTTGGCGTGCAGAAGAGGAACTGCTTGGAGATTTCCTCTGTTACGAAGACTCTTTCAATGCAGCCAAGGAGTCCATAGAATGTCCTGTTTTTCCAAAATATCTAGACATGTTGAATGCAGAAATCGAGCAGGAAGCAACAATTGCAGCTGAGATTGCTAGAGACAGTTCTCAGGACAGTCAGAGTTCTGTTTCATTGAGTCAGGATCCACTAGGAGAACCAGTTATCGAAAATGAAGCTGCCACTGCCATGATTGAAGTGGAAAGAGCCATGGCACATGCTCAGGAGGATGCGGTTAACTCAGAAGATTTGGAAAGACAACTCAACGTTGAGCAGAGGAAAATATATAACGAAGTTACCAACCAAATTGAGCATGGATTAAGTCATGAGAAGATAGAGTGCTCATGTACGTCGTTGAAGCCTGTCCGACTGTACGTGAGTGGAGAAGCAGGAACTGGAAAAAGTTTCCTCATTAAAGCAATTTCATGTTATCTGCAGAAAAGGACTGAGTCATCGCTGTCTTGTGTTGTGACCGCTCCAACTGGACTGGCAGCACATAACATTAAAGGGATTACTTTGCATCGGCTACTGATGCTGCCAGTGGAGCATGATAACAAATTACAATACCACAAGTTATCTGGGGATGCTTGTTGTGAAGTATCTAGAGTCTTGAAGAATATGAAACTTCTTATCATTGACAAAGTAACCATGGTTTCCAATGTCATGCTTGCCTTTGTGCATTTGAAAATGCAGGAAGTTCTTAAAACAGAGTATGATGTGTTATTCGGTGGCAAACACATCATTGTTTTCGGTGATCTTCTGCAGCTGACACCAGTGAAAGGACAACCAGTGTTTAAACTGCTTACACATGAAGATACCAAGAAGTGCCTAGGGAGCATTGGCAACGTTAACATATGGTTAAACTTCAATCATGCTGAGCTGCGTGAAAATATGCGTCCGGCGAAGGACGAAGATTACAAGAATATTCTACAAGATGTTACAATCGGGAAAATGACTGAGCGTGGGAAAGAAGCTTTACATGCCCGATTACTGTCAAATTTGTATCCAGAAGAAGACGTTCTGCCAGAGGATATTTTTCAGAAAATTACTGAGAAGAAATCTGGAATATGTTTGATGCCAACTCTTGCAGAATGTTCCATCTTCAACAACAAAATGTTGAATTTAGAAAACCAAGAGATTGTGATACTGGAAGCTATTGACAGAATAGAGCATATGGGTACAACAATTGTTTTGTCTGAGAATTTGAAAACTAAATTGGATTCATTAGAGAAGACTATATCTAAAACAGCGGGTTTTGAAAAGACTCTGAATGTGTGCTTAAATTGCCGTATAATTTTGAGAAGGAATTTACATGTTGAAAGAGGTCTGATAAATGGATCAATGGGTAATGTTGTTGATTTTGAGAAATACAGAAGTAGAGATGGAATTGAATTTTTAAAAATTAAATTTGATGGCATTGAGGAAGTACAGCTAATTGGTTGTTACACAGCTAGGTTTTTGCTTGTAAAAGACCTATATGTTCGCCGTAAGCAGTTTCCTGTTTGCTTGGCATATGCGGTGACAATTCATAAATCGCAAGGTTTAAGTGTAGACACTGCTTTAGTGAATATTGACAGTTCTGTGTTCAAAGAGGGTATGGCTTATGTAGCATTGTCACGAGTCAGAACTTTATCGGGATTGTACTTGATTGACTGTGATGTCACAAACATTTGTGCGGATCTAGATTGTGTTAAGGAATAAAATAGGTTAAGAAGAGAGTATGCGCCACATTTGCCTCAATATCCTTTGTTTGAGAAACGTGTGGTAGGCCGGAAACGAAGCAATATCAGTAATAGTAGGGAGGTTGAAGCAAAAAGACCAAAAGTCGATGAACCAAAAATTGTAAACAGGAATAAAATGAATTCTGTTGAAAATGTTTTTGGTTTTGAATTTGAAAATAGTTCTGGTGTCAACTGCTATGCTAATGTAGTTGTTAATGTTCTCTTTTCACTAGAAACTTTAAAAGAACAGATTGTGATCAATTCGGAACAAAGTTTATGCTGTTTGTTGAATTCTGTGTTAGAGAAATGTAGCGCTGATTGAACAAGAGTAGAAAGTGTGTCTGAAATTCGTTATCTGTTAGACGAATGTTCAGGTCAAACACAATTCTCTGAAACTATTCAGCAGGATTGTCAGGAGTTGTTAAAGTATATGCTTGATGTATTGCAAGATGAAGGTGTAGATGTAGATTATCTGTTTGGCCTTTCTTATCAATGGCAGCATGATTGCGAGAACTGTAGGCTATCAAGTACTACTAGTGTAGACTCAGAAAGATTTATATATTTAACTTTGCCTGACAGTAAATCAGTATCCTTCAATAAGCTAGTAAAGGCAGCCGATCAAAACATGGAGTGTAGCCAATGTAAGTCTGCAATGCTGTCCACGTTAATTTTACGAAGTTATGGCCAGTATGTAATTTTAATGTTCCAACGATGTAGGCCTGATGGAACTAAATTGACAACTTTAATTAATAATTTTATGGCTTCGCAGTTGTCAATATCAGGAAGGACTTTTGTAACTACGGCAATTATATATCATGACGGTCCTTCAACTACTTCAGGACATTACACAGCTTATTTAAAATCTGGAAACGGCTGGTCATTCTGCAATGATTCTGTTTTAACTTTTAAAAAAAGATTGCCTTTCCACCTTCAAAATTCTTACCTGGTGTTCTTACAACCAAAATTTTAGGAAAGGAATCTTGGGATTTGTTCAGAGGAATTTCAAGAGTTTCTAATGGCTCCTACTCTATATGGCCTTGTGGATAATTGTAGTACAGAGCGAAAACTGTTTGTGTTTATAAGCTAATTCAAGCAGCAGATCAAAATAAGGAGTAGAGGAAATGTAAGTCTGCAATGCTGTCCATATTATTTATGGAAACTTATGAGTGACTTAGTTGTCTGGGGTTCAGAACCTCTAGATGTACTTTGGACTTTAATTCCTGCATGAGTAGAGTCCATTTGAGGACCTGTGCTGCCCTCCTTATGACAGTGGCAAAGGAGGCAGTCATCGGAGGCCCGTGCTGGGGTAGGTGAGAAGAGACCAGTATCAAGGTAAGTGTCCATGCTACTTACATCCTGAAGAAGATCATTAAATTGGTTGCCACTGTCGTAGAAATTCATAGAAATCACCTATGTCGTCCTCCCCAAAATAGTGATAGGTGTCAGGCTCTGAGTGAGTATTTTGGGGAGGTCTGGGGGGGTAGAACCTTAACCTCCGAGTCCAATAGAACAATTGGATCCTCTTCCGGCATCACAGCCTGTGTTAGGGGTGGGAGGGCAGCTCTTGGTGTCTGTTGAGGTGCTGAGAGTTACACCAGTTGAACGTGTTCAAATGAAGGAGATCGGCATCGGGCATGGCGCCAAACCCAGAGTCAGCAGTGTCCGATTTGAGGAAGGGTTTGACCTTGCAGCAGGGGTAGAGAAGCACAGTAGGCATCAGTGATGGATCTGCTGGCAGTATCTCGATTAGAGGCCCCCTCTGTTCAGTGGAGCCCGACGCCTATACAAATGGATCATCCAATAGCGCAATATCAGATCAGCCATCTGTTGTGATGTTGCTGTCCATTTGGGATGGGGATGAATCAGGATCAGTGCTGGCAGAGACTCTGGAAGGAGACTGACTCCGCAGCCTAGAGATGCTTGGTCAGTTAGACTACACCAAACAGTGGGAACGGCGATACTGGTGAGCTGTTATTCATCTTTTTGTGTTTCTTGGGTGACCTCTTGGACTTTTGTGAGCTGTACAACTTCTTTGTTGACCATTTGTGGGTTCTGGATACATGGAGGCCCCTGGCAGGGATTTGGCGGCCTCTCGCTCTGTCCCACTTCCAAACTCCCTGACCCCCCCCTCCACTGGCCTCCGCGCCTGCGTTCCTACAGGGGTCCCCTACCTACGCTCCCTGCCCAGGGCCGCCATGAGCCTAGAGCCGCCCCTGACAGCATTCACACAGCGTCATGTTTGGTGCTGAGGCACCAGAGACGATCATCATGAGTGTCAGTAACCGATATCTGTCGGTTACAGCGCCTGCATGGCTTAAACCCTGTTGGTTTAAGAAAAACACTGCACACTTTTTAAAACTTTTGTGGGAATTCCTTGTCAGGATGCCAGGACGAAGAGCTCTAGATCCTCATCAGTAAGCACAGAAAGAAGAGAATAGAAAGAAACTGACATCATTGTGCCGGTGGCTCTCTGATAGTGGCCCCAACGTCATATTCAGAACCAATCGGCCTAACGCGGAGCCGCATGACTCCAACTGTCCACGTCCAAGGAAATTACATGAAATTTCTGGATCCAGTCTGGCGCTTGGGGGAAATTTTCAAGGTGAGGAATCTGCAGTTAGAAGTCTCTTTCAGAAACATATGTTTAATTTAGGTATCCCATTTTGCATTATACATGTGCATTTTCAAATACAAATTGCCTAGTTGCTAATTAGGGCCATTAAAGTATTTGTTTCAGAGCACTGTGATAATGCTGCTTGCTTGAATATATTGTTTCATGCTTGTTCTGACATTGCCTCATAATCTTGTTTTAAAATATGCAAGGTTTCGTATATTTTGATGTCTGCATTTGTTTCATTTATTGTTTTTAAACAGTAAACAATGTTTCACAGAATAGAAGTTGGTGAAACGCTAAAGGAGCTTTGATATTGTTCAGAATAAAATTATCTATGATGTTCAGACATTATAATAACAGCATTGAGTCATTGTTGGCTAGAGGGAAACTTAGATCAAGGCTTTGCAGGTTGAATTGAGAGCTTTAGCTGTAAACATCTTTCCTTGCTGAAGGCTACAGAGAAGACACATACTTCTGTTGAAGGACTATATGCCTGCCTAAGGACAATACAGCTATTTCAGTGCACTGACTGGGACAACAGCTGTCTCCTTCTTGAACACCGCTACAGTTCTAAGGGTAATGTAGTTGTGAGCAAGGCCTTCTTAAGGTGCAAAGATTAGCTTAGTTAGCCATAGGAAGATGGAAGGAGTCAGGACTACGCTCTTCAGCAACCTGCCATCGTCGAACCCCAACTTTGATCCAGCTTGCCTCATCGACAACAACTTTTGGGTCTTGAAATATTGTAAGTCTTAAGGTAATTCTTTGGCTGGGACCAATCAGGTCCTAGTATCTGACCCTTGCTTCATCACAGTCGGCATTACACCTTACCTTACTGCTGCTCTAGAACAACCAGTTGGCGGCGACTGGCACTTTCTACATTTTGGCATCATTTTTATGTAAATCTTTAAAATTTCATATCCTTGGTTCCCTTTTTTGGATGTTATCTTTTTGGGTGTAATTTAGTTAATTAAAATAGGCTCTACTTTTATAAATTGGAGTGGGATTTTAGTTGTGTTGTTGACTTTTTAACTGTTTTGGTACTGCTAAATACTTTACACGTTTCCTGAGGTAAACCTGTTTACTCTGTGCCATAGCTACTAGGTGCTAAATTGAGGTGCACTGAAACCATTACTGGACCTAATAAGAATAATGCCATTATTACTTGCAGCGGACTACCATCTGCCACAACCAATCCAATGGACAGAGCATCTGTTCAACATGTTATTCCGCAAGGTGTGAACCCCAGCACCTGTTAAAGCCAGAAGTTAATCACAATACAAAGGCCATACTAGATCAATTACAATATCAATATCAAGGAAAAAAGTGCCAAATCATTCTACCATGAATACTCCTCCTTTTTCCAGTGTTAAAACCTAAAAATTCATAGAATAGTTTTTGATTGTCGGAATCTAAATGCACACACAGGTTGTGTAAAATGCTCATAGCACTGAACTGAGGATGAATTTAGTCAAGAAACATTATACAACACTAGATGTATACGTGGATCCTTTAGCCCGGAGGCAGGCGAAACACGTTAACCCTAAGCCACGTTAACCCCTTCGATGCTGATGACGAGCTCAGCTCGTCATCAGCCACGGGGGGCGTGTGCGGATCACGAGCTGAGCTCGTCATCTTACGCGGCTTTTAGAAAAAGCCGCGTAGGGGAAAAATAACCGCCGCAGCGATGCGGTTAATCTGTTAAAAGTGAGCCCGAGCGTGTTGGGACTTGTTTTTTACTTTAAACGGATGTGTTGAATATTATATATAACTTGCTCGTCCAGAAACGTGTTCCATCCTGGCATGAGTAGAGCTATTTTTCATGGTTGGGCACAACAGACAGAGTTCCCTTTGCAGTTCCAGCCGGTGCAGCAGGTGCATTCCAGTCTTGGTGCAGCCTCTCTTTGCTGTGTCAGGGAGACACTGGGCTGTCCTTCTATGTTCTTTCCAGTCCAGTAGTGAAGACTGTTTGTCTGTGGGGGGGGCACTTTCATGAAACACACAAAATGTGTTAGGAGGAATACTTACCCTTTGGCTAACCACTTGCAGTTGCTCGGGGTTGTTTGTGGGTCATTATTTTGTTCACCATGCCACCTTAGTTTGGACCCTGCCAGTCGTGACCCTGCTCCTCATGGGAACCGCCCAATCTGAACTGCTGTGTCAAGCAACCCAGGACTGGTTTTGCCCCAGTTATGGGCTCACCAGCTGGTTACTGCTGGGTACCGCCTTAAGTGGCATGGGTATGACCAGACATGGGTCGTGTTCATTGTGTCACTGGAATAAAACTGTACACAGCTGATGAGCTTATAACTAGGGCTCAACTGGTCCTGGGTTGCTTGTGTTTTGGTTCATGATGGGCCTGGCCTGGTAGTTTCATTTTATCGCTTCAGACCCCCGAATAAACTATTTCAAAGTGCTCCCTGCAGAGAAGTAGATATGGTAAATACATGCTTTGATAAATTAAACACACTTGTTGCAATTCTGACACAGAGGAGGTGCATTCAAGCCTGCAAACATCCCAGCCCACAACTGAAATTCAACAGCTCATGCAGAACGTGGCTACCAATTTTGCTGATTTATTGCCCACAATATTTCATGCATCAAACACATTAGTCAAAAACCACATTTTTAGAACCATTGGATCTGGCCTATTGACTGACTTTAATTTTTTGGGTGATTAATCGCTTCTTCAGTTCTTTGATTTCAGATATGTTTGGTGAAACATCAACTGCCAATCAATCAATCAATCAATCAATCAATCAATCAGCATTTGTGTACCACAGCAATGTCACCACTAGGGGAATCTGGGCACTGTGGGTGCAATGTCTCTGTCAAAGAGCCAGGTCTTGAGTTCCTTCCTGAAGTCCGCCACAGAGAGTGCTCTTCGGAGATGGAGGGGAAGGTGGTTCCAGGTCTTGGCGGTGATGTAGGAGAAAGAGGGGCTCCTGCTGCGGCTGCAACGGGTGTGGGGTTTGCGCACGGACTAGCGAGGAGGAGAGCAGGTGTCAAGCGGGTAGGTGGAAGTATAGTTGGTGGTTGTTTTAGGCTGGTCCTTGGTCATGCAGAGCTTTGTAGGCATGCACGAGGTCTTGAACTGGCATCTCTTCTGGATGAGGAGCCAGTGGAGGTTTCTGAGGTAGGTGGTGATTTTGGTCCACTTAGGAAGATCTAGGAAGAGTTTGACTGAAGTGTTCTGTATGGTCTTGAGTCTTTTGAGGAGCTGGGTTGAGATGTCGGTAAAGAGAGCGACACTTCTTATAGATGATTATGCAATTCTCATGTTTGTTTACTAGTGAAGAAATACAACCAGCATGATTGTCAGTATGAATATCCTTCTGAATACTAATGTCTTGAAGCAATGGCATTCTACTTTGGAGGAGACCTGTTGGTTAAATGAGAACTGACTTAGTAATTCCACAGGTTTAAAGCCCCACTTGTGAAACCTGCCTGCTGGTGCATGAACTGTTATAAAATAGTGTTCTTGGATATCACATTGGAACAACCATCAGTAATGTCTCTTCACATTTGAATTTGCTCTACCAGAGTGCATCAAGCATACTGTATTTCAATGTAATTGTCTTTCATTAAGGAAGTAATATTTGATAATGTTCCAATGCCATCATCTGCTATCACCCGTGCCTACTTGGCGTAAATAACAAGGACCCCCTGTTAGACAACTGAATTTGTTATACAGGGAAAATAGACAATGTAAGAAAAACAAGCGGTTGGATAACGTAGCCAGGGAGAAACAACATGTAGGAAGCACAGCAACCAATTAAAAAGTACAAAATTGAATTTATTTATAAGTATACATATTCATGGTAAAAACATATTAACTCAAAAACATAAACACCAAACAATTTGAGAAGACAGTTAATCAAATGCAAATAAAATATCTTTCTAACACAATTACACAAAAATTCATAAAACAGTGGCGGACAGAAATAGTCATCGACGCGCGTTTCGGCGTTTTAACGAGAACGCCTTCCTCAGGAGCCACGTTAAAATCTGAAAAACATATGTAGAATAAATTAAAAACAAACAGAGGAGTATTTCTCACTCCTATCATTAATATAATGATACATGTGCATAAAACTATGCTTAAGGCTGTGCTTACAATATACTTCCTCCCTACTTATGTAGCTAAACAATGTAGCTGCACAAGGAACAAACTAAATATTTTATATTTGAGCAGGTGTTCATGTTGTTTCTCCCTGGCTACGTTATCCAGCCGCTTGTTTTTCTTACATTATCACCCGTGCCTACCCCAGTAAACATTGGACCACTGAGAGTTTCTTCATTGTCAGATTCAAATAGTTTCTTTTTATAAAACGATTCCAGAGCACCAGCCTTGTTTTCAACATCACTGTAGCAAAGTGTATTATTAGTTGAAGTGAATGGTTGTCCTCTTCAAGCAATAATGCCACTATTTAAGACTGGTGCGGTTAGAGCTCAATAATTTAAATAGGAGTTCTGCCGCTTGTTGCTGTAGCACAGAGCAGACATGCTTAACTTGGTAGAAATATGTAAAACATTTATCAGTACCAAAACAGTTAAAAAGTAGAAACTACAACACACCAAAAGCCCCACTCCAATTGATAAAAGCAGAGAAAAAGTAATGAGTAAATAGACCCTAAAAGAATGAAAATCAGATGTAGGAAACCTGAGATATGTTTTGTAAAGGCTTTAGCTATGGCTATCTGGACATGCTAGACCAGGTCAAAAGTCAAAAGTTAAGGCCAAACTCAATGGAGTGCGGGTCGGATACAGGAACCAGGTCCGGTCCTGTAGAAAGTTTTACCATCGCACTTAGAAATATTTTTGGAAGTTGAAAATCTTCAGCAGGACAAGGCAATGGGCCGTGGCCGAGATGTATTCCATGATGCCACATAGCTGTCAGATGAAGTTCTGGTGTAGCTGTTGACATTTTCGTGGGAATGGTCAAAGGGAGAGACATTCGAAATTCATGCCCAGGCATGGTCCCTTGCAGGCCAGATACTTTCCATGAAATTTCTACCTTCGGACGAAAAACTTTTTTCTAGTAGGGCAAACCCTCAAGTTGAATTCAATCGGTGATGCGATTTCGGTGCGATCTCAGTGTCGGACCAGTGATACCCCTGGTTCTTTTTGGAAAAAGTGTCCAGCATCGCAGTTCTTGCTGGGGAGAGAATTAATTCTTCACCAGACAAGGGTCCAGGACCTTTTGGGCAGCAGTTCAGGGTTAGGACTCAATCTCCCAGAAGACACCAGCATGGTTCAGGATAAAACCATCTGGAACTGGTCAGCTGCTTCTGCAGAGTCTTGGGCTTCTGGCAGTGGTTTATGTTTCTAGAGCGTAATAGGAGGCTGGCCAATTAGCCCTTGCATATGACCCTTCAGTCCTGGATACATATGAGAGCAGGGCCAGCCACTGGGGTCTCTCGCCACAGGTAAGAGTCGGTGCAGTCCTCTTTCTGAAGTCCAGGGTTCATCAGGTGAGGTCCTTCTTCTGTCTTCACAGGTTCAGAAGGTATCCAGGAATGCCCTTTTATGCCTGGCTCTAGCTTGTGGGTGGGGTGACTCCCTAACAAATAGGGAAAAGTACCTAGGGGTAACCCTACCCACATTGACATCATTTCCTGGGGGTTGGCACAAAACAATCCCTCAGTGCCCGTCCCTACCAAAATTCAACATGGCAGAATCTTTCTTGCCTTGGTCAGAGCTCTGGGCACACTCCTGTGGTGTATGTAGGGATATAGGGAACTCTCCTTTCAAAACCTGAAAAAACAGGTCTGGGGTAGGTTTTCCCCCACTGGGATTGCTACCACTCTGGCTACTTGGACAATGGCAGGGGCAGGCCAAGGTGTGAGCTATATCTGCCTGTAATAGGGGCTATCCCTTTGATGCTTGTACAGTTGGTGGCCACCTGCACCAGGCCATCCTGTCAGGAGAAGGTGTGACCTCCTTCGAGCCAAGACCTCTTTTTTTCTTCACTTTATTTTCTGTGCGGCATGCACAAGCTACCCTCCAGCATGATGCAAGAGATGGGCATCATTTTCTATACAGGCACTAGCAATATGTTGCTAACACTAAAGTATGCTTGGCATCATGATATCCATGGTGCACTACATGGTCAGACAACAATCAATTTTTTGTACATATGGTTTTAAAAGCTCTGCTTGCTGTACATCGATACCTTTTATTAACAGGACCCGTTTCCTTTTGATGGTGCACTTTCATCGTACTGTGCACCTGATCATATAAAGGGCCAAAACGCATCAACACCAACATCTGGAGTAGTCTCCTTTTTAGGTTTTGCCTAGCCAATGCCTACGAAGTACGCATGCGCTAGGAAAAACTTAATGATATCTGTGTGTGGGGACTGGACCGTCCCCACTCTCGCATTGGCTAGCTCCATAAATGGAGGCTAGCCATTGGGAGAAGGCTCTGTCCGTCAATCTCGGACCAGATTCGGGGGCGTTCCAGAGAATTTTTGGCTTTTGGCTACGTCAGCCGAAAGCCTGTTCTCGGGAACGCCCCCGAATCTGGATCTGCATTGAGCCGACACCCGCCTTCCTGCCGAAGGGAAGCAGCCGTCCGTCATACAGCCAGGGCCGCACTGGGATTGGCCCAGCCGGCCGAGCCTCCGCCGTGTCATCGGGAGGAGGAGGAGTGGAGAGCAGGAAGCAGCCTGCGTCGTCTGTCCCGAGGCTCCCGAGCGAAGGAGGAGCCCCGGGGAAAGAGCAAGTCCCGCCTCGGCCCCGGAACGAAGTCCAGGTAAGTGCTTTGTTTACCCTCTGTGCTGGGGCTAGGGGAGGCTCCCTCCCGCTACCCGTGTGTCCGTTCCCACCCCCGCACCCCCCCTCTCCGTGTGTCCGTTCCCGCCCCCGCACCCCCCTCCCGCTCTCCGTGAGCGACCCTGCCTAGCTGCCCCCCCACAAAATTAAAATTGTTTCATTTCTACGACTGGAATGAGAAGAAACGAAATCCCCAGTCACAAAAAGTAATGTTAGCGATCAAGTCTCGCATTACCGTTATCGTACCGGGCGGCGTAGTGATAGTGGAAGCGATCGTGCATTACAGGAGATATTAATTCAGAGACCCTAAATCTCCAGTTCGGCTTTCTCAGACTTGTAGAGAGGAGCATGGGGGCGATTCATTCCTCCCGCCCCATGTTCATTAAGACAAATGACAACAGAATGTCACAGTAGTGAAAAGAAATGTAAGATCTTGGAATGGTTTTTTTCAGGTGGTTCATATTGTCTGAGCGCTTAGTCCAAAGAGCACCACCTCCCGCCGAAGCCCGCTCCCCGGGATGACTTCAGTAATCCGATTTAATTTGCAACCACATGTGGAGAATTGTTTCCCTTAATTACCATAAACGGAGACTAAAGGTTACTGTGGTCCCGAAGAAACACTTAATGTATTCTCAAGCAAAACTCTTAGGCACATTCAGGGAACGATCTTCCAAAACGTTGCTGGAGGTTTGTGGAGCAAGGAGTGCACGTGCCACATGACTGCCACCCAGGTCGAATCACCCCTGACCCCCACAACCCCGCAGAGTAACATTATAAACACACACTAATGCTAGGGGCGCACCGAACTTGCATACATGTGGGGCAACCCCTATGCGCCGCTCTGTAGAGCCTGGCCCCCTTTATGAAGAGTGCCGGTCAAACCTGCTTTGGAAGCCGGGACTACACCCAGTGCCCCGCAGACCCGTCTGTCACGCCCAGCACGTACCCCGATTGTTATTAACCCCTCCCGATGTCCGTGTCTTTCCCCCCGCTGTCCGTACCTTTCCCGCCCCCCCCTCCCGCTTCCGTTTCAAACGATGAATATTCCACCCCTCAACCCTCAAAAATATACTCCGGCTTCAGTCCCCACAGAAAAGATATCTTACGGCAGGAAGTGCATGAGTTTTCTTTTCCATTTAACTTGCAGTGAAGAGACGGATACTTTTCACGAGAGGAAGTAAAACTAGGGGATATGCGAACGTTTTTGTCAAAGGCAAGAGAGAATTATATCTAAATGGCAACTCTATATGTCTACTCTCGTTTTGTTCCTGCCGCCACGCTTAACCCTATCACTCTTAAATGCTCTCGACCCGTTTCAGCACTCAAAACCCCACCCATCCTTCAGCAGCCTCCTTTCTTAAGGAACGCCTCAACCCCTGCGCCAGCCCATTCCGAAACTCCTCCGGTGTTACTCCATACATACACTTTTTCTGTGCATTGAAAAATATTGAATAGTCACAGCTGCTTGTATTGACAATTTGTTTTCTAATAAAACTGCAGTTCCCAACTACAGTATTGGACCAAATGTAAGCGATAATATTTTCCAACTTCCGGAGACCCGTCTGTCACGCCCAGCACGTACCCCGATTGTTATTAACGTATTTCACGAGATCTTTGCTATATTTTTTGTAAGTTGTCACACTATTCCACAGGTCGTTTATAGCTGAACAGCTTGGAGTTTTTTTTTCTTGTTATAGAACTAACTGTACTTATGTCTTCATTTAGTTTGGTTTGAAAACACATTTCCACAGGTATAAATTATATTTTAAATCCAACTCCCCGCTTTTGTTTGATTTATTGGCATAGCAATGCGTATCCAACTTTAAGTGTTTCAATTGTAATAATAATTCAGTGTGCCCACAAGTTCTTAAACTGTTCCAGTAATTACTATTGTTGCTAGCGAGTGAAACTGACGTGTTCATTTATGCAAGCTCTGAAAACATTTATTAAATCGTGGAATGTGCCCGGCTAGTTTCATGTTGTGCGAAATGGTGTTATTGTACTCCAGAACAAAATAATTTACACTTTAATGTATTTGAAACATCTGGTGCTAGCGTTTGGATGATGACCGAACCACCACCAAAGAAAACCATGGACAGTGCCAAATATATATTTGTGAATTTGTATCTTATCTCGTCCAAGGCGCACAGGGCTTGTACTGTATAAGCTGCTGGGCAGTCTCCACACAGCTCGTATTAAGTTTACAGGTTTCTTTCGCATTCAGAGCATGTACAGTAGAGCAGACAGGGCAAGGTACCTTTGCACAACCGATGTACAGCAGAAATTGAAGCTACTCTCACACAGAGTAAACTGCTGCATGTGAAGTTGTCATGCAGGACGGATAAAGAACAGTTGCCATCTGGGCAGTAACCATGCAAATTGCATCAGGTTACAAAAGTGATTACTCTGATTGTTCTACTATTTATTGCGTTGACTGATATTTAGATTTCTTTGCATTGCCTTACATTACACAATGTAATTACTGTGATCTGCATTAGACCTACAATGAGATGACACTGGTCACCTTTTCCTCGTAATATAAATTAAGATTTTCCTATTGTGTTTTATTACATGGATGATTACTTCATGTTTACACTTAACTACATTACTATGTTTTTTTACTGAGCATTAGATTAAATATTGCCCTAAGTACCTTCATCTTCAATAGATTGCATTCACAGGTTATGTTGACATAACTGTATAGAGTATAGACTCTGTGGGTCTGTGTGTTTGTGTGTGGCATTTGCCAGAGATAAAGCTAGTGGAATTGCAAATGACAATGCCATTTAATTATGTTAAAAAAAACATATATAAAAATAATGACAAGAGCATTGCCAATAGCTCAAACTTTAACAAAGGCAAAACCATTGCATTGTGAATGCTTGTTACTATTTGCAAATATCTCAAAAGATAATTTTGTGGACCCATACTAGGAAACAGTGGGCAAATTTGTCCTGCATGGGTGTTCCTGTTATAGACTACCTCCTGTTTGGACTGTGTAAAAATTAAGAAGCTCAGCCATAGTATGCCCAAACAACTGGAAGGCTGAAGAACATTTCTAAGCTGCTACGCAAATTGTAGAGTCAGAGGGCCTCATTTATGAAGGCATTGCACCACTGGTGCGTTACTTTTTCCCATTTTAAAAGTGACGCACCGGCGGCGCAAGACCTTCATAAATAAGGCCCAGAATTTTTACAGCACAATATAATTTTTCTTTGTGTTTCTGTTTATTCATTTTTTGTAATATACATATATTTGTATCTCATAATTGTTTTAAAACACATTTTCTCTAGCCTAAGTGCACAGGGTGGCAACACCCTTCTGGGGTCTGTATTATGAATAGAAGACACTTTCTCTGTTTGCGCCATGATTTTACTAGGTGCAAACAGAAACAGTGTGCCATAATACAAAGAATGCTATGCCCCCTGGGCAGCCGCAAATTAGTGCTGCCCTTAGGGCAGCACATTCAAGTGAAATACGATGCAGCTGCTTCCAAGACAGTCTGTGTTGCACAATGCACGAGGCACCCCCCTGCACTTTGAAGAGGGGAGAGAGATCCCCTTGCAGGTGGGTGCAGTGACTGACTCAAACCACCTACAGGGAGATTTAAGGGGGGGTCTATAGGACCCTCCCCCTCCTCTCCAGAGGGCTGCCTTTAGGAGCTGCACTGAAAGTGTGCTTGGACTTTGGGGGTCAGATCCTGCAGCCCAGCTACTATCATTGAGCATGGCAGCTTGCTTTCTCAATTTACCCAAAATAGATTTCTGAACCTGTTACAGGACCTTCTGAAAGAGGCAGAAGCATACCAACAGTTAACCACCATTTAGCTAAACTTAACCCTTTCCGTGCTGATGACGGAACCGCTCCGTCATCAGCCGCGGTGGCGCTGTGCTAATGACGGAGCTGTTCCGTCATGGCCCGCCCGACGCGCCTGCGCGGCGCTGATTTCGCGCCTGCGCGGCACGTTCTATTAAGCAGGCGGGGCCATGACGAAACCGCTCCGTCATGAGCACAGCGCAACCGACACTGGTGACGGAGCGGTTCCGTCACCAGCATGTGCGAGCCGCGCGTCCCCCCCGCCCCTTAGTGCTGCGGCGGAATAGCCGCCGCAGCGGTGTTAAATGATACCTAATACTAAACATAAAACTAAATAGCAACACAAACGAGATAACAGGAATATTTTTTAGATTAAGTGAATTAAGAAGGATGTAAAATAAGACAAACATCATTATACATGGAACCCTTCATGTTTTAGGTAACTTTTTATGATCTAAAGGCAGGCTGGACAACTTTTTGATTTTTTTCTCTTCTCACATTTTGCCCAGAATGATATATGCTTTGGGCTGGTGCAAAGTAAAGAAAAACAGTACAAGGTATTTACTATCCAATGCAAAATGGTGTTTAGCAAGGGAAAAGGGCACTTTTGTGCTCCTTTGCATCAAGGGGGCATTACTAGTGAGGATCAGTGCAAACATCCATAGGTTTAGACACAAAGCCCAATCTATTCAGAAAGCAGGACTGGGCTTTCATTCAAAATCTAATGCATAGTGAAAGCAGGCGTAAACAAGGGGAATGTGTTATTTTTTTTAAAACTGCAGAGCTGTACACAAACATATCCATTGCGTGGGATTCTTGTGAGTTTGTTTAGGCATAGGAATTTGTAGTGAAAGGGTATGCTTCCAGTACAAATCATATGTTAATCAGAGCACATGTGCACCATGGTGCGAAGCTGTGAATCGGGTGAGGCAGCCTTGTTAGAGCACCAATGCAGGGATGACAGCAGAACGCCAGTCTTAGTATATAGTTGAGAATGTGCTGTGTTTGCCCTTTGTGCAATGAAGTACACCAAATATGGATGCTGTGCTACATTGTGTGAAAAATTATTAAATCTGGGCCCTGCCATGTTACTGCCAGTGCGGCCCTTTTTTGGTTATATTCCATTTAACTATTTTCACTACATTGTGACTTTTTTGTCTTTTCCTATCTAATAATTTAACGAAGACTAAAATATCTTCCAGTAGAATCCAGCAGAGGGCAGTGCACGCTTGTTTAGCTAATTTTATTTTTATGCATCACAGGCCCTAGTCATTTATTTATTTATTTATTTATTTTTGGTATTTATTAAGCGCGAACAATTGCCCGCAGGCGTCTCGGCGCTGTACTGTTTTACCCTCCTATATGATCTTTGCAGTTTTTCAGAGGTTGAATAGCCAGGTTTTCAATTTCTTCCTGAAGGACAATAGATTTGGGCTTGATCTTATGGTTTGTGGGAGCGTATTCCATAATCTTGGGGCGGCAGCTAAAAAACGTCTGTCTCCCCAATTGACCAGTCTAGTCCGTGGCACTACCAGGTCATTCTGTCCTGCAGATCGTAACATTCGGGTGGGAGTGTACGGGACAAGATGGTCGCACAGGAATTGAGGCGCTTGATGGTGTAGTGCCTTGTAGACGATACATAACGTCTTAAATTTGATTCGGTTCCTAACAGGTAGCCTTTGGAGACTCCTCAAGGATTCGGATATTGGTTTGAATTTGGGAATGTTGAGGAGAAGTCTGGCTGCTGCATTTTGGATTGTTTGCAGTTTCTTGATTGTCTTAACATGGGCATTTGCAAACAAGCCATTGCACTAATCCAACGCTGATAGGACCATTGCGCTAACCAATGTCTTTCCCACATTGGTAGGAAGAAAAGGAAGAATCTTCCTTACCAATCGTAGCTTGTAGAAGGCATTGGAGGCCGTCTGATTGGCGTGAGCCATGAAATTTAGGTTATCATCGAAGATGACACCCAAGTTTCTCACTTTCGTAACTGGTTCAGGTACAGCTCCGAAAGATGATGGCCACCAAGTGGGGGACCAACTGGGGCTGAGGTGGCCAAAGGTGACCACCTCGGTTTTGTCGGAATTTAATTTCAAGCAGTTTGCTGACATCCATTTTCCAATGGCCAGCATACCTGTCTTGAAATTTTCCGCCACTGTTTCCCCATCATTTCTGACAGCCAATATCAGCTGAGTATCATCCGCATATGAGGTAAGGTTCATCCCGTGCGCTTTGATGGTATTAGCGAGGTCCGACACATAGATATTAAATAGTGTCGGACTAAGGGATGAACCTTGAGGTACCCCACATGGCAGCGATAGTTCAGCCGATTCATATTGGCCCAGTATGACTGCCTGGGATCTCTCTGCTAGAAAAGACGCTATTAAGTCTTTTGCTGGGCCTTGCACGCCCATCTTTTCGACACGGTTGACTAAGATCTTATGGTCAACCGTGTCGAAGGCAGCTGATAAATCTAAGAGCACCAATAATGCAGTTCCACCTTGGTCTCTGATTAATCGGATGTCATCCGCTGCCTTAATGAGGGCTGTTTCCGTTCCATGAAACTTACGGAATCCAAATTGTGTTTCATCGAGCAGATGGTGTTGCTCGATGAATCCCGCAAGTTGAATGTTCATGGCTTTTTCAATTACCTTGGCAATAAAGGGTAGGTTCGCTATAGGCCTATAATTTTTAAGTTCTGCTTTATCCAAGCCTGGTTTCTTCAGGAGTAGTTTGAGTAAGGTTTTTTTCAACTGGTTAGGGAAAATTCCTGTGCGGAACATGAGATTGGTCATTTGAGTAATAGCTGGGATTACGGCGTCTATTAATGACCGAAGAGTGTTTAAAGGGCAGGGATCCAGAGCTGATCCGGATTTAATTGTTTTCACAATGTCCTGAATATTGTCGTCTGTTACCTCTGCGAAGCAAAAAAGAGTATTACTTGGAGGAGGGGTATTTGTTTTCCTGATCCATTGATCTTCGCCTTGGTTAAATGCTGAAAATATGTCATTTCTTTAGTGAAGAAGAATGCTGCTAATGAATCGCAGAATTCTTGTGAGCAAGGAGGATTGAGGTCTGGGGCACATCCCGCGAGATGTTTAGTTATTTCGAAAAGCTTTTTGTTCGAATTTTTTGCGCTTTCGATTTGTTCAGTATAAAACTTCTTTTTAGTCTCTATAATTAGAAGTTTATATTGAGTTAACAGTTCCTTGTACACTATCTTGTCCTCGTTATCATACTTTTTCCTCCAGATTCTCTCCTTATTTCTGCATTGCTGTTTCAGTTTTTTAAGCTCTTCAGTATACCAAGGGGCTGAGGGGGAACTTCTGTTTCTGGACATTCTTTTTTCAGGTACCAGTTTGTTAGCCGCCTGGCCTACCCATGTGTGGTATTGTTCAATAACGATATCTGGATCATTTGCCCATTTGGGTGTGAGTTCAGTAGCGCCTCCTTAAAGCAGGGGATACTGATGTCTTTCCAGACCTTGAACAGTTCTCGTGAAGGAGATATAGAGGCGGTTGTGGTTTTGTTGATTTGAATGGTTGCCAAAACCAAATAATGATCGGACCAAGCCATAGGCAAGACATCAGACACTGATATATTTTCCAAGTTAGTGAAAATACCATCTAAGGTATGGCCTGCATTATGAGTGGGTCCTTTCACCAACTGTGATAGACCAAAGACCTCCATTTCGGATTGCAATGATATGGTGTCCTTGTCTTCGCCACATTCCAAATGGAAATTAAAGTCACCTAGCAGAGTTACCGAGTTGTCAGTGCCTGAAGTTTCTAGGATGGTGAGTATTTCTGTCAGGAAGTCCGCCCGGGTTTCTGGTCTTCTATAAAGTAATATGCCTTTGAAATTGTATGAGGGGGAGAGATAAATATCGAATTGAAGCGCCTCACATGCCTTTGAGGGTATGGCAGTGGTGCGAATCTTAAAAAGGTCACGGGCAATTATTGCAACCCCACCACCTCTTTTGCCAGTTCTATCTAGTCTGTAGCATTTGTATCCATGTGAAACGGCTATTACTAGGTCTGGGTCAGAGGCTTTATCCAGCCAAGTCTCCGTCAGGAACATTATGTCTATGTTCCTATCGGTGAGTACATCGGCTACCTCTTGCCTGTGTTTGGGTAATGAGCGCACGTTAATAAGGGCTATCGTGAACATTTGGTTTGTTTGGTTCACGTTTTCGCTACCTGCTCTTTTATTTAATAGGGGAGTAGACATTTGACAATGTATACAGTGCAATACAGTTTTAGATAGCAGGGAGTCAGGGCTGTACCTTGTACAATTTTCCGAGACTTGCGGGCGTAGATCGGTCAATGCTGAGCGCGGGTATGAGATGAGGCTTGCGTGGGCATTCTGACCAGGGGGGGTGGCCCTAGGCCCGTGTCTGGCGCGGACGGGCACAGACGGGCTCGCCTTTGGCGCGCCTTCGGCGCGCCGCCGGCGCGCCCGCTGCGCCCGCCCGCTGTGCGGACGGAATGACCCCATTATTTTATATCCTGCCGAGGAGGGTGGGAGGCGTCCTGCCACTGGACCGCCAACCCTTCCTCCCTCCAAGATGGCGCCCCTGTCCCGCGTCGTCAGCCCGCAATCGGCCACGCCAGGATGAGGGGGTGAGTGAAGCACGCCTCGGTGCTAAATTAATCTTGCACTCGAGCGAACTATTATTACACCAGATTAAAATTGCATCAATTAAAATATATACAATTGTTAAAAAAGTCAGTGCAATATCAGCGCGCTTCAGAAAGAGGGATAGCAAGTAGAACCCCCGGCTTTCCGCCTCAGGGGAGAGTAAACGAGTACAGCGAGCCTTACAAATGCAGCTCCTTGAGTATCCGGGAGGGCGGGAGGCGTCCTGCCACTGGACCGCCAACCCTTCCTCCCTCCAAGATGGCGCCCCTGTCCCGCGTCGTCAGCCCGCAATCGGCCACGCCGGGATGAGGGGGTGAGTGAAGCACGCCTCGGTGCTAAATTAATCTTGCACTCGAGCGAACTATTATTACACCAGATTAAAATTGCATCAATTAAAATATATACAATTGTTAAAAAAGTCAGTGCAATATCAGCGCGTTTCAGAAAGAGGGATAGCAAGTAGAACCCCCGGCTTTCCGCCTCAGGGGAGAGTAAACGAGTACAGCGAGCCTTACAAATGTAGCTCCTAGAGTATCCGGGAGGGCGGGAGGCGTCCTGCCACTGGACCGCCAACCCTTCCTCCCTCCAAGATGGCGCCCCTGTCCCGCGTCGTCAGCCCGCAATTGGCCACGCCGGGATGAGGGGGTGAGTGAAGCACGCCTCGGTGCTAAATTAATCTTGCACTCGAGCGAACTATTATTACACCAGATTAAAATTGCATCAATTAAAATATATACAATTGTTAAAAAAGTCAGTGCAATATCAGCGCGCTTCAGAAAGAGGGATAGCAAGTAGAACCCCCGGCTTTCCGCCTCAGGGGAGAGTAAACGAGTACAGCGAGCCTTACAATTGCAGCTCCTTAAGTATCCGGGAGGGCGGGAGGCGTCCTGCCACTGGACCGCCAACCCTTCCTCCCTCCAAGATGGCGCCCCTGTCCCGCGTCGTCAGCCCGCAATCGGCCACGCCGGGATGAGGGGGTGAGTGAAGCACGCCTCAGTGCTAAATTAATCTTGCACTCGAGCGAGCTATTATTACACCAGATTAAAATTGCATCAATTATAAACTTTAGTTTGTACCACATAAAGTAGTACTACAGTAGTACTACTCACTTACTTTAAAGTGGTATTCATAAACCTTTGTGCAGAGATCGCTGCCTCTTCTATCCTTTCAGTGCACGTCCCAACGTGTCATTAATCCTCAATGTTACTTCATCCCAAAATGGGCACAATGCTGTGCAGGCCCAGTTCATATGTATGAAATCTGCATCCTCAAGGTTACACCTCGGGCAGTTACGTATTTACCCTCCATATACAATCCAGAGACGATGGGGAGCCCTATATACATTTTAACTGTGTGTATTTCAATCGGGTGTTGTGTGAGACCTTCTTGGGTGATGCCAATACCTTGCCCCATTCCAGATCAGTGAATTATCTTTACTGTGGGCTAGTTCTCATCATCCCCTGAGTGCGCCCAGCGGCGTAAGAGATGCTTCAGTCAAGTCTACATAAAACCATTTTACCTGGTGCCCGGCTGTACCCAATGCATGCAGTATTGTGTGGGTCTCTGGTTCTTCCCGACCTTTCCCCCATAATTTCCCAAAAGTGCGAATTAGGGCTTCATACTGCAGGAACTGGCAAGGTGGAAGACCACGGTATTCTACTAGTTCCTCAGAAGGGCCTAATACGTTCTCCTGGTAGCAGTCACCCACTGTCTCCAATCCTACCTCAGTCCAGGCTAGCATTTGTTCAGGGGTAAATATCGATTGTGGGTCTCCATGGGGCATGCAAACCAGTGGCAGCACCGGCGTGTATCGGGGAGTCAAGGCCATTGTGGACATGCATCATTTCCAGCATTGCAGAGCTGTGGTCTGCAGAAGTGACCGATAAGGGGTTACCACTGTAGGATCAAGTACCTTAGCCAGTAATAGAGTGTGGGGGGGCGTGCGTTAAGCTCAGTCAGGAATGTTTCCTCAAAATTTACTCCATCGAGCCATTGCGCTAACCACTGCAACTGTAAACCTAACAGGTAAATCTCAAAATTCGGTACCCCCATGCCCCCTTAAGCTATGGGACGTTGCAACATTTTCAGCTAGACCCTCTGTCCTCCATCTCACCAGATAAGGTCCCGTACTAGGGAGGTCAATTGTCTGAACTATTCCATAGGCCTCAAAATTGGGGTGTGGGGGGTCTAATAAAGATATAGTAGGCGGGTTAGCATGACCATTTTAGTCAGTGAAATTCAGTCGTAGGTAGGGTGCTCCAAAAAGATATGCACGACCTAAGGGATCGAAGCACTTTATCTAGGTTACCCTCTCCGAGATCATCCAGAGAGTGGAAGACGTAGATTTTCCCCATATTTAAACGTATTAAGAGCCCAATTAAGATTTGCGGGTAATGCAGGGGTCTGAGTAGTGCTCCTGACCCTGGGAACCAAAATGTTTTATTCTTATTAACCTGCCGTCCAGACAGGAGTGCAAATCTTTCCATAAGGCCCATGGCCTTGTCAGAACCAGCCACAGCATCCTTCAAATATATCAGAAGATCATCAGCATATATGAAAATGGTGTAACCGCGCCTGTCTATGGTCAGACCCATCCCATTCTCTCCCAATCGAAACAATGCAGCTAGAGGCTCAATTGCCAGAGCAAATAGTAGGGGTGACAGGGGGCATCCCTGTTGGGTGCAGCAGAAAAAATTCCATATTAGACAGATATTGTTTTGCCAGTTTTGACTCTCGCCATGGAGCGTATATATAAGATTCTCACCCATGCGTATCATGGTCTAGAATAAATAATCCCAGTTTATTGTATCAAAGGCATTTTCCAGGTATATTGAGAAAATAGCCGCCTGTGTGAGAGATGTCTCATCAGGGTGGTACAATATAGAGTAGTGTCTACACAAGTTAACTGAGGTTTTTCAGGACAGAATAAACCCATTCTGGTCAGTGTGTGTGAGGGTCCGCATATAAGGGTGTAGTCTGAGTGCTGGAACCGTACTAAGGATCTTAACATTCTTGTTAAGCATGGAAAAAGGTCTGTAATCTACTACTCGGGCTCCCAAGACCGTCTTTTTGGGGAGTCGGATCACCAGTGCATTCCACGTTGAATCAGGGAGTCCTCCGTGTTTCAGAAATTTGGTACAGATAATCACCAGACAGGGTGCCAATTGGGAGGCATAAGCCGCACAAAATTAGGCAGGGAGTCCGTCTGGTCCCAGTGTTTTACCCATGGCTATGGTGGTAATGGATTGGCGAACCTCTTGTCACTGGGTCTCCCAGCATCTCCTGAGCTTGTCTATCTAATACTTCAATCTGTAGGGTTGTTAAAAAGACTCTGATGCCCTTTTGTGTAGTTGTGGGGGCCCTATATAGTGTCTCATAGTATTCCCAGATAGGGTATTGATTGCTCCTGGCTCATATACGGACATGCCTGCCTCAGATCGAACATGGGTGATCGGGGTCCCTCATGATTCCGGTCTGACCAGCAATGTGAGGACGCGTCCGGCTTTCCCCTCTTCTTCCTGCACCTTAGTGAGGTGTCTCTTTGTAATCATGGCAGCGTAGCCATTCTAGTGCCTCGTTATAGAGGGTCTACGATTCCTGAAAATGTACCTGTGCTGTAGAATCTGTACCCTGATTATTTTCTAGTTTACGCAATTGCTCTTCTAGCTCTTCCTCTTCCTGTTCTCTATGGAGTTCCCTCTACAACCCCACTGACTGACCCAGGCAGTATACCCAAATTACCACCTTAAATGCCTCCCACTCCACCAGTACTGTAGATGCTGAGTGAGTGTTAATGGCAAAGAAAGTTTCAATGTAAGTGCCCAGGGGCTCCCTGAAGTGGGCATCTTCTAAGATTATGGGACTGCGTTTCCATAGTGGGATCGGGGTGAGTCCCCAAGAGGTGATGGGTCATTAATAACTGAGTGTGATCCGAGAAGATGTGCCCCAGGTATTCAGTGTGAGTGACAGTTCCACTAAAGTCTGGGGAACACAACAGGGCATCTAGTCTTGTGTGCAGTTGATGCATGGCGGAGAAAACTGAATATCCCCTATCTCCTGCGTTTTGCACCCTACAGATATCTTCTAGCCCCCAGTGTCCTCCATTCTCGGAACCCTGTTTCCGTACAGTAGGCTTGGCCCCAGAAAGAGGGGGATGTGAACATTCTAATACGGTGTCTGCTGCACAATTAATTTCACGAACCTAGTACCAAGGTCCCAATTGTGAAGTAAGCCAGTCAGGCTGAGAGGTCATGTAAGAAAGACATTTGATCTTGGTTGGGGGGGTGTATACAACTGATTGTAACATCCGATCATACAGCTTCCCCATAAGTAACTCATACCTACCCTCTTTATCAATTAGGGTACTTGATATTTCTAAAGGGATCCCTGGCTGTATCCAGATTACCATGCCCTGAGGATAGGCTGAATAACAGGTCGCAAAAGTGTGCCAACTCCACCTTCTATGTAATTTCTCAACCTCGCCCTGCAGAAGATGGGTTTCCTGCAGTAGAGCTATCTGTATGTTCCGCCTTTCAGATAACTGAGTATGCTATGCCTTTTACGCATCAAGCCCATCTCTTTTATGTTCCACATTAAGAACTTCAGTGTATGAAGTGTTGATATCATATCTAGTGGTAAAGTTTAGTGTTCCACCCGCTCCCACCACCCCGCTGGACACATTCCCAAACAATGGATATTTTCCCATTTCTGCAGTGAAAACAAAGTAAACTATAAGACAAACTCCTGCAAACCCCAACTCCCCAACCCCAGAGCAGTCCAGCAACGGCCAGCTACCCAAACCATAGCCAAACCATCAGATTCCAGAGAGGACCTAAACCAGCCAGGGTATTGGTCCATCCATGGGGTTGGGGCCAGCTTTTGAAGAAACAGTCCCATACACAGCCTGCATGGGCTTAATTCCTGGACCGGCCCTGACAGACTTTGGAGCAGTCCGGTGAAGTGCAGTCCAGCACGGGAGGGCCCAGGTATTGCATCTTGACGTATCAGCTTCAGATAACGTCATCTGCAGAACTCGGGGTAACTGTTGGCAGGACAACACTACTTTCCCGGGACGTATCAGAGTCTGAACCCCAGTCCCTCTTGCAGACCGGGTACTGGCCTCTGAAAGGGTTCCTGTAGCATGCATTATCTCGGCCACTGCCTGAAGGGCCACAGCTCTTTCCCACTCAGTCTGGGATTTTATTTTCATTTAATTATAAAGTTTTGTATAGCGGGAACGTGACCCTCACGGCTATCAGAGCGCTTCACAATTTTGGGTAAGAAGGATACAGTAATGGGATGCAAAACATTTGTTACATAACTATGCAAGGTGCATGCAAGACTCCTTAAGGTATCATCTTCATATAAGGGTAGGGCAGATACAGTAATGGGTGTGGAACATTCGAACATATGTATGTACAATGCATGCTAACACTGTTAATCCCAGGTATATCACCATGTCAAAAGACAATCAAGACGACGAATAGAGGGCAGTAATGGAGCCTAGGAGCAAAGGCCTATTAGGGCAGGGACTTAAGCGTTAGGATTTTTTTCACTTCCTTTTTGAAGGAAGCGGTGGGGGAGATTGTACGGATTTCCGGGGGAAGAGAGTTCCAAATCTTTGGGGCAATACCAGAGAAGGCTCTGTTACTCGATCTCTTTTTGTGGAAAATGTGTGGTTTCAGGAGTATTATACTTGCACTTCGTGACGCTCCCTGAAAGTTCTAGTTTTTCAGCCAGATAGATAGGGGTCTTGAAATGAATGGCTTTGTTCGTCATGCAGGCAATTTTTAAATGTATTCTTGCCTCATATGGTAACCAGTTTAGGGATTTTAAGGCTGGGGATATGTGTTCTTTTCTTTTTGTCCCAGTAATCAATCTAGCTGTGGCATTAAGGGAAGCCCTTGGTGGGGCCAGGCTCTATTTGGGGAGACCACATACCGTGGAACTACCATAGTCTAGTCTTGCCAAAACTAGAATTTGTAAAGCCAATTTGAAGTCTTTCTGTGGAAGGAATGGTTTGAGATTCCTTAGTATACTCAACTGATGTTTAGCTCCCTTGGTTGCATTGCTGATATGGTTCTCCATATTCAAGTGCATGTCTAGCGTGATTCTGAGGGATTTAGCTGAATCAATAATGGGGGGGGAGGGAGCAGTTGAAGGCGCTATGAGAAGGAATTCAGTTTTGGAAGTGTTGAGCATGAGGTAGTTGTCAGTGAGCCAGTTTTGAGTGTTCATCAGAATTGAGTTGAGCGAGATGATGTCTTCTGGGTAGGTGAATTTCAGGTAAAGTTGAGTGTCATGCGTATACAGATGAAAAAGAATGTTCACGGAGTTCAAGGCATTTGCTAATGGTTCCAAGAGTAAATTAAAGAGTATGGGTGATAGGGCGGACACCTGTGTAACCCCCATAGTTACTGTACGGGGCTGAGAAAGAGATTGATTCATCTTGATTCTTTGAGATCTGTTTTGAAGGAAGGAAGTGAACCAATTCAATAACGCCCCTGATAAGCCCATCCTGTGTTCTAGAGTAGATAGTAGTTTAATATGGCTCACGGTGTCGAAGGCAGAAGATAAGTCAAGGAGGATCAATAAGCAACATTCATTATGAGCTAGAAACTTTGAGGGATGGCTTGGCTTCTTTGATGGGCCATTTTGGGTCATCTCCTAGATCTCTTCCTGGGCCCCCCATCTCGAGGTGCCATGGTGTATCCTTGCCTTGTGGAGGGCCCCTCAACTTTGTAAGCTTCAATCCATTCCCATGGGATTTTGTGGTCATCACAAAAGTGGGTTTTACTGTCCAGCAATATGCGAAGGCACACAGGGAACATTAAAGAATATTGAAGGCCTTCCTCCCACAGGGTTTTTTTTTACTTTGAGAAAAGAAGCTTGTTTTCTTTGAAACTCTAATGTATAGTCAGGAAATATGGAGACCTTACAGCTATCTCCTGCAAAAGGGCCTTCTGATCATGCTTTATGGAGTAATATGTCTCTGTCCTTATAGTGCAAGAGCTTAGCCACAATAGAGAGCAGGAGATCATCCTCATGTTCTTGGGGTACCCCTGCCCATTTCGCTCTGGATTTGCCCATTTCGTACTGTGTTGCTCAACCGGATCTTGTTGCGTCAGTAAGTAGCTCCTTACTGTGGCATTCTAAAAGTTGGGGGTCCCGGGGTACCAGTGCAGGTATCAGATCTCCCATGTGTCCCCTCCACACATCAAACTTCCTGCCCTGCCAATAGTGCCTGTATCAACCCCACAGGTGTTTTTCTCTGCAGCTAGCCCAAGTTCTGCTTTTGGATCAGTCCCATTCACCCAACAATTGAGAATTGAAGTGTAATAAAGAGGGGAGTAGGAAGGGACCCCCAGGGTACACCTCAACAGCGACTGCTGGGCCCTCTGCTCCAAGCCAGTCAATCCGTATCCTAGCGAACTCTATCGGGGACCCTTGCCCGGCCCAGTGGGTCCCCCAGTGGAGGAGGGAGGCCTTCCTTCACCGCTGGAGTTCTGCTGCCCCATCTAAGCAGCAGTAGGTAGGTGTGCAGGGGTGATGGAGGCCAGACCCAGCCACACTGTGTCCGGCACCTGGCCCGACCTAGACCCAGAGTGCCCGTCGCCTCCACTGGGCAACCACCTGCTTCACCCCCCACCTCCATCACGTCCAGCTTGGCCCACGCTCCCTTATGTTGCTCTCCGCTGTCTCACTTTCCTCAGAGAGAGCTCGCCTGCGTCCGAAGTCGGAAGACCACAGATTGGCCCAGGGCCGCTGTAGAGGACGCTGCACGGTCACCTCCCCATGCCGCGTCAGTCACAGGTACTTCGGGAGTCACGCCCTTTCACAGGCCTCACAATAAGGTAGTGCAGCCCCTTTGCTCATAGGGTCGTGCGATACACACCGTGAGCTGGCCCACCTCCGAAGTCCCCGGGGTGAAGGGGACCAATGTTAAGTGTTAGTCCAGGGCTTTTCCGGCTCCTCAGCTGAAAGGCACGTTGCCACCAATTTAGGAGGGCAGGTCTGGCTTTCAGTTCCGAAGGTTCCAAGCTGATCGGCCTCTCACTCCTCTGGGAGTCGCCTCCATCGACCCACGGTACAATGAATGCCACCAGGGGCTCTTATCGTCGGCCATGGGTCGGTATTTGACAGGATTCGGCAGAATAATTAGTGGCCCGATGTGAAGCATCAAACACACTCGTCCTTCATTGTTGGCCGTCAAGCCACGTCCCCCCAACAATGTACAGAATATTAAGTAAAAATAACAATGCTAATTGAGTTTATTGTGCCATAACATTTTATTTGATTAGTTCTAGGTTGAAAAAGCTTTGCTTACCAATCATTTAACTTTAAATACCACTTCTCTGGTGCTCATTTAGTGCAACATGTTTGAGGCATGCCTCTTTTGCTTTAAAAAAAAAAGCAAGCCAACCACCTAAGTACACACATAAGTAAGTACATATATCCTTGGTGCAGATTTACAACTTTCCTGAACTCACAAGTTTATAGAAGTAGGCCTGGAAAACTTACTAGGAAACTTTGTGAAATCCATTTTCTCAAAAGCAAATATGCAAGTACATGTATATTTGTTCATACTGAGCAATTGCAAGTTAACTTTAGCTACACCAGCTTTCTCCCACTATTACATTTTTTTTACTCCTGCTTTTATCATGAGTAAATATTCAAACTATTACAATGTGGAAGTAGATTGGAGAGGAGTTGCTGAATACTCGTAAGCATGTCATTTTGTGGGTGTGCTCAGACTCACAGGGCATTCCAGCCCTCAAACTACCACTTCCTGCCTACTTCCAGCTCCTGTATGGCCTCACTTACATGATGCACTGTACTTATGGGGTGGAAAAAACCAGTACCATACAATTACAAGTTTATCTTGATGGGTGAAGGAATAATCTTGTAGACCTGGTTTTACTGGGTGGAATTATGTGCAGTTTTCCCAGCAGCCCGTGCAGGCAAAAGCAGCGGGATGGGGGGAGGGGGGAGAGGATTTCCGACAAGACAACCAGGAGGGAAAATTAAATAAAGAATTCATTTTCCCTCATCATCACCTGTCGAAATCCCCCCACCCGGCCCACCGCTCTTACCTGCATGGGCCACTGCTGTTCCCTTTTCTGTGGGTATTATCACTCACATTTACCACCTGCTCTGGGCTGTTAATAAACCTGTGCGGGAGGGCTGCTGGATAAGGTGGTGGGAGCAGGCAAGACTGTAATCATTGTAGAAGGAGCATTATATGCTACCTGTGTGCTACGGTTGAGTGTGGGGCAGGAAAGCGGGTCAAGGCTGCAATGCAGCCATTTCTCAAAGCAATTTTAATGTCCACATTTTCCAACCTGTTCAGATGTCAGCTTGTAAAAGACATGCAAGGTACATGCCATTTATAAAGGACCAGAGCAAGTGAGCAGTCTGAGAGCATTGAATTAATCAGGGTAAACTCTCAGACTAAAGGGCACGTTTAGATTTTGGGAGACAGATTACTCTATCACAAATGTGACGGCTATCCTGTCCGCCTTATCACGAGTGCATTATATATAGGGCTCCCAGTTTTATGGTATATATTTTTTTACCATTTCCGTCTGTATTTATCCATATTTATTTTTTGGCCATTTTATCTGTATTTATCCATATTTATTTTGCATTTGCATATAAATGAAGTTGTAAAACTGTACATTTCCATATCTATTTAACTGACAGACGCGCACTCATAATTTGATGTCTTTCGTGTTTTAGCTATTTAGGCTGCCAAATATTACACAATACATTCACTGGTAGATATTAGCACTATACCATAAATATATGTTAACATATTTCGTTATTTAAAGATGGAATACCCACATGCCAAAGTGTAAATCAGGCCCTAAGTCACAACTGTATCAAGGAAGAGACAAGATAGAGCATCAGAACAAGTAGTGCAAACAAAAAACAGAGAGCAGGGATCTGAGAAAATCTCTGTTGCTGATGTGGTCCCGGCATCTCAAAGCTTTGTTTTCATTTCATAATAACAGCTACTCATGTTTCAAAGAAAATCACCCAGAGCTACCAGCACAAAATATCAGTGTTACAATAGAGAGCTAAGCAAAAGATAGTGTGGCCTATTAGCAAGCTGCATTTTGTACTATGTTTAGTAGTACTACAGTAGTGGTGAACAGGCAGTAGTAGTACATTTACTACAAAGTTTAAGAATAAGTGTACTTATGTATAAATTTACCTTTGTGAATAGACCTCCAAATTTTACATGGGCCATTTGAAAAACCACTCAAATGTGAAGGGAAATGTTAACAATGCTACAATATAAATGAAAGATGGTGGTGGACATCTTTCATGTGCTGCAAATGCATGGTGAGTCCACCATAGTGTACTGGATCAGTGGACGAGTGCTGGTGCCCGGAGTTACAGCTTGGAACCGACTCTTGCAGTCCTCTTCTTTTGGCTGATTGGTGGTTCATGTGATAGCCAGTAAGCATCCTGACCTCCACCCCCTGTTCTTCATGAATCCTTCCCCTTAAGAATTTCAAATGGAGGACGCAGGGTGGTCGTGAAGAAAGTTTGGGTTGATCCTGGGTGGCGGTGTATTGAATCCTTCCAGATGTCGCTCTCACCATTCTCCTTCCTCCACCCTGCCCCCTATCACCTTTGTATGCTAGTGTGGTCCTGTCATCAACATTCCAATTCTTAATGGCTGACAGCTCTCCCTGTCAGTAACAATGGTGTTGCTGCAGAATTCACTTAATAAATGATGTTATCTGCTCTTCTAAGCTTTCAAAACCTTGATTATATCACTGGTAAAGAATAGTTGGATCAGCTGTGGTTAGGAGGGTCCACATTGCGTAATGTCATGTACCGGGCGCCCTGCTCACTTACATTCCTGTGAGCACCTCTTCTCATCTGTTCAGCGGGGTTAGTTATATTGGATTACTCAACAGTAGTTATTCCACACTGTTTGAGTCTGCTTGTCACCACTGTGCTGTGCTTCTATGTACTTTCCTGCTAGGAGTACTTTTCCCAGGCTGCATTCAGTGCCATAGTGCGAGCTGTACTGTTTACTGGTAGTGTCTTCTAAGCATTGTCTTTGCCTATCCAGTATTGTGTGTTCAGCTGTGCTTGCAGCGAAGACCACTTGGTAGTGCATGCCACGTGGCAGTTCTGTCTGCCTTGAGCTCTTGCCGGCTTGCTTTCTAACTTTATCTGCATTCACTGGTGGTTGCCTCATCTGGTCAGTACTCCAGGATAAATCCCCTAGTCATCATATCTGATTCAGTTACCTGAAAATTCTTCTTCTGCCTGAAGGATTTCCTGAGCATGTTGTCAGAAATCATTGAGCAGCGCTCCTGTCCACCATGTCTTCACTGTATTACATGCTGCCTGGTGGTCTCTTCAGATTTCCTCTGCATCATGGCCCACGTCTTCTATTCAGATCTTGGTGTTCAGTTTGCACAAGTAGATTTCATTAATCTGCTAGGAAACAATGAAACGACAGGGCATACCCTGTCCAACAGGCCTCTGCCTATTGCATCTGTTCTAGATGTGGCATACAAGAAGTACCTAAGATCAACAAATGCATCTAATGAAAAGTGACACCAAAGAAGACAATAATAACACAATGTTAAGCAAACAGATCAATGCTATGACCAAAGTAATTACATACGTATCCATATTGAAATATTTAATCTGTGGGATTGCTGGTCATTTGGTAAGTAGACAGTTATGTGCTGCTAAATCGCCTCTCCTCTATAAATGAGGCAGGAGACAATATTTCACCAATTTGTAATGGAAAGAATATCAGAAAAATGATTGTATCTCATATTGAGGAAGGGATAGGATGTTTTAAGAAAAAATAATCCCAATGACAAAGACTTTCCCCCCTCCGTCCTGTAAGGTCAACCTGGAAGACCAAGCGATAAGTGTTCTGGCCGATTCTTGTTCTCCTTAAACTCCAGTGAGTAATGAGGTTTTTAAGCAAGTGTTCCCTGAAAAAGCTGATATGATGAAATACCCTGATGTGAAACCTGGGAAAATAATTAGTGTGAGAAATTGGGTTGTTGGTTGAGTGGGGTAACCCTTCTAAAGCAACAGAACAACCCCTGTCAAGGTGAGCCACAAAAGTAACTAAATTAACTTGTGCTTAACCCTCTGGTAGAGTGGCACAAAATCTGTCAGGTTTAACTTGTGTAAAGTATTTATGCAGCACACGAACAGTAATGAAGTGATAATATGACACAAGAAAAATCTCACTACAATTTAGAAAAATAGAAAAAAATATATTACATTATTTGACACACAAATGACAACAATTCAATCAGTTGAGCCAGAGTTATGAATTTTTAAAGTTTAAGGTAAAAACTAGTGCCTAAAAAATCACAGTGCTAACCAGGGACATCTAGTTGTTTGAGACTGGGTCGAAGTCGAAAAATATGGCAGACCGAAATGGAGAGCAAGTTGAATACAAGAAGTGGATTGGGCCCAATCGACAATTACCTTCAAAGTTAGCAGAAATTTTATGGAAAACTGTCTGAGAAGGTGAAGTTCAGTGCAGCAAGCCTGCATGCGATTACTAAGGAGGATGCGTTGATGTTTGGGAGCAGGTAGGCAAAGTCTCAGTGAAGATTTCCATGTTCGGACTTAGTCTCTTTTTTGGAAGTGGAAATCTCCAGTGGGACGAGGCTGGTTGCTGTTGCGGCGAGTATTCCACAAGGTTGGATACCCCTCCTGTGAAGGACCGCTGAATAGGATTTGCTGCTGCAGGGAAGAACAGAGTGAGAGCTGCCGTGAATTCAGGCTGACTGGCAATGCACCTTTGAGCAGATTGACTGGCTGGTTTGTCCCCTTCTCCTCTAAGTTCTCCGAACAATCTTTAGCCAAAAGTTGTCTAGTCCCAAGGTTTGGATTTTGGCTATCAGGGCACGTTTAGTCCCATTTCCAAGGGTCCAGGACTGGAGAGCTACCGCCTGGAGGATCAGGACTCACTCAGGGTGGGTCCAGGTGTGAGTTGAAGATGGTTGGAGCCTTTTCTATCCATGAAGCTCTGATCAGGAGGCCAGCAAACTAGCCCTGGTAGTCCTGGGTTAAAGAAGTGGAACAGGGCTCAAACAACAGTTCAGGCTTCAGGCCGCAGAGCAGTCCTTCCAGCTGCAGCAAAACAGTCTTCCGAAGTACACAGCAGGCCACAGCAGCAGGCAGTCCTCTAAGAGTCCTTCTGCAGTTCCAGAAAGTAGACTCAAGAGTTAATCTGAGGGTCCTATGTTTATAGCTGTCGTCTTCATATAAAATGTGGTGCACTGTCAGTGCGCCCCCTGAAGAACGGCTCTCTACAGGTGGTAAAGGGGGTCCCATGGACCCCCCAGACATCCTCTTGCAGACGGGTTCAGTCACTGACTGCACCCACCTGAAAGGGGATCTCTAATCCCCTTTAAAAGTGCAGGCGGCCTGCACTTTGAAAACACAGAGCAGCTGCTCCGTGTTTTCACATGAATGCACTGCCCCCAGGGCAGCGCGAGTTCGCAGCTGCACTGGAGGCCGTGCATACACCATAATGGGGTGCATTATTATTATTGTTTGGGCCAGCGCACCTTTTGAAAGGTGTGCCTGGCGCAAATAATGATGATGTGTTATACGACCGCTGGTGTTTCAGGGCTGGAATGTTATGGTATGTTTAGAACTCTTCTGCTTTCGAATTTTTGCAAATGTTTTTCCAACCTATCTGCATTCTGGAAGCAGCTGGAGATTTAATCCTATAAAGGGCAGAAGAAAAAACATTTCAAAAGTGGGAATGGGCCCGGAACCCCCCTAAAACTGAAGTGTCTCTTCGTGGAAATGTATGTTACGGTAGAAGGAAAAAAACAATCTAACACAAAATCAAATGCCAATACATGGCGCTCATGATAAAATGCTGACCCATTTTTCTTTTTCTGCTAGGGATGGCCCACCCAGTCTCACCTAATCCCTTTATTGTGTGATTAAACAAAGTCCAACTGCCAACTACACCAAGTCATGTGACCCAGTGTAAGAAGGGGAGTTGTTGTTTGAGGGGGTGAAACCTTACTGAAGCAAGATCCACAATTCTTGTCAGGGTGAAGCCACAAGTAAACCCCAAATTAACCCATGCTCAACCCTCGGGTAGCTTGGCGCAGAGCAGTAAGGCTTAACTTAGAGGTAATGCATAAAGTATTTGTGCAACACTTCAAACAGTAATAAAATGAAAACTCCAAACAAAAATAATCCCACACCAGATTTGAAAAATACAGTGCATTTTAAGAAATAAAATAGCCCCAAACTACTAAAATCCAACCAGTAGAACATGAGATATGCAATTTTAAAGATTTAGAGTGAAAATAGTGCCAAAAAAAGCACAAAGTGCCACCTGTGGTTATCTGATCGAGCCGAACTGAGACAGTCACAAGTTCATGCCAACCGCTATGGGGTGCAGACCGGCTACAGGGACCTTGTTTGGCCCGTTGAAGAACAGTACTGTAAACACTGATTGCAGAGCGTTATGGGGTCCTGCATCAAAGATACATTGCGCAGTCGAAGTGATGCAAGGTCCAGATCTGAGATGCGTTATGCTATGCAAGATCTGAGGAGCTGAGAGGCTGCTGTCTAAGGTGCTGCATTGTAATAAGGAGGCCCTTAATGAGTGTAGCTTGCGATGAAAATACCTGCATCAAGGATGCATCACGCACCAGCTGGTTCTGAAGAGGCTGTGGGCTTACGATACAGAGTCCTTGTCAAGGACGAGGGGCTGCATCATTAAAGCGTCGTGCAGCAGAGATTCCGATGAGGCTCCGGGTTGCGAGATCTATGCAAAATCCTTGCGCTGGAAGCATCCTCGCAGCAGAAGTGATGTGTATGTTCTGCTTGGGGTTACGCCATGCCGCAATGGACATAGGGTGGTTTTGGTGGATCCACAGATGGGCTGGCAGAGCACCTTCAGGTCCACTTCCAAGGGTCCAGAACAGGGGTGGCACCACTTGGCATTAGTGTTCAGCAAGTTTGACAACATTGGCACTGAGACTTTGGGTACAATTTGAAGTCACCCTAAGGATTTTCTCAGGAGCTTGTTTGAAAATAGCTCAGAAAAAGGTCATAACAGTGTGTTGAATTGTGCATGTGCTCACTACAATTCACAATGAGAGTACTTCTCCAATCATGGTTTGGGGACATCTGACGAAAAATGCCCAACCCTAACTGTATACTCGATTAGAACAAGTACATGGGTGGAGTTGATAGAATCGACCAGCTACTTCAACCGTAAGAAGCGACTCTCAAAATTAACACATTGTACACAAACTTCCCTATCCATCTGATCCATTTGGCGATCTACAATGCAAATGTTGTCTATTATCAGGCTACCACAAGATGACAGATGTCTTTCCTTGACACTGAGTTGGCAGTTATTGATAGTCTTACTGCAGCAGAAGCAGTAGTAGCTTCTTCTTCATCTGTTTCTCAGGTTGTTGTAAGGATGCAGGATCAAGTTTGCAGACATCATTCCTGTGGCACAGACGAAGAGTAAGCTATATCACATATACAGAGTTTGGGCTCAGCAAGGAAAGAGTGTGGGAAGTTGGTATTACTAAGTGTGGCAGACCTATTGCGTCATAGGTCTCTCACCCCCGGCACTGCTGTGGTGGCTGAATCACATTCAGCAAAAAATTCACGTGAATAATTTCCTTAGTCCAATTCACATTTTAATTCATATTTCAGTTTCATGATTTTAATCCATATGCGCTCTCATCACGCTTTCTATTCCTGATTTAAACAATTCCAATTTCAAATAATCCAATGCATTTCGGTGCATCCAGCACCTTCATCAGGGCAAAATCTAGAACATGTTACACTCATATCCATACTTTGTAAATCTCTGTTTAAACAGAGATTTACAAAGTATGGATATGAGTGTAACATGATTGCAACATTGTAACATTGAAAGTGGCCACAATTGTTTTTCTTTTTTTACTGAAGTTTGTTTATTTGTATGTTCTAGATTTTGCCCTGATGAAGGTGCTGGATGCACCGAAATGCATTGGATTATTTGAAATTGGAATTGTTTAAATGCAATTCAATATATTAAGTCCGGTCTATGTATGATCTCCTGCAAATTTTAGTAGGTTTAATTCCTTGCACTTTGCACTTTATGCACTGTGTTCACTTTCACTTTTGTACTTTTTTTCCCCTTTAGGGATGTCCATTGGTATCTATTATGCTGTATTGGGAAAAGTTGGTATTAATCTCTTTTTAAAGCAAAACCAAAAAGGATGATGGACGGAGTTCAAGTTCAAGTTCCAAAATTTGTATAGCGCACTACTCACCCAGAGGGTCTCAAGGCGCTTGAGGGAGGGAGGTGTTTTACTTATCGAATATCCAAGTTTTTAGTTGCTTTCTGAAGGAGAGGTGGTTCTGTGTAAGGCGGAGGTGGGTTGGGAGAGAGTTCCAGGTTTTGGTCGCTAAGTAGGAGAAGGACCTTCCTCCCATGGTGGATCTGTGAATGCGCGGAATTGCGGCGAGGGCTTGATTGGACGATCGTAGCTGGCGGGAGGGGGTGTAGAAGGATAGTCGCGTGTTGAGGCACTCGTGACCTAGGTCGTAGAGGGTTTTGTGTGCGTGGGTGAGGAGACGGAACGCTATTCTCTTGTTGACAAGGAGCCAATGGAGGTCTTTCAGGTGGCCGGAAATGTGAGCTTGCCGGGGGATGTCCAATATGAGTCTGGCTGAGGCGTTTTGGATGCGTTGGAGTTTTTTCTGTAGTTTGGCTGTGGTTCCTGCGTAAAGGGTGTTTCCATAGTCCAGTTGGCTTGTGACCAGTGCGTGGGTGACCGTCTTTCTTGTTTCGGTGGGGATACATCGGAAGATTTTTTTTAAGCATGCGTAGAATGTTGAAGCATGATGATGAGACGGCGTTGACTTGTTTGGTCATCGAGAGGGAGGAGTCCAGGATGAAGCCCAGGTTGCGTGCGTGGTCCGTAGGTATGGGTGCGGTTCCCAGGGCCGGTGGCCACCATGAGTTGTCCCAGGCAGAGTGGGATGACCCTAAGATGAGGACTTCCGTTTTGTCCGAGTTTAGTTTTAAACGGCTATTCTTCATCCACTCGGCTACTTCTTTCATTCCTTCGTGTAAGTTGGTTTTGGTGGTGTTTGGGTCTTTGGTGAGGGAGAGGATCAGCTGGGTGTCTTCTGCGTAGGAGAGGATGTTGAGGTTGTGTTGGTGTGCGATGGATGCGAGGGGACCCATGTATACGTTAAAGAGGGTGGGACTGAGTGATGATCCTTGCGGTACGCCGCAGATGACTTCGGTGGCCTCTGATTTGAAGGGGGGGAGGCGGACTCTCTGGGTTCTTCCGGCAAGGAACGAAATGATCCATTCCAATGCTTTTCCTTGTATTCCAACGTTGCTGAGGCGTTGTATGAGGGTGCTATGACAGACTGTGTCGAAGGCTGCGGAGAGGTCAAGTAAGATGAGGGCAGCTGTTTCTCCGTTGTCCAGAAGTGTTCGGATGTCGTCAGTTGCTGCGATGAGGGTGGTTCCGGTGCTGTGTTTGGCTCGGAAACCGGATTGTGAGGGGTCGAGGGATTTTTTGGATTCAAGGAAGGCGGCGAGTTGACTGTTGACGGCTTTTTCAATGACTTTGGCGGGGAATGGGAGTAGCGAGATGGGGCGGTAGTTTTTACGTTCGGTGGGGTCTGCTGTGGGTTTCTTCAGAAGGGCGCTGAGTTCGGCATGTTTCCAGGTTTCCGGGAAGGTAGCGGAGTTGAGAGAACAGTTGATGACATCGCGGAGATGGGGTGTGATGATGGAGCCTGCTTTGTTAAAAATGTGGTGGGGACATGGGTCGGTTGGTGATCCTGAGTGGATGGAGTTCATCAGGCGGATGGTGTCTTCAGTGGTGATTGGGTTCCAGGCGCAAAGGTTGTTAGAGTGCGATGTTGGTTCGGAGATGGGTGGAGTGGACATGTCTTCGAACTGGTTTTTAAAGCTGTTATGTATTTCGGCGATTTTGTTGTGGAAGAATGAGGATAGAGAGTTGCAGAGGTCTTGGGAGGGGGAAATGTCATTCGTGCCGGCGGTGGGGTTAGTAAATTCTTTGACGATGTTGAATAGTTCCTTGCTGTTTTGGGCATTGTTGTCAAGTCGATCCTTGAATGCTGATTTCTTGGTGGATCGGATTAGTTGGTGGTGTTTGCGGGTGGCGTTCTTGAAGGTGGCTAGGTTCTCAGTGGTAGGGTTTTTTCTCCAGGTTTTCTCGTGAGTACGACAGAGCTTCTTGGATTTCTTAAGTTCATTGTTAAACCAGGGGGCTTTTTTGCTACCTTGCTTGATTAGATGGTTTTTTAAGGGTGCCAGTTCGTCTGCGCTGTGGGTGATCCATTGTGTGAGGTTGGTGGCTGCTTGGTTTGGGTCCGATGATTTGGTGGGGGGGTTTTGTTGAAGCGATGTGAAGAGTTGTTCGGTGGTGATTTTGTTCCAATTTCTTCAAGGAATAGGTTGTGGGGGGTTGTGGGTTGTGGACTTTTTGTAGATGAAGTGAACGCAGCTGTGGTCCGTCCAATGGAGAGCTGTGGTGTGATTGAAGGAGATGTGTTTGCTGGAGGTGAAGATAGGGTCGAGCGTTTGTCCGGCGTTGTGGGTGGGGGTGTCTACAAGTTGTTTGAGTCCGAGAGTGGCCAGGTTGTCCAGAAGGGAGGTAGTGTTGCTATCGTTTTTCTTTTCCAGGTGGAAGTTAAGGTCTCCCAGTAGAATGTAGTTCTCGGAGGGGAGGGCGTGAGGGCTGATGAAGTCAGTGATGTCTTCACTGAATTGTGTGCGGGGTCCTGGTGGTTTGTAGATGAGGGTGCCTCTGAGTGTGGTTTTGTGGTCGGTGTGAATCTGGAAGTGAAGGTGTTTGGCGTAAGCGAGGTTATCATCGGAACTGGTCGTGATGCTGATGGTGTTCTTATGGACGATGGTGATGCCTCCTCCTGTTTGGTTGGTGCGATCTTTTCGGATGATCTTGTAGGCTTCTGGGATGGCTATGGTGATGTCGGGTGCCGATGAGGCGTTCATCCAGGTTTCTGTAAGGAAGGCGACGTCCGGCGATGTCGCGTCGAGTAGATTCCAAAGTTCAATGGAGGGCCTGTGGACTAAGCGGGTGTTGATCAAGATGCACTTTAGGTGGTTAGGGTCGGAGCTCTGTTTGGAGTTTGTGGATTTGGTGTGGGTCCTGATGCAGTTGAACTTACAGGAGCGGCAGGTAAAGGGTCCATGGGTGTGTCCTGGGGCGGCTTGGTAGCAGTCTTGGAAGCGGCCAGGGTTGAGTGCTATGAGGGAAGCGGCATCATATGTTAAGCGGGAGGAGAGGGATTTACAAGGACCAGGGGGTCTGACGCTGGGCGCGGTCCAGGCGAGGACGGGCGTAGACGGGCTTACCTTTGGCGCACCTTCGGCACGCATGGGGCGCGTCCGCTGCGCGTAAACGCTGCGCGCAAATGCATCTGTCATAAGTGGATAGTGGAGGGGGGTGGGGCGAGGGAGGGGCAGCTGGGACGTGGGAGCTAGGTGGAGGGCCGGGCTGGGAGGCACAATCAACAACAACAAAATGGCAGCGAGTCTACAGCCAAACACGGCTATGATGATGGAAGGAGTGTTGAACATTGCAAGCACTCACCCCCAGTCAACTGATCTGGGTTTAATACATCATCATTCTTTAGCTCACCCCGTTGCCCCAGTTCAGACATGGCCATATGCCAATGAGTGTGAGCCTGTGCCTCATGGGAACAGTACAGCCCGAACTGCCAAGCCATGTCATTCCTGGACCGGAAACAAGCATCCTGGGACCGGTTTCTGGCTAATCAGCCGTCATCAGCCAGGCTAGCTTGAATCCAGTGGCAAAGTGAGCAAGGGACCTACGTCTGGGCATACCCTGCCAAGTTGGGCGCAAACAAAGCAAAACCAAAGGGGATGATGGACGGAGTGTTGAACATTGCAAGCACTCACCCCCAGTCAACTGATCTGGGTTTAATCCATCATCATTCTTTAGCTCACCCCGTTGCACCAGTTCAGACATGGCCATATGCCAATGAGTGTGACCCTGTGCCTCATGGGAACAGTCCAGCCCGAACTGCCAAGCCATGTCATTCCTGGACCGGAAACAAGCATCCTGGGACCGGTTTCTGGCTAATCAGCCGTCATCATCCAGGCTAGCTTTGTTCGCCCTAAGTTGGCAGGGTATGCCCAGACGTGGGTCCCTTGCTCACTTTGCCACTGGATTCAAGCTAGCCTGGCTGATGACAGGTGATTAGTCAGAAACCGGTCCCAGGATGCTTGTATCCAGTCCAGGGAAGACATGGCTTGGCAGTTCGGGCTGGACTGTTCCCATGAGGCACAGGGTCAGAATGATTTGCATTTGGCCATGTTTGAACTAGAGTGGCGGCATGAGCTAAATATTGATGATAGAGTAAACTCAAATCAGTTGACTGGGGGTGAGTGCTTGCAATGTTCAACACTCCGCCCATCATTCCCTTTGGTTTTGCTTTGTTCGCCCTAAGTTGGCAGGGTATGCCCAAACGTGGGTCCCTTGCTCACTTTGCCACTGGATTCACGCTAGCCTGGCTGATGACAGCTGATTAGCCAGAAACCGGTTCCTGGATGCTTGTTTCTGGTCCAGGGAAGACATGGCTTGGCAGTTCGGGCTGGACTGTTCCCATGAGGCACAGGGTCAGACTGATTTGCATATGGCCATGTCTGAACTGGTGTGGCGGAGTGAGCTAAAGAATGATGATGGATTAAACCCAGATCAGTTGACTGGGGGTGAGTACTTGCAATGTTCAACATCTGTCCATCATCCCCTTTGGTTTTACTTTGTTCGCCCTAAGTTTGCAGGGTATGCCCAGACGTGGGTCATTTGCTCACTTTGCCACTGGATTCAAGCTAGCCTGGCTGATGACGGCTGATTAGCCAGAAACCGGTCCCAGGATGCTTGTTTCTGGTCCAGGGAAGAAATGGCCTAGCAGCTCGGGCTGGACTGTTCCCATGAGGCACAGGGTCAGACTGATTTGCATATGGCCATGTCTAAACTAGGTGGGCGGAGTGAGCTAAAGAATGATGATGGATTAAACTCAGATCAGTTGACTGGGGTGAGTGCTTGCAATGTTCAACACTCCGTCCATCATCCCCTTTGGTTTTGCATTCATCTCTTTTTTTACAGGTAAGTGGTACCATAAATTGGACTGCATTCCAGGTTTTTGGAGACCTCCAAAACAAAGGTTTGCACTTGCGTGCTTCACTTTTTACCGAGACTTTGTGCTTAAGAGCTGGTTTGTTTTTCCTTATGTTATGCTGTTCTGATTTCAGCCTATAAAACTAGATATAGATGGTTATTTCTGGTCTGAATAGACACATGAAGCAAAAGCACTTTTTATACTGTCAGCCCTTTATGGAGGGGTTTTTCTGGTTGTTAAAAGACAGGTTAAATAGCACGGAGAAGGAGGGTGCATAGACGAGAGGTTAGGCAGGCGCCCTTGTTTGTTGGGAGGGCTGAGGAAGGGAGTTAGGGGCCACCCCTTCGTCAGATGGGTTTGGGTAGGGCGGGTGGGAGAGGAGGGGATTGACGGGTTGTGGGTTGAAGCATTAAAAAATGGCAGAAAAATAGCAGGTCAGAAATGGTCAAGATACAAGATTGAATAAAACCAAGTGCAAGGGCCAAGGGCCTAGCTGCGGTTTATATGATATCAAGGGGCTGGAGCCCACTCCAACAAATGTGAATATACTCAGGAGGGTATATCAAAGGGAAGAGCACAATAAGTATTCCTGGGTTGAGTAAATGTGCTATGTTTAATCCTGAAAAAAGTCTCAATCACTAAAGATAATCTTGTGCAATGTAAATGGTCTTCTAAATGTGCATAAAAGGGGGGCAATGTTAAACTGGTTGGGCTCATTCTCCCCCTAGGTGATATTTTTGCAGGAAACATATCTTAAGTCCAATTCCCTCAATGTATTACTCCCCAGGAAGTATTCTCAAGCGTTCTTTGCCTCAGCTAATAGGGCAGCACGGGGAGTGGGTTTTTTATTTTTATATTTTCTGGACTGGGTGGTGAGAGAAGTGATCCGAGATGATGAAGCAAGGTGGATTAGGATTGAGGTGTCAGTCACTGGGGTGTGTCCCATTTTTTAAAACTATTATGAGCCACTTTTTGAAAATATTAAAGGATTAAAACAGATATATGACATGTTAATAAGCACCCATAGCCCTATATTTATGGGAGGGGATTTTAACTTTATACAAGATGTAGATCTAGACACCTAAAATAAGGGTCAAAAGCAACTAAAACCAAAGACTGCGAAATTATCAAAAAATCATGAAAGAAGATTATGCCCTAATAGATCCGTGGTGGGTAGATCACCCTGGTCCTACACAGTTTACATACTACTACACAAGATTTAAAATAGCTTCACGACTGGACTTTTTCCTGATAAATAAACAACTTGTAAGAGGAGAGTCTGAAATTTTTGTTAACTCTTTCTAAGACCATTCGATAATATCCTTGGTAATATGCTTACGCACCCCCCATAAAAACAAGCCCAGGTGGCACTTTTATAAAGCACTGCTCTCGGATCCAGTATGGATCTCAGAAACCCAGGAGTTTATTCAGTGGTATTTTAAAGAGAACGTCAAAACAGCCACAGGTTTTATGGTGTAGGCAGCTTTTAAGGCCTCTTTTCGGGGGCAGGTGATTGCATATGAAGCTAACACATATAAGCAGAGGCAACAGAAGATTGAAGGACTACAGAAAGCTGTAGACCGAGCTAGGGTAGACTTGAATTCCATGCCTCTAAGAGACTCCAATGAGAAGGTGCTACAGCAGGAACTATCAAGAGCAAAAGAGCAATTAAAAATATATTTTTCTTAGAAGAGATCTCTGGGAGTAAGGCATTTCAGCAGAAAGTATATGAAGAAAGCCAGCTGGTAGGTACATTTTTAGCTTAGTCCCCCAAAACACAACAGAGTAGGCAATTAATCTCACAAATAAGAGACCCGAGCACTGCAAGTCTGGTAGGTGATAAAGACAGGATTGCAGAAATTTTTGTATCTCATTTTAAGCAAATTTATGCTGAGGCCCAGATAGTTGACATACAGGATCCTACTTTACTGAACTCAAGCTACCTATGATTACCAGGGATGATGGTGCAGCCCTGAATAAACTGATTGAACTCTCAGAACTGATTGAAAACGTAAAAGGGATTGCTAGCGTTAAGGCAAGTGATAATGACGGAATTCTGGTAGAAGTTTATAAGTTGTTTTTAGACAAGCTTCCTCCATTTTTAACATCCCTGTATAACCAGATCATGGATGGAATTCCCATTTCTGATAGATTTAAGGAATCAGTGGTGATTACTATTCCGAAAAAAGATAAGGATCCAAATGACCCGAGCTCTTATCGCCCAATACGTTTATTAAATGTAGATTACATGCTTTTTATGAAAATCTGGGCGAATAGGATCTTGGGATGCGCAAAACAGGTGGTCCATGCAGACCAAACAGGTTTTTTGCCTGGTAGGTCGATGGCTGCCAATACTTTTTTTTGGTACAAGTGATTGATTTTTTTTCAGCCAATATGGATAAAGCGGCTATTTTAATGATGGAAGCGGAAAAGTCATTCAACCTTGTGGATTGGCAGTGCTCTTTTTAATCTTAGGGAAGTTTGGTTTTCCAGCCATCTTGATAGAGATGTTAAGAGGAATTTATAATGGGGCAGTTGCAAAGATAGTTATCAATGCGGAACAGGCTGGAGAGGTGGTGATTAGGCATGGTACCAGACAGGGTTGCCCCCTGTCCCCCCTTTTATTCTCTCTTTTTATTGAGCCACTGGCAGTAGAGATCCGTTCTAATACATCAAATCTGGCCCGTTAACAGGGATGGCAAAAATCAAGTTGTTCACTGATGATATGATTCTATATTTAAAACCAGATAAGGTAAACATCCGGGCTGCGCTGGGACAAATCCAGGCTTTTACAGGTCTGGGGGATACATGCATAATTCTGCAGAGGTTCGGCTCCCAGAAGGGCTAACAATCTTGCCATAACACCCTATAATATATATGTTACAGCTGAGCTTTCCCAATTGTTTCAACTAAATTATGGGAATACCCTCACTAAAGTAAAAAAGTATTTTAGAAAGATGGTCGTTATCACCTTTGTTAATAGTGGCCGAGTGACCCTAGTTAAAATGTCTATACTTCCCTTGTTGGTATTTTTGTTTTTAAATCTCTCTCTAAAAATATCAATTTCATATTTCAGTTATGTTATGTTATTTAATTTTTGTATAGCGCGCGGATGCCGCAGCCAAGTGGCGTCCCGGCGCTTTGGAGAATTGAGAACACAACACATCAGAGAAGATAAAAAGTAGGCCTAAGTTGTGGAAAAAAGGAAGGTTTTTAATGCCTTCCTAAACGGGAGCAAGTCAGGGATGGAACGAAGAGGGGCCGGCAAAGAGTTCCAAAGAGCTGCCGCCAGCACTGAGAAAGAGCGTCCGCCAATCCTGGATTTTTTAAAGCGTGGCACAACAGCAAGATTAGATCCGGCGGAACGAAGAGCTCTAGCAGGGACATAGTGCAAAATTGTCTGTGCAAGAATAGGAGGGGAGGCAGATTTGAGAATTTTAAAAGTTAAGCAGAGAGCTTTAAACTTAATTCTCTGCCCCACCGGCAGCCAATGGAGATCCTGAATAGTCCGACGAACCGAGACAAACTTCGGGAGGCCAACAAGCATCCTAGCCGCCGCGTTCTGAACCCTCTGAAGGCGGGATAGCTCAGCCTGATTTAGACCCAAGAACAGAGAACTGGCATAATCCAGCCTGGTGAGAACCAGGGCCTGGACTATGATCTGTCTGGTCTCCGCATCGAAAAACTTAAAGATTGGACGAAGACACTGCAGAGTGCCAAAACAGGCGCCAGCCACACGTTTGGTGTGAGAGGTGAAAGAGAGCTTGTCATCGAACCACACCCCGAGGTTTCTGACCTCAGTCACGGGGGAAGGAACGGGGCCTAACTCAGAAGGCCACCATTGATCTCCCCATAATCCACTTTCCCTACCGAAAATAATGACCTCAGTCTTAGAGGCATTAAGTTGCAATCGATTGTTCGCCATCCAGCCAGCCACAGCTTTTAAAGCTGACTGAAAGGTGGGGGCATCCATGTTGGAATCGCCGTTGAGTGCCACCGCCAACTGCGTGTCATCGGCGTATGACACCAGGGAGAGACCGAAACTATGGGCTACCTCCGCTAATGGCTGAACATATAAGTTAAACAAGGTAGGGCTAAGGGCCGATCCTTGGGGAACACCCTGAAGTATAGGGCGGGAAGCAGAAACAAAAGGAGGTGTGGAAACCTTGAAGGCTCGATCCTTAAGAAAGGAGCGGAACCACTCAAGTGCCACCTCTCCAACTCCTGCCTCCATCAGGCGATGTAAAAGAATCTGGTGAAACACCGTGTCGAAAGCGGCACTGAGATCCAAAAGGATCAGTGCCGCCGTCTGACCTAGGTCCATCAGCTTCCTGATGTGCTCCACCACAGCCAAAAGAGCAGTTTCGGTACTATGACCTGCACGGAACCCATTTTGGGAATTGTCCAGTATATTCGCTTCCTGCAGGTGAGATGATAGAATAGCATTAGCATGTGCTTCTGCTAGTTTGGCTGGCCAGGGGAGAAGAGAAATAGGTCGATAGTGTTCAGGCTTGGTAGGATCAAGGGCGGGTTTTTTGAGAATGGGAATAACCGTCGCCTGTTTCCAAGCCTTAGGAACACTGCCCGTGCTGAAGGACAGATTAATAAGATCATGTAAAGCAGGATAGCAGCTTTCAGCAAGTTCACGGAATTGAATGGGCCTCATGGGGTTGTCCGGAGAGCCGGATTTGACTTTAATCGTCAAAGCTAGAAATTCCTCTGGAGTCGGACTGGGTATAATCAATAATGGTTTATGAACCAATAGTGGAGAGCTAATCTCCGTGATGGGAAGCTGAGAAAATGACCTGTAGATAGCCTCCACCTTTTCGACAAAAAACGAGGCTAAATCCTCGCAATGCGTCATAGACGGTTGGAGAGCAGCAGTGTCAATCCTTTTGCTAGTAAGGTCCTTACACACCCTGAAGATGACCTTGGTGGGGTTTGTGCTGTTCTTTATCTCCTGAGAGTAGAAAGCAGCCCTAGCCGCGCATATGGCCCGATGATACACTCTAGTACAAGCCCTATAGGCCGCCTTGAGGTCAGTATCATAAGTTTTACGCCATGCCCGTTCTGCTTTTTTGCAAGAGATTTTAAGTTTTTTAAGAGATTCATCATACCAGGGACTGGAAGGACTAGATCTAGTCTTACTCCATTTAGCCGGAATGAGCATATCTAGTGAGTGATTTAGCCACTCACAGAAGCTGTCATATCCGCGGGAAACTTCAATGGGGGGTAGAGGATGAAATTTCATCAGAAGCTGATGAAAATGCTCTAAATTTAAGTTTCTCCAAGGACGTCTCAGACTGGCTGAGGGGTTATTTTTAGAAGGGGAAAGAGTAGTGATGATACGGATTTCAATCAGATGGTGGTCAGTCCAGGCCATAGGTCTAGGATGGAGCACTGAAATATTCGTAGCGAGATTCGTCAAGACGGGATCTAATAGATGGCCGCCTGTGTGGGTAGATGATCGAACCATTTGAATCAGTTGGAACGCTTCGAGATCAGCTAACAAGCTCTGGACTGAATTGGAAAGTGGGGCATCCATATGTAAATTGAGGTCGCCAATAATCGTGAAGTTGGCAGTTTTTAAAGCTAAGGAGGAAATCACCTCCGGGAGGCTTTGACGAAAGGCGACATCAGGACCAGGGGGCCTATAAATTAATAAGCCCGTAAATGTAAAATGGGAATTCACTGAGATGTTGAAAAGCGCACTCTCACAGCCTGCTATGGTGATAGGTTTCCAAGTGCAGGGGTAGCAAGTTTTTACCGCAACTGCAATACCTCCACCTCTAGCCTTGCGAGGGAGAGAGTGCATAGTGTAGCCTATAGGAAGGGCTAAATTAATGACCGCCATGGACTGATCATGGAGCCAAGTTTCCGTGAAGAAAAAGATGTCCGGATTATCATCAGTAATCAAGGAGAAAATCTCTTGGGAATGGCAAGACAATGATCTAACGTTCAAATGCATAATTTTAAGGGTAGATTGATTACCTGTGCTTGCGGTATTGTCAGGTTGATTGTCAGCTGGGGGCCTCGGCTGGAAGTTCTTAATAAGCAGGGGTATAGGGAGTTTAAAAGAACATGTGGGGCACTGGAAAGGTCCACTGAGAGGATCCAAGGAACCATGGCAGCTGTCACATACCTGGTATCGTAGTAATCGCAGGTCCTCTGAGGACATCATCCTGAGGAAGCCACGGTCCCCTGCCCTAGCCCTGCCTTAGCGCTGACGGGCGCAGACGGGCATGACTCTGGCGAGACTCAGGCGTAGCGAAGGCGCGACCGCTACGCTAGACCGCTACGCTACAAGCGAGCTTTATATAGGCGAGTGGCGGTAACAAGCGCTAGCGCGCTAACCCCCGGCAAGGAAGGAACCAGCCTTCCCAAGATGGCGTCGTCGTCACGTCGAAAATCACGTGAGCCAGGAACCCAGGAGCCCGGACCCGCTAAGCAGCGGTGCTGGAATTTGTATTATATGCGGTAAGGGGCCAGGGGGGGTCGCGGCAATAGTGGAGTAAAATCAGGGTAGAATACAACACAAAGCAACAAAGATACAAAAATGGGTTTTTAAAAATGTAAAGCGCGAGCCACAGCACAGCGCTATTAAGATATCGCTCTAAGCGCTCTGTAACGCGGTGGTCACCTTCTCCAGGCTGACCCCGAGTCTAAGCTCACCTTATGTAGGCGAGTGGCGGTAACAAGCGCTAGCGCGCTAACCCCCGGCAAGGAAGGAACCAGCCTTCCCAAGATGGCGTCTTCGTCACGTCGAAAATCACGTGAGCCAGGAACCCAGGAGCCCGGACCCGCTAAGCAGCGGTGCTGGAATTTGTATTATATGCGGTAAGGGGCCAGGGGGGGTTGCGGCAATAGCGGAGTAAAATCAGGGTAGAATACAACACAAAGCAACAAAGATACAAAAATGGGTTTTTAAAAATGTAAAGCGCGAGCCACAGCACAGCGCTATTAAGATATCGCTCTAAGCGCTCTGTAACGCGGTGGTCACCTTCTCCAGGCTGACCCCGAGTCTAAGCTCACCTTATGTAGGCGAGTGGCGGTAACAAGTGCTAGCGCGCTAACCCCCTGCAAGGAAGGAACCAGCCTTCCCAAGATGGCGTCGTCGTCACGTCGAAAATCACGTGAGCCAGGAACCCAGGAGCCCGGACCCGCTAAGCAGCGGTGCTGGAATTTGTATTATATGCGGTAAGGGGCCAGGGGGGGTCGCGGCAATAGCGGAGTAAAATCAGGGTAGAATACAACACAAAGCAACAAAGATACAAAAATGGGTTTTTAAAAATGTAAAGCGCGAGCCACAGCACAGCGCTATTAAGATATCGCTCTAAGCGCTCTGTAACGCGGTGGTCACCTTCTCCAGGCTGACCCCGAGTCTAAGCTCACCTTATGTAGGCGAGTGGCGGTAACAAGCGCTAGCGCGCTAACCCCCGGCAAGGAAGGAACCAGCCTTCCCAGTGAGTTGGATAAAATTATTCGCGAGTTTATATGGGCAAAACAAAAACAAGGGTCAGGCTATCCATTCTACAACTAGACATAGAGCAGGGGGACTAGCATTACCCTACTTTTCCACCTATTACCAAGCTGCGTTAGTTAGTCTACTAACTCAACTGGTAGACCCTACATCTTATGCTAACAGAAAGTGCAATTAAGCTACCAGCATTTCTACGTACTACGAAATTACTCAAGAAAACAAGGTATAACTTCATAAATGTAATTGCAACACATACCCAGCGGTTTTATAAAACCTATACATGCCACGCATACACCTATCTTCAAGATTGTGAGATATGGGGTCTCCAGCTTCCTCAAAGGGGGCTTCAGTCTTATAACAATCTAGAGTTTTGGAAGCTAGGTGATTTTTATAATTGTACTCACTTTATAACATGGGAATCATTTGTATCGCAATTTTAACCCCAAAGTTGAGGTTTGTGGTTTAGCTTTAGACAAATCACAGGCTTTCTTAAGAATAATTATACAATGATTAATGAGATTTAAAAACAATCCAAAAAGCCTTTTTTGAGAAGAATTTGAGTGGTGTTTGAAACTGGTATTGGATACTACGCCAGGGTACGAACAATAAGCTTATTGAGGAAATGCTCCCAAAAATTGCCCAGGAAACACATTTTTGGTTTAATACTAAGGAGTGGCAGTTAGTGAGTTTGGGAATAAAGCTTTGAGGGCTGCCAACTTTAAAAGATTGCCCTTTTTGTCTAGATGGTTGGTTTACTACACTCCCCTTAGACCGCAAAACTGTTCCCATCAACTCATAATAAATGTTTTAGATGCATTATGGCTGGGGTAGGAAGTCTGGGTACATATATTTGTTACATGTCCTAGACTGCAACACTTTTGGTAGGAGGTTTTTAGGTTCATCAGTCGTTGTTTGTCTATGATCATCCTACCCTCAAAGTCACTGGCCTTATTTGGGTTTTCCCATATAGGTAATCAGCTGCCAAAATATCAGCAATATTTTGTTTTCATGGCAATAGCGGTAGCCAGATCCCTGGTGTTGTAAAATTGAAGAGCACTGAGGGCACTAACAATTGGCCAGTGCCTCTCTAAGCTGGACTGGACCTATCAATGTGAAGAAGCCTACGCAAAAAGGGTAGGGGCACTCTATAGTCCTCATGGGAGGACTATGCTTTGTTTACTCAGGCAAATTGAAAATATAAAATTCACTCTATTGATTGTGTAATGAAATATGAGATTATTTATTATGTTTTTTTTATCTTATGCCATTATGTTGTCAATTTATAGTAATATTTTATGCCCTTATTAATCCTCGTTGTATGTAATTCATCTTTTGATATAGGTAATGCTGGATATGTACTATTTAAAATGTAATATGAATTTATGCTATTTATTGTCTAATGAAATATGAGATTATTTATTACGAATTTCTTTTTTCTTGTACCATTCTGCCCAACCAAAATAATAAAACATTTTTTTTAAAAAGTATGTGCACACAGGGTATAATTGGACAGCCCTGACAACTTAGTGTCATGCAGTGGAAGGAGTTGAATTAAGCACAGTGAATGTGCAAAAGACAAGTTCTCGCTAAGCCAAAGCAGGCTGCCTTGGTGCAGCTTTAGCTCCAACTACGTAAACTTTGATACAATAGTGTCAGAGATGGGGATAGTTAGTGCAAATCTATCCCAAGACCAGAGTTTCCCTGTTATATTAGTAGGTTGCATGGCACATGTTCAGAAAGGCAATATTAAAAGCAGTGGGGAATGAACTGCAATATTTTCTGTTGTTAGACCTTATTTGGACCTTATTTGGATTCTCACATCATGCAAATTCCATAAGGAATAGGCAAAGGAAATATAATTATCCACACATCGCAGCCTAAACAAGGGAGTGAGAGACAGACAAATTGAACTTAGACAAGAGTTATCACCAAATTTTAGCTAGAAGAATGTTCACACCATAGTACAGTGTAAGTAGCTTTTAGGGCTTTATCACTGTAAGAACATGTTTTACATCAAACCTTTACATCTTCTACTTTAAAATACCATGCACTCTGCCTTATTGAGCATTAAGGTCTACTTAGGGGTGACTTACTAATATTAAAAAAGAGGGTTATTGTGACAGGTCGAAATGGAAGATTTAAAACTGCACAGACAGGCTGCAGTAGTGAGTCTACAGTCCTTTTTGCACCGTCACTCTAGTGGTGTCACAATGTGTGATACAGTGCACTAGTGACATTTAATTTAAAGGCCCTGGGTAAATTTATACTATATATAAGGGGCATCCAGGTACATTAGGCATGCAAATTAGGACTATAGCCAATTTTGCCATGTTTCAGGGGTAAGAGCATGTGTAATGGGCACTAGACGGCAGTGTCCCAGTGAGTAGAGTCCAAAAACCAGTAGTAAAAGATAGTAAAAAGTGGGGGGGACTTTGCAAAAGAGGCATTTTCCTACAAACACCAGTTGCATTTCATCAATATGCAAGTTGTCTGCAATGTCAGGGGGTACTTCACACATTTATACTGCTTGATGATTGCAGTTGACGATTGCAGGTCAGTTGGATGTCAACTGGTTTGTGGTTGCTTGGTGATTAGTACAATTCACAGGTTATGCACATATTCACTTGGTGAACACAATCATTCTGAATGGCATGCCTTCACACATATCCCTTTTTACCCTTGAGGGGGCATTGTATGTATGCTCTATGATTGTTCATGGTGACTTTTCTTTCCCCATCATACCTTCCTTTTCACAGGTGATTCTGCTTAGGTTCTCTTCACTTCTCTTGATTACCTTCTGCTGTCACACAACTGTGTCCCTACTGAAGTATAATAGGGTGCCCACATACCTGTGGAATCATAAAGTGCTATTAAGTGTCCTCAGGCTTCACTTTAAAAGTATCAATAACACAGGCCACACTGCTGTACCAGTATCATGGAGTGATGTGTGTTGCACAATATAGCCTTGTATTGTACTATAAATATGGCCCTCTGCCCTGAACCCCAACCTTCTCCTGCTTCAGTACCTGAAGCCATGCTCAGGCACCATGGAGTGCCTGTTCACTATCAACTCATATCACAAATCTCTGAAGTCTTCCACACTCAGGAACCGGTTGACAATCTGCATTTTGCAGCATTTTGAAGTAGTACTTTGATAGTACTATTTCCATAGTTAAACATGCAATTGAGAAATCTACAGGTGGATATCTCCACCGTCGGCTCTCTATATCTGCATTCTGCAGCATTTTGCAGCATTTTTAAGTAGTCGGCTCTCCTATATATTCTGTATTGAGAACTCTGCCACCGTGGCAGAGACCACAGTACACATAGGTGTACATGTTTGTAGTAAATATGGGAGAACTAACAAGAGTGCTAGTAAAAAGGGGAATAATAACAAAAAGGGCAGGATTAAGAGAAAATGTACTAAGAGTATGACAATTGCAATTCACAAAATACACTTTTCTATAATCCTAATAGTGTTAAAACAGGCTTAAATGTACTTCAGCCAACCTTAGAGTAAGTCAAACAACACACAGGGCCATTGCAAATAGATTGATGTTAGATCAATACATCTGACCTCCCCTCCAAATATATGCTATTTACCCTGGAATAGTTATATGCACTTTCCCAATTGAAAGTGGGATTGGAGTTACAATAAATCTGACCTCCAAATATATGCCCATTCCAAAAAGGATTGGAGTTACAATAGCAAATCTGACCACCCCAGTTACGTGCCTTTTCCCATTGCAGGTGGGATTGGCCGCCCTATTTATAAGCCTTTTCCCTAAGTAAGTGGAATAGGAATGAGAAAAGGAAACCGTAACTCTCCAGCTATGTGCATTTTCCACAATTAAAAGGGGTCAGGGTCAGGAGTAAGAATACTTGAATACTTGAAGTCTGAACCCCAAATACGTGTATTTCCCAACTAAAGGTGGAATTGGAGTTAGGAAAGTAAATCCTATTACCACACCAAATATGGTTTAGGGTCTATGCTAATATACTTATAAAGAACAACATAAGCCAATGCTTCTTGGCACTGAAGTGAGTACAGTTCAATAGAAAGGAGAGGAATAATTAGTATTTTCTGGAATGAAATAGGAAAAGGAGAAGGAATGGCTTTCCATCCCTTTGGAGTGACTACAGAGAAAGCTCTGTCACCTACTCTAACCACTCTGATATTTGTAACAAAGACACATGGATTGAATTGGATGACAAAGAGCAATTGGACCTGTTCCAAAAATATTATTTTATCAGACATTCTGGGGCTTGTGAGTAGAGAGCTAGGTGTAGTATGGCTAAAGATTTAAAAATGGCTTTTTTATAGCGAGCCAATGAAAATGACACAAAATAAGGGTAATATGGCTTACTCTTGAGGCTTTAGTAACTAGCAGCTGAATTCTGGACTAATTGCAGTTGAGGTATATCCGATTAGAAGATACCAGATAGACTGAGTCATCAAAGCCGAATCCCAATTATAGAAGGGAATTGACCACCTCACTGTGATATCATTCATCAAAGAATATGGAATGTGTTTTTAAAAAACAATCTCTAGCTGCTAAAAACACAACTTAGGGTCTTCCAATTCATGTACATACAAAGTGATATTTTTATCAATATTGGTGCCCATATTTCGGACAGAATTGGCAGAAAAGTGAATTGGGTATACAAGGGTGAATCGTAGTTCCAATTTCAGTCATTGTAATTAAAAACAAATCTGGACATCCACCATCTAACAATACTAATTCGTTTTTAAACAATGATTTGAAGAATCTGATAAACAGTTTATTTTTGATAGAATAAAAATAAGTTGTGTACCATATGCATAGATGTTAACAATCTGCTTTGTTAGATTTATAGAGCATGCTCGCACCCAAAGGTCTCATGGCACTGAAGCTCAAACACTACAGTCAATGGAAAGCTCACTCACTATTTTCAAGTGGACCAAGTACAGTTTTTGGCCATTTACAAAAAAATGAAAGTGAAGAAATTGATCTAAGAGATGTGGTAGTTGATTAATTCCTTATTAGCAAGCACAGAAAAGGGACTTCCACCTAATCTAGTTCTTCGAAAATGAGGAATGTTCAAAGTATATTTATAAGAAGAGCATAGTAGTAGATGACCAGTATGAAATGTAATGCGCTTTCTCAAAACGGCTGGGGCTGATCCAGGTATACACCTATGAATAATGCACATTATTTTGAAGGTAACCCTTTTGCTAACTAGAAGTCAATTGAGCCTAGCAAACAGTGGAGGGGCATTAGAAAATCTTGCAGGCTACTTTATAGTCTGGCTTCTTGATTGTGAACTTTTTGTGGTCTTTGTGTTTCCTGTTTGGATATACCTAAATATAAAACATTTAATTAATATAGCCACAAGCCTTTGGTATGAAGGATACAGAAGCAAGCTGTTATCACTGAAGAAACCTGAGAATCCAATTTAGGAGATGAATAAAGTCTGAAACTGAGACTCTTAACTTCAGATCGCGATTTAGAACCTAAGCTTGAAGGGTATGTAACCTGAGACCAGATCAACGGACATCTGCCCAGCAAAATAACCTGTTTTCTCATATTTATTTATTATTATTTTTTTATTGCAAGACTTTATTGACATTTCCAACAACAGTACATATGTGCGCCTACAACCCTGAGGACGGCTTAAAGGATTCCATGCGAACGGTATACATGCAGGCATTCGGGCCATCTCTGGTCGTTGGTATTCTACGGATCTGACGACTTGTTGGATCTCTAAAATCAATTCTTACACGGATGTAGTAACATCTTGCATTTTGTATTTTATGTGAACCAAAAACTCAAATTGTGACTCAGTATTAACACACACAGTATTTCTTCTGCTTATCGATATCAGCACTACCCTGCTAGATGGCGTACCTTCAAGCCTCACATGATTCCACCTCCCCTCCCAACCGACCCCTCCCACCTGCTCCTCCTGTATCAGACATGGCCTATGTCCATTGTGCCTGCTTCTTTCGGTACCCCTCAACAATCAGACAACTTCTGCCTCGTCTTTAGAACTATCAATATCATCCTCCGGTAGTGGTTCGCAAATGTCCCCTCTGTAAGTGTTCCAAGGATGCCAAATCCCATTCCACTTGCGCGGGTTGGCTCTCACCTTGTACACCGCCCTCTCTGTTATCATAAGCGTATCCATGTTCCTGCTCCATTGCGCCAAGGTGGGGAGCTCTGCCGTCCCCCATTTTTGTGCAATGTCCCGTTTGGCTGTCATGAGGCCTATCGTGGTCCACAGCCTACCATAATTTGTTAAGTCAGTAGGTCCCCACACATTCAACAGGCACACACGTGGGTCTAGTGTTAGTGAGGTTTCCAATGTTTGAGCGATGGTACGGAGTACCCGCTGCCAGTATCCCACGAGGCCCGTTCAGCTCCAAAGTGTATGTATGAAAGTGCCTTCTTCACCGCAACCCCTAAGACAATATGGATGATCCGCCCTCTGTAATTTGTGTAGTGTAGTTCTCGTATTGTATATCCTATGTAGGATTTTCAGTTGTACCAGGCGGAACCTAGCTGATATGCCTGCCTCACCTGGGGACGCAATAGCTGCGTTCCAATCTGATTCGTCAAACTCCCCGACGTCCTCCACCCATTTATCTTTTAGTTTCCCCAGTGGGTCAGGTAGGTTATTGAGCAGTTTACGGTATGTTAAGGAAGTCGCGCCCTCCTGCATAAAGTCTGTAAGCAGACGGTCCTCAAGGGGTGAGGACTCCGGGGGTGTGGTATCTGGCGGGATCACTGCTTGAAGAGCATGTCTAATTTGTACGTATCTTAACAATTCTGTGTTACCCAATTCATACTGCTGCTGAAGGTGTGCGAATGGGACCACCCCCTCTCTAGACCACATGTCTCCCACTGTTGATATCCCAATGTTGTCCCACTGGGTGAAACCCTTAGTACGTCTCAAGTGTCCCAATGCCTTAGTGTCCCACAACGGTGTGAGTTTCGTAATGATTCCCTCCCATTGTAATTTCGATTGCGCCTTATACCACAGCTGTACTGTATGTTTGGTGGGTCCCATCAGTTTCGCTGCAGTACCCTTATGGTACAGAGGTGCTAACAAGCTGTTGGTGCCCAATTGGGCCCTATCAGCCTTAAATGCCGGGTCATCCTGTGGGGCGTGGATCCATTGGTTGAGAATCTTAAGCTGAGCCGCCCAGTAGTACAATTGCATATTGGGTAATGCGATCCCGCCGTCGTACCAGCTCCTGTTAAGATTCGTGTGTGCTATTCGGGCTGGCCGGTTCCCCCATAATAAACCCGATATCAGTGCAGTCACCTTCTGAAAGTAACTGGGAGGTATTAATGTTGGAGTGTTCTCAAGTACGTACAGAAAACGCGGCAGCGTCATCATTTTAAACAATGCTGCTCTGCCCAACAGCGTCAATGGAAGTCCCTTCCAGTACTGTACGTCATTACGTAGGCGAATGAGAGGGGGTTGTAGATTACGATTAGAGAACTCTGTGGCGTCTCGGGTGACATATATTCCTAGGTATTAGAAGGAAGTGGTAGCCACTTCCATAGGGCAGGACTCCGGAAGGGTCGGGAGTGGACCCTTAAGCTCATAAATTGTCAATTTCGTCCAATTATTAGTGTAGCCGGACACCCGCCCATGTGCGTTGCATATTGACAGGAGATTCGGGATACTGCTGCCCAGTTCCGTGAGGTAAATCAACATATCATCTGCGTATAGGGACACTCTATCTTCCCAATGATGATTCCATCTAATTCCCTTCAATAATGGCGTCTTCCGAATAGTGACTGCCAAAGGCTCTAAAGCCAACGCAAAGAGGATGGGCGAGAGTGGGCATCCCTGCCTAGTCCCCCGTGCCAAGTGTATTTCACCTGATATGTGCCCATTTGCTACTATTCGTGCCACTGGGTTATTGTACAGTAACCGGATCCAGGAGATAAAATTGGGTCCAAACCCCATGCGGGTAAGTACTGCGAAGAGGTAGCTCCACTCCACCATGTCGAATGCCATTTTGGCATCCAATGACAGTATTGCTGCCGGTTCCGTCAACAGTGGGGTTCTCGCCAATACTCCCTGCACTCTACGAAGATTCAGTGCCGTACTTCTATGTGGCATAAAGCCAGACTGATCTGGGTGGATCAATTGTTCCAAGTACGGCATGAGCCTGTTTGCCAATAATTTTGCTAGTATTTTAGCTTCAGGGTTTAGGAGCGAGATGGGCCTGTAGGACTTACATTCGTTAGGCGGTTTGCCCGGCTTCAGAATGGCCACTATGGTTGCCATCCGTTGGTCAGGGGGCAGCGTACCCTTCTCCATACTTTCCACATACATCTGTAGAAGGGGTTCACTCAGGGATTCTGACATTGTTTTAAACCATTCAATGGGCACCCCGTTTGGGCCCAGAGCCTTGCCCGAATGGATTGCATTAATAGCCAATTGAATTTCGTCAGTTGTCAAGTTGGAGTCAAGGTCTTCCGTCGCTTCCACTGTCAGTGTCGGCAGGGATACATCGCTGAGGGCAGCCAGAGCTTCTTCCTCCGTCACAACTACTGCCGGGGTGTATACCTCGCTGAAGTGGTCGGCCAGTGCGTCCACTATTTCATCCGGCCGTGTATGCACTTTCCCATGGGCGTCCGTAATTTGTAGTATATTCCTGCTGCCCCCCTGCTTCCTATCTAGCCATGCCAAGAGCTTAATAGCCTTGTCCCCTATGTCATATACCCTGTGTTTGGTGGCTGCAATATCTGCCATGGTCAGTCGCCTCAGATGGTCATCATGGAGGCGTTGACGTAGTTGTAGGGAATGTAGTGTGTCTTCCGATGGGTCCGCCATATGGGCAGTGTTACCTCTTTCGAGTTCCAAGTCCAGCTCTAAAGCCTCCCTTCCCTGCGTTCTCTTATGGTTTGCTATCACTGCAATGGCTTGTCCCCTGAACACTGCTTTGTACGCTTCCCACAGTACTGAAGGGGACTCTACCAAGGTCCGATTTTCCTCAAAGTAATGTCGGGTTGCTTTCTTTAGGTCTTTACTAATGGATGGAATTTTAAGATACCCCGGATGGATCGGGTAAATCCTCTTACGAGTCTTTTCTAAACTTGACAGTGTTAAAGTAATCGGTGAATGATCCGAAATACCCCTTGGTTTTATCTGCGTTTCATCTATGGTAAGGAGACCGTTCCCTAATGTGAGGAAGTAATCTATCCTGGACAGGCTATTGTGCGCTGCGGAGTAGTAGGTGTATTGCAGTTGTTCTGGGTGCAGTAGGCGCCATATATCCACCAACCTCTGTGCTTCCAGGAATCCATTGAGTTTGTTGGGGCCGTCTACTTGTGCTCGCACAGGGAATCTATCACGAGTGCTGTGTAGTACTGCCTTAAAATCTCCCCCAATGATTAAATCCCCTTCTGGGAGCTCTAAGAGGAACTTACCGAGGTCCGGCAGTGCCACGGCATGTAGTGCCGGTGGGATGTAAACTGAAACCACATTCAATGGCCTGCCTTTCCATTGTCCATGAACCGTCGCGAAGGGGCCCTGATCGTCTATCCTGGTGGACTGTATTATGAAGTGGGAGGATTTTCGTATCAGTATGCCTGTGCCACGTGACCCTGAGGTGAACTCCGCGTGTGCAATCATGCGGTAGCCCCGTCTATCCATTGCCTGTCTAGCAGCGCCCACTAGATGTGTCTCCTGTAAAAGGACCAGGGCAGGACCCAATCTCTTAATTCCCTGAAAAACCAAACCTCTTTTAATCTTATCGCCCAATCCCCTGACGTTCCACGACATGATTTGTAGCGGGGCCGTCGGGGTGGCTCGATCTATACTGGCCATGGCATTGGCTTGTAGTGGGGCCATCCTAGTACCTTTGGATTCATTCTACCCCTCACCCCGTGGATGGACCCCAACCGGGGGCGGGCCCACCGCCTCCCACATGGGGCAGTGCGTCCGACCAGGGGCGAGGCAGGTGTATCTCCAGCAGTCTTACTTTCGTGCGACCTTTCGTGTGGCTTGTGACACTTCGCAGTGATAGAGTCATACTGTACCGTGTTGTTTTGAGTCAAACCTGTAACCTTTATGATCAAACGATCCAGAACAATAACCTTCTCCCTTTCCGTAACCGCCCCCCTGCTACACAGACTCAAAACTGCCCGCCCCCCCCAACTTAGCAGAGTGCTTGCCCCATCCCCCAAACAGTGTACTTGCGCGCCGGGGTGAAAGACTCTCTGAAGTCAGCGGCCCCTCAGTCTTCTCCCCGGAGGCCCATCGCCCAGTGTCCAATGGCGGGCCTTAGGCGTGCAGCACAAAAAATCCAATAGCATTTGAACCTGGAAGTCATTGTTCTTCGTTGTCCTCCTCGCCCACATCGTCTCCCAAGGGTGAGCCGCCTTCCATCCCCCTCCTGATGCTTGGGACTCCGGGTGACGTCCGGTGTTACGACCCTTCTGTGACCGGTTAGATCGCCGAGGTTGGGTGTTTGTTCTCCATCCCTCCAGCCAGTCCTGCGCGGATTCTGGGGTGTCGAAGAACCAAGTTTTGTTATCTGCAACTATCCGCAACCTGGCCGGAAAGAGCATCGAGTATGGGATCTCCCTCGCTCTAAGTTCTTTCTTCACCTCGAAAAACGTTTGTCTCCTGCGCGCGACCTCTGCCGTATAGTCTGGGAAGAAAGCCACAGTGGAGTTCTGGAGCCTAACAGGGGGTAATGCTCGGGCAGCCTGCAAGATGGCATCTCTATCCCGGAAGTTGAATAGTCAGGCAACAATGGGCCGTGGGGCCGCCCCCGGTTTTGGTTGGCCACCCGGCACGCGGTGGGCCCTCTCCACGGAAAAGAAAGTGGACAGTCCTTTCGGTTTTAGTTCATTTGTGATCAGGCTTTCCACGTATAAGTCCATGGCTCTCGTACCTTCCGACTCCGGTACGCCAATTATGCGGATGTTATTCCGTCTAGAGCGCCCTTCCTGCTCATCGAGCTTCCCACGCAGTACCTTATTATCTGTTGACAACCTCTCCACCGCCAATTGTAGCTCCGACACATCCTCCACTAGTGATTTCGTTACCACTTCCATGGCATTGACCTTCTCTGTCATTTTATGGAAGTCAGCTCTGATCAATGTAATTTCGGTCGAAATCGAGCCAACAGTTGTCTGTAGTTGTGCCAATGCCTGCATCACGTCATCCAGTGTGGCCTTCTTGCCCCCTGGTGCATCTACGGATTTGCCAGCTGTCTCTCTCCCGGTCGTCGGGGAGGTGGTAGGCTTGTCGCATGCATATCGGTCTATTCGGGTCTGCGTGGTACCACTCTTCGGGCCTTTCACCGCCATGACGGTGTTTTTCGCAGCCTTCGGGCACTCCTGAGTTGGAGGACTGCGTCCGCCCCTCCTGCGTTTGATGTTGTTCGCTGACGTCTCTGCCTGTATGAGTGGTCGGGCGGGAGGCTTCTTCCCTGCCCTGGGTTGCCCGCGATTAGAGGACTGTGCAGCCGCACCACCCCACTCTGCCGGGTTAGGTCTATATGAGGAGACCTGCTCTGTATTGTCGGTTGTCCACCGCTCTCTGGGCCTAGGAGTTGTGCCGCCTTCCAGTTCCCAGGCAAAGGGTAGAGTGTCTGTGGTCGCCAAGGCACGGCACTGTGTAGGGGTGTCAGACGTCCCTCTGCTACTGTTTCTTCTAAGGGTGTGCACTGGAAACGTGTGGCCGGACCCACCTGTAGTATATAACCATTCTGTGCGTGGCGCCTCGTCTCAGTGTCTCTAAAGCCAGGATGTGCTGCACCACGGTTCAACAGCGCCTTACATTTACTAGGCGGGGTCAGCGCCCGAGGTGTGTCACAGGCCCAGCTAGAAGCAACTGCGGCAGCTCTGTGGAGTCGGTGCAGGCCCATGCAGTTTAGTGGCATAGGTGGAGTTCCATTTGTCCCCTCAGCGCCAGGCGCTCAGTGATGCTGGTCCCACCGGTGGGGGGTCACAGTGTGGTTCAGGCGGTCGCCCCGATCATCCGGCGTCTCTCTATGCCGGTTAGGCCAGGCGTACTCTTCATCCGCCAAAGGTGCACGCAGAGAGTGGGTCGGTCTCACCGGCAGCCGCCACCCGCAATCGCCGCACCTCCCCACTCTGAGCGCGATGCACGCACCCAGAGAGCAGTCAGCGCCTTGCTCTCAGTTTCTTCCGACCCACGCAAAATGGCGGCTCACCTCCTTTTTATTACTTTTCACGGCAGCCTGCAGTGTATGATTCGGTCGCCGAGGAGAGGGGAAGTGTTGGTCAGGCGCTGCCTCCGCACCTCCGATTGAAGGCAATGTCCGCTCCGACCGGTGCACACTCCGGATTCCGGCGAACCTTCGCGAAGCACAGTCACTTGACAGGAACTTCCGGTGTGAGTCCCCCGGAGCAGCTCCACTTCCTGCTGGGCAGTGCTAGCAGGACAGTCCCTGGCTTGATCGTGCAGTGTGGGCCACTTCGCAGCTCCGTCTGCAGTCGGCTCCCAGACGTCGGATTTTCTCACCGCTTGCCGCCGCCCGGTCCTGGGCTCTGGTTCCCTCCTGCAGGGATGAAAAAAGGTGTCAGATCACTGGTCCGATCGTAGGAGAGGCCGCCTCAACCACGGAGCCTGTCCTTTATGCTGCCGCCATCATCGGCTGCTAGCCACGCCCCCCTCTCATATTTATTTTTAACCAGTTTTTGTCCATCCAGCCTTTAATACATTGTAGAAAATAATGAAGGTGTTTAGAAACACATCCATCTCCATTAAGCTTAAATATAAGATGGGTATCATCCACATAAGAATAAAAGGAACCCCAAACATTTTACGATAGAATATAGGAGGACTCGTATATGGATTTAAAAGAAAAAGAGAAAGATACACCTATTGTAAGAAATCATATTATCATTTGGGGTGGGTGTCTGCCCACCTCAAGGAATAAATACAATTATTGTTTGGGTCAACCCTCAAAGTCACTAAAATACATGGACTCAAACTCCTGGTAGCTATGGCATAAAGCGGACAGGCTTATCTTATAGGACAATGTTTAAAGTATTTATGCTGTATCAAAACAGTCCTAAAGTCAAAACATCAAGCAATAAAAATGCCAAACTGAATTATGAAAATAGAGTAAACTTTAATGAGTAAAATTACATGAAAATGACAACAAATCCAAGAAGGATAACTGGAGACATACATTTTCAAAGTGCAAAGTGTCAATGTAAGTCAATGGCCATGGTAGACTGGGATCTTGGTACAATTTAAGGCAAACCTTGATGAAGATTGGGTTGGATACATCAACCAGGTTGGTTCAGGCCAGTTGTTACATCTTGGGACTTAGGGCCAGATGTAGGTAAATCTTATTTACCGACTCTAAAATACCGAATTTTACCGATTCGGTATTTTAGATTCAGTAAATAAGATGTAGGCAATTATTCGGTAATTTTTACTGAATCGGAATGATTCGGTAATATAGGCCCATAGGAATCAATGCCAATTACCGAATCGGTAAATACCGATTCGGTAAAATTGCCGAATTGTCAAGGGGGACAGGGTGTCACTTAGACACCCTGTTGCACCCCTTATTCTGGCTTGTGTGCCATGTGACACACATACATGCCCCTAGGGCATGTATGTGTGCCACATGGCACAGGTGTACATGCATAGATGTGCATGTACACAAAAATTCATTATTTACCACCAAATAGTATTTGGTGGTAAATAACAAATTCTTAAGGGCCTGTGGCACCTACATCTTGATGTAGGTGCCACCTACATCTTGATGTAGGTGCCACCTACATCTTGATTTACAGAATCGGTAAATTTACCGATTCAGTAAATTTACCGATTCTGTAAAATTTAGGCCCCCTACATGTCAAACACCAAATACAGGTCGGTAACGGCCGAAATCGGCCGTTACCGACCGGTATTTGGTGTCCTACATCTGGCCCTTAGTCTTTTTTCTTTTCTGGGAGTCACAATCCTATGCAGGGCAAGGCAGCAGATTGTATCCGGGAAAGTCTTCATGAAGTTGAAAAGGCGTCAGACGTGGTACAGCTGTTATGTTATGTTACACTTTCTTATATAGCGCGCGGCTGCCCCAGCAAAGGGGCGTCCCGGCGCTTGATCAGAAGAGAGAAAGCATACGCAGCCAACAGAAAGAACATAACACAACCAGCTACTGACAGAAAAGGTGTGTCTTGATGGCCTTTCTAAAAGCCAAAAGGTCATTTAAACTCCGGATCTGCAGTGCTGAAGCCTTTGCTTTTGGCAGGAAAACCTCAGAGTGGTAGGATTTCTAATTTAGAACCTGGGGAAGTCCACTTGCCAGTCTGATACCTTTGGCGCCTTCGCCTGATCACAATGTTTACCATTGGGCTTATTCTCTTTTTGGAGCTTGGAATTTTTCAGTGTAGCAAGGATGTGGCTGTGTCTGGGGTTTCTGTTCCATGAGGCGAAATACCTTTTCCGTGCAGGGGTCCCACATTTTCAGGCGTGTAGAAGAAGGAAGGTTAGACACACCCAAGGGTTCTGGGACCTCTGGAATAGCACTTGGGGGCCAAGACACACTCCAGCAGAGCCAATAAAAAAAAAAAAAGAACCGCATTATCTGTGCACCAAAGGTTCATAGAAGATTATCTTGAAGACCCTCGTCCAGTATTCTTCCCCAACAGAGTATGTTATCTCTGTTGGGGTGATATCATGGGTTACATCATCATACGGTCTATTTCACTTGAGTGCCCCATTCTCCAAGTGAAAAACTGTCCTCCTACCAGGAGGTGAACTGTCCAAGTGAAGAAAGTGGTGGCATGTGGTTCTTACAATGATATCCTATCCCAGATATGATATTTATTAGGAAACTTGAGAGGAAAGGGATAAGGCTAAAAGAAAAGGCGATGTTGTGCGAATAAGTTACTGGTCCTACACATCTGGTGATAAGGTTGACATGTTTCAGTTGCATACAGCCCTTACAGGTCTAAGGCTTTTGTCAGGACGAAGTAGGATGGATTACCTTCAACTTTGAGGTAACCCTTGTAAGTACAATAACTTATGAATACCTTGTACAGGTTGCGGTGACCCTCTCAATATTGAAGGCACAATTTGTAGACTAAAATTAGACGGAGAACAACATCATTAAGGTCATGTTGCGATATTAAGCTTATCATCCTCCATTTTCTTATATTATGTCCTTCCTAATAACCCAGTGAGAGATGCTACAAAACACCTTATTCAAGTGCACACACATAGAGCAAAAATGCCTATGTGAATACTAATATATATATATATATTTAGTTAGGACCTAGTTTCTATAGGAAATCCACAACATTCTATTTGGAATATTTTGGCGCCAGTGGACGAATCTTCGCAAAATTTCTCCAAGAAAATGGCCTGCTCGGTTCCGCTCCTTCCCTGAAAGTTTGGGGGTGATTCGTCAAGTGGGGGCCGAGAAAAAAGGGGGTCCAAAACGTGTTTTCCCCATGCAATTTTCCATAGGGACATTTAGCCAGGGCTACAACCCAAACGGCTGAACGGAATTACATGAAATTTGGCAGAGAGGTAGAGTTAAGTTTGCAGATTGTGCTTTTTTTAAATGGTGTAAATCCGTTCAGTAGTTTCTGAGAAAATTGGAAGTAAAATCATAGTCGGAGTTCAGTATGCGTACTGAAATCTGTTCAATTACGAGCGCGAGCTGCATGCTGATTGGCTGTGAACTGTCTGTCAACAGGAAGTGTTGGCGGCCATCTTGTGCCTCGCTAGAACAGAGTCACAAGAAAACAGTAAAACAAAGGTGAGAAATAAGGAAAGGGGGTAGGCTGGAGATATTCTGACCCTCTAGGCTTGCTCACGGGGTCGTACATGGATGTTTAGGCTCTATTTTTCATTTTATTTTTTTAAAGAAAAATCGCAGCGTACGCGTATGTAAATACCTACAATTACGAGCAGGAGCTGCATGCTGATTGGCTGTCAATACTCCAAACCAGGAAGTGTTGGCAGCCATGTTGTTTGTCGGGAGAGGAGAGTCACACGAAAACAGTAAAAGTAAGTTGAGAAATAAGTAAAGGGGACTGGGTAGAAACATTCTGAGCCTATAGTCTTGGTCAGGGGGTGGTCCATGGATCTTTAGGCTCAATTTTTATTTTATTTTTTTAAATAAAAAATTGCGGGGTACTTGTGCAGTACTTGTACGCGGTGGAAAAGGTGAAAAAAAAGTAGAAGTCCGTTTTATTCATTAGGTCCAGGAGGGCCAAATTACGGGGGCAATTTTTCTGCATAATGGGGGCTTGTAAGGTGCCCAGAGCACTGGGGAACGGCACTCCTCTGGTTTTATTTTGAAGTATGTTGGAGGGGGGGGTTACGGTCCTACTCCTGCAGTCTTGGTGAGCGGCACCCCTGGGGTCTTTTAAAAAAAAAAATGTTTTGAGGTCTCTGTCTCTCTCTCCCTGTACATGTCCCGGGGAACGCTACCTTTCTGGGGCAGTGATATGTAATAGGTCCTTCCAGCTCCGGGTACCTGCATTGTCTGGAGTTTTTTATTAATGTTGGGAGGGTGGGCTTGATAATATGTCCTTGTAAATTCTCATAGAAGCCCATGTTCTGGTGTTAACATGGGCTTCTATGGGAAATAACAAGGCCGTATTATGATGGTAATTATCGCCGTTTTATCAGCGGTTTCTTGGCAATAAAACGGCGATAATTTTAACACCGGTGGTTGATGATATGCAGCTAAGTTTACTGGTCAAAAAAAAGAGGAATGGGCCATATTATCAAGAAAAGGCGATACATTATCGCTGTTTTTATCGGCAGGAAACTGTGGATAAAGCGGCGATAATGGGCTTGATAATATATCCTTGTGAATTGCCATCGAAGCTCATGTTGACATTAGAACCTGGGCTGCTATGGGAATTTACAAGGGCCTATTATCAAGCCCATTATCGGCGCTTTAGCTACAGTTTTCTGCTGATGAAAGCGGCGATAGTGTATCGCCCTTTAGTGATGATATGGCACTGACGGGCGTATTATCAAGGATCGGTGTTAAAATTATCGTTGTTTTATGGGCATGAAAGTGGCGATGAAACGGCGAAAATGGTCTTGATAATACGGCTTTGTTAATTCTCATAGAAGCCCATGTTCTGGTGTTAACATGGGCTTCTATGGGATATAAATCGCCGGTTTATCGGCAGTTACTGGAGATAAAAGTGGTGGTAATGTATCGCATTTTGTTGATAATATGCCCCTTCATTTCTATGATAGTATGTAAAACTTTCCTTTTTTTGTGTAGCAGTTGTACTCTCTATGCATGCGCAGCCTCGTTGCGAAGCCCAGGTTTTTGTCTTTTTCTTCAAGTTCAACAAACAAGGCTTTCTTTATTTCAGGTATTACATTTGGCGCTTTGTTTTCCCGGGTCGTGTGTGTCATCCGCTACTGTACTTTTGTAATATATTAATAATCGTATTTTATACACATTTATTTGGAACGTAGTGCCGAGGCGCCCAACGTTGATTCCGTACTCCGTCCACCGCCATTTTAGTAGTTTTTCACCGTTGTTTTTATTACATCTGTTACTTTCATTTTATCGTCCTCCTATTTTCTTTGTGATCGACGAGATTTCGAGGCACAGACATCACGGTGTTGTCCTTAAACTCTGATGTTATCAGACTTGGTCACAAGTATACCTAAAAACTAATTTGAAGGACGTAAGTCACAGGCATTGCAACGCGTGTTCGTCAAGAGAAAGACATTATTAAGATTATGGCCGCTTTTATCAGCAGGAAAACTGCAGATAAAGCGGCAATGAAGGGCTTGATAATAGGCCCTTGTGAATTCCCATAACAGCCCAAGTTAACACTAGAACCTGAGCTGCTATGGGAATTTCCAAGGCTCTATTATCAAGGCCATTATCGCAGTTTTATCGGAATTTTTGCTGCCGACAAAAGCGGCGATAATGTATCGACTTTTGTTGATAATATGCAACTTCGTTCCGTGTCCTGCATCACATTTTGCGATGAATTCAATTTATTAATTTAATTGTGTACTTACCACAACTCCCTCCACGTGCCGCGGCTGAGCAAGTTACTTGTACTTACGTTAAGCATAATAAATAATAAAAAGTATATATTGTAAAATTGTCACCTGTGGAAGATACAAAAAAACAATGGGGCATATTACGAAGCAATAGTGATTATTATCGCTATTGCTTGGTTAGAGACAAAATTTTACCGCTGAGCTGCGGCGATTTTTATCGCAGATAAACCTTGGTATTACCAAGGTTTATCGCAAATGCGATAAAAATCGGCCGCAATGCATGAATATCGCTGAAAAGTCAGCGATATTCATGCATTATCGAGCTAATGCTCTTAGCCATGTTATCCACCCCCCGTTGGATAACATGGCTAAGAACTGCTCAGGGCAGGTGTTAGCTTTTGGAGATATTCGCGCTTAGCACGAATATCTCCAAAAGATGGTAATAGGAGATAGCGATGCTAGCGACTGTTTCCAGTCACTAACATCTTGGCACGCCCACTTTGCATGTCATTAGTGATAAATATCACTGACATGCAAAGTGGGGCCCAAGATGGTCGCTATCTCCTACTAGCTGTCGCTAACTGGTGTTAGCGACAGCTAGGTAATAGGGAGATAATTTTTTCTCCGCTTTCTTGGCTTTTAAAGCCAAAAAAGCGGAGATAAACCCCCTTGATAATATGCCCCACAGTTACTAGATATATTTTACAACACAAAATTATTTGTAAAACATTTCATTTGTCTTTTTTCTGTTCTCAGAATATATAGAATTTCACTACAAGCAGTGAGTTCAATAGTACTCATCACATAACAGTGGGCAAAAAAAAGACAATCCATAAGGATATCTTAAAAAAAACCAGTCAACATTGTCAATAACAATATAAAAAATAGAAATGAAACATATCTTAAATGTTTTTTTCTAGAGCAATTTCTTACGTAAATATAAGATATTTCAAGCAATCATAAAATAACAATATATTCTGATTAATTTTCTTACACTGGAATAATGTTACTTACAAGTAGATGCTGAGAAAATACATAACAAAAAGTCCTTAATAGTTTCGCACACTTTTCCTTACGGCCAAATAGTATGCATCAAGTCCTTTGTTTGGAAGTTGTTCAATAGTAATCCTGAACATTCGCCTCCCAGCCTTCTGTTCCAAAACCACCAATATCATCTACGGGTCTCCCAGGACTCATCCATCAATTCGACGCTGTTCATCATCTACATGGCTACCCTAACACAAGTAGGCCATCATCACAACTTCAACCACATCTATTACACAAAGAACACCCAGCTCATCCTCTTCGTCACCAAGAAGCCACATACCCCCAAAAGGAACCTCCACGACACAATGTAGGACGTCATCAACTACATAAAGAGCAGCACTGTAAACACAAACTTGCAGAAGATAAAGGTACTCGTCCTTAGACCCACTTCATCAGCCGCAGACAACTCCTGCTACCTGACTACAGTGTGAAGAGTAGTAACACCTACTAACCATGTGCACAACATAGGATTCAACCTCAACTGCTCTCTCTCCATGTGTAAGCAAGTCTACACCGTGTCCACATATTGCTATAACACCCTCCACATGCTCCGCAACATTTACAAGTGGATCCTAACCAAAAGAAGAACAGTGACACAGGCCATAAGCAGCAGACTACACTGTGGTAAAATACTCTGCACATGAGTTCTAGCCAAACCCCTACAACAACTACAACAAATCCAAAAGACCACTACCTGACTGATCATCAATGTCCCCGGCTGCACCCACATCACCCACCACCTGATACACCTACACTGCCTCAATATCAACAAAAGGATCACCTTTAAGCTCCTCACTGTCACTTACAAAATACTCTACAACACCAGAGTAATCTACCTTAACAGCACTAATCCTAAAGAGCAAATTTTGATCTTAAAATGTTGTCTTCATTTCTGATTTACATTGGCTACACTCCATATTTTGACTTGCTCCTCTAATTAGATTGTTAAAAGACACTGATTCACAGTCAGGTAAAGACAAATATATGAATCTCTCAGTGTCTATGTCAGAGCTACATGTAAACAAACAATTTCGACAGTCATGATGCCATTTATAAGAAAGGCCAAAAAGGTTTTCAACATCTATACCTTCCTCTTTCAGTACATCAAGCATAAACATTAAAAATTCCTGACAATCTCGCTGAATATTCTGCGTAAATTGAGTAGAACAAGAACACATGTCCAAAACATTTCGAATATCAGAAACACTTTGTATTTTACTTTTATCAGTAGTACATTTCGCATAAACAGAATTCAACAATGAACAGAATCTTTTGTCTCGATTTTCTACAATTTGCTGTTGGAAACTTTGAAGAAAAAAAACAACATTTACAACTACATTAGCATAACAGTTGACACCAGAACTATTTTCAAATCGATAACCAACATTCTCTTCAACTCTGTCCTTTGTCTTTTTGCTTGGAGGCGCAACTTCATCTTGTTTTTTTTTCTTTCTCTACAGTTTAAGAACCGATATTCTCAAATCTTCTTTTTCTACCTACCACACGCTTTTCAATCACTGGATATTGACCTAAATTGGATGCATATTCTCTTCTTAACCTATTATACTCTTTCACACAGTTTGTATCTGCAGAAATGTTTGTCTCATCAAAATCAATCAAGTACAATCCAGATAAAGTTATGACTCGAGACAAAGCAACATATGCCATACCTTCTTTAAACACGGTACTTCCAATATTCACTAAAGTACAATCTACACTTAAACCGTGAGATTTATGAATGGTCACCGCATATGCCAAACAAACAGGAAACTGTTTTCTGCAGACATACAAATCTTTTACAAGCAAAAAACGAGCTGCACAACGACTAACTTGTTGTACTTCAGCTATTTCATCAAATTTGATTTTCAAAAATTCAATGCCAGCTCTGTTTACATAATTAACAAAATCAACAATTTTACCCATTGCTCCATTTACTAAACCTTTTTGCACATCCAAATTACGTCGCAAAATTACTCTACAATTTACACATGCATACAAATTCTTTTCTAAACCAGCAGTTTTACTTATCGATTTCTCTCAAGAATCCAATTTCCTCTTCAAGTTTTCACTCAAAATAATACTGATTCTATCATGTTCTATTTTATCAATGGCTTCCAATTTTATAATTTCTTCATTTTCCAACTCTAACATTTCTTCATTGAATATGGAACATTCACGCAGTGTTGTCATTAAGCAGATTACAGATTTGTTTTCTGCAATTCTCATGTATATTTTCTGTGGGACAATATTTGCATTTGGAAACAAATTGGAAAGTAATCGTGTCTGTAAAGGTTGTTTTCCATGTTCGGTCAATTTTCCAATTCTTATATCTTGAAGAATAGTTTCATAATCAACATGATTTGCTTGTCGCATATTTGTAGTAAGTTCCTTATATTGAAAATATGACCAAATGTTTACATTGCCAATACTCCCCAAAGACTTTCTAGTATCTTCATGCACAAGTGTTTTAAACACTGGCTGTCTTTTTACAGGAGTAAGTTGTAGACGATCTCCAAAAACTATGTTGTGTTTACCTCCGAATAATACGTCATACTCCGTTTTAAGAATTTGCTGCATTCTTAAATGCACAAAGGCAAGCATTAAGTTTGAGACCATGCTTACCTCATCAATATTGAGAAGCTTCATTTTCTTCAACACTCTTGAAATTTCATAAGAAACTTCTCCAGATAGCTTGTGGTATTGTAATTTGTTGTCATGCTCTACTGGTAGCATTAATAAATGATGTAAAGTAATTCCTTTAATATTGTGTGCCGCCAACCCAGTTGGAGCAGTGACAACACAAGACAAATGCGACTCAGTTCTTTTCTGTAGAAAAGTTGTGATTACTTTAATTAAAAAACTTTTTCCTGTTCCAGCTTGTACACTCACATACATATTGATAGGTTCAAATGATGAGCAAGAGCACTCTTTTTTCTCATGAAGAAATCCATGGTCAATCTGCTGTCTCACTTGCTCATATATTTCTTTCTGCTCAAGATTTAGTTGTTCTTCTAAGTTTCCTAAGTTTGTTAGATGTTCTTGACCTTGATACATTACTGTTTCCACCTCTTCCATAGCAGTTGCTGCTTCATTTAGAACAATTGGTTCTCCTAGTGGGTCCTGACTCAACGGAGGAGAAGTTTGACTGTCTTGAGAACTATCTCTAGTAATCTCAGCTGCAATTGTAGCTTCTTGCTAAATTTTGTCATTCAACATTTTGACATAATTAGCAAAAACAGGACATTCTATAGTAACTTTAGTTGCATTGAAGGAATCTTCATTGCTCTCAAAATCTCCAAGTAATTCCAATTCTGAACGCCATGGCTTGAAAAGGTACAAAAAGAGCTAAATAGTAAAATTCCCTTTTGTCACGTGTTTCACAACTCAGTTTACGGTGATTAATCAAATGTCCTTTTCTTTGTTTCACCAGACATCCTCAGGAACCAATAACGGCATATATACCATTATTAATGTTTTCGGTAATATTCCGTTTAAAAATATAGTTTTGCAGCACTTCATAGAGACAAATGTTTTCAAGATGATGACTTCTATTTGGATAATATGTATCCAACACATTTGTTTTCAGAATATCAGTACTTTCTGGCTCTTTTTCAGCTAAATATTCAATTTCTTGTACAGATTTAAGAACTCGGTTTCGTGTTGCAGCAAAACCTAGACTCACCCAAATGATTCTTCTGGATTTAGAGTACAGACTTGCAGATGATAAGCGATCCGAGCATTCATACGCTCCAATTTCTCGTGAGATAACATCTTCAAAGTATAACTGTATAATTTCTTACTTAGACTCTTCTCATGGGAAATCTCTTCCCACATTTCCTTCAATTCCGTCTTTTCTGATTTTGTTATGTACGATGTCACATATCGAGCAACAGCAATGGAATTGTCTGCAACATATTGAATATCCATATTAGCATTCCACATAGGCAAAATGACTGAGTTATAGTCATTTATGTATTTTGACTCTTCATTTCTTCTTAAGTTGTAGGTATTTTTTGGAGACTTTCTTGTGATATTATGTCGCAAAGATGACATAAAACTGTGCCCTCTTCCTTTTGATATAACAGGTCGAGGAAATGCAAAACAGCATTTGCTGTAGAATTTGTCCTTAGATTTGTACTTTTGCCGACAGTATTTGCTACAACGATGGCTTTGGAATCGTAAGACTTGTTGTCTTAAGTCCTTATCTTGTGTACTTTTAGGTACTTCACATGTAGCATATTCTTCAATAAAAGACAACACAATATCATCTGAGTCTGTTCCAAATTTGGGAGCATCTTTGATCCATAATAGCATATGTATGTGAGGAGCACCTCTCGCTTGATACTCCTTTCTCCAAAAGAAATCCAGAATCTCTCCAAGAGGAGGATTTTTTTATTGGTGATAAAAGACATCATAGCTTTGAATTTATGATTGAAATACCTGCATACATTAACAGGATCCAAAGAGCACAATTCTCCAGGTGTCTTGTATTCGATATTTGGTATATTTGGATTTGCCTCTCGAAGAAAATTAAGTAAATCATCCAAAGCATATTCAGCGCAGCTTAGAGTAAGGAACCATGTAGGAGTTCCTAAGTTCCTTAGCATACATTTGAGTTCTCCGTGACGACGGTACCAGTACTCATTAGTACCACGCTGACATGCCATCAGATTAATCAGCTGAGTTTCCAACATATTATCTTACTGCTGTACTTAAGCCATAAATTCCTTTGATGAAACACTTTGCAGGTGTACACCTGTTTTCAATATGTGGTTTACTGCATAAGAAAGTCCAGACAAATCACTCTCAAACAAAAGATGAAACAAATATGGAATACATTGTCGAAATCTTGCATCTTCTGCATATAATCTTTATGTCCGGTATTCAGATGCAGGAATCCGCACAAATCGTTCATCATATCGTCCTCCTTTTCCTGTAGGAAACAACTGAGGGAAACAACAAGCTTCCTTTTGCTTCTTTCATTTGAAATAACTCTTCCCTATCATTTCTTTGGAATGTAATGGATGAACACTGTAATGTTCGTAGATTTCTTCAGTTCTGGACACATCCACTTTTTCAATTTGTCCAGATGGCAAGTCAGTATCTTCTTGTACAGATATTTCTTCTTCTTCCACATATACATTTTTGTAATATTGATTATTTTTTTACCAGATACAACGTTGCCTTTTTCACTTTCCTAACATCCACTAATTCTTGTCAGATTTTCTTACTCTTAGTAGGAACGCAATTAACAAGAATAACTAAAGGTTCATCCTCTACATTTTCTACACCAATAGTTTCAATATTTTTCTTTAAATCTAGAGACAAATATACAACTCTTCCCTTTAATCCTCTCTGTAAATCAGAAGGAGGCAATTTTCCTGTCTTAGGCTCTATACGAACAATAGCCTGAAATGGATGCCCATTTGAATAAGAATAGACTCATAGGTATTTAAATCCATCAGTTCAGAAGGAATATTTACCGACTCAAGATTATTATGCACAGCTCTAGCAGGCATTTTGTTCTCTTCTAATTTGTTATAACAATATTTAAATATACGCTGATCAGAACCCAAATCAAAACAATTCTCTACCAACACATAAGTTGTAAAATCCTTCCACACATTATTATTTTCCTTTTCACTTTTTAAATACAGATCAACAGCCCTGGTCTAATTTTTATAATGAATTCGTCGACAACAGATACAAGAATATTTTGGCCTTTCACCTGAAATCACCTTAAACTGTATAATTTCTTGTTGAAAATGTTGTACACTGCACTGTCCTACATTCTCTTCCACATTTTCTTCTATTAATCTCTCACTTTCTGCACTGTCTTCCTGAGGACCAAAGTAACTAATCTCAATTTCATCACAAACATTTGTTACGTCTGATACAGATCCACCCAAAGGAGCACTGTTCAACTTTTTTAACATTAGTGCTGGACTTTTCGCGTAATATAATGTTCTGACTAATTTCTTCATCTGAGTATGATGAACTGCTAACATCCTCAAATGGTGGAAAACACTTCAACATACTTTTTTAGAAACACAAGGTAGAGAATGACCTTGTAAACCAGTATTTTCTCTCACTCTGCAAGGGTCTAGTCCTTGTAACATCTTAGGGGGTCATTAGGATGTCGGGCGGATTTCCTCCGCCAGGCTGGCGGTAGCCACCGCCGGTATGGCGGAGGCAATCCGCCCGACATCCACTGCCCAATTCCCCCCGCCATATTAGTATGGTGGGGGGACCGCAGCGGTGTAAAACACCGCACCCCTGTTTTCCGCCCCGGTCGCCTTGCGGCCGGGGCGGAAAATGTTTAATATGGTGGCGGTGTCTGTTAGACACCGCCAGCCATATTACAATGGGCAAATTGGCATGCCTTTCCGTGGAAGGCAAGCGGTCTTCACTCTGGAGAATGGGGTGGTGCACACAGGGGTGGTACCGGTCGTACCCTGCCACATTTACATAATCAAAGCGGTGCCTGCCGCTTTGGTTATGCAAATGCTGCATATTATTTTCAGTATTGTGGCGGGCGGTGCAGAGAGCACCGCCCGCCACAATACTGAAAATACAGGATGTGCCCGCCACTGTGGCGGGCACATCCTGATTCCCCCTACGGGACCCCTGCATTTCTGGCGGGCATCCCGTTTTCCGTTAGGGTGGCGGGCGGACAAAGTCCAGCCGCCATCCTAATGAGCTCCTTAATCTTTTGTTTAACACTTTTTTGGTTTAATTACGTAAGAAATTGCATAAAAAAATCAATAGATTCTTGCCGGACACTGCAAATACTACTACAATTCTAAGTGTACACTGGAGCTTTAGGACGTCTCCCTAAAACGGGGAACATCCTTTACAACAAAACTTTTACCACGCAGAGCCTTTACGACGCAACTATTACAACGCATGCCATTACAACGCATGCGCTGGGGGGGCGCTCTAGGATAGGGAATTTACTATCCAACACCTTCCCTACTATCCACGGGGACCGGAGTTGGAATAGTAAATTAAACTATTCACTACCCAGCACCCCTCAACACTATGCGTTGTAAAAGCATGCGTTGTAAAACTTGCGATGTAAAGGCATGCGTGGTAAAAGCATGCGTTGTAATGTCATACATCCCCCTAAAACTTCAGCAGCTAACACCTCTTCTGCATTTCTAGGAACAATTTTCTCTTTCTCAATAGGACAACCATTTCTAACCTCATAAGCACGACCAGTAGTGTCAACTGCATGCAACAAATCATTACTCTGAAGATAACTTTCTTCATTAAAAAAAAGCTCAGAAGTTGAAGTATGTTTCCATTCACCCCAAAAAAACTCAAAAAATACTTCGGTTAATTAGTCTTCTCCACCTACTTTTGCTCTTCATTAAATGGATTGGTTTATCTAGTGGTCTAATTCTATTGATTACTAATATAAACAGTTTTCTTTTCAATTCCAAAGCTTTCTCAACTACATTTTCTATAGCTTTCTTTTTCTTATAAAATACTGTTTTTTTATTATATACCTTCATTTCTTTCATTAAATTTGATACCAATCTATTATAAAACTTTTTTCCTAATTTCTATGAATTGATTTTTTCTCCTTGTACTATACACAGTTTTGTCTGCACTTGATTTTCCATTATTCTTTTGTTTATTAGTAGTTTTTTTTGATACACCGATACACCTTAACCTGGGTTTCTATGGGAATTCCCAAGGATATATTATCGAGAGCATTATCCCTGCTTTACCAGCAGTTTCCTGTTGAAAAAAGCGGCGATAATGTATCGTCCTTTATTGATAATATCGCCCATAATCCCTTAATGTACAGTGGCACAAAATGATATTAAAGAAAAAAACATAACAGCATGCATTATAGCAAAACATGTTTACTACTATAAAACGTTTAACAACCGACGAATATAGGAGTATATTATCAATGCAGGCGATAACATTATGAACACTTTATCGGCAGTTTCCTGCCGATGAAGTGACGATAATTGTATCGCCGAGTCTTGATAATATACCTTATAATTCGTTAATGTACAAAGATACACCGCACAGACGCCCTCCCATACAAGTTTTCAACTCACCTTTCAAATTGAATTCTAGATTAACAGGAATACCACTCACATAGTGGATATTCTTCTACAAAATCTCTGGAGTTCAGTGTTTGCAGCACAACCGTCAAATGGAACATTTTCCCTCTTACTTTACGTATGCATACATATAAATAACCAATTAAAATCGTGTTCACATTAATTTAAAAGAAAACACACATTTTGATTGGTTTAACATTCCAAAGCTTTGGAACTAATAGAACTTTCAAACCTTCCCCCATTCCACAATCTGCCAGTTACCATAGAAACACTTCAGGGAACACCTAAGTCAGCACACAGGTAAAAAGTTCATCATACATTGTTGCAAATTAAAATAGCAAGTGTGTTTGACTGGAGAATATACCAGCTTATCTTAGGTACCATTCTTTTCTATCACTTTTTCTTAACCAATAAAAATATGGCTTTTAAATAAGAGGAACATGGAACCTAGTTTTCTGTAAAATGTTGTCAAACAACCAATCATGTCTTTTCTTTTTTCAAAACTGCATGTTGTCCACCATTTTAGAAAAATCTTACTTTTGAAACTGGCATTTCATTTACAGACGCCATCAGAGTGCATCCAGACCTCTCTTCAAAATGCATACAGTGTGGATTGTGGGACACAGGTATATTTTCTGGAGTCAAAGGTACGCAGAACGGAAAAGAATTAACAAGGACTTAGGTTTACCAAATGCAGACATTAAATGGATTGGACAGAGAGGATTAAAGTTGCACCAATTGATGCCATTGGTGAAATCCTTTATGCATCTCCAACACCCTGACCTCATAATTGTGCACTGTGGTGGCAATGACATAGGTACTTTGACTGGGTTAGCTCTGGAAATGCTCATGAAGGACACCTATGCCCAATTGATGACACTGTTCCCGAAAACTGTCTTTGTGTATTCTAATATATGCCAAAGGCAGAGATGGAAGAAGTCCAACCACTATTGTCCACAGTTTGAAAAAGCTAGGAAACATGTGAATAAATCTGTTTCTGCCTTTCCCCGAGACTACCGAATGGGGTGCGTTTAAAACAATCTGCGTTTCAATATGCATGGCATCTATAGGAGAGATGGTGTACATTTTACAGATGAGGGGAACAGAGTGTTCCTCATAAACTTAAGACTCTGCATTGGTACTTACTTGTAGGTACTAAATCTCACAATAAACACAAAGGCTCTTTTTAGAGCCACATAGCACATAAATAAATACACCTCATAAATATCTAAAATTATTTTTAGTTTTCTTGGTTATGTACGCGTACGTGACGACTTTCAACATTACAGCTGTACGTCGTCCATACGTGGTTGGTACACGTACAATAAATTTACCACCCCCTGAGCAACACTATAGGTTGAGAATGTTTCTATCGTGCTCCCTTTCCTTATTTGTCAACTTTGTTTTACTGTTTCCTTGTGACTCGGCATGACAAAAAAGAGGGCTTGCAACACTTCCTGGTTTGGAGTATTGACAGCCAATCAGCATGCAGCTCCTGCTCGTAAATGTACATATTTCTGTACGCGTACGTTGCGATTTTTCAAAAAACAAAAATAGAGCCTAAACATGCATGTACGACCCCCTAACCACGCGTGATCGTCACCACGAAGCCATTAGCATGCATTTCGGGTCATAATATTAACAAAACGAGAAGGATTATCGCTGCTTTATCGGCACTTTCCTGCTGATAAAAGCGGGGATAATGTGTCGTCTTTTGTTGATATCGCGTTTTGCTGATAATATGGCCCAAAATTAGTTTTATTAATGTAATTGTTTATTTACCTGAAATCATGCAGATTCCGTTGTTTATCACCCCTCACCCTGCCCCTCCCACGCCCGCCCTGCCTGCCCCATCGCAAGTCCCCCCACGGGCCGCGGCTGAAAGACGCGGTTGCGATCTAGTCATTTACCACAGAGTTGTGGGGAATCCTTGGTGAGGCGCGCGCTCACTAACGAGTGCGCACTTCACTGAAGACGTTTCGTGTTGAGACCCGTTTTCAATAGCTCCTTAGACATTCTTGAAGAGAAAGTGGAAATATTTCTGTGAGAGTTAAAGATTGTTGTTTGACAAGTTAGTGAGTAAGTAAACTTACCTGACATTATAGACAATATTGAATGTAGTCAGTCGATGTATTTTCTATAACTTAAAAGAAGAATCGATAAAATTTGTGATAGCAAGGTCTTAAGGGAAAAGAACACATTGAGTTAGGAATAGAAGAAAGACTTTTGAATTTAGAAGGAACATTAATGAAAAAGACAAGATACTGAAGGATTGAGAGAATAGATAACAAGCAACTGCATAAAGAAAAGTTAGTAGAAGAACACAAGGAAATTTATAATATAAAAATTAGACAATAAAGTGAGAGGCCTAGGTTAATGAATGTTATGTAATTATGGGTTAAAAGCAGTGATAAAAATAAAGAACTGTAAGCTACAAGGTTGCAGATAAATACTAGAGGAGAGGCTAGTTCGAAATTGGAAGGGATAGGTAATTGGTAGGGTTAGACTAAGTTATAGATGAGGAATAGAGATAGAGTAAACACATGAAGTATTCAAAAAGTAGTGTGATAATGATGTCTAAATATACACAGATACACAGTGTTGTTCAGGACAATGAATACTATCTTTTCCATTATAGTAAAACACATTTACTATTTTGGAAAGGTTAAGGTGAATAGACATATTCTAGATTTTTTTAGTAGTGTATTTTACTATACCAGCCTGAGTCTTTTCCTATAGTCATGAGGAGTGATTGCTTTCAAAATGTAAGAAAAGCTAAGAACAGGATATCCTTATAAGTAATTATAGTTGTATAATTTTGGAAAGGAGTACAACTGTACTAATGGAATGTTATTAGATAATTGTATTTATATAGTATTTTTTGTAGGCCAAAATAGGTGAAAACTGTAGTTTTATATTATATATTACGAAAAGTGATAACATTAACTGTTTATATTTTTATACAAGGGACCTCATTTATGAGGCTGCGCGTCACTTTTACACCGCCGGTGCGTCACTTTTTGTGACGCACCAGTGGCGTAAAAAAATGCGCCTTGTTGCGCCATATTTACAAAGTGATGCATCTAGGTAGATGCGTCACTTTGTAAACCCCTGCGCCACATTATACCTGCGCCAGGTATAATGTATGCAAGGTAGGCGTATTAACGAAAGGCAGGGTCGTAGAAGTGACGCAGTGAAATCTATGAGATTTCACTGCGTCACTTTTAGGACGCTTTTGCATCAAAATCTTGCGCCTGCCTCACAGCAGGCGTAAGACTGACGCAGGCCCTTTCACATGGGGCTTGCCCCATGTGAAAGGACGCATTGCTGGAGTTGCGTCAATTTTGTGACACACTCCAGCAATGTGTCACTTTTGCGCTTACAGATACGTCAATAATACTGACGTATCTGTAACTCCTTGCAACATGATGCGTCATACATTAAATATGACGCATCAGGAATGTCGCAAGGAGTGCGCACTGAGAAGTGACGCATCGCTGCTTTCACGCAGCGATGTGTCATTTCTCATAAATGAGGCCCAAGGAGCATGAACATAAAGGAAAAATTATGGAAAGAGAACAGCCTCATACTCAGGAGATTTTGGATATTATTATGAGTATAATTGAAGATATAATCGTATCTGTCACAGGCAATGAGAGTGAAGAAGGGGAAATTAGTGCTGCAGACATCAATTGTGATTTTGAAGACGAAAGCTGTGATGCAGATTTCGTTGATGTTTTGAATTATGTTGAAATTTTAGAACACATTAAATCAGAACCTGCTGAAGAGGAATTTGATCTGTATGACATATCTGATAAAGTTGTATTTGAATGTCTGTTAAATTATGAGATGTTAGAAGAATACATTTATTGTTGAAAAATAATAAAGGTTTCAGCAGTATCTACTAATGTATTTATTGTACTAAAAGTGAAGCAGTTATGGATTCAGGTATATATTCTTTAAATGTTTGTATTGATTTAAAATATGCGAAGTGGGTTTGAGGGTATCGATTTCTTTAAAATCCGTATGGAGTATACATGCTGTCTTGTATGCAGGTGCAAACTTGTGTGTTATGCCTTCAATTCCCCAGTCTCTAAACTTAGATTTCCACCAAACACCCTGCCACTGGTATTTTAGTATTGCAGTGAGCCACTCAGCAGTATGTTCTTTTTAATTATACAGTGGTAAAACTGAAGCTGTAATAAATTTAGTGATGAACTTTCTTTGCAGAAGTGTAATGATCCAGTCAGTATCTAGATAGTCATGGATTAAAAGAGGACTTAGTGCATAGGCTGTTTCAAACCTCTATGGACTGTGGATGCACTGTTCTATGCACCAGCAAACTTATGTTTTATACGTTTAATTCTTCAATGTGTATCCTAATACTTCCAGCAAACATTCTCACACTACTGTTTCAATATTGTAGTGAGCCATTCAGCAGTATGAGTTTATCTGTGTACTGTGGTACAACCGAGGCTGTTATAAATTTAATCACATTCTTTCCTTGCAGTCTTGTAATCATCCACTCACTAAGTACTCATGCACTAAAATAGGCCTTAGGGCATAGACTGTTTTAAAATACTTATAGAATATGTATGCAGTCTTCTATGTACTTGCAAATTTGTGTTTTATACGTTCAATTTACTAGTTTGTATCGTTACACTTCCAGTAAACACTGTCACTGTTGTTTTAGTTTTGTAGTGACTCATTCATTGGTATGTAGTAGTCCTATCACTACATTAAAACACTAATGGGCACATATACAATAACTGGCAAATTCCCAGGAATATGTCAGTTATTGTGCTCGTGACACTATCACCATGGATGCGTTGTATTTACAATGTGGTGTACCATGGGATAAAAATGGCACATATATGTAATGTATCTGTGCTGTAAAGGTGGTGCATTGTTGAGTTATGTTGTAAAGCCAACGTATCTCCAGCAATGGTCTGGGGGCCCTATGCTCAGACTGCTGTGTCAATTCTTACACCTGCTTCAAGGTAGTGCAGGGTTTTGACACAGCATGAGCCCAAAAGTGACAAAGTGAAATCTTGTAGATTGTAGTCAGCCACTTTTAGGAGGTGTTTATGCGCAGGAACGCCCCCAAATGTAGGAATGTGTCCTTCTGGTACAAGGATTTACAATGTAACGTACGTCCCAGATACGTCACATTCTAAATAGCACATATCGTGGTGCATCTTTTGCACCACTGTTTCATCAGAAAGGTGATGCAACGGTGGTGTAAAAGAGGCACAAGGGTGTTGTAAATCTGCCTCTAACAAAACACTTACAAATTCACCGAGGCAGTTTCACTAGCACTGCAGTCTTTTTGAATTTATTTTAGTTATTATTTTAGATAAAAAATATGAAATGTAATTTTAAAAATAAAATTAATATAAGTATTTATAATAAAATTTTGGGAAATTACTATAAAAAAAAAGAAATATAATAATTAGTATATTTCAAAATTATCATTTACAAAACCTTTGAAATTCACTGAAAAAACCATAGGTTTCACACACGTTATAGTTAGGAATTAGCATTTAAAAAACCTTAGAAATTCACTAAAAAAAACATAGGTTTCACACACGTTATAGTTAGGAATTAGCATTTAAAAAACCTTAGAAATTCACTGAAAAAAACATAGGTTTCACCCATGTTATAGTTAGCTGGACATTTCTCTCCTACAAAACCATTGAAATTCCACTGTTATAGTTAGTTCAGCTAACTATAACTCATGCACCCGCAATGCACTGCTGATGATGTCACATATTACATCACTCATCACATGGTCAGTGACATCAATGATGACATCACTGATGACATCTCAAATGACATCACTGATGACATCATCCAGTGAATGTGTGTCTTTCTGAAAAATAAATATTTTTATATATTTATATCTAAAGGTCGATGGAAGAATAAATGGGTAAATAAGTATCTAAATGGATTTGAGGTTTGAGAGCGGTTTTGACCCAAGAAACTTAGAGGGGGGGAAGAGACTTTAGCGTTCGCCATTCGTTCCCTATGAGAAGGCAGAGTACAACTACTCGATGACTGAGAAAGAGCCTCTTGCTGTACTTTGGGCCATCAACATATTTCAAGATTTTGTGTGGGGAGCCAAGTTCGACATAAGGACCAATCATAAACCACTTGTTGAAGTCCTTACTAAGAAAGAGTTAGATGCCATCTCGACCAGAATGAGGTGGTGGGTAGTTAGCCTACAAAAATACAACTTTGGGGTCGAATATGTACCAGGTGTGAGGATCATGGCCACAGACTGTCTCTTGCGTCTTGTGGAGTAAACTTGTGAAGGGACCAAAGATGTCAATAGGCAAGATTAGGAGGATTATGAGATGAGGAATGAGAATGTGTGTGTCATCACTCAAGGGGCAGTGGACGAAGCACGTTGGAAGGATGATTTGAGTGCAGATGTGCTTCTGCAATGAGTGTGAGAAGACCAATGGTGGCTGGTCTGATCTAGACAAGCGAGAAGAGTCTCTTAGGCCATACTGGATGGTTAATGAGGAGCTCTTTGTCATGGACAATTTCCTTTTCCATGGTAAAAAGTTAGTTCCTCCTCTGAGAGAGTTTCTGGTAAACTTAGCTCATGAGGGCAATCTGGGCTTTACCAAGAATAAACAGAAGTTACACCTAGACTATTGGTGTCCAAACATGGATTTGGAGATAGAGAGGAAAATAAGAGAGTAAATACCATGCTCCTCCAGTGACAAGATACTCAAACAACATACACCTCCCATGCATTCCAGGTCACCATCGGAGGGTCCGTGGGCTTATGTAGCTCTAGATATAGTAGGACCATTAACAGGAGAAAATCGCACTTCATACATACTTGTACTCATGGACTTATACTCTAGGTGGCCTGAGATAAAGTTTGTATCAGAGATCACTACCAAGTCAGTCATCGAGTTTCTTCTGGAGGTTTCCTTCGGGAAGGCTTACCCAGCAGTATTCTGATGGATAATGGGGTGCACCTCTGCTAAAAAGAAATGAGGGAGTTCCTTGAGTGTAATGGGATCAAACACAAGTTATGTGCTCTCTACCATCTGGAGAGTAACGGGATTGCTGAAAGATTTAACAGAACCATCAAAGAAGGCATCCAATTATCTAGGACCAGTGGATTGTACTGGAAAGACAAGGTTGTCAAACATCTAGAGGCTTATAGGTTAACCCCCATCAAACCACTAACTTGCCTCCATATTGACCTATTGAGAGCTAGAAAACCTAACTCTAGGTTGGTACCAGGTTGGATAAAGTGGTACAAGGGGTGGACCACTCTTACTGAAGAGACACAGTGGCGAGACAGAGAGAAGAAGGCCATGGCTGATAGAAAGAGGAGGTTTAACAAAACACATGCCGTAAAAGGCATTCAATTGAAGGTGAGCTCCTCAGGTAGGCAGAGCTGGTCAGAGTTCACGGAGCCCACAAGAATTGTTAAGTTATTCAGGAATGCAATCAAGACTCAAGATGGGCGTATCTGGAATATATTTAGGGTGGTGAGATGCACAGCTCCCACAGTTTATATGGACACATCAAAGAAGTAGAGTTTGGTAGGCCAGAGATTGCCATTTCAGTTGAGTCTACTGATGCTGGGAAGACTAACACTCACCACAGGTTGAGTGGTAGAGTTGTTTGTCATACCAAGCATTTGGACCATTATGTTGATAAGTAAACTTGAGTTTTCATTTGTTGTTTGTCTTGTTATTTCTCTGTCCGATTACTTTTAATTGTAGAGGAGGGGGCTGTGAGGTATCTTCTGCTCTGGGGGAGGACCTTCCTTACAGCCCGCACCCCTCCTTTCCCTAGAACTGATGGGTCTTACCCATGTGACAGGCTGTGGAATGTTGCCGCACTGAGGGTTCCAAGTCGAACTCCCTGCGAGGAGACGGAGGTTGACACCTGCGGGATGACAGCTGTGGCTGAAGTCTTTTAGCTGACAACATCGAATAAAGTTTCCCTGTTTCATAATCAATGTTTCCTGTGGTTCTACATATCTCCTGTGTACTTGAATGTTACACATATGTTCCCAACTTACTACAAAAACATATACCTATATGTGCGAAGATCATCGCTAAGTACTGACTATTATTTGAAACTCGAACGTGCCTTAATCTGTTGTTATAGTATTAATTACAACCTTCATATTAAGATAGCCTCTAAACCTTAAACAAAATCCTTAAGCGCCCCAAAGACCAGTAATGAATTGCAGAATCACGTAAGGTAATTGGACATTGTGACTAGCAGCAGTGTGATTAACCTGGCTAATGGAAAACTAACAACTATTATCTGAAATTCTAGTGTGAATCCATCTATTATTTCTTACTAGTTTGCTATGGCAAACGTCAGGGTAGAGCCTCTGCATATTAGAGTGCACCATATGCTGCTCTGTCACCTGGCATCTTGATGAGTAAAACTGGTGTCGTTATTTGCAATGTAATTGACAAAAAAATATGGACTGATGAGAGATAAGTATGACTTGCCAGGCAGAAAACCCAGGGAGACAAAACTCAACAAGCATTTACAATGCAATGGTTTTGCCTTTGGAAAAGTTAGAGTTATTGGCATTGTATATGCCAAAATTTGTATTTATGTTTTTGTTTCGAAAACAGATAAGTAAATGGCATTGTCATTTACATTGCCATTACCTTTTTTTTGCAGTCACTTGGCACTCTCTAGCACTCCCTAGTACTCTTTATGCACTCTGCATTTCATATGCACTCCCTGTGCACTCTGCACTCCCTATGCAGCACTCTGTATGCACTCTGTACTCTATATGCACCCTGCACGCTCCACTTCCTATGCACTCCCTATGCACTCTGCACTTTTTATGCAGCACTCTGTATGCACTGTGCACTTTGTATGCACTCCACACTTCCTATGCACTCTGCACTCCCTATGCACTCTGCACTTATCAAGCACTCCCTATGCACTCCCTATGCAGCACTTTGCATAGAGAGTGCAGAGTGCATAGGGAGTGCATAGAGAGTGCAGAGTGCCTAAAGAGTGCAGAGTGCACTCCCTATGCACTCAGCACTGTCTATGCACTCTGCACTCCCTATGCACTCTGCACTCACTATGCACTCTGCACTCCCTATGCACTCTGCACTCCCTATGCACTCTGTATGCATTCTGCATTACCTATGCACTGTGTACTGTCTATGCACTGTGCACTCTGCACTTCTTATGCACTCTGCACTCCCTATGCACTCTCTGCATTCCTTATGCACTCTGCACTTCCTATGCACTCTCTATACACTCTGCACTCCCTATGTACTCTCTCTGCACTTTGCACTATCTATGCACTCCCTATGCACTCTGCATTACCTATGCACTCTCTATGCACTTTGCACTCCTTATGCACTCTTTATACATTCTGCACTTTTTATGCACTCTCTCTCTGCACTCTCTATGCACTCTGCACTCCTTATGCACTCTGCACTGTGTATGCACTCCCTATGCACTCTGCATTCCCTCTGCACTCTGCACTTTGTATACATTCCCTATGCACTTTGTATGCACTCTTTATGCACTCTCTCTGGACTCTGCATTCCCTATGTACTCTGCACTGCCTATGCACTTTGCACCCTCTATGCACTCTGCACGCACTCTGCACTCCCCCTGCTCTATGCACTCCCTACTCTGCACTCCCCTTGTTAAAGTTTGAGCTTTTGATAAATGGTGTTTTGTATCTTCATTGAATTATGTGTAAAACGTTGATGTGTTTTACTTTACACAGAAATCTGGAGTGCATTTATAATGCAATTATTTGCAGAGAGAGGGAAGGGATGAAAGAGGCCAGGAGTAAGAAAGCTCAAAAGGAAGCGAGTGCAGGATAGAGAGGGAGGGCAGGAGGGAAGGAATAGACGCAGGAGAGAGGGAGGGCATAAAGGAGTGTGAGGGCATGAGGGAAGGTAGGAAAGTGTGAGAAAGGCAGAAAGGAGAGGGCGGCAGGTAAGAGAGGGAGGGCGGAAAGGAGAAGGAGGGCTAGAGGAGGAGAGAGAGGGAGAGGGAGAGTGGGCAGGAGAGGGTAAAGAAAGCACACGGGCAACAGAGGGTGGGCAGAAGAGGGTAGGGAGAGCACGTGGACAACGGAGGGTGGGCAGGAGATGGAGGGGAGAGCACATGGACAACGAAGGGTGGGCAGGAGAGGGTAAAGAAAGCACACTGGCAACAGGGTGGGCAGAAGAGGGCAGGGAGAGCACAAGGACAACGGAGGGTGGGCAGGGGAGGGTAAAGAAAGCACACTGGCAACAGAGGGTAAGGAGAGCACATGGACAACGGAGGGTGGGCAGGAGATGGAGGGGAGAGCACATGGACAACGAAGGGTGGGCAGGAGAGGGTAAAGAAAGCACACTGGCAACAGGGTGGGCAGAAGAGGGCAGGGAGAGCACAAGGACAACGGAGGGTGGGCAGGGGAGGGTAAAGAAAGCACACTGGCAACAGAGGGTGGGCAGGAGAGGGTAAGGTGAGCACATCGACAACGAAGGGTGGGCAGGAGAGGGTGAGGGGAGCACATGGAAAATGAAGAGTGGGCAGGAGAGGGTAAAGAAAGCACACTGGCAACAGGGTGGGCAGAAGAGGGCAGGGAGAGCACATGGACAACGGGGGGTGGGCAGGGGAGGGTAAAGAAAGCACACTGGCAACAGAGGGTGGGCAGGAGAGGGCAGGGAGAGCACAAGGACAACGGGGGGTGGGCAGGAGAGGGTAAAGAAAGCACACTGGCAACAGAGGGTGGGCAGGAGAGGGTAAGGAGAGCACATGGACAACGAAGGGTGGGCAGGAGAGGGTAAAGAAAGCACACTGGCAACAGAGGGTTGGCATGAGAGGGTAGGGAGAGCACATGGACAACGGAGGGTGGGCAGGAGAGGGTAAAGAAAGCACACGGGCAACAGAGGGTTGGCATGAGAGGGCGGGGAGAGCACACGGAAAATGGAGGGTGGGCAGGAGAGGGTAGGGAGAGCACAGGTCAACAGAGGGTGGGCAGGAGAGGGTATGGAGAGCACATGGACAATGGAGGGTGGGCAGGAGAGGGTAAAGAAAGCACATGGGCAATAGAGAGTGGTCATGAGAGAGTGGGGAGAGCACACGGACATCGGAGGGTGGGCAGGAGAGGATAAAAAAAGCACACGTCAACAGAGGGTGGGCAGGAGAGGGTGGGGAGAGCACACGGACATCGGAGGGTGGGCAGGAGAGGGTAAAGAAAGCACACGGGCAATAGAGGGTGGGCAGGAGAGGGTGGGGAGAGCACACGGACATCGGAGGGTGGGCAGGAGAGGGTAAAGAAAGCACACGGGCAATAGAGGGTGGGCAGAGCACACGTCAACAAAGGGTAGGCAGGAGAGGGTATGGAGAGCACATGGACAATGGAGGGTGGGCAGGAGAGGGTAGGGAGAGCACACTGACAACGAAGGATGGGTAGGAGATACTGGGTCAAGCGAAATGACAAAGGATGAAAGGCAGGAACAGAATGAGTGAGAAACACAGAGGGGGAGAAGTACACAAGGGAGCCAGCTGGAGGAAACACGCACTCTCATAAAGTGGTGCTTAAATTAAAAGAAAAAAGTACCACCTGAAATAGTGAGCCGTGGATGGACAGCAGTGCGTCCATAACGCTAAAGAAGAAAAAAAAAAAAAGAAATAAAGTAGAGGGAGGAAAACCTACCGAAGCTAAGAATTCCAAGCAAGCAAAGGAGAGTGACAATGAACCGAAGTAGAAATGGGCGGGCGCTAAGTCCACTGTAAAGTACCAAAACGTCTGGCAACAGACAGAGGTGAGACATAATAAAAATAAAATGATGTACACAGTGGGATTTGGATCCAGTCAGAGTATTGGTCACTCACCTCCTGGTACAGGACAGCGAGGGGGGGGGGGGGGGCGGGAACGGGGCACAGGACAGCGAGGGGGGGAGGGCGGGAACGGGGCACAGGCCAGCGAGGGGGGGAGGGCGGGAACGGGGCACAGGACAGCGAGGGGGGGGGGGGCGGGAACAGCACACGGTGTTCAATTATTCTCCTGGCGATGTGATTACTGCCAAAAGAGTCCACTTCAACATAAGAAATTCAAGGCATAGTGCATTTAATCAAAAGTTTGCTAATCCTCTTAATAGCACCATGCCCTGCTCCCAATTAGATAAAAGCCATACAGAAGAAACCATTTAAACCTTTGCGTTTTCAGTGGCAATGTAAACCGAGTGCATTCCAGATGATTTCTTGTTAACTGCAGTCAAATAGTAAGCCTAAACTTGCTCTAAATAGTATGGCAACCACGTGCTTGGGCGATACAAGTCTGAATGCAACCCCCTGGGCACCAAAAACAAACAAGCAATGGAGAGTGAAAGGGGAGGGGGGGGCGGAACGGACAGCGGGAGGGGGCGGGAACGGGGCACAGGACAGCGAGGGGGGGGAGGGCGGGAACGGGGCACAGGACAGCGAGGGGGGGGAGGGCGGGAACGGGGCACAGGACAGCGAGGGGGGGGGAGGGCCACGTCAACCGTGCTGAAGGCCAACGTTCACAACCAGAAAAACACACCCTAGTAAAACCATAGGTTGAAAACTAGTCCGGTCGCAGAGTCCATTTCCGTTTAATGAGGTATGAAAGGAACCCGGTCCTCTCCAGATGTTTTCCGGCAGTACATCAATAACAACCTGGCCAGGGGAGGATGTAAAGCAACACACAAAAAACCCATGACAAGGGAAGCACAAACCACGTCACAGGAACATTTGACCCGGCTTTGGTGACGAAAGAAACGATTATTTTCTAAACTGGTTACAAAGCGGACACGCTCACACCTTCCTGTGCCTAAAACACACATTTAAGGAGGCTAGCAGCCCTTTTAGCAAGTTTAAATCACTTTGCAACAGTGATGGGCAGAATTGTGGGAGACAGCACAGAAAACATCACAACCTCAGTGCCCACAATTATACATAATCCTACAAGTAACTGGTGCTGACCGTCAAGAAATGTGGTGAGACGACTCGAGCTGGCATAGGGAGTCCAACTTGTGAGGAGTTCTGCTCTGGACACCGTCTGCGGCCACTCGGAGAACACAGGCGTCCGGGGGCCCTGGCTGGCGAAACCGAAACTGTAGCCGCGGGCGGTGGTGAGTGCTGCTGCCGTGACGCAAGTCACGCAAGGTGGAGGAAAGTAGCGGTTCGGGCCGGTGGGCTCCCCCTATGGTGCCGAAGAAACGCATGCAATTCAGGGCAGATGCTGGTCCCGGCTGAGGAGGCTGCGGCTCGGTGTGTGGGCACAGAGAGACTCGCATGGAGCCGGTGGGAACCCTGAGCGCGACTACACAGTAAGCGGTAAGGTCGTGTGTGCAACAAGGAGTCCGTAGGCCCCCCATCAAGTTTTTGAACTGCCGGTTGCGTGGGGCATCGGACGCGGCAGGAGAGAGAGCGGTCAGGGTGTCGGGAGCGGCAGGGGTGAGGAGACTTCTGGCGCGTACACCCCGTGAACAGCAGGGCTGAGCGGCGCTTACCGGAGAGCGGCACAAGCAGTGCTGGGGGGGCCGCTCTCTTACCGGGACCGCCTATGGGCATTGAGATGCGCTGCAGGGCTGAGCGGCGCTTACCGGAGTGCGGCACAAGCAGTGCTGGGGGGGCCGCTCTCTTATCCCGGGACCGCCTATGGGCATCGAGATGCGCTGCCGTTTTTGAATCTCCTCGAGAAGAGGCGTGATTGCGGCGTTATTCAGAGGAGCGTCTTTCCGGGTCCGATTTCGTTTGTCAATATACACTTTACAGACAGAGAAAGACAGGCTCACGGAGAGCGGGAGGGGGACGGCGGGAGGAGGGACACAGTGTAGGGCAGGACAGCAGCAAGCATGGCCCGGCCGGACCAGATTCGGGGGCGTTCCCGGCTTTTGGCTGACGTATCATGACGTAGCCAAAAGCCAAAGATTCTCGGGAACGCCCCCGAATCTGGTCCGGCCATGACGGACGCCTCTCTGTTCCAATGGCTAGCCTCCATTTATGGAGCTAGCCAATGGGACAGGGGGGCGTATTCCAGAGTCACTACTGAAATCAAGAGATTTCTCTGGAGGTGGAGCTTACAGCTCCGTCCCCCAGCGAAACCTAAAAATGACTAGATTAAGGAGAAAGACAAATCAGAAAAACAGGTTGGTGAAGACGAAAGAGAGATATAGGAGAGCTAGAAACCTGAAAAAAGCGATTATAAAAATACACAGAAGAAAAGGTTGGGGGATTGAGGGCCAAATTGTTACGAACAAGTACTGCATGACTCCTATAAAGCCAATCTTCTTCTAGTCGGAGAAAGTATGCATTATTGTACAAGTAAGTATCAACAACGGGGCATCCGAGTAATGTCCCATTTAGTTGTTCACTTGTGTGACTTCGCAGTTGATGGAATTGGCTAATTTGCATTATTAGAAGGAAATGCTCAAAAGACAGAACTATCTTAAACAGTGCAGACGTGAATCAGGAGGTAGAATAGTCTGCCAAAACTGATTGAGGGAGCTGTTTAGAAAAAAAATGAAAAATACCGACAAATACGGGAGAAAGACTTTGTCAACAAGGCTTTGTGTGTTATTAACTTTACTCTCAACAAATGAGGTTATTAGAAATCTCACCTTCTAAAGCTGTGTTCCACAACTAAGAATCTTAAACACCCATCTATAAAGGAAATAGCTAGGGGATGCATCAGGAAGTCAAAAGGAAAGGATACATTTACTGATGATCAATTTATTATTTTTTTGGGGTGCATGCCTAACCCGCCTTGGAATAGTGAGAGAACAGAGGACCATACTGTGTACTGTGTGGAGAGAGGTACCTATGAGTAAAAACATTAAATTTCGGGTGCCTTATCATGCAGGAGCTTCCCTGGTTCTACAGACCCAATCATGGAGATGCTGTGAGACTACCTTGCTTGCCATCAGGCCCCTAACTCTATGACTGGATGAGGTCCACTGTGTAGATAAGCCTTACTAGTTGGATGTTGAGCTTCACTCAAAACAGACAGAGAGTGAATAGTCAGAAAGCTGACGAATAACCTTTGCAATTTTAATAGATGATTAGGATTTGGTGGTAAAGCCTCTGGTTGGTTATTTCAATGTAAACTCTGTGGAATAGCCTTCTAATCAGATATGATATAATTCAGTATTTATTTTTTCTCATGTATTGAAGGATGTTGCTTGATATTGTTTATATTCGATTGTATGCCTTTATGTCTTTAATATGCTCCAATTTAATACAATTAATATAGCTTCAATAATATCACTGATTTTGATGCTTTTTTCTCTGCGGGAAATTTTAAAATAGATTCACCTGTTTTAAATATGCCCCCCTGGCTAATTTAATTTTGCTTGCATTTAATATGATTTCCATTGTACCCATCTTCACAACGGTGGAATACCTAACAAATGGAAAACAGCAGAGCAAAGGTGACTGTGATTGTCAGCTTCGTGCGAGGGCATCGCATGTAGTGGCAACATCCTACATCGTCTCTGTTCCAACCAAAAGCCCTGAGGTTACCTGACTTACCTTCCTCACACCACTGACCAACAGTACTTTTTTAAACGTACATTGTGGATAGGAGAAAAAGAAACAAAAAAAACATATGTGCAACATTTACCAGTATTCTCAACACTTATTTTTCTATTTTTTTGGCATAAATTAGCACTAAAAATATTTGAATGAAATCGTCCCATATTATTTTTGAGAAAAAAACGTTTATTTTAAAATATTTGAGAACTATATATCATTCTATTATGGATTATGAATAAAGTGCAAATAGTAGCTATGGTAATTTTCTTTGCTAGTTTCATTAAATCACTTCCATTCTAAAGTGCTTTGTTTCTTACTCTGCCAAGAGCTATCGAGAGGTCTCTAAAGGTATTATGTTTACTGCTGCCTTAGGAAAATTTAAAAACCAGCATCCAGTCAAATAATGAAAGGATCGGACAGTAGCCCAGAATTTATGATAGCTCCGGTAGAGAAATTATGTTTCCAGCCACGTAGACCTCGGTAATATTTCGATCATCACCTAAAACAGGAATATCAAAAATTATTATTTTTTAAATTTGCCATTTGTCAAAGAAATCATAGCACATACAATTAGGTTTAAAAACAAATCATGTATTATTGATAAAATAACTCTGCATCTCATGTCACTTTATCTGTCTAAGGATAAAACAACATCTGGGTGTTTAGGGGATTCGAATATACGACTCACATTTAAAACGGAAGTATTTGGAGATGGGAGGTATGATGTATATCTAAAAGAGCCAAATTTGTCCCATAAGGAAGACAGAAAGCTGGCACTTGAGCTGTTATATGCAGGACACTGAAATTATGCAATTGTGCGGGAACAACATTTTTCGCATAAATACGGATTTGCCGCATTTGCCACTTAATCCATAATCTGCAGGTTGTAACAAATGTATTTTTGTTTCTAGCTCAAAAGATTTAAATGTTGCTAAAAACGCAGCAAATCTCGTTGTCGTGCAGTAGAAAGCCCTTTGTACAGGTTGACTAGTCACCTTTTTGTTGTTAAATTTGAGGGTAAAACTGCTACTAATGAGATGTAACCTATGCTTAGACAGTGTTAAAACATGTAAAAATTTGAAAGTAATACTATCACAAAATGTGCCGGACTACACCACATAATTTGCCTTTTCTGCTGAATAATTTAGTCAACCCTCCTACATAATTTGGCCCTCCCCTGCCGCATTATTCCTGTGGCCCTTGTTATGTGTGAGAAAATGCAAAAGCATTCCTCTAAGACATGGGTACTCACAAACTTTCTCTAAGGGGCCAAATTTTCAGTGTAGTTTGTGGCCGAGGGCCGCACCGGTGGGGGCGTGGTCAGTGAGAGAGGGGGCGGGGCTAGAGACAAAAAAAACTGTGACCATGAGGTTGAACACAGGCCCTGGCAGCGGATGTCTTTGTCCACTGAGCCACCAGACCGAGCATACACACATATCTCTCTCTCTGTCTCCCTCCCTCTCTCTCTTTCTCTTCCTCCCTCCCTCTCTCTATTACTCTACCTCCCTCTCACTCTCTCTCTCCGTCCCTCCCTCTCTCGCCTCCCTCACTCTCTCTGTCTCCCTCACTCTCTCTGTCTCCCTCACTCTCTGTCTCCCTCACTCTCTCTGTCTCCCTCCCTCCCTCTCTGTCTCCCTCCCTCCCTGTCTCCCTCCCTCTCTGTCTCCCTCCTTCTCTCTGTCTCCTTCCCTCTCTCTGTCTTCCTCCCTCTCTCTGTCTCCCTCCCTCCTTCTCTCTGTCTCCTTCCCTCTCTCTGTCTTCCTCCCTCTCTCTTTCTCTACCTCCCCTCTCTGTCTCTTTCCCTCTCTTTCTCTCCATCCCTCTCTTTTTCTCCCTCCCTCTCTTTTTCTCTCCCTCTCTCTCTGTCTCCCTCACTCCCTCCCACTTCCTCCCTCCCTCCCTCCATCTCCCTCCCTCTCTCTGTCTCCCTCCCTCTCTCTGTCTCCCTCCCTCTCTCTGTATCCCTCCCTCTCTTGGTCTCCCACCCTTTCTTTGTCTCCCTCCCTCTCTTTGTCTCCCTTTCTCTCCCTTTCTCTAACTGTCTCCCTCCCTTTCTCTAACTGTCTCCCTCCCTCTCTCTCCCTGTCTTCCTCTCTCTCTCCCTCTCACCCTCTTTCTCCCTCCCTCCCTCCCTCCCTTTGTCTCCCTCCCTCCTTATGCCTCTGCCTCCCTCCCCTGTCTCTCCCTCTCTCTCCCTCCCCGACTCTTTCCCTCCCTCGCCTTCCCCTGACTCACCCCCTCTCCCTCACCTGACTCTCTCTCTCTCCCTCCCTCTCCCTCCCCTGACTCTCTTCCTCCCTCCCCTCACACTCCTTCCCTCCCCTTACACTCCCTCCCTCTGTCTCTCCCTCCCTCGCCCTCCCCTCACACTCCCTCCCTCTGTCTCTCCCTCCCTCGCCCTCCCCTGACTCTCACTCTCCCTCTCCCTCACCCTGCCCTGGCTCTCCCTCCCTCCCTCCCTCTCCCCTGACTCTCCCTCTCTCTCCCTCCCCTGACTATCCCTCTCTCTACCTCCCTCCCCTCACTCTCCCTCCCTCCCTCTCTCTCCCTCTCCCTCCCCTCACTCTCCCTCCCTCTGTCTCTCTCTCCCTCCCTCGCCCTCCCCTCACTCTCCCTCCCTCTGTCTCTCCCTCCCTCGCCCTCCCCCGACTCTCACTCTCCCTCTCCCTCACCCTGCCCTGGCTCTCCCTCCCACCCTCCCTCTCCCCTGACTCTCCCTCTCTCTCCCTCCCCTGACTCTCCCTCTCTCTACCTCCCTCCCCTCACTCTCCCTCCCTCCCCTCACACTCCCTCCCTCTGTCTCTCCCTCTCCCTCCCTCGCCCTCCCCTCACTCTCCCTCCCTCCCTCTGTCTCTCCCTCCCTCGCCCTCCCCTCACTCTCCCTCCCTCTGTCTCTCCCTCCCTCGCCCGCCTCTGACTCTCACTCTCCCTCTCCCTCACCCTGCCCTGGCTCTCCCTCCCTCCCTCCCTCTCCCCTGACTCTCCCTCTCTCTCCCTCCCCTGACTCATCCCTCTCTCTACCTCCCTCCCCTCACTCTCCCTCCCTCCCTCCCCTCACACTCCCTCCCTCTGTCTCTCCCTCCCTCGCCCTCCCCTGACTCTCACTCTCCCTCTCCCTCACCCTGCCCTGGCTCTCCCTCCCTCCCTCTCCCCTGACTCTCCCTCTCTCTCCCTCCCCTGACTCTCCCTCTCTCTACCTCCCTCACCCCCTGGCTCTCCCTCTGTCTCCCTTCCCTGACTCTCCCTCTCTCGCCCTCACTCTCCCTTCCTCAACCTCCCCTGTCTCTCCCTCCCTCTGTCTCTCCCTCCCTCTGTCTCACACTCCCCTGACTCTCCCCCTCCCTCTCTCACTCCCTCCCTCGCCCTCCCCTGACTCTCTCACTCCCTCAACCTCCCCTGACTCTCCCTCCCTCTGTCTCTCCCTCCCTCGCCCTCTCTCTCCATCTCTGTCTCCCTATCTCTGTCTAGGCAAGGTGTATTAATTCTATTAGAAATATCACGAAAAGCAAGAGCTATTTGCTGCACACATCGAACCACCTTCCCCAGCCTTCCCAAAATCTGCAGCACATTATTAGTGACTCCCTAATGTAGAGGGTGCACGAGAGCTGGCTGGACCACTGCAGCAGAGATCAGGTGTAATCCGGAGGGCAGAGATTCCAAATAAGGCTGGGCTGATTCAGACTTTCATCCCTTCAGTGTCGATAAAACAAATGCTACTCGAGGCTGCGCAGAGTGATCTCCAAGTGGCTCGGTTCAATCAGTCACGGGGTTTGTCCTGATCACTGTAATTGTCCAACAATCCCCCCCTCCCCCCCCCTCCTCCTCTGTGGCAGCCCGGGATGAGTCAGCTTGCCTGGCGCGCACACAGCCGGAGCACTACACAGGTCTTTAAAAGACCATTACATCGTTAATGAGGCTTTGTTCTGTTTCACCTCTTCTGAGGCCCCTGCAGCTCCACTCTATGGCTGGAATTTCCCAGCCCCGTAGAGCAGAGCCTCTCCGAGTCAGGCTGCATCAACCGCCGGTGTTTACTAAAACTCTTGATTTTTTTTTTTTAAATTGGTACATGTCTGTAAGGTCCGGCGGGCCGCCAAGGAAGGCTTGCCGGGCCGCCACCGGCCCGCGGGCCGTACTATGAGTACCCCTGCTCTAAGAGGACACTGGCAGGGGGTCAGTCTTACTCGCGACCGTTGCTCAGTGCAATTTGGAAATGAGAAACTGTTTTTGGTTAACAGTATGCCCATACTTTCCACCCTTTCTCACGTCATCAGTTTTAAGGGAAAAACTTAGCATATATCTAAAAGCAAGGTGTGCCTTTGAGTGCTTGTAAACTGTATTTGTGAAAACTCCCAAATGCCATCATCCATAAATTCCTTTAATTTTCAATTTCATAAAATGATGCACCATGGTTAGATACAAAGATGTAGAATGTGGTAAGCATTTTACAATCACATCTTACTACCACCATTTATTATCAGAGACCTTAATTGCACCTTCACAACATTAACGATGTACGTTTCAACTATTGTGTGATTCTATGTCAGGAACGGAGGCGAGGATTATGTTTTTCTTTCTTCACATCTATTGACAGTGGCCATTTTAAAGTCAGATAAAAAAACAACAACTTTCCCATAACCCATAGGGAACCAACAAACAAACAATAGAGTGTTTCTAGATAGTGTCCCTTCAACAGGACCATTTAGGAGTCCTCCTGGTGTTGATGGTCCTCTGTCCCAGCCCATGTTTCCTCTTTCTTCGCTGCTGCAGCCTAGATAAGTCACCCTTATTTTTTTTTCTTATTCTACTCTCCTTATTGTGGCATTTCTTGAACCCGTGTGGTTTAAATGCTGTGTTTTCATGCTTACTGTACTTCGGTATATGTTTATATTGCTCACTTGTGACTCAGTGAAGGAAATTCTGTGGCGCCCGTTTCATGGCGCGCTGGTGCTGGAACGCCCGCTTTTATGTGTCTGAGAAGACGTGCCTTCCATCTCCGCTTATTGCTTTATTTCTTTGTTTCCCTATAGGCGTTTGGTACTTGCGACCCACCGCTACTCGGGAGTTCACAGTCGGCCTTGGGAGCGCCAGGCTCCCTAGCGGCTGTTGTAGTGGTGCCGGCTGCGGTGGACTCGAGTCCCCGCCAGAGGGCGCTGGATTGCGAGCCTGTCACAGCGAAAGCGCCCGGGATTCTGCGCATTCCAAACGTAGTCAGATCCCTGAGCGTCGGTGCTGCATGTGCTTGGTCCGCGTCTGCCCTACGCCCAGACCCGGGTCTGTACTCTGTATGTCACCTCTGCATTGCAGCAAATTATTGACTTCACGCCCCCATTAAATGCCTGTTTGGGTCCGTAACTGCCATTAGGCAGGGCTTTCAGTCCCACTGTGACTGGGGGTGGGCCCGTACTGTTAGGCCAACAACGCTCTGTTTACTCTTGCAGAGTCTGTAAGCAGACAGTGTCTGCTGGGACCTTCGTGGGCAGGCTGCCCTTGTATAAACATTTGTTGGCACCAGGGCTGTTGGAGTCTCGGGCTCTGCCCTAATGATTGCAAGCGCTGCCCGCCCACATTTGTGGCTGACATCCAGCCCCCCTTAACTTGAGGCACACCACCTTGCGAGTCCAGGTCCCTCTCAAGAACTTACCTAGTATTTACCTCTTAAATGGAGACCTTTCAGGACGATACCTATCAGGATGATCAGTGGGAGGAAGATCCCCTCGCGGCCCTTCCTTGGGACGACGACATTTATGATGCTGGGAAAAATTGAACAGGCCTGTAATAAATTGGTCAGGGCCTCCCAGGCCTGTGTGAGTGATTCTTCTCCCAGTACTTCTGCTGCAGATAAACAGCCACCCCGACCAAGCGTGCTAGAGACGCGGGGTGGACCCTGATGCTTTCACCCGCCTGAAACAGGCCTTCTTGGCTAGGACCACTCCTCCGGTGGTCCCCTCTACCTCCTGTGATGGACTCCCAGGGGATGCGGATCAAGGGGACGCGGACAATTCTACTGAGTCGTCCCACCCTTGGCGCCCTTCCAAACCGGCTCAGACCCCTGAGGAACAGAATCTTTGTGCGGACATGTTGGACCCAGATGATATCCTTCATCTGTGGTCCTCCGACTGGGCCCCTTTGGACAAGGTCGCCCAGTATGTGGCCAGTTGGATCCGCCACCCTCTGGAACCTGCGACCCTTCCTTGGAGGGGAAAGTAGAACCCACCCCTGATATAGACCCCAGAATGGCTACCTTTCTCCAGAAATTCGTTAAAGACCCCAAGAAGGGCATTGACAGGTCCTTGAGGGCCTGTCAAGACAAGTTGCTGGATATATTGGGACCAATTAAAAAAATTCTGGATATGGCGGAGGAGGCCAAGACCTCTGGGTCCTTGATTTCCCCCGACCACCTCTCTTCCTGGGCCCAGCGAGTGCCGCACGTCTCTCCTTTTAGAGGTTGACCCCAAGCTTGGGACCTGGGGGATTCCGAAGCAGGCCCGGTTGCGCAGGGTGGCCTTTTTGGCGAGCCTTTTCTCATGGAAATAGGGAGGTTCGTCAACACCTTTACCTCTGTAGACCGGGCGTAATCTTCTATTAGGAAAGTGTTTCGCCCCCAGGTTTCCAGGGGAGCCGGACAAGGTAGGGGCCGATCGTCCGGCCGTCCCAAACAGAACAGAGGTCAAGGCTCCAGTCACAGACAGTACTAAGACCAAGATCGCCTCGGAAACTTTTACCCCACCCGTGGGCGGCGAGGTAAGAACTGAGGAGGCAGAGGAGGTGGAGCCGGCTCCAGTTCTTCCGGTGAGTGTTCTCCCTTCTTCCCTTCTAAGAGTGGGGAGACGTCTGGCATATTTTTTCCCAATGTGGACTTCCATCACGGGGGATGCTTGGGTCCTACAAACGGTAAGGGGCTTTCATATTGTGTTTCACGGGTTGCCTTATCAGATCACGCCTCCTTGTCCCCTCCGTTTTTCAGAGGCAGAGGCCGCTTTGATCGATCAGGAGGTCCAATCTCTCCTAGACAAGGGAGCGATTGCAGAGTCTATGCCACACCCAAGAGGCTTTGTCAGCAACCTTTTTCTTGTGGACAAAGCAGACAGTCATCAACTTACGCAAATTCAATGAGTGGTTGGTCTACCACCACTTCAAGATGGAGGGTATCCATCTTCTTCGCGACATTCTACGACCGGGTGATTGGATGGCACGCCTCGATCTCAAAGACGCCTACTTGGCGATTCCTGTTTTTCCACCCCACCGCCGGTTTCTCCAAATTCTTTGGCGGAACAAGACTTACGAGTTCTCCACCCTTCCGTTCGGTCTTTCCTCCGCCCCTTGATGCTTCACCAAGGTTCTTCGACCGGTGGTAGAACACTTACAGGCGTCCGGCATGAGGCTCATAATCTACTTAGACGACATCCTGCTGAAGGTACAAGATCCAGGGACGCTTTGGCGTCAGCTGCAGTCCACAGTAGTTCTACTTCGGAACCTTGGGTTCGCCATAAACAAAACCAAATCAACCCTAATCCCGTCTAGAAAAGTTGGTTTTCTCGTGTTTTTGATAGACTCTGTAGAATCCACCCTCAGTCTTCCCTCCCGCAAGATGACAAAGATTCGGCACGAGATTCGGAGGGCTCTAGCTCAGACTCAGCTATCCCTCTGTCAGGAGCATCATATTGTAGGTCTTCTTTCAGCCTCCATTCAAGCAATTTTCCCCGGCCCGCTCCATTACAGGGCTCTTCAGTGTCTCAAGGCGGCGTATCTGCGCAGGGGCCAACCGGATCCCCACATAGTGTGTCTGACTCCAAAGGCCAAGGAGGAGCTGCAGTGATGGCTCGCCAACAAGGAGGCGTGGAATGGTCGAGCCTTCTTCGGATCTGCGCCAGATATAGTTATTGAGTCTGACGTGAGCAGGTCAAGCTGGTGCGCGAGATGTGGCGACTTCACCAGGGTGCCTGCCTGGAGCTTCTTGCTGGCTCATTTGCGATAAAATGCTGGACTCCATACATTCTTGCGTCCTCCTCAAGATGGACAATATCTCAGCAGTGCGCTATATCAACCATCTGGGAGGAACACGCTCCAGGGCCTTTCGGATCTAGCAGCATATTTTTGCCAGTATTGCCTAGACGACCGGATCGCGGTCACGACGAAATACCTGCCTGGACAGGACAACCAGGTGGCAGACTTCCACTCCCGCCACTTTCACGACCAGAGCATTTGTCAATTTCACCCAGGGATGTTTGCGGACCTCCAGGCCTCTGGGGTCCTTTTCCAGTGGATCACTTCGCATCTCGCCTGGATCCTTGGCTTCCCAGATTTTTCAGCTGGGGACCGGATCCTTTGGCGGAACAAACAGACGCTTTCCTACAGGATTGGCAGGGGGAGACAGGTTATGCCTTTCCCCCGTTCTCCATGATAACCCGGGCCTCGGCCCAGGTTCGGCGCCAGGGAGCGGAGGTGGTGCTAATTTCGCAGATCTGGAGGTCTCACATGTTGTTCCCGGTTCTTCTGGAATTTTCTTGGGATTCTCCAATCCCACTCCCCCTTTTTTCCCCCAATGGAGTGACGTTTACATTCCGGGACGCACCAAGTGTGGAACGACATCTGTCTCTTACCCTGCTTTCCCGGATTCTCCAAAGCTGTGGGTAGTCTCCTGTCTTAAGGCTTATGAGGAGATGACAGAGGAGTTTAGACCCCCTGGAGAGAGCCAGTTGCTCACTGCACTCAGAAAACCCCACAAGGCTCTGTCCTCGCCCACGATTGCACGTTGAGTTCGGTAGATAATGCAAGAAGCAGGCATTGATATGCAGGCTTTCAACGCGCATTCTGCCAGGGGTGCAATGGCCTCCAAAGCATTTACCCTAGGAGAAAGTCTAGAAGACATTCTGAATGCTGCAAATGCTGGTCTTCAGACTCCACCTTTGAACGGTTTTACTTTAAACCGGTTATTGATATGGCTCACTTGGTGGGGAGTAAGTTTTAAACGAGCATAATCCTCGCCTCCGGTCCTGATGTAGAATGAAATATTTCCTAGCTAACGTAACAGAAAGTTTCAATTCTATTAAGGACCCGGAGGCGAGGATTACCCCAACCAGTGTACAAATTCTTGCATCCTTGCCCTCCCTCAGATAAGAGTAAGTAACTTCTGCCTCATTATTATATAAGGTACATGTCTTACTGATTTGCTTAATGTAGTTGATTTGACAAGTTTCTTTCCTCAGGGTTAAACCTTAACCATTTCTGTCGCTTACGTTTTTACTTTGCTCCTTGCAGGGGATTCAAATAAAAATGACTCCTGATATGAATTTACTAGCTGACCGAGTGACGAAAGAGGAAGCATGGGCAGGGACAGAGGACTATCAACACCAGGAGAACTCCTGATTGGTCCAGTTGAAGGGACACTCTATCTAGAGACACTCTATTGCTTGTCTGTTGATTCCCTATGGTTTATGGGAAATTTGTTTTTTTTAACCAACTTTAAAATGGCTGCTGTCAATAAATGTGAAGAAAAAAAAAGCATAATCCTCGCCTCCATGTCCTTAATAGAATTGAAACTTTCCATTATGTTAGCTAGGAAATATTTCTTTCTCTCCCCCAAGTGCGCAGAATTACAAAGTAGAGAGCCCCAAGCCAAGGGTAGAGAGTGGACGGAACAAAGTGTGGTTCTCCTAGCAAGTTTGTGAACACCCACATACTTGTGAGTTTGTGGCTATTGACAAACTTTTATCGGACCAGTTCCTATCCTGGAAATTGTCAGAATTTTACTCCTTGAAACAGACGGCACTCTTTCCAGGCATACCACTGGGAATGTATTTTAACTGCAAAAAAGTGTCACAGTACGTTTAAAGGGAGTAGATCTCAATCCATTCTTTTACTCTTTTTTTGTGAATCCGGCACACTGTGTTTTTCCAAAGTCTGGTGCAAATTGATCAATGGAGTTCAAAGTTGTTAATGGAATAATGTGTTTTCAAAGGGAGGGTTGTGTCAGCCTTACATAACATTAAATGTGACATTAAATAGTTACTGTAGAGTCGTGCTTGATGGGTCAGCGTGCATAAACAGCTTAGGACATACCAGTTACGTCATATGACTAATCCCGCCCATTTTCGGGGTTCACTTGCAATATTATTTAGTGATGCCAACATGTCCAGCAGTCCTATTGCCTGGACACCCTAGGGGGCGGAGATTAATCCCCCCTTAATTTTAAGTGCACCACGAATGTTCCCATCCCTAACAACATTGCATTCTTCCTTTTCCCTGGGGAATGTTGATCAAAACACACCAGAAAACAGGATGGTGTACTTTATAAAAGTCAAACGGTGCTGGGAACACCAGTGTCTGCTTAGTCACCTCCTCTGTGGGAGTATACATAGCCCATATACTTTCGCGACGGAGCTGGGTTGGCTCTTAGATGATACAGGGATCCTCCTCTCAGCTGTGTTGGAATTGCTTCTTCTTCTGCTCACAACATTAGATCTATAGTACCTTGAAAGGGTGTTAACTCGACCGATGACATTCCAGTCGGAGCAACACTCCTTTCCTCTTTTCCTGAAAGTGACTCCTTTGTTTCGAGATATATTTTTGAGTGATCTGTTGTTTCTTGGCCCTCACTTCCTTGTCACTACATTGGAACTTTCGAAATGTGATATGTTCCCGGTAATACTATGGATTCTGCGACAAACCCTCACCATGGCTCCCTTTTATGGCAGTTACCATCCTGGGTTGTGGCTCAAACGGGACAGAATCTTCCGCCTTAATGACAGAGTCTTTGACAAGGACTTTTCTCTTGGCTGAGTGCCTGCTTTGCAAGCTCTGCACTTATGACTGGCGTCAGCAGTTGCAGTGTCGTCGCTTGGAGTGTGAGTCTTGTATTTGAGTTATTGTTTCTTTTCATTGCTGGTGGTGTGGGATGGTGTCAGTAACTGGCCACCTCATACTGATTTGATAGAAGGGACACATACTTTGTGGAGTGAGGTGTAGCTCGATATTCTCTTTTATAAAGGTGTAGATGGTGCTTTTTACCTTCTATGTCTTGGCAGTTGTTATGTGGATCACTTTTGTCAGAATACTGACAAGTCGTTCCGCTTTGCTATTGGCTTGGGGCCACCGTGGCATTATGACGCGATCAGTGTGTTCCTTGATGCAAGGTATTCCTACCATTCTCTGCTGTTGAAAGGGGGTCCATTGTCGGTTCTGACTTCTCCTATGGCCTATGAATGGCCATTATTTTTTCAATTTCCGGGATGACACTTTTGTGGATGGTACAACTTCGACTTTGGGTTATTTAGAGAGGTAATCTACGAAGATGGCATCTTGGAGCTATCCAGGAGGCTGCCAAAGTCCGCACTGGCTCGCTGCCGTGGGGAACTTGGGCCAGCTTTGGTGATCACCGAGGCTAGGGGATCTGGTATGCTAGCGTCCTGGCAAGGGGGACACTTTTGTACCATTACCTCTACTTGTTGGTCGAGTTGGGGGAACTACACTTTGGCTCTTCAGCATTTTTTTGTCTTCATCACTTCTTGATGGGATGAATATGCCACCTGGACAGCTCACTGTCGTAGACTGCTGGGCAGTACTAGCCTGGCGCCTCCTGGAAGGCAGCCCTCCTGGGTGACCGACAGCTCTTGTCTCACATTGTGGAGAAACTGAAGTGTGTATTTTACCTCTTTGGTCCGGTGATGGGAGTGGTCCGTTAGAGGTTTCCAGTTGTTCGCCTGTACAGCCGTAATGGCAATTTGGAAGCAGTTACCCTTGCTAATGGCTACGGCGACCTCTTGTATCGACATTAGGAGCGGTCTCGCCCTCTCTAGAAAGATACGCTCATACTCCTCAGTATCTCTGGCTGCTGCTTCTTCGTGACCACTGGCATGTCGACATAGGAAAACAGCCGTGTTGCATGTGCCTGGTCTGCAATCCATACTGAAGTTAAATACTTGAAGTTGTGGGATCCACTTTTCGAACTGTGAAGGTGGTTTGGACACCGATCCTTTGAAGAGAGGGATAAGCTATTGTGGGCCGTGTAGAATGTAAAAAGGTGTCTGCATAAGTATATAAGGAAGTGTCAGCAACCCCAGTGCACAGATATTGCCTCCTTCGTAATTTGCAAGTACAGTTGTTCGGGGGTCAGATTTCTACTTGCATAGGCGATTCCCAGCGTTGGGACAAGATGGCTCTGGGGCCGGTGGGCCTGGAGTCCACAGGTAGTTTGGATGCCCTCCTCAGGTCAAAACAGGTAAATGTGATTTCTGCTGAGAATGCTTCCTTGGTCATGCAGAACGCATGCTCCTGTCCTGGGCATGACTCCATGTCCATGGGGTCACTGTTTTGGTTAGTTCCAGGAGGGCACTATGAGGTCTGCTAGGTTTTGGATAAACCGACTGCAATAGGTAACCATCCCTAGGAAGCTTCTCACTCTTGACACTGAGGTGGGGCAGGTGCTTTTGTATGTCCTTTACTCTCTCTCCCCATCTGGGGGGATTCTGTCTTTTGTAAATTGGTAGCCTAAAAAGCATGTTTTGGCAAAGGAACTCATACTTCTTATGGTGGAGTGTGAGGCTGTGGTCTTGCAGACAGTGCAAGACAGATCATAGCCTAGTCAGGTGACTCTCTATGGTGGGGACTTGTATGAAAATGTCATCACTAATGTTTCGAATGCCAAGGAGTCCTGCTAACACCTCTCTTATGATATTTTGGAAGACTTTGGCCACGCTTAAAATGCTGAAGTTCAGTGTGTTATGGCAACGTAGTTCCACATGTGTGGTGAAAGTGATGATTTGCCGGGAGTCGGGTAGAGTGGAATCTGGTGGTACCCTGAATTCAGATCCATTTTCAAGAACTACTTTGAACCTGTGAGTTCTCTGATGATATCGTTGACAGTGGGCATCCGGTCCCTCTCTCGTTTGATCGCAAGGTTCAGTATCCTCATAAAGGCACAGATCCTGACTGCCCATGGATGTTTTGGTTTCTTGCCCACTACAAGGTAGGCCCAGCCACTTCCTCAATGATTCCTTTGTCTTCTAATTGTTACAGCTCCTGAACGCCATTGGGGTGCAGGTGGAATGCAAATCTGCGGCGTCTGAGTGCAACTGGTTCTATTGACTTGTCGATATGCAAACGCACTGTGCAATATCTGAGACATCCAGTCCCCTTGAATAGCATGGAGAACTCCTGCACCAGCATCTCTGCTGTAAGGCATGGACCAGGAAAGCTAATTGGACGAGGCCGAGGTCCTGTGCCATCTGCCGTCGGAGTCGGAATCCCATGCCTTCTTGGGAGACAAACAACTTGGCTCTCGTGGTGACATCGTGGTGACTGAGCTTTGCTTAAAACACACCTGCTAGTTGTAGGAGTGTTGTGTTCCTGTAGGCGCATACTCCTACATTTGTAGGCTTGAGGGGCAGGGCTGTTGGCATGGAGAGATACTGCTTCATGGCACTAATGTTGAAGGAGGCGGCTGTGCCGATGAGGGCTCTGATGGGGAGTCTAGAATGCGCACCTGCCACCTTGACACCATTCGTGTCTGGCAGTTGTTTGGTTTTATTGCATGTACAGTATGGATGCTATCCAGACTGTCATCTTCCATGTTGCTTCCTTCAAGGAGATCTGGCGGAGTGTCCACTGAATGTATCTGCTTGAGGTGAGCTTTCGTTGTCCTCGACTTGAAGCAACACTCTTTCACGAAACGGTTTGGGTTCCTGCATGCAGTGTGTAGGACTTGGCCTTTTTGGCTAAAGCTCCTTAAACTTTTTGCTTTCCCCCAGACCGTTTTTCTGACATAGAGTTGCCAATTTAGATGCTTTGGGTACTTTGCCACTGCTTATCACTGTCAAAGTACAAGTGTTCCCTGTGTAAAGTGTAATGGCCATGATTGGTATGTTTGCTTTACTAGTAAAGTCCCTAGAGATGTGCACTGTGTGTGCCAGGGCTAGTAATGCAAAGGTGCGTGCAAAAGGTAACTCAAGCCTGCAGTGTAGGGCTTGCGTGCAGTTTGCTAAGTTAGCATGTTGTCCTGACAAGTGCAACCATTTGGCAGGCCTTACTTTCCCTTTTGAGTACACAGTGGGCAACCCTGTGGTAGGTCCCGGGTAACCTCTGGGCAGGGTGCAGTGTAAGTTAAAGGCAGGACATATACTGAGGTGTGTGCTGTGTCCTGACAGTGAAAAACACTCCATTTAGTTTTTCACTGGTGAAAGGCCATTCTGCTCATAGGACAGAATGGGGGAGGCTGGGTATAGTGTTTATTAGCCTAGTTTCCCATAAGTTTAAAATGTAGAGGTGAAGTTTAGAATGAATTAACTCACAGTGTCATAACACATCTTTCTATGAAAGTGGTTTTGTCACTGTGTTTTCAGAAGCTATTCTTTTAGAAAGTGGCTGCATTTTGTGCTTTGAGCATATCTGTGTGTCTCTCCTGAATGTGGATTGACTGCCTGGATCTGAGAGGGTGAGAGGAGTTGGGGGAGGTATTGACCCAAGGCAGGGGTTGAGATGGCACCAGGCTGATCAGCATCTGGAGAGTAGGCGAGGAGAAGCCCCAGGAGGTGAAGAGGCCTGGGCTGCTGCTATAAAATAATTGACCCTTCTCCTGCCGAGTGATTAAGGATCCAGATCCCCAGTATCAAACGGAGAAAGGTGACACTGGGAGGGAGACACCCAGAACTGATTTAGGGACGGGCAGGGACCCCTGAGCACAGCGAACCTCAAAGACATTAAGGGGTACAATTATGAGAGCTGAAACCCGTGAAAGGGGGAATAGAACAGAAATGGATTGAGACTGAAAAGGTTTGGGCCCATTTTGTGGTCAAGAAGAACCTCTGCTAAGGAAGGAACAACTGAAGAGACTGCTGGGGAAGGACCAAGCGTTGCTCGTTATCTGGGGCTGGTTGTTGCATCATTTATACAGCCTCGGGACTTCTTCTTTTTTTTTAAATTTAGTATAGTGTCCCCCGTACAGTCATCCTTGATCCTAAAAACCTTGCCACATATTGGTTATACGCATGCCCATCCATGGTATCTCCCTTCGCATCATTTTAATTCCCTTGTTGCTTGGACAGAACACCGCAAGAAAATGACAACTATAAGTAAATGACGACTATAATTAAATGTAAATGAAATTGTTCTTACTAAACTATGGCTGCTAAAAACTAGATCTTTTTCACAGTTAGAAACTGTTTTTATTATTATGTAATAGTGAAACGATATAACTGTATATTCTATATGTATTTTTTATTCTATAGATATTACGTGGCTGCTCCAGGAAGAAGGCACTAGCCGCCGAAACGCGCGTAGAGACTCATTTTTTAGGCCACTTACCCTCTGTTATTGTGTATTAATTTTTACGCTTTGATGTCTATGTTATATGTGTATTATGAATTTTTAATCTTGACTTTGTGCTATATGAATGAACTTTTTTATTGTGTTAACTGATAAATAAAACTATGTTTTTTAGCCAGCTGTAGTCAATATTCTTATTAATTTTTGTTATTACGGTTTCTCAATCCGCAAATTGCCTAGGTTGTTACTTTTCAAATGGGCTATCTTATGACGCCTGACATTATTTTTGCATAATGAAGTACACAATTGTAGCGCTACGCATTGCATTATTTCTCCATTGCAAAGTACAGTATTGTAGTGGCCCGCATAGCATTATTTCTTCATTGCAAAGTACATGATTGTAGCGGCCCGCATTGCATTACTTCTTCATTGCAAAGTACGTGATTGGGGTGTGACGCATTGCATTATTCCTTCATTGCTCAGTACATGATTGTAGCGGTACGCATTGCATTATTTCTCCCATCGCAAGTTACCGGGGTGTATCGTTACACATTGTATTATTTCTCCTTTGCCTAGCACAGGATTGTATTGTTACGCAGTGCATCATTGTTTGTCCAATGCAACGTGTGTGATTCTAGCATTATGAACATCATAGCCTTTTGAAGGCGGTGGCTCTTATTTGAACCTACCAGCCAACCGGAACGAATATTACCCTTTATTATATGTTGGCTTTTGTAGCGTGTGGTCTGATCATATATCTTTTTGCATAAAGTTTATACTCGTTTTTATCAAACTTGTGTGGAGTCCATTTGTGGTGTCACCAGGGGGTTGGCATTTGGTGACAGTGGTGCGGGACGGGGACTACGGCTTCCAACACTGGTCACTTCTTGTCTCCAGCTGGGCATTTGCCCTCATGCGGGTAGGATTATCTGCACTACAGGAATGAGCAGGTGGCAGCCAGGGTTTTGATAGCTCCATGCTTGCCTTTTGGGGTTTCCTTGCAGACTTCATTGACTGGCTTAGTCTTTAGTGCTCAGTGCAGGGCAGTGTGCATGTGCCAGGCACGTGCCTTTGACAACTCTTTGGACTTTTCTAGAGTGAGCATGTCCTTCATTGGCATGTTAGGTACCTGCAGGATCTGCTCTCTGAGTCTGGAGGAGGCACATCCATGGATGAACTGTGTGTGTACTTTATAATCTTCATCAGGTAGGGTACAGGTGCTGGCAAGTTCTTTGATGTGGGCGAAGAATACGTCAACAGACTCTTCTGGTTCTTGTCTTGAGGAGGAACCTTTCATAGTCCAGGATAAAAAACAGTTCAAGGTACTCTGTGATTAATCTCTTCAGGGCATATCATATGTGGAAGGGGTCACTGTTTTGACTGCTTTCTTCACAATCTTTAGAAGGTCTGCTCCTGCAAGGTTAATGAGAAGTGGCCCCTTGCGTTGTTTGGCAATATCCGTGGCCAAAAAGTAGGTTTCTAGGCAGTTGACCCGGTCTTTCCAGTGAGCTGCATGCGTCGGGATGGTCCTGTGATTGCAAAGGGTTCCACGGAGGAAAGCAATTGATGCCATGAGGTCGGCGAGTGGCTATGGTTGTGCTGCTGTCTGATGGTGCAGTGTGGTCGGGGTTATTGTTACTTGGACAATGCAGGTGTGTTGCACCATTTCTTCTGTTCATTGGATATGCTGCAGTAGATCACCAGGCTTGGGTTGTATTGCTGATGTTGGGTTGAGGGTGAAGCTACTCGGTTATCAGTGTGGCTGCTCTTGGACGTCCGAGTGGCATCCTCCCCTTTGTCAGAATGGTTAGAACGTCTACAGGTCTGACAGGGCAGTTGACAGGGCCAGCCTTTTCTCTAATGTGGCGCTGTTGGAGTGTGCATGTGTGGTACAGCATGCGCTGCTGACCTGTTGTGAGCGTGTCAGTAACTTGGGCCTCAGTGATTCCTTCTCCACCTACAGGCAGACTCTTGCTGTACATATGCCTGTTGAATTTGTGAGGCTGGGCCTGCTTTCTTCCACTGCCCAGGCTCTGTGGGGACTCTTCATGAAGTGGTGTCAGGACGACAGGTGTTCCCGGAAGAGGCTGCACTCTGCAACTGTCTGCGGTACAGGTGATACGGGCACCTCTCCTAAGACGGTGCCGAGGGGGCACATGGGTCTGCGTGTGGGGCCAGGCCCTCTCTCTCGGTGCAGAGTTGATTGCCTCCCTTGAGGCGGAGCTGGGGATCTCCATGGGCCTGCGTGCGAGGCTGCACACCATGTGACCCCACTTAGTGTTGTATTGATCGAGGCATCGCTGGGCTGAGAGATGCCGGGTGAGGTCTTGCTGCTCAGTGCAGAGTGGTGCTGCTTGCCTTGGTGTGCTGCTGTGCGACTTGGCAAAATAGCGGGTCTGTGAGGGAGTTACTGCAGGGTAGCACAAGGTAACAGGACTGCGCGGGGTTCAGTACTCCATTGTCACCAATGTAGAGTTGCGCTTGCTGACTCAGCGCGCATAAATGACAAAGACACACCAGTTACTTGATGAACCTGTTTTCAGGGCAGCAAAAATCTCTAAGCAGGACAAACCTATTTTTCTTGTCACCACCTGGCAAACCTTATCACCTTGCCCCAGTTCTCCAAGGGTGGAAAAAAGACTAAGTCTAATTTTTTTGTAACTGCTGCAGCGCTCAGGTCCCCAGGACAGGCTTCTAGGCACCAGGTCTCTCTCCCTCCAGGGCTTCTGCATGGCCTAGTCCTAAATGGCCAGATGGGCCTTCTTGGAGCCAGGAGTACATCTGCTTTTGTCTCTGGACAAGTGCAAATAGGAGGCAAAAACTTGACACTTGGAGCGCAGGTCCAGTCCCTGGGTGCCAGCAGGTGCCATGATTCATTGAGTTTTCTTTATTCCAGCATAGCTTTCTTCTTCAGGTGTAGGCTTCTCAGGTTCAGTAACATTCCAAAGAGGTGGTGATGAGGTGCTAGTCTTATCCTGTACACTAGCACATGATTGGAGATTGTTCGACACCCAATCCTGTCGACTATCTCAATTCCATTCAGAAATATGTATTGGGCCACTAGAGGAGAGATGAGTAGCAACACTGGTTCTAAGCCAGTTTTGGCTCAGGCAGCACAACGTATATTTTTCTGAAGTTATTTTCCATTGAAGTTATTTAAAAATATCCTTTTACCATGAAATTAGATCTTCACAACTAAGGGCCTAATTACAATGTTGGTCGCATTAGTGTCCAACTGACATTATATTGGAAACGGACTGCCAGACAAGAAGTTGGCGGTTCTGCTTCCACAGTTGCTGCAAAGTGTATATTTTCTATTGGGGCTTGTGCTGAGGGTTGCAGCACCAGCCTCAATCGAAAATATACACTTTTGAAACATCCCTACACTGTGTGGCATGCATCATGTGGTGCCTGCAACAGTGCAGGAATGTTTAGGGGGGCACATAGGTGCCCCCTCCCATGCCTCATAGTGGAGGCAGCGGGGAATGGGGGCCCTGCTAGGGGGCCTCAGAGTCACTTTCCAACAGCCTTTCCATGTCAGAAAGGCCAACATGGAAAGGCTGTGGGAAACGGACATCATAATCCCGATAATCAGTCCTTCCGATGGGCTCCTTGAGCTGGTTGGAAGCGGAGTGGAATCCCCCCGCGGGTTTCTCTCCAACCGTTGGTATTGTAACACGGCAGTTGGAGGGAAACCATTGATGTCAGGTGGAAAGCTTCCAACTACCTGTCGGATGGCTTTCCACCCGACATCGACTTCAGGCCCAAAGTGGAAAATAGCTTTTGATCAGTATAATGGTATTTTCTCAGGTAAAGATTAAGAATTAGAGGGTTTCAATATACTTAGCCAGTTTATGGATAATCTGGCAGATGCATCTATGTAGGCTTTTGCGAGTCCTTAATTGCGATTATTAAGGAATCGCAAAAGCCTATGCATGTAGGAATCGTTATGAAAATAGTGATTCCCACACATTCCTTAATTGCGACTCGCAAATTGCGAGCCGCAATTAAGGAATGCTGTCCCATTCATTCCTCTGGGCCTCCAGGCCCATAGGAATGAATTGGAGATTGCATGAGCAATTTGCGAGTACCAGTAGGTACTCACAAATTGCTCATGCAATTTCAAGGGTGCAAGGGTGTCAAAATGACACCCTGTTGCACCCCTGAAATTGATCTGTGCACATATGTTGCACACACACATGCCCTAAGGGCATGTGTGGGCAACATGAAACTTTGAAAAATGCACAAAAGTGCATTTTTCAAAAGTTTTTGCAAATTACCATGAAGTTCAACTTCATCGTAATTTGCGCCCCATTAGCGAAATTGCTAAAAAAAATTGTTTTATTGCATTGCATTTAAGGAATCTCAATTTGGGATTCCTTAAATGCAATCGCAATTTAAGTAATCGCAAATTAGAGATTCCTTAAATTGCGATTTTTGCATATGGGATGATGCATCCCAAATGCAAAAATACCTGTCACAAAGGGGCAGATTCTGAGAATCTGCCCCTTTGAGACCGGTTTTTGCTTTGATGCATGTGGGCCAATCATACTTGACCTAAAAAGTGGAAACAGCTTTTAGTTTAGTATTGTCACCGTGATAGCACATTATTTCACATATGTTGTATTTAAAAAAAAAAAATAATTAAGTACCTAGCCCGGTACCTTTACAAGACAAACTTTAGTGGTGATCTAATATTATATATAAACATGGGGTTTTCTACATTAGAATGGCACTTTTTCTTTCCATGTGTCACTGTGGGGGTTTTAAACTGCAGCCCAGCAAGAGCACAATAGTGCTCATGGCAACCATATATTTTTGTAATATATGTGGGTGGTGTAAATACACACTACAGCTCACCATGATATTTAAGTTCCATGCTCCTGCTGCATGTTTTGAACCAACTTGCAAAGGCCTTACAGGATAGTTAAATACAATAGTTGGGTGGAACCAATTCTGTAGTACCATGTTCGGGGCAGGGCACTTTGACACTGATTGGCATCACAGAACGCTGAGTCCAAACACCAGTAGAAACAGCTCCAAAAGGAAAGTGAAAAATCCAAGGTGACTATGCAGAAAACATGAGTTTGCTACACTCAAAAATTAAAATGTTCCGTACTGAAATCCCATCACTTGTAGTAATTCGAACTCTAGCCCTGGCAAATGTTCCTTATGGAATTTTACATTTTATGTTAGATTAACTTAAAAGAATCTGGATACAAGGCGGGAAACCTAACAAAGTCACAAAAATATCAAACAAAAATCTTATTCCTAGCCACAAAAAAAGCCTAATAAATGTCAACTACTTCATTATAGTAACGGTAATGCAATTAGATTGAATTTGAATAAATCAATTTTATACAAAAGTCACCACTAATACTAACAGGTGGGAAATATCTAACTTTTGTACTTTGATCAATTTACTTTGAAATAAATTATATTTCAGCAATAGTGGCCTTTAAACCTAATGTGTGACACATAAATATATTACAAAATAATTATATGAAATGAATCCAGGGTTTAATTGGAATGAAACTAGGGTCTTCTATCATATCCTTGATGTAAGTAACAGTCAGTCGAAATTGTTGATAAAACATGACCCTATATAACACTAAGGGCCATATGTAGGTAATCTACAGTTACCAATTCTAAAATACCGAATTTTACAGATTCGGTATTTCAGAATCGGTAAATGCTATGTAGGAAAATATTCAGTAGGAATTAATGAGAATTACCGATTCGGTAAATACCGAATCAGTAATAGGGGGAAGACTTACAAGGGTGGCAGGGTGTCACATTGACTCCCTGTTGCACCCCTGAATAGTGCATGGGTGCACATGTGGCACAAATACATGCCCTAAGGGCTTGTATGTCTGCCACATGTCACTTTTGGAAAAACACAAATTTGCTTTTTCAAAGGTTTTCGATATTTACCACCAACTTGTAGTTGGTGGTAAATACCGAATCCTTAAATGAAAAATGCACTCACTTGAGTGCTACCTACATTAAGGATTCAGTAATTTACCGAATCGGTATTTAAAAATTTGCTGGCAGATGCATCAAAGTAAATACCGGGAGCAAATGGGCAGATTCTCAGAATCTGCACCTTTGCTCCCGGTATTTTTGCATTTGGGATGCATCATCCCAAATGCAAAAATCGCAATTTAAGGAATCTCTAAATTGAGATTCCTTAAATTGCGATTGCATTTAAGGAATCCCAAATTGAGATTCCTTAAATGCAATGCATGAAAGTAAAAAAAATAGCTAATTCGCTAATAGGGCGAGCAAATTACCATGAAGTTGGACTTCATGGTAATTTGCTAAAACTTTGAAAAAAGCACTTTTGTGCATTTTTCAAAGTTTTATGTTGCACACACACATGCCCTTAGAGCATGTGTGTGTGCAACATATGTGCATAGATCAATTTCAGGGGTGCATCAGGGTGTCATTTTGACACCCTTTCACCCTTGAAATTGCATGAGCAATTTGCGAATTCCTACTGGTACTCGCTAATTGCTCATGCAATCTCCAATGCATTCCTATGGGCCTGTAGGCCCTCAGGAATGAATGGGGCAGCATTCCTTAATTGCGACTAGCAATTTGCGAGTAGCAATAAAGGAATGTTAAGGAATCGCTATTTTAATAGCGATTCCTACATGCATAGGCTTTTGCTATTCCTAAATAGCGATTCCTTAAAAGTCGCTATTTAGGAATAGCAAATGCCTACGTTGATGCATCTGCCAGTTGGTAATTTACAGATTCCGTAAATTACCATTCAGTAAATTACCGAGTCCTTAAACATGCCTTCTACATCTCAAATGCCCAATACCGGTCGGTAACGGCCGAAATTCGGTAATTTCGGCCGTTACTGACCGGTATTGGGCTACCTACATCTGGCCCTATGCCATCAATATACCTATATGGAGGGATTTGAATGTAACCTAGTTGTTGAGATTTCCTGAAGGCATGGCCCTTTGTTATCCAAGTAGATTGTTTTGATTTGATATTGTTTTGCTAATATTGTAGTACCTCTCTTTGTAGCTTGATGTACTCAGTAATCTCCACAACGGCCCCTCGCGGCGGGATGCCTGTCTTTCACCTTGTGGATACCCTGCCGGGGTTATCTCGAATACCAGGACGGGTTCCCTAAGCAAGCGCTTAGATACCGGGTCGGGGATTTGCGCTATATAAATACATGTACATGTACATGTGTGACTTGTATCGCCTATATTTTTATTGTTTAGAATCAATACATACCTAGATAAATGAATTTCTGGATCACATCCTGAAAAGATAAAAGAAAACATGAGAGTTAGACATGGACAGCTATTCAACAATACATTTTGAGGCATATTCTAAAGATTTTTTTTTGTTGCAAGTTACATTGATGAGCACACCCAATAAACATGTCTGCCTTCCTCAATGTGAATGATGAAACCTGACCATCAACTAATTTGTAGTATTAATTGAATTAAAGTATTTGATCTATTTGTTTACTTAAGAGGTCTGTAAAACTGTCACTCTGAAGTCAATTATCTGAGGGCACATTTCCTTCAAGATCATTTTGTTCTCATATTGATTAACAAATATGTCTCAGATTTAAAAAGAGGGTAAATGTACACAGTTGTCTTCTGCACATAAACTAATTAGGAATTCAGTTCCCAATTCTTGTAAAACGTTGCTGTAATTATATTGCATTCTTCAATGCAAGTTTTATATTCACACTCACTGTTCCTTGCCGTCTCGCTGTTCTTTCAGCTCCACACTCTTCAGAAATGGAATAACTGTAATTTTCTTTTACACTTTCTCATATTTATGGTGACCTATTGGTCCTATATGCACTCTAGTGCACCTAACCTGTGTCCTTAATTTGCCTTCCCCACCTACCAAACACTAAGGCCCAGATTTATAAAGATGTCACGGATCACAGAGCAGCACTCACAGTTTCTGTGATGCGTTGCGTGACATGGAGACAGCGGGAAAGCACCATATCTGCAGGATCCGGTTCTCTGCCTAGGACTGGCACACAATTAAGCTGCCTAGTTAGTGAAAAACACAGACCTTTGCACCATTGTGCAAGGGTGTGGGCATGAGTCTTGCATAGGTTTTGTAGTGGAAGAGTACCAAGTTCAAAATACTATGCCTAGATACATTTTAAAAGTTTTTCTACTTTGGTACAGCGCAGCACACATGCAAAGAGGGAAAAGTTAAGAGAAGTAGAATCATTTCACCTTAACGCCTGCTTCAAAGCGGCATTATTGTTAGTAGGTAAGGTGTTGCATCAAAAACCATAGGTGGCTGCATGAAAAGAAATGCGTTACTTACCTGTAACTGCAGTTATCCAGTATTGGTGTCTTTCATAGATTCACATGCCTGAATCATTCCCCATCGTCGGGATGGGAGTCCCCGGTACATAAATAAAGTAATGTCCTATAGACATATAGAGAAATAGGCCCACAGGCCTTACATTAGTAACATATCCATGTCCTTTTGTAAAAAGGACCAAACTCTAGAAGAGAACCAATCAGCTGTCACCTCCCTCTAGAACCTTCCTGGAAGGAGCCTCAGTCCCTCAGATTTTCGTACGCACAAAGCTAAGTAGTCCTGCCACTGAGAGAATTAGGTGAGCCCTTCCAGGGAAGGCAGGAGGGTTGCATGTGAATCTATGAAAGACACCAATACTGGATAACTGCAGTTACAGGTAAGTAACGCATTTCTTATCCAGTATTATGGGTGTCTTTCATAGATTCACATGCCTGAATCAGAGTAGCAAGTAATGCAGAGAGCACATTTCCGATGGTACATCATATACAAGTCATTTGATAATAACATATCAAGCGACTAGCCAGAGCAAATATTTGCAAACAACAAGTACCAACAAATTACATAGTAGAGAAATGTGCGTACATGAAAAGGATGGATGGATGACAGAAGGCTCACCTCTAGTGAAATAGATGGTGAAGTACTGTTTGTCCCACCGCTGCGTCCTTCATAAGTTTTGTGTCCAGGCAGTAATGCCTAGTGAAGGTATGTGGCGACTTCAATGTTGCCGCTCTGCAAATGTCAATGATAGGCACACCTGCGAACATTGCCATGGATGTGGACATCGCCCTAGTAGGATGGGCTCGTACTCTGGAATGCAGCGGATGTCCTGCTTGTTCATGACAAAAAGAGATAGCCGCCGAGATCCCGCGGGAAATGCTCTATTTAGTGAGTGGAAGACCTTTCCTGGGCGTGCTGTAAGCTACAAATAACTGATTTGACTTTCTGAAAGCTTTTGTCTTGTCTATATAAAATTTTAAGCACCTTTTGAGATCCAGTGAATGCAACGACCTTTCCGCTGCCGTAGTGGGATTCGGGAAGAAAGAGCGCAAAACCACAGGCTCATTAAGATGGAAATCCGATGGGACTTTTGGAATAAACTTTGGATTTGTTCGCAAGATCACTCTGACTTGTTTAAATTGTAGGAAAGGATCTTGAATTGAGAATGCCTGCAGCTCACTCACCCTCCTCGCGGAGGTGAGCGCAAGAAGGAGAGCTGTCTTCCAAGATAGGTATTTCAGGTCAGCCTTGTGCACCAGCTCAAAGGGATGCTTCATGAGTTGATTAAGGACTATATTAAGGTGCCAGGCAGGTGGCAACATTTTCACCAGAGGGAAAGTCCTGTACAATCCTTTTAAAAATTGTTTGATCAGTCTATGAGACCAGAGAGAAGGACCCTCTGAAGATCTCTTGAAGCAGGATATTGCAGCCAAGTGGACCCTGATGGAGGAGTGAGCAAGGCTCGATGTTGCCAAGTGTAAAAGATAAGGTAAAACCTGCTCTGGTGAGGAAGTGAAAGGGTGTATTCCTCGATCTCTACACCATATACAAAACCTCTTCCATTTCAGAGAATATGTTTTATTGGTGCTATTCGCTCGAGCCCGAGCTAGGATGGCTCTACAGTCAGCTGAAATATTCAAATTTCGAAGCTCTCGGAACTCAGGAGCCAGGCGGCTAACCTGAGAGATGGTAGATTCGGATGTTGGACTTGCCGGTTGCTCATTGTGAGTAGAGACGGACACTGCTTCAAACGGATCGGTGGCTCCAGAGATAGGCGGTGGAGTTACTTGTACCAATGCTGTCGTGGTCAAGTTGGGGCTATTAAAATGAGAGTACAAGGTTCCGCTTTCATTTTTCTGAGGACTCTGGGAAGCATCGGGAATGGCGGAAAGGCGTAGGCAAAAACGTTGCGCCATGCAATCGAAAATGCATTCCCTAAAGACCCTGACTGGGGATGCCAATTTGCGAAGTGTGGGCATTTGGCGTTGGCTCTTGTTGCGAATAGGTCGATCTGTGGAGTGCCCCATCTCGAGAAGATTTGGTTGAGTATCTTCTCATCCAGTTCCCACTCGTGAGATGCTGTTTTCTGTCTGCTCAAGGAGTCGTTGAGTACATTGTCCATGCCTGGGACATACTCCGCCCAAAGGGATATCTTGTTTGAGATTAGCCCATTCCAGATTCTCTGCGACTCGCGAGAGAGTGTCAGCGAGCGTGTCCCTTTCTGCTTGTTGAGGTAGTGCATCGTCGTGATGTTGTCTGTCCCGACAAGCACAAGGGAATTTTTGATTCTTGGCAGGAAAGCCTGAAGGCCAGGAAGACCGCCCGCAGTTCGAGCTGATTGATATGAAGTTTCCTCTCCATAGGAGACCACTTCCCGCTTATCCGTAGCTCTTGCAGAAAAGCTCCCCAGCCTTCCAAAGAAGGCGTCTGTTGTGATAATATGAAGAGCAGCCCGGGAGCAGGAATGCCAAGCCTTGAGAAAGGTTTCGAGATGACATCCACCATTGCAGGGCTCTGACCATCCGAGGATTCACTTTTATGTGGTCGAATGACCCTGTGCATTGGACCCACTGCTTCAAGAGCGCCTCCTGTAGAGGTCGCATCCTTAGACGACAGTGAGGAATCAGGAGGATACACGATGACATCATCCCCAGAAGGGATTTGAAGGGGTGGACTGTCAAGACCTTCTTCGAGGCTACTATAGCAGCTAGTGCCAGGAGCTTGTTCATCCTCTCTCCGGATGGGAAAGCTTTTGCTGAACGTCTGTCCAGGGTTGCACCTAGGAAACTGATGCACTGAGAAGGTTGTATGACCGATTTTTCCTGATTGAGTGTGAGACCCAAGCAATAGAAAAGCCTTAAACAGGCCTGGACGCGTCTTCTAAGGATGGAGCCTTGATCGTCCAGATACGAAAAGACTTGGTGATGGCACTGTCTGAGATATGCCGCCACCTGAGTAAGACATTTCGTGAATATGCGAGGTGCAGACTTGAGCACGAAGGGCAGAACGCAAAACTGAAAGTGTCTACCCGCTACTGCAAATCGCAAATACTTTTTGTGATTCCTGTGAATTGGGATATGGAAGTAGGCGTCCTGCAGGTCTAGGGACGCCATAAAATCTCGCTCTTCCAGTAGTTGCAAGACCTCCTGGATCGTTACCATGCAAAACTACTGCTTTTTTAGGAATTTATTGAGGGCCCTGAGGTCCAAGATTGGTCTCCACTTTTTTTTTCTTTTTTTTCCCCTCTGGATCAAAAAGAAGAAGGAATAAAATCATGTTCCCCTTTGAGATGGAGGTACTCTCTCTCTATTGCTCCTTTCTGCAGCATAATCGAGATATCTTGTAGAAGCAGCCATAGATTTTTCTGATTTACAAAAGGGGGTGGTGATGAACAGAGTGTCTGAGTTAAACAGACCACTCTTACCCAGTCCAAAGATCAGGGCTTGATCCATCACCGTTATTTATCTCACTGCCCCATCCCAGCTCAGAACCTGGCTATATGCAAATCAGTCTGTCCCTGGCCCAGTGCATCATGGGAACAGGGCAGACTAAACTACCAAGCCAATTCTTCACCAGAAAGGAGACAAGCTACCGGGGACCGGTTTCTGGCATTTCAGCCTTCTTCGGCCCGGCTTGCTTGAATCCTGATGGAGCAGTGAGAAAGGGACTCATGTCTGAGTATACCCTGCCACACCTATAGTGGCCAAAAACGATTTACAAAAGGGGGTGGTGATGAACAGAGTGTCTGAGTTAAACAGACCACTCTTACCCAGTCCAAAGATCAGGGCTTGATCCATCACCGTTATTTATCTCACTGCCCCATCCCAGCTCAGAACCTGGCTATATGCAAATCAGTCTGTCCCTGGCCCAGTGCATCATGGGAACAGGGCAGACTAAACTACCAAGCCAATTCTTCACCAGAAAGGAGACAAGCTACCGGGGACCGGTTTCTGGCATTTCAGCCTTCTTCGGCCCGGCTTGCTTGAATCCTGATGGAGCAGTGAGAAAGGGACTCATGTCTGAGTATACCCTGCCACACCTATAGTGGCCAAAAACGATTTACAAAAGGGGGTGGTGATGAACAGAGTGTCTGAGTTAAACAGACCACTCTTACCCAGTCCAAAGATCAGGGCTTGATCCATCACCGTTATTTATCTCACTGCCCCATCCCAGCTCAGAACCTGGCTATATGCAAATCAGTCTGTCCCTGGCCCAGTGCATCATGGGAACAGGGCAGACTAAACTACCAAGCCAATTCTTCACCAGAAAGGAGACAAGCTACCGGGGACCGGTTTCTGGCATTTCAGCCTTCTTCGGCCCGGCTTGCTTGAATCCTGATGGAGCAGTGAGAAAGGGACTCATGTCTGAGTATACCCTGCCACACCTATAGTGGCCAAAAACGATTTACAAAAGGGGGTGGTGATGAACAGAGTGTCTGAGTTAAACAGACCACTCTTACCCAGTCCAAAGATCAGGGCTTGATCCATCACCGTTATTTATCTCACTGCCCCATCCCAGCTCAGAACCTGGCTATATGCAAATCAGTCTGTCCCTGGCCCAGTGCATCATGGGAACAGGGCAGACTAAACTACCAAGCCAATTCTTCACCAGAAAGGAGACAAGCTACCGGGGACCGGTTTCTGGCATTTCAGCCTTCTTCGGCCCGGCTTGCTTGAATCCTGATGGAGCAGTGAGAAAGGGACTCATGTCTGAGGATACCCTGCTACACCTATAGTGGCCAAAAACGATTTACAAAAGGGTGTGGTGATGAACAGAGTGTCTGAGTTAAACAGACCACTCTTACCCAGTCCAAAGATCAGGGCTTGATCCATCACCGTTATTTATCTCACTGCCCCATCCCAGCTCAGAACCTGGCTATATGCAAATCAGTCTGTCCCTGGCCCAGTGCATCATGGGAACATCACCACCCCCTTTTCTGAATCATTTTTGTCCACCACAAGCGTGGAAGGGTATACTCAGATGTGAGTCCCTAGCTCATTGCACCATCAGGATTCAAGCAAGCCGGGCCGAAGACGGCTGAAATGCCAGAAACCGGTCCCCGGTAGCTTGTTTCCTTCCCAGTATAAGAATTGGCTTGGTAGTTTGGTCTGCCCTGTTCCCATGATGCACTGGGCCAGGGTCAGACTAATTTGCATATAGCCAAGTTCTGAGCTGGGATGGTGCAGTGAGCTGAAAAACGGTGATGGATCAAGCCCTGATCTTTGGACTGGGTAAGAGTGGTCTGCTTAATTCAGACACTCTGTTCATCACCACCCCCTTTTCTGAATCATTTTTGTCCACCACAAGCGTGGAAGGGTATACTCAGATGTGAGTCCCTAGCTCACTGCACCATCAGGATTCAAGCAAGCCGGGCCGAAGACGGCTGAAATGCCAGAAACCGGTCCCCGGTAGCTTGTTTCCTTCCCAGTATAAGAATTGGCTTGGTAGTTTGGTCTGCCCTGTTCCCATGATGCACTGGGCCAGGGTCAGACTAATTTGCATATAGCCAAGTTCTGAGCTGGGATGGTGCAGTGAGCTGAAAAACGGTGATGGATCAAGCCCTGATCTTTGGACTGGGTAAGAGTGGTCTGCTTAATTCAGACACTCTGTTCATCACCACCCCCTTTTCTGAATCATTTTTGTCCACCACAAGCGTGGAAGGGTATACTCAGATGTGAGTCCCTAGCTCATTGCACCATCAGGATTCAAGCAAGCCGGGCCGAACACGGCTGAAATGCCAGAAACCGGTCCCCGGTAGCTTGTTTCCTTCCCAGTATAAGAATTGGCTTGGTAGTTTGGTCTGCCCTGTTCCCATGATGCACTGGGCCAGGGTCAGACTAATTTGCATATAGCCAAGTTCTGAGCTGGGATGGTGCAGTGAGCTGAAAAACGGTGATGGATCAAGCCCTGATCTTTGGACTGGGTAAGAGTGGTCTGCTTAATTCAGACACTCTGTTCATCACCACCCCCTTTTCTGAATCATTTTTGTCCACCACAAGCGTGGAAGGGTATACTCAGATGTGAGTCCCTAGCTCATTGCACCATCAGGATTCAAGAAAGCCGGGCCGAAGACGGCTGAAATGCCAGAAACCGGTCCCCGGTAGCTTGTTTCCTTCCCAGTATAAGAATTGGCTTGGTAGTTTGGTCTGCCCTGTTCCCATGATGCACTGGGCCAGGGTCAGACTAATTTGCATATAGCCAAGTTCTGAGCTGGGATGGTGCAGTGAGCTGAAAAACGGTGATGGATCAAGCCCTGATCTTTGGACTGGGTAAGAGTGGTCTGCTTAATTCAGACACTCTGTTCATCACCACCCCCTTTTCTGAATAATTTTTGTCCACCACAAGCGTGGAAGGGTATACTCAGATGTGAGTCCCTAGCTCATTGCACCATCAGGATTCAAGCAAGCCGGGCCGAAGACGGCTGAAATGTCAGAAACCGGTCCCCGGTAGCTTGTTTCCTTCCCAGTATAAGAATTGGCTTGGTAGTTTGGTCTGCCCTGTTCCCATGATGCACTGGGCCAGGGTCAGACTAATTTGCATATAGCCAAGTTCTGAGCTGGGATGGTGCAGTGAGCTGAAAAACGGTGATGGATCAAGCCCTGATCTTTGGACTGGGTAAGAGTGGTCTGCTTAATTCAGACACTCTGTTCATCACCACCCCCTTTTCTGAATCATTTTTGTCCACCACAAGCGTGGAAGGGTATACTCAGATGTGAGTCCCTAGCTCATTGCACCATCAGGATTCAAGCAAGCCGGGCCGAAGACGGCTGAAATGCCAGAAACCGGTCCCCGGTAGCTTGTTTCCTTCCCAGTATAAGAATTGGCTTGGTAGTTTGGTCTGCCCTGTTCCCATGATGCACTGGGCCAGGGTCAGACTAATTTGCATATAGCCAAGTTCTGAGCTGGGATGGTGCATTGAGCAGAAAAACGGTGATGGATCAAGCCCTGATCTTTGGACTGGGTAAGAGTGGTCTGCTTAATTCAGACACTCTGTTCATCACCACCCCCTTTCTGAATCATTTTTGTCCACCACAAGCGTGGAAGGGTATACTCAGATGTGAGTCCCTAGCTCATTGCACCATCAGGATTCAAGCAAGCCGGGCCGAAGACGGCTGAAATGCCAGAAACCGGTCCCCGGTAGCTTGTTTCCTTCCCAGTATAAGAATTGGCTTGGTAGTTTGGTCTGCCCTGTTCCCATGATGCACTGGGCCAGGGTCAGACTAATTTGCATATAGCCAAGTTCTGAGCTGGGATGGTGCTGTGAGCTGAAAAACGGTGATGGGTCAAGCCCTGATCTTTGGACTGGGTAAGAGTGGTCTGCTTAATTCAGACACCCTGTTCATCACCACCCCCTTTTCTGAATCATTTTTGTCCACCACAAGCGTGGAAGGGTATACTCAGATGTGAGTCCCTAGCTCATTGCACCATCAGGATTCAAGCAAGCCGGGCCGAAGACGGCTGAAATGCCAGAAACCGGTCCCCGGTAGCTTGTTTCCTTCCCAGTATAAGAATTGGCTTGGTAGTTTGGTCTGCCCTGTTCCCATGATGCACTGGGCCAGGGTCAGACTAATTTGCATATAGCCAAGTTCTGAGCTGGGATGGTGCAGTGAGCTGAAAAACGGTGATGGATCAAGCCCTGATCTTTGGACTGGGTAAGAGTGGTCTGCTTAATTCAGACACTCTGTTCATCACCACCCCCTTTTCTGAATCATTTTTGTCCACCACAAGCGTGGAAGGGTATACTCAGATGTGAGTCCCTAGCTCATTGCACCATCAGGATTCAAGCAAGCCGGGCCGAAGACGGCTGAAATGCCAGAAACCGGTCCCCGGTAGCTTGTTTCCTTCCCAGTATAAGAATTGGCTTGGTAGTTTGGTCTGCCCTGTTCCCATGATGCACTGGGCCAGGGTCAGACTAATTTGCATATAGCCAAGTTCTGAGCTGGGATGGTGCAGTGAGCTGAAAAACGGTGATGGATCAAGCCCTGATCTTTGGACTGGGTAAGAGTGGTCTGCTTAATTCAGACACTCTGTTCATCACCACCCCCTTTTCTGAATAATTTTTGTCCACCACAAGCGTGGAAGGGTATACTCAGATGTGAGTCCCTAGCTCATTGCACCATCAGGATTCAAGCAAGCCGGGCCGAAGACAGCTGAAATGTCAGAAACCGGTCCCCGGTAGCTTGTTTCCTTCCCAGTATAAGAATTGGCTTGGTAGTTTGGTCTGCCCTGTTCCCATGATGCACTGGGCCAGGGTCAGACTAATTTGCATATAGCCAAGTTCTGAGCTGGGATGGTGCAGTGAGCTGAAAAACGGTGATGGATCAAGCCCTGATCTTTGGACTGGGTAAGAGTGGTCTGCTTAATTCAGACACTCTGTTCATCACCACCCCCTTTTCTGAATCATTTTTGTCCACCACAAGCGTGGAAGGGTATACTCAGATGTGAGTCCCTAGCTCATTGCACCATCAGGATTCAAGCAAGCCGGGCCGAAGACGGCTGAAATGCCAGAAACCGGTCCCCGGTAGCTTGTTTCCTTCCCAGTATAAGAATTGGCTTGGTAGTTTGGTCTGCCCTGTTCCCATGATGCACTGGGCCAGGGTCAGACTAATTTGCATATAGCCAAGTTCTGAGCTGGGATGGTGCATTGAGCAGAAAAACGGTGATGGATCAATCCCTGATCTTTGGACTGGGTAAGAGTGGTCTGCTTAATTCAGACACTCCCATGTTCCCATGATGCACTGGGCCAGGGACAGACTGATTTGCATATAGCCAGGTTCTGAGCTGGGATGGGGCAGTGAGATAAATAACGGTGATGGATCAAGCCCTGATCTTTGGACTGGGTAAGAGTGGTCTGCTTAATTCAGACACTCTGTTCATCATCACCCCCTTTTCTGAATCATAGATTTTTCTGATGCATTGGGCTGGGCGGAGTCTGTGGAGGGATTTGTATGAATTCCATAGAGTAGCTGAATCGTACTAATTGAAGGACCCAACGGTCCGTAGTAATCTTTTTCCAATTTTGTAAAAAGTGGGAAATCTTTCAATAATAATACTGGATAACTGTATCTTTCTTGATACATTGAAATGCCTCATTCACTTGTTTCCCAATAAAACTTCGCCATCGAAGGAGAGATTCAGGATCTCAATTTTCTTGGACTTCTAGTCTAAAGGCAGTCGCACTTAACCACCCCTGACGCCTTAGCAGCGTCGCTCGCCTCCTGTATATTGTCCACTGGGAAGACGTCCATGTTTGGTGCCATATCATACCACATATGCCTGTTTTATCTGCCCAGAATAGCAAGGGCATTATCTGCTTTGACTAAGAGAGCAGAAATGGATGAGAATCTTTTTCCTGCATTGTTTAAGCATCCCCCCTCTTCAGGGGGTATTGATATAGGCGCAGAGGGATTCTTAGAATTTTGTTGCACCACTTGCGAAAACACGGAATCAGGTTTTGGATGGCCCAGTAAACACGCTGGTGCGTCTAAAGGAGCTTTATATTGTTCCTCCAACCTGGCGAGCACAGGCGTAACTGTAGCAGGTGTCTTCATCACTTTGAAACCTTCTTCCCACACATGGTTAACAATTGGGGATAGCCTGGACTGATTTTTGGAATGGCTCCTTGAAATCGTATAGGAAGCATTCTGTTTGTATTGTCGCCATAGGAAGCTGGAATCTCTCGCAGCTCTCTCCATTATATTATGGAAAACTGCGGAGAATCTACCGGTCCTGGTGAGGGAGATGCCGGAGATGGATTCAAGTAATCCTCCCATTTTTTGTTGGGATCTGTTATTTATCCCTCTTCCTGGTCATCATCATCCGTGGTGACCGGATTCTGGTGGTGTATTATTTGAGGAGTTGTCAGCATAATTTATTGCTCCTCTTCCTATGAATCCTACTCTTCAAGTAGGTGAGTTCCTGCTGATTTCTAATTTTGGAATTTCCCTCGTCGACGAGCCCGTCGACTAGATCGCCGTCATAGACTATGCCGTCGTAGACGAGGCCGTCGTAGACGAGGCCATCATAGACGAGCCATCGTCGATGCCGTAGACAGGCCGTCGTAGACGAGCAGTCATAGACAAGCCATCGCAGACAAGCCGTCGCCGACGAGCCATTATAGGCGAGCCATCGTGGACGAGGCCATCGTAGACACGGCCATCGTCGATGCCGTAGACAGGCCGTCGTAGACGAGCAGTCATAGACGAGGCCGTTGTCGACGATGCTGTCGTCGACGCAGTAGACGAACTGTCATAGACGAGCCATCGTAGACGAGCCGTTGTAGGTGAGCCATCGTAGACGAGCCATCATAGATGAGCCCATCGTAGACGAGCCCATCGTAGACGAGGCCATCTTAGACAAGGCCAACGTAGACGACACTGTCGTTGATGCCGTAGATGAGCCGTCGTAGACGAGGCCGTCATCAACGGAGAGGCTGTAAAAGGCAATGATGATTGTTTCTTCGTCGACGATCCCGTTGATGATGCCGCTTCCTTAAGGGTCCTATGACGAGAGGAGGTGATTTTGACGGCTCAGAAGTCGTCTTTTCACATGATTTTTCTCCAAAAGCAAGTCCTTTACTCTCCTTTACCACAGAGTGAGGAGATTTTAAAGGACTGCACCCAGAAGACCCATGAGTGGTCTTTTTGAGGGCCTTCTCAGGACGTTCCCCTGAGGAATGAGTTTGAGGAGATTTTCTTCTCTTTTGAGATCTCCTAGATGTTGAGGACAACGCCTCATCACTGTCACTGGAGAAAATAGAAAACCTCCTTTCTGGTCTTAGCGTTTGATACCATATTAAAAGTCACCCTTCACGATCTCTCAGAAACTTACTTGAGAAAGTGCGACATACCTTGCAGTCTTTGGCCTGCGGTATAAACAATAAATGCAGTCAGTGTGAGGATCATCAGTGTAGAGCAACCTCTTGGAACAAGTTGCACAGGCTATAAATAATCCTTTCTTCTCCTCTTTAAAGAATGTATTTGAAGATAATCCATAGTAGAAAAGAATCCAGTAGAATTCCTGACAACAAAGTTATTTAATGAAGTGAAAAACACAGAATTTGAGCAGAGGTCAAAGGAGACTCCCTAGCACAACGTGCAGTAGAAAATCTGAGGGACTGAGGCTCCTTCCAGGAAGGTTCTAGAGGGAGGTGACAGCTGATTGGATCTCTTCTAGAGTTTAGTCCTTTTTACAAAAGGACATGGATATTTTACTAATGTAAGGCCTGTGAGCCTATTTCTCTATATGACTATAGGACATTACTTTATTTATGTACCGGGGACTCCCATCCCACGACGGGGAATGATTCAGGCATGTGAATCTATGAAAGACACTCATAATACTGGATAACGCCTATGTACCACCCATGGAATGCCTCTTTGATGCAGAATAATGCAAAGCAGACCTCTGTGCTGCTTTGTGTCACTTTCAGGCAGCGTTCTGTTATTAACATTAGTGAGGTAACAACTTTTGTAAATGAAATTTGGGATACAATATACATAGCAGAGAATATTCCTCCTACAATATTCTGATACCGAAAGAAGATGTTGTACTTCCTAACAGCTCTGTTAGCTTAAGAATTATCTGGACAATGTGTTTAACAAGCAAATTATTTGCCAAATGGTAAAAATATCTGAGAGACTCAGTTGATGGAGGCAATTAGCTGCATATAAGACATGCTGGGCTTAAAGGAGGACAAGCCCTTTGAAAATTACTTGTATTGTCAGTATGCAGATTCAGACAATAAGGGCCTGATTCTGATGCGATTAGGAAGGCCTCCTAACGGCATTTGCTCCGTCCAACTCGGATCGAGAATGTGTCTTTTCAACCGAGGGCCCGATTACGATGCGGTTAGGAACATAGGTCCCATTGAAGTCAATGGGAGTCCAACCAAATCGTATCCGGAAGCATTTGGATGCATTGTACTCGGTCGGTTGGACTCTCCCAATCCAATTTGGTTGGGAACCATTGCCTAACCCATTCGGTCGAGAAGCTTTTTAAACCGCATCAAAATCGGGCTCTATGTCTCGGATTTGCATGATTTTTTAATTAATGGAGTGGAAAGAGGTGGGCATGACATGTTTACCGAGGTACCTTTCCCATTTTTACTCATTGATGTGGGTTGAAGAGTTGTTGATTTGAGTCCCAATGCTGGCGAGTTTGACGACATTTACTTTGATGACATCTGAGGAGGCATCATCTACAGATCCCATGAACAACAATGTAGAAGGTTGCTTGAAAAGGCAGTGGGGCTGGAACAATTTTCACTGTGGGGTTTCTGCCATCAATGTTACATCATTGAAGTCATAGGAATTGTGAAAAAGACACCCACCACCCAAAGAACAAAGATAGAAAATTAGGCAAGCCATTTCAACGGGAGAATGGTAAAGGAGTGGTATGAAGTCAGTGGTGCATTCTGAATTGAAGCACACTGTTGCAAATACATTGCTAAAGCATGGTGTGGTAGCATTTAAGGACAGCATATTCATTGAAAGGGCCACTTAATTAGCCCAGATTTACTGATAAAACTATAAAGAGTATGACTGTCAATGTGCGGAAATCAAGTTTTAGTGAATATCATTTGCACAACACAAAGTAAAGTGTCTTAATTTGTTTTGATGTAATTGCAAACTTTGTTATCATCACACGTCAAGATTGAAAAAGAAAGTGCTTTATTTGTGCTTTCCAAGATTCTGATATATTTTAAAATCTAGGTACAGTTAATTTATAGGTATTTAAGAATTGCCATTGTACAGCTTTTCCTATCACAACCCCTTCATCTCACAAGATTGCCATATCTATATTGCTCATTCACCTTCCAACTCAATTCTAAAGAAATAACTAGACGGACCATTGCAGCCATAGGGTTAAGTGCAAAAAATGTACACAAACAGTATCATGAACATTTCAAATGTATGAAAATGATAAATATGTTCGAAACTGGGCGCTAACAAAGAATACTAAGACAAATAATTATTATTATTACTGTAAATATTCACATGCCACCCAAATATGCAACATTGTGTTACCAGTTATATACGTCAATTAGAGGCAGCAAGAACTAACAGCAGAACAAAAACTTTGTGATGTCTCTTTTTTTCACTTTTTATTTTTTAAACATAGCGTTTAGTAATGAACTCTCCTTCTAAAACCTGGTAGATAAAGGAGGGTCGTTATGAAGTACCACAGACAAAACCAGGAGTGAATCAGGGATTAGGCCCGGGTGAAATGTAAATTTTGCTCCTGTAAATTCAGGAATTTTGTATTATGCTTGTTGTGTGAAATTACGCCATTACACCACACCACTGCAATTACATGCCATTTTACTGTGAGTGCTCAGGAGCAACCTGAACAACCACAAAGTGAGCAGCAGTTTCTTGTGGTACTCCTATTTTTCACTTTATTAATGTATTTGTGCAAAATGCGTCTATGCACCAAATATTGACACAAGGACAAATTTCACACTAAATAATAGCCGTACACTTTCTTGCTTTTAGATTGGAGGAAGTCAACAGGGCAATTACTGCTCGCAAAGGTGGAATAGCACCTGGCCCAGATGCTATTCCAGTGGACTGGTACAAAGTTCACATTGCTTTCTGGGGACCCTTACTAACTGTTCTATTAAGGGCCTGCTGTAATATGGGCTTTCTCCCCACGTGGGCGAACTCAATAATTGAATTAATCTTTAAAAAGGGAAACCAACTTAATCCAGCGTGTTATAGGCCGATTGAACTGCTTGACTCTTTAGTGAAGATAGCGGGACGTATTACTTTGAACAGGCTACAAGTGTGGGCAGAATCAAATGATATTCAGTCAGACCTTCAGAAGGGTTTTTCAGTGGGGTTGGGACAGTTGAACAAAGCCTCAATTTAAGTATGTTAATAGGAAATTATACTAAGATTAAGGGTAGGAATTTATTCCTGGGATTTATCGATCTGTCCTCAGCATTTGATTGTGTCACTCACTCTAAGCTATGGACAATTTTGTCTGACATAGGAGTGGAGACACCAATCATGACCTTTCTGAGATACCTCTAAACATGATCTGAAGCTAGGGTTAGATACTGCATTATGGGAGAATACACACAGCCCTTCAGCGTGGAGAGAGGTGTAAGACAGGGTTGCATCTTAGCTCACTTTCTTTTCTGCTTATATATATAAATAATGTAGGTGCAGAGATGACTTTACATGCTAAAGACCTCCCACAAGCGGGTCATTGCCCAGTGCTGGCTCTCCTCTATGCGGATGATGCCGTTCGTATGGCCAGCACTCCTCTTGCCTTGCAGTCCCTAGGTAACAACTTTGTTGAATTTATGCAGGATCACGACCTGTTAGCCCTTGGATGCTAATGACAAGGGTAACTCGTCATGCACTGCCCATTCATTTCAATGGCATTTAAATGGAAATTATAGAATAGTAGTAATATTGCCTTAGCACTAAAGGGGTTAATCAATCCAAAACATTTATAATGAAGTGTGGCAGGAAAACCTCTACCAATTGTGATATAAAAATCAGGGACACCAAAATACATTTTACAAATAGCTTTTCATATTTAGGTGTCCTGTTCGATGAAGAAGGCAGGCACATGGAACTGTGCCACATCTACCAGGGCCTTATTATTTAGGAATGCCAGCATGACCTTATGAAACTTTGCCAGTAGGTTGGGCACAAATTCCTCAGCGGAGATAATTATGATTTACAAGGCCAAATGTATTAGTCTAGCATCATATGGGGCGGGGATATGGGGGCATACAAAATGTACAGCACTGCAACTGGTGGAGAATGAGTTTTTGAGGTATCTGCTTGCCACCCCCAAAAGTGCCCCTACATATGTCTGTCACGCTGAGCTGGGGGTCCAGTTCCTCACTGATCTAATCAGGATGCAACCCATATTACTTTGACATTATGGTGCAAATTATGATGGCGGTTTTCCCGCATCCTCCGGGCCGGCGGAAGCCACCGCCGGCCCGGAGGATGCGGGAAAACCGCAGCGGACTGAAAAAGACCCCCCGCCAGAATAGGATGGCTGGGGGATCGTTTTTCAGTCTGCAGCTTTTCCGCCGCGGTCGCCTCCCGTCCGCGGCGGAAAAGCACTAACATGGCTGGCGGTGTCTATCAGACACCGCCAGCCATATTAGGATGTCTGGAGGAACATGCCTGTACACTGTGGCATTTCCGCCGTGCAAAGGCAAACGGATTTTTGTTTGGGGGCCCGTTGCGGGCCCCCAGGGGTGAAGGGGGTGTGGGGGGGTGCACATGGGGGGTACCTATGGTACCCCCCTGCATTTGCCTGCACAAAGCGGCAGGCACCGCGCGGTGACTGCCGCTTTGTGCATGCAAATGCACAAATTACATTTTTATCATTGCGGCGGGTGCTGCTTCAAGCAGCACCTGCCGCAATGATAAAAATACAGGATGTGACCGCCAGGGTGGAGGTCACATCCTAATTTGCACGGAGGGACCGCTGCTGCCCCTGCGGACGGTCCCTCCTACTCTATGGTGGCGGACGGACTCAGGTCCGTCCGCCATTATAATCGGCCCCTAAGTCTGGACCTCAGAATACACCGCCCTAAATCGTGCTATTATTGGGTAATGTTTAAAATCAAACTTGTTCACCCTCATTCCTTGGTTGGCATATATCCAATGTTTATGCCAATACTTGGGGCAACTAGACTGTTGTGAGAACCCTGATTCCTTGGTAGCTATTAGTGGAAAAGCAATAAAAAATGAATGCACTCGCACCTAGAGAACCTTAGGTTGACCGCCGAATTACCAAAACCTTCTGTTCTAAAAATAAAAAACCTATTTTAACTTGTCACGATATGCATCCATATTTGAAAGAAGTATCTAATTCAAGGCACAGATTAGTCCTGACCCGTTTTAGAATGGATATTTTCCAATGGCTAGTCAGCTTTCCTGAAGCTAATGATTGGTCACAGAATGTAAGCAATTGCCCTTGCGACGGCATGATGCCTCAGACCTCCATGTACATTATACTTATTTGTAAATTTTATAATAAATGGAGAAAATGTTACATCCTACTCTTCTTAAGGTCTTACAGTTTACACAATGTCGTCCTGCATATCTTTTCCTGCAATCACTGCCTACTGTTGAGATTTGTTGTGGAATGTCAGCATCATGTGGGCTGTTTTTTTATGCAAGAAAGAATATTATAAAGATGACATTATACATTTTTTATACATTTTTATAAATGGTTAATTAACACACAGTGTTTTATCAATATGGTTTTATAATTATCATCTGGAAATATATTATATATTATGAATTTTAAGAAATCTCTAAAAGCTGCTATTATGAAATAGAACAAAGGACTATTAGAAAATCGGTAGGCAATAATGCATAGTGGACCCTTAGCTGAGGTTTTTGCATTTCTTCTTCTTCACTTTTCCTCTGCGTTAAAGCTATTATCTAAAAACAATGCATGGATGCTATAGATCATGGGTACTCGCAAACTTTCTCTCAGGGGCAAAAATTACAGTGTGGTTTGCAGAAGAGGGCCGCACCAATGGGGGCTGGGGTGGTGAGAGAGGGGGGCGGGGCTAGAGCAAAAAAACTGTGACCATGAGGTTGAACACAAGCCCCTGCAGCGGACGCCTTCATCCACTGAGCCACCAGACCCGGCATACACACATCTCTCTCTCTCCTTCTCTCTCGCTGTCGCCCTCCCTCTTTCAATCTCTCCCTCCCTCTCTCTGTCACCCTCCCTCTCTCTATCTCCCCCTCCCTCTCTCTGTCTCCCTCCCTCCCTCTCTCTCACTCTGTCTCCCTCCCTCCCTCTCTCTCTCTGTCTCCCTCCCTCCCTCCCTCTGTCTGTCTCCCTCTGTCTAACTCACTGTCTCCCTCCCTCCCTCTGTCTGTCTCCCTCTCTGTCTCACTCACTCTGTCTCCCTCCCTCTCAGTCTCCCTCCCACTGTCTCACTCTCTCTCTTCCTCTGTCTCTCTCTCGGTCTCCCTCACTCTCTCTCTCTGTCTTCCTCTGTCTCACTCACTCTGTCTCCCTCACTCTCTGTCTCCCTCTCTGTCTCTCTCCCTCTGTCTCCCTCTCCCTCTCTCTGTCTCCCTCCCTCTGGCTGTCTCCCTCTCCCCCCCTCTGTCTTCCTCCCTCTGTCTCCCTCCCTCTGTCTCCCTCCCTCCCTCGCCCTCCGTCTCCCTCCCTCTCTGTCTCCATCACTCTCTGTCTCTCTCCCTCTGTCTCCCTCCTTCCCTTGCCCTCCTTCTCCCTCCCTCTCCCTCTGTCTCCCTCCCTCTGTCTCCCACCCTCTGTCTCCCACCCTCTGTCTCCCTCTCTCTGTCTCCCTCAATCCCTCGCCCTGCTTCTCCCTCCCTCTCCCTCTGTCTCCCTCCCTCGCCCTCCTTCTCCCTCCCTCTCTTTCTCCCTCCCTCTGTCTCCCTCCCTCCCTCTCCCTCTGTCTCCCTCCCTTTGTCTCCCTCCCTCTGTCTCCCACCCTCTGTCTCCCTCCTTCTCACTCCCTCTCCCTCACTCTCACTCTGTCTCCCTCCCCCTCTGTCTCTCTCCCTCTGTCTCCCACCCTCTGTCTCCCTCCTTCTCACTCCCTCTCCCTCACTCTCTCTCTGTCTCCCTCCCTCTGTCTCCCTCCCTCCCTCGCCCTCCTTCTCCCTCCCTCTCCCTCGGTCTCCATCCCTCTATCTCCCACCCTCTGTATCCCTACCTCAGTTTCCCTCCCTCCCTCGCCCACCTTCTTACTCCCTCTCCCTATCTCTGTCTAGCCGAGGTGTAGTAATGATATTAGAAATATGTCAAAAAGCAAGAGCTCTTTGCCGCACCTTCTCCAGCATCCCCAAAATCTGCAGCATGTTATTAATGACACCCGAATGTAGAGGGTGTATGAGAGCTGGCTGGACCACCCCGGCAGAGATCAGGTGTAATCCGGAGGGCCGAGATTCCAAGTTAGGATGGGCCGACTCCGACTTTCATCCCGTCAGGGTTGATAAAAGAAATGCTACTGAGGGGAGCACGAGTTGCGCAGAGTGATCTCCGAGTTCACCCTCGGTTCAATCAGTCACGGGGCTTGTCTTTGAATCCTGGTCACTGAAATCGTGCAACAATTCCCGGATTACAAGAGAGCAGAGAAAGAAGCTAAGTGGGAGGACTGCTCCCCGCAGCTGCAGGGGTGGCCCCTGAGTCACAGGGCTAAAGGGGCTCCTGGAATTTGTTGTGTTAAATAACTATTCTGCATGTTATCAGCTATTTTCCAAGTTAACAAAAATGGAGTAGGAGTTAATACCTAACCCTCAGTAATGGTACCTACCATGGGGGTTAAATAGTTTTTCCTACTCTGCCTCACTTGTAATGGGGAATTTGACACAAGGGCCTTGATCATGAGTTGCATGTTACTGGCAGGTGCAAACTCCAGGTAAACAATGACACCGTGCAGTAACACCCTACCATTACTGTGCAAGTACAAGTTAATCTCCACTGAATGGGTACTACAAGCAGACCTAGTATTTCCACAATGTATCGCCTTGTCTGTGGGGTTTAATGTTCCAATTTATTATCTGATCTGAGCAGGTTGTATATGGGAGAAGGGACCTGTGTGGGACAGGGGTTGAATTAGTCTGTCAAGGACAGGAGACAAGGGAAACTGATGTGAGGCAGGGACACCCTCTCCCAATGCCATAGGAGTGGGCTGGGCGAGGCTGGTTCCAAGGGCTGGGCTGGTCTTGCATAATGAGCCTCATCTGATTTTACTGGCTGGGTTTTCTAGCCTGTTAAATTGAGCCCAGTGTTCCTGCTCCCAAGCTTCCAGGGCCCAAGATATCAGAGCATGTGAACAGCTTGCCAGTTTTAATTCGGCACATCAACAACAACGAGGCCCGGCCTATAATCGGAGCCAGGATTGGTGCAAACCAAGTAAAACGGCATACATAAACTACAGCAACTCAATAAAAGTAGCATGGCATTTTGTTTTAAGATCAGTACCTCTTTTGTGTCATCTTCAAAGACGTCAAAAGGGCTGCTTGACTCTCCAGGGCTGATTAGGAGTGCATCAAAGTCTTTTCCAACTTCAAAATTTCCAATTATGTCATCAAGGCCTAAAGCTGTAATGTTAAGCAAATACTTTTACTGGATTTCCTTCTCAATATGCATGTTATAAAATGTACCCAAGAAAATATATACAGAGCCGCAGATTGATGTGTTGAAGAAGCATTTGAGTGTGAATGAGTGAGGAGGTCCTTGGAAGAGTATAGGAAAAGAAAAAAACACAAGCAGTTTACTCTTCTCCAGCTTAGCATTCATAATAACTTAACTCCAGCTAACTGCAGAAGGGGCAGACCCAGGGCTGTTCTAAGATCAAAGCGTCTCTGATTTTGACAGATTGCCGGAGTTTAATGGATAAAACTCCATGCCCGGCTGGACATTGGATTCATATAGTAACCCATTGTGGTCTATATTATATTCTGTTTTTTGATTTCTCTGATTGCTGAGGACCATTGTTACATTTGATGAATAAAACTCCATGTCCGGCTGGACATTGGATTCATATAGTAACCCATTGTGGTCAATATTATATTTTGTTTTTTGATTTCTCTGATTGCTGAGGACCATTGTTACATTTGATGAATAAAACTCCATGTCCGGCTGGATATTGGATTCATATAGTAACCCATTGTGGTCTGTATTATATTCTGTTTTTTGATTTCTCTGATTGCTGAGGACCATTGTTCCTTGAAATTTAAAGATACGTCCCAGCAAAAGGTAGGGAGGGGCTTGCAAAAATCGGCAAAAGCATGGAATACATTCACATCACTATTAAATATTAATATAATTCCAGGTAAAAATATTACAAATTTTTATACTTGAAAACAGAACGTTTCAGAATCTGAACAGGACACATAGCAAAATAACAGTCATTTGCATTTTGTGGAGTAGACGTGTAACTCAGCCATCATTATGGAGACACATTATAAAGTCTATGCAAAGAAATACATGTTCAGAAAATTTTCTAAATGTATATTTGAGTGGGATCAGGATGAGGAGACAGGATGTCAAGCAGGTGAAAGTTTAATACCAGAGAAACAATCAGAATACAACTTTTAGAAGAAAATTTAGAGCTTGGGACAACTAAGCAGGAGCAAGTAGCAGGCGATGTCCACAATGGCTTCTACAGCAGCAGCAAGGCTTAACCGAGGCACTTGCATATGTCTTGAGATAAAGAAACAGCTACAGATGGAGAAAATAAGCTCAATTACAGGGCACAATTACAGGGATATAGGGTCCCTGCAGTCGTGAGATGGAAGCTAGTTAGTTATCTCTTATCTGACTTTTGAAAGCAAATTTGCTGGTCACAGCATGTTTAAAAAAGGATTTACGCAGGAGTTCTTGATAAAGAGCTTGTTGAAGAAAAATGCTTAAGAGCAGAATTGCCTTTTGAGCCTGCCTGGTATGAATGTAGTTCCTTGATTTTGATTCATTTCAAAGTCACTTAGGAACATGTATAATTTGCTGCCAAATGTCGGAATCAAACACACAATTTTCCCTAATGTTGGCAAATTTGGTGCTAGCATCCAGATCCCATTGTGTTTTGTGCATTGCACACAAAGTAAATGGCTCCCTACTTTGAAGAAGTCATCTTCTGATCATGCAAAGAGGTCCTCTGAGTTAAGCTAGCAGCTCCAGCACAGAAACTGCAAAAAACCTTCAAAGACAAAAGTTTATCTGGTTTATATTTGGCTTAGCTGAGCTGAGGTACCAGGCTGCTTTTAGAGGGTGTTTTTAGACCTGTTATTTTAGTAATTCTGCACTCACTTGCACTTTGTTGATCTGCTTCCCTACTGTCCATGTTCCACAGCGGTTTCCGTTTGATTGGATGGACCGTAGGAAAGGAGGCGGTGCTTGGAGGATTAACTTCCGGACAGCTGCTATTAGAGATGCATGGCATCATGGACGTACAGCAGACGAGTGCCGCTGGCGCGCCAGAGGCAAGCTGCAGGGCCGGCCTTAGGCATGTGCGAGCTGTGCACCTGCACAGGGCCACCAAACCCCAGGGGCCGCCACACCAGGCCTGAGGCACTTATAAATGGTGCGCGGGCCCCGGCCGGGGCCCCTGAGGCTCTTAAGAAATGGTGCGGGCCCAGGCCGGGGCCCCTGAGGCTCTTAAGAAATGGTACGGTGCCCAGGCCGGGACCCCTGAGGCTCTTAAGAAATAGTGCGGGGGCCCCGGCCGGGGCCTCTACCTACGCTCCCTGCCCAGGACCACCATGAGCCTAGAGCCGCCCCTGCAAGCTGGTCTGCGCCCGTCCGGGGCCATGGGCCAGAACCCCTGCCCCTTAATCATCAGGTAAAACTATGTATTCACCCTCCCAAATCAAAGGGCCAAGTGACTTGGGTAAAGACAATTGCCTCCTTTCTATGCACCTATCTAAAGGTGACTCGTCATACACATAATGTTCATTTAGGCTCTGTCCGGTTTTGGAAACTCAGTCAGATGTACATGCCCCCACATTTATAAAATGTTCTCTCTGAACTGTAGTTCTCTGCCTAAACACTCTGTTAAACTTAACTTAACATATTCTTAGCAAAAGAACAACCAGATGTATTATTTCTAACAGAAACCTGGCTTCGCAAGGACTCCACCTGATTCGACTCCTACTCTCCCTCATGGGTATAATATCCAGAGCAAAGATCATGAAAGGAAGAAAGGGGGCGGCATGGCCGTTATTTTTAAAGACTCTTTTAAATGTCACGTTGAGACTAACCCTGTCTCCGACAGTGAAAGTACAATTTTTGCCATATCGCTCTTTGCGACGCTCACCTTCTCAGGAATCTTAATATATCGACCTCCGGGCTGGGTGGGCAAAATTTAAATTCTCTTCCTGAAGTGGCGGCCTCATTAGCAAGCACATCTACAAACATTACACTTTTAGGAGATTTTAACTTACACTGAGACGACCTAAGTAAAACAGATGCCTGGGATCTTACCCAAGATTTATCAGTAATTCAATTAACACGAAAAGTCATAGACCCCACACACAGTAAAGGCCAAACACTAGACCCCGTTTTTACCTATAAAAATGAGCTGTCGGTTGGGGTACCCATCCCCCTGCCTTGGTCGGTTAATTCACTGATCCCTTTCTTTCTAAAATCCCCGACTCAATGTTATGTTACGGAATCTATCACCAGGAAAGTTTGCCCGTGGTCTAAACATTCCATGGAGTTCTGGTAGACTGTGCTCAATAATTCAAAGCCTACCCTAGACCCCAGTCCTGTTTTAGCATCCGAAAAATTCACACACTGGATATAGTCCTCACTTGACACAGTTATTCCTGTCAAACCTAGCCCCCTTAGGGCGAGAGAGAAAATCTCTCGGTGGTACTCGCCTAAGCTCCGGTTGCTTAAACAGACCTATAAATGGATGAGAGGAAATGAAGGAAGGACTACAGCTAGATCACTAAAATGAAATAGAGTCCATAAAACTTTACCAAGGTAAAATTAAAAAAGATCAGGCGCTTTATTATGAAATAAAAATTGATTCAGCAGCTAAGGCTCCCTGAGAAATCTTCGGTACAAAATGGGGGAGGGGGGGGTGATGGACGGAGCATCTGAATCAATCAAACACTCACACCCAGTCAAAAGATCTGGGTTTAATCCATCACCGTTCTTTAGCCCACTCTGCCACCCCAGTTCAGACATGGCTATATGCAAATCAGTCTGACCCTGTGCCTCATGGGAACAGTCCAGCCCGAACTGCCAAGCCATGTCTTCCCTGGACCGGAAACAAGCTTCCGAGGACCGGTTTCTGGCATTCCAGCCGTCTTCAGCCCGGCTTGCTTGAATCCAGTGGCAAAGTGAGCAAGGGACTCACGTCTGATCATACCCTGCCACACTTATGGCGGCCAAAAGTGGTACGAAAGGGGGTGGTGATGGGCAGAGAATCTGAATCAATCAAACACTCACACCCAGTCAAAAGATCTGGGTTTAATCCATCACCTTTCTTTAGTCCACTCTGCTACCCCAGTTCAGACATGGATATATGCAAATCAGTCTGACCCTGTGCCTCATGGGAACAGTCCAGCCAGAACTACCAAGCCATGTCTTCCCTGGACCGGAAACAAGCTTCCAAGGACCGGTTTCTGGCATTCCAGCCGTCTTCAGCCCGGCTTGCTTGAATCCAGTGGCAAAGTGAGCAAGGGACTCATGTCTGAGCATACCCGGCCACACTTATGGCGGCCAAAAGCTGTACAAAAGGGGGTGGTGATGGACGGAGCATCTGAATCAATCAAACACTCACACCCAGTCAAAAGATCTGGGTTTAATCCATCACCGTTCTTTAGCCCACTCTGCCACCCCAGTTCAGACATGGCTATATGCAAATCAGTCTGACCCTGTGCCTCGTGGGAACAGTGCAGCCCGAACTGCCAAGCCATGTCTTCCCTGGACCGGAAACAAGCTTCCGAGGACGGTTTCTGGCATTCCAGCCGTCTTCAGCCCGGCTTGCTTGAATCCAGTGGCAAAGTGAGCAAGGGACTCACGTCTGAGCATACCCTGCCACACTTATGGCGGCCAAAAGAGGCCGAAACCGGTCCTCGGAAGCTTGTTTCCGGTCCAGGGAAGACATGGCGTGGCAGTTCGGGCTGGACTGTTCCCATGAGGCACAGGGTCAGACTGATTTGCATATAGCCATGTCTGAACTGGGGTGGCAGAGTGGGCTAAAGAACGGTGATGGATTAAACCCAGATCTTTTGGCTGGGTGTGAGTGTTTGATTGATTCAGATGCTCCGTCCATCACCACCCCCTTTTGTACCGCTTTTGGCCACCATAAGTGTGGCAGGGAATGCTCAGACGTGAGTCCCTTGCTCACTTTGCCACTGGATTTAAGCAAGCCGGGCTGAAGACGGCTGGAATGCCAGAAACCGGTCCTCGGAAGCTTGTTTCCGGTCCAGGGAAGACATGGCTTGGTAGTTCGGGCTGGACTGTTCCCATGAGGCACAGGGTCAGACTGATTTGCGTATAGCCATGTCTGAACTGAGGTGGCAGAGTGGGCTAAAGAACGGTGATGGATTAAACCCAGATCTTTTGACTGGGTGTGAATGTTTGATTGATTCAGAGGCTCCGTCCATCACCACCCCCTTTTGTACCGCCCTGAGAAATTTTCAGCATTGCGAAGAACCTCTTAGAGCTCCCCTCTCCTGAAACATCTACTGTAGTATCCTCTGATCGCTGAAATGAACTTGCACAATACTTCCATGGAAACATTCAGGATATATACAATGCGTTTCCAGGCTCTCCATGTCCTAGTGACCTTTCAGTCATGAACAGGCCCCCAGACCACATTAAGCACAGTGGAGGAATTTCCAATCTTGGACCTGGATACTCTATCAGGAATCTTTGTTCAAATAGTCGGGTTCCCCTCTCGACCCGGCACCTCCTCACCCCTTGTGCAAGGTCAAAGAGGTGGTGCTTCCGGTTATACTGTACGTAATAAATCTCTCTAACACCACTGGCCAAGTTCCACCTTCTTGGAAACATGCCATGGTGAAAGCTCTATTGAAAAAGTCAAGCTTAAACCCTGACGTCTTTAGTAACTATCATCCCATTTCTTTGCTGCCTATGGTCTGTAAGGTCCTGGAAAAGTATGTTAACTCTATTCTCTCCGACTTCTTAGAAACTCATGGTATTTTGCGCTACTCTCAGACAAGCTTACGTCCTCAACATGGAACTGAATACGCACTCATTGCGGTAGTCGAAGAATCGAAAAAATAATCGACCAGGGAGGAGCAGTAGCCATTATCCTCCATGACCTGATCGCCGCATTTGACACGGTTAACTTTGACATTCTTCTTAACAGGCTTAGGAATGCCGGTGCGTCAGGTGTTGCCATTTCCTGGATCTAATCCTACCTGAATGGTAGAACATTCCAGGTCTTTGCGGGAGAAACAACCTCAAGGTGTCTATCTCTCAACTATGGACTACCTCAGGGATCGTCTCTAAGTCCTACTCTGCTTAATGTGTACATGAGACCGCTGGATGATATTATTCTGCCATATAAGATCAAAATTTTCACATATACGGATGATACTCAATTGGTAGTATCTTTAAACTCTCCCTCTGATCTGGAATCCTGTCAGGAGAAGGTGGCAACCTGGATGCAACATTCGTGTCTAGGCTCAATGGAGAAAAAAACGAAATAATGTGTCTGGGCAATTTGTCCAATGTTGATTTCAGACTGGCATGGCCAACCTGTCTTGGACCCACCCGACCCCAGGTCTAAGATCAAAAGCTTGGACGTCTTGCCGAATCATTCAAATTTGACCAGCAAGCAGTGGTAGTGACGAAAGCCTGTTAAAGTACCCTTAGAGTGCTGCGGAAAGTTCTCTCCCTCCTCCCTATGGGGGCCAGAAGAATTATGGTCCAGGCCCTGGTCCTCTCGCGCCTGGATTAGAGTAACTCCTTGTACCTGGGAACACCTAAATCCACTACAAGGAAACTACAAGTTGTTCAGAACTGTGCCGCTCCAGCTGCTGTTTGGCATCCTTAAACTCAATCAGCTAAGCCAGGTTTGAAGACCATACACTGGCTGCCCATCCTGGAGAATTTTACATTTGAATCCCTCTGTATAGCCCACAAGACCGTTAAGGGAAAAGGCTCTTCCATTAACAGGTCCCTTATCACATTTTATCATCCCAGGAAACTCCTCCACTCTGCGAGCCTGTGTATAGCCGTCATCCCTAAAATCCGAAGGGTGCGGAGTGGGGGCTGTTCCTTCTCTTACAATATAGCTAGGTTTTGGAATGCCCTTCCCGTGTACTAGCGCTCAGAGACTCACCATCTTACCTTCTGAAGGCGTCTTAAAACCTGGCGGTTGCAGAAAACTAACTTGTGAGCCACCCATCCTTCTCCCTGTTCTGCTACTAGCGACGGGATGACCCAGGGTAGCTATGGCTTAAGAAGTGTTGATTTATAATAATATTTGGCATGCCAAGTTTTTTGCATAACGGTCAAGGGGAAAATAAAGAAGGCAGTGAAAAAAGTTGTATTTCCCATTTAATCTCCCATGGGAATGTTTGCTCTTCACTACAGAAAAAAACACTGAAGAGATTGACACAAAACGACATTTTTTGCAGAAGAGTGCCTTACAAAATTGTGTCAGTTGTGCTTTAAAGGGTTAAAAGATAGAGAAATCTGTCAGTCCTCAAACTTGGGTTTATGGGTCCCTTATGGGTTTTGCAAACCTCGTAGAGACTCAGGAGGCCCAAGAAAGGCCTACAAGTCCTTTAGTTTTGGAAACCCAGATTTACAGTTTGCTAACCGATATTTAGGAGAAACAAACAAAGATTTAGAATCCACCTTGCCCAGGAAGGCATGAGGGGGCTGCCTGTCTAAAACCGAAGGCCATGTTCAGGGGGACTACCTGCCCAAGAGGGACTGGTTGTAACAAACGTTTGTGCATATTTGTCAAATGGCTTAAAGTTATAAGCAGGGCCATTGGAATTATGCAGCAGGGGAGCACCAAATTATGCAGTGGGGTTGACAAAATTATTCTATAAGAAAAGGGAATTTATGCACCACAATGTGGCACTTTCGTGATAGCATCACGTCATCATTTTGTAATTTCTACAAATGATAATACTGTCTGAGGAGAGATTAATGATACCAGTTTAACAACCAAATACAGAAAGAAGCAACTGAAAGATGATCAGTTAACCTTTGTAAAGTGCCTTCCACTGTGTGTGCACACGTCGTAAAGCTTTTGACCGGAAACACAACATTTTCTTTTGTTAAAATCTGCAAGATTATCAGTAGATGTTAGATTATGTGGCAAATGCAGTAGATCCATGATTATGTGAAAAACGCAGCACAAGTCACATAATTCCAGTGGCCCTTGTTATAAAAAAATTAATAGCTGTTTCAAGATAGCCCTACAATTAACCCTTTGAACATTAATCAATACATTTTACGTCAAAAATATCTAAAATATTTTGAACGGATTTACACCAATCCAAGCAAAGGCATACCTCTGCTTATGGTTTTCCTTTCAAGCCAAGTTTAGTTTAATTTGTTTAAGCACTTTTTAGGTTTCGCCTAGGCTGCACATGCGCTGTCTCAACGATAGATGCTGTATACAACTATAGTGGGGGAAGCTCCGCCCACTTTCTGGCTATCTTTGTCATTGGCCGCAATTGTAAATGCTGCATGCTGATTGCCTTATGTGAACTTAATCCCGCCTCCTGACGGCCATGTCGTCATTATTGTTCTTCCACAGCTAACGGCCCCATTACCTTTAAAAAAGTTTTGTTTCCCTGCCTCCTTCTGTTCCATCCTGCAGTTCGTGACTTCTCAGGCCAGCAGTACCGCCCAACCCCCTCCCGTCCATGCCTTCTTTCACGCCCGCACTTCTGTAGAGAATGCAATATGTCTCTCGTAAATAAGAGTCGTATTGCATTTTCAGTGCTTGTTTGGTCCGTGATTGGTGGTTGGCTTCGCACTCTTTGTGGCTTTGCCCGCAGCGTCTGCACCCGCCCCTCAGCGCTGCCTCTTTGCTTTCAGGGTCTCGGATGTCTGCATGTATTTTGAAATCGGGGATAACATCAGTACAAGGGTGAATCGTTCCCACACCTTCTGGGCAGCTATCAGCCTCCTCCTCTGACACGCTGAGATGGGATTCTATCAGAAGGCAGTTCCTGTTTAATGTGCGACCCAAATGCAGGGTCATTCTTCGAACTGCGACTGGGCGATTCCGCGGCCTGAAACTCCTGACTGCTGTGCAGTGCTTCCATCTTCGAATTGCGAATACGGTGGGACCAGAGCCACATCAGGCTTTTCGAGCTTGGAATGCGCTCTCAAGTTCACCGAAACATTACAAGTACATGTTTAAAGTGTCCCCTCTCTCGACTCAAGAGCCCTTTTATGCCATTCCGTGCATATGCCATCACTCAAATGGGAACTTCTTTGGAGCTTTACATTGACTTGACCACAGGGCAGCTCTGCAATCTCGCCCCAACTTTTGACTTTTAATAGACCATTTTATTGCTGTTTTGCTTGTTTACACTGTGCTATAACTCAAGTCGCTTTATGGTATCTCCTGTCACCCCCTCCCGTTTCCTACCTCTTGGTAGGTGCCTACACCTTTGTTGAAGGCTGAGTTAGAATGTTCAGGATTCGACCTCCTGTGAGAGTCCAGTCGAGCCGGGGGCACCGTTTGGTTTATACTTCAATAAACAAGCATACTATATAACTCGTTTGGACCCATTTTACTAAATTTTGGTGGCGACGCGGGTCCGGAGGCTGTGCCAGGGACAGTTTACATTGAGTGCCCTTCCCTGGTTTATGTGACGCTTGACCGGAGGATGAAAAAGAGATATTTTGAATACAAACAATTGGTATGAGAAAGGCATAACGATTTTCCCGGTGAGTGAAGCGCAGCTGGAGGCTACGGCGCAAAGTTAAATGTATTAGAACCGGTGCGAGAAGCTGGTGGAAAAGAAAAAATAACATTTGAGAAATACTCACAGCTGAGAGACTTGCCTCCTGCCTGCCTGTGTCTCGGCTCTGTCTCGGGGGTGTCAGCGGTAGTTGCGGTGTTGATCCATTTCAGAAGAATGAACTGACGTCGGAGTTCAGTGTTGCATGTACTTCAAAATCAGCACTGTTAAGGATCCTGAAGTCAATTTCTCCTCGGCGCTCTTGAGAAAATTCCTTATCTGATAGCTTCTGACTCGGCGTTTAGTTCCCTGCTGTGAAAGGAGTGTCGCAGTTCACTCCTGCTGCGCCGCTTTTGCCGAGGTCGACAAGAGGGTGCATTCAGTCAGCGTGAGCCGTTGTGCAGAGTGATGAGGTCTGACTCTTTTGCTGCGCTGTGATCTTGAGAGGAACAGTCTCCTGCCTGGAGGTGATCTTATTCTGCTATTGTTACAGGAATTTGAGGAAAGAGAAAAAGAAAACATCGACGCAAGAGAACTAAATGCTGCCCTCCTGTTTGTGACTGGAACTGTTTCCTACAGGAAGTTCCCGCCTCTTGGCTTTAGGTGGTACTTGAGAGAGCGCAATTTGAATAAAAAATATGTATGTACCATATTCACAAGCACATAACGAAAAACGTAGAAACTATAACGTGAAGTTAACACTTGTAGCGTAAAGTTAGCCGATGTAATCAATGTAATAGGAAATGTATCTGTAGGTATTCTATAAAGAGTATTAGAATTAGAAAGGCCCGTATACATAGTGGGCTAATATAGAAATGTATAGAAATGCTTAAGAACAGTAGAACGTGTAAAACTGAATATACGTGTGTAATTATTAAACGGAGAAAACGGCGAAAATGTAAAGCGAAGAAATGTGCAGAGTATGTATAACACGGTGTAAGCACGAGAATATAAATGTTGTATTCTATGTAGAATGCATTCACTTATAATCATTGCTTTGCTAAATTCGATTATATATAAATGTGTGTTAAAGGTTATAATGTGTAGAAGAGCTTGGAGGAATGTTAGGAGGGTTTGGTCATGTGTGATTTTAACCTAACTGACCAAGAGTTCGTAGGAGTGTAGTCCGCTGTATGTAATTTAGTGGGCTCACAGGAATTGTGGATAGCCTTGATCTGAATGTGCGAGACAAGAGTCAAAGGTCTTGCTAGATTTAAGGTGACAATGTTGGACGAAGTTTATGGCCTAAGTGAGATAAGAGACGCTTGGAATTTGGGTCTTGTTTAGAAATGACCGTTCACAGGACCAAATGAGGTTAAGAATATAGTCGTAAAGAATAAAGGTCTGTTGAGGTGATAGACTTTGCTCCGAAAGTGTCAATTGGAATGTCAATGAAGTCACCAGCAAGAAGACGAAGATGGTGCCTACGAAGCAAGGTCAACTTAACGGACGACGTGAAGAGATGAAGCTATGGAAAGAGCCAGAAATGACCTCATGTGAAGGAGTACGTGGTGGGCATCAAGGGGCGTTCCACCCATACTGTGATTGTGTATTTAGGGACAGTACCCCGGGGAGAAGAAGAGAGAGCAGATGGCCTGAGAGCAAGTTAGGAGCGAGCGCAGAGAGAACAGAGCGCAAGAGAGCAGTAGGCCGAGGACCCTTAGAGAGCGGATGGGTAGGCAGAGAGGGTACTGCTTCTCGACATAAGTTACCATTAGAGGCTAAGAGAGTTTGAACTTCTTTGGAAGTCAAACTGCTGACACCTTTTTTAGGTAAGGAACTTGCGAAGTAGGGATGTCACCTAGTACAGAGTAGGGACAGAATTAACTTGTTTATTCTTTTTATAGATGACGCAACGGAACCACCTTGTGTCTATGCTTTTTAATCTGCTGATATTGGAATTGACTTTAATTGTATTCTTTTGTAGACTGAGGTTCTTTAGGGAATTTATGTTCCTTTTAGTTCCTGTATACTTGTTGAATCTTATCCTGAGAGGATTGTATATGCACTTAATTCTGATTTTATATTAAACTTTTAAAACTTCATCAGTCGTAAGTGGTTCTTCAGAGTTGCGTCAGTTTATGGGGTTAATTTAACCTATGCGGGGTTTGTCTTTTACTCAATGACAGAAAATAATCGATCCAAATAGATGAATGAGATAAGTATCTAAGTGATCAAAAAGGGTATCAAAATCTCATTCCCGGCAGTTGGTAGCAGAGAAAGATGGTTTTCTTCTTGAGGAAGACAACCTAGGTTAGGTTTAGATTACCCCAAGGTCCCTAGTCATCGGCGACCAGAAGAAGAATCCCTGCCGAAGACGGTGCTGACGGTGCGTCGAGAGAAAAGCAGCAGAATCGGTCGAGAGTGAGTATAAGGGTCATGCGTTGCCAGATTGCGGTGTTTTATGTTGTACTTGTGTTGTAATGTCAAGCGGAGTTGAATGCCTGTAGTGTGATTGAGGGAAGGTTGTGAGCGCGCGCAACCGGATAAAATCTTAAGTTCAAGGAGAGCTTAAGTGGTTCGGGTGTATCGAACACCCAGAGTAATTGTCTACCATTGAAAGGGGGTCATGAGGTACCATTGATCGCCCGAAGGACCGATGATAGGGGGAGCGTAAGAGTGAGTGTATGAGTAACGGACGCTGGTCGTACGTTTACTGTGTGTAAGTAACCTATCAGTTAAGGCGAGCGTCTGACCGTGAGAGGAAAGACGTCTCGTCAGTTGAGGTGACAATTACAGTTAGACTGTGGCCGTACAGTCAGAGAAAAGTGATCGCTTGGACGGAAGTAGTCATTTTTCGGCGTATGAATGAAAACGCATGCAAGACCGTGAGACGAGTTGAGAAAGGAGGGGAACTGCTGCAGAGGGGACGAGTGACGTCAGCGTAGAGCCGCGCTGAGATTGGTCGGTCAGCGTAGAGCCGCACTGAGATTGGTCGGTCAGTGTAGAGTCGCGCTGGGATAGGCTGGTTAGCGAGAGCCGCGTAGGGATTGGTTGGTTTGTCATCGGGACGTAAACAAGGAAGAGAAAAGGAAAATCGTAGATTCTCGAAAATGAAGTGTTTTAAACGTTTAAGGGCAATCTTTAAGAGAGATAGAGGAAACTTGTATGCAGGAGAAGAAGCTCCACCAGAAGGCACACCAGCTTACCATATGGCAGTGAATGTAGGCTTACACTCAATATTATGGATCTCTGAGTGGAATAAGTTGACAGAAGGGAATAAGGAACTGACGTTTCCGAGATACGGGACGTTCAAGCTAGAAGTATTGAACCAACTGAAAGCAGTAATGCTCGCAACGAGACCTCTACCGAGGCCAACACAATTCGAAGCCCTTAGTGCATGGTTTAGAACGGCACACGAAAAGAGCTTGAATAGACGCCAAGAAAGAGTGAGACGATCAGTAAAAGCAGTGCAGGATGCTAAATGGGACGATGAAGCTAAAAAGTGGAGGGTGCAGAAGATAGAAGCAGATAAACTGTTCACAATGCTAGAAGCTACGGGAGAAAAGAAACCTCTAGAGGAAGATGAGGATAGCGAGCCAGATGAGGATCTGATAGAGAGACTATTAACGGATAGACCTCCTCCGTACAACAGAGAAGCCGAAAGTCCCGAACTACAACAAGGGGACGGAGCTAGATGGGGGGAATATAAACCGCTCCCAGTATCAGAGTGGGATTCCAAGAAAGGTGAGGAAGTACCTCAATCTAGTCCCGTACAGAGAGTAGTAGAAAGATTCGTGGTCCAGAAGGTGCCAGAAACGCAGCATGCAAGGTCGTATCAATTGCCAGACGCTCTACAAGTACCTGTTACCATAGGTCCTATAGTGTCAATCTACAACCCAGAGAGAGTCCAGCAGGAGGAACAGGCACGATGGGACAGAGAAAGGGCAGAGATGGAAAGTAGGAATAATACGATCAATTCCCAAAGGCAGTTGCTAGGACCAAGGAGTCGGAGTACCCCATTAGATTCAGCCACGGGTCCCTGGATAGAACAGAGGGAGAGAGGACAAATGGATCTGAGGGGACCGAAACCTAAATCCTTTAGGGAATTAAGTGAGTATTTGAAAGAATGGGATGCTGCCGAAGAGACTCAGAATAAAAAGTTAGAAACAGAAGCAGAATGGAGAGATCAGGATAACAGGATCCTCTCTCACTGCGGAGCTGGCGAAAGCAGTCCAGAGTGGGAGAGAGGGAGTCAAGGAAGCAAGGGAGATACTTGCCATACCACTAGTGGCAGTAGACAAATGTGAGACGACAGGAGTGCAGGGTGTGGGGGAGTGCCTCGCGTCATCCTTAGTGAGGGAGAACGAAAGACGCAGGAGTACCGAGATAGTTTCAGGTGCACTCACCATGCCCCGGGAGAAAACGTGCGACATTGGAGTCACGAGAATATAGAGAGTCGCGAAAGGTCTCGCCATACATCCAGTGATCACGGACGGGATCGCGGGAACATGGAGGACCGTGAAGGACCTTTCCATTTATTAAGTGACACCAGACAGCAAGGAAGTTGCAGTGATGTAGAACAGAACGGAAGATCCTATCTCGCATCTAGAGAGACCGAGCCGAAAAGACAGAATGTAGTAATGGGGAATAGATCAATGTTCCACCATACCCCAAGGGAGGATGGGAAAGCTTGGGATCTAGAGAGGTGGGAACAAAGAGAAGCAAGAAGAACTCCTCATAACTCACCTGCACCGAGACGTAGGGCTCATAGTGGGGGTGAGAGGGATGTAAATGAACCACCTAGGACAGAGGTACTGAAAGCTGAGATAAAGGCAAAACGGCTCGATGTAATGAGTTTAAAATCAGACTTGGATGAAATAATAGACAGCACATTGCCAATGGAAAGGATAGAGCTGTATGATCATGATGAAATACTGTTTATGTCTAAGGACGTTACTCGAAAAGCGAGGTCAGTTCATGAAAAATTATCTGAGTTGGCGGACAGGTATATGATAGACATGTCACGAACTAAAGCGTTACAGGGTAACCATAGGCTAAATTGCACGGATCAAGATCTAGATGATCGCAGGACGATTGGGCTGAAAGTACACATAAAGGAACTGATCCTGAGTATCAGAGTATGGAGGGATTTGGATAAATGGGAAGAAAGATGGTCTAAGAGGGGATCCGTCAGAAGGAGTGCACTTGCGAGGTCCCAAGATGGAGAGCTAATGCGAATGGAAGCTTTCCCTTTGCGAGAAATCGCGAACGGAAACTACGTGCATGTACCCTGGAGTAGGGGGGATTTAGCGGCATTTACCAATTCCTTTCCAAAACTCAGAGAGAACCCCGTTGAGTGGTACAAGCAGGTAGAGAGGTTTGTGAAGATCTCTAAGGTACTGTGGATCGATTTGAACACTCTGTTTGATATCGTAGTACCCGGAGATTTGTGGACGGCATGCAAACTTAGTATTGAATGGCCCGCTTGTGAACCCCCGAGGGATGCTCAGACAAACGGTCCATCAGAGAGAGTAATGGAAAAGTACGAGAGAGTAATTGCATGGTTAAGAGAGAAAGTGCCAGTGCAAGACATAGACTGGGTTAAGATAGATCGAACAACTCAGGAGCCTAAAGAGACAGTTCACGAGTTCTATGAGAGATTGCTGAAAGCATTCAAACAGTACAGTGGGTTGGATGTAATGGACCCCAAAGACATAGGACAGTTTGTGTCGAAGTTTGTCCTAGGATTGAGGCCAGACATAAGCCTAATGATTCAACAGCATTTGATTTGTTGGCAGAACAAACCTTTAGATGAGATTCTGAGGTATGCAAGGTACTGTAAAGCAAAGAAACTTAAGGAAAAGCTGATGTTGGTGCAGATGCAATCAGCTGGAAAGGGTGGACAGCGGCAACAGGGAACAGGAACTCCAGGAAAGAAACAGAATAATCAGAGCAGAGATGAGGAAGAAAGACCGAGACCGAGGGTAGATATCGCAACACTGAAAAAGACAACGAGGTGCCATCAGTGTAACGAGGTGGGACATTGGAGACGCGAGTGTCCCTATAATGTCGAGACGGGGGAATTAGAACAGGAGGAGGATGAGGTTCAAACCAGCATGGTTAAAGGAGCAGCAGTCCCGAAGGGAAAGTTCATCAAAGGGGGGACTCAGACTCCTCGAGCCCCGTTCCCTCAACCGCCTCGCATTACAAATGGAGGAAAAACCTATAGACAACTGCCACTGTTCGTAGGAGGAGAAGAATGCTACTACGTTGATCCTCTTACGGGGCAACGAGTGAATAGGGAAGAAGACTGTACTCTAGGTGCAGCCCTGGAGGTAGACCAGAGAGGACCATACGTAGAGGCTGAGGTGGCTGGATGTCCTACGACCTTTTTGGTAGATACGGGGGCAACTCGATCCACTTTGAGATCGGCGGTAGTCCCAGGTTTGCCAATGTCGGGAGAGACGATTCAGGTGGTAGGAGTCGCAAACAGGAGAATGACGAATCCTCTGACTGAAGCAGTGTCAGTGAAGATAGGGAATTACAGTGATGAACATCAGTTTGTGATCTGTGATTCTAGCCCTGTGTGTCTGTTAGGAAGAGATCTGTTGTGTAAACTAAATTGCACCATACATTGCACACCTGAAGGAGTAGAAGTGCAGACGAACGATGAGGATGCCGATTTTAAAGTTGTAAACTCGCAGGAATGTGTGGAACTATATCCTACCCTAACGGTGGAGGAGCTTCCACAGGACTTGAAGGAGACAGTGTCAGCTGAGGTGTGGGATTTCACTGGAGAAGAAATAGGACTGATCAAAGGGGTAGAACCGGTAAAGATCATGGTAAAACCCAATGCTGAGTATCCAAGAACACCACAATATAAGTTGACACCGGAGACAATTGCAGGAATAAAGCCTGTGATCGAATCCATGATTAAACAGGGAATACTGAAGGAGATCGTGGGAAGTCCATGTAACTCCCCGATTATGGGTTTGCAGAAGCCTAGTGGAAAATACAGAATAGTGCAGGACCTTCGAAAGATTAATAATATTGTTGTTTCATGTTGTCCAGTGGTACCGAATCCATCAGTGATATTATTCCAGATACCGTTCCAAGCTGAATGGTTCACAGTGATAGACTTATGCCAGGCTTTCTTTTCGATTCCTTTAGATGAGGAGAGCCAGTATCTTTTCGCTTTTAAGCTGGAAAATCGCGTTTTAACATGGTGTCGTATTCCCCAGGGGTATACAGAAAGCCCATCGATTTTTAACCAGCTGCTGAAGAAAAATCTTGAAAGTCTAGTACTGCCCAAGAACTCGGTTCTAGTCCAGTACATAGACGACCTCCTAGTGGCGTCAGAAACTGAGGAAGCTTGCAAGGTAGACACCATCACCTTACTAAATCATTTGGCCGAGAACGGACACAAGGTGTCTCCAAGTAAATTGCAGTATTGTCTGACCGAAGTGCAATACTTGGGCCACAGGATTGAAAAGGGAAAATGGAAGGTGTCTCCAGACAGAATAGAGGCGATCATGAAAATGAACGCGCCTAAAACACAGAGAGAAGTCAGGATGTTTCTAGGCATGGTCGGTTATTGTCGGCAGTGGATAGCCAACTTTTCACTGAAGGCAAAACCGTTACTACAACTGACGCACAAAGGAGTGAGTGATCCGGTACCATGGGACAAAGATTGTTTGATGGCATTTTTGCAGCTGAGGGAGGACTTGTGTCATGCCCCGGCTTTAGGAATGCCTGATTACGAAAAACCATTCTTGCTTTACTGCTGCGAAAGAGAAGGTTGCGCTTTAGCAGTTTTGGCCCAGATACACGGCAATGCGCGTAGGCCAGTTGCTTACTTTTCGGCTACATTAGACCCAGTAGCCGCAGCGTTGCCCGGATGTCTCAAATCCGTAGCTGCAACGGGTGTCAGCATTGAAAGATCTGAAAATGTGGTAATGGGACATCAGTTAGTGGTGTACGTACCGCATTCTGTGGAATTGTTAATGACCAGGACTAAGACTCAGCATTTGACAAATAGTAGGCTCACACGCTACGAGCAAGTCATATTGGCTGCAGAGAATGTGACCCTAAAGAGATGCTCTGTCTTGAATCCTGCTACTTTGATGCCACTTCCAAATGAGATTGATGATGAAATCTGTACAGATCATGACTGCCTTGATGTGACTGAACTATGCACCAAACCGAGACCAGATATCGTAGACGAGCCATTGACTGACCCCGATGAAATATTCTTTGTTGATGGTTCATGCGTAAGAGACGATATCGGTCAGCTGAGAGCAGCTTATGCAGTTTGTACAATTACCAGAGTTGTGGAAGCCGCCTGCCTGGAAGGAGTACATTCCGCTCAGGTAGCTGAAATTATTGCTTTGACCCGTGCCTGTTTAGCAGGTAACAAAATTCGAGTCACCATATACACCGATAGCCAGTATGGTTTCGGGGTAGTTCACGATTACGGGCAGTTATGGTCTCAAAGAGGTTACATGACCTCCTCGGGTTCTCCAATTAGGAATGGAGAATTCGTGAGATTATTGTTAGAGGCATTACAAGGTCCGACAGCCATAGCGGTTGTCAAATGTGCCGCGCACACGAAGAATGTAGACTTTGTGTCGCAAGGCAACCGTTATGCCGATGAGGTAGCACGTTACTGTGCAGAACAAGGTTATTTTCATACCAATGTAGAAGTGGGGGGAATACAGGAAAGAACTGAATTGACAATGTTGTTAGACACTGTAGATACGTGGGACGAGTTGAAATGTGTTCAGGAAAATGCTCCAGATGATGAGAAAAAGGGCTGGGAAACAGCTGGATGTACTAAAAGTGAAATGAATTTTTGGATTTCTGCAGATGGGAGAGCAGTTTTACCAAACGAACTTGTTAGTCCAATGGCAAGGAAATTGCATGGATCAGCACACATAGGTAGAGATGCTATGGTGAGAGTATTCCGACAAACGTGGTTTAATCCGAAGTTTAGAGTAGCGGCAGAAGCAGTATGTCAGCGTTGTGCGATCTGTCAGCAGCTAAACGTAGGAAAGAGAACACCAGTCACGTTGAGTCACATAGGAAGGTCTGGGGGGCCTTTCAATAGAATGCAGCTGGATTTTATTGAAATGCCCAAGTGCAACGACTCAGATATGTGTTAGTGATTGTCTGTATATTTTCTAGATGGGTTGAAGCTTACCCGACACGTAGGTGCGATACACTTACAGTAGCAAAATTGTTGCTTAGAGAATTGATACCGAGGTTCGGGGTGCCATCCTCTTTGGAATCGGACAGAGGAACTCATTTCAACAGCGAAATAGTGAAGATGCTATGTTCAGCCTTGAGTATTGACCAGAAGCTCCACTGCAGCTATCGACCAGAAGCTTCAGGGATCGTAGAGCAAATTAACAGTACGATAAAATCCAGACTTGCCAAAGTTTGTTCATCGACATCTCTGAGTTGGCCTGATGCACTTCCATTGGTTCTTATGAGCATACGTAGCACACCAGATAGAAGAACAGGTCTTTCTCCACACGAGGTGCTAATGGGAAGAGCTATGAGATTGCCATTGGTTCCGACTGCAGCGTTGTTGAACATCACAGACGATTTGATCTTGGACTACTGCAAGGGACTATCTGATGCCATTCATTCTGTGTCCCTCCAGGTCCAGGCTGCAGAGGTTCCATCAGCACAAGACTTGTGCCATGACCTGTGTCCGGGGGACTGGGTCCTGGTGAAGAAGCACGTCAGGAAGAACTGTCTAGATGTGCGCTGGCGAGGACCGTTCCAAGTCATACTAGTTACGAACACTGCAGTAAAGTGTGGAGGCTTGCCCAACTGGATACACGCCTCACACACCCGAAGAGTGCCAACACCTCTGGAAGAAACAGCTCCTCTCTCGGATGAGAATCCAGCAGAAAGCGGAGAAGCCACAGAGGGGGAAAGCCAAGCTGTAGAGGTGATCGAAGAGGCTGAGCCTGTGTCGGAGCAGACTGACGACGGTCAGGACACCAGTGAGACCGAAGTCGTCTCAGAAGAAGAGAGTACCTGGGAGTTCGAATCAGATAACGAACAAGCTGTGAGTGATCAAGAGACAAGTCCAAGGACAAGGAGCAGGAGGACAAGGAGTGACGAAGCTAGTTGGCCGGAGAGAAGGAGAAGGCCAAGCTTAAAAGGAAATCAAGAGAGAACCCTTGTCCCGATCTCTGAAGAGTCGGATCAAGAAGAAGAAACTACAGATTCAGGCTCTGAGAGTCCGAGAAGATCAAGAAGGGTACGTGTGCCCTGCAGGAGGTACGCCACCCCAGAGTGGACTTATCTAGCAGATATCTTGGGGACAGAAATCTGGGAGAGTGAAAGACGTGAAGGTGATCAATCTCGATCCATTTGTGGCAGTAGAGATATGGATGTTGACGCCTGGACTCGAGACTGAGGGGTTACTGACTTTCACACTTCCTATACCCCCTTACTTGAGTCGGATCAAAGATCTAGTGCTAAATCGATTAGAGTTTCCAACTTTTGGTCATCAAATACCAGAACAAGAAGAAAAAGTCATTCGTTTGGAACTATTGGAACATGTTATTAGAGCTGCAGGTACGAGAATAATTGTAGATGCATAAAGACTTTTGTGTTTAAGCTATAAAGAAGAAGATAACCTAGCGCCGAGTGGAAAGAAGAATAAAATTAGGGATTACATTTAGAGGACGGAGAAGGGTTAGGGTTGTCTATTGTTGAAGATAAAAAGACATTGTTGTGAAAAGAGACTTTTTGTTTATAAAGAGCACTTCACAGACTGAGAAAGCAAATAAAACAAGACAAAGACTTGAAAAGAAAACTTTTCCTTGTGAAAGAAAGAGCTACGCTGTTTGATAACATGGAGAATGGCAACCCAAACCGAAAAGCTAAATGCATAATAGGTACACTAATAGCGGTAGTAACTTTTCTTATTATTACAGTAGTTACCACATCGTACATAGTAGGACATGCAAGTGAAAAAGAGACAATAGATGTAAAGCCTGTAACGACTTTGAAACCTGCTCTTGTTGGGAAGAAGGAGGAGAGCAATGTCATCCGTGAAAAGACGTTACTGGCAAATGAAGCTCGTAGGTTACACGTAGACGAGTCACAGGGAAATTTTAGATCAAATACATATGCCAAGCTATTGTATGAGTATATCGATGCCATGGAGGCCAAGGAATGTTATGTATGTATGCAATTGCCGGCTTCCGTAGACGAAGGCATCAGATATCATCATCTCCCAATGACCTATGGGATAACATGTAGTTTATTGCTTAGTATATTTTATGGTAGAGAAGGATTCGAGTACTACTTTTCAAATTATGATTCGGTACTGCCTGAAGTCCCGAATTATAAACAAATGAATAAGTGGGACTATTACAAAAAGGAAGACAGATTGACAAAGTTCTTTCTTCCTTGGGATACACTAGATACTTCATATGCACGCAGAAATAATCTGACTTGCAAAGTGTCAGAGGTAGAGAAAAAGTTCATAGGACAAGTAGATGACCGATACAGAAGGCAGAAGATTCTAAAAATGTCAGGACAATGGAAAACTGATTGGACCGAAGAAGAAAAAGCGCACAAGAAGAAGGGTAGCAATGGTCCAATAGCTTTGGATAGAACGCAAAAAGGAAAGTTATGTTTAACTCGAAGCAAGACGTATTATGAGAGTGTATTTGTAGGTGAAGTAAATTGCGAACATGCTTTTAGATTAGAATATTATACGAAAGATTTTATGAAAGGGATGCAAGCGATTCCTAATGTATATTTTGTATGTGGAAGAAATGCCTATGTAAACCTGCCTGACAATTGGTATGGTTCGTGTTACTTGGCAATTGTCTTCCCCAAAATATATCATGCAAAGGATTTAGCGATCATAGAAGGAAAGGTTTCGACAAGAACGAAAAGGGAATTAGGAGATGCTGAAGTAGTTGGAGACATTTTTGGAGCGATGTTTCCTATGTTAGGGTTAATACTTAACAATGTTAAGATCAGGAGACTAGCTACAGTTGTAGATAGATTATCTGCAAGTACTGCAAGGTCATTGATGCTAGTAGAAGGAGAGATGCAGTCGATTATAGCAATGGTTCTTCAGAACCGTCTTGCTTTAGATCTACTGCTAGCAAAAGAGGGCGGAGTCTGCAAGGCTTTGAAGGTTCAAGAATGTTGTACTTACATTCCAGACAATTCAAAACCACTTGAGAAAGTCATACAAAACATTACAGAGATACATAAAGAAATCGAAGATTTAACAAAAGTAAATGTTTGGGAGAAAGTAGGTCATGGAGTAGGAAAGGTTGGAAGTTGGTTTGCCAACCTTGGTAAAAGCATTGTGTGGTACATATTAAAACCTGTTTTAATAGTATTGATTTGCATAATCACATTGTTAGGGTTAGTGAAATTGTACAAATGGTATAGGTCGAACCGGTTACAAAGGTCCATGAGAGAGCAAGAGAGGAGATTAGCTGCTTTACAAGATCAACAGTACAAAAGTTTAAGAGCTCTGGAAACGATAAAAAGAGGGAATCTTGTAACTAGTTCTGTGTAAGGTGTTATTCAAATTGCATTTAGTGATGACTCCTAGAGGTCATCAAAGGGGGGAACTGAGAGAGCGCAATTTGAATAAAAAATATGTATGTACCATATTCACAAGCACATAACGAAAAACGTAGAAACTATAACGTGAAGTTAACACTTGTAGCGTAAAGTTAGCCGATGTAATCAATGTAATAGGAAATGTATCTGTAGGTATTCTATAAAGAGTATTAGAATTAGAAAGGCCCGTATACATAGTGGGCTAATATAGAAATGTATAGAAATGCTTAAGAACAGTAGAACGTGTAAAACTGAATATACGTGTGTAATTATTAAACGGAGAAAACGGCGAAAATGTAAAGCGAAGAAATGTGCAGAGTATGTATAACACGGTGTAAGCACGAGAATATAAATGTTGTATTCTATGTAGAATGCATTCACTTATAATCATTGCTTTGCTAAATTCGATTATATATAAATGTGTGTTAAAGGTTATAATGTGTAGAAGAGCTTGGAGGAATGTTAGGAGGGTTTGGTCATGTGTGATTTTAACCTAACTGACCAAGAGTTCGTAGGAGTGTAGTCCGCTGTATGTAATTTAGTGGGCTCACAGGAATTGTGGATAGCCTTGATCTGAATGTGCGAGACAAGAGTCAAAGGTCTTGCTAGATTTAAGGTGACAATGTTGGACGAAGTTTATGGCCTAAGTGAGATAAGAGACGCTTGGAATTTGGGTCTTGTTCAGAAATGACCGTTCACAGGACCAAATGAGGTTAAGAATATAGTCGTAAAGAATAAAGGTCTGTTGAGGTGATAGACTTTGCTCCGAAAGTGTCAATTGGAATGTCAATGAAGTCACCAGCAAGAAGACGAAGATGGTGCCTACGAAGCAAGGTCAACTTAACGGACGACGTGAAGAGATGAAGCTATGGAAAGAGCCAGAAATGACCTCATGTGAAGGAGTACGTGGTGGGCGTCAAGGGGCGTTCCACCCATACTGTGATTGTGTATTTAGGGACAGTACCCCGGGGAGAAGAAGAGAGAGCAGATGGCCTGAGAGCAAGTTAGGAGCGAGCGCAGAGAGAACAGAGCGCAAGAGAGCAGTAGGCCGAGGACCCTTAGAGAGCGGATGGGTAGGCAGAGAGGGTACTGCTTCTCGACATAAGTTACCATTAGAGGCTAAGAGAGTTTGAACTTCTTTGGAAGTCAAACTGCTGACACCTTTTTTAGGTAAGGAACTTGCGAAGTAGGGATGTCACCTAGTACAGAGTAGGGACAGAATTAACTTGTTTATTCTTTTTATAGATGACGCAACGGAACCACTTTGTGTCTATGCTTTTTAATCTGCTGATATTGGAATTGACTTTAATTGTATTCTTTTGTAGACTGAGGTTCTTTAGGGAATTTATGTTCCTTTTAGTTCCTGTATACTTGTTGAATCTTATCCTGAGAGGATTGTATATGCACTTAATTCTGATTTTATATTAAACTTTTAAAACTTCATCAGTCGTAAGTGGTTCTTCAGAGTTGCGTCAGTTTATGGGGTTAATTTAACCTATGCGGGGTTTGTCTTTTACTCAATGACAGAAAATAATCGATCCAAATAGATGAATGAGATAAGTATCTAAGTGATCAAAAAGGGAATCAAAATCTCATTCCCGGCATACTCATTGATTGAAGGGAAAAAAAAAACGTAACAAAGTACATAACATGCCATAAGAATAGGACTAACACCAGTTTTGTAGCATAGGTCAGCGTTTATTCCCCTTACTGTTCAAGGGATGGTGTACCACTGAAATCTTCTTTCATTTAAACGGAGGTTTGAGCAGCAGGTTATAAATATTATTCTGAATTTTAAATTCTCTTTCCATTTCTCAAGGAACACTATTTTATTTATTGTCAGTGAGAGCTATGGCAGTCTAGCATAGAAGTTTTGTGAGAGGTTCTGTATGTTTGTGCGCTTTAAGCATCAGCACTTTGTTGTTTTTGTCCTTCCATACCCTGAGCATTGCCTTTGTTAGGTTTTAGTCCTAGTTTCCCTCTGGTTTGGAAAGGGGGGGGAAGGCATTCTAGATTGGAATTTTTCGACACATGGCAATGGTGGCAGCAGGGATGAGTCAACCACCACCTTTTCTAAATGAGCTTGGTGAGCCTGATATTCCATGGAAGAGGTGGGAAGGTATTTTTAAGTCTTATCTCATAGCAATAGGAGGGAGCAACTATAACAACGTTAGGAAGCAGCACATTTTGCTCCATAATTTAGGCATTCAAGGAAGGAAAGTTTTTGAGGACATCACAGGTAGATTGGTGGATGATGAACAGGAAGAAGTGGAAGGTACTAATGTATTTGAATATACCCTAAGGAAATTAGAAGAGCATTTTAAAGTTAAAGTGAATGTAGTGTTGGAGAGACACAAATTTTACAAGAGGGAGCAAAGGAAAGAAGAAAAGGTGACATTGTACGTTGCAGTTTTGAGGGGTTTATCAGCCACCTGTGAATTTGGAGCACTTACTGATTCCATGATTAGAGACCAGATAGTGAGGTGTACCAATGACCCTAAAATTCAAGAATTGCTCACTAGAAATCCTGACCTGGAGGAGGCTCTAAATATAGCGAAGGGTTTGGAACACACAGCGTTATGTATGAAAGAGATGAAGATACGGGATGGAGCCAACTGTGTAAAGAACGAGGGAAAGGTTACTGATGTAGGGGAAACGGTTTGTAAGGTGGGAGAAAAATACAAAGGTAACCAACGTGGAAAGAATGAATGTTTTTAGTGTTTTAAATGTGGAAGCACTAATCATTTAGCGAATAATTGGAAGTGCCCGGCGAGAAATGTAGTGTGTAAAAAATGAAATAGGAAGGGGCGTTTTTCAAAAGTGTATAAAACTGTTGATCAAAAAATTAATGCAATTGAAAATGTTGAAAGAGGGGAAGAGTGTGAGAAAACATACATTTTTCAGGTGGATGATGAAAATGCAAAGGATGATAACATTTACCCCACATGTGAAATAACCTTAGATGGTGAAAAGTTTCAAGTTTATGCTGACTCTTGCTCTCCTTTTACTCTGGTTGATAAAAGTATTTTCGAAGAGAAATTTGCCAGACTCCAGGTAAAGTTAGAAAAAGTAGACATTTGCCCAGCGGGATATAATAGGGAGCGAATCCCCTTAGAAGGCATGGCGATAATGAGGATATCCTTCAAGGACAGGCATACTGTTGGGAAGGTTTATATAGCTACTAGGGGTTCCAGTCTGCTGGGGTGGAAGCATCAAAAAGAGTTGGGGGTTAAATTAGATCCTAACAATAGAGAGCAAGTACTCTTGGTGGAACCACCCAAAATTGCAGAAAGTTTAATTTCAGAATTCAAGGAAGTGTTTAGTGATAAGCTGGGTGTGCCCAAGAACTACATGCACAAGATTGGCCTTAAAGAGGAGGCAGTACCTGTCGTACACAAGACTCGTTCTATTCCACTGCGCATGAGAGAGCCATTGAAGAAAGAATTGGAGAAGCTGGTCAGCCAAGGTGTCATCACGGAAGCTCGGAGTGGGTGCCCCCAATCGTGATCACGACCAAGGATGGTGGAAGTAACATAAGGCTTTGTGTCGATCTGAGAGACTTAAATGCCAACATCCAGGTGGATAGGTTTCCCCTGCCGAGGATAAACGAGATGATAAGCACAATCCAGGGTGCAAAGTTTTTCAGTGTTCTGGATTTGTCTTCTGCATATTACCAGATCCAATTACACCCAGAGTCTCAGACCTTAACAGCTTTCACGACGCCATTCGGTAATTACAAATTTCAGAGGATGCCGTTCGGTTTGGCGTCCGCAGCTGCAACATTTCAAAGGGTAATGCAACATATTATAAAAGGCTGCATCAAAACTATGTGCTTTCAAGACGACATACTAATTTATGGATCAAATGAAAATGAGCACATTGACAATGCCAAAAGAGTGTTGGAAAGATTAAAAGAGGTTGGGTTCACCACGAGAGCGAGTAAGTGCAAGCTTGGAGTGTGCTCAGTGGACTATCTTGGTCACACAATATCTGAAGAGGGAATCGAGCCTAAGTGTGATCTGGTCAACGCAGTGAGAGATGCTCCCACTCCGGTTAACAGAGAAGAGGTCATGTCGTTTTTGGGATTTGCAGAATACATGGCCAAATTCATCAAAGACTTTGCCACAAAGTCGCTTCCTCTGAGAGAACTTATCAGGAAGGATAGTAAATTCAATTGGGGAATGGACCAAGACACAGCGTTTACTAACATAAAGGAAGCTATCATCCAAGCACCCTACATTGGAAAATTCAATCCAGAAAAGGATACCATAATTTCAACAGATGCCAGCAACAAAGGGCTTGGAGCGACTTTAGCCCAGAGGGTTGACAACAAAGTGAAAGTGGTCGCTTTTGTATCCAGGTCGCTCACAAGTCCAGAAATTAACTATTTAACAGTTGAGAAAGAGGCTTTGGCTGTCTTCTGGGCTATCAGGCATTTCAAATTTTACGTAGGGGACGTTCCATTTGAAGTTCATACTGACCACAAGCCATTGATTTCAATGTTCACTAACAAAGACATGGAAAATATGACCCCTCGCATTGCCAAATGGGTTTTAGGACTGCAAGGCTACAATTTCAAAATGGCGTATATCCCTGGTCAACAAAATAAAGTGGCGGATTTCTTATCGAGAGCACCCATCAAGGGGGAAGATGAGGATGAAAAAAACGGAAATAATATCCTGCAAGCGAACCTAGCAGCATTGAACAAGGACGATTGGAACACACACATGGAGAAAGATAGTATTTTAGAGAGAGTAAAGAAGTATATTGTGACAGGTTGGCCAGCTAGATGCAAGGATCTTGAAAATGAAATGCAACCATATTGGAATGTTAAGGACAATCTTTCTGTGGAGGAAAATTTCATACTGAAGTCAGGAAGATTGGTTCCGCCTGAAGGGTTGAGAAACCAGGTGATTGATCTAGCTCACGAAGGGCATCTGGGCCGAAGTCTCAGCAAGGCAAGACTACGCTCGGAGTATTGGTTTCCAGCCATGGATCGTGACATGGAAGAAAAAGTAAAAGACTGCTTGGCTTGCAGTTTAAGTGACAAGTCAAGAGTGACAAAACATGCACCCCTGTGCCCAGTGGAGGTTCCAAAGGTACCATGGGACAAACTTAGTTTTGATATTGCAGGTCCCATTCAAGGTAAGGGGCCTCAGGATTGGTATTTATTGTTGCTAATTGACTACTACTCCAACTGGATTACCCACAAGGTGGTACATAACGTTAACACGAAGTCTCTCATCAACTTCTTAAAGTAGGTGTTTTCTAGAGAGGTTATACCATCTACGATGGTAACGGACAACGGAGTTCGACTGGACTCTCACAGGAGGTCGAATCCTGAACATTCTAACTCAGCCTTCAACAAAGGTGCAGGCACCTACCAAGAGGTAGGAAACGGGAGGGGTTGACGGGAGATACCATAAAGCGACTTGAGTTACAACACATCACACTGCCTTAATTTTGTTGTTAGTAAGTGGGTACTCCCCATGCAGTAGTAAATTTGGGCTGTAAAAATAGTGCTTATTTTCATCTCAGGCATGCGCTTTTCGGATCAGGGAAAGCAGAGGAAGATGAAAGAGTGAGTTTAATTTCTCGATCTGCTTTTTTCTTTTACGGAATTTCACATCTTCTGCAGCAGCCGCCTTAGTTTTACTGTGTTCCAGAGAGCACAGTAATTGGATGTGAAAAAGTTGTCCAGGGTCTACTTTTCAGCGCTGGCACCAACAAAATATTTTCTGTCTACTTTTGCTCAGATCGGATCTTTGACGCTGAACTCTTAATTTAATTCCACGATCTGCCCATGCTCTCTTCGCCTACCTTCGTCTTCTCACAGCTAGCACGCACCTACTCATTTGCCTCCTCCATCTACCCCCCTCTCTCCTCCACCTCCTCCTCCTCCTCCTACCAGAGCACACAGACCCTAGGCAGAACGGGCACACCAAAGTCACAGACAGCATCTGGTAGTGCACAGGTACAGCGGCACTTCAACCCGGCACCTAGAGGGGCGAAAACCTACCGACGAGGACACAAGCGCAAACAGCCAAGAACCAAACTGAAACCGAAGGCAGTCACTGGAAGCGGCCATTTTGAGCAGAAGAACGTGCGCAGGAGGAGCGAGGTGAGAAGCACACCCGTACCCTAACCAGAGCGCTCCATAACTCTGCAACCCACAACCCCACATCTCCCGAACAAGAACCGGGAGGCACATACCCTCGCCGGGCCCCTCACGTTGTGGTGACCAGACCAGTAAACGAGGGAGGAGAAAAAGACCGGAAACTAAACCGAATGCAGCCCATGGAAGCAGCCATTTTCGGACGCAAACACGCCTACATTAAGGCGGGGCAGACCTGTGAACTCTCGTAGGGAGCGGGCTTTAACCAAGCAACAACAAGCGATCAGAGACCACACGTTTGCAGGAGAAAGGGCGAACGCTGGTCGCGAGGAAAGGAGCACACCAGGGGGGGAGCGAAAGCGGAGCGGAAACAGAGCAAAGCAAGCCGGAAGGTCCTCTTACCTCCAGAAGGGAGCAGAGTCACGTAACACCAGTCCACAGCCTGGGCCAGCACGAAGCACGGGAGGCACGGGAGAGAAGACCCAGCCAGAACAACAAAGAGGAAACGAAACGAAGGCTCCTGAGGATAGACGGCCACCATAACCAAGATATAGACAAGCTCCTTTCTATGCAGCAAGGAGGCTCTACAAGTACAAACGGCTAGCAGGGGAGAATCAGACGAAGAAACCTCTCAGGGGAAAACCAGGAGGTAACTTGCATAAGCAGCCAGCACGCAAACAAACAGCGCTGGGGCAGGCAGATACTGAGGCTGATTCCGAAGTAAGCAACACAAGCCCCAAACCAGCAAAACGGAACAAAGGCAATCAAAGAGGCCGACAGGCCAGCAGGTCCCGGCTCGAGAGTACACCGACAAACAATCACCGGCACAACGGACAAGTGGCGTAAGGGCCAAGGGAGCAGGGGTCAAAGCCAGAGGGATATCAGCAGAGCGCCCTCAGCCAACAAGGCGAAGGAGCGCAACAACGCGCAAGAGAGCTGGCGGGGGCCAAGGCAAGGACAAGGACAATCAGGTGGCCAAGCAGATTTCGGTCAGACAATACACCCGCGAACAAGGAAGCAGCAGTCGCAAAAGGTACAAAAGTGTACCCGGCTACACAACAGAGAGACGACAGACTGTGTACCTACTTGGCCAGAAGGGGCTTTGACACTATGGGCAATATGTAGGAGAGAAAATACCGGTCGGTAACGGCCGATTTCGGCCGTTACCAACCGGTATTTAGGATTTGGCATGTAGGGGCCATCATTTTACAGAATCGGTAAATTTACCAATTTGGTAAATTTAATGATTCTGTAAAATACCGATTCGGTAAATCCACATGTAGGTGACACTCGGAAGAGTGTCACAGGCCCTTAAGAATTGGTATTTTACCACCCAATCGAATTGGGTGGTAAAATACCGAATTCAGGTGTGCATGCACATCTGTGCATGCACACCTGTGCAATGTGACACACAGACATGCCCTTAGGGCATGTCTGTGTGCCACATGGCACACAAGTCCGGAATTGGGGTGCTAGAGGGTGTCAAAGTGACACCCCCTGCACCCTTGCAGGATTCGGTATTTACCGATTCGGTAAATACCGAATCGGTATTGCCCATTGATTCCTATGGGCTTCATGTCCCATAGGAATCAATAGGCAATACCGATTCGGTATTTACCGAATCGGTAAATACTGAATCCTACTGATTCGGTAATTCTTCAATTCGAATTACCTACATCTCCCCCCTTCATATTTACCGACTCTTAAATACCGAATCGGTAAAATTCGGTATTTAAGAGTCGGTAAATATGAATTACCTACATCGGGCCCCTAGGGCCAGATGTAGGAGAGAAAATACCGGTCGGTAACGGTCGATTTCGGCCGTTACCGACCGGTATTTAGGATTTGGCATGTAGGGGCCATCATTTTAAAGAATCAGTAAATTTACCGATTCGGTAAAATACCGAATCGGTAATTTTACCGATTCGGTAAATCCACATGTAGGTGACACTCCTAAGAGTGTCACAGGACCTTAAGAATCGGTATTTTACCACCCAATCCAATTGGGTGGTAAAATACCGAATTCAGGTGTGCATGCACATCTGTGCATGCACACCTGTGCAATGTGACACACAGACATGCCCTTAGGGCATGTCTGTGTGCCACATGGCACACAAGTCCGGAATTGGGGTGCTAGAGGGTGTCAAAGTGACACCCCCTGCACCCTTGCAGGATTCGGTATTTACCGAATACCGAATCCTACAGATTCGGTAATTCTTCAATTCGAATTACCTACATCTCCCCCCTTCATATTTACTGACTCTTAAACACCGAATCTGTAAAATTCTGTATTTAAGAGTCGGTAAATATGAATTACCTACATCGGGCCCTATGTCGGGACGCGATGACAAAAACGCCAGCGAGAGCAAAAAAGTCAGGAAAGACCTGCCCGACTCTCCGACGAAGCTGAAAAATGACCACAAAAACGAAACAACAATGGACACACTCCTAAAGAAGATAAACGAAGGGAACGATCTAGCCAAAGCCACAAAAAAGACAATAGACAACATGCAACGCGAACTAGCCTCTATAAGAGCTGACCAAAGCAAGACGAACTGCAGAATTGATGCAGTGGAACAAAGAATAAGCGACCTAGAAGATACCAGTGTCAGGACACACAAAGGCATGGGATACGTGGCCAAGACAACCAACAACCTGCAGAAGCTGCTGGCGGAACAGGACAACCGCAGCAGAAAGGGGAACATAAGACTTCTGGGAGTCCCCGAAGGGGAAGAGGACGCGCCAGGGTCCTGTGCAGCCCTACTAGAAGACCTCCTGCCAAAGCTGACAAGCCTGAAATTCGACAGGACATTCGAGGTGGATAAAGCCTACAGAGTGCCAACAACCAAACCACTGCAAGGAAGAGGACCGCGCCCAATCATATGCAAGCCACACCGAGCTAACCACACTGAAGCAATTTTTTCCTTCGCCAGGAAGGGCCAGAACCTGAGATGGAGCGGACAAAAAATCATCATCACACATGACTTCTCAAGGCAAACAGTTGAAACCAGGAAAGGTTTCCTAGCACTAAGAGACAAACTCCAGAAAGACAATATAACCTCAGCTTCGCAGGCCCAGCAAGAATGAGGATCACAGACAGGAGAGGAACACTGGTTTTCGAAGAACCCAATGAGCTAAGAAGGTACCTTCAGGGCCCTGATCCTGAAGACATGGAAGCACAAAGCCCAGGGGTGGGCAAGAGAAGAGCCCCATCGGACAGTCCAGAAAAAGGGGGCTGATGAATGCTAACAGCCTAGAAACTCTGAAAAAGGCCACAGAGAGGCGAGCAACATGGAGAAGATCTGACCTACCTCAGAACAACGGACCTACCTCAAGCCCGAACTTTCAGAACCAGAACATTAGACGAAGTGTGGGTCTTGGAAGCGATACCTCAAAGTCTCCCCAAGTGGCAAGGAGACCGAGCCAACAAACCTGCGAACAACAAATCTATCCCAAGTACGAACCCTGCAGATCCAGAATAGCACATGCCGTGCCTTAAAGACTTAAGAAGAAGCTCTCATATCCTTTAACTTTCTCTTGTAAGGTATACCTCAAGTGCAGATAAAAGGCGCGGAAGTAGTGAGGAATACGCCTCAGACTGATTGTAGAGGGACAGGGCTAGGACTAGACTCGGGGGGGGGGGGGGGAGGGGGGAACCTTGCCGTCGCACATCTACAGTACAAAGCTGGGGGGGAGGGGGGAAGGAGGGGAGGAGGGGGGGAAGGGGAGGAGGGGGTTTCTAGTAGTCTTATGTGTTTCTCTATTTCTGTGTCTTTTCTGTCTTTACTCTCCTTTCCACTCTTACTATCTTTCAAGGGGACAGAACTATGGCAACACCAGGCCAGATACAACCTCTAGGCCAGCGAAAACTAGCGCAAACACATTATGTGGCGCTGCAGGGGGTGCCGGGACGAAAGAAATCGAAGGAACACACCACACTAGAGAGCCAGAAATGAACACAGCCATGACAACCCCAACACAAAGCCAATTCATTTCAGACATTAATGTGGTGTCCCTTAACGTAAAAGGCCTCAACCACCCAATCAAACGCAGGAAAACACTAGACTACCTGGCGAAACTTAAAGGCAACGTGTACGTCCTCCAGGAGACCAAAATCTCAGAGGAAGACGCACAACGCCTTAAGGCGAAATGGATAGGCAAGGTCTTCTGCTCACCAGCCGTACACAAGAAAAGAGGGGTCATCACAATAATAAGCAAAAAAGCCAAACTAGCCCTACACAAGAGCCATGCCAATAAAGATGGGAGGATACTAGTGACAAGCCTCAAAAGAGGGGAGGAGATGTTACACGTAGCCAACATATACGGGCCCAACTCAGACGACAGGGGTTTTTGGGAGGAGGTCGAGTCCAGGCTAAGCAGCATTCCCCAGGGCGAGCTAATGATCATAGCAGGAGACATGAACCAGGTATTGGATCAGGCCACAGATAGACACCCGCACAGACCAAGCCATAGGTCGCAGGAACAGAACACCCTTTGGAACCTCTGCGCCAAACTCGTACTGAGAGACCCTTGAAGGCTGCAGCACCCGGACGCAAGAGAATACACTTGTTACTCACACCCACACAACTTATACAGTAGAATAGATTACATTTTAATGTCAGCCTCGCACACACATCTCATAGACCAAACGGAAATCGGGCCAATAACAATTTCAGACCATGCACACATCACCCTCTCGATTAGCGGTAGACCCAATGAGAAGCCTTGCCGCAACTTGAGACTAAATAGTGACATCCTGGAGATCCCCGCAAACATAGCCGAAATTGAGAATGCAATCAAATAATATCTCGCCTTCAATGACACCACAGAGGTTGACAAGGGCACCTTATGGGAGGCCCTAAAGGCCACGATAAGAGGCAAACTCTTGAGCATCAAGGCCAGAATGAACAGAAGTAGGAACAAAAAAATAGCGGATCTGGAGGACCAGATCAAAGACCTAGAAAAGGGCCACTGTGCAAACCTAGCAGATAAAAACACTCTGACAGACCTGACTAAGAGGAAGTATGAGCTCAACAAAATATTGAGAGAGAGAGCAGGCACATGGATCAACAAATACAAATCCATAAATTTGTGCTCAGCTAACAAGGCAGGGAAGGCACTTGCGGCTTACCTGAAAGCAAAACAAAGACAACATTCAATCGCAGTGATAACTGACACAGCGAAGAAGACACAAACAGCCAACAAAAATATCTTGGAAGTATTCAAAGAATTCTATGGGAAACTGTACACAGCAGATAAGGACCTAACGGCAGACGGGGGGGCGGGACTATTGGGGAAACTTGACCTACCCAAGCTTTCAGAACAACAGAGGGAATCCCTTGAAGATGACATAACTGGGGCGGAGGTGGAGAAGGCTATAACATCCCTCAAGATGAACAAAGCACCGGGGCCTGATGGCTACACGGCCGCATTCTACAAACAATTCCTACAGGTGCTGAAACCCACCATGGTCGAGGTCTTCAGTCATTGTGTCCGCGAAGAGTGGATGACAGACTCGATGGCCGAGGCCAACACCCACAGTACCCTCAAAATTACCACCCAATCTCCCTAATAAATGTGGACTGTAAGATATATGCCAAAATCATGGTGACAAGACTTACTATGTTCCTGCCCCTTCTAATCCACAACTCACAGGTAGGATACCTTAAAAATAGGCTGTCTCAGGACAAAACCAGACTCCTATGCCACCTTACCCACCACACCGCCAACAGCAAGGACCAGGCGGTCATGATCGCGCTAGACGCAGATAAGGCCTTCGACAGGGTCTCATGGCTGTTTTTAGACCTAGGCATGGGAAAGTTCGGCCTAGGGACTAAATATAGAAGCATGGTGATGGCGTTATACAACAACCCAAAGGCCCGAGTGGTAGTGAATGGGGGGACATCAGATCCATTCACCCTAGAAAGAGGTACGCGACAGGGATGTCCTACCTCCCCAGCCTTATTCCTGCTAGCACTTGAACCGCTGCTTGTCATGATCAGGAACAATCCGGACATAAAAGGTGTTTGGGTCAAGGATAACACAGTGAAACTAGCAGTATACGCAGACGATATACTGATCACAAGAAAAAACCCGACCACCTCAATAGCGGCGTTGATGAATACCATAGAAGAGTACGCGCTAGTCTCAGGCTACAAGCTATATAGGGGGAAATCAGAATGTAAACCCATGAACATCCACACAACAAGTGAGGTCCTGGGCACCTCAGGACTGGCCTGGCAAAAGAAGCCCTTAAAGTACCTAGGTCTCCTCTTCGGTAGAGACCTGAGGTCACCCCTAGAACACAACGAAGACGCCATCTTAAAAAAAGTAAAAGGAAAATTGGACTCCTGGTCCCCCAAGTACATCAGCTGGTGGGGACGAGTGGAGACCATTAAGATGATGATAACACCCATGATCAACTACTTGCTAGGTATGCTACCACTAACACTCACTGAAGAATTTCACAAGAAGATAGATAATATGATCAACAAGTTCATATGGAAGGACAAGAAACCTAGGATTAGCCTGCAAAAGCTGAGACTGAGCAGGAGCTTGGGGGTGGCTAAACGTCACGAATTTCAAAGTATTCCAAACGGCCTGCCTGGCCAAACAGGGAATATTCTGGCTCATCCCGAACCAGGAATACACACCAGTAAGGCTCGCGCTAGAGAGGGACACCCTAGACGGTTTAGACCTCACAGCCAACAAGCACCCAGAAGCCAACAATGCAGTCCTCAAGAACACCAAAACCGCACTCCTGAAGGTAGACAGGAAGATGGAGCAAAGTATCAGGATGTCGAGATGGGAATCAATCTGGTTCAACTCAAAGATACAATACAAGGGGAGGACACTAGACAACAAGGCTTGGTATGGGAGGGGGTCACCATACCTGCACAGCTAGAAAAGGATGACACACCTTTAAAATTTGACACCCTGAAACAGGCCTATAACCTACCCAACATAGAATTCCACAGATTCCAAAAAGTCAGGGCAGCTATCACAAAAGCAAGCCTGACTAAGGGGACCCCCTCCATCATACAATACATGCGAAACCTGAACAAGACCGCTCACCAGACTGCCCACCTGTACAAACTCCTAAGCCCACACACGTCAACACTTAATACTAAAACAATAGAGTTCTGGGAAACACTGCACAACAGACACTTTAGCGAGGAAGAGAAATCCCGCCTCTGGGTCTCAGCCTCCAAGAACAAAGTCTCCCCCCAACTAGCGCAAACAAAATACTGGATACTGCACAGAGCGTTCTGGACGCCGGCTCGCCTAGCTGAAGTCGGTATCAGAGAGAGCGACACATGCTGGAATTGCCACAAAGCAAAAGGTGATTTTGCCCACCTCATCTACGAATGCTCGAAAGTCAGGTCTTTTTGGAGCAAAGTGAATGACCTCATCAAAACATTAGTAGTGAGGGACATAAAGCAGGGACTCGAAGGGCTAGCCACCGCATTCATGTCCCCAGATCTAGAATCCAAGGAAGACAGGGAACTGGTTGACCTACTCACAGCGGCAGTAAAAACAATATTAGCGAACTGGAAGAACAAAGGCAAGGCGACCTTTAGGAGCTGGATCAACTGTGTAACCTTCCTCAGGGGGGCGGACAACTTCACGGCAAGGAGTTCAACTAGTCACATACCAAGAAGTGAGATGTGGGCCGCCCTTGACGCACACTTAGGGTCACATAAACCCCCGTAGATAGACAACCACCCAACTCACGTTGCTATTACCAGACTGGAGGCTAGAGGGAAACCACCATGTCATTGGTAGGTCCCCCCCCCCATCCTCTTCTTCCCACTCTCTCTCCACTCTTCTCTTTCCCTTCTCCTGGGGCCTACAGATACGTCAACTACCAAGATCAGCCAATCCTGCAGTGATGCCTATTGTAGCCACGAAGGCGCTTGTATCTCACCTGTATTGCCCCTCGCATTACCACTGTACTGTATTATAAAATGAAAGCAATGTCAAGCGCACACAACCTGCATTGGTGTATCAATTAAGTTTGGTAATCATTCAATGAAAAGGATAAGATTCAACTCCAATGTTTTTGACTTGTAATATGTTTATTCATCCAATGTAAGTATTAGTTTCACAAGAAAAACCAGCCGACACGTGCTTCGTCAAAACCGGGGTAAACCTGTGACTCTTCAGGGCTGTGGACTGAAAAGATGAAAGCTGTGTCGTCGGACCGGTGATATTTCCAACCCGGTCCTAATCGGCTGTCTAAAAGGGAAAACGCGTCGAGGAAATGCTTCTAGCGCGTCATAGTTGTCTGGCGCGGTGAAAACAAACCGACGCCGGATGAGCGGTCGGTGGGAGCAGGGCAGCAAATCTGCTCGCCCTCACTGGGAGCTTGTACTCGGTATATCGAGGTAAAGGGAAGTCCGTAAGTGTTCCGGTTTCTAAGGAACACTTACGGACTTCCCTTTACCTCGATATACCGAGTACAAGCTCCCAGCGAGGGCGAGCAGATTTGCTGGCCTGCTCCCACCGACCGCTCATCCGGCGTCGGTTTGTTTTTCTTGTGAAACTAATACTTACATTGGATGAATAAACATCTTACAAGTCAAAAACATTGGAGTTGAATCTTATCCTTTTCATTGAAGGATTACCAAACTTAATTGATACACCAATGCAGGTTGTGTGCGCTTGACATTGCTTTCATGTACACAGAAGGTTGAGATCTTCTCCCCTTCTTTTCTCTGAGACAAGGGTTATCTCAGATCAAGAAGCACCAACCACCTAACTTTACAAACTACCGACTGACCACTACCTGTTGAGCGCCTCCGCATTTCTGAACACTCTCATAACCCTTCGCTGAACTTTGTATTATAAAATGTCTTCAATAAAACTCTTTGAAATAAAAAAAAGATAAACACAAGTTCTGCTCCATTCATAAAAGCTGTTCTTCATTTATTATTCACTTTGTTTGTGTTAGGTGACCTCTTCTCGGATCTTTAGTCAGTTTTATGTTCTGCTTTATGAAAGTTGATGGATGGTTCCCTTTTGCCTGCTGTACGGAGATCGTACTTTGCTGATAATGGGAAGCTGGTATCGCATCCACTGTCGGGGCCTGTCAGTAGTCCAAGCCTCGTAAAGGGTGAGGTGCGAACAGTTTGCACACTGTTCCTGTGCTTACAGAAACTGACTGCGAGAGGCAAGGGTAGGCAGCAACAAGCCAGGAGAGCCCCCCCCCTCTATATCACAACCATACACCATACTGTATTATTACTATCAATTCAGGTTCAAGTCTCAGCGTCAGCTCAACATTGCTTCATAACCTTCCCGTCGACTTTAGCTATATCAATACTGCAAAAAAAAGACACAAGGATAAAAAAATATATCCATGAGGAAAGACAAATGGTTTGTACAAAGTGAAACCAGAAAACCAGTATAAATTTCATCTTACCTGATTAAATTGTGTGATTTTAGGCAAACATTTTATTTAACCATTATAAAAGCACTTTAAAAAATGTGAGTTCAGAGCACCTGTTCTACAAAATCCGATTGTGTTTCACTGACAACTACAACTGGGCAAAGGTTCCCCTCTCGCCCTATCTGAGCCATGCATGTGTCATTGGAATGCTTTTCCAACTCTGCACTGCACCAAGGTCATATTTTCATAATACACTAATATGGTGAAACCAATTGGCATGGCCAATGCTTGTTGCTTTAGGTAGGAGCAATTTTTCCAATGAGAGTTAAAAATGAAAAACGCTTGTTTTTGATTTGACCTTTGATTTCTTTCCTCTGTACAGAGTTGTAAGAAACTTAGCATGCCTAAACCTGATCACAAATGCCATTGGATTGGATGATCCTTACAGCTTTATCAAACTCTCAAAGTAAGTAAAACACACACTGCCTTTTATTTGTAAAAATAGACCAAATCAGCAAAAGTGGTGATAAAGACAGATTCATTAATTAATTACTACAGTGCACTGAAATAGATTTTTTGACAAATATTACAAAAACTTTTGAATGACCTTTCCAGCATTTCCCTAACCCAATTTGTGAAAAGGGACTTTTAGTTTTTTCAATGAAATGGCCACAGTGACATACTCTTGCAATATATAGCATCTGCCAACTTTATACATTAAGTGCTCAGTTTTGATGGTAAAAAGTTCCCCTCTGAGGCGATTTAGCTAATGTTTAAACAGGGTTTTCAATGTGTTAAAATGATTTCTGTTTGAATGTGGGACAGCAGTATATTAAACTACTGCCATCCAACCTGTAATGGTCGGCCTGAAGCCATACTTTCAGAGGCATACAAGTGGGCGGTCTAAGTGTACATTGCAGCCCACATGCGAAATGTAACTTTCATGTTACTAGTGCATTTCCTGGGCTAATCTCCTGTTGTCCTGCGTAAGAATTAACTAAGACAGTTTGGAGCAGCCAATTTTATATAAAAATGTTGGGGTCACAGCTCATGAACTGGGAGACTGAATGGAAGTCTAGTCTCACAGTGCTCAAGTTAAAAGTCCGGGAAATCCAATCTAAAAATGCTAAAAGATCTATGATGACCACAAAATTGGTGAATTATGATGTTCTGAGATGGTCCAGGTGCAGATTTAAGGTGGACAGATAACCCTTCTTGTACCTGGCTTAGGAAGCACTGGCCCCAAGTGCAAAAGAATAAATACCATCAAAAATTCTTCAAATGAAAGAAGAAGAACCACCATCTTTGGCCTAGGAATTCCTTTGTGTGAAGAGCAGCTGTTATATATACAAACAAGAACATTGGCTACATGCTAATTGAGTGTGAAAAACGTAATTCTCAGTGGATTTACTTTTGCTGAGAATTTAGGGAAAGAAAACACCACTAAGTTGTGCAACGGCCTCAAATTGTCAAATGGAATAATCTTTAGTGCATGAACTGTACTAATGTTATGCATTGGTGCTCACATGGCAAAAAGTGGGTCAAAAGTAATTATCAATACACGGTGATATTTAAGAGAAAAAATGAATGTGAAACTAAACAAGATGAACACATATATAAATATAAAATAATTTCTTATACCTTGGCTACCTCCAAGAGTTGCTAGTCTGAAGACTTCCTGAAAGGTAAGAACTTCGACCCTAGGATCTTGAATGAAGAGAATTTTCGACGTGTCCATAGTTCTCCTGATAGCGTCCAGCATGGAAGATGAATACCCACCAGCAACATCTAGAGAAGATTTTAACTGTTAGTTGTTCAAAATCAATAGTACATAACAGGAGCTAAAATAATATGACAAAACATAATAGAATGGCATCGAAACAACGTGATGTTAGTGGAATAAACAGTAAAAAAATCAGAAGACTAATAGCATCGAACCCCTGTAGTCATCTGGTACAGGAGACCCATGTTATTTTCCTTAAAAATATGTATGGAACCTGCTTTTTAAAAAAAATCGTCACACATTATGCCATGAAAGATCATCTGCAAAGGTGTGGTCTGAATGAGAAGAGCTCATATTGATTGGCCTTGTCTTTTTCGCTATCCTGCAAAAATTCCTGAGGGGGGATGCCTGGTAAATACTGGTGTGCGCAGATGTTGGTGTGGAATGCCCCAATATCTGCATGCTATGTTTCATTTTAAAAGACTAAGCTAGTGTACCTTATTTACAATATGCTGCAGCCCTGCATTTCTCGCTGGCTGGCACTAAATTTAGCAGCCTAGTGCCAACACAGGCAACCTTGCACCATAGTGGATGGGTGCCTGCGTTGAGGGGAAGGATTGTTCATGTGCAGGAAGGTGTCCCTTCCTGCACATGAACAATCTGAAAAGGCGTTTTTTAACTTCTATGTGTGCTGCTTAGTGCAAATCTTAATGATTGTTTATGTGCAGGAAGGACACCTTTCTGTACATAAACAATCAATGGCGTTTTGCTGTGTTTATGTGTGCTGCACAACGCAGCACAAAGAAACTGCAATAATGAAGAGAAATAAAGCATTTCTACTTGTACCACCAGGGTAAGACCAGGTTTTCCCTGGTCTTAATGTTGGCGCGGTCCCATATTTCCGCTACCCTTCTAAATATGAGTCAGCATAAAAACTAATGGGTATGAAGGTGGAACGCCCACCACAACACCCGTTGCCCGCCTCTTTCATGCTAAGTATAATATGAAAGAGTACCTTGTATACAAGGCAACGTCAAGCCATGTTGAGTGGCTTAACTCTGCGTTGTAAGTAAGGCGAAGCCAATATCGACACAGGAACATCACTAAAAGTGACATTAATGTGGCGATAGGGGCTTGTAAATATGCCCCATACAATATTTTTGCATGTGTGTGGTCTTTTTGTGAGATGCTACAGATATTAGCACGATGATAACAAACAAAAAAGACTAAATCCATGACATATGACTGGAAGTCTTGCAGCTACTTCAAAAGGCATTACCAGGAGTAATGTTATGGGCTATTCCTTCTTTTTTGTGGTAGGGTACTCGGGAGGCCCTGCTACTGGAGCTCTTCAATCAGACCCTCCAGCATATCGCGATTTCGCGCTTCACGAAATTACCGCGAAATCGGGAAAAGAGCGCGATGACCGCAATTTTTTCCATTATGGCCGCAAAAAATGGCTTCTCGGCAGTTAGCAAAAAAAAATGGTAAATTCTATTTGCTGTACGTACACACTTCATTACGTGCGCCCGTACAGCCATTGAAGGACTGGGCTATTTCTAAGGCCCAGCGGTGCCAGGGGACAACACCTGAAACCTTCGTGGGTTACCTGTTCCGGCGTACAAATCACAGAGACACGGGACACTTCCTTCGGCGTCAAAGATCAGCGTTTATTTACTGCAGGGATACAGAGATCGCAAGAAGTACAACCACGTGTAGGTTCTGAGAGTCTGCTTCGAATTGCAAAAAGTGGATCGCTCCTTTTATACACAATTTCATCATTGCACAACATAGTGAACAAAAGGTTACAACTCAGTTTCCACAGTAAACTTCAAAAGGGTCGCATTCATGTTTTCAGGAGCCCGGAACATAATTACAGTAACATCACCGGTTCCCAACTGTAAAAGCACATTTAACCATTAAGCACATTCCACTCTAGTCATAAACGAATTAAGTGAAGAGACAGAAACAAGTGCAAGAGAAACAAAGACAGATAACAGATTGAAAAGAGTGTAGGGGGCAATATCGGAAGCGTGATCACAGGATCAAAGGATTCGTGCCTAAACACATGCACGGCTGAAACAATAGACTAACATGGCAAGATGTGCCTCGAGCGGAGCCATCTGCCTTTTCCGTATCATCCCCCTGGTCATAAAGACACACTCAAAGGGATATGCGTCTTCGGCAAGAGCTTGAGAAACCCAGGGTCATGAAGCGAACACTGTCCGTTCGCCGGCTACGTGAGGGCAAGAAACAAAATGGATGCTGTATCTAAAATGGAACCATTAGGTTCAGATGAAGAAACCCACGAATAGGACGAACGCTGCAAAGTAGAGTAGCGAAAACGCGTACACCCACTATACTTGTCATTTGCGGTTCATAGATACCAAACTCGTCCATATTTGAACAAGTCCAAAACGTCATTACGATTCTCACGGAACCTCAGACGCTCCTTTTGCCCTCATGTAGGCAAGCACTAGTCAATATCAGAATCGATTTTGATATTCATCAGATCGGTCAGTTGTTGCTGGAACATTATTCTATCCATCAATGTCTCTTTGGTAACAGATGGCCGTCTTATACACGTTGTAGCACAGAGGCCACATAAGGCAGGACCACACTGCACGCAAAGACAACACGTGAACAGAAACGTCACAACAACCCCTACGATCATCAGAATATTCCAACCCCAAGTCGACATCAGACCCCAAAACCATCCAAGAAGCGTCCAATCACCTTCGTCCACGTGTATGGACTCGGAGATCTTGTGCAACTTCGAGATGGCTTGATAAACAGTTGGAGCGTTATCAGGAATGAAAATACAGCAGCTCGAATGGATCACCTTGCACACACCACCTCTATCTTCGAGTACAACGTCTAAAACCATACGGTTCTGCAACGTCATAAGTCTATCCGCCTGAAGCTCTGCCGTCAGGTTACCAAGAGCACTTGCAGTTATGTTAGCAGTCGATTCTACCACACGAGTCAACTATCTCAGGTTCCTACTATTGATCATAGGTCCCCAAAACGGCAGGAAACCCTTAAAGAAGTCTCCTGCTTCTTGACCGGCTGTGTCCTCTTTGCTAATAACGCCTCTCACAACTCTAGTCTTGTGATAATCTGAGGCAACTGTGGAAGTCGGTGGCAAAAGATTCGCGATATAGCAGGTGCCCGAGAAATCACGGGGCAACCACGTATAAGCGCGATCATAACATACAAAGTAGGTACCCTTGGCAGTTAGGAGGACAGGGGAAGAGAGCATCGGTAAAACGTACGTCTGAGTACAAGCACTCTTCCCAAGCTGAGCTCTCGGATTATAACCAAGACCTTTCAAGCAGAAGTTACCGAGGTGGGGTACGATCCAGATTGGAGACGAGCTCTTAAGCTGTCTATCACCCACTGACATACTATACTCAGCCTCACTCAGATCCTTGTATACTCGCACCTCTTCTTCTGGAATACGCGATGCATCAAAAATATCTCTATCTAAGTCAGCAATCGCTATCGCCAAAGACTTGTGGTACCGGCCGGGACCAAGGTCTGCAGAGCGTGGCTCTCGACGGGGGAAGGAATCTAGTGCACTACGGAACATGGTTTGAAATGCTCGAGCTGACCCCTGGAAGCTGTAGGGAAGAACCAAATACGGAATACCCTTATCCATGGTATGTGGCATTAACCCGCACACCCAACAGTTGGTGGTGTTCATCACCAACTGATGTTGATGAAGAAGTTGGACAAAGGAATTGTTCATAAATTCCGCACGTCTAACCTGTTCATGTTGGGGCAGAAGATGAAAGGAATGTGGAGAAACAGTAGAAACAAAATTTAGATCATGAGAAGGAGAAGTAGGTGAAGTAGAAGGCAATAATAACTGGATTCCAAAATACACTCCACCCACCAGTAGCATAGAAACAGTCAGGAACAGCAGGAATACCTGAAACAGAAAACATTTTGTTCGAAAAACCTTATGCAGCTTGGATCTTTGCGCCGACATCCTCTCTACTTCCGACAGCTTAGAGAACTCCATCCTCTAAAAATCGTCCGTAACGTTCTTGACGCACCTCGTTCTGAGTAGCGATTATCAATTCCCAGGAGTTCCCAGGAATCGACAAAAGTAACCAACCTAGTGTCAGAAACCTGCTAAACAGAAGGAGGTACCCGCACGGCCCTACGGTCAACCCGGATGATAGGTTTTAATCAAATAAACATTCAATTTTAATACAAGTCTCCTAGCTGTACAGGAAAGGAACATACATGATGTATAGAACAAGAATTGAAAAACTCAAAATCAATGAAAAAATGCAAATGTTCGCAATGTTGGTAGCAACAGTGAGTGGAATGTAAAATTTAAAAACAAAAAGGAATTCTTTATTAGTCCTTGTCACGCGATCGTCGAAGAAAGTATCGATTTTTTCCAGGTCGAGTTTGCTCTTCAAATAACTGTTCAGATGGCAAAACGATGTTCGATCGTTCAGATGACAGTTCAGAACTTGAATTCTCCAATGCTGAAGACGAAGGTACAGTTCCAGACAATTCAACAGGTGTATCTGACTGAACCGAATTGTTCTCTACAGGTTGAGCATCACTGAATTGCACATAGCGTTGAAGGGTCTCGGTCTCCGCTGGGGCAACTCCAGTTCTTACCCAGTTCTCTGCTGGCAAAGGAAGTGGAACCTTCTTCGTATGGGTGGCATGCACCCAGTTCTTCCTGCCTTCCAACCGAACTGCAGTCCTTGTTGCCAGCAAAACTTGATAAGGTCCCACAAATCTTGGCTCGAGATTACGTTTTCTCCCAAAATTCCTGGTGACAACCCAGTCACCAGGTTGGAGCCGATGTCCAGGACCCTCTGTTTGTGCCGGTAGTGCTTCAAAAACCTGTTGATGAATCAAACTCAGTTTAGCAGTCAGATCATAAAGATAGTCAATCAACATTGGATATTCAAGACTGTCAAAATGTTTAGGCCTCTGGACTCCCCAAATGTTCGCAGGGCGGCCGAACACAATCTCATATGGGCTAAGCCCTACTCGAGAGTGCACAGTCGCCCTGGTCGATAAGAGAGCTAGAGGCAATGCATCAGGCCATGACAGACCAGTCGTGGCTTGAATTTTGGCAAGCTTCAGTTTCAGAGTACCATTGTACCCTTCCACTAAACCCGCCGATTGAGGATGATTAGCGCTATGGAATTTCTGACGTATTCCAAGACCCTTACACACACTCTTCATTACACTTCCCACAAACTCACTTCCGTTATCTGACCATACAATCTGTGGCATTCCATACCGAGGAAAGTATTCCTTCAGTAGGGCTTTCGCTGTAGACAGGGCAGTATTATCCTTAAGAGGGTAGGCCTCGATCCATCTGGAGAACGCGCAAACCACAACCAAAACATATTTCAGGTTATTGCATCTCTCCATATCGATGAAGTCCAATTGGATAACTTCAAAGGGACATGTGGGAGGAGCAAAATGACCAGGTGGAGTGGGGGAGCCCTTGCCAGGATTATACATCAAACATACCATACAGTTCTTAACAACTCTCTCAGCACACTTAGCAATCCCATCATTCTTCCATACAGGAGACAACAACTTACATATACCTTTCGCGCTAATATGTGACAAGCCGTGGGCCATAGTAACAACGGCAAGCACATATGCATCCGGTAACATCCACCTCGGACATTCCGACAAGTCAACCCAACAGCCATGCGCGTCTAACTTTCCCGTGCTTTCTTTCCACTTAGTCTTTTCAATCTCGGTAGCCTCATTCTGAATCGCTTTAACACTCTCCACAGTGTCCTCACACATACCAGTCTCCGACGGCCATCTCACTGAACTCATAACATACATTCGAGTTGTCAGATTCTTAGCCGTCTCCTTACCAATCTCGTCTGCAAACGCGTTACCACGACCCACATCATCCGTAACTTTTCGATGCGCGCTGCATTTAATGATTGCCACCTGCTTAGGCAATATAAGTGCATCCAAAAGATCGTTCACGAGCTGTCCGTGTTGGTTCTTCGTACCATGCGATGTCATAAATCCTCTTTCTCTCCACAATCGACCAAAGCTATGGGCTACGCCAAATGCATATTGACTATCTGTAAACACGTTCACTCGCTTCCCTTTAGACAAAACACACGCTCTCGTTAACGCAATCAACTCTGCCGCTTGTGCTGAATTCTGACTCAATCTCGCAGTTTCCACAACCGTACTCAACGTCACTACAGCATACGCAGTCGTCACATCACCATTCGGCAACTTGAAGCATGAACCATCAACATACAAAGTACCATCGGGATCTACCAATGGAGTGTTTTTCAGGTCAATACGACCTTTCGTCTCTTCTTCAGTTCTTAAATAACAGTCATGTGGTGCTACATCATCTGATTCCATATTAGTCGGCAACAATGTTGCTGGGTTCAGCACATTACAACGCTTAATCTATATGACTTGCCAAAAGCGTCAACTCATAACCGGACAACCTTGCACTCGTCAAGTGTTGAGTTTTTGTTCGATTCAAGAGAGTGTCAACTGCATGCGGAACCATCACCCTAAGCATATTATCCATGACCAGGCCTGCGGATTGTCGAATGGACACCGCAGCTGCCGCTGTCGCTCTTAGACAACTCGGCAATGCTCTAGCTACTGGGTCTAAGGTCGAGGAAAAATATGCACATGGACACTGTTTACCACCAAATTGTTGAGTCAAAACACTCAACGCACAACCTTCTCTCTCGTGAACGTATAATGTAAACGGCTTACTGTAATCAGGAGTACCTAACACAGGAGCCGAACACAACGCATCACGTAATTCAGAAAAACTTTTCTGACACTCTTCAGTCCAAGGCAAAGGAGTCGGAACATCCTTGCACGTGAGAGCTAACAATGGCTTCGCTAACAATGAAAAGTTTGGAATCCATTGTCTGCGGTATGACGTAATACCTAGAAAGGCACGTACATCTCTCTGAGTTGTTGGCACAGTCATTCGAACAATCGCTGCAATTCTTTCTGGGGTCAACCTTCTTCCCTCCTTTGACAATAAGTGACCTAAATAGGTTACTTCTTGACAACAATACTGTAGCTTAGAAGGTGACACCTTGTGATGTAAGTCACATAAATGCTGTAACAGCGATACTGTAGCAGTTTTGCAAATCTGCTGGGTGTCAGCAGCCACCAACAGATCATCAACGTATTGAATCAAGGCCGCACAAGCCGGTAACACAAACGCATCAAGTTGACTCTTAAGGGCTTGACTGTAAATCGATGGACTCTCACAGTAGCCCTGAGGAGCGCGTTTAAACCTGAAGCTGCGACCACCTAATGAGAAGCCGAATAGATCTCTGCTTTCCTCAGCAATCGGAATGCTAAAGAAAGCATTCTTCAGGTCGATTACCGAGAACCAACAGGCAGAGGCTGGAATCAGGGTCAGCAAAGCTGTAATGTCAGGCACCACGGGAAACTGTGGGATCACAATTTTGTTTACTTCTCCTAAATCAATGACAAAACGGTACACAGGAGGCTTGGATGGGTCAGTTCGTTTCAAAATAGGTAACACAGGACTATTACACACATTTCCCCGAGTTTCCTCGATAACATCCTTTTTGATCAAATCATAAATGATCGCAAATAGCGCTCGCTCACCATCAAGAGAGATACGATACTGGGGAATGCGTGGTAATCGCACATTTGATTTCAATTGGACGACATAAGGTGATATGTCCAACAGGCCCACATCATTGGGAACTGTTGCCCACAAAGACTCAGGAAGAAATCTCAATTCCGGCGGGAGCTTATCAGTTGACAAGTACATAGGAGAGATCACCCTCTGGCCTAATGTAAGCTCCACTCCCGTAGGAGAGCAGTACAAGGTCGCATATAACCGCTTCAACAAATCCAGGCCCAAAAGATTCTCACCATAACCAGTAGTCAAAATCAAAGGAGCCTCCAGTTCACATGGCCCAATCGTAAGGGGCAAAGGGCTAGAAACTGGATTGCTAACCGGGGCGCCAGAGAATCCAACGGAAACATTCGTTAAGCCAGACAAAGGTGCGCCAGGGAGTTTCGAATGCATGATGGAACTTTTCGCTGCACCAGTGTTCAACAGAAAAGGCTCAACTACGCCCGATGTGGCAACTGCGACGTAAGGCCCTCTCTGATCAACCGGAACTGATACTACTCCCTCTCTTTGTCTATGGCTGTCCTAGTAATTACCGTCTGCATCAATGCCATGCTCGACGTAATAGTCATCTACATGATACTGTGCAGATCTACCGAACGATAATTCGCGCTGATCAAAACAATTGTTCGAGTCCGATGAAGAAGTAGAACGCTCATTCTGATTTTGGAGGTACCACGGCCTCTACCTCGAGATGCCTGCTGAGGACCACTACGACCGCCTCGGGCCGAAACACCATTATTTCGGTCACGTAAAACAGGACAATTAAACTTCAAATGGCCCTCACCCCTACAATATGCACATTGATTACACCCAAGCATAGATCTGGGTGTAGAAGAGTCAGAGCGCGACTGCGTCCTAGAAGACTGCGCCTGTGGTCGATATTGCTGTTGCGAGTCATTTTGATTTGAGCGCGGAGGATATGCTTGCTGCAATAAGACCTTAGTTTTAAGCTCCTTCGTTTTCTTATCTGCACAATCATTTTCTTCTTTCTCCCTATTCTCATAGTATTGAGCCATTGCTAAGATTTGAGCCGTGGTCGAAACAGCCCATGAACTTTCAGAATTTTTCAATTTGATGCATAGCTCAGGCAACAGATTCAACACAAATTTATCAACAAACAACCGCTGACCTCCCTCAGTGCTCATATCCTGACCACTGTGATCGATAAATGCTTCCTCAAATCTAGTAAAGAAATCGGAGACACTCTCGTCTTTCTTTTGCTTGCAAGCAGACAATTTATCCCAATTTACCCTCATCGTTGGCATAAGCGTTTTCATGAGCGTAATGATTCTTTGGGGCAGAGCCGTAATTAACTGTTCAGGCTTAGCCCCACCAACTTGTAGTGCATCAGCCGCCGCAAGAGCAGCCCAATCACCCCCTAATTCAGCTGCGTGATTCTCTTGACGAATTTTCGCCCAAATCGGTTGCGGTACTACGTTACCAAACAACATGTCAATATCGGCAAGGTTCATAATAGTAGCATCCACAAGTTGGGATAACTCTTTATAATAACCTGCCGGATTTTTCCGTGGATCAGGCAAAGATTGTTTCACCTGTAAAACTTCGGATCGCTTCCATGGGAGGTGTATCCAAACTCTCTGGAAGTGTGGCAATATGGGAGGAACTAGAGCAGCATCACCCGGCATCCACACTGGGGGAACTTCTCTCATGGGATACTGACCAGGTTGTGCTTTCCAATCATCAGAGTCGTTCTCAAACGACACTCGAGGAGGCACAGTAGTCCTAAGGGCTAACAAACGCTCTAATGCACGTCGTACATTACCACCTACAATCATGCCGCTCGAGAACTGATTCTGTAGTTCAGTCATATCGGGCGGTACATTATCTAACTCATCATTATCCCACTCTTCTCTCAAGGATTTACACATTTCCTCGAACACGAATCTTTGTGTGGGCTCATTAAATTGAGAGAACGTATCGTAAACTATGCGCGGAGTGTACTTAGCAGGATGTCTAATCCACTTGCGCGCCATAGTCACTAGCGTCTCACTTTGCCTGCCACCAGGAATTTGACTCCGTCTCTGAGAGACGTCAGAGACATCGGACCCAAGTATCGGTCCGAATAGTGGAGAATAGAGATTAGCAACAGCATTAGGTATACGACTACGAACAGAAGGAGAAGGGGAGAGAAGTACAGGAGCAACAACATGAGGACTGAACGTAGGAGCAGTAGGAGTAGCCAAGATAGCAGAAGTAGCAGGAGCAATAGACTGAGAAGGTATAGGCATAGGGGCAGTAGGAAGAAGGGCAGGTAAGGGAGCAGGGACAAATTGGGGAACAAGAGGATTCAGAGGAACAGGACCAACGACAGGCTGACCAGCAACCGCCGGAACAACAGGTTGAGGGACAGGAGGAACAACAGGGGCTGCAGTACCCTGCACATAAGGAGGTGGTGATTTTAATAAATAGGATAATAAAGGATCCTCTGTCGATTCCTCTCCCGTTTTATCAGAACCAGACGGTAAAACCGGATAACATTTATCCACCGCCATACGATGCAATCTAGTAAAAACTTCCTTTTCCTTCTCGTCTTTGTCTCGCTGATATTGTTCTGCACTTTGCATCATTGTAATAATACCATCTCTCTTATTTTTCTTAATTTGCTTGATTTCTTTTTGTTTGGCCTCTTTACGCCATAACCGAAAGGAATCAAACATGGCCGGCCTAGCTTTCTTCTTAAACAATTTTGCTTCGAGATTATCTAAAATCTCAGTTTCGAAACTACCATGAGGTGGCCAACTAAGAACACCATCGTTTTTCGTGTAGCGGATCAAACAGTCATTATAAGCAATTGGACCCACTCCGTGTCGACTATAGAGCTCATAAACGGGAGTTCCAACTGGAGGTATCGGGCATGAGTTCTCCAACTGGGAATATGTGCCGCAACATTTAAGGAAACCAAACAAAGTGCTACGGCCAGGCATCGTGCACACTAACCGAGCTTACAAACTTCAAGGGTTATCGAATTACGATGTCCTCGCAAAAAACACGAGACCCTCGGTTTTTGGCAATTGCAATCGCCAAATAAAAACCCAACAACTAAGAACCAACAACTAAGAACCACAAATGCAATGGAACCATGCAAACAACCAAGTTTCAACAACAACAACCAAGGTTTCTGGGAGCGACCCTCGAATACTTAACTGAGAGAACAATGGCGTCACCAGGAAGGCCCCTCAATCGTCTCGCCGTACAAAGGACTACGCCAGGCGCCAAAACAGGTCGACAGTCAGGGCATCGGCCCGTCGCAGCCGTCAGGAGGCGGGAATCTTCGTGGGAAAAGTCTTCGGACCACTTATTTCGACAACAGGATCGATGAAGCGGGGTGCACCTTCCCTCGGAGATTTCACACGAAGTTCCTCACGATCGTCGGGCTTTGGATCGGTACCGCTGATGTCGCCCGACATTGGGCGCCAACTGAAGGACTGGGCTATTTCTAAGGCCCAGCGGTGCCAGGGGACAACACCTGAAACCTTCGTGGGTTACCTGTTCCGGCGTACAAATCACAGAGACACGGGACACTTCCTTCGGCGTCAAAGATCAGCGTTTATTTACTGCAGGGATACAGAGATCGCAAGAAGTACAACCACGTGTAGGTTCTGAGAGTCTGCTTCGAATTGCAAAAAGTGGATCGCTCCTTTTATGCACAATTTCATCATTGCACAACATAGTGAACAAAAGGTTACAACTCAGTTCCCACAGTAAACTTCGAAAGGGTCGCATTCATGTTTTCAGGAGCCCGGAACATAATTACAGTAACATCACCGGTTCCCAACTGTAAAAGCACATTTAACCATTAAGCACATTCCACTCTAGTCATAAACGAATTAAGTGAAGAGACAGAAACAAGTGCAAGAGAAACAAAGACAGATAACAGATTGAAAAGAGTGTAGGGGGCAATATCGGAAGCGTGGTCACAGGATCAAAGGATTCGTGCCTAAACACATGCACGGCTGAAACAATAGACTAACATGGCAAGATGTGCCTCGAGCGGAGCCATCTGCCTTTTCCGTATCATCCCCCTGGTCATAAAGACACACTCAAAGGGATATGCGTCTTCGGCAAGAGCTTGAGAAACCCAGGGTCATGAAGCGAACACTGTCCGTTCTCCGGCTACGTGAGGGCAAGAAACAAAATGGATGCCGTATCTAAAATGGAACCCGTGGGTTCAGATGAAGAAACCGACGAACAGGACGAACGCTGCAAAGTAGAGTAGCGAAAACGCGTACACCCACTATACTTGTCATTTGCGGTTCATAGATACCAAACTCGTCCATATTTGAACAAGTCCAAAACGTCATTACGATTCTCACGGAACCTCACCATAGCAGCTGCTCCCTACTACAATGCAGTAAATATCTACCAAGTTAAGTATATGTACTTTCAGCATTAAGGACGTGATGTCTAAGGATATGTTGTCACCATAGAAAAAGAAGGGCCCAAAGGGAAGCTGAGGTGAAAGAATGGAAAGAGCGGGGCACTTATTAGGAAGAATGAATACAAGACACGTCTCCCCTTTGCATGTATTTCTCGGGCGTGTCGTCTGTGAGGAAGAGTTTGAGACCTGTACATAACAGGACAGGTGAACACGTGTCTTCCTCAGATCTCCCAGGCTGTGAGAATGTGAATGGGAAGGGGCCTCGATCGAATCTTCACAAATGAGCGCTGACTTTTTCTCATCACGTCCTACCGGCCCAGGTCAAGCACTGCTTCAGTTTTGAGTATTTTTGAGGCAGGCAGGGGGGTGGGGAACGCGAGTGTCCTGTTTTGCATTGTCCTTGCCATCTGCCCTGTCGGTCGATTGTTGCAATACATCATTACAATAATGCAGCATAAAAACACAACAGCGCATAATACGAGCAAAACACATGACCACCATGTGAAAATGCAATACAAAATGTGAAAATATTCTTTCCATGCATTGCCACCTCCACAAATCTTATTTGCTAATGCTGTGGTAAAAGGTGCTAGCACCAGGCACTGCAATACCACCAAGGACTTGGAATAGAGCCAGTCTCGTTTTTTGTGATCTGCCCCTTTTCTATTTGAAAACACACCAGCAGGCTGTGTATCTCCAATGCACTAACCAGCACACATCATATTTTATTTCTGTTGCCGACAGCAGTAAAATAAGCAGAGGTTCCCACCTCAAAAGGATCTTTTCTATCTTTCAGGTTGCATATTGTTTTAATAAACATGTATAGTGTGTTGTGTCCTTTTTAGGATCAGTGTACATTTTTATGATCGTTTAAGATCCCAGTGGCATCTTGATGCTGGAGGAAGCTGGCCTTCGTTCTTTAAAGCTTGTTGCCTCTCTTTTTATTTTGCGCATATCTATCTGGGTGGTATGGTGTGCCATAGCTACAGTACCACATCGCTAGCACCAGACTGCAAATTAAGGGCCTGATCCTGAGGGACCCACAAAATACAGATGCACATTGCACACCTGTTAATTTGAGTTAACTTGGGGTACACATATTAGTGAGTGCACAGTTTGCTTCCGATTTAAAGTTTGCATTTTCAGGACTGTGGATTAGCATACAGCTTGCACAAGATTCTACCAATTAGCGGGTGTACTAAGTGACATCTTTGAGCAATCCGCTAGAGCAGTCTATACCATTCTTATCCTGATGCAAATTGCAGGCACAAACTCCTGAGTTGAGTGCAGTTTGCTCCCAATTCATAATTGCATTTTGGGTGCAAACATACGTTTTCCCCCCGAAACAGGTTTTTCAGCATGATCATAATCAGATCCTCCGTAGGTGGTGTTCCTAGCCTTTTTTTCCGCTGGCAGTTCCAATCTGTCATGGGTACAATGTGTCACACTCATCAAGTTTGGGTGTGAGACAAAATGAAGGTAAATGTTAAAATCACCATGTTTAAAAAAAGTGTTTTAAAAAAGAGGGTTAAACTAGTGCTTAACCTGAGCGGTGGTGCATGTGGCCCCACTGGTACTCCTTTTTACGGGCGTGGTATTTGTTCTTCATCATCTTCAGAACTAGCGAGAGATAGGCAGAAAGGCGGACTGAAGGAGTAAGAGAAAAATGGGAACAGTGATAAAAGCCAGGGATTAAAAAGAGCATGCAGAATTGTGATGGAGGCGCACTGAGAGTATGGTAGTGGATGAGAGACATGAGGTTGAATTGAATAGAGCACCTTGCTATTAAGCAACCAGAACATTAAACAACATAGGTAGCGGGATCTTAACAAAAACTTTGGACAGCTGCACTTACTCTTTTACACATTTGCACAGGGTCACAGCGAATGCAATAGCAAATATTATGACATGTTTAGGTCTTGCTGGACCTCATCATTGGGATATATCTTGAGTCTGCACTCAAGCATTCGATCCTGCACCTCACTGTGATACAATATTTCTTCTGGATCTAGTAGTATTTGTAAGCTGGTTCATGTAGTTACTACGCCCAGTGACTCGTTTTTCAACACTCTAAATGAAAGCCTTTAATCAGACCCGCCAGCATTTCATGATTTTGATTCACAAAATCAGTTAAGAAACACAATGACTGCTATATTTCCAATTATGGCTGCGAAAAATGGTCTCCCAGCAGATAGCAAAAATATGGGGAGTTCCTATTGGCTATACACACACATGTTGTCTGTTCAGTGTTGTTTGCTTGTTGGACCATCTCCTAGTTTATACCTGCTGTTTTAGTGACATTTGCACTTCCAAACATTTGCCTTTTGAGGCATTTCAGAGTTAGGCTGATGTCTGTAGATTAAGTGACACTGGTGCTTAAAAACTTTGCACAGCATCTGCAAGCTTCGTAGAAACCGACCCACATCTCCAAGGTCAGGGGTGTCTCTCACAGCTCCATGGTCAGGGCTGCATGACATTTCTATGGTAAGGGAGTCTCTGACTTCTCCTTTGTCAGGGTGTCTATGCCATCTCTATGGTCTGAGGGGTCTCTGATGTCTTCATGGTCAGGGGTGTCTCTGGGGTCTCTCTGTGCTATTATGCTTGGCTGAACCCATGCTCCAGAAAGTTACCACAAAGGAGAATATAGAAAAACTCTCCTTGAAAGTTTATAATGACTATTTCAAAGTTAAATACTCTCCTAAATCAGGTTACATTGATTTAAGGCTAAAAAGTAACGATTATGAGTAAAATAAAGTGCCGCAATGATGCCGCTAAATTTCCATTTTTGTGCCGCTAAATTTTTAAGTCTATGCTGCAATATCCTGGGGGGTCGGTTCAATAGCACCTTCTTTTGCCTCTTTTGGGGGAGATCTGTGATTGACGATGCTGAGGTTGATGCAGATCGTGCAGTGGAATAAAATCAACTTTACTGTCCTACAAATTGCTTCCTTTTGTGACACGGTTACTCTCTGCCTCTCATGCAAGTTTGCCCAAGGTATCTTTCGTCTTGGCAACAGATGCATTTCCTTTCACCATTTGTTAACTCAAGGTCAGTATTGATAAGAACAGGCCATTTTGACCAGACGTATGTAAGCGTTTGAGGTCCTTCCCATAAACTCTACAATGTATTTCTGCATGGCTTTCTCTCCAATTTAAATTTATGTTAGTGTTAATTGAATCATGTGTTCAAGTTGGATGGGGTCTCCACCTCAGTGGCTGCCCCGACAGTGCAGTGCCCACATCAACATCTGATAAATAAATTTCAGGTGTTGCAACTGATGGCACATAATTCCTTGGTATTGTGAATCTGACTATGGGAGTTAACATTGTTATGGTTATGTATATCTTTTAGTATTGAAATGTGTTTATTAGTCATTAAAACCCATAAACATAGTTAAAATAGACAATTAGCATCACAAATAAATTAGTAAAAGAGGGAGGAAGAATGAACGAAAAGACAATCATCAGACACCTCATCATAACATGTAAAAATCGGGTCCCTTACCCATATAACCTTCCTTATTATAGGGCCAGGGTGTCTATTATTTAAAAAATTTCACAACTTCTCAAAATTAACAGTCATTGTCCCCAGAACACCAATGACACACATAGAAGTGCCTCCATGTTTAAGATCATGTGAGGTTATATGGGCACGTAAAGCTAAGGTATCTAACAATTAATCTTTTGCTGTTGCCCGGTTAACAAAACCCAATACTTGCGTGTAGAGGTACGCATTAAGTGCCATAGTGCAAATATTCGATCATGGTAAGATCACTACCCAGTAAGGTGGGATAGGGAACCGATGATCCCTAGTCCACTCCTAGCAGCCAGCCATAACAGTGCAGGTATTTCATAATGTAAGCTTAACAAATCCCTACGCTTGTGTGCAAATTGCACATAAACGGCAACTGTGCAGGTGACCGATCATGGTGAGATCAGAACGCAATAAGGCAGGGTAGGGAGCCAATGGGCCCTGGTTCTACCTAGCAGCCTGTCATAGCATGGGTGGATTCCACAGACTCGTGGGGCAGCCTCTCATGGCCAACCGCCTTGACCCCCCAACTGGACATGGGAATTTTCCTTGACGAATGCTTGCAGGTTTCCATTTGAACCAGGGGCACAGTCAGACCGGTATTTCTCAATGATTTAAATTATTTTTGTGGTCATGTACTCTATTTGGTCAGCAGCATCATTTATCCTGTTATTCCACTGAGACCACTGTAGACCAGCTGCGTCATGGGTTCTGCCTTTGAAATGGAACTTCAAATGCTCAACCGAGCCATCCTTGCTTATGTTTACGATGTGAACTGCCCTTGGACCTTTGTTGATGTCATTAATCAGCTTCCAGAAATTCTTTGAGTCATTTGACTTTGAGACATACAGGAGTTGAGCTAACAGGGCTTCTTGCTTGGTTATTTTGAAGGCCCATACCTGCCTTTTAGTAACCATCTCTCCTTTTGCAAAGCCCCTAGCAGGTCTTCGTCCTATGGGGAGCGTCGTGGTTGCCTAAGCTTCTGCCTACTTTGGGTCGCTTCAAGCGGACAGGCTTCGGCAAGACTATGGCCTTGCGGTGCCTAAGATACTCCCCTAAATTGCTTGTGTTGTGCTTATGATAGAGTCATCATGTGCTGTGTGGGCTGTGAAAATTGCCATACTAGTGACACCAGTGGCATCACAGGGGCAGATGTGGTAGCAGATGGGCCTGCATCAGTGATGCTGTGTATATTGTTTCACAAATCGCAATACTGTTAAATTTACATCCAAACTTCAAAAATTGTGGCACTTGTGGCTGCACTCATGGATGGTGCTGGTAGAGTTGCCTACTTAGGGGCACTTTTGAGACACTCTTGGGTGATGCTGAGGTAGTTGCTGGTCTGGGCAGAATTGTGGAGTTACTCTTGCCTAGTGGTGCCTCTGAGGCCTTTTACGGGTCTTGTGGAGGCCTTGATTGTTGCTTGAAATGCCGCATGTGTTCCAGTGGATGGTGATGTGCCATTATAAGTCCTATTTCGGTGACTCAACTGCAATGCAAGGATGTCAGAGTGAATGTCAGTAATCCGTGTTGCCATTCTCACCAAACATCATGTTTCATGTTGTGTAGTTAATTAAGAGAAGAAAAAGAGGGGCCCTGAATAGAATATATAAAGGGGACTGATCTACGAAAATGTAGATAAGAGAAGAAAACAATAGCCTCCCACCCTATAGGTTTATAGGTTGCACTAGTCAAAACTTCATTAATTTTCAATATATATATATATAAAAAAACATTTTGCTTTGCAATCTGCCAAAGACCTTGATATTCCAAACAACGAAAATGGGGTGATTGAATCTGATGGGCCACTGGCACTACGAGCATCAGACACACTTACTTTTTTAGATGCCAATGATCTACTGAGCTCATCTGAAAATGCAGAAACAAATCTTGAAGATTCAACACAAAATCGCTTAAGACAAGTCCCCATCCCTCAAAAAGGAGCTGGTTTGAGTCCTTTTCGCAGCAAATCCAAATTCGTACCATTAATGCCTAAAGATGCGGTTGACATTTTTCATGACTGCGTCACGAATGACATCAAGAGACTTTATACCCAAACAAACAACAAACACCGCAAGAAGGAGATACACATAAGACTTGCTTATGATAAGCTGATGAAGAAACTGGGCAACAACCCTGACATAGTGATCAAAAAATCGGATAAGGGGGGCAATTTGGTGATTTGGCCAAAACAAGATTATACCACTGAAGCCAAACGCCAACTTGAGGACCCAACTTGTTATGCAAAGACTTCACAAAAAGAGTACGAGAAAGCAACATCTAAACTACATAAGTCATTAGGCCAATGGAAAAGAGATGGCCTAATATCACCTGAAGAGTACAAATTTATGTATGTAAATTTTCCCATCTTGCCTTCCCTTTATCTTATCCCAAAGGTACATAAGGCCATGCAACCAATACCAGGCAGGCCTATTGTGTCAGCGATAGGCAGTGTGGGTGAGAAAGTTGGAGAGTATATTGATTTTTTCCTCCAGGATTTTGTAAAGCAACTCCCCAGTTTCACTCGTGACACCAGTGACTTTATAACTAAAATCTCTGCAATTGAAAGGGAGAGTGATATGTGGCTTATCTCGTTAGATGTTGAGTCGCTGTATACCAGCATAGATCACACAAAAGGATTATTTGCTGTGCAATACTATCTATCGAGCAGACCCATCTTGTACTATGAACATAACAAGGTTATTTTAGGTCTTATGGAATGGTGCCTCTACAACAATTTTTTCTCCTTTGGTAAGGAGATTTACAGGCAACTGAGAGGAGTGGCGATGGGGGCCTGCTTCTCCCCCAGCTATGCGTGCTTGCACGTTGGCTGGTGGGAGGAGCAGGTCCTCAAGGTACGCCACAAGGCGTGGATGGAGGGTCACGTTAGTTGCTTTCTGAGGTACATTGATGACATTTTCATCATTTGGAGAGGTAGCAAGTATCTCTTTTTGATATCAGTTCAGTCCATTGCTTTAATCATTTTTATCAATTTCCTGTGTTTTTTTGAATGTTGTTTCCTATAATCAGCTAGCTCTTGTATTTATAGTCTGCCTGGGTTTTTACCTTCACAAAAAATTGTTGTCCCTGACCCAGGAGTCTCATCCTTATCAGGGGGTCCTTGATACCTACAAGTTTCCAATGGTACATTGAACACCACTTTACACAGAAAACAGACAGCAGGCAATGCTACATTGCATGCAACCAGTATGCATCCAAGACATACAATATCTGGAATCCCTTATGGGGAAATTTTCAGGCTGAAGAGGATTTGTAGTTCCCCTTCTGACTTTAACAACTGTCTAGAGGAACTTCTGAATAGGTTAAAAGCCAGAGGGTATTCTGAGCGCATACTAAATGCAGCAGTAACTAAATCCCTTTCTAGATCTAGAGAAAGCCTTTTTCCCATTTCCCCTCCTGAGAATGAACTCCCTATGGATACAGAATCCCAATTAGATTGCCCGCGTCTGATCACTACCTACAGTAAGGAGGATAGGAAAATCAGGTCCATCATTAACAAAAATTGGCCCATTATTTTGAGTGATCACATACTCAATACTAGACTACCACCTTCCCCTACTGTAACTTTTAGACAAGCTAAAACTATGGGCAACTATCTTGATAAGGCAGCCCCTGAATTAAAAACTAAAATTCCGTGGCTACGCCCTACTAGAGGATTCTACAAGTGCTCCAGTTGCAGGGCTTGTAAATTCGGAGTCACCACCACACATTACCTTACCCCTTTCAGTACAGTTGCCAAGACCATCAATGGCAACTATACCTGCAAGACAGATCATGCTGTCTATGTTCTGGTGTGTACCTGTGGGCTTAGATATGTGGGCAGCACTAAGCTCCAGGTGCACGTCCGGATTTTACAGCATTTGCGGGCCATTCTACACAGTGACCCGACCTACCCGGTCGCACGACACTTCAAGCGGGTACACAACAAAGATCTGAATTGCCTTAGTTATTTTGTGATCGGGGCAGTATCATGTTTAAGAAGAGGAGGTGACCGTGAAACAGAGCTCAGAAAACTGGAATTTAGATTCATACTGGAACTCGATAGTCGTTGGCCCAACGGGCTCAACAATATTGAGGAAATGCACCATTTTTTAGAATCTGTCTTGAAGTAGCTTTTTGTCTGATTTGTCTTCATCATTCTAGTCTTCTTATGAGGGCAGTATACGCACTCCTAGTTAGGTTCCCTATTAGGAGAATTTTTGCGTAAGACATACTCTATTGCTTTGACAACTAGTGATGTTCTGTCTGACATACACTTATGTTGATGTACACTATGCACTTTATTTGGTTATCTTTCGAATATGCATTTCTACTACATTTAAACAGTATCATTCCAGAACTCAATGAATTAGATTTTATTGGGATTTTTTCTATGATTTTTTGTATTGTACAGTAAATTAAATTTGAGTGTAGAATTTGTAGATGTATATATTTTTGAACAGAACTAATGATGTGTATATATAGAGATGTACAGACATGTATGTATGTATATAGATGTACATATTTAGGATTAATGTAGTTAGTTTAAGGTTATAGGGTGCTCTGTATTATATTTAGGTGCTTTGTTACATGTAATTACAACTGTGGTGTGGGGGGTGTGTGTACATATATGAAATATGATATTATTTATACATATTTTCATTTTTTAGCTTCTTTGATAAAACTTTTTTACTACCTGGAACTTCTTTAGAGAACTTGAAATAGAAGAATATTGTTTATTGAATATTCTATATAATGTGAATGCATATTGAATTATCCTGTATCTCTGCTCTTATGGTAGTATGGTATGTTCCCGCGATTTTTGCACTTTACTATATCTCTTTTTCACTCATGCATTTTTTTTTACAATTATTGCACTTTAACTTTCGCTGCTAGATAAGATATATGCATGTTTGCACAGATTATGACTATACATGTCAGCTGAAACTTAATTTGGCAATATAGAAATATGTTTTAAGATATTAGATCTGGTAGCTATCAAATTCAATTGAATCATTTTCTGGATTTAACCAGTAATCGTATTTCATATTTTGCATTGTCAGCAAACGAAAAATGATACCAGCGATAGTATTTCTTCACTATTTATTGTTGATCACATGATTATGGTGGACACCACCAGGGGTGGTGTCAGCATCACTGCAAGTATAAAAAAAGCATAATTATTCCAAACATGTTGTAGCGTGAACAAGGGCTTTTCGCTCGAAACGCGTCGCTGGTTCTGTTGAATAATAAACATCATTTTTGCTGACTTTGATGGTCCGGTCCTCATCTTGGCTGGCGTGGAGGCGGTGTCTGCGAGCGCAGAGCAAGCTGAGGAGGAACTCTTTTTCATATATATATATATATATATATATATATATATATATATATATATATATATATATATATATATATATATATATATATATGAAGCTCGCTCTGTACATAAAATACCAAAGTAAGGTATGGTGTGAACAGAGTCTAGTGGATCTTCAAAGGTAGACAGAGGCTAAAGTAGATAATACCTTACTCTCTATTTGCGGTAGTGTGGGCAAGCAGTGAGGCTTTATCAGACGGTAGTGTGAAGCATTTATTGTACACACTCAGGCAAGAAATTATGCCACACAATCAAAGACTGAACTCAGACCAATTGTTTGTATCAAAAATATTTCTTTAGTTGAATTTTATTTTTAGAACCAAGCAGGACTTGGTACAGGTAAGTAGAATTGTACTTTTAAGTCAGATTGATCAAAACAAGCAAGCTGGATGAAAATGACTTTGTTACAGGCTTGTAAAATATTTCAAGACAATAGGTATTTGTAATTACTTTTATTACTTTTTCTACTCAGTGTGATATGCCTAGATATCACACTAGGACATTTCCTAGATAAAGGTACGTAAAACAGTTTTGCAATAAAACACAGTTGCTTAGGTTTCCATACAAACACAATTCAACACTTAGAACTTTTTCAGCAGAAAATAGTCAATGCAATCCTATTGAGAAAAATTAGGTTATAGGTTTGCAGGTAAGCAATTGGTCTTTAGGGTGGAGTTTCTGGGGTTAGAACAAGGGTTCTCCAAGGGTTAAGGATGCACTCGAAATGCACCCTCAGCGGCACTGGGGCAACTGGGTGCAGAGTACTGAGGCCCAATGTTAGCCCATGGGGTTAGGGGGCTGCCGTTTGGTGGCTGCTCTCGGCCAATCCACAGGGTTGATGGATCAAAGCTTCTAGTGTTAAGCTCAGGGCAAAGGGGAATACGCGCTAGCACACAGCGGCACAGGGGCGGCCTGGTGCTGTTTCGGTGTAGGGTGCCCTGTTGGTTTCAATCAGAGATCTCCGGTCGCAACAAACGCTGCAGGTTCGGGCAGGGAGGCTTCCTGGAGGCAACCACCAGTTGGAGAGGGAAGTTGGGATGAAGGGGGTTGCCTGGACACCATTGGTTGGGCCACCTAAGGCCGTAGGGTGCAGAGGTGTCTTTCGGCGTTGGTTTTCCTTACCAGCTCAGGTCGCAGTCGGGGGTCCCTCCAGCTACAGGCTGCAGGCGTCATTGGGAGGCTTGGAGTAGGTCAGGGATTTCAAAAGAGAGGTTACCCCACTGTCGCCAGGGAACAGGGCACAAAGGACAAAAAGTCAAAGGGAAATCCCTGGAGTGTATCAATACGTTACTGGTGTCAATGCTCGCACGGTTGCACTATAGCCCCCAGTTAGCAGGTTGCTGTAGATCACCGTCAAAAGAACAGAGAATTTTCTAATGATTCCCACAATGAAAAATATTTGTTAACAATCTAGATTTTTTATTAAAATGAAACAGAAATTTACAATAAAAATGTACACATTTAAAATTTCAAAGGAACTTTTCCCTGAAAAGTAAAAATTAATCAGCAAGATGTCATTGAATGATAAAAAAACTGTAAAGCATATAAGTATATTCACATTACATTGCATATCATAAACACAAACATTGGTTATTATAGACAACACATATAATGAAGTAAAACGAAGAAAAGAAAAGAGACCCCTTTAAAACGGTGGCACTTTGATGTTTCTACCACAATTGATTCCTAGATCCACTAACAGGAAATGGCCTATATATTCTAACACACATGTGACAATAATATATGTGCATCCAGTGCGTTAGGGCTAAAAGTGGATTCTCTCATATAGAAATGCGTCGACGCGTTTCGGTGCTTTGCACTTGGTAATGTGGCACCTTCCTCAGGACTTCTTAGTAGGGGTTTTCCGTACAAGAAAGACTTCACTTTCCCTAAATGTAGGTGAAAGGATAAAACACCGTTCCTTTATCGGTGGGTCCTAGGCGCCAATTAGGTCGTTCCAGGGCAATCGCTGTAGGATCACAGACTGTATTTGGCCTCTGTGTGATCTTTCAAGCTTCTATTGGTGATATTCCTTTATCCTTAAATTTAGTCTTGTCTTTTTCTTTATTCTTTTTGTTTTAAAACTCGTTATCTTCAATGATTTTAAAACTCGCTTTGAACGGGCATATATAAGGGGCCTCGCTGAAACTGGATATGTTCTTTGTGCGTGTGGCGTCTCGTTTCTGCCTCGTTCAATCTGCACTCTGCAATCTGCAGTTTGAACGAGGCAGAAACGAGACGCCACACGCACAAAGAACATATCCAGTTTCAGCGAGGCCCCTTATATATGCCCGTTCAAAGCGAGTTTTAAAATCATTGAAGATAACGAGTTTTAAAACAAAAAGAATAAAGAAAAAGACAAGACTAAATTTAAGGATAAAGGAATATCACCAATAGAAGCTTGAAAGATCACACAGAGGCCAAATACAGTCTGTGATCCTACAGCGATTGCCCTGGAACGACCTAATTGGCGCCTAGGACCCACCGATAAAGGAACGGTGTTTTATCCTTTCACCTACATTTAGGGAAAGTGAAGTCTTTCTTGTACGGAAAACCCCTACTAAGAAGTCCTGAGGAAGGTGCCACATTACCAAGTGCAAAGCACCGAAACGCGTCGACGCATTTCTATATGAGAGAATCCACTTTTAGCCCTAACGCACTGGATGCACATATATTATTGTCACATGTGTGTTAGAATATATAGGCCATTTCCTGTTAGTGGATCTAGGAATCAATTGTGGTAGAAACATCAAAGTGCCACCGTTTTAAAGGGGTCTCTTTTCTTTTCTTCGTTTTACTTCATTATATGTGTTGTCTATAATAACCAATGTTTGTGTTTATGATATGCAATGTAATGTGAATATACTTATATGCTTTACAGTTTTTTTTATCATTCAATGACATCTTGCTGATTAATTTTTACTTTTCAGGGAAAAGTTCCTTTGAAATTTTAAATGTGTACATTTTTATTGTAAATTTCTGTTTCATTTTAATAAAAAATCTAGATTGTTAACAAATATTTTTCATTGTGGGAATCATTAGAAAATTCTCTGTTCTTTTGACGGTGATCTACAGCAACCTGCTAACTGGGGGCTATAGTGCAACCGTGCGAGCATTGACACCAGTAACGTATTGATACACTCCAGGGATTTCCCTTTGACTTTTTGTAGGTCAGGGATTGCCAGATCCCAGGTCAGGATTGCTGGGGAGACGTCCTTGTGGTGTTCGGCCACTCGAACTCGGTCCATGGGCGTCAGGACCAGAATGGTGCAGACTCGCAGATTCGGCTAGAGCCACAGTCTGGTTCTTGAGCAAGTCCGGTGCTCACGGGAGACAGAGTCTTTGTACGGAAGGCAGGGCAGGTCCTCCAGGTTCTGGGGGGGCTGCTAGATGCAGGACACGCCGAGATGCCAATGGAGCAGGTCGAGTTTAGGATAGGCCAGTAGGACTGGGGACAGGGCAGTTGGTGTCCTCCTCTTCTTGCTGTAGCACGGCACTTCGGTCCTTCTTCTTTTTCTTGCTTGTCTGTGGAGGCACGGTTCAGGGTTGCTCCTTGATACTACATTTAGGGGCCTTTCTGGTAGGCACAGGTGGGGACCAATGGGTCCCTTCTTTGGGGTGGGTACACCCCATAGTATGCCACCCTCCAGTTATGCCACCCTCCAGTGGGAGGGGGCATAAGCCTCTTTCTGGTTGGCTGGGACCCCCATCTTCAAGATTGTGGGGACTGAGAGTTGTGCTTCACCTCGCCTCCCCCACCTTGGGGGTGGAGTAGGCAAAGGTGGGCACACCTCTCCTTCTATCTTGGTTTCCCCGCTGATTCTCCCTCCCAAAGTGGGGGTTAGAACCGGTGGGGTCAGTTGCTGGGAACAGCAAATGGCTGGGTCAGCTCACAAATGAGGCAACCCTTTAAAGCTTCCCCTTCGTGGACCCTGCCAATTCTGGGGGTGGAGGCTTGGCATCTTTGTCCAAGATATGCTTTGTTTCAAGACCACAAGAGCAGGAGGCACTCGACCCAAGGGTCCAGAAACATATCTATAGTTCGCAGCTGGTGAGCAGCCACTCAGCCAGGACACTAGAGTTAGGTCATTTTTCAGGGGGCATCTCTAAGATGCCCTCTGAGTGCATTTGGCATTAAACCCACACTGGCATCAGTGTGGGTTTAATGGGGTGAGACGTTTGATACCAAACTTCCCAGAATTCAGTAAAACCATTATGGTGCTGTGGAGTTCGTAATGACAAACTTCCAGACCCTATACTCTTTATGGCTTTACTTCACTTGCAATGTCTAAGAATGGACTCAGACACTGCAGGAGTATAGGGTTCATGCACCTGTACTCTCACCAGGGGTATAGTGCACCCAGCTAGAGGTGTGTCTTACCTATACCACATGCAGTGGGTTGTAGGCATAGCACACAGGTATGTGTGCCAGGTCGACTCTTCACTTTTCTCTGCACCAAAACACACAGCCTGCAAGGGCAGTGTGTGTGTGTTAAGGTAACGGGCCTCCACGGGGGCACAATAGGTGCTGCCGTCCTTAGAGAGCTTCCCTGGTTACCCATGGTACCTTTTACAAGGGACTTACATGTGGCCAGAGAGGTGCCAATTGGGGGTAGAAAAGGTACAGTTTTAGGTAAAGAACACAAGCCCTGGTTAGAAGGACCCAGGGCACACTTAGTCAAAGAGCATCAACATCAGGCACAAAGATTTATAAGATGGTTCGACAGGAGCACAACATGCAATGGCCTTGCTAGATGAGTTTGCGCAGTACTCTGGCCTGGACCTGTTTATTCCCTGTGGCGGCTGGTGCCAGAGTCCAGATCATATGGTGCAATGGTCTAAGCTGGTCCCAAACGAGGTTTAAGTATCTAGGAGTACAGGTGCTTCACTCTCAGGAAGACCGACAAGAAGGGAATTTGTGGGCTCCCTCCCATCTCTCTCAAGACATGCATCCCCTTCTGGTAATCTCTGATATTTCTCATCATATGAAGCAGATTTTACTATCCAAAATGGTGATGCTACCATGTCTATTATATTTCTTCACAAATCACCCAAGTAAAATCACTGGATCTTGGTTCCAACGGCTGGATACTATGTTTAGGGAACTGGTTTGGGATGGCGGCAGGCATAGGGTGTCATTGGAGCCTCTCTGCCACCCTCCTGATGATGGACGCTTTGGGGTCCCTGATTTTGAACTTTATTATATGTCTGCTCAGTTACAGTGGGTAACAGATTGGCTGTAGGTTGCGCAGAAAGCTCGTTGAGAATCAGCCCCAATTACCAGCCCCATCAGTTCTGAAGACGATGTTTTGGAGCATGGGGAGGGGGGGGCAAAGGGCCATTAGTCAAGAGAGGGTTGAAAGCCCCAGTCAGAGACAAATTAACTTAACATCAGAGGAATTAGAACAAGGCCACGCTTCTCTGGTCTGGCATATGGAAGCAAGGCTGGACAATAAGTCTCCGGTGGTGAGTCAGGATGGAACAGCAAATCAGGAGAGTATTCAGAAAAATCCTTACAGAATGTCTCTGGCTAAAGTTAAACATTCCTTTGCTTCCTCTGCAACCACCACTCCCTCTTTTACATCCGGCTTCAGATCAGGACTCACAGGACACACAGGGTATTCAGGCTCAGCCTCGTCTCAAGTCAGCTGTGCAGGAAACCCCTTTACTCTTTCGGCCATTGGCGAAGCCCTCATCATCATCATCAGTGTCGACAGTAGTGGTCGATGGAATCTCGATATTAAGTCACACTCAGCATTTGAAGACCCAAATAAGCTTCCACTGCGATATAAAAGCTATGCTCAACCTTATTCTTGACAAGATAAGAGAAATAAAAGCCACTCAAGCAACCGAGATAGCAGCACTTCATGCACACCTATCAAAAATTGAAGAGGTTGTTGGATATTACCAGGCAAGACTACAGGAGGCCGAATCAAGAATCTCTCTCCTGGAAGATCAGGTGACTTTGATGCAGCAGCAGGTCTCAATAGACAAAAAGCTGAAAAATGTGTAAACAAAGCTAGAAGAATTGGAGAATCACTCCTGACGTTCAAATCTGCGGTTAGTTGGGGTCCTGGAAGGTTGCGAAGGATCACAAGCACTCCAGGGGGTTGAATCTTTTATTAAAGAGAACGTCCTCCCTGAGTTCTCAGGTGATATTACGATCGCACGGGCAAATAGAGTCCCTGCGCAGCTGTTCCCTTACTCAAAATTGCTCAGAACTATCTTAGTGAACTTTGCGGACTATTGAGTAAAGGAGCAGATTTTGACCGGAGCAATCCAGAAGAAACAATTTTCCTCTTGAGGTGTTCCTAACTGCTGCATTTTTTCCGATATGAGTGCAGCGGCAGCGCGACGTCTGAAGGAGTTTGTCAAGCTCCTATACTTGTTTAAAGTGCAGGGGGCTCAAGCTGCCATTGCCCAACAATCGAAACTACGTGTTTTGGTCCAAGGCAAGTTTCACATGTTCACTAGCCTTGATGAAGCCCAGGAAGTACTGCAAAAAATTACTAAAGAGAAGTAAAGAGACTGGACTGTTCGACATGATGGACATTGTATTTTTTTTTTGTTTCTTTCTCTTGTTCAAATGTTTTGTGTTTTTCTTCTCTCTTTTTTTTCTTCTGGGGCAGGACGGGGTGAGGGGTCACATCAGGGTGCAATAACATGGCACCTGACTTAGGGAGTTTACGTGGGGGGCAGGCAAAGGGTAAGGTGGGCAATTCCTTATCTGCCAGGGGTAGGAAGGGTCACGGGGGAGTGGTAAAGGATGTAGGAGGAGGATGGGCACAGTGTTGGGGGTGGCAGATAATTGGGAAAAAAGTGAGCAGAATTAGAGATATAATTATAATTACTAAGGTTGATACTGGATAGAAATGGTACGATGGTAGTTTGCTCTTTTCTGTAATATGGATCCAAATTTAAGGATGATATTGATAAATGTTAACAGGGTCTCTAACAAGAAACAATATGGTGGAGACCCACCTGAAAACGAATACTCTAAAATTCATATACCTAAATATTACTCTAGAGTACTTTTTGCCTCGGCAGGGCTCGCTGTGAGGGGGTAGCTATATATTTTGCCCAAGGAAATAATTGTGAGATACATCAAGTAACAAGAGATCCTCAAGGGAGGTGGATTTGGGTTACTGCTAGGGTAAATGGTTCACTGTTCAATTTCGTAAACTACTATGCTCCAATTAATGTACAGTGGGGACTATTTTCAACTGGAGACCCTGATCCCATTTGAAGAATTACTGGAACAGTATGTGTTGCCCCCAGGCCAGTTCCTAACGTATGAGGCATTGATGAGATTGTTCAGAAACTTATGGTCTAATGGTAGGGAGGAAACCAAGGCTCATTCAGTACTGCAGTTGATGGTGACTATGGGCGATGCATGACATTTAGTGAAATGGCTCGGGGGGCGTGGCTTGGACGCCGATCGGGATGGCGGCGTGAGCTCGCAGCTCCGCGCGGAATCCCGCTAATTCTCCTGTTTTCGGAACCCTAGGCGACCCGGAGACGACGCTCCTGTCCTCTGAAGTGTGAGGGGACAGCTGGGCATAATCGGAGAGTCGCTGGGGGACTGCTGGCCCCGAGAAGACCGTGTTGAGGAGGCGGCCGAGGTGTTGCCGAGGGTGCGAAGAAAATGGCGGCGAGGAGGTCGGACGGCCCCGAACTTCAGCCCTGAGCCAAGTTGTTGCCGACTGGCAAGAGATCCTGCAATCGGCTGATCGAGGCACTGGGATCGGCGGTGCTGTGTCCTGGGACCAGGGGACGCTGACTTGATTTGCCCGGAGCTTGGGGACCCTCGTTGGCCACCGCCCTAAGACTCATCCTTCCCCCCTCAGGCTTCCGAGGGGGGCGGCGGAACGGAGCTCGTCTAACTGGTCATTGCTCCTGAGAGCGTCGGTGGGGACATTGCACGGCCCGGTGCCCAGAGACTGGCACGGAACTACGGGCGCCAACGTAAAACGGGCTCCTGGACCTGTGACGCAGTACCCTGGGATGGCGGCGATCGGAGGGCCGGTGGCCGAGAGACGAGCTGAGGGGGACTCGGCGACATCAACTCGGCTGGGCGAGAGTCCCTTCCCGGAGCTCGACCAAGAACAGCGGCTGAACCGGCGTTTGGATGCCATACTTGATGCGATCACCTCAACTAAGGAAGCGTTGCATCAAGACATTGCCTAAGTGGCCACAGGCTTGGGGCTGCTACGCGCGGATCATGCGAAGCTAGCGGACAGGGTCAAGGACCATGACCAACTGTTGCTGGACCTGAAGCCCTCGGTGGTGACCGCAGAGCACAGGATCACGGACATATTGGCCCGGCTGGACTCGCTGGAGCGGAGGGCGGAGGATGCCGAAGGCCGCAATAGACGGAACAACGTGCGGGTCGTAGGCCTGCCGGAACGGACTGAGGGGGAGGATGCGGTGGCCTATATGGAGAACTGGTTCCGCACTGTGGTAGCGCCGGAGGGGCTTACTCCGTTTTTCACTCTGGAGCGAGCTCACCGGGTACCTGCTCGCCCGCCGGGGCTTGGCCGCCCCCCCCCGACCGATGGTGGTGCGGCTCCTCCACTACAAGGACCGGGATCTCCTCATCCAGCGGGCCAGGATGTCGGGCCCGTATGAGTTGGAGAACAGTAAGGTTACAATCTTCCCGGACTATACTCAAGCGGTCCGGAAGAACAGGGCATCGTTCCTAGCGGTGAAGAAGGAGCTCAGGGAGGAAGGTATCCAGTACTCCTTGCTCTACCCGGCTAAGCTGCGGATCATTATGGATGGCTCTACGCACTTTTTTCAGACTCCGGATGAAGTTTGGCAATGGCTGGAGTCGTATAGAGCGGGGACGGACAGATCGCATAAAAGTAGGCGAGACCAACCCAAGCAGCCCCGGGTGAGGCAATCACAACGCATCAGATCCCGCAACAGGCGCCAGCGGGAGAAACGGGAGGCTCAAATGGCGGCGGAGAAGAGGGATGCGCTTGCAGCGACGGCGGCCATTACAGGGTCGCAACAGAACAGTGAACGGGCAGAAACGGACTCGGGAGGGGAAGGTAGCAGGACGGGAGAGGAACTCTCAGAGGCGGAAAGTTCGAAGGGGCCGATAGTGACCCCACAGACATCGGATGGTATCTTCTGCGGCTGAGATTGACTTGGGACTAGATCGAGACTTCATGGTAGGGTGGTATCCTGTTGATGGAGGGCGGGATGCCGGGTAGGGGAGCTGTGTGCGTCGGAGGGGATGAAGGCGCGGGGCGCGGGCTCCGCTTGCTGGGGTCGGCGGTGACTCACCCCCCTCGGGCCCTTAAGGCCGACTGTGGTGGAGACCACAGGGTAAGAGTGCGAGACATTGGTTCAAGGTTTGGATGGGGGCGGACATTGGGTTCGTGTGCTCTGTCCTGGGGAGTGGGGTTTGGGAAGTTTTTCTGTTTTGGGTATGTTCGGGGGGGGGCAACTGCATTGGGGGGGCTATGAACCATCGTTATTTGAATCGGACTGTACGAAGCTGGAATGGGGACATTACCTAATTTGAAATGCCTGACGTGGAATGTCCGGGGGCTGCGAACTATGGTGAAACGTCACAAAGTCCATGCCTATCTAGTACGCAGGGGGGTTCAGATTGCTATGCTCCAGGAGACTCATCTCACTAAAAAAGAGTGCGCTGCCCTGCAGAAAAGATGGCGGGGCCAGGTGTTCGGCACCACTTACTCAGCGTATGCCAGGGGGGTGTTGATCTGGGTGAGGGTGGGGATACCCTTTCAAGTGCTGAATCAAGTAGTGGATCCGGATGGCCGGTTTGTGGCGGTGGAGGGGAGGTTGTATGGACGGGATGTGGTTTTCTGCTGTGTATATGCACCGAATACTGATCAAGCTCGATACTTTGATAGCCTCTCTGGGTCCTTGGCCTCTTTCCTGGCGGGCCCGATAGTGTTAGGGGGGACTTCAATTCGATCACGGATGTGGCTCTGGATAGGTCCAATCCCCCCCTGGTGGACTCCCCGGTGCGCAGGTTGGCTGCGCACAGGAAGGACTGGCAGGATAGATGGGGGTTGCTGGATGTCTGGAGGGAGCGGCACAGGGGAGCCAGGGATTATTCCTTTTATTCTGCTCTCCATGATCTGCATGTCAGGATTGATTCGGTGCTCTGTGGTGGATCCCTTGCCCCATTGATTTCCCATGCGGAGTACCTGGCTAGGACTATCTCTGATCATAACCCCCTATTGGTACACATTCAGTGGCAGAGAGAGCGCTCAGTGATACCAACATGGCGGCTTCGGCCGGAGACGCTTGAGGATTCTGTGTTCAGTGACGCGGTTCGGCAAGGCATTGATAGTTATTTCGGAGTGAATGAGGGCACGGCCACAAGTAGGTCCACTGAATGGGATGCGATGAAAGTGGTGGTGAGAGGGGTGTGTTTGGGTAGGTTCTCGAATGCTCGCACGACTGTGTTGAACGAACTCACGAAAGCGGAAGAAACTTTGAGGGACTTGGAGCGCCGCAGGCCGGCTAGGCCAGATTTGCAGACCCAGTTACTGGAAGCGAAGGAAGTGGTTGCCACCGAGACGGAACGTTTGAAGTGCTTTGATTACAGGCAGTATATCATCAGGGCACATGCAGAAAGGGACAAGGTGGGTACCCTCTTGGCCAGACTAGCTAACCCGGAACTTAGGGGATGCCCGATCCTCAGCATTAGTAATGCGCAGGGAGATATGGTGTACTCCCAGGCAGCGGTGTTGGAACGTTTTAGGGGGTATTATGAGGAATTGTACCGGAGTCAGCTGGGAGTGGAGGTTCAGGACATTGCGGAATACCTGGGGGAGAGGCAGCTTCCGGTCCTGGACGAGGAGGACGCGAAGGAGCTGGGTAGCCCGATCACGCTCACAGAAATACGAGTGGCCATCAAACATATGGCCCGCAACAAAACGCCCGGGGTGGACGGACTGCCGATTGAATTTTACCAACAGTATGTGGATAGCTTGGCTCCCAGGCTGCTGGTGGTGTATACGGAAGCTTTCGAGGCTGGGGTATTGCCTGGGTCCATGCGGGAGGCCTTGATTGTGCCCCTCCTAAAGCCTGGCAGGGATGCCGCGGATGTGAGGTCTTATCGCCCGCTATCCATGCTGACGGTAGATTATAAGATTCTGAGCCGAATCCTAGCCACCAGGCTGGCCCCACATATGACGGGCCTGGTACACAGGGACCAGGCCGGGTTTATACCCACGAGGAGCACGGCGCTGAATATCCGCCGCCTAGTGGGAATAATGGACGCCATCTTGGACGGGGAGGGAGCTCCGGCGGTCCTGTCCGTAGACATCGAGAAGGCCTTTGATAGTTTGGAATGGTCTTTCCTGGATGGAGTGTTAGAGAGGTTTGGCATGGGCGAGGGGTTCCGTAGGTGGACGAGGGTCTTGTATACCTCGGCGACGGCGAGAGTGCGTTTGGGCGGACTGGTGTCTGCGGCGTACCCGGTGGGCAGGGGCACACGACAGGGTTGTTCTCTGTCCCCCCTATTGTTTGCTCTGGCGATGGAACCCTTGGCGGTCCATGCGAGGTCAGGTGACAGGTACGCGGGGATAGCCAGCGGCGGGCAGTGGCATTACATATCGCTATACGCGGACGACTTGCTCCTGTACCTCGCTGACACCTCGCGGGCATTGGTCGGAGCGATGGATCTACTGTCTGAGTTCGGCCGGCTGTCGGGCCTTAAGGTCAATTGGGCGAAGACTTGTGTGTTCCCGCTGCGAGCGGGATCGCCTGACCCTGGCGGCGACTTGGGCGTGGTGTGGGAGCCCTCTTGCTTCACCTATCTGGGTGTTCGCATCTACCACGCGACTGCGGACTTATTGGAGGGCAACATTGGTCGCTGTGTCCGGGCACTGAGGGGCAGCCTGTCTTTCTGGTCGACCCTCCCGCTGACGGTTCTGGGTAGGATTGCACTTTTGAAAATGGTGGCGCTCCCCCGCTTCCTCTATTATTTCCGAACGCTGCCTGTCTGGATTCCCCAGGGGATCTTTAGAGACCTGAGGTCCATGATTATTGGCTTCCTATGGGGGCATGGCCGCCGTAGAGTGGCCCTGAGCACGCTACTTCGCCCCAAGCTAGAAGGGGGCATGGCTGTGCCCGACTTCGAGCTGTATTATCTAGCGGCGCAGTTGCAGGTCCTTACACAGAACGTAGCTAGGGTGTTTCGGGGTCCAGAGGAGGACCGGGACCGGGGGATTCAACGCCACGTGCTGTCCTATATCATCATGCAACAGAGGCTCGAGTTGCGGGCCCTCACCATGAAGGAGCGGACGCTCCGGCTGTGCTGGCAGAGGAGCCTTCGGAGAGCGAAGGCGTCGCGGCCTTATGCACCGGAGATCCCGATTGGAATGCTGACGGCCTTGCCGCACGGGGGCGACTGGTCCCCGTTGTTGGATTGGGAAGAGGCGGGACTGCAGGTGGTAGGCGACTTATACATAGACGGGGCTTTGGCGCCGTTCAAAGCGCTCCGGGACCAGTTCGGGCTGCCCGATGGGGGGTTCCTCCTACACGCGGCAGTGGTGGCTGCCATGCAGAAGCACTGGAGAGGTGGGCTCATGGAACCAACAACGACTATGGCGTGCCAATATGTGGTGATGGCAGCAGGTACGTTCAAAGCTGTGACGTGCCTCCATAATAGGATGCTGAACGAGGGACTGGAACCGCTCCGAGGGCTCAAGGCTAAATAGGAGGAGAGCGTGGGCCGGCCTATACCGGATACGGTATGGGGCCACATCCTGCGGCGCACGTGGAAGGGCACGAGAAATGCGCGCTTTCAGCAAGTACATTTCTATGTGCTTCATAGGGCTTATCTAACTCCTGAGAAATTACAGCGGTACTTCCAGGTACCGGATGCCCGATGCCCGCGGTGTTCGTCTCTGGGAGCGGACATGGACCATTTGTTTTGGGGGTGCTCACACTTGGGGACCTATTGGGCGGAGGTAGGGGAACTCCTGAACGAAGTGACTGACAGAGAGGTGGAATTCGATATGGCGGCGTGCCTGCTGCTCTGGTTCCCGCATACCAAACACACCAGGGTAACGAGCAAATTCATCGACCTGGGTCTGATATTGGCGCAGAGGGAAATAACGTGGCATTGGAAGTCCAGGGGGGGACCCTCACTGCGTAGATGGAAGAATGAATTGCTGCGGTGGTCGGACTGTGAGAGTGTGCTCCGGATGAAGCAGGCTGTTAAGATGGGGAATGAGAAGGCATTGGAAGTGGCGCGTGCATGGGAATTAGTGGTACAGGCGTTGCGTGATTCTTTGGTGGAGGATGAGGATGGTGAGAACTAAGCCGGTGGACACCGCGGGGCGAACACAAGAGTTTTCATACCTTGCACTGTAGTGGTTCCATTTAGCTCGACAGGACGAGGCATACACCTTAGCAGTTGCCAGGGGAGGGGGGGTTTTGGGGGGTCTGGTTAATGGGAGTTTGGGGTGGGCCAGAAGCCATTAGATGGTGGCCCGCTAGGGCACCTTGGATCTACTAGGATGGTGGGTACTGTGTGGAGTGTGGAGTGGCTGGGGGGAGCGGCCGGGCGTGACAGACCCATAGCGCCTAGGGCAGGTCCCGACAAGGGCGGTACCACTGATTATAACTGGGATGGCGGACGGGAATGCTGTTGTGGGTGGGGGGGTAAAAGCAGATACGCAAAACGATATTTCAACCATGGTCCCTATGGGACATGCACCGTGATGTTTTCCTATTGAATGAAGAGATATGCCGCCCGGCCTCCGGGATGCGGGCTGAATGGCTGTGTACGATTTGGATTTCTTATTGAACGGGGGGGATGTCACGAGTGAACTGGCTGATTAACTGTATCCTGTGGTTTATAACTCTGCAATAAAAATATATTTAAAAAAAAAATAAAAAATTTTGTGAAATGGCTCTATAGAGCATTGCTGGAAATGACGCGGAGACCACTTCTGGCATTAAGAACTAAGTGGGTGGCCTGGTTGGGGCGTGAATTGTCAGACAGTGAATGCAGTAGAGTTGTGGTGTACCCTAAACGGATATCCAGGAATACGCAACTGAAATTTACCCAGATTAACTACATACACATGACTTACTTAACACTTCATAGACTCACGGTCATCTATGGAGGGGGCCGCAACCGTGCCCTAGATGTGCAGTGCTAGATGCAGACTTTGAACATATGACTTCGAGTTATCCCAAACTGTGCTCGTTTTTGGAGAATGTGGTGCGTAGATTGACCAGTGTATTGGACCGCCCACTTGCCTGTTCCCTGACACCTATCTGCTGGGATTGTTCCTGAGTCCTAAGGCGAAGAATGTGGGCTCCAAATTCTTGGATTCAGCCTTGACGCTGGCTAAAAGGCACATAACGCTTGTATAGAGTTCGGAAGGGGATCCCCAGTTAGAGGCCTGAGTGCAAGATGTAAAGAACTGGGCTCCGGCCGAGGAGAGAGCCCTTATCGAGGAAGAGGCTAAAGAAGTGAATAGACGCCCCATCGCAGACCTGTGGTCTGCAGTGCTGCGTACTTGGGAGGGATCACCTGAGGATGCAGACAGTACTGCAGAGGGGGAGGGAGGTAGTGAAGGTGACATGGGTAGCTCCTTGCAACATATGTTAGATTCAGGAAGTACAAGCTAGGTGACCCTCTGAATTGCACATGATGGACACCCATTTGGGCCCGGAAGAGGAGAACACACGTTTAATCCTATTTTAGAACTCATGCCCAATGATATGGACAACATATAATATAGAAGAGAGGGGTTGCCTGATCTATGCCCTTCCCATATATACCGACTCACACACACAAACACACCCACACACACACACACACACACACCCTCCCATGGATATTCCTCTCATTATGTAGCAGAGATTGATGTGTAACGGACTGGCAATATGCCAGGCCCGATATAAGACGGAGAAGAACCTCCCGAAGACACTTGTGTTGCTCATAATTGTTATTACATGTTTGCTTTTTCTTTGGTTCTTTAAATGGCCACTGCAAAGGTTTCCTATACAAACTGGTATGGAGCAGTATAACCTGATGGAGGGCCTTGTGAAATATCCTGACATCATGACGGATGCCTGTGGTGTCCATTATTGTGGAGGACAATAGGCGATAGAGACAAGGCAAATGTGAAGATCAAACCACTGGGAGGACACAATCATATTGATGGGAGGGAGCAGGTCCTCTTGGGCTAGAGACCTGCTTAGCTTGACTAGTTTAGGCACTTGATGTCTTGATACTTGTGATAATTATCCTCTAATTGTAGGTTGATGGTTAAGGAGGGGTAACCCCTCTGATTGTCATACTAAGTCTGGTGGAATATATTCCTGTGATATGCATTGACAATATTGTAAAGTGCATTATAAAATGACAAATATGTTTTTTTTAAAGCAGAGTATAACTATAACTGCTGAATTTGTTTGGTTTTGTATGGGTAAAACGTCATCCTAACTATAATGCCCCTGTAATCTTTGGTTTTCTCAGTGAATTTCTATGGGGTTTTTTCTACTGGAGCTCAAATCAGTGGAAGACCCACAGAGTATTAGTTTCTGTGAAAAAAAATACAATACACACTTTTTGGCTTATAAGCAATCCTTCAGGGATGTGTCCTTTAGGGCCAGGATAACTGTATATATTTAGATGAGTTTCACAGTGTATTTCCCCTCCCTACACCCAGCGAATGTGATAAACAATATGGCAGTCACAGCTTTTCTTTCAAGCTGCAGCCAGCCTATCAGGGCCTTCTTTATCCCTCCGGATTCTTGAATCCTCCGCAGGGGGGTCCGCGCCACTATATATACAAATTAGTATTTTGGTTAATAGTTTCAAAACTACTGAACGGATCTACACCAAAGCACAAAAAGACTGCTTTCTAGACCAAAGGCTAGCTTACTGCCAAATTTGGTGTCATTCTGTTCAGCAGTTTTTGCGTTATCGCTGTTCAATTTTCCTATGGGCGTTACCATGGGGAAAACATGTTTTAGGGCCCCCCATATTCTCGTTCCCCACTTCATGGATCACTCTGAAACTTTCAAGACAGCAACTGAAGTGACTAGCAAATTACTTTTGAGAATGTTCTGAATATTCATCAACCAGCATCAAAGATGTAGGCAAATCAAAAACGGCTTTTAGATAGGAATTAGGTCCTAACTATACCTACTGGCTCCCGCAGTAGGATATATTTTTGTTTGGGTGTTTATATAATTATATGTTTATATGCATTATTAAACATTTGTGGCATTTATTTAATTTACATTATGTTAACTTTGTATATTAAAATAATACCTTTTGCATTAGATGGGGCACTCACTACCGTACCAGTACCAAATGTCCAGTTTGCAACCAAGAAGAAGAAACACTACACCACTTTTTCTTCTTCTTCTTCTCACAGGTAGTGGATCACATGTATGTGGCTTTTTTTGGGCGTGCAAAAAATCGACCACCCACTAAGATTGATCACCTGCATTTTTTGCTTTCTTTATAGAACCTCTCGCGGCAAAAATTAAAGCCAACTTGCAGATTCAAATGCCTCTGGAAGGAATGCCAAACCTAAATTATTCGCTGAGGACATTATTCTTTATCTCAGGCCAGAGGAACAGAATATAAGGACAACCTTGACTGAATTTAAGCAGTTTGAAGCTATCGTAGGGTATAAAATCAACCATAATAAAACTGAAATTATATTACTTAATACCAGCAGTCAAAATATGCCTGAGTCTTTGCAACAGCAAGCCCAATCTTCACTGCCTATTCGTTATTGGGGGATTTATGCAACAAAGAGCTATGAGGAACTTTTTTAATTCAACTACTTAGCAATGGTTACAAAAATTAGAAACTTATTAGATAGATGGACCCTTCTACCACTCACAATAATTGGTAGAGTAGCACTTATAAAAATGTCCATCTTACCGTTATTAATATTTTCATTTTCGAATGTTCCTATTAAAATCAATACAACATATTTTAAGCAGTTAGATGTCATGATTCGTCAATTTATTTGGAATAAAAAAGCATCAAGAGTAAGATTTCCAGTCCTCCAGCTTGATATAAGACAAGGGGGCCTTGCACTTCTAGAGTTTCGGACTTACTATGAGGCAACTTTGTTGGATATAATGGTTAGAATGCTAGATGGTAAGTAATCTCTGGGCAGTTTCTTTATGGATAAGATGCTTCAGGAAGCAGAATCGTTCACCTCAGTCTTTATTAAAACAGCTAAGCTTCCAAAAAAGACTCGCTACAAGACATTGCTGGGGCTAGGTGCAAGAATACATTTATTTTACCATACTAAGGCGAGTACAGGAAGTTATGAATTTTTGAAACTCATGGAGTGTAAAACATTGGCCTTTAACCCGTTGCGTGCTCGCGAGCACTACCTCTGGAGTGCTGTGCACGACCAACGGCCGACGCAGCCCCGCCCACTGTGTGGAACGCCCGCACCGCGGCGGAATGTTCGCCATGGTAAACGGGTTAAATTAGAAATAGTCAGATAAGATTTTGGGAAAGTAAAGGTTTTAAGGTGCTAGGTAATTTTCTGGTCGCAGGGAGATTCATAAAATGGCCCGAGATCCAGGCTAGATGTGGAACCAGCTGCAATTTGTATTTTTTTTAGCTTTCTTCAGATCATTCAATTGGTGAAAACATTTTGCTTCCCGCAGAGTGCCTCGGCCTCTCTATTGCCATCTCTTTTTAGAGTTAGACTAAGGGGTGTTGGGAACTGGTATATAATATTGCGGGACCAATGGGGAAATCCTTTGGTAACGAGGTTTCTAGATAAAGTTTCCCAAGAAACTCAATGTACGTTCTCAGAACTAGAGTGGCAAGAGATCTCATTACAGGGCCACAAACTACTAAGAACTGCTAATTTTAATACAATGGCTTTTTTATCCAGCTGGATGTCCTACTATACACCTGCTACCCTACATAAGATGTATCCTGAGCTAGAGGATACGTTTTTTTGTTGTCAACAGTCGGGCAGGGGGACTGGCTACATATTTTTTTACGTGTCCATTTTAACACGGTTTTGGGAGGAAGTATTTTCCACTGTTAATGAAAATTTACGGAGAAAACTTAAACCCGAAGCAGAGATAGCATTATTTGGGTTTATAAAACAAAGATCGAATACTCCAATCCCTAGAAGCGAGAAATCATTTGTTGCAATCTCTGCTTTGGTGGCCTGCTCCCTGATCCTTCAGAACTAGAAGACAACGAAAATCCCAACCCTACTCGATTGGTAAAGAAAAATTTATCGTACTAAAACCTTTGAGGAAACTTATGCAAAGAGGGCAGGGGTGACTAGGAATTTTTTTTTAGCCGTTTGGACATTTTTGGACTAAAACAAGTAGGAAGTAGCAAGCCCGACGCTTTAGTTTTAATGGGAAGAGTTGAGGGACTTAGATGGACTTAGCAGTTTGGACATTTTTGGACTTAAACAAGTAGGAAGTAGCAAGCCCGACGCTTTAGTTTTAATGGGAAGAGTTGAGGGACTTAGAGGGAGGGAAAAAAACTCAATCTTAGAGCTGACATGTTATTATCCACTGCATTTTATCTTATGTATATAAGGACTAGCTCTTTCTCTTTAGGAAAAGCGGTATTTAGCTATTTGATTATGGTAAAATGTTATTATGTGCTGCACTTTATTTTATCATGTGGTACAATGGTTCACAGCACTTTACTGCTATTTTGTACATTGTATCCTCTTTGTTAGAATGAGAGGAAAACTTTTTTTTAAGAGATGAGAAATGAGGGGAAGGGATCTTTGATATAAGTTAAGAGGATAGATCAAATGTTTTTTTTAAAATTTAAATCAATTACAACTGTTGGTATGGTTATGGATATGTATTGTAAATTTCAATTCTGCTCAATAAAAAATAATTTAAAAAAAAAGATTGTTGGCCTAGGTATGGCTAACCTGCATATTATAGCCTTATAGCCCGCCGGCTATTAAAGGCCCGAGCTGAAGTTGTGGGACTTTAACAAGGCAGCGGGACTTTAAAAGCCGGCATAGCCCTGCTAGGGCTATCAGGCTATTAGAACATTCTGCCACTAGAGGGAAAAATGTTCTAACAAATAAAACAACGCCTTCAGGGAGCTTGAGGGGATCGAAATCCCAGAGCTGTGAACAAAGAAACATTGGAATATTGGAGCTCCGGGCTTATACCAGCCATTATAAGCCCGGAACACTCCATTGTTTTCAATGGAGCTACAACATTCCAATGTTCTAATCCTTGGTATGCTACTTTCGGGCGGGTGGGGGGTATAGATGCTCCAGTATGTAACATGTTGTCGCACTAGCCAGCCCCTAGACACAAGCTGGCAATGCACAGATCACTTTATGCTGACATGATGATGGCGTTGCTAGAATTATAAATCACAAAAGTGTCAATGGGTCTAAAGGAAAAAAGTCTATATGTGGCACATCAAACCTATTCTGTCTGTAACATCCTACTTAGAAATATAGAGAAAAGCAAAAAGCTAGAAGGTAAACCTGATCTCAGTATGATCTACAAGGATACCCATCAGTCACCACACGGAACCGCCCTTCATCATTTGGGATTCCTTATAGTTCACTCACTTGAGACACTACCGGTAAATATGGAAGGCCAGGTCTTATAACCTCCAAAGAACCTGGTAGTGACCAGTGTGATCTTAATGTTAATAGTACTCATTTGTGGAAAAATATGTGACTGATTTGCAGTGCGTGTGAAGATATAACGTGAAGAAATAGTAATCATGAATAATAGTACAAATAAAATTGGGTGAGGGAACAGATATGAAATTTTATTCTATGTTTTGCTCACTCCACCAATATTAAAAAGAGTAGCCAGAGGTAGTTTTAACAAATAACTACCTAGATGGAAAAGGTGGTCGACATGTTTCAGCAACTATATAGGACTAGTGTGTCCCTTGCTTTCATCAGGACCTAGATATACATTATGCTACTGCAAGCAAATTTGTGATAAAAAGAAAAGACAGACAAACAGTTGTTAACTGTTTGTCTGTCTGTATTTTTATCTTCCTACCAGTGATATGCAATAAGACTGCAACAAGTCAAGACTACACCTAGGAAATCAGGTGATCCTTTTCCTTGTCGCAGCATGACAATCATGCAGTCACTATCTTTTCTTTTTATCACGAATTTGCTTGCAGTAGCATAATCACTCAACTCTCCCCCAACCTGAACTCACTCCCAGCTAGCAATCGCAACAACCGCCCCCGTCGCACCCACAACTCTACTTCTGACCGTGACACTCTCACCCTTCTACGCTCCTACGACCCAGCCCCCCAAAATCACATAACCACCCCACACCTCAACATTCCCACGATACACTCAAATCCCCTTAGACCCCCCACACTAAACAGCAGATTCTCCATCCCCAATAACCTCAGAAAAGTCCCTCTCTCGCTAGAAAAATCTACCACCCGCATCACACCTCGTCTCAAATGCACCCTCCTCAACTGTAGATCGGCCTCGAAACACTCTGCCGCAATTGCTGATCTACTCTTATTAACGGACCTTGACCTAATCATCCTGACCGAAACATGGCTAACTGAATCCTCGACACATATAATGGACATTCTGGTCCCTCCCAACTACCACATTATCAGGCTAGACAGAACAGGCAAATTAGGTGGTGGAATCGCATGCATCTACAGGAATAACATCTCTGTTCAGAAAGTCAATTCTACTTCCCTACCATCCCCAACAACCTGGGAATACATCTGCCTTGACATTATCAGTGAGGGCAAACCGATATGTTCTCTTCACAGCATCTACCGCCCACCCAGGGACAACTCCAACTCCACCTTTTCTCAACAAATCATGGATATGATCTCAAACAATTCTGGACGGCAGCTCACCCAAATATACCTGGGTTACTTCAACCTCCACTGGAATGATGGCAAGGACGCGGTGGTAAATAGTCTTAAAAACTTCCTCGATGCCCTCAACCTCACCCAAATATGTAACAGCCCGACCCACGAGAAAGGCTCTATCCTCGACCTGGTCATCTCCAAAGAGGAATCCATCCAACTCGACTCCATCCAACCCTGTGACTGGTCAGATCATCATACTGTCACATTCTTCATCAATGAAAAAGTGAAAGTTAACCCGGCTCAAGTATCCAAGCCAAAAGTCTGGAAAAGAGACATGAAAAAACTCAACCCAGACTCTCTGCCCCCTAACAGGTGCAATCTCCTACTGCCACCGGCAGGCGAATCGAACGTTCAAACACTGACTGACCAGTATCTCAACGCTATGACCTCCATAATTATTGAGGCTGCACCTTTGCAGCTAAAAAGAACCTCTACTAAAATCTCTAAACCATGGTACGACGGGAGACTCAATGAAGATAGACGAGACATGCGAATGGCAGAGCGTACCTGGAGATCAGCTCCATCGGCAATGCACCTAAAAGACCTAAAGGAAAAGAGAAACGCCTACTTCAGGAAAATAAAACGCTCAAAATCAGACTTCTTCAGCCTCCAGCTCGACCAAGCAAAAAACCGTCCGAGAAAACTGTTTGAGCTAATCAGATCACAATCCAAGGATCAACCCCAACCACTCATCACTGCGCGTGAGGCGCCTTCCTGCGAAGACTTCGCTGCTTTCTTTTCCCAAAAAACTGACAACATAAAGAGCGACCTCCTTATTGACGCAAGCCTCTACTCCAAACCACAGTGCCTAGCAGCCACTGAACCAAAAAACAATGCCACATGGTCAACCTTTGGCACATACTCAGAAGAAGAAATTGGCAAACTGCTCAGCACCCTGAAACCATCCAATCACCTCACGGACCCCCTTCCTGCTGCAGCAGTAAAAGACTTTACCCCCTTGCTTATCCCTCTCTGGACTAAAATTATCAACAGCTCTCTCCAACAGGGAAGCATACCTGGCTCACTAAAAGTTGGTCAGGTCACACCTCTCCTAAAGAAACCTACAGCCGACCCCTCTGATCTCAACAACTACCGTCCCATTACCAACATTCCCACCCTCGCCAAACTGCTGGAAAAATGTGCACAACTACAATTGGCCAAACACATTGATCAATTTGATCTTCTCAACCCGCATCAATCAGGCTTCCGAGCAGGGCACAGTACAGAAACGGCTATGACTCACATAATTGACGACGCACTTCAAATGCTAGACCGGAACGACACCTGCCTCCTCATCCTCCTTGATCTCTCCTCAGCATTTGATACTGTTAAACATGAGACTCTACTAGAGCTCCTAAACACAAGAATGGGCTTATCTGGAACTGTTCTCAAGTGGTTCACCTCCTTTCTTCACAACAGGTCGCAGAAATTCAAGAGCAACAACAGGATGTCATCGCCAATACCCGTAACGCTAGGTGTCCCCCAAGGATCCTCGCTATCCCCAACTCTATTCAACCTAGTCATGGAACCTCTCACCACCTTTTTACAAGCATCCAATGTACACTTTCACATGTACGCAGATGACACCCAACTCTATCTCAAAATACAGTCCCCCAAGGATATCTTGCTCCTGAACTCAACGATCAGATGCACCCAATCCTGGCTGGCCGATAATCATCTCAAACTCAATGCCCTGAAAACAGAATTCCTTCTGATCTCACCTCCAGCGAAGGGCTCCACCACTTAAATTTGGCTTAAAGACCTAACTGCACTCAATGTCCAACCCACCATCGTGGACTCAGCAAAATCCCTAGGCATAACACTCGACACCAATTTGAGCATGCAGCAACATATCAGCAAGGCAACAAAGGGAGCAAACTTCCAGATCAACACTCTGAGGAAACTTAAACCCTTCCTCCCAGCCAAGGACTTCCAAACCGCAGTACAAGCACTAGTCATCCCTCGAATTGAATACGGCAGCATCGCCCTCTGTGGACTCCCCCTAACTACAACCGCACCCCTAAGAGCTTCTCTAAACGCTGCAGCGAGACTCATCACTGGGTCAAAAAAATACTCCCATATTACCCCGGACTTGAGATCCCTGAACTGGCTGCCATTTGAAGCTAGAATACATCTGAAAATCGCCTGCCTGACACACAAGGCGGTACATCTAAACTCACCCAGATACCTCGCTCAGAAACTAACAATCTCTGGAGGAACTAGAAATACCAGAGGCTCAAACAAGCTTCTGTTGAAACCTCGAAGATTCCGGAAGGAAAAAACATATAAGCGCTCCTTCTCGGGAATGGCGCCCAGGATTTGGAACTCTCTCCCGCCCGAAACAAGACTTATCTCTTCCACCACACTCTTTAAAAATGAAGTAAAAGCTATCCTCATGGCTAAATACACCTGAACTACTATCTGTTAGTACTCTGCACCGATCTATACTACTTGTTTGACCCTTTTGATTTTGTATTAACAGCTCTATTACTCACATGTGTGGCCTTGTAGCCACCTATTTGGGCTTAGCTGCCACCTACTTGTATCATTTGACCTATTGATGTATCTGTTTAACCATGCTCATGTACTTCTCTGTGTAAAGCGCTCTGATATCTGCAAGGATCTTGTCCGCGCTATATAAAACTTTCTAAATAAATAAATAAAATAAATGTATATCTAGGTCCTGATGCACTGCAAATCAGTCACATATTTTACGCAACCATTTTGAAGTTATTTAACTGAGGGTCTCAGGGTACTAACTGGAGATGGGTTGGTCACTATCAGACAGGAGGGTGGCATTTTGTGATTCTATACATTTATAGACATTCTCTTTGTTTTTCTTTATGAATGAGGTAAAATTAGTGGTTTTATATGACTCGGAGAAAAGGGTGGGGATATATGTTATTGGAGGTACACAAGGGATTTATTTCGCTCGTTTTATTGCATATGGAGATTAAGTAAACAAGGAATTTGTTTACAGCAGAAAAGGTAAAGTGTTGCCTAGGTGTTAAAAATTACTCCTTTCATTTCCAATAATAAAGAATTGAAATGCCAACCCAGGTTGTTCCACTGCACTGACGCCAGGGCTGTAGAGGATCTGCCACCTACTTGTTGCTTCAGAAACATAGGTGGGCAGAGCGGAAACAAAGGTGACTATAAAAGGCTGAAGGCAGGGACACAGGGATGAAACTTCTAAACAAGAAATCCTTGTTGTAACCCAATCAAGGGTCACTGGACAATACTGTGGGCCAAGAAATTGACTTCCAGTCATACCGGCAGCCATTACAAAGTAGGAGAGATAGGCATTAAAGGTGGACAGTGATGGGACAGAGGGGGCAGTTATGGGCGATTTGGGCAGTCAGTTAGGTAGTGGTAGGAGGGGTGTTTCAAGAGGACAGAGCGAGAAGGAGAGGGGACATGAATGACATTGAGAGAAGAGTGAACGGGCAAAGGAAAAAAACATAACTATGAGTGAGACCAAAAGAAGGGCCCAGTTCTCTACCCTCCATGGTTCACTACAATCTCCACTGAACAAGCTTTCTCCCTGTCAAAATCATCCACACTCTGCAACACTGTATCTTCCCCCACACATTTTGTGGTGTGCGGTGACTCCAAAAGAATTTATGGACCAGAAGGGAGCAAGGAATGCATGTACACTGCTGGTGTAGTAAATCAGAGACATATTGGGCCTGATTCAATAAGGGACCTACGTGTAGTAAAGTAACGAGTGCAACGTCTCGGAACTTGGGGTGGAATCTCCGCACTTGGGGTGAAATCTCCGCCCTTGGGGTGGACTCTCCATCCTTGGGGTGCAATGTTCGTACTTGGGGTGGAATGTCCGTACTTGGGGTAGAATCTCCACACTGTGCACTACAGAGAGTGCGAAATGCAGAGACTCTGCCACAAATGCAAAGACTCCGCATTCCTAACTTTACTACATGTAAGTCCCTTCATGAAACGGGCCCCAAGTGTAAAAGAGTGGCCTGATTTTTGGGCTGCAGAATGTATCCAGAATCCGTGCATCTGAAATAGATTTAAGCATGGTTAAAAGATGCACATGATCGAAAGATCTCTTAGCCCTAACTACTAAAGTCTCTTCCTCCTTACATCTTTCTGAGAGACCAGCATGTTGACGTCTACGTGGATTTAAAATGTGATATGCATTTCTCGTTGTAACTGGCAAACCTTCTGGGTTCCTCCAATGAGGACGCCCTTGTTTGCTTAGATTTTCAGACTACTAGTACAATTAGTATCAAGCGCCCCGTGAAGCCTGTGTCCTTACCTGTGCCGAGTCCCAGTTTCACTTTTCTTTTCAGTACATTTCTTACGTCGAGGAGCCCACTGCATATCCTGGAGCAGAAGGAACAAAGGAAGACAATCCACTTCAGTTTGAGAAACACACATCTTAAATCTTAGTCGCCCTTTCAGACCGCCGCATTCTTGAAGCCTAATACCTTAATGATATCCCAACCTCTCATCATTCAACCAAGCTCATATTTAACCGCAAATGTTAAATCACATTAATACACGAAACATACCCCTATCCCACATTGATAAGTGAATAACCTAACGAGTCCTACATGTATCTTTTCTTTGCTCCATTTTTAACTCAATAGTGTCAGAGAAGCATGCATCCTCTCAATCATCCAGCCTCCACATGTAAGTAGGAGACTCTCAAATAGATTAATAGAACACAATCCCCTAAATCATCACCAATCAGCTGAGACTACAACCCAGCTAAATTACGGTAGCACAGTGGCTGGATAAGAATACCAGTTTCAAACACAGCCGCTATGATGATACCTTGATATTAAGTAGAGCTCTGTGGGTGGGACGTCGCCCAAGAGCTTTAATGGGAATTCTATGATTGTCAATTTTAAGTATCCTGAATAGATGGCAAACCAAGTGCACTCACTCCCCGCCCCAAAGCATGCTTCAACAAGAGGCCCCCTTACCAATTAAACTCCGGAGTCTCGCTTGATTTTCCGCAGTGCGTATGTTTATTAAAAATTAACATCACAGGTCAATTACCTCATTGACCGCATTCTTTAATTAAAGTCCAAATTACTTTTCATATCACATCATTAAAAATTCACTCTTATCTACAAAATTAGTCTTTTACCGCCCATTCTCCATTGGGCATTTGGTTTAACTTCAGGGCTGCGCCAGCAGGCCACAACCCAGATAGCCTGCTCTCTTTTCGTTAACCCCCTTTTGGTCAACAGAGCCGCAGGTGAATTATAAGCCCCCACTTGGGCAACCAGCGGCTTCCAGGGTAGGGCTGGAGAAGCTAAGGCCACCAGCAGGTCAGCCTCAACTCTCCTGCCAGCCCCGGAGTCCATGATGATTTCTAAAAACCTGTTCAAAGGTGGAAACTGTCACTGGACAAGAAGTTCCCGTGTTATTCTTGTCCGGAAACCCCGCTCTTGACCTGCTGAAATACCTAACTTTTGGGGTTGGGTGGGTGGGTGTCCGCTTCACGGAGGTCCGACTCCTCGGCTGGCCAGCAAACAAAGAGGGGGTCTTAAAATGGGCGATGGCATTTAAGCCTCGCGCCCAGAGAGTACTTCCGAGTCACCAATAAGCCCCGGTCCTATTGGGCTACCACGATTCCCCTTCCGGGTCGGCTGACCCGGAAGGGGAACATCTAAAGTGGCACTTTGTTTACCACTAACGGCGCCACTCCCCGAAGGGGGGTGGCGCCGTGCATTGGCCTGGATACATATCATAGGCTAATACGTTAAAGCTCTATACAGGTCCTACCTCTGGGTTATTTTTATATTTGTGTGGAATCAATTACACAATTAGTTTGTTTGGATCCTAGACCTATCCCTCTTCTAATACCTGGCTTGTAGATTGCTTTAGTGAATGTTCTCAGTACTATCAGACTTATCACAATCTGATTGACGGCCAAGCCCCGAGATTTGTCTTTACATCGAGCCTATAACGGGTTTTACGCATGCTGGCAATCTCATACATCATATAGATAGTAACTGTACATCACCCACATTTGCAGACTTTAAAATATTATGTGGGCATATTTCAGGGGCTACATCTAAACTAAATGTAGTGAACTGGGTAGAGTAATTTCAGCTGTTTCATGTCGTCATGTTGCAAGAAACGGGCTACGAAGGAAGTGAGCAGCGAAGGGAACGTTTGCTTTTGTGAGCGTGCCATACTCTAGTCCCATAGGAGGGCTAGGACTAGTCTTACAACCTAGTTTAGGGGATACTGCAATGTAACATAACCCCTATACCCGTTCACAGGGCTGGCTTTAAAGCTGGCGGCGCCTGGTGCAATAATGTTTGTTGGTGCCCCCCAATGACCACGGTTTCCCTCATTACCACATTTTAACAGTGCCCCTCAAGTCTCTATAACCATGCTCTCTCACATGCATTTCTTTTGTTTTTTAGCGCTACTTACAGTGTAGGGTTTCAAAGCACTTTACATCACAAACACATTACACAGAGACAATGATTCATACATGTGTAAATCAGTGTATAGAAAATGTTACACAAGTCAGAGGACTACAAGGTGTAGCAGTCACATATGATCCATCCTGATAGGCAGTATAGTTTAGGAGTACTTGGTTGTTGGTCTGAGAAACACAAACTCTGAATTTAAAGTGTAACACCAAGATTATGGGTTGTTTTTACTAATAGGAATTGACATCTACCCAAATGAAACCGTTTTGTAAAATTAGGATAATGAAAGACTAGTGGTAAAAAACGTAATGCTCTAATCTATATCTTGCAATGTGCATGCAGCACTTTGAACTATTTGCATTCTATGCACTTCTGTGATCTGCATGGTACACGTTCTTTGCAGCAGGCGTATTAACCCTCTGCGCTACTTTATGATGAGTCAAAGCTTCCGCTGGACAACACTCCATCTATCTCCAACAGGTCCATTATTCACCAGAGTTATCTTGACTTTTTTAATTTTGCTGGGAAATTGCTGGAGGCAAGGAATACAGCAGCAGGTGCTTTTAAAACCATAATATATTTTTTAAAACGGCATCCCCCCGAAGGCAGCGCTCAGCGCGGTGGAAATGGTTGCACAGCACAAGATCCGACCCTGCCTGTTCACCTGTACTTTTCTGTAAATTTTTATTAAATTGGTCAGGAAACTATAAACTAGTTTTAATACATTTTTATAATGCTGAGTTTTCAGTAGCGGATAATCCAAATTTTAAAATAATATTTGGGTTCATAAAGGAAAGAAGCAAGACCGAGCATTTACAGCAACCAAAGCTCCCTTACCCTAGCCAACCCAAAAGGAAAAACAATTAGTATGTTTGGGTGAGGCATACCATTCACAACAAAAGAAAACGGATTAAGCTAGTCTAAAAGTCTGTGGATCTTGATGATATATTATTCAGGTTCTCAAATAGTAACCTGGAACTGATGTACCTGTGTCTGTCGCTAGACAATGGAGCCTTAGAAGTCATTACCACATTTGCCAAACTGAGTGATAAAATGAGGGATTTATTCATGAAGCTAACCAGAATTAAAAAAACTATTCCTGGGGGTGTGTCCAGCAAATTGGTGGAGGGGACGTGAGCCAGGATAGCTATGATTAACCCAAACTCCTGTATGTAAGCTGCCATCAGATCCAGCCAAGAAGAACATAGCAACTCATTGTTGAAAGGGGTAAAATACTGGGGCCATTTAAGGAAACCGTGACGGAGGACGAATGAACCCAGCCCAAGAATCCTGGGTTAGGCCTGGCAGCTGGCCTGGATGCTAGCTCTCACCGTGCTACCGACAAGGCACCGAAATCTGAGCCTGTTAAAAGTCACTTGACTAAAAAGGTGTCACACGGTGTTTGAGAGAGGGGTGTAGATTATAGAGGTTGCTGTTTCAAGCTTATAAATGCTTTACTGACCCGACAAATAAGCAATACAAGCATAGCAGAAACGAATAAACACATTATTGTTTGTATTGACATGAAAGATTTGTGGGTCCTGAATCCATACCTGAATACAATTGACAATACAATAGGGGAATGAGCAACATTAAAATGTTAACGTGGAATGTGTGGGGCATTAAGAACTATGTAAAGCGACAGAATTTTATTCTGTAATAAAAGACATCCATTAATATAGTGTTTCTTCAAGACCCACATTTGACATCACCAAAGCCTACTAAATTGTTTTTAAAAAGGAGGGGCCAAGTCTACTCTTCGGTCTACTCCTCCTATTCTAGAGGGGTGTCCACATAGATGACGGGTGGGATCCAACTGTTGCTACAGAAATACGATGAGACAAAGATGATCGATATCTCTTGGTTCGGGGTAAGGTAGAAGGCAGCCCCTTTGTATGTTGAATGTTTATGCCCAAACGTAGAAGATATGAACTTCTTCTGTAGGTTGCAGGAGTCGGTATTACCCTGGCTTCAGAATCGTATGATATGGGCTGGAAGCTTTAAGTGTGTTACGTCACCTAAGAGCTATAGACACCCACTAAGAGAGGACCCTCAGAACAGATTATGGAACTAACTTGTTTAGGTTGTAGAGCAACTACAACTGACGCATATATGGAGCAATAGAAACCCAGAGACCAGAATATATTTATTTCACTCAACACCTTAGGGCCCATATTGCTGACTCGACTACTTATTATTTAGTCCTTTCATGTACTAATTACTTGTTAGTTAGCAACATGGGTAGGATACTTTCATACTACTCCACAATGACACCCACTTTCAAACAGAGTCGGGACGGCCTTGTATATCTACATTGGAAATGAGGATAGAGGAGTTGTCAGACAAGCAATGACAGACTACATGCATACAAACAAGCAGATTGACAACGGATCAGCAAGTACAAAAGCCATTGAATGGGAAGCAATGAAGATGCTGCCATCAGCATGACGGTGTGAGTGGTTGGCCAGCTTTGTAGAGAAATACCAGAAGGAAATAGGAAGGGAAAAAAAATGCCTCCGTCGGGTGGGCGGGGGGGGTGGGGTGGGGGGGAAGCAGGTCCTAATAGAGCAGAAAACCTCCTAATAAAGACACATGATAGGCTGGGCAAGTTCTCATTTACAAAGTACAAACGCCACTTACACAAGGAGGGGAAAACATCAGGGGCAATACTGGCCTGACTGCTTCATTAGGAGCTTGATAGAACAATTGTTACCTCCATTAGGGGTTCCAGGTGACAAGTTCACAAGAACATATTAATGGTGCCTTTTTGAGCACCTCAACAAGATATATAAACGTGGGACTACACCGGACCATGGCTGAGTCCGCCATTTTCTAAAACGAGCAAGGCTACTATGACTCTCCCGGGATACTAGGGAGAATTTAGATGACAAGTGTGGGGCTCAAGGCAGCACTAGAAAAATTACGGAAGGGGAAGACTCCTGGACTGATGGGGTCCCCTTGAGTTCTATAAGCTAGCCCCTCCCCAACTGATGGATAAACTGCTGGAGATGGCAAACCCAGAAGGCTGTTTCCAGGACACGATGAAAGAGGCAACAATTGTGATGATACCTAAACCACAAAAAGATCCCAGGGAAATGGGATCATACAGGAAGTTGTCTGTGATCAAAACAGATACACAGATCCTTAGTAGGTTAGTAGTATGCTGTTTGAAACAAGTCATGTTAGTAATGATCCATGAGGATCAAATGGGTTTTATCCCATATTGCTCCACGAGGACCAAATGGGTTTTATCCCAAATAGAATCACTATTTTAACCTCCAAAGATTAATGCATGTGGAACATTACCTGCATGCCCAGGTCTGGGAATACGTGGTGGCTTTGCTCGATCTTGAGAAATCACTTGATACGGTTGGATGGACTATGTGTGCCAGGTCCAGGAGGGTATGAACTTTAGCCACTATTTCATGCTATGGGTGAGACTGTTATACATCCAGCCCACAGCCCGAGTCAAAGACTGGCAAAGTAGTGTCCCTAAGTTGGGAATTGGGAAGAGGCACACGTCAGTGATACCTGTTGTTGCCCCAGCTGTGCTACTGGCCATGAAACCACTGAATAAAACAGTTAAGAGACTGGAGCTGGCAAAAGAGGGCATAATGATAGGAGATACAACACATAGATCCTCAGAGACCGGTCACTGCCTACAACTATTAGACAAATTTAGGGAAATGTCTTGGCTAGCTACAAATGAATCAAAATCACGATTGTTCCCAATGAGGCCCGGAAAGCGGACAAATAACTACCAGACTTGGGACTGCTGTGGCAACCCGATTTCTTTAAATACTGCTCAAAGGGACCTAAAACTCAGTATTATAAAGATCATGCCGGGCATGGAGCATTCCCTTAATTTTTGGCAAAAACTCCGGTTGTCACTCATGGGACCAGTGGCCATTTGTAAAACTATATTGCTCCGAGTTGCCTCTAGGCCTTTCAGGAAGTGATGACCTTGCCACCTAGAACTGTGTTCTGTGGACTTGATACTACACTGAATACACTCTTATGGGTGGATCAAAACCTCAAATTAAACTTAGTACTCTTAAATGATTTTATGAAAAGAGGTATGGCATTGCTAATTTTTAATACTATTTTTTGGCGTTCTAAATACAAAAATACAACATCTGTCGCTCTGGAGAGACGTCTCCGCTAATAGAGAATGTGACCTCCTCGTGGGATGCTACCCCTTGGAGTCTCTGGGGACAATGCACCTGGTCGTGTAGCGGACGGATCGGGGGGATCTCTACCTTGTGCAGTTGATGTCCCAGAATTGGGATCGATATTTTAAATAGATAAATCCCTTAGCTGTCTGGGAATTTGGAGTTGTCCATTTTTTCGTAAGATTTAAAGAAAGGCAAGACAGCGGGCTGGCTTGAAGGAGGTTGTAGGGGCCTAGGAGATTTTTATGGGGGTGAGGACTTTATTACATTTGAGGAAGCCTGAAGGAGGTTCCTGAAAGGCCAGGGCCAGTTTCTAACGTTCGCCAAGATGACGGCTGCAGCTCAGCAACGCTAGGGAGGATTCATGGGATGCGCCTTCGTGGTCAGCTAAATTGCAGGAGATCATAGACATCACGCATGGGGGTAAGGGAGTCTCCAGCCTGATGGAGCGTTGATAGGAGATCGAAATACGGAGCCTCTGAAAGTTTAGGCCAAGTGGGCAAGAGAATGAGCTAACCATTCACATACTCAGAGAGGGCTAGAGTAATACAATATCACAAATATGGTGAACTGACATTACCTTACACTGCAAACTCATAGTAAAATATATCTGACTCGCTCAGATTTCACCTGGTGGGCAGATTTTTTACATATGATTTGAGCTAGCCCAGTGGTTAATGAATGGACAAAGGCTCGTTCCTTGGTTCTGTGTGGATTAATAATTAATGCCCGGTTTATAAGGGTTGTATCCTATAATTAAGAACGGGAAGATATATGCGAGTTTGTTTCCTTAATTTTAGTACTTGCCAAATGGAGGATGATTTCCTGGACTCAATTGGCAGGCCCTTCATTACAATTGTAGAATAAAGACATTTCGGAATGGTACTGCGGGGAATGAGATTTTGATATCTTATCTGATCACCTAGATACCTATCTCATTCATCCTTTTTGGATCGATTATTGACTGTCATTGAGTAAAAGGCAAACCCACATAAGTTAAATCAACCCCATAGACTGACGCAACTCTGAAGAACCACTTACAACTGGTAGAGTTTAAAAGTTTAATATAAACCCAAAGTTATTTGCAAATACAATCCTCTCAATATAAGATTCAACAAGTATACAGGAACTAAAAGGAACATAAATTCCCTAAAGAATCTCAGTCTACAAAAGAATACAATCAAAACCAATTCTAAAATCAGCAAATTGAATAGCATAGACACAAAATGGATATGCTGCGTCATTTACAGAAAAGAATGAACAAGTTAAATCTGTCCCTACTCTATGCTAGATGACATCCCTACTCAACAAGTTCTTTACCTAAAAAGGTGTCAGCCGTTTGACTTCCAAAGAAGTTCAAACTCTCTTAATCTCTGATGAAACCTATGTCGAGAAGCAGTACCCTTTCTGCCTACCCATCCGCTCTCTAAGGGTCCTCGGCCTACTGCTCTCCTTCTGCTCCCTTCTGCTCTGCCTTCTCCCCGGGGTGCTGTCCCTAAATACAAAATCACAGTATGGGTGGAACGCCCCCTTGAGACGCCCACTACGTACACATTTCACGTAGTCCTGCTTCTGGGTTTTTTCCATAGTTTCGTCTCTTCGAGTCGTCTGTTAAGTTGACCTTGCTTCTCATGGCGCCGTCTCCGTCGTGCTGGTAACCCCATGACATTCCAGTTGACACCTCCAGACCAAAGTCTATCACCTCAACAGAGCTCTATTCATTACAATTGTGATTGTAACCCCCTGGTCACTTCGAAAACAGACACTTCGAAACAGGACCCCAAATTCCAAACGTCCCTTATCGCACTAGGCCATAAAACTTCATCCAGCATTGTCACTTTAACTTAACGAGGCCTTTGACTCTTGGCTCGCACGTACAGATCAAAGCTATCCCCCTATCCCTGGGACCACTAAATTACATGCAGTGGACTACACTCTTGCGAACCCTTGGTCCATTAGGTTAAAATAGCATATGAACACACCATTCTAGAATTCCTACAAACTCTTCTATACGGTATGACTTTTAACACACATATACATAGTCGAATTAGTAACTTATTCATTATAATCGAATCCATGTTACATAAAATACAATGTTATACCCTCGTTCTTACACAGTGCTATGTAGTCTGCACGTTTCTTCAATTTACATTTCATCTCATTCTCCGTTTAATTAATTGCATACGTACATGAATTCCGTTTAGCACGTTCTACTGTTCTTAAGCATTTTCACACGTTTCTATATTAGCCCAACCTATATACGGGCCTTACTAATTCTAATGCACATTCTAGAGTAAATACAGATACATTTCTCATTACTAAAGTTACATGTGCTAACTTTACATTACAGTGCTAATCTTTACATTACAAGCCTGTAAATATGGTACGGATATATTTTTCATTCAAATTGCGCTCTCTCAGTTCCCCCCTTTGATGACCTCTAGGGGTCATCACAAATACTTCAATTTGAATGTTACTTTACACAGAACTAGTTACAAGGCTCCCTCTTTTTATCGTCTCGAGAGCTCTCAAACTTCTATACTGCTGATCTCGCAACGCAGCTAATCTCCTTTCTTGCTCTCTCATGGACCTTTGCAACCGGTTTGACCTATACCATTTGTACAGTTTCACTAAACCCCACAATATGATTATGCAAATCAAAATTATTAAGACAGGTTTCAAGATGTACCAAACAATGCTTTTACCGAGATTGGCAAACCAACCTCCAACCTTTCCCATTCCATGACCTACTTTTTCCCAAACATTTATCTTTGTCAAATCTTCGATTTCTTGATGTATCTCAGTAATGTTCTGTATAACCTTCTCAAGTGGTTTTGAATTGTCTGGAATGTAAGTACAACATTCCTGGACCTTCAAAGCCTTGCAGACTCCGCCCTCTTTTGCTAGCAGAACATCTAAAGCAAGACGGTTCTGAAGGACCATTGCCCTAATCGACTGCATCTCTCCTTCTACCAGCATCAATGACCTTGCAGTACTGGCAGACAGTCTATCCACAACTGTAGTTAGTCTCCTGATCTTAACATCATTAAGTATCAAACCTAAAAGAGGAAACATTGCTCCAAATACGTCTCCAACTACCTCAACATCTCCTACTTCCCTTTTCCCTCTTTTCGAAGCCTTTCCCTCTATGATCTCTAAATCCTTTGCATGATATATTTTGGGGAAGACAATTGCCAAATAACATGAACCATACCAATTGTCAGGCAATTTTACATAGGCATTTCTTCCACATACAAAATATACATTAGGAATCGCTTGCATCCCTTTCATGAAATCTTTTGTATAATACTCTAACCGGAAAGCATGTTCGCAACTAACTTCACCTACAAATACACTCTCATAATATGTCTTGCTTCGAGTCAAACATAACTTTCCTTTCTGCGTTTTATCCAAAGCTATTGGACCATTACTACCCTTCCTTTTGTGTGCTTTTTCCTCTTCGGTCCAATCTGTTTTCCATTGTCCTGACAATTTTAGAATCTTCTGCCTCCTGTACCTGTCATCAACTTGTCCAATGAATTTTTTCTCAATCTCTGACACTTTGCAAGTCAGATTATTTCGGCGTGCATATGAAGTATCTAATGTATCCCAAGGAAGAAAGAATTTTGCTAATCTATCTTCCTTTTTGTGATAGTCCCACTTATTCATTTGTTTATAATTCGGAACTTCAGGCAGTACCGAATCATAATTTGAAAAGTAGTACTCAAACCCTTCTCGACCATAAAATACACTGAGCAATAAACTACATGTTATCCCATATGTCAGTGGGAGGTTATGATATCTGATGCCTTCATCTACGGAAGCCGGCAATTGCATGCAAACATAACAATCCTCGGCCTCCATGGCATCAATATACTCGTATAATAACTTGGCATATGCGTTTGATCTAAAATTTCCCTGCGACTCGTCTACGTGTAACCTACGAGCTTCATCTGCCAGTAACGCCTTTTCACGGATTTCATTGCTCTCCTCCTTCTTCCCAACAAGAGCAGGTTTCAAAGTCGTTACAGGCTTTACATCTGTTGTCTCCTCTACACTTGCATGTCCTATTATGTATGATATGGTAACTACTGTGATGATAAGAGAAATTACTACTGCTATTAATGTGCCTATTATGCATTTGCCCTTTCGGTTTGGGTTGCCAGTCTCCATGTTATCAAACAACGTGGCTCTTTCTTCTTTAAAGGTTTTCTTTTTCAGGTCTTTATTTGCTTTATTTGATTTCTCAGTCTGTGAAGCACTCTTAACCAACAAAAAGTCTCTTTATTTTCAGCAACAGACAACCCTAACCCTTCTCCGTCCTCTAAATGTAATCCCTAATTTTATTCTTCTTTCCACTCGGTGCTAGGTTATCTTCTTCTTTATGGCTTAATCACAAAAGTCTTTATGCATCTACAATGATTCTAGTACCTGCAGCTCTAATGGCATATTCCAACAGTTCTAAACGAATGACTTTTTCTTCCTGTGCTGGTGTTGGATGACCCAAAGTTGGAAACTCTAATCGATTCAGCACCAGGTTCTTGATCCGACTTAGGTAAAGGGGAACGGGGAGTGTGAAGGTCAGTAACCCCTCAGTCTCGATTCCAGGCGTCAACATCCATATCTCCACCGTCACAATTGGATCGAGATTGGTCACCTGCACCTCTCTCACTCTCCCAGATCTCTGTCCCCAAGACATCTGCTGCTAGATAGGTCCACTCAGGGGTGGCGTATCTTCTGCAGGGCACACGTACCCTCCTTGATCTTCTCGGACTCTCAGAGCCTGAGTCCGTAGCTCCTTCGTCTAGATCTGAATCTTCAGAGATCGGGACAAGGGTTCTCTCTGAATTTGCTCTCAAGCTTGACCTTCTCCTTCTTTCCGGCCAACTAGCTTCTCCATTCCTTGTCCTCCTGCTCCTTGTTCTTGGACTCGTTTCTTGACCACTTACAGCTTGATCGGTGTCTGATCCGAACTCCCAACTACTTTCCTCTTCTGAGGCTGCTTCGGTCTCACTGGTGTCCTGACCGTCATCAGCCTGTTCCGACACAGGCTCAGCCTCTTCGATCACCTCTACAGCTTGACTTTCCCTCTCTGTGGCTTCTCCGCTTTCTGCTGGATTTTCATCCGAGAGAGGAGATGTTTCTTCCAGAGGTGCTGGAACTCTTCGGGTGTGTGAGGCGTGTATCCAGTTGGGCAAGCCTCCACACTTTACTGCAGTGTTCGTAACTAGTATGACTTGAAATGGTCCACGCCAGCGCACATCTAGACAGTTCTTCCTGACATGTTTCTTCACCAGGACCCAGTCCCCCGGACACAGGTCATGGCACAGGTCTTGAGCTGATGGAACCTCTGCAGCCTGGACCTGGAGGGACACAGAATGAATGGCGTCAGATAGTCCCTTGCAATAGTCCAGGATCAAATCGTCTGTGATGTTCAACAGTGCTGCAGTCGGAACCGATGGCAGTCTCATAGCCCTCCCCATTAGCACCTCGTGTGGAGAGAGACCTGTCCTTCTATCTGGCGTGCTACGTATACTCATAAGGACCAATGGAAGTGCATCAGGCCAGCTCAAGGACGTCGATGAACAAACTTTGGCGAGTCTGGATTTGATGGTGCTGTTGATTTGCTCTACAATTCCCGAAGCTTCTGGTCGATAACTACAGTGGAGCTTCTGTCTATACTTAAGGCTGAACATAGCATCTTCACTATTTCGCTGTTGAAATGTGTTCCTCTGTCCGATTCCAAAGAGGCCGGCACCCCAAACCTCGGTATCAGTTCTCTAAGCAACAATTTTGCTACTGTAAGTGTATCGCACCTACGTGTAGGGTAAGCCTCAACCCATCTGGAAAATATACAGACAATCACTAAGACGTATCTGAGGCGATTGCACTTGGGCATTTCAATAAAATCCAGCTGCATTCTATTGAAAGGCCCCCCAGACCTCCCTATGTGGCTCAATGTGACTGGTGTTCTCTTTCCTACGTTTAGCTGCTGACAGATCACACAACGCTGACATACCGCTTCTGCCGCTACTCTAAACTTCGGATTGTACCACGTTTGTCTGAATACTCTCACCATGGCATCTCTACCTATGTGTGCTGGTCCATGCAATCTCCTTGCCATTGGACTAACAAGTTCGTTTGGTAAAACTGCTCTCCCATCTGCAGAGATCCAAAAATCCATCTCACCTTTGGTACAACCAGCTGTTTCCCATGCCTTTTTCTCAAAATCAGGTGCATTCTCCTGGATGCATTTCAGTTCATCCCACGTGTCTACAGTTTCTAACAACATAGTCAAATCAATTCTTTCCTGTATTCCCCCCACTTCTACCTCTGTGAGAGAGTACCCCTGTTCCGCACAGTAACGTGCGACTTCATCTGCATATCGGTTACCTTGCGACACAAAATCTGTGTTTTTTGTGTGCGCGGCACATTTAACAACTGCTATAGCTTCTGGACCTTGTAATGCCTCTAACAATAGTCTCACGAATTCTCCATTCCTAATGGGAGAACCCGAGGAGGTCATGTAACCTCTTTGAGACCACAACTGCCCATAGTCATGAACTACCCCGAAACCATACTGGCTATCGGTGTATATGGTGACTCGAATTTTATTGCCTGCCAAACAGGCACGGGTCAAAGCAATGATTTCAGCTACCTGAGCGGAGTGTACTCCTTCCAGGCAGGCGGCTTCCACTACTCCGGTAATGGTACAAACTGCATATGCTGCTCTCAGCTGACCAATATCGTCTCTTACGCATGAACCATCAACAAAGAATATTTCATCAGGGTCGGTCAATGGCTCATCTACGATATCTGGTCTTGGTTTGGTGCATAGTTCAGTCACATCAAGGCAGTCGTGATCTGTACAAACTTCATCATCAATATCATTAGGAAGTGGCATCAAAGTAGCAGGATTCAAGACAGAGCATCTTTTTAGGGTCACATTCTCAGCAGCCAATATGACTTGCTCATAGCGTGTGAGCCTGCTATTCGTCAGATGCTGAGTCTTGGTCCTAGTCATTAACAATTCCACAGAATGCGGTACATACACCACTAACTGATGTCCCATAACCACATTTTCACACCTTTCAATGCTGACACCCGTTGCAGCAACGGATTTGAGACATCCGGGCAACGCTGCAACTACTGGATCTAAGGTAGCCGAAAAGTATGCAACTGGTCTACGGGCATTTCCATGTATCTGGGCCAAAACTGATAAAGCACAACCTTCCCTTTCACAGCAGTAAAGCAAGAATGGTTTCTCGTAATCAGGCATTCCCAAAGCCGGGGCACGACACAAGTCCTCCCTCAACTGCAGAAACGCCATCAAACAATCTTTGTCCCATGGTACCGGATCGCTCACCCCCTTGTGCGTCAGTTTTTGTAAAGGTTTTGCCTTCAGTGAAAAGTTGGCTATCCACTGCCGACAATAACCAACCATGCCTAGAAACATCCTGACTTCTCTTTGTGTTTTGGGCGCACTCATTTTCATGATCGCCTCTATTCTGTCTGGAGACACCTTCCGTTTTCCCTTTTCAATCCTGTGGCCAAAGTATTGCACTTCTGTCAGACAATACTGCAATTTACTTGGAGATACCTTGTGTCCGTTCTCGGCCAAGTGATTTAGTAAGGTGATGGTGTCTACTTTGCAAGCCTCCTCAGTTTCTGACGCCACAAGTAGGTCGTCTATGTACTGGACCAGAACCGAGTTCATGGGCAGTACTAGACTTTCAAGATTTTTCTTCAGCAGCTGGTTAAAAATCGATGGGCTTTCTGTATACCCCTGGGGAATACGACACCATGTTAAAACGCAATTTTCCAGCTTAAAAGCAAAAAGGTATTGGCTTTCCTCATCTAAGGGGATTGAAAAGAAAGCCTGGCACAGGTCTATCACCGTGAACCATTCAGCTTGGAACGGTATCTGAAACAATATCACTGATGGATTCGGTACCACTGGACAACATGAAACAACAATATTATTAATCTTTCGAAGATCCTGCACTATTCTGTATTTCCCACTAGGCTTCTGCAAACCCATAATCGGGGAGTTACATGGACTTCCCACGATCTCCTTCAATATTCCCTGTTTAATCATAGATTCGATCACAGGCTTTATTCCTGCAATCGTCTCCGGTGTCAACTTATATTGTGGTGTTCTTGGGTAGTCGGCATTGGTTTTTACCATGATCTTTACCGGTTCTACCCCTTTGATCAGTCCTATTTCTTCTCCAGTAAAATCCCACACCTCAGCTGACACCATCTCCTTCAGGTCCGGTGGAAGCTCCTCCACCGTTAAGGTAGGGTATAGTTCCACACATCCCTGTGAGTTCACAACCTTAAAGTCGGCATCATCGTCGTTAGTCTGCACTTCTACTCCTTCAGGTGTGCAATATATGGTGCAGTTTAGTTTACACAACAGATCTCTTCCTAGCAGACACACAGGGCTTGAATCACAAATCACAAACTGGTGTTCATCACTGTATTTCCCTATTTTCACCGACACCGGTTCTGTCAGAGGATTCGTCATTCTCCTATTTGCGACTCCTACCACCTGGATTGTCTCTCCCGACATTGGCAGACCTGGGACTACCGCCGATCTCAAAGTGGATCGAGTGGCCCCCGTATCCACCAAAAAGGTCGTAGGACATCCAGCCACCTCAGCCTCCACGTATGGTCCTCTCTGATCTACCTCCAGGGCTGCCCCTAGGGTACAGTCTTCTTCCCTATTCACTCGCTGTCCTGTAAGGGGATCAACGTAGTAGCATTCTTCTCCTCCTACGAACAGTGGTAGTTGCCTATAGGTTTTCCCTCCATTTGCAATGCGAGGCGGTTGAGGGAACTGAGGTCGAGGAGTCTGAGTCCCCCCTTTGATAAACTTTCCCTTCGGGACCGCTGTTCCCTTCACCAGGCTGTTCTGAACCTCATCCTCCTCCTGTTCTAATTCCCCCGTCTCGACATTATAGGGACACTCGCGTCTCCAATGTCCCACCTCGTTACACTGATGGCACCTCGTTGTCTTTTTCAGTGTCGCGATATCTACCCTAGGTCTCGGTTTTTCCTCCTCATCTCTGCTTTGATTAAGCTGTTTCTTCCCTAGGGTTCCTGTTCCCTGCTGCCGCTGTCCACCCTTTCCAGCTGACTGCATCTGCACCAACATCAGATTCTCCTTAAGCTTCTTTGCTTTCGAATCTATTTCATCGCTACAGTACCTCGCATACCTCAGGATCTCATCTAAAGGTTTGTTTTGCCAACAGATCAAATGCTGTTGAATCATTAGGCTTATGTCTGATCTCAATCCCAGGACGAACTTCGACACAAATTGTCCTATGTCTTTAGGATCCATCACGTCCAATCCACTGTACTGTTTAAATGCTTTCAGCAGTCTCTCATAGTACTCGTGAACGGTCTCTTTAGGTTCCTGAGTGGTTCGATCTATCTTAACCCAGTCTATGTCCTGCAACGGCACCTTCTCTTTCAGCCATGCCATTACCCTCTCGTACTTTTCCATGACTTTCTCTGATGGCCCATTCGTCTGGGCATCTCTATCCGGTTCGGAAATGGGCCATTCAACACTAAGCTTGCATGCCGTCCACAGATCTCCGGGTACTACAATATCAAACAGGGTGTTCAAGTCGACCCACAGTACTTTAGAGATCTTCACGAACCTCTCTACCTGTTTGTACCATTCGACGGGATTCTCCCTTAGCTTTGGGAAGGAATTGGTAAATGCCGCTAGATCCCCCCTACTCCAGGGCACATGCACGTAGTTTTCGTTCGCGATTTCTCGCAAAGGGAAAGCTTCCATTCGCATTAGCCCTCCCTCCGGGGACCCCGCAAGTATGCTCCTTCTGACGGTTCCCCTCTTGGACCATCTTTCCTCCCATTTGTCCAAATCCCTCCACATTCTGATACTCAGGATCAGTTCTTTTATGTGTATTTTCAGCCCGATCGTCCTACGCTCATCTAGATCCTGATCCGTGCAATTTAGCCTGTGGTTACCCTGTAAAGCTTTTGTTCTTGATAGGTCTATCATATACCTGGTTGCCAACTCAGATAATTTTCCATGAACTGACCTCGCTTTCCGAGTAACATCCTTAGCCATAAACAGTATTTCATCCTGTTCATACAGTTCGATCCTTTCCATTGGCAATGTGCCGTCTATTATTTCCTCCAAATCTGATTTTAAACTGGTTACATCGAGCCGTTTTGCCTTTATCTCAGCTCTCAGTACCTCACTCCTAAATGGTCCGTTCACATCCCTCTCACCCCCACTACGAGTCCTCCGTCTAGGCACAGGTGAGTTATGAGGAGTCCTTCTTGCTTCTCTTTGTTCCCACCTCTCTAGGTCCCAAGCTTTCCCATCTTCCCTAGGGGTATGGTGGAACAATGTTCTATTCCCCATCACTGCATTCTGTCTTTTCGGCTCGGTCTCTCTAGATGCAAGATAGGATCCTCCGTTCTGTTCTAAATCACTGCAACTCCCTTGCTGTCTGGTGTCACTCAATAAACGATAAGGTCCCTCACGGCCCTCCATGTTCCCGCGATCCCGTCCGTGATCACTGGATGCATGGCGAGACCTTTCGCGACTCTCCATACTCTCGTGACTTCAATGTCGCACATTTTCGTCCGGGGTATGGTGAGTGCACCTGGAACTATTTCGGTACTCCTGTGTCCTTTGTTCTCCCTCACTAAGGATGGGGCGAGGCACTCCCCCACATCCTGTACTCTTGTCTTCACACATTTGTCTATTGCCACCGATGGTATGGCAAATATCTCCTTTGCTTCCTTGACTCCCTCTCTCCCACTCCGGACTGCTTTCGCCAGCTCCGCAGTGAGAGAGGATCCTGTTATCTTGATCTCTCCATTCAGTTTCTGTTTCTATTCTTTTATTCTGAGTCTCTACGGCAGCATCCCATTCTTTCAAGTACTCTCTTAACTCCTTAAAGGATTTCGGTTTCGGTCCCCTCAGATCCATCTGTCTTCTCTGACCCCCCTGTTCTACCCAGGGATCCGTTACTGGATTCAATGGTGTACTCCGACTCCTTGGTCCTAGCAACTGCCTTTGGGAATCGATCGTATTGTTCCTAGTTTCCATCTCTGCCCTTTCCCTGTCCCACCGTGCCTGTTCCTCCTGCTGGGCTCCCTCCGGGTTGTAGATTGACACTATAGGACCTATGGTAACAGGTACTTGTAGAGCATCTGGCAGTTGATACGACCTTGTACACTCCGTTTCTGGCCCCTTCTGTACCACAAATCTTCCTACTACTCTCTGTACGGGACTAGATTGAGGTACTTCCTCACCTTTCTTGGGTTCCCACTCTGTTACGGGGAGCAGTGTATATTCCCCCTTCCTAGCCCCGTCCCCCTGCTGTAGTTCGGAACTTTCGGCTTCTCTGTTGTACGGAGGTGGTCTGTCTAATAATAGCCTATCTATCAGATCCTCCTCCGTCTCGCTCTCCTCATCCTCTTCTGGGGGTTTCTTTTCTCCCTTAGCCTCTAGCATTGGGTACAGTTTGTCTGCTTCTATTCTTTGCACCCTCCACTTTTTAGCTTCATCATCCCATTTAGCATCCTGCACTGCTCTTACAGATCGTCTCACTCTTTCTTGGCGCCTATTCAGGCTCCTGTCGTTTGCCGCCTTGAACCATGCATTGAGGGCTTCGAACTGTGTTGGCCTCGGTAGAGGTCTCGTTGCGAGCATTACCGCTTTCAGCTGATTCAATGCTTCTAACCTAAACGTCCCGTATCTCGGGAACGTCAGTTCCTTATTTCCTTCTGTTAGCTTACTCCACTCGGAGATCCATAGTATTGAGTGTAACCCAACATTCACAGCCATATGATAAGCTGGTGTGCCTTCTGGTGGGGCTTCTTCCCCCGCATACGAGTTCCCTCTATCTCTCTTAAAGATCGCCCTTAAACGTTTAAAACACTTCATTTTCAAAATCTACGATTTTCCTTAATTCTCTTCCTTGTTTACTTCCCGATGGCGAACCACCAATCCCTGCGCGGCTCTCGCTGACCAGCCTATCCCAGCGCGTCTCTACGCTGACGTCACTCGTCCCCTCTGCAGCAGTTCCCCTCCTTTCTCAGCTCGTCTCGCGGTCTTGCATGCGTCTCATTCATACACCGAAAAATGACTACTTCCGACCAAGCGATCACTTTTCTTGACTGTACGTCCACAGTCTAACTGTAATTGTCACCTCAACTGACGAGACGTCGCTCGCCTTAACTGATAGGTTACTTACACACAGTAAACGTCCGACCAGCGTCCGTTACTCATACACTCACTCTGACATTCCCCCTATCTCGGTCCAACGGGCGATCAATGGTACCTCATGACCCCCTTTACAATGGTAGACAATTACTCTGGATGTTCGATACACCCGAACCACTTAAGCCCTTCCTTGGACTTAAGATTTTCACCGGTTGCGCGCGCTCACAACCTTCCCCCAATCACACTACAGGCATTCAACTCCGCTTGACATTACAACACAGGTACAACACAAAACACCGCAATCTGGCAACGCATGACCCTTATACTCACTCTCGACCGACTCTGCTGCTTTTCTCTCTCGCACCGTCAGCACCTTCTTCGGGATTCTTCTTCTGGTCGTCGATGACTAGGGGCCTTGGGGTAATCTAGACCTAACCTAGGTTGCCTTCCTCAAGAAGCCAACCATCTTTCTCTACTACCAACTGCGGGGAATGAGATTTTGATATCTTATCTGATCACCTAGATACCTATCTCATTCATCCTTTTTGGATCGATTATTGACTGTCATTGAGTAAAAGGCAAACCCACATAAGTTAAATCAACCCCATAGACTGACGCAACTCTGAAGAACCACTTACAACTGGTAGAGTTTAAAAGTTTAATATAAACCCAAAGTTATTTGCAAATACAATCCTCTCAATATAAGATTCAACAAGTATACAGGAACTAAAAGGAACATAAATTCCCTAAAGAATCTCAGTCTACAAAAGAATACAATCAAAACCAATTCTGAAATCAGCAAATTGAATAGCATAGACACAAAATGGATATGCTGCGTCATTTACAGAAAAGAATGAACAAGTTAAATCTGTCCCTACTCTATGCTAGATGACATCCCTACTCAACAAGTTCTTTACCTAAAAAAGGTGTCAGCCGTTTGATTTCCAAAGAAGTTCAAACTCTCTTAATCTCTGATGAAACCTATGTCGAGAAGCAGTACCCTTTCTGCCTACCCATCCGCTCTCTAAGGGTCCTCGGCCTACTGCTCTCCTTCTGCTCCCTTCTGCTCTGCCTTCTCCCCGGGGTGCTGTCCCTAAATACAAAATCACAGTATGGGTGGAACGCCCCCTTGAGACGCCCACTACGTACACATTTCACGTAGTCCTGCTTCTGGTTTTTTTCCATAGTTTCGTCTCTTCGAGTCGTCTGTTAAGTTGACCTTGCTTCTCATGGCGCCGTCTCCGTCGTGCTGGTAACCCCATGACATTCCAGTTGACACCTCCAGACCAAAGTCTATCACCTCAACAGAGCTCTATTCATTACAATTGTGATTGTAACTCCCTGGTCACTTCGAAAACAGACACTTCGAAACAGGACCCCAAATTCCAAACGTCCCTTATCGTACTAGGCCATAAAACTTCATCCAGCATTGTCACTTTAACTTAACGAGGCCTTTGACTCTTGGCTCGCACGTACAGATCAAAGCTATCCCCCTATCCCTGGGACCACTAAATTACATGCAGTGGACTACACTCTTGCGAACCCTTGGTCCATTAGGTTAAAATAGCATATGAACACACCATTCTAGAATTCCTACAAACTCTTCTATACGGTATGACTTTTAACACACATATACATAGTCGAATTAGTAACTTATTCATTATAATCGAATCCATGTTACATAAAATACAATGTTATACCCTCGTTCTTACACAGTGCTATGTAGTCTGCACGTTTCTTCAATTTACATTTCATCTCGTTCTCCGTTTAATTAATTGCATACGTACATGAATTCCGTTTAGCACGTTCTACTGTTCTTAAGCATTTTCACACGTTTCTATATTAGCCCAACCTATATACGGGCCTTTCTAATTCTAATGCACATTCTAGAGTAAATACAGATACATTTCTCATTACTAAAGTTACATGTGCTAACTTTACATTACAGTGCTAATCTTTACATTACAAGCCTGTAAATATGGTACGGATATATTTTTCATTCAAATTGCGCTCTCTCAGTCCCTAAAGACAGAAATCCGGAAGAAAATGATGTGGACTGATGGAAAACTGCAAGATGTCCTACAAATATGGCAGAAGGTGACAGACCTTCCCCAGGAGAGGAGAGTCGCTATTTGTTTGTCACAATCCCTCAGTTCCAAACACAATTAATGCTATACTGTTTTTAGGGGAGATTGATCATGCATGTTTTAACACAAGAGCTTGTACATTTTTAGCTTTAAGAATTTACTCGAAATTGTTCAAACAATAATCTTTTATTTGGTGATGATGCTGTATATCTCTGTAACTTGTTATGAAAAATACATGTGTATTTAAAAAAAAAAACAATGGGATTCACTGGATGTTCTTCAATATGGTGTGGGTGGGGAATTGTTAGGGAATTCTTTCTTTGGGGTTGAAACATTTATTGACGATGCGCATCACTCTCTTATACACAATGCCCACATCGCCACATACGGTCTGGGCTTAATGCCTATGCTGTATCTCCATAATCCTGCTCCATAGTGTGGCTAAAACAGTTGATCTATCGGCCATTTCATGGAGCATACGTGGTGTTAATAACTATCAAAAAGGGAATCAAGTATTTTCATATCTTAATAGACACTCCATCAAAATTGGCTTTCTTCAGGAAACATATCTGTTCCCGTGCTCTGAGCATGGTTTTGCCAAGAACTGGGGCACACACCACTATTTTTCATGTTATTGCTCATATTCCCGAGGTGCCTATATCTTAATTCACTGGACAGTGCCATTCCCACTATTCCGACCCAGGAGCAAGGTATTTGTTATTGCACAGAACACTCGGGAACAAAAGCATTGTGTTAGTAAACATTTATGCTCCAAACATAGATGACCCCGATTTTTTCCAGGATATCTACTCCCGACTAGACAGTTGCAAGGTGGACCATTTAATAATAGGCAGTGACCTTAACATGTCGCAATGCCTGCAAATCAATTCCACTAGCACACAATCATCAGATAAACCTTGGGCTAGGGAGGTATTTCAACACATCATTGACACTTATGCAGTATATGACGCATGGCGGACTTATCACCCCACTATCCCCGGCTTTACATTTTATTCGGCGTTCCACTCACTCTGGTCATGGTTAAATTATTGGTTCCTATCGGCTACCACCCACATGTGGGTGTCCAAGATCACTGTTCTTCCGCGGACAATTTCGGACCATAACCTCATCCTTTTGAAACTCCGGATCCCACAGGGTTTTGGCTTTGAATGCAGCTGGCTATTCCATGGCGATGAGCTCCGGGACCTAGTGTTCCATAGCGAGCTGCAAGACTCCATTCTTGAATATTTCGAGATCAACGCTGGAACCGTGTCCACACAAGCAACCCTATGGGAGGTCTTCAAGGCATACTTCTGGGGAGTATGTATTTCCAAGTATGTGGGTATCCTTCGGGATATCCGCACACAAGTGGGCCGGGTTGTGGGAGAACTGCAGGACCTGGAGCTTAAAGCAGAGGCAGACAGGAATATTCGGTTGCATAAACGGGTGCAGCTCCTGGCTGAATACCGGGAGCTAGCAGGGAGTGAAATTGCGTACATGGGTAAACATGCACAGGACTGTCGTTATGGAGAGGCCAGGTTGCACCCTTTGCACGTATACTGAGTCCCAATAGGTCGATGAATTACGTGGTGGAGCCCTGAACTGAGGACGGGGATCCTGTCATGGAAGGGGAGCGCAAATGGCTAGATTCCAGTCCTATTACCAGGAACTGTACGCTTCTCATACCCCTCATGATCCTGATGCAATATCTCCATATCTCGCAGACATTGCGATGGTTTGACTAACAGATGGCCAGAAGCAATTCTTGTGCGAACCACTAACGTTGGAAGAAGTGACTCAGGCCATTGATGCTCTGGATGGGTTCAAGGCCCCTGGCTTTGGCCATTTAACTGGGGCCTTTTATAAAGCTTTCAAGCAACAGATCGCTCTGCGCCTTCTGGCATTATTTAATGAGGCCATAACGACTGGCACACTGCCTCCCACATTTCGTGAGGCGGTTCTGACCCTGTTGTTGAAACACAGCAAGAAACCTGGCGATTGTGGCTCATACTGTCCCTTGTCACTGTTAAACTTAAAAAAAAAACAATTCCACTGGTAGGTTTGATAAAGTTTGTAGACAGGCAGATTAAAAACTATGTAAGGCACTGAACTGACATCTAAGATTAATTGAAAGAAGTATGGGCGGATTTGGTGTCTACCTGTAAATCGAATGTTCCAAGGGCATTCTGGAAGGTAGTTGATTCAAGTACATTCTTAAAAATCTCGAAGCAAGTTGTGAGATTTAACAATTGGCCAGAACAATGGTAGACCTATTTTGAAAGAATCTATTGAATTCTGGCTAGTGAAACTATAACTGCCAGGCCAGAATTCCCAATGTAACATTGAGGTTCAACTCCATGAAGTGCAGTTTGCACTAAGTAAAAGTCCATCTATTAACTCTTCAGGGCTTGATGGCGTCCCAATGGAGTTACACAAAGCTAATGTTAATCTATGAACACCTCTGATTACAAACATCATAAATTGTGCCTGTAGAACAAGACTCCCTGCCTTAGGGGCATATTATCAAGGACGACATTAAAAATTATCGGCGGTTTAGCGGCAGAAAACTGCTGCTAAAGCGGTGATAATGGGTTTGATAATATGCCCGTGAAAATTCCAATAGAAGTCCAGGTTCTGGTGTTAACCTTCGCTTCTATTGGAATTCTCCAGGGCATATTATCAAGCCCATTATCGCCGCTTTAGCTGCATTTTTCTGCCGCTAAACCGGCGATAATTTAAACGCTGTCCTTGATAATATGCCCCATAGTCTTGGAACACCACAACCATTGTACCGGTTTTTAAGAAAGGTAATTGCCAGAATGCATGCTGCTATCAACCAATGTCACTGTTGTACTTAACTGTGAAAGGTATTGGTAGAGCTTTTCTCTATAGATTATTGTCCTACACTGCCAAGTATAACTTCATATCTAAGGTCTAGTTTGCTTTTAGGAAGGGCTTAGGGACTCATGAGCAGTGACTAAATCTGCACCTGATAATTACCAAATATACTGTTGTTAGATCCAGTGCATTACGTCTGGCCTTTACAGATCTGTGTTACGCTATTGCTAGCGTAAACACCTTCAGACTGTGGGAGCTCCTACTTGATAAAGGCTTGTTTGACCGTGAGTTAGTGGATTTCTTACATTCCTACATTATGAACATCTCAGCCTCGGTGAGAAGAGGGCAACAAGGAGAATGTACTGATTCATTTAGCCTGGCACAATTTTTGCGACAAGGCTGTGTAACGGCCCCAGTTCTGTTTATGCTGTACATCAATGACCTCGATAAAGTAATGAAGAGGAAGGGGCAGGATATGCCAGTAATAAAGAAAAAGTCTGTACCAGTCTTGCTGTATGCAGACGATGTGGTTCTGCTGTTCCGTACACCAAATGGACTAAAAAAGCTCACAGACACTTGTGTCCTCCTTCTGGAAAATTTTAACCTTTGTACAAATTTGGCATATATGTTTACCGTGGCTTGCTGCCCTAGAAGTCTGAAGTATCGATTTCCTTCTGTTAGGGGCAATCGTATGTTGACAGTTCATCAGTTTCCTTACCCGGGAGTGACTTTTGTCTCTGTCATCACGTGAATCACCTGGCTGACTCTGTCCACTAGAAAACAGTAATTTTTGAAGTCAATCTGGTTTCCATTAACCTTGGCATACAGTACAGGGATTACGCCCATAACTCCTTTGCTGGAACTTTAGAATAGAAAATGTGTTCCCATATTGACTTATGGTGTAGGTAGCAGGGGTTACAGTGACTTGAATACTTTCCAGGTAGAGGAATATCACCTGTTTTGGCGGCTCCTCAATCTTCCTCCAGCAGTTCTCATTATATCATACATGAAGAGGTAATGTTAAATTATATGGATGACCGAATTGAATTAGCTCATTTGTTATTATGGTCCTCCATACAGTGTAATAGTTGAAGACTTTTTATCATGTGAGTATGGTCTTAAGATTTCCTGTTTTAGTTATATTTGATCGGAAACTTCATAACTTGTGCGACCTTCCTTATTTTTAAAGCCAGCGGAGATAACCAGGAGAGACCAACTCGGGAATAAACAGTTCTTAATGGATGCTAGGCAACAGGAGAGGGAGGGGGTGAAATTACAAAAATACTTCGTCAAAAAATATATATTCAAATTAACAATTATAGGGTCAGAACCCTATCTAGATCTAGGTACACGGAGTGTTCGCTCCTTTCCAGGTTCAGATTGAGATTGATTCGTAGACAGCTTTGCTTCTCATTAGGCCAATGCGAATTGGCCCCTATTCCTGTGATGAATTGTCTTCTCAAACATAGTTTCACTTCTTTTTATTGCAAGTTTTATGAACAATTTTCTCCTCTCTTTCTATTTTCACTTTTGAAGAGAGTTGGTTACACAAGAAGAGCTCATGTACAGCATCCACTTTAGGAAATCCTCATTCCATCCCTACTTCTTACACTTAATTCTCATCCATTATCCCTACTTCTCATCATCACCCCTACTTCTCTTCACTAGTTCTCTTCCATCTTTCCTACTTGCTACTCAAGAAAATCAGCTTGGGCCGGCTCTGAGCTTTTTTTCAGTTCATTGGGCTCTCGAAGCAAGCCTATCTGACTTTGGCGCAACCTTCCCAGATACACCCTGCTGCCTTGCCAAACTGGAGGAATCCGAGCTCCCAAAAAAAGAATATGTCCAAAGGTAGAAATTTTGACCGGGAGAAGGTCCCAAAAATATCCTGCTGATGAGAGAGCCTCTCTTGGAGTGAAATATCACATTTTCTGCCAAAACCAAGGGTTTCAGCTGGACCTTGCTCAACAAATATCAGATTTTGAAGTTACTCTGCCGGAAGCAACCTGCTGCTTTGCCCTGCTGGAGGATTCTGACTAAATCAGAAGTTAAAAGTTTTGACTGGGACAAACCAGCTTGGCACTTCTTCGAGGTTGGCCTGAAATGGCATATAGGTCTTGGTCACAAGTGAACAGTACTTTCTATTGAAGCTGTGTTGTAATCTTTCTTCCTGTTTGCATATCCACATTGTACACTCCGCCTCCCCCCTTCCATCTCTTCCCCGTTGGTATGTTCCATGAGAGCTCGCCTTAGAATGTTGGCATCTCTCAGGCAGTCCAGGAGAGTGGGTGACAGAATAAAGACTGCTCTTACTTACTTCTGCCTCTGAGTAGTATTTTACAACACTGGCGACGAGAGCGGCGCAGGGGGCCCTGCTATCACCTCCCCTTTCAGTACTCTCTCCATTCTCTTCACGTTCCTGGTTAACCATTACAATTCATTGTGTGAAGATTCCTCGTGATAATCTGCTTTGCTGCAAGTGTTGATTCCTGGGAACTTGCCTGCCATTTGTGTTGCCAAAAGTGATAGCTCCTGTTGAATTGTGTAATGATGTACTTCCTTCCCCCAATAACTCTCGGAGGCAAGCTTCAGGTTTACTCTGTTTATTCACGTAGTATCATACAAGGAGCGCTAAGCATGTCTTCTCTTCCAGCCAGCTCACGCGCTAATGCCTTGCTGCGCACGCCACTCCCCTACGTCACCGCACGTCACGTAGCCACGTGACGTGCACGTTAACACGCTCACTACATATCTCCCTTTTTTCCCAACACTCATATGTACAAGTCCTGGCTCATGTCATAGTCTCTGAACCTCGCAGGCTGAACCACCGCCCTGCCCCTTCTCGTCAGTCTTACCGGGGACGTGGCCGTTGTCGCTGCATTATCGTTACCACTTCCTAGCGCAGCCGCACTAGGCTCACTCCTGTTTCTATCTTCTTCAATTATCTGCTCCCCACTCGTTTCTTGGTCCTCTTGCCTTGTCTCACCAATGTCCAAATCCTCTCCCCCATACTCATTGGGGTCATCGCTGCTGTTCTCACTATCTTCATCACTTCTGTTGCCTCTCCAGCAGAGTATTCTGTTGCATCTAGCCATGCGGTCCTGCGACCACACATTACCATCGCTCAACAAAGCTGCTCTGCCTCTGACTTCCACTACCTGTAGTGGCTTGCTGTACTTGCTTTCTCCCTTCTTCTGCAATGTGGCTAGTTTTACTCTCACCCATTCGCCTTTTTCTAAAACAGTGTCTTTCACATTCCTCCGCGCATCGTAGTGTTTGGTGTACACCGCTTGGGCTCTCTCCAGATTGGCCTGCACCACCGCCGGTGACCACTCGCTCTTGATGACTCTTTCCTTCCATATCCTGTTGTCCTGAGTGAAAGGCTCACGACCTCTGAGGATCTGGAAGGGACTATAGCCTGTGCTCGTGGGTGTTATTCTGTATGCCCATACCATGTGCCAGATCTCTGCTTCCCAGTCTTTGTTGTCTGAGATCGCTGCCTGTATCGAGCCCATCACTACTCTATTGAAACGTTCCACCAGGCCATTACCTGCGGGATGGTATATTGATGTGTGCTTTGCCGTGATACCATTTCTCTGCATGAACTGGGACCATTTCTCAGAACGGAATTGGGGTCCATTGTCACTGAGGACACATTTTGGGATGCCCTCTCTCACAAAAGTTTCAGCCATGAAGCTCACTATCCTCTCCGTGTCCATGGTTTCTTCAATCCTCAATTCTGGCCATTTGGAATATCTATCTATCATTACGCAGATGTACTTCTGTATTCCCTGGGCATTTAATATCGGACCCAAAATGTCTATGGACAGTTCCTCCCATGGATTCTTCGGGGGATCAAATTTTCCTAAGGCTGGGCGCAACGGTTTGAGTGTTTTATCCGCGCCCTGGCACCTCGGGCATTCTCTCACGTGTCTTTCCGCTCTTATGTCCATCCCCGGCCACCAATAATTCTGCTTGGCCCTTAGTTTCAACTTCCCTGCTCCCAGATGGCCTTCGTGCAGCATCTCCAGCAGCCTGGGAATCATCCTTGCTGGAGGTATGACTCTCTCTCCTCTGTATACGAAGATGCCTTGGTCATCGATTGATAGTTCCTCTTTAACTTCGAAATATGGAGTGAGGCCTCGCTCAGTCTTGTTTTTGATTGGCCACCCCATCACTATATGGGCTTTCACTTCTTCCAGGACAGGGTCTTCTTCATACGCTTGTTTCCATTCCTGCTTGCTTATGATCACTTCCAGGTCTTCAGTAAGTGCGACCCATTCTTCCGCCGCTTCACAGTGTTCCGTGCTGGGCTCCATTGCTGCCGCCCTGCTCAGATAATCAGCCACTCTGTTCTTACTCCCTGGGATGTGCTCCACGTCGTATCGAAACTCCATTAATTTGAGTGACATTTTTGAGATCCTCGGCGTTGCGTCAGCATGCCCACTGGATGTGAGTACCTTGAGTAGTGGCTTGTGGTCCGTCCTCAACCGGAACCTGGTGCCCACAGAAATTGCCTGAACCGTGACATGGCCCACACCACCGCCAACATTTCTTTTTCGATCACACTGTACTTTTTTTCAGTGTCGTTCAGGGTGCGGGACGCAAAGCATATCGTTTCCACTTTCCCTTGGCCTCGGTCTTGCATGAGGACTGCTCCCAGTCCTTTGTCGCTGGCATCCGTTGTCAGTATTGTATTACCTTGGGGGTCGAATCCTTGTAGTGGGACAGCCCCTGCCACCTCTCTTTTCACCTTCTCGAATTCTTTCTGGGCATCTTCCGACCACCGGAATTCGCTGTTCTCTCTGGTCAACAGTCTCATATGGTGGGTCTTGGAGGCAAAGTGTTCTATGAACTTCCCATAGTATTCTGCCATCCCCAGGAAGGATCGGACCTCCTCCTTGCTGGCCGGTGGGGGTGCGTCGCAGATCGCTTTCACATTCTCCCTTTTGGGGGTTACTCCTCGTGCGCTTATCTCATGGCCCAAGTACGTCATCTTCTCCATTCCTATGCGGCACTTAGTCCACTCTGCCGTGAGGCCCTTCTTTTCCAGGATTCCTAATACCACATCCAGTTTCTTGTCATGGTCAGCTCTGTCGCAACCCATCACTAATATATCATCCTGGAAGTATTGGACCCCTTGAATGTCCTTGAACAGCTGGTGCATGAGTTTTTGAAATACCGCAGCCGCCGAGGCTAGCCCAAACGGCATGCGGCGGAATTGATAGCACCCGAAGGGGGTTATGAACGAGGTCAATCTGCGGCTCTCCGGGTGTAATGCAATCTGGTGATAAGCCGACGATAAGTCTATGGTGGAGTACCATCGAACGCCCCTCGTGCTGGCCAACATCTCTTCTATCCGGGGAAGGGGGAACTTCTCTACCACTATGTTTTTGTTCAATTCACGCAGGTCCACGCATAGGCGGACCTTCCCATTGGGTTTCTTCACCACCACCAACGGCGCCAACCATTCTGCGCAAGTAATCGGCTCGATGATCCCTCTTTTCTCAAGTTGCCGTAGTTCCTCCTTTACATCGCCCCTCACGGCCATCGGGATATTTCTCACCTTGTGGGCCACCGGTGTTGCGCCTTCTCTGAGTATGATTTTGTGCGCAAACTTGTCGAGCCTTCCTACTGTGCCCCCGAAGACTGTTGGGAACTCCTTCTTCCATCTGGCTGTGTCCAGCCCGTCTTCTTGCTCCGTCAGCAGTATTTGCTCCTTGCCCCCTGGATCCAACTTGATTCCCAAGTCTCCTTGGTCGAGCCACCCCAGGACCGATGGGCCTTTCTCGGAGACGTACAGCTTGCACTTGGCCGACGTGCCCCTGAACTCAAAGTTCAACTTCCTGCATCCCGCCATGGGGATCCGGTCTCCATTGTATGTAACGGGGCGTATGTCCAGTCTGTCCAATTCAGGGCCCAGTTGCGGGGCAAATTTCTCCTCCCATACGCTTCTCGGAATTATGGTGTATGGTGATCCTGTGTCCGCCACCACTTGGATTTCCACGCCTCCTATCTTCATGTCCATTACCGGTTTCATCGTTCTCCTTCCGTCCCTTCCACGAGTGCGGTCATCCACGCTCAAAATCTCGTCATAGATGCAGAGGACCGTGACCACCTCTTCTTCGGCCACCTCGTCTGGTTCTTCCGCTTCTTGATCGACGTACTTCACTGCGTTTTTGGAAGCCTTCTTCCTGCACACTTTTTCAAAATGGCCGACAATTCCACAAAACAAGCATTTGGCGCGAAGTGCGGGGCACTTCCGGTCGTGCGCCTCGTGCGCCCAACTTCCGCACCTATAGCAAGACCGTTTAATACTTCCTGCCGGTTTGCCGGAGGGGCCTGGGTTGCCTTGTCCTTTGCTCTGGCCTTTTTCTGGTGGTTTCCGCACTTGGTGTTCCTTGTGGTGCTCTTCGTTGTCTACCTTATTCACTACCCCGCTGGGCACACTCTCTTTCTTCGTGGCCGCCGCACACCTTCGCGCCAGTTCGGCCCTCTTGACTATCACCAGCACGTCCTTGAGTGAGGTGTCTCCCGCTGCCCATAGCTTGTCCTGTACGTTCGTGCACGTGGTGTGCATCACCACTTGGTCTTTTATGAATTCACTTTCCCAGTTGGCGTACTTGCATGAGGCCGCCAGTTTCCTCAACGCCGCCACATACTCTTCCACGGTTTCTCCTGGTCGTTGTTTCCTTTGTTGGAAGTTAAACCGGTCCACTGAGACACACACCGATGGTTTGAAGTGTTCCTCCAGGTCTTCCATTGCATGCGCGTACACGTCGTCATCATCCGCCTCTCTCTTCTTAGGAACCAAGCTTTTGTAGATCCTCAGGCCTTCCGGGCCCAGGTTTAGCAGTAGGATACGTTTCTTTCTCGGAGGCTTGAATTTCTCCTCACTCTCGTCTTCCAGTACTTCTATGAAGTTATCTATGTACTCCTTCCAGTCCTCCCATTTCATGAGGGGTTCCCCGGGTCAGGGAAGGAACTGGACAGGTGCTATCGCAAACCCCGCTTGCGCGCTCATCTTCTCGCCCTTGGATGTGGGCGGCGCGCCTTCCTGGCTTCTCGGGCTCCCCGGCGCGCCGTTTCGTTCCTCCTCGCCAAGTAAGAGTGGAGGGCTGCTCCTTTCAGCCCCTTCCCGCTCAGGTGGGGTAGCCAGTGCGGTACCTGTGGGCCTAGATCGTAACTGGTTTCCTGCTTTGGTTTGTGATGCGGTTCCCAACAGGTTGCTCGCCGCACCCCTGCAGTGTTCGGTTCCACGTGCTGTCGACTGCGTTGCGCTCCTTGTGGTGCCCGGTCAGGGTGTGGTCGCTGCACGTTCCCTCGGGCCCTCCTTGCTCTCCGCTCCGCGACTCCGCTTCGTTCCTCCGTTCTTCGCGTAGTCGGCGTCGTGGGGGTCGTGGGTCGCTGATCCCACCCTCGTCGCCACTGTAATGATGTACTTCCTTCCCCCAATAACTCTCGGAGGCAAGCTTCAGGTTTACTCTGTTTATTCACGTAGTATCATACAAGGAGCGCTAAGCATGTCTTCTCTTCCAGCCAGCTCACGCGCTAATGCCTCGCTGCGCACGCCACCCCTACGTCACCGCACGTCACGTAGCCACGTGACGTGCACGTTAACACGCTCACTACAAATTGCAAGTCCGACAATTTTCAGCTGCCCTCTACAGCTCCGGAGGTGAGATTGGCTGGTCTGCGATCTTCTCTGGAAGTAAGTGGACGTCGGTGTCTACGACTGGTCCCCTGTTCCCCCGTCGGTCTGAGAACGGATCCTGCTGTCAACCTTGTTTCCTATACGTGTTTCTTCTGGACTTGGCTGCCGTTCTTGCTGCTGACGGTGCCGGTCGCTGTGGGGATCTTACTTTACGTACAATCAGCTGCCTGCTGTGTTGGTTGCCGTTGTGCGGCCGATGGTGCTGGGTGCTGTGTGGATCCCAGTGTAACGATTTTCGGCGGCTGCTTTGGTGGTGCATGAAGTCGTGGCATTGCTGCAACTCTGGAGGTTTCTTCAATCATCGCGATTCACAGTGATAGGGTGCAACCATGTATGTTGCTGACATACTGTTGACCTTCCGAGTTTCCTCAAACGTCAGGCGGGGGCTTCTCCTTCAAGTTTGTTCCGGCGCTCCAGCCTCTTTCGCCCGCCTTTAGAGTGACGTATCCTTTCAGACGACGTGCCTCAACGCCTTAGCCGGAATTACGGGGATTTATGTGAGACGCAGCCGGTGCTCTAGCTCCTCAGAGCCGCTTATTTACGTCACCTCTTCAGGGATCTGTCTAGCTGTTCAGTTGATGGTTTCCATCTCCCAGCGGCTGTCTGCGTAGAGTTTCAATCTGTGTACATTTCATCTTTCCCCTCAGCTGAGCACTCCCCTCACAAGCTGTCCTTCAGAGTCTTCAGCCTCCAGGGAGGTGTTCACAGGAGTACAAGGACTTTTGCTAGCACACCCGGCGCTCCAGCTCCTCAGGGCTGCCTTTCTGGGATTTTCGTCGATCGGCTGTGGAGCAGAGCTGTCATCGTCTTCTAGGTCACAAGTAAGTAAGCATGGGCGAATTTTGCGGATCTCGCGTTCGCGAATTTTGCGGATTTGCGAACTCGCAATCCGCAAAATCCGCGAATTCCCGCGAATTTTTTTTTTTTTGTGTTCGCCCGTGTTTCTGCCAGTTCGCGAGGGTTTTTACAATTTCGCAATTTGCGAACTTACCTGTCGGGTCGCAAGTTTTGCGAACTTGTTGTTTCTACGTGTCCAGCCTGTTTGGGACACTCTTCTTCATCACTGCCACTCTCTGTCACCACTGCCACTCTCTGACTACTCATGCCACCCTCTGGCCCACCCATGCCACCCTCTGTTTCATCACCACACCCTCTGGTTGTCCAGTGTACATTATTTTCGGCAAAGCAAAGCACACCTTCCCTGCCTCAAGTGACCTGAATTAATTTGGGGCTGATTAATGTGTCACAGAATATTTTTTTAGCTGGCACCTGCTTCCTTAGTGCGCCCTGATTAGTGATCTTTTGCACTTGCTAAGTGCTTTCATTGTTGCAAAATTAGTTACAACACCTGCCCTGCCCCAACTGACAATAATGAATTAGGGGCTGATTAATGGATTTTAACTTCCAGCCTGGCTCCTGCTTGTCTCCCTTAGCTGTAATTCAGGACCTTTGTGGCATATGTGTAACTATTCTGAGGTTCAGAGCAGGGTCACATAATAGTTGCAACTGGCAACTGAACTCTGGAGGGGCCCCTCAGGAAGCACTACAGGAAATGGCTACTAATGATGAGCCTGAACTTTTGAACCTGGCAAGTAGTTTCAGTTTTGCTAAGATCGTATTTCTGCAATTTAGCACTTATTCGCGGGGCGCGAAGTTGTACTGGGAAGCCGCGAACTCACGCGAACAGTGCGAGCAGTGCGAGCAAAATCCGCTGCTCGCGGATTTGCGGATTTTGCGGGAGATTCGCGAATCTCGCGGATTGCGAATTTCCCGAAAATCCGCAAAATCCGCGAGCGAAACGGATTTTCCGCCCATACCTACAAGTAAGACTTCTGTAATTTAGTTCCAACGTCCGAAGCTCCGCTCACACACTGGTACATCTCATTGTTGGAGCAACAACAAGTGCCCACGTACATTTTTCTAATAAGGACTTTTGCTATTCTATTTTTTGTCTGTGTGTGTCTCAACGGTGATACGCACACCTTCTCTATTTTATTGCAAGTGCCTATTTAAGCTATATTATTCCACCATTGAACTACGGCCCTTGCCAGTGAGTCACTGCATCATTCACGGTGATTCATACACCATTTCCTGTTGTATCCTCTTACTACTGTGGTATCTACATTTTATACCATATTATCCATTGGACATATATAGGCATTCAACTTTATGTCATTTAACATGTGTTATCCTTACTGAGTTCCTCCTGCATTCTGGGTTATTTCCTGTTTCTACTCTCTTGTGTTTTATGACTAATATTGGGGTGTTTTGATGCAATGGGTGTATCTTAGTTCATTTGTGCAGTGATATTGTGCAGCCTGTGATAAGTTATGTAGTTATTATTTCATGGTAAACCTAGTACCTTACATCATATTTGCAGTGATATTATAAAGCCAGTGATATGCTAATTTGTTATTGTTTCATGGTAAACCTAGTACTCTACATAGGTTCAGTTTTATACTGTTAATATGTCTATAGAGTCTCTATTGATTTCTCTTATAGTGCACTCTTCCCTTAGCAAGTGTACTTATATTCTAATCCCCTTTTACATGTATATGTATTAGACTAGGTAGGCCTCCCATCCCTAGGGGCCACTTGCTTTTAAGTTTACTTCCCAGAGAATACTTGCTTTGTACCTCCTTTTCCTCCCTTCTTTTTAGGGTTTGCCCTCCCCCAGCTTTCCCCATGGCTGCTTCGTCCATGAGTCAACCTCCCTCCTTCTTAAATGATATCAGGGACCCAGAAATCCATTGGAAGGATTGGATTAACTTGTTTGAGTACTACCTTATCACAATTGGGGGGGGGGGGATTCTCTGCTGTTTAGAAACAACATGTCCTGTTGCACAACCTTGGTGTTCAAGGTAGAAAGATATATGATACCCTATCTGATCCTGAGCTAGAAGATGATGAGGTTGATTTGGATGTTTTCAAAATAACTTTTGAAGTTGGAAAGTCACTTTGGTGACAAAGTTAATGTCATCCTAGAAAGGCACAAGTTCTTCACTCGGGTGCAGGGTAAACAAGAGTCAGTTAGCAATTACATTGCGGCTCTTAGAGGCCTTACTCAATTATGTGAGTTTGGGGAATTGAACGACTCCCTTATCAGGGAACAGTTAGTAAGGTGTACCCACAATCCCCGCATTAGAGAGAAACTCTTGTCTAAAAACCCATCCTTGAAAGATGCTAATGGTATGGCACTATCTATTGAGCACACTGCTAAGTGCATTTTAGAAATGAACCCACCTAAAGAACCAGTCTGTAGTGTAGTTAATGCCAATGGGTATCAGGATGACAACATTGACAATGAGATTTTGAAAGTCAAAACAAGAGAAGTCAAGACAGAGAAACCTATGAGTGTCACTGAAGGGTTAAAATGTTTTAGGTGTGGCAGCAGTAACCACCTTGCGAACAATGTTCATTGCACTGCTCGCAATGCTACGTGTATGAAATGTAACAGGAAAGGACACTTTGCTAGAGTGTACTGAGAAGGGGGAGTAACCAGGTAAAACTAGTTAGCAACGGAGAGGTACACTCTCCCGGTACGTATTTCAAGTAAAAAAATAAGATGTGAAGTCTTCTAAGGGAGATACCCTGCAACTTCCGTATCCTAAATGTACCATTTTTGTGAACAAAAAACCTTTGGTCGTATATGCAGATTCTTGTTCTCCGTTTACGATGTTTAGTCTACAGGAAATGGATGATCTTTTTAGTATTTCCAGTCTTAATGTGATAGAACTTGATGTATCTCCTACCAGTTATGCTGGGGAACCCATACATCTGGTGGGCATGGTAGAGATGGATATAGAATTCAGAGGAAGGTCCACCCGGGGTTGGGTATATATTGTAAAAATGGGATCAAACCTATTAGGCTGGCACCACTTAAAAGAGCTAGGAATAATGCTTGACCCTAATAATGTTGATCAAGTTCATCTGAGTAGTGGCAATTAGATTCTGCCTTACCACTCATTTTAGGGCTGGTTGTATATGGGGTGTGTAAAGGCAAGCGTGTTAAAGTATCTAGAACATTTTTCATCGTGCCTCGCACATTTTACATTATGCTCCAGAGTATCTTTTAGCTATTTGTTTAGGGGGTTTCTGGGTTGTGGAATTGTACATTTATGATGGAATTGTACTGGTGTGACCTATGTACTATATAACCTTGTTATTCTTGTTGTGTCCTTCCCTTCACTGTCTCTTGCCAGCAGTGGATGCCTCCGTTCCCTTCCCTCTCCTTCTGTTGCAGGTTTTCCAGGTCGTATGCTGGCTCCGCAACGACTTTCTTGACATTCATGTCAATTTTCCTTTACGTATCAAAGGGAGATGTGTTGAAATCTTTCTTCCTGTTTACATATCCACATGATACACTCTGCCTTCCCCCTTCTATCCCTTCCCCAGGCAGTCCAGGAGAGTGGGTGACAGAATAAAGACTGCTCTTACTTACTTCTGCCTCTGAGTAGTATTTTACAACATTTACTTTTTCTTGGCACTTTTTCTTTTAAATCTTTAAAAAATTCATACCTTAAGTTCCCTTTGTTGGATGTTTGTCCTTTTGGTGAAATTCTATGTATTACATGTTTCTCTATTTTTATAAATTGGATTGAGATTTTTAGTGTGTTGTGTTTTAGATTTTTTAACTGTTTTGATACTTCCAAATGCTTTACACAAGTTTAGCCTGTCTACTCTATGCATAGCTACCATGGATTGAACTTAGGTTTAAGTTATTGAAACCTTGTGGTGAACCTAACAAGTTGGTAACATTACTACTTGTGATGGACTACCATTCACCCCAAGCAATAATTCACGTTCTTACAACTAGAATTTACAAAGAGCTTGCAGACAGAGGGCCTAATTTACGAGGATTTGGCGCAGGGCAGTACCGCAAGGAATATTGCTGCACTGCCCTGGGTTAAAAGAAAAGGGCCGAATGGGCCGTATCTTTGAGATATGGTACATTCCTGGCCTTTTCCCTTGCTTTGGTGCACAATGGGCTGCCATACGCCAACGTAGGCACCCTTGCGCCATGGTGCAAGGGTTCCTGCGTTGTAGGGGTGATTGTTTTTGTGCTGGAAGGCACACCTTCTTGTACAAAAACAATCATGAGAGGTGTTTTCCTCTTTCTGTGTGTGCACATAGAAAGAGGAAAAAACGAGGAGAAATTAGGATATTTCTCCTCGTTGCGACTCCCTAACACCACCCCTGGGGAGGAGTTAGAATCTGCTGCATTCCCAGATTTATGATTCCTTGTAAATCAGGGAATGCTTCAGATTCCATGGGTGTGGTGTGGGAACACCCACAGCAACACCCATGCAGATCACCTTTCACGCAGTGTTCTGCGGCAAATAGGCACATATTTACAAGACCAAAAAAAGCTGAGTAAAGTGTCTTTGCATGCCCTTGTAAATATGCTGCAACACTTTGCATCACCGAAGCTTAAATAAGTGATGCTCTTGCGGCACAAAAGTGCTCCTAGGGACCTCGTATATGAGGCCCAGAATCTGGCGATGTAAATGAAACAAGCAAGAACATTCAATCACTGTGGGTGTTACTTACTCCAATGCCACCTCCTTCATGCGTGTCACTCATTCACTCACTAAAAAATACGTCTTCACTAACCCTCCGCTCATGGAATGTTCCGCACTCCTTGCTATGCGGAGCTCTCAAAGTTTTTTTCCTCGCTCTTGTTCGTCAACGTCAAGTTGGCGAACGCAAGCGTGGAAAATCAACCTCCCGGCGAGGTTTCTCAAAGCAGGGGGTCAGGTTTCTCATTGCAAGTGGTCGCGAATGCTCTCGTTGAGTAACTGCCCGTTCATGTCGCAAAAGCTGGCGCTCGAGTAAAAATCTACTCGAGCGGCAGAAAAGGAAAGCAGGGATCGCTTGGGCTGTGCAAGGTGCCGTTCGCAATGATTGCAGAGTCCAATTTTTCTATCGTACTCCGCCGCTTGCGGAGCTACGCGTAGTGCGGCTGAGTTTTTTTTGCACTTCGCGGAGTTCCGCGTAGTGCAACTCCGCGAACTCCGCCCAGGGTTATCTTCACCTGTTGAAAAAGATATTCAAGGCACTCTTCGACTAGCCGTATTGTTCTCCTCCAGGTACTAGCATGCTCAAATGAATCAATAATCTGATAAAATTGTGATAAAACCCCGAATCCAGCTCACTTTTTCCTATTATGAATTTGCAACACACAGGTTTGACTAATCCAACCTGCATTGATTGAATTATTCGCAGGTGGATAAAGGGATGTATGACGTTACAACGAATGCTTTAACCACGCATGCTGTTACAACGCAAGTATTACAACGCAAACCTTTACAACGCATTACACTTGGGGGTGCTGGATAGTGAATAGTTTAATTTACTATTCCAACTCCAGTCCCCGTGGACACTAGGGAAGGTGTTGGATAGTAAATTAAAACTATTCCCTATCCTAGAGCGCCCCCCAGTGTAATTCGTTGTAAAGGTTTTCGTTGTAATACTTGCGTTGTAACAGCACTGCGTGGTAAAATTTTCGTTGTAAAGGATGTTTCCCGGATAAAGTCAGAGAGCAGGTTGAGACATGGAGAATGTCACAAGCCCAGAGTTACAGTACACACAATTCTTTGAGACAAATCCATAATTACTCATGTGAACAGCCGCTTTAAGGTTTAGTATTCTGTTAAACCGTTGCAATACTCACGAAATGTTTGAATTGGGACAATGAGAAATAGCAGCTCCGTTCATTTTAAAAATGTCCAGCTCTTCGTTGCTCAGTTGACAGCCATGAGCCATTACTGTCTGTGGGCGAAAGAACATTACGCATGTTTTACCTTCTATATATACAATCATGGAATTTCAAAATCTATAAATGCGTGTTAATGATGAGCTTCACTCAAAGCGTATGTACATTGTTCATTTATTTAAAACCCTCCTATCCTCAGAAAGGATTTTTGTGCCGTATCAATCACTGTAAAAATCTCCTGTTATGAGAATACATAGACATGTGCATCATCTACTTTGCCCATTTTCCCACCTCTGCCACATTTCAGTATCCAAATTGACCTCATTTCTGACTTTGCTCTCATACTATTATTACTTTGCTATGTTTTTCATTTGGCCAGAGCTGTACGAAATGTGAAAACTTCGACCCCCATCAGAAAGTTGCGGGTAGCAGACTTTCAAGATCTTCCTTTATGAAGATTGCTTCTTGCACTTTTTACTGTAATTTGATGGATTGCCAGACAGAAACATGGCTGCTAAAGGCGGGCATTTCTTGATACAGGGTTTACAGGCACTGTCTTACATACAGATGCTGTTTGGAATAGGACCGTGACCACATAACATGCCCATCAGGGGCCATATTGCAGGTGGTCGCAACAGGCGTTTCCGCCCGCTTTGCGACCCAGGGCACTTTGGTGTTATAGAAGGGGACGCAGACACTTGTGCGTCCCCTTCTATAATACCGATAGCGCTGGCGCACTTAACGCGTCAGTGCTATCAACTGAGGGTGTTCCGTCATTTGCAAAAGGGGGGCCCAATCTAAATGAGGGAATTCCTTTGACTCTTCGCCCGCGCCATATTAGAGACGCTGGCGCAGAGTCAAAGAAGGTCTCAGGAAGCACACTTTCAGAGGCGCACTGAGAGGGCACCATTTAAAAGGTGGCACACTCTCAGTGTGCCTCCTGACTGCAGCCTTTGCAGGGGGAATAGACGGTCCCATGGACCCCCAAGACATCCCCTTGCAGGCGGTTACAGTCACTTGCAGCACCCGCCTGCAAGGGGATCTCTAAACCCCTTAGAAAGGGCAGGCGGGAGTAGCTTGCACTGTGAAAACACGGACCGGCTGCTCTGTGTTTTCACATGAATGAGCTGCCCTGGGGGCAGCGCAAGTTCGGAGCTGCCCTGGGGGCTGCGCATTCACCATAATAGGGTGCATTATCACTGTTTGCACCTGGCGCACCTTTGGAAAGGTGCGCCGGAAACAAACAGTGACAATGTGTAATCCGGCCCGTGAAATCTCCCTCTTAAAATTATAATATATCAAATTTCAGTCAGACCACACTTATTATTAATGGAGTACATTTTTGAGAAGATTATAATTAGGGGTCTTTTTCTGTTTCCTTCATGAGGAACATCCAATGCACTTTTTACCTTTAACATTTAATATCTTTTAATTGTTGACATTCATATTTAATATTGTAAAAAGATGTGCATTATATTTTATTTGTTTGGTATAATGACTCTAAGACAGGGGTCTCCAAACTTTTCTGAAATAAGTACCACTTTTGTTCAATGAAAACCGTTGTGAACTACTATTATTTGAGTTGTAATAGTGACCACATCAGACAAGAACACTTTAGTGGCCACCCTATGCAATATTACCAGCATTGATCACCTCTGTGCATCGGGATAGTTGTCAGCAGTAAAGTAAACAGGGATTTGTTAATTTGGAATGCCTTTACATGAGTTATACATAGCAGCCACAGTTGCAATGCCCAATCAACATGATTTATCACTCGAATTTCAGCTTTAAATATACTTTGGAAATTCAACCATTGTTAGCCAAACATTATCTTACGAGTTCTGAAAATATGCACATTTTGTCTCAAATACACACTTTTTAATTGTGGTTTAATATAATATTTCTGCCAGGCAAAGCTTCAAGTTTAGTAGGCAGAGCTTCACACAGGAGACCTATTCACAGGTAGATGGAGAGCTACTAGTAGCTCACAAGCTACTCATTGGAGAAGCCTGCTCCATGATGTCTAAGAATCATTGCATAAAGCTATATTTTGATTTGATTGTCTAGTCCTTAACTAGCTCACGTACTGTCCTAAACTCACAACTTACTTTACACTCTAATTGTGAAGCTGACCTATCCACTCTAACATGATCCTGTTTCAGTTATCTAACTTCATTATCTTTGCTGGACCTGGCCCTCTCTGCAGCGTTACCCCAAAGTATTTTGCTGAACTCGTTTTTGTTGACTTTGCACACTTAACCACTGCTAATCAATACTAACGTGCTTGCGCTCTCTCCTTTAAAACTGGTAAAATTGGCTTACACCCTATTGCCCCCAATAGGCGCATTTAATTTACTTATAAGTCCCTAGTAAAGTGGTACTACAGGTACCCAGTGTCTGTAAATGAAATGCTACTAGAGGACCTGCAGCACATATCATGCCACCTCCTTAAATAGCACTTTAAAACGTCTCAGGCATGCCATTGCAGCCTGTGTGTGCATTTTCAAACTGCCTTTTCAAGATGGCAAAATAAATCTCTTGCCAGGCCTAAACCTTTCTTTTTATTACCTATAGGTCACCCCTAAAATAGGCCCTAAACACCCTACAAGGTATTTAAAAAGTTGGACATGTACTTTTAGGTTTTACATATCCTAGTTGTGAAAAACTCCTAAATCCGTATTTCACTATTGAAATGCCTACCCCTCCCCTAGGATGATTTTGGGATACCTTATTGCATTTATTAAGAGATTGTATTTTGTTAAGGAACAGTTAGAAATATCATGTTTTTTTGTCTAAGGAATTGTAATTTTAAATCTTGTTTAATGGTAAAGTCGGATTTTATAAAGTTGCCATTTTCTTGTGCTAACCATTTGGTGCCTGCAGCCTGTTTCCTGGGTCACATGACTAGGTGGATTTGGAATTTGGTCTTTGTGTATTCCTCCCAGACCACCATACAATAGAGGGACTGAGGGCTGGCTGGATGGGGGGGATGGAGCTGTGCACAACTATACCTGCCTCAGCTCACACACAAAGAACTTCACACTAGCCTATTGTGACTGCAGGCAGACTGGGCGGCAGGAATCATGTTAGGGAAGCAGGAAATTCCAGATATTTCTGTGGGGGAGAACTGAAGGGGTTTCTTCCACTTCAAAGCTGGCATCAGGTATAAAATTGGGACCCTCATACCCACCCTTCAGATCACTTCTGGACCTGTGGGAGACTCAGAAGAATGACTGCTCTGCTACCCTCCTGCTGCAAGGACTGCCTTGCTACTTGAGGAAGAAACACTGGACCTGCTCCCTGAACCCTGAACGCCCAGAGTGACTCCAAGGGCTAGCTGACTGGCCTCCTGTTCTAAGCTGAAGGGACATAACAAGCTCCAGAGGCCTCCATGCAGCTGCCAAGCTGACCTGCAGAAGAGGACCTGCCTGGCACTGCAACTGGACCTGCCAGAACCCTACTGGTCTCTGCTGGTGTGAGTTCCTGATCCCCAAAGGGTGCCTCCTAGGTCCTGGACCCTTGGTGTGGAATCATCAGTTAAGTTCTTCCTGGAAAAAAGGAGGAATCCTGAAGTTCTGTGTTTGGTGCGACCGCGAACTGGCCCATTTACACCCATATCTTGCTGCCCGGGCCGACTGCCAACATGAAGCTCCAGTGGACCCGACTCTTGTTGCTACTATGGCCGCCAGCAAAATCCTGCAACATGAGATCTGCACTTCACACTACAGCACCAACAGCCTGCGGTGACCGCCATTGTGCAGCTCCAGAAATGACTGTTTGCAATGCCAAACAGGATCTTCCTGCTACAGTAATGAACACCTGCAACGCCGGGCCTGCTTTTTGCGCTAACGCGACAACCATCCGCTATGCTCGCCTTGCTCATCGCAGCCTCCTCCCCTGCAAACTGAGGACTTCACACAATTGAGAAGGTAACTTTGAAGCTGGACTAACCTGGTCCCTTTTTCAACCTGCGCTCCATCGCAACTTGTGACTTTCACCCGGCCAAGCATGACCAGATAACTGTGAGTGGCTCTTTGGCTTTTAGGCACCATGCTTACCCTAAATCTTTGGAATTGTATATCTCCATTTCTACGCATTAGATTTTTGTCATTTTGCTTTGAAATAATTTATTATATGTTAATGTTTACCTAAATTGGTGTGGGATTTGTCTTGTGTGGTGTTGTGTTTTAATTTTATAGCTGTTTGAGTGGTGCATAGGTATTTTGCACATTGCCTCCACGTTAAGCCTGGCTTTTGTGCCAAGATGCCAGAGAGTTAACACAGGTTAATTTAGTGACTTTTATGGTTCACCATGACAAGGATTGTGGCTGTTGCTTAAGAAGGGCTCACACCTCCCTCAACCAACATCCCAATTTCTCACACCCTTACTAGTCGACATCTGTGCATTCTTTGGCACAGTTGATCACCCTCCTCTTAATTACTACCATTTCCACTTAAAAGATAAAAGGCTTGTCCTTGCCCTGGTATACTTTCTCCTTCTATGATCACTCCTTCAATTGCTCTTCTTGCAGTGGATGTACCCAAGACATGATCCCATACCCCCTAATATTATACACCACATCACTCAGAGGGATCACCCTTTGATTTTGATTCTTTTGCCACCTATTTTTCAACAACATCATTTTCATCTTCTCCTTTTTATTTTTAGCTTATTTCCTCCGCTCTAGTCAGATATCATAGAATGATCACAGCTGTTTGTCAGTGAATGGACCTCCAGCTTCTCATGCTGCACTCTACCAAATCTGACATAAATTACTTTCCTGCTTCACCACTCACACATGGTGGCCTCTCCTTATTTTCCCCATACAGTCTTGCCCACAAATGAAGCTGACATTCTTTACTTCTTATACGAACCAATGCCAACCTCAACCTCATTGACCTACACAGAATTGTGCAACTCATTTGCTTAATTACTGCAAAAGTCTCATCTTTGGTCTTTCACAGTACCCCTTTACCCCTCTTGACAAGTCATGAATTTCAGTATATGCTTCGTATTTCACCTGACCAATCCGGCTGAGCGTCTCACTGCCGCCAACAGACAAGCTGCTCATAGCAAAAATAGACACACAACCTGGCACCTTCCTATCTTGCAAATAGCACTACTGTCTACACCCTCACCCATGCTCTGCAGTCAGTAACCACACCTCCTAGATTAACAGAAAGCCCATGTGCAGCATCCATACCCAGTCAAGCTCTTGGTAACTTCTCATCCCCTGGTGAGGGATGCTCTTCCACTGGACCTAGACCTGGTTGCAGTGCCGTCGTTCCTTTCAAGAAGGAAGAAAGCAAATAATCCACACCCTTTATCTGAACCTCACAGGGAATGTATACTATGCTAGGCAAAGTGATATTTCCCCCTTGCCCTGGGATCCTATTCTGATCTTGCTCTTTGTGAATGCCGAGTATCTCCTTCCACTAGAAGAGGCTCAGCTATAATTCATGGTTCAGGACAACCCACCTCAGTGACCTATTGCCACTCTTGTCACCAACTTAATCTCAAATGGGGCAATATTTAAGATGTACTTTTGTAAAGATCAGACCACTCACCTTCCTTTGCCTCTCCCCTATCAATTGCTCAATTTATCTAACCACCAACTTCGTTATTCTTCATTCCTGCTTATGGAAACTATAGGTATTCTGTGAGCCAGGGTATGTCAGGCATGCACAGTATTTGTTGAAATACCCCTCACACACCAAAAAGGCCCTTGGTGTCATGCTTCATCATCGGGGTCTTCCTGCCCCGCTGTGGGACGGGGCGTGCTACGACTAGCAACTACGCTGGAGCACTTAGATATTGTAAGTGCTATGTGAAGTGTATTGAGTGAGTGTGAGTAGGGTCAAGAGTGATATGTAAAAGTGAGATTTAAAAGAATACCTGGCCTTATGAAAGCAACAAATTATTTATTAGTCAGAGGCTGGTACCGTTAAAAATAGTGTGGCGGAGACAATCTAGCTTAACAATGGGCTAGTTCTCCTGGTGTTGTCAACATGTTTCGAGGCTGACTGCCTCTTCGTCAGGACGGGGTCAGATCCCTCTGTCACTCACTAAGGTTGACAACAATGTATGCTATGTGTATATACAAGTGAATAGAAAATAGATTATAATACAACTGCAAAATGGCATTCAATATTGAACAGTTATAGCACTGTCAGTATTTCTGAGTTGTGGGCAGTCCTCTCATCCTCCCCCTTCCGCGGATGAGGGAGGATGCGAGGACTGCTCGTGAACTAATGGAAGTTCCATGTACCCCTCTTCCAGACCGGCTCATGGGGCACTGACTCCTATTTATTCCAGCCCACAACTCAGAAATACTGACAGGGCTATAACTGTTCAATATTGAATGGCATTTTGCAGTTGTATTATAATCTATTTTCTATTCACCCTTTGTTTACAAAGTGACGCATCTACCTAGATGCATCACTTTGTAAATATGGCGCAACAATGGCGCATTTTTTACGCCACCGGTGCATCACAAAAAGTGCCGCACCGGTGGCGTAAAAGTGACGCACAGCCTCATAAATGAGGCCCTCTGTGTTTTAGCGGCAGGAGTCTCTGGCAGAGCTGACAATGTGACAAGTCCTGTTGGCATCTCCTCTCAGGGGTCCTAACATCAGGTCAGGCACTGGGACATTATTGAGTAGCAGAGCAGGTGAAGATCGGGGGGGGGGGGGGGCTTCCCAAAACAGTCCAGCGCCCTCCACTTGCACATCTCTTCAGGGGTCCTGCACACAGGAAACCCTCGGCAGGCAAGCAGGCGCCACAATTTCCAGTTTTTTCATGTTTTTGACCTAGGACACAAGGTCACCCGTCGTCAGGTAGCAGAAACGCACATCCTACACAGAAAGACTTTAAATTCCTCTGGCTAATACCGCATTTTCCATCCGTGCTTTCTGACTCCAGACGTAGTAGTGGGCTTTCTCTTGTGTACACTTCTGGCCTTCTTTCACCCTCATGTGCATATCACCAGAGCTTTCCTTCTCTTCTTTCCTGCTTTTTACCCCTTTTCTGTCCACAGTCATAAGACTGTTTTATTCCTTTTTCTTAATTCCCTTCCACCCTTTTTTGTTGTTTCTTTCAGAGCTGTGCTTGGGTCCCTCTCTATTCATCAAGGAGAATCCTTCATGTCTGTTCTCAACCACTCTGGTCAGGTGAGGTATGGCCTGTCATAGATCAAGTGGCCTTAAGTCAATCCTGATAGGTAGTGCTTCCATGGTGCCCTCACGCAGGGAATCCAAGCACAATAAGGTAAAAGTGACTCATTTTTGGCCCTTTTGGACATGGAAGGAGCTAGGTCCACATTCCAGCATCTACTTCTCCTCACGGCCAACAATACTACTACCCGTCCCCTCGAGACCTCCATTTGTGTGCCCTATAGATATAATATAAACCAAAAGAATAGGGTCTGATGATCATCAGGAAGGCAGGGATCTTGGTGTCACCTGCCATGTTTCTTCACCTACGTGACAAACTGCATCACCTAAGTACACAGCTGTAATGAGGGAGGGCGTCTTGTAATTGTGGAATAGGGCATTACTGAAACTGACACATCAAATTAAAGTTCACATCACTATTCAGATGAATCCACACTTTACACTATTAAGTCACTTCATGTGAAGTCATCTAATACTACATCATTCAATTCCACAGCAATACCACAAGAAACCTTACACACCCACATACACCACATAATTAAACACCACACCTCACAACTGCACACCTCATTACACAATACCATATTAGAATATACTTTGCAACGTACCACTATCCATATTTACCAGACTTAATTGCGCCAAACCACGCCACATCAATCAATACAACACTAAACATTGTTGCACCACAGAATACGAACACTAAAAACCGATGCCAATGCATTGCATAGAATGTCACAACTTTAAACATCAAACAACATCATATCTTCACAAGCCACACATAACACCCTCCAACACCACATCGCACAATACCATCCGTGCTGTTCAAAGGTGCATCACAACATAGCTAAATATAGCTCCACCATTTCACATTTCCCCTTCCATCATCGCACAATATCAAACAAAATTCCATTACCGTAATGCATCATCAAATTACACCACTCCATCTCATATCATACTATAATGTGCCACGTCACTTGGCACCAGACTACATCACACCATGCCTTATAAGATCACCCAGCTCCACATCACATCTTTCCCACATCACAACACACAGCACTATCCTAAAAGAACAATTTACTTATTGGAAATAACTCTTTTTCTGGTGGATACTCTATTTAGCTGCAGATCCCTCATCTTTAGAATATCTCCAGTTGCCAGACTATATATGGACATTTTCTCAACTGTCCTGCCACATGCAGCTAGTTATTGCTGTGTGACTCTGATTTGGCTTTTTTTGCCTCGGAAGCAACGGATCGCAGCCTTTATAAGCGCCACCCCCCATACCTGTGTTCGTTACTTGCTTAACCCTTTCTGTACCCTCTGACTTGGAGCAAAAGACAAGTATCAGTACCCGTGTGCAGATCTCTAAATTGGGGCAATATTAGATGGTAAAAAAGGACCACTTCAAAAAATGGAGAGGTGGGTGGGCAATGAGGAATCTCTGTTTAGAAATATTATTCACCAGAAGAAGGGTTACCAAAGATAAGTAACTTTTTCAACAGATTGGTACTTCTAGCTGCAATCCCCTCACCCTTAGAACAGATACCAAAGCAGTACCTCAAAAGGTGACGCTCTGTGGAGTGGACTGCAGGATTAATGGGCGAAACACCCTTTCCCGTTGGACCTGGCAGTCAAGGCAGTAGTTCTTGTGAAGATGTGCATATCAACATAACAGATGCCAAACTCACTTCATATGCCAACGCATTGTTAGCAGCCTTGGCCATGGTGGAATGATCCCTCAGTCTTTCCAGATGCTGCTTCTTGGCCACTGAGTACCACATGTTTATATAGAGGACTACCCACCTTGACAAAGTCCTTATCTGCACTGCCTTACCTTTCATTGCCCATGAGAACTCACCAAAAGAAGCTATTGTACACCTGATGGCCTTTGGTGTGCTCAAAAAAATGTTTAAGGTTCTTCTGGGGTCGAGTCGATGGAGGCACCCCTCATTATTTGAGGGTGATGGATTATCCAATGTGAAAAAAGAATCAGCCTTTTGGCAAAAAGGCCACCCTGGTCCTCAACACCAGTTTGTCTGAGAATAAAGGTGGTGTGGCGCCAATGCACTGAGAAAGCCTGGAGCTCATTCATATGACGAACTGAAGTGATCGCACTGAGGAAGAGAGTTTTGAGAGTCAGAAGACACAACAAGCAGCCGTGTATTGGCTCAAAAGGGATGCATGTGAGAAACGTCAAGACCAAATGAAGTTCCCTTGTGGCATCATAAGGTCTTGGTAACGGAACGTGTGACAAACCTTTAATAAACCGTATCACCACAGGTGATTTTACCAAGGACAGTTGATCCATCAAATGCAAAAAGGCTGAAAGAGCAGACAAATAACCTTTATTAGTGCCCACTGCAAGACCCCGCTGGGCCAAAGAAAAAAACAAATAATAAAACAACAAACAGCTTGACTTATAAAGGATCTGACTTGTGGACTCCACATCAGGCCATAAAGGTGTTGCAGCAAAAAGCTTAAATGGACATTGTAGAGGCCCACCTGGCAACAAGGAGAACATTCAGAGCTCAGGTGGTACTGATGAAGCGGGTTAATGAACAATATTTTGTTCAGGCTTGTGAAATCAGTCTTCCATAATGTTTTAATAAAACTAATATGGTTGCTGCATGTTATTAAATCAACCTAGAATAAACTGTGCAACATGAACATATGGAACTAACATTATGCATATTTGTGCAAAATGCAAAAGAAAATAATACAATAATTGTTGTCTATTGTCTTTGTCATATACTAACTGCTGCTGTCAAAAATAATTTTTAAATGGGCTTCTGTCTTGTCTTTTCTGTGACAAATGCAGTTCCAGATCGGATTGGTACATCAAAGGTAATATATGCTGCTTAAATGTGCTTTTGCTAGGTAACATAATTAATGGGTTAACATTTAGCAAAGGGGGTGGGTAACAGAACAAATGTCAATTTTTTAATTAATTGATGTTTTGTGTTTGTTTAAATAATAGTTTACTGAAAGAAGCATAGAGTTGGCTGCAGAAAAATAATGCATTCTGAAAAAGTGACGCAAGCTAAAGTGGCGCAGTGACGCAAGCTAAAGAAGCGCAGAAAATTGACGCTTTCTAAAAGGAGGCCTGCTGATGAAAAGCCACACGAGAAAAACTTATTTTGAAAAAGATGAGAAGCCTATAAACTTTTATTGTGGAAAGTTTTTGAAAAGAACTGCAAAAGGCGACTCTGTGGAGAGGTTTGCTATTGTGCCCACGAGAAGCTCAGAACGGACAGGCTCAAGGCCAGGATGTGAGTCGCGGTACTTTTGTGCATTTCATGAACATCTTTGCTACAAAATGTAGCAGCCTAAGGAAGTGCCGCCAGGACTCTGTGCATGAACAATGGGTTAGTGAAAAAGCCCGGACCTGAGGTGGAAGATGTCACAATTTACTGTGGCATGAGATGGTTCAGCCAATGGGGAGCCAGAATTCAGCTGTTGGAATGTGAAAATAGTTAGTTTAGCCTTAGTTTTAGGGTATAAGAATTAGCTCAAGGAGCAGACTTTTTCCTACGCTTCTTGACTCCAGAGGGTCGTGTTTTGCTGACTGACGAATGAATGCACGTAAGGAAAAGAGACTTTTAAAAGACTTTGTTTTCAGGCGATGAGGATAGAGACAGGGAAATAGTTAGGGTTTGGAAATGCTCTTTCACACTTATTTCTGTTAATGAATAATATTTCTTGAATTAAGCTCTCTTTATAAATGCTAAATAAACCTTTCTTTAATGACATTTCCTAATACTTGTTTTAATAAAGTTCCAAAGCCTAAGTTTTCATGAATATGTTTGAATAAAACTTACTAAATGACAAGCTGGTATTGTTTATTGTAGATAGTTTAAACAACATATTAGATTCATTCGCCTCATGATTCAGCTGCTCTGTTATTTATATGGGCCTGGTATTGATTGGTAAGTATGGTGGTAGATGGTGACATCATTTATGCAGAATTTTGGTAGGAGCGCTGGATCAGTAAATCAAACAGTCAACTGCCACTGCTGAATATCCATACATGAACGTGTTGATTGCTTAGGTTTGGGTGCAGAGCCCTGCCTTGTTGCTACAACAGCAGATCCTAGCCTGGTTAGAGGATAGATGCTCATGCCCAAAAGTTCTGGGTACACACTCTATTGGCCTATTCAGGAGCCACTAGGATGACTTGGGCCCCATTGTTTCTGCCCCTCTTCAAAGCTTGTGGTATGAGAGACAGAGGGGGGAGCATGTACAGGAGTTCCTTGCTCCACTATGGCCTGAACGTGTCTCCCAGGGACAGCTTTTTGGGGAATTCCATTGCCAGAGCACAGTAGAACATACATGATGAGCTGACACATCACACTACACTACACAACACAATACAAGACAGCACCATGCCAGTTCATTCCACACTGCATCACGTTGTAAGCCGTAATGCAGCACATCATACAACAACTTAAAGATACCACACTACATTGCGCCACACCAAGCCACGCATACAACATGATATTTATCTGCACAGAACACATCATATCTGCCATAAAACCCCACTGTGCACCATGCATCTCAATAAAATGAGACCCTATAAACTAACTCTGGGAGTAGCAAGCGCAGTGCCTCTACGCATATTTCAACGGAGTTTGAAAAAACTCTGTGGAAATATACTACGCTCCCTCCCAAATTTAAAATTAAAAAAGAAGGCACTTACCTGTGTGTCTGCCACCTCCCTTGCCTGGCCGCTCTCCTTCCTGCTCCTCGATTTCTTCTTTAATGAAAAAACTCCTACATTGTACGTCTTGCACATGCGCAAGACGTACAACGTAGTGGTTTTTTTATTCAAATCATTTTTATTGAAAAAAATAAAAAAAATACAAATATAAAGAAAAGTACATACATGAAATAACGGAAACAAAGGAAATAAAAGGAAAAGAAATGAAATCACAATAGAAATGAAATCAAAACAGAAATGGGTCCGACTCAAGTAATACATACAAATTAGTTGTTACATAGATGTTGGCATACTCAAGTGCCTGTTGATTACACCCAGTGTCAACATGATAGCCACACGATGTGAAAACAGCAGTGAACGAGGATAACTGTTACAAGTGGCCATACAAGTAAGCAGTGTGGTTACATTCAATACAACGAAGTTACAATGAAGTTTGTATATTACCATAATAGGAAGGATTCACGGAGGGTCAAACTAGCCCACCAGGTACCTCCAGTATGCACCAGGGAGCTGCGTTACAGAGAGATGTTCAGAGGCCACGCCCCTTTTTACATCTCTCCGCAACACAGCTCTGTGGCGCTTACTGGAGGTACCTGGTGGGCTAGTTGGACTCTCAGGATTCAAGGGGACTTAATGCCCCAACTTAAAACATGCCACGGGGCGCATTTGCACAGTGGTAAAGGGAGGGGGCGGGGCCTGAGGTGACGTGTGAAAACACGCCCTGTGGCACGTTTTTTAGTTGGGGAATTAAGTCCCTTTCAATCCTGAGGGTCCCTGGGGGCCAATCAGGCCACCAGGTACCTCCAGTAAACACCACAGAGCTGCATTGCAGAGAGGTGTAAAAAGGGGCATGGCCTCTGAACACCTCTCTGCAACGCAGCTCCCTGGCGCATACTGGAGGTACATGGTGGGCTAGTTGGCCCAACGGGTCCATAAGTATTCAATGGGAATTAATGACCCAACTTTAAATGCACCATGGGGTGCGTTTGCAGAGGGGGCGTGGCCTAGTCGCAATGCTGTTTCTTTTTTTTTAAAGTTGGGGGGCTCTGTGGCCCCCCTTCTCCTGCCTTTTTTTGTGCCCTGGGGACCCCACCCCCCAGGGCCTGGTCCACCTTTAAAAAAAAAAAATATGTAAATGGGAGGGGCCACATGGGCCTCCCTCCCGTGGCCAATTCTGGCCCCGGGACCCCTTCCCCAGGGTATGGCCACACATACTGTTTTTTTTTTATAGGAAGGGGGGCTACATGGCTCTCCTCCTTAGGCCTCTATTGGCCCCGGGGACCCCTTCATCCGGGGCCTGCTTTTATTAAATAAATTATTTGTGTTGGAGGGGGACCCCCCTTCCCGGGCCACTTCTGGCCCGGGGAACACCATTCCCCGGGGCCTGGACATCTTTTAAAAATTTTATTTGTGAGGGGGGCTGCGTGACAGAGTTTGCTATGACAGGGCAGGAGCCGCACGGCTCCGGCCCTGCCATAGCAAACAGCAGAGTCCCAGGGGTGGGCACCCCGGGACACTGCAGGAGCCGGCCCTTAGGGGTGGCGGTCCCCAGGGCCATCAAGGGCTCCAGGAGGGGTGCGCGCGGCCCCCCTCCCAACATTGGCAAAGCCCCAGTGAGGTGGTGGTGCCCGGGGATCGGGGGTCCGTAACGGAACCCCAGATTTGCATAGTTAGTGCCCCAGGGAGGTGGCGGCCCCCGGGTCGTGTGGGGGGGGGTTTGAGCCCCCCACACAGGTTTTTTTTTTTTTTTAAACAAGCCCGGGAAGGGGGGGGGGTGGAGGTCCCCGGGGCGGCGGGGAGGCCATGTGCCCCAGCAAATATTTTACAAATGCCCCAGGGGTAGTGGTCCATGGGGCTTGGGGGGCCCTTTGAGCCCCCCCAACCATATAAAACACAAGCCCCAGGGAGTGGCGGTCCCCGAGGCTGTGGGGAGGCCATGAGCCCACTTGCAAATATTTATGAAAAGTCCTGTGGGGTGGCAGTCCCTGGGGCTGGGGAGCCCCTTTGGGCCCCCCATTACAATATAAACATTGCCCCAGGGACTTGGCCCACCCGGGGGCTAAATAATAATGAAGCGCGGGAGCCCACGCTTTGTTTTTGTTTCTTCGCGGCAGGATTCGTGGATCCACTACGCATTTCGACGCTTTTTTTTTAGGAAAACGCTTTTTGGGGCCCTGGGGGTCCTTGTGGGACACCCTGAGCAGGCCTAGGGGTTCTGGGTGTTTCTACCCTGCCCCCTTTTCTCATTGTGTGCGTTTCTTTTACTGCTTTCTTGTGCCTCGTTCTACTGAGGCACAAGATGGCTGCAAACACTTCCTGGTTTGAAGTCTTGACAGCCAATTAGAATGCAGCTTGTGATCGGCAGGGTGCACGGATCCACAGCATCTCTATATATAGATATTTTTATCTTTTGATTTTCTCAGCAACTACTGAATGGATTTACACCATTTAAGAAAAAGAGTTCTTTCTGAGGCAAGGGCCACCTTTATGCCAAATTTGGTGTAATTCCGTTCAGCAGTACGAGATGTAGCCGTGTCTAAAGTTTGCTATGGGAAATGCACTTTTTGACCTCTTTTTTTAATTTCTTAGGAACTACTGAACGGATTTACACCATTTAACAAAAAGAGTTCTTTCTGAACTAAGGGCTACCTTTTTGGCAAATTTGGTATAATTCCGTTCAGCAGTTCTGGCTGTAGCCGTGTCTAAAGTTTCCTATGGTAATTAACATCGAGAAAACACATTTTGAGACCCCCCTTTTTTCTCGCCCCCGCTTGCCGAATCACTGCGAAATGTGCAAGATAGGAGCGGACCGGAGCGCCCCACTAGTTTTAAAAATGTTGCTAAGATTCGTCAACTAGTGCCAATATTATTGGGAAACGAAAAAATAGAATAGAAACACGGTCCTAACTATAACTAACTATATATATATATATATACTGCTCCCGCTATGCCGTAGCAAACACTGCTCCACTTTGTGGAATGGAGAGTTTTAAAAATGCTCTAGTTTCCACAAAGCGGAGCAGGGATGCTTTTGGACAGAGGGAGCTGCATGTTAGCACCTCCCTTTGTCGAAAAGCAATGCTGGCTGCCACAGGAGGCCGGGAGCCGGCAGGGACCGAGGTGGCCATCAGGCTTCCGCTGCGGTCCCCAACAAGCTTGCCATGCCCTAGGGGAAGGGTTCCCTGGGGCGATATCAGCCTGTGTAGGGGGCACCACAGGGTGGAGAAATGGGTGTGGCCACCGAACACCTCTCAGCAAACCCACTGTGTGGGATTTACTGGAGTTAAGAGGAGAGGTAGTTGGCGCCCAACGACCCTTTGGAGCCAAGGAGACTTCATCCCCCTACTAGTAGTGCAACAGGAGGTACATTTGCACAGTGATGAAGAAAGGAGCGTGGCCTTCGACAACCTCTCAGCAATCCTGATATATGGAACTTACTGGAGGCAACAGGAGGGGTAGTTGATCTCCAAGGACATCCTGGGGGGGGGGGTAACTATTCCTTCTGTTACCTCCAGTAAGTCCCACATAGCAGGATTGCTCAGAGGTCTTTGAAGGCCACGCCCCCTTTCTCCACCACTCTGCAAACTTGAGTCATGGTGCACTACTGGTTACTGGTTGTGAGATAAAGTCCAATTTATTCCTGAGGGACCTTGGGGCCCAAGAAGCCCTTCTGGTACCTCCTGTAAGTCCTACACAGCGGCATTCCTGAGAGCTGGTTGGAGGCCCAGCCTCCTTTCTCTACCACTCTGCAAACGTTATTATTAGTTAAGAAACAATAGAAATTCACTGAAAAAAACAAAGGTTACAGGGATGTTATAGTTAGGAATTAGCTTTTAAAAAACATTAGAAATTCACTGAAAAAAACAAAGGCTACAGGGAAATTATAGTTAGGTTCAGATTTCACTCATACAAAGCCTGTGAAATTAGGCAGTAATAGTTACCTGAGCTAACTATAACTTACACCCCGCAATGCTCTGCTTATGACCTCACATATTACATCACTCATGACATGGTCAGTAACATCACTGATGAAATCTCAAATGACATTATTAAGGCTAAAGTAACGCTATAGTTAGGTGAATATGTCAGTGATAACATTAACGTTTATAACAACAACAGCAAACACAGAAATGCAGCAGATATAGTTAACTGCGCTAACTATAACTTGCGCCCCCGCCATGCATTGCTTTTGATATCACATGACATCGCTCATGAAATGTTCTTTGACATCATTTATGACATCACGAATTACATTATTGATGACATCACTGATTACATCATCCAAACGTTGTTTTCCCGCATATTGTCTATAAATTATTATGGCATTAAAGATCTGACAGTATAGCTCAGGAGAATATCATACAACTACCTTAGGTGTAGAAAACATGCATTATGTGCAACATAGACCCAATATCATACACTTTACAGCTAGCATAGTTCACATTATCAACCACAGATATATAGGAAACTCTCATTAAGTATTGGGTTCAATCTGTATACAACTGTTCAGAGAAAGCCCAGTTCCGAAAAATGGTTGTTAGAACCGGCTGTCTCTAGTTGGCAGAGGTATGCACTTCTGACAAATAGGGACACACCTTTTCTAGTCAGGGCAAGGGGATCACACCCTTTGATAACCCCTGCTCACCCCCTTGGTAGCTTGGCAGAGCAGACAGGCTTATCTCAGAGGCTGTGTGTTAAGCATTTATGACCACATACAGTAATAGAGTGAATACACTACAAATGGACACGACACAGTAGTATTATAAAAATAAGTATTTTTATATAAGGCTTAGCACAAGACCAAATAACGACAAAAATATAAAACAATCTTAATAAATACTCTTGGAAGGGAAAATAATAGTTCAAGTGTAGTTTCTTCTTAGCACAAAGTCTTTAGTAACAAAAGCAACTCTTCTTCTTTAAAACACAGTTCTTGGCAACAATGTGACCCACACGGGAGTCACACGACGTCGAGGCAAAGTTAATCCAAAGGGTTCGGCGTCGACCGCGAGGAGCGCTACGTCGAGCCCGGAGTCACACGGACCCCCAACAACACAGTACCTTAGGAAAATGAAGCACACGATGATCAGCGGCGTCAAGCAATCCGGCGTTGCGTCTTCGGTGTCGATCAGGCCTCAGTAGTCGTCGAAGTCGATGATGATGTTGCAAGAGTGAGCAGCGCTCACGGCGTCGAGAGGGCACGAAGTCGATGCGATCAGCAGCGGTGCAGACACGTGGTCACTTGGAGCTGGAGCCAAACTCACTACTCACTGGCGTTGCTGCTGGCGTCGATCGAGCCCTGCGGCCGGCGTCGAGGAAGCGGGACACTGGAGCCGTTACTCACGATGTCGAGCTGGATTCGGCGACGTCTGTCGGCGTCGAGATTGCTGGTTTCTTTCAGAGGGGCTGGATTCTCAAGTTCCAGCAACAAGCACTTTTAGCAGATGAAGTGCTTTAGCCCTGTGACTTCAACAGGAGGCTGGCACTCTTTCAGCCCTTGGAGATTTTCTTAGCAAAGTTTGAGAGTACACACACAGTTCCTCTCTCCTGGTTCCTTGGCAAAAATAAAGAAGCAATGCAGGATTCCCCCCAGCAAACAGCACACTGGCAGAAGGGGTAGGCAAGTCCTTGGATCAGCAGGCTTCTTGTCCTTGGTTTCAGGGTTCCTTGTCAGAAGTGATCTAAAGTCTTGGTTCAGGGGTCCTTCTCTTATACCCCTTTTTGGCTTTGATCCCTTTGTCCATGCAGGGGAATTTCCCAACATCCTGGGTCTGTTGTGGGTGTAGCCAGGCAGAGGCACCTGGCCTATTCACTGAGCAGGGCTGGGTCCTCAGACGCCCAGCAGGAGGTGGAGCCAGCATTGTCACTGGCAGGAGCAGAGCTATCGGCCTCCTGGTAGGAGGTGGGGCTAGGATCGTCCATGGCAGGCACAGAGCCATCAGTCGCCTGGCAGGAGGTGGAGCCAGCATTGTATCAGGCAGGGCAGGCTATCAGCAACTACTCTCCCCCTACTCTCAACGCAAATGTCCCACTCATCCCACACTGACTCATCAGATCTCTGGAGCCACCCAGCTCCTGTCACACACACACCAAACCAGCAGAAACCAGAAATAGTTAGACAAGAAAATAGCCACTTTCTAAAAGTGCTATTTTCAAACCCAGAGTCCAAAAACCATCCACACCAACGGATGCGTAATTAAGCCCCGAGTTCAGGGATACTAAACTCGACATTGCACCATGCTCCCCGAGCCAGATAGGATTATAGCATTAATAATCCTGGCAGCCCATTCTAACTAATGAAGAGCAGGTTACCTCGCAATAGTGAAAAACGAATATGGCTGTAATTCAATATTAGGACATGCCAACTTAGTCAGGCCTGTCCTACCTTATACTTACAATGCACCCTGCCCTTGGGCCTACCATAGGGGTGACTAACATGAAGTTAAGGGAAGGTTTAGGGACTGGCAAGTAGGTGTACTTGTGCAGTCAGCGTGACAGTACTAGACTGCACGTGGGTCTGGCAATGGCAGACCCTCAGACATACTTTTACTAGGCCGCTCTTGTGGGTTGCACAACATGTGCTGCAAGCCCACGAGCAGCATTTGTATTTACAAGCCCTGGCACTCCTGGTGCGCTAGACTAGGGACTGATAGTAAACCAAATAAGCCAAACATGGAATTCAATCAATACAGCAATTTATCATAGGGAGCACTTGCACTGTGGCACTGATCAGCAGTGGCACAGTGCCCAAAGCAGTATACCAGCAAAAACATCGCAAAACAGTGGAGGCAAACAGAAAAAATGGAGGAGAGACTCAAGCCAATGATGCCAGGTCTAACAATGGTGAATGTCAGTTCCAAAACAAATGACCTACTACAGACAGCTTTTATCTGTATCAAACACCTGAAACTCACTGAACCTACATTGAGAAATGAAGTTGATATCAGTAGAGAACTGGATATTGTAAACAGTGCTTACACCTTGAAGAGGGTTTAATTTATACCACACTGTTTGCTAACAGTGAAACTCGCATAAGACACATACCACAAAGTATTTACAAAAGTATCTATTATGCAGCAATTGTCAAAAAAGACACTATTTGCTAAACCATGACCAATATCTGAAGGCGCTAAACAACCTAATACCTGCACCCTTTCATAATCTTGTGAAGACTTTACAGATAGCCCATCTTCTCAACTAAAAATGGGCATGCATATGAGTTGGTACCTGGTTCACACAGCCTTCTGAGTTATGTAGAAATTGTCATGCTGACACAATTCTGTTTAATAACTCAAGGCTGCTTACAAAAGGTAGTATCTACTATGTAAATCGTACTCTTGTTGACATTTTTTTCTGTTGTACCAAAAATCTTGTGTGGAACATAATGAAAACAAATCATCAACTGTCCCCTGCACACAGAGTTACTCTTGAATACAAAGATTTATAACATGTTCAATAACTCTACACAACTATGGTGCATTAAGAGCAGATGTATTTTGTAAACACTTACACCCATTATCTGGACCCATGCTGTTCAGATTTACGTAGACAAGTAATATGGAACTTACCCACCACTATGAAAACCATAAAACAAACTAGCACACTCACTGGATGATGACATCAATAATGTCATCAGTAATGTCATAAATAATGTCATAGAACATGTCATGAATGATGTCATATGTGGGGGTCATAAACAGTGAATGGCAGGGATCTTGTTATCCCTCTTAACTATAACATTACTTTAACCTTACATTTTTTCAGTGAATTTGTAGGGTTTTTTAACATAACGTAATACTTAATTACCATACATAAATGCAACTCCCCTTTGGCCAAGCGTGGTGTGGTGTGGTGTTGGCTGCACAGCCCCCATCCTCCAGGGCCACTTACTTAAATAAAGGGGAGGGGGGCTGTGTGGCCTTCCTCCCCAAACTTTGTTAGGCCCTGGGGACTTCATCCCCCAGGGACACTCTTTTAAATAAATTGGAGGGGGGCACATGTGACCCTCCTCCCTGAGCCAATTTTGGCCCCAGGGAACCCAACCCCAAGGGCCCACCGTACTTTTTATGGGGTGGGGCTCATGTGAAGTCCCTTCCCAGGCCAAATTTGGTCCCGGGGACCCCATCCACCAGGACATGATGCACTTTTCAGGGGGAAGGGAACATTTGGCCCCCTTAGCCAGACCAATTTTGGCTGCTGGGACCCTATTCCTGGGCCATTTTACAGGGGGGGGGAGGCACGCAGCCCCTCTCCCTGAGCCAATTATGACCCCGGGACCTGTGCATTGTACAGGGGGAGGGGGGCTTGCAGACCCCCTTCCGGGGCCTGTCTTTTTTTATCAGGGGGAGGTAGGGAATCGGCACCCCCTCCCCTTGCCAATTTAGGCCCCAAAGTCCCCATCCCCTGAGGCCTGGCCTGCTTGTTTGGTGGAGGGGAGGCCCCATTCACTGGCCTGATTTTGGCTCTGGGGTCCCATTCCTTGCGAAAACACTGAACCGTGTTCAGGGAAGCCAACCCACTGCAGGGCCGGACTGACTACCGGGCAGTTTGGAATGCTGCCGAGCTGGGGGCTGCTTTCACTGCGGTGGGGGCTGATTTTGTTCATTGAGACCTGCGTGTGCTTCGAAATAATTAATGAAAAACGAATTTCTTTTAGCACACGCAGGTCTCCATGAACAAAATCACCCACCAGCTCAGCAGCATTCCAAACTGCCCGGTAGCCAGTCCGGCCCTGACCCACTGGATACTAAAGCACCCTTCCGGGGATAGTTGGGAAAAATTATGCCCACAGTCTCCCGGGCTGGGAACTTTACTTTGCTCCCGCCTGGTAGGAGCAGGTACACAATGCTGTGAAAGGTGGTAGCTCCTGCTAGCACCCATTATGGCGCAAGCGGGCCGGTCCGGTCCGTTCCCAAGATGCTTGTCCAGTCCAGTAAGGACCTAGCTTGGCAGTTAGGTCTGGACTGGTCCCATGAGGCACTGGGTCAAGACTGATTTGCATATGGCTGGGTCCAAACTGGGGTGGTGTAGTGGGCAAAAGATCGATGGATTTAACCCAGATCTCTTGACTGGGGGAGAATGTTTGAATCATTCATCATTCCGGCCATCATTTGTTGCAGTTACACATAGTCTGACGGTAGACATCTGTTGGGGAGAAGGGGTGATGATACCATGAGGAGAAACACCTGAAGGGGTGGAAGGGCACTAGATTCCCAGAGGAGAGACATCTGGAGGGTAGTATAGCTTTGTTGAACCAACAAATAGAGCAGTACGAATTTAATGGGTATGCCTCTAGTAATATTAATTACAAAATCTGTCAACAAGACAATGCATATAATTTGCCGAATCCATTTAGTGGATTATGTGCCCACTGTTTTGTCTACCACATGACTATCACTGAAAGAACCGAGAACAAAATGTATGCTCAGTGAAAGAAGTATTTATGTAGTTCACTTAAAATCAATTATGTTGTCAGTTTAGCTTCCCACCACACCACATTTGCTCACTAAGCAGTGCACCGCCGTTGTTTACATGTGCACCTCGTGAAAGGTACTGACGACCCTCTTGAGTAAAAGTTATTCAGTGACCAAAACTGATATCTGTTTGAAGAAAAACACTGTGTGTAAGGAGTCCTCTTTGGTGACACAAGCCATGTACTACTTGCATTAAGTTTAAGACCTCAACGCGAGACCTATTGGCTTTGCCAAGGATTCGTTTTCGAAAGAAGCGCAAATCGTCTTTTAGTTTTTATTTGAAACGTGTGCCCGATCTGCAATAGCAACTTTGGTGGAATTGGCCTCAACGCAAGAGCATGATTCTCCCTGCATTTAATCCCTATAAGAAATCCCAGAAAGCTCAGAAGCCGAACGGATTTCTCCACTATTGTTTGTCTACATTATATAGATATGCTGCCATCTAGTGGACCAGCGTAAAATTAATTGAAAAAGCTATTCATCAAGCAGACATCACATATTTGCTAGAAATTAGGGGTGAGCAGAAAGCCTGGGAATCGCATGGAGTTTTATGGAACGCTGCGGAATTCCACGGAGAGAAACTCCGCAAATTCCATCCACCCCTAATCGTTAGTAAATATTTTATAATATTCGTTATTAAACACTGCATTGTGTGAATTTGTTTATATATATTGATGTGTTCACCCCTTAATAAAGCTAATAGGCTCATGTTTTACATTTTGCTCTTGTAACTTTTTGACAAAGTCAGTAAGCCTGCCTGAGTGCTGTCAGGATGTGCGAAACCAATCACATGCTGTGTGCTGCATGAGGTAATGATGTTGTAATGGGTTGGGCACAAGGCCTGGTCACAGACTAGGCTTTGCCCGAATCCCACACTGAGCACGGCCAAAGGTTGCGCACAGTGGGCAAAAGGAGGCGCACGCAAGGGATTGGGCGCAGGGCGTCCTGCTTTTCTGTGCTCACGCCCATTTGCTCACACTGAAAGTGGACATGGAGTTAGGCATCGAAGAAACAAAACTCTTGTTCCACACCTTACATTACATAATAAAGTAATAAAAGTGCATGGATGACATGGAGAGGTCTCCTAGAAGAACATAATCCAGAACCTGTAAAGTTGGTAACAAACAACCAAAGTGAAACAACCAACAACATGCTAAATGTACGTATAAACATGCAGAAGCGATGACTTCAGAAAAGAAAAAAACAGACCAATCTGTAAAAAAAATAATTGTGTGTGTTCACAAAACAATTAACGTTTACTGAGTAACGTAATCGTTACATTTCATTGGACAGGTTTTTATTCTGTGAGAAGACCAAGATTGAAGCATGTCGCACCTGGCATCATTCTGCTTTTCCGTGCTCACACCCATTTCCTCACACACAAATAGGGACATGAAGTTAGGCACCAAAGAAATAAAACTCATTCACACCTTACCAGTTTTGAGAATCACAACATGTTCTTTCACCTCTTTCACCTGAACTGGGGCAGAAAAATGTGAAACTCATTTATATGATCAGGTTTTTTTAATCCTTACCCAGTCGCCAACCTTAACAGACATTTGGTTGTCTTTTTCCCCCGACAGTACCACATTTCTTTTGTACCTGACAGCTCACATCCACAACACTGCCAATCTTGGCAGCATCAACACCCTTCCTGTTTATCCACTAACCGTTCAACTTGGACCCAGCAACAGTCCCTCTTAGCAAAGTAAAAAGTGATACTCCTGCACTAATATGGAGTGTTGTCCTCATGGCCCAAATCATGTTTCTGATTGTAGACTTCCATTACAGACCATTTCTTAATGCCTATTGCAGCTGATCTTTGTTACAGTGATCGATCCTCTCCCCCAGACCATTGCTTTTTGGATGATACAAGGATGTTCTGATATGCTTAATGTTAGCCGAACCCAAAAATGCCCTCATTTCCTTTGACATCAACTGGATACCATTCTCAGTCACCAATTCTTCAGGGTATCCTTTCCTCAAACACACCTTTTTGAAAAAAATCAGTGACCACACTGTAATTAACACTATCACAAATTTGATCTCAGGCCATTTAGTAAAATAATCAATCAGCACACTGTATAGTATACTGGCCCGGAACACTATCAAGTCCAGATATGTCAAAAGCCAACTTATGCCATGGCAAATTAACTGTGACAATGGGGGCAAGGGAGCTAAAACAGGAGTCACCTGTGACTTGTCACTCATAACACACGCACCACAATCACAGACAAAGCGCTCCACAGCCAAATCAACACTGAGCCACCAAAAATCCTCCTGTAGTCTACACTTCATGGCACAGACACCAATATGACCCCCATGATTCAGAGTCAAACATTTGTCATGCAAATATGATGGCACCACCAACAGCCCAACCCTATGCCAAAGGCCCTCAACAACTGGCAATTCATCAGAAACCCTTAAGTATGAAATTTAGCCCCCAAACCTCTTTGACAACAGGCCATTGACTGCCTTGTGCAGCACACATGGAAAAAGCAAAGTGCCATGGATTGTTTATGTACAGGAAGGTCCCCTGCATTGACGCTACACTGCTAAGTGTAGCAGCAGCGCAGGGGGAAATGCAAGGGTGCACGATATCTTTGTAAATATGGTGCAGCCATGCGTATCAGAAGTAGCGAAGTGAGGCGTTAGCCTGGAAGACTAACGCCTCACTCCGCTGCTTCCTCGTACATATGCCCCTTTGTATCTCATTTCTAATGCTTCCATCTATTCCCTTCTGAGAGGCCCCTTACCATAGCAAAATCAATTGAACTTACCACGCACTCTATGTCCAAATCATCACTCTCTTCCAATTGGGATTCAGACATGCACAAAGGCAATCTTGACAAGCAATCTGCAGTAAAACTTTTAGCACCAGCCACTTATTCTAGTTTGTCCCGAAACTCTTGAAGTCTATTTTTCCATTTGACGAAATGAGGAGCTCTTCCTCCCGCTGATTGTGCTAAATTGGTCCACCAGCGGTTTATGATATGATATGATAAATGGGATTTGTAGAGCGCACGTACACCTAAGGTTTCTTGGCGCTGGAGTGGAAGGGCTGAGAGGTACATGGTGGGGCAAAACTAGTCGTGAGCTAACGAGAAGAGCCAAGTTTTAAGTGATTTTCTGAAGTGAGCATAGGAGGGAAGAAGGCGGAGTGCTGGGGGAGGGAGTTCCAAAGGAATGGAGCCTGGGTAGAGAATTTCAGGCCTCCATGTTTCTTACGTCTGAAGGAGCAGGGGGTCAGAAGATTGGAGTTGGAGGAGCGTAAAGCACGTTGGGGAACATAGCGATGTAAGAGGGAGGAAATGAAAGAAGGCCCCTGAGAGGAGAGGGCTTTGTGAATCAGGCAGCCAAGTTTGAAGAGGCTGCACTGGACTACTGGGAGCAATTGAAGGTTCTTAAGGAGGGGCTTGGTGTGACTAGATCTTGGTTGGCCATGAATCAGCCTGGCTGCCTGATTCTGGATGAGTTGGAGGCGTTGGGATTGATAAGCAGGTATGCCCACATATAGGGAGTTCACATAGTCAATGCGAGACATGACTAGTCCCAGAGTGACCTGAACAAGAGCTTCGTGGGAGAGGAGTCTGCTGATTTTCCGAATGCGACGCAGATGGAAGAAGCAGACGGATACAACTGAGTTGATTTGAGCCCTCATGGAGAGGTCCTTGCTAATGATGATGCCTAAGCTCTTGACAGAGTCACCAGGGGAGGGAGAGGGGCCAAGTGAGAGGGGCCAAAAGGAGGAATTCCAGGGGTTGCCATGAGGCCCAGTGAGGACTAACTCAGTCTTGTCGGGGTTGAGTTTAAGCTGATTTAAGTTCATCCAGGAGCTAATGAAGGTCATGACGGAGTGGACGTTTTGGAGGGAAGACGGGGAGGGGTCGATGTTAAAGATGAGCTGAAGATCGTCAGCATAATTGAAGATGGTCACAGATTTTTGCTGAACCTCTGAGATTAGGGGACGAATGTAAAGATTGAAGAGAAGTGGTGAGAGCGAGGAGACCTGCGGGACTCCACAGGTGAGACGCTTTCCCACCGAGGAGAAGGGGTGAGGGAGACTGCCTGGACGAGATCTTGGAGAAAGGAGGTGATCCATCTCAGTGGTAGCCCCGGATGCCGGTGTGTTTGACACGTTCAAGGAGGATGGTATGGTCGACGGTCTCGAATGCCGCTGACAAATCCATGAGCACCAATGCCTGAGACATGTTCTGGTCCACCCCCTTTCTTAGCTCCTTGTGGACGGCCAGGGAAATTGATTCAGTGGAATGCTGAGGCCTGAAACCAGCCTGGTGAGGATCAAGAAAGTGGGTAGATTCAACGAAGGTGCTCAGACAGTTAACCACAAAGGCCTCCAGGACTTTACCCAAATAGGGGAGGAGGGAGATTGGGTGGAAGTTAGAGAGAGTGCCGGGATCTGCTCTAGGTTTTTTAAGGCTGTTTTGAAGGAGAGAGGGACCACCCCAGAGGAGAGGCAGTTGTTCAAAAGAGAAAGGGGGGGCATAGGAATGTTAAGAAAGATCTCCCAACTAATATGGGGGGTGGGGGCAGCTATCCTGGGGGGAGCCAGACTTGATTTTCCTAAGAAGAGAGAAGAAGGTTTCTTCAGTGAGCGTGGGGAACTTGAGATATTGGGCGGGGTTGGGAGAGGCCACCGTGGAATTCGGTATGGTGGCAACAGTGGGGATGCTATTTTTAATTGTGATAATCTTTTCAATAAAGTAGCTATTGAGGGAGTCATAGAGGGATTGTGATGGGAGGGATTTAGCAGTGACACGATCAGGTTTTACCAGCTCATCCACGATGGAAAAAATGGTTTTAGATTTACAATTTGAGCTCAATATTTTTGCAGAGAAATATGCAGGTTTGGCCGAGAGAATGGCTGCTTTATAGTCCTGTAGGGCCGTAAGGAAGGAAGTTTTTTTAAGGGGGCAGTAGTGAAGCCTCCACTTGCGCTCCAATTGGCGCAGTGCGAGTTTTCTGTCCTTAACACCTTGGCTGCTAGCAATATTTTCCTTCTGTGCTGGATTGCCAGAATCCCCATTGTTCATGACGAGCTCAGCTCGTCATCAGCACAGCTCAACTGTGCCTCATGACGAGCTCAGCTCGTCATGAGCATCGAAGAGGTTAAGGTCTTTTGTGAACCAAAGTTGGGCGTCTTGGGGTCTCTTCCTTTTGAGGGCTTTCTAGGCGGCAAAGTTCTCTCTCGCCTGGGCCAGCCAGGAGGCGAGAGCTTCAGCCTGCATATGAGGTGAGCATTGTAGGTCAGTGAGATCAGGAGAGGCGAGAAGAGAGGAAGTGAGGTTCGTGCAGAGGGAGGGAATGTCTCATGTTTCCAGTTTCGGACCAATTATGGGAGCAGCTATGTGGTTTACAATGGCGGTCGGCTGGATGATGGAGAGGGAAACAAAGTAATGGTCGGACTAGGCACAAGGGGAGACTCGGAGGTCGAGGATGTCCAGGTTTAGACTCCAGACCTGGTCCAGAGTATGCCCTTTCATGTGGGTGGCCACTTTGATATGTTCTGAAAAGTTCAGCCCATTGAGTAAGTCCGTGAATTGTTTGGAGCCGGGGTTTTCATGTGGGTCATGTGGCCAGTAATTGAAATCCCCTATGATGAGGAGTTTGGCGTGGTTGACAGTCAGCTCTGCAGCCAAGTTACTAAAGAACTGGATAAAGTTCGATGAAGGGTTTGGTGGCCTGTAACATAGTACACATGTAAGCGGGAAGTGTTTAGAGTGTAGTGTGACTGCTAGGATGTCAGCCAAAGGGGTATTGGGAATCGTAAGGGAAGTGAAGATGTGCGAGTGGGAGATGACAAAGGCAACCCCCCCCCCATCTTCCCATCAGGTCTGTTTGCCTGGAGCATATAATAATTGTCAGGTAATGCAGCCAGGATGTCTGGCATGGACTCGGATGAGAGCCATGTTTCAGAGAGAAACAGTATGTCGGGTCTGAGGGTGTCTAGCAGGTGAAAAATCTCTAGCTGATGCCTGGCTAACGAGCAAGTGTTTAAGTACCAGATGGAAAGTTTGGTGAGGGTAGGCTTGGGATGAGTGGTGATGATGAGTGGTTTATGGTTCGTTCGCAGTATGAACCTGCTGACTCACATAAAATGTTTGAAGTTCTATACACAAATCAAGGGCCTCCTTCTCTATGGTGGAATAAGTAACTTCCGCACCTCTCACATCCTTGAAGCACACGCAATGATTTTCTCACAACCATTGCTTCGCTTCTGCATGAGTACAGCTCCTAGGACCAGATTGGTGGCAGCAGTAGAAATAATGCAGTTGTCATTAGTGTTGAGTGTTTTGAGGGGGCAAGCTGCAACAATATCTGTTTCAGTTTCAGTTTAGCTTTATTCGATTTTGTTATACAAATCATAAAAGCGTACAGTTTTAAAAAACATACAATTAAAACAACTTTGACATGGCCCGCAAAATATTGACGAACTTAAAAAGTAAGACTTAAAAGATTGTTCAAAGAGAGAGGATCCCAGTCCTAAAATGTGACCTCATTCATAAAGAAAACAACTTTACACAATATTTAGACAGTTATGTATTCTAGCAATCTTGCCTTTACAAAGATATCGCCTTCTCCATGGGCTGCTAATAAAAGCCTCTGCAGCGTAGCATATCTAGACGGTTTGGTGCAGGGGGGTTGCCATTGATCGTTCTCCAGGCAGATTTATCGATAGCATGGGTATAGCCAGCCCGTGGTCTAAGTGCGGGATAATGAGGGTAAAAGTCATGAAGGTCCCCAGTATATATCGGGCGATGTTCATCTTGCCAGTACCAGGATTGGAGGAACGAAACAATGTTTCTGTGACAGAATTTCACTAAGACCAGATCCCCGACGATATCCTTTCGAAGGGGACCTAACCAGCCCACCCTTCTAACGGCTAGTATTCTGCCATTAAGTTCAGCAGGCAGGGGTCTATTCCTAGATAACCAGTGGATAACTTTGTTCTGTAGCTCATGTTGGGTTTCAGTTTTCCCCTGTGTGATTGGTGGCACTCCTGATAGAAAATAAACAAAGGGAGCAGCCTCTGGTGGTAAGTGAATATGAGGTGCTATGTTTGACCCTGAACTGGCGATGTTGCGCTGTGGAAAAACACGATTTGGCAGAGGGTGAGGGTCCTCTGGATCTAATATATTGGGAGCTGTGGCCTGAGTCTGAGCATTGGTGCTTGGTGCAGTTGGTTTAGGGGTTCCAGAAACAGCAGATGAAGGGGATTGCCTGGTATATACCTGATTTTTTATGGGGGCCAGGTTTGTGTTGATCGTGGTCTCTAATTCCGTAAGTCTATCCCCTAGAAGGTCTATTTTTGCCATCAATGGTGAAATGGCGGAATTAATTAGCCGTTCAATAAGGGTCAGTAAGGACGACTGTGAGGGCGGTGCTGAAAGATCTAACCCTCCCACAATTTCACCCGGATCTGGAGTTGGAGGGGAAGTAATTGGAAACAGCCAGGATTTAGAAGACAATTTGGGATGTTTAGGTGGATTTCCATTTTGTTTGTCTGTCTCGCACTTACTTTTACCAGGTGGGGGCCTTGCTGTTACTATACTCTGGGCGTCTGCAGGGTTAATAAGGGGACGTTCGTACGGACTGTTATTCAAGTTTTGTGAACCAATTGGGGCGCTAATATATTCAGGACTGCTGGCCGCTAAAGTGTACATAGTTCCACATAGACTGTTTAGTTCGTCTAGCCCTGTTAAGCTATTCCCAAAGTCGAAGACAGATACACGTGAATGATTTGTAATTATGCACTCGGGTGACTGTATAAGATCATTTACCCCTGGATTTAAGGGAGATTGCTGTGTTGGCTTAATTCCTTGTAAGTCTTGTGTCCCTTTTGGCGAGTCCCTATGTGGTATTGCTTTATTGAATGCCCCCTTTCGTGTCATCGTGATTACAGGAGGGTGATCAATCAGTTAGTGGTATTGCTCAAACGGATGACAAAAAGTACCTTGTTGGTAAGATGTAAGTAGGTAAGATGGAGGCAAGGGGGGTGGCCCGTCCCGGCCTTCTCGGTCCTCTGAGGGCCACAGAGGGCCCGCCCTTTGCCCGGGCTTCGCCCGGCGCTCCCGCGACGCGGGTCTGGTGAGGTACTTTGAAGCGCCTCCAGACGCGGAAGTTTTCTCTCTCTGCTTCCTGCCGCAAAGCACGCCGGGGATTGTAGTCTCCCCCGCTCGGCGGCCGCAGCACGGTGTCAGAGGCTGCGGCGCGGGGGACACAGCTGGCAGGGTCCCTCTGGCAAAAGGAGGTAAAGCAAGCCACCCCAGGCTTAGCAGGTCCGATTTGAAAATGACGCCCGCTCCCCGAGACTGGTGAGGGACTTTGAAGCGCCTCCAGGCGCGGAAGTTTGCTCTTGCGGCTTCCTGCCGCAAAGCACGCCGGGGATTGTAATCTCCCCCGCTCGGCGGCCGCAGCACGGTGTCAGAGGCTGCGGCGGCGGGAAGGGACAGCTGGCAGGGTCCCGCTGGCAAAAGGAGGTAAAGCAAGCCACCCCAGGCTTAGCAGGTCCGATTTGAAAATGACGTTTAATTGATTCGAAAGCTTTATCACATGTATCATTCCAATCATACTTCAAGTTTTTTTAAAGCAAATCTTTCAAATACACTGTCTTGCTTGCAAAATTACCCACAATTTTGGCATAGTACTCTATCAAGCCCAAAAAAATTCTAAGTTGGTCTTTAATGGTAGGTTTAGGTGCTGTCTCAATTGCTTCTAGAATTTTGACCTTGGGTTTTACTCTTACTTTAGACACATGATACCCAAGATAATCCACCCCATCTTGAGAAATGTGTAATTTGTCCTTTTTAGTATCAGCCCACTAGATCTCAATATATTAAGAACCTGCCTTAAACTTTGATCATGCTCATGACTATCTTTCCCATAACGTAGGATATTGTGCTGAAAGTAAAGAACTCCAGATGGCCCATTAATCTCTGAAAAATTTCCGCTGCGGATGCCAATCGAAATGGCATCTGAATATTACAACATGCATCCTCAGGTATTACAAAAGATGTGAGATGTCTCGATTCCTGACATAACTCTTTCTGGTGATAGGTGGCTGACATGTCCAAAGATGTAAAAAAATACTGCTTCCGTAAGAGTTGCCAACATTTCTTTAATATTGGGCAGTGGTTCGTGATCGACCCATATAATCAGCATTCAGATCCTTCAAATCGACACACAATCTCAAGGACTAGTCTCCTTTCGCAAGCCAACACCATTGGACAAAGCCATTCTGAACCTTCAATAGGTTCAATGATACCCATGCTACACAATTTTCCATGTTCCAATTTCAGCTCATTCCATAACCCCAGAGGTACCTTGCACACTTTGGGCCTTATTACGATGTCTGACCCCCCTGCAGTCTTGGGACCGACCGACCAACCTCTTGTTGGCGGTACCGACATAACTATTACAATATACCGCACATGGTACAGTGCATACTCCGATTCCTCTATGGGAGCTTGTGTTGTGACGGTAAACCGGCCGTAGCACAAGCTCCCATAGAGAAATTGGAGTTTCTGTTAATCCCTGCACCGTGTGGGAGGCACCTCACGGTGCATGCCACACAGTCCAAGGATTAACAGGGAGGCACCATAGGTGCCCCTCCACCCCCAATCGGAGACCACAGGGAGAAGGGGGCCCTACTAAGGACCCCAAAGTTGCTTTCCCACAGTCTGACATCAGAAAGCCCGACATGGAAAGTCTGTTGGAAACCGAAATCGTAATCGCGACGGCGTAAACGCCGTCCTTAGGGATTATGGTGAGGCAACCGACTAGCCTCCGGGCTCCTTGTGCCCGTCGGAATTCAGCTGGAATGACCGGTTGGTTTCCCCTTGACCGCCTGCATTGTAGTGGCGCGGTTGGAAGTAAAACCGTCGATGTGACTCGGAAAGCCTTCGACAGTCGGAGGTTTTCCAAATCACATCATAATGAGGCCCTTTATGTACAACTGCAAAGGCATTATCTTTCAAAATAATGCTATGTTGGAACCCTTTCAGTATACTCCATTTTCCATTGAACACATCAGGATGCTCTTTTACCCACACACTTTCACCAACATGCACCTTATGCACCCTATTACAATTGTACATCTTTTTCTAGAAATGACCATGTCAGAATGATTTTTGGTCCAATACCATATCCAAATCTCCTTGTTCGTTCCGTTCCAGCAGGTTAGATCTATCTCTTGCAACATACACCAGGCCATTGGTGGAACTGACCTCAACTCCATGGTGGCATCAAATTTACCCCCAACTTCTACTTTCTTACCCCCATACACAAGTACTTTAATGTGAGATGCTTGCAACTGTACCCCTTGAAACTTCTTAAAATTCTTTATATTCATGAGTGCGAAAGGAGAGCCTGAAGCTGCCTCAAATTTAACTTCCCTCTAATTGACGACAACTGCACACTCGGGAGGTTTCTTTCTGCGAGACCCACTCATAGTAGATATATCTTCTGTTTCACTATACTCCGGCGAAGCTAACATTAATATGCAATTACCATCATCATCATCATCAGGAAAAACAGCTTCTAGTGACTTAATCATTACTGAGATGTGCTATTTTTGCCCTGATACTGATTTACACACCCGTGCAAAATGTGATTTCTTCCCGCACTTGAAACAAGTTTGGTTGACAGCACTGCAAAACGAGATTTGCTACCACAACAGAAACACAGCTTATTATTCTTTTCTCGGTAAGACTTGGTGCAGTAATTGAACATTTTCTGTGGTGCTTTTCCCTCTCTACTGTAACTGATTGTTTATTAACCTGTTTGGAAATCTGTTGAACCTCACAAAGTTTAGAGTTACTGTTAATTTTCTGTATTCATTGTTTGGAGTGTTCAATACTTCTAGTTATTGCCAATGCTGTTTCCAAACTTGGAACCTCCGTGGGTAGAAGTCTTTTATAATCTTGTCCTTAAAATCCCGATAATTACATATGGATAAAAGCGTTCCTAAAGCAGCTACAATATCGTCAATAGATCCTCCAGAAAGTTGTGAACGCTGTAAAAACTTGTGGCGCTCTAGAACCGTATTCTTTTGTGGATTAAATCTCTTATCCAGGGTCTTGATGATGGATGCATACTCATCTATTACAAAAGTTGTATATTAACCGCTTTTTTCATCGAAGTGAATGTGTCACTATGAATTGCCTCTAAATATGTCTCAAACGCTTCCTTCCGTTGTGGCCAATTGAGTGGAGGATTTCCCGGAACTGGTAAAAATGGTACAGGAGCTGCTATCCTCTCCATGAGTCAGGGCCTAGTGTGGGTGAATTGCTGCCACCAATTACATTAGTTTGTACCTATAGTGTGGAGGCTAAAGTAACCAGCTTGCAAGGTGTGCCTGTCACCATGAATGCAGGCTAATGACTACTGGTTGTCAGTATGTGATTCAAAGTATTATTCCACTTTTGAGTTAGTCTCCAAATGAAGGAAATGCGGCAATGTGTGCTTGTCACTGTAAATGCAAGCTTATTTCATATGAAATATATGTAAAAGGAAAATGGTCCTAGACACAGATTTCAAAACACGGCTAGTGATGTGAGTATTACTTTTTCACAATACACAGCTAGTCAGACTGAATCTGAACATACAAACACATGGAGATGTATTGTTAGCTTAATTCAGCTCAAAGAAGGCAACAAAAGCAAAGAACCCAACACAGCAGTCATTATAGCAAATTCTTACTGCAATTTATTTACAAATTCTTAAAAAAATTTTTGAGCAAAAGAAGAGAAGAAAGGAAAGTATGGTGCTCGAGTAGAGAAAAGTGTAAGTATAGATTTACAGTGATTCAGTGCAAAAGGGGATTATTTGTACATTGCACATATGGAGCCTACCCATTTACAATTTATATACAATATTATACAGGGGAACAAGGGGGGGGCAGGTGTAGGCTTAAAAAAACCACGGGGGGGGATCGTCGACGTTTCGACCCTGGCGCAAAACGGGAAAGTCACGACCTCTGCTGCGGGTCTTCTTCAGGACGGAGGTGGGGACAAGGGGCGGGGAAGCACCAATTGAGAGTGATAAGGTGTCGCAAATCCAGATCAGTTGGGCGATGCACCTCTCGTTGAGAAATTTGGCACTAAATAAAGGTTCAGTCAAGTGCCAATATATATATATATATAAAGGTGGAGTACGGTCTGGCCGCCCCACGTCTTGGGATCATTGTGGATATCTCAGTGCAATTAAGGAATTAATTGAACTTAACCCAGTTCCCTCATTGCCGGTAATAAGTCCTCCATGTCACCGGACTAGGCCTTTTCGAACTGAATGACTTTCGTGTATATATTGGCACTTGACTGAACCTTTATTTAGTGCCAAATTTCTCAACGAGAGGTGCATCGCCCAACTGATCTGGATTTGCGACACCTTATCACTCTCAATTGGTGCTTCCCCGCCCCTTGTCCCCACCTCCGTCCTGAAGAAGACCCGCAGCAGAGGTCGTGACTTTCCCGTTTTGCGCCAGGGTCGAAACGTCGACGATCCCCCCCGTGGTTTTTTTAAGCCTACACCTGCCCCCCCCTTGTTCCCCTGTATAATATTGTATATAAATTGTAAATGGGTAGGCTCCATATGTGCAATGTACAAATAATCCCCTTTTGCACTGAATCACTGTAAATCTATACTTACACTTTTCTCTACTCGAGCACCATACTTTCCTTTCTTCTCTTCTTTTGCTCAAAAATTTTTTTAAGAATTTGTAAATAAATTGCAGTAAGAATTTGCTATAATGACTGCTGTGTTGGGTTCTTTGCTTTTGTTGCCTTCTTTGAGCTGAATTAAGCTAACAATACATCTCCATGTGTTTGTATGTTCAGATTCAGTCTGACTAGCTGTGTATTGTGAAAAAGTAATACTCACATCACTAGCCGTGTTTTGAAATCTGTGTCTAGGACCATTTTCCTTTTACATATACAGTTACCCAGGTCCTATTGATTTCTTGGGTTTACCCCATTGTTTTCAATTATTTCATATGAAAAGCATGAAAAAAAAGGTTAAGCATTTTATTGGAACACTGATCTTGCTTCTTGGGTATGCTGCTCCAATGAATTCACGGATTCCAAAGAAAAGTAATGTGAACCCTCCCAACCTGTCACAATGGCCGCCAATGTGATGCACCCTGCACTTGTTTCTACAGCTGGTGAAGCACGTGCTACTGATAATACTCATGCTCCTGTATAGATCATCCTACAACATCAGCGACACTCTGAATTTGCTCACCTCAAATATCTGCTTTTCTATCAAAGTTTTTGAGCATAGAGTTAGCACATTGCTATCTGCACCGAGATGTTAAGGGACTTAGCGGCCGATTATGATGACGGTGGGACCGCCACCAACAGACCGTCGGTGGCGGTCCCACCGCCATTGGGATCATGTTATCCGCCCGCATGGGATAGTTGGTGGTAGGAAAGATCGACCACCACGCATCCGACGGGCTCCTTCAGTCCGCCGGTGCATCGGAGGAGAATCATATCCCTACAATGGTGGCGGTGCCTGCCAGGCACAACCATATGGATTATGATGTCCCTTTCTATGATGGGTAACCCGCCGTGAAAAGGTAGGCGGAAAGGGACTTTGGGGGCCCATAGCGGGCCCTTCTTCCCCCCTTGCACTCCGATGTGGACACTGGGGGGGCACCTATGGAGCCCCCCTACATATCCCTGCACCATGAGCAGGCACCGCATGGTGCCTGCCACATAGTGCAGGGCTGTCAGGTGTCCGTATTTTGCATTGGGGCGGATGCTGCAACCAGTTGCACCTGCTGCAATGCAAGGTATAGGCACTGTAACCGCCATGGTGGCAGTTCCATCATAATGCCTATATTGGGATCGCCAATAGCCTGTCAGAAGTCCCCATTTCCGATAGGGCAGCGGGGGGACATACGTCTGCCTGCTATCCTAATCAGCCCCAAAGTCTTTTTGCCATTTCTACAGCAAAATCTTTAAGCATAGGATTGGCACAGTGCCATCCACGCCCAGCTATACAATTACAAAAACCTTACATCACTCCAGACACAGTACTACAGCTTTGGATTGGTAAAAAACCCTCCAAGACAACCTGAAATGAATAAAAGCAACCTCTGACACGTGTTTTGCTACCATTATAGCTCTTCAGAGAGGTTTCGCTTTGTCCAGACATTAGGGCGCACCCAGTATGTCAAAACAGTACCCTCTAAGACATAGACTGCTGCATAAATTATGCAGAAAAGGAGCAGAGGACTCTGGGTAGTTCCCAAGTTTAGGTGGAGGGCAGCTTCTGTATAGAGCACCCTACAACACCGGCGTATTTTGCTATTTTGCTATTTCCATAGCAAATTCTTTAAGCATATGATTAGCACAGTGCCGTCCACGCCGAGCAGTAAAATGACAAAAGCCTGTTATCACTCCCAGTCGCTGCCCGTGGAGGGAGCTCCGGTGGGGCAGAAAGGTGGGGCGGGGGAGGGGCAGGGTCGGGGGTGCTAAAAACCAGAATATGGATAATTGGAGGTAAGTAAACAATTTAATCAATAAAACGAATTTCGTAGCGCGCACATTTTGCGATGCAGGGCACGCTCCGAAATTCGTTTTATTTATTAAATTGTTTACTTACCTCCAATTATCCATATTCCGGGTTTTAGCAACCCCACCCCCTCCCCCACCCTGCCCCTCCCCCGCCCCGCCTTTCTGCCCCACCGAAACTCTCTTCACAGGCCGTGGCTGATCACTCCAGGCACAGCATTGCTATGCTTACGTTCTTTGATAGAAAAGCAGACATTTGCGTTTCTCTTTAATCTTTTGATCATGATGAACCTTTCAATAATTCCAACATTAATCAATCAAATTCCTAGGAATAATTGTTGTCACTTTGCCCAACAATAGATACCCTGTAATTAAATCAAAACTACTTTCTATGTTATGTTGTATGTTGTTGTGTAAAGTTGATCATATTTAAATGTGAAGTTAATAATATTTAAATGGCACACATTTGGCCATTGGTACGGCTTTGCAGCCTTACCATAAGAAATTATTGTCCTTAAATTATCGTAGTCGTCTGCTGTGACAGAGCATTCACCTTTTATTTATGCAAGGATGTGTTGAGAATTTACACAGGGTTTTAACTGATTAATATGGCAAACACACAAGGCATGTAGCTGTCTGCTCAGTTCCTACTAGGACTCAAACTAGTAACGGGGTGATGTGAGTTAATGACCTTGTTGCAAACTGAAGTGCGTTTAATAAGTGACTTTAAATGCTCAACATGTGTACTGCCAGGATAGTGCCATCAACTGTGTATGTATGCACTGACATTAACAATTCCAGTAGTTACCTTTCTTGTTAAAAGTTTGTTACTTTCGTATACTTTGGAGTAATTTTCCCGATGAGGATACATCGCTTTGACCGACAACACTTCTTCTTTTGCTTCACTTATATGACTCTAAAAGAAAAATACAGCACATTTTTTAATAAGTGTAAATGCAATAAAATACAGGCGCAGGCATATGGACAGAATTACATCTCAAGCACAACCCATTCAAACGCAGAGCACAGTCACATTCCAAGGATCTTCCTTGATGTGGATATGCATGAATGATGTACGCAGCTTACCTTACCTTTATTTTATTAGAGCTACCAATGGACACAAATCTGTGGGCCACTTGCTTAACCGCTTAGGGCCACATTCCATAAATATTCTTTGTGAGTACATCGGTCTAACCAATGATCTTGGTTTGATTTTCTCAAGAAATTTCATGAGTAAAGTGTCCTTAACTTAGTGAATCTGGTACAAAGTGTTTAGGGGGTTCTAATGGGGAGTGATTGGCTGTATACAGTACCTTCCAAGCCTGCACATGTTAATAAATACACTGCGAGTATCGGTTTTAATTTTAATTGTTCAATGTAACAAGAACAGGTATAATAGAGTTGATTGTCATAAGGTGACTATGTAATGTACACGCTTGATCAAACTGGTGTCCAATATTTAAAACCAAAATGGTGCCCATTATTCAAAGGTTTGCCATTTTAATTAATTATATACTGATCCATCAGAAAGTAGGGGGTATCATACTCGGTAAAGAGGCAAGGCCCTTTCCGTGACATCAATCTAATATCTTCAAATGCTTCAGTGTTCAACTTGTTTAGCTAAAACTTGCTATCTTCATCTCTCTTTATGTTTCCCTAGATGTAAATGTATTTTTGAAGACTATATCTAAATTACTTTGATTTTAAATAAGATTTTTTTCACATTGCGTAGAACTTAGGGCCTTTTTACGAGTTTGGCAGTCCATTAAACCGCCGAACCAGTGGTGGGGGTCCACCCGCTGTATTGCGAATACGGCGGTGTGGACTGCCACCGGACCGCTGCTACCTTCGGTTTCCTTTATCCCATTGCGGTGGCACAGTGGTCAGAGGCCATGATATGCAGGTGGTGCAGCTGCTGCACCGCCAAGCATATTATGAGTTTCCTCACCGCCACAGTTTTGGTGCTCCCATTGCAGTGCCTTTCGCAGGCTCACATACGAGCCTTTTAAAGGTACAGCCGCGGGACCGGCACAGCAGGACCGCCTGACCCGGATTCATGTAGGAATCCAGCAGGCGGTCTCAGTACGGGTTTGCTGGTGTGGCTGCGGGGCGCTGGTGTGGCGGCCTACTGCCACACCATCAAACTTGTAATAAGGTCCTTAATATTTTGGTATAAAAAATGGTTCTTATGTCTCCACCTGATATTATCCTTAATGCAAATGACCTTACACTTGAATATCGTGATATTATTGCATTTACAGTGACTATTTCATGTCAGTCCCTTGATATTGGGTCGTACATTTTGGTTATTTGTTTGCAATATTATTAATTTTTAACTGCAAAGTATTTCATTAAAGAAAAATAATATTATAGTGGTGGACAATTAATAAGATATGTTCTTCAGTTGGGCTATAAATTTTGAACATTTATAAGATATGCTAATATGTCTAATTTCTATAGATAGTTTTTTCATTCCTACTTTAATAATAACAAAACCATGATGTTGTTTCATTTCTAATGTCATTATGCCCATATAAATTGGCAAATGCACTTCACAAAACATGGGTTGCACTAAGTCAGTTATGCTGAAAGGCATACGTCAGTTCTACGTAAAGATGAAGACACAGTATAATTGAATATAGTAAGAGCATAGATTGATTGTGACATAGTCTTGGAACAAAATAATTACACTGTACATTTGCCCCTTACATTGTTTTTCGCTTTATACGTTGCACTGGGAGGAGGGCATCAGTGAAGTTTTGTGTGCCAGGCTCACTCCTGGCCACACTTGACGAATTGCTCTTATCTCCCAGGCAGGAAAGGCGTGCCAGTCTATGATCTGGATAGATGAAAGCAGACAAGTGGTGTCCCTCCCAAAACATACCTGGAAGGATTCCACCTTAGGAACGAACATTACCTTCTAGAGAAATCGGCATTATGGTGGATTCCCCTCACACTTTCTCTCTAATTCACAGACACAAGAAACCTAAAATAGCATTTCATAAGGCTTCATTTTGAAGCCAAGTTGGTGCAGAATATTTTCAAGACTGTTACAGCAAATATTAGAAGAATTGTGACGAATAAAAATGAGCAGAAAGCAAACAGTATCAAAATAGGCAACATTTACTACTAAGATTTTGCTAAAGAGAATTCACACTAGGTCTGCCTTTAAGATGGGCGCAAAACATTCATGCATACTTGTTTAGTGTGTGAAGGTGGCCTGAGGCCTGCGAAGCAATGCTTTGCCTGTGCAAGCTCAGCTTGTTATCTGATAATGGCCTTAATGCTGGAGAAAATGAGCGAACTCCTTGGAATGAAGATGCACCTTGCTGTTTAAGAACTGGAAACACGGTATTTATACTGTTTCACAAGCTACCACGAGAAAGCAACCTCATGATTCTCTATGTATTGTGCACAGAAAATTATGGGAATTCTTATTTATAACAGTCCATATAGGAAACAGCTAGAAATACGCTCAACATTACACCTAGTATGAGCATGATAAAAGCATTCTGTAATATTGCAAACATTGACAGCATATTGTAATAACATAGATGAAATAAAAGCAACCAGCAAAAAGTGTCTGTGGGCCTTAGGCCATATACAAATAGTGAGCAGATTCCCTACTGTGGTTGCAGTTTTAGTAACACTTTAGTAACAGGAGAGCACCGTATTGGAAGGCCCATTCAACACAGACAACTCTCCCTCATATTTAAACAGAACGAAGTCTATCCATTAGGAAACTATTGTAGCAACTAAGAGAGGAGTTGGCCTAACGGCTAGAGCGGTCTACCTCAAATCTGGGAAACCGGGTTTGAATCTCGGCAATGGTGCTCAACATCCTGTGATTCTGAGCAAATCACTTACCGTATTTTCCGGCGTATAAGACGACCCGGCGTATAAGACGACCCCCTACTTTCATGGACAAAATGTAGGTTTCATGATATATTCGCCGTATAAGACGACCCCCACTTCCTAACGTCCTACAGTCCCCTTTCTATCTCCATGGACTGAGGAGATCATGTGGTACTGACGCTCCTCTCCTTCCGATGAGCGTAAGAATTGCGGAAGGAGAGAGAGATCAGCACACGTGGAGGAGCGCCTCGTCTGCCTGGGGGATGTGCAGCTGCAGTCCAGGTAGGGTTCACGGCGCCATTTGTTTTCTTTTAAAGCTTGCGCAGTGTTTGAGTTGCCTCTGGCTGGCGAGGGGCTGATATCGTGTTGCACAGTGCGATCAATTTATTTTCAAGACCGCCTACGTTCTTTGTTCTGTGCTGGAGTTCCCGCGCCATTTGTTTTCTTTTAAAGCTTGCGCAGTGTTTGAGTTGCCTCTGGCTGGCGAGGGGCTGATATCGTGTTGCACAGTGCGATCAATTTATTTTCAAGACCGCCTACGTTCTTTGTTCTGTGCTGGAGTTCCCTAAGCGGCACCCATTTCAATTGAGACGCGGTCTGACACCTTCGGGTGAAGTCCGCGCTATGTGAAATAAACCGCCAATTTTTGTATCCGGCGTATAAGACGACCCCCGACTTCCCAGAAAATTTTAAGGGGTTAAAAGGTCGTCTTATACGCCGGAAAATACGGTAATCTCCCTGTGCCTAACAAAAATGAATGTGTCATCATGTAACGCAACTGGTGCTATGTAAAGCACTCTGATACCCGATACTTCGGGTCCCGTTCACGCTATATAAAACTCTGTATAAAAAATTTAAAGAAAAATAATATGACAACACCCTCTCATAGAAAATAATAGAGGTAGAGACTTAAAATAAAACCTTATAGGAAATAATATTGAATTAAATTGAATTATCTAAAATAGCTAAACATGCAAATAAATATAATTTAAATATAAAAAGAAAATGCATATATTATTTAAATATAAAATATTTTAACAAGCCTTTTTGAATTTATAAATGAATGTAGCATTATGTGTTATTACAATATAATGAAATTACTTTTAATTAATTCTATAAATCACTTTAAATAATTATAACTAAGGCTCCCAGATTTCCGTTTTTCCTGCTTTTTACAGATAAATACAGACAGAAAACTTATGGGCACATGCATCAACCTATTTAGGAAGTGCAAACGGTGTGAATCGGTAAATTCGGCCGTTTGCGCTTCCTAAATACGCTTTTGGGATGCATGAAACAATTTTTCAAAATTTGCTTTTTTTTGCATTTCCTAAAAATGCGAATGCATTTAAGGAATCACATTTGTGCGATTCCTTAAATGCAATGCATACATTTTTTTAAAAATGCAAATTTTGAAATAGGAAGTGCAAATGAACACGAGGTTGACCCTCGTGTTAATTTGCGAAATTCTTTAAAAAAGCACAAAAATGCATTTTGGAAAGTGTCGTGTTACAGACACACATGTCCTTAGAACATGTGTGTGTGAAACATGCACTTTAAAGTACATTTCAGGGGTGCAGGGGGGGTCCTTTGGACCCCCCTCTGGACCCTTGCAATGCATCAACAAATTGCGAATTCCAAAAAATAGAAATGCAAAACGGCATTGATTCCTATGGGTCTCTAGGCCCATAGGAATCAATGTAATGCCATTCCTTAATTGCTATTCGCAATTAAACCATTCTATGCTCATGACGGAGCCGCTCCGTCATGAGCCTCGGTTGAGCTGTGCTCATGACGGAGCGGTTCCGTCATGGCCCGCTCGACGCGAATTTCGCGCCTGCGCTGAGCGTTCCATTGAGCGGGCGCGTTCGTGACGGAACTGCTCCGTCACGAGCACAGCTCAACCGCGGCTCGTGACGGAGCGGCTCCATCATGAGCATGCGAGCGCCGCTTGGCCCCCCCGCCCCCTTAGCGCTGCGGCGGAATTCCCGCCGCAGCGAAGGGGTTAAGGAATCACAAATTCCGAAAATTAAGAAATCCTAAAAAAATGTAGGATTTCTTGATGCATAGGATTTTGCAATTCCTAAACTGCGATTCCTTAATTTTCGCAATTTAGGAAATGCAAATTTCTACAATGATGCATGTGCTCGAATGTTTCCTGTCTGTATTAATTTGTAAAAGCTGCAAATACTGAAATTGTGCTTTTTGTGAGAGACTCTTCATGCTGTTTAGGCAAAAAGCTAAGCAAATAGGCAGCATGGGGAGGTAAAAAACAGGATGAGATTTCCTTAAATATAGGCATAGTTTAACATATATTTGCAGTATAGCGCTAATATATAACTGTGGGTGTTGTGTTTTGTTATATGTGGGTGCTTAATTTGCTAAAAGATGACAGGAATCAACATATGAGTGTCCGTCTAAGAGTTAAATAAATGTGGATATATACCATTTTACGATTCTATTTATTCGCGAAACACAAAATAACTATGAATAAATACCAATAAGATGGGCAAAAAATAAATATGGATAAATACAGACAGAAACGTTAAAAAATAAATACTGTAAAACCGGGAGCCCTAATTATATTTGGTAATGCATATTTTTTTTTTATTTAGGTGGGAATTAATGTTTTTATTTGAAATAAGTTTCATTTTATTTTATATCGTTCAAGATTTATTTTGAAATTAAGTTAATAGTGTTGTAGCATTTCTTTACTTTGTTCTGCATTCAAAATCTATATATAAAATACATTTACATTAACATTTAAACTAAAAATATTATATGTGCATGTAAAAGTAGTAGGCATTTAACAAAAAAATCTTATGCAGTCCTGTTCCTTTAAAACAAAAAAAATTACTTCATTAAAATGCAATCATAGGCATAGTGGTCTGCTGACCCCAGAAGGCCTCCAAACTTGTGAAGGCATCCAATCCTAGTGAGTTGCAACTTGTGACCTACCTCATTAATATTGATGAGGGAGATTGGATTGTGAACCAACCAATCTTTTTCCATTCTAAAAAAGTTGGTGAGCAATTTCTTTTTGTGTTGAAATTTTTTATTAGAAATTTTGAGACAATAGTACAAATGCCAAATTAAAGCAAAATAACATCTTTGATAAATAAAAATATTATCAATGAGGTAAAGTATTACACAAAATATAATAAATATGAGGACGTAGCGATATCATATATTCCATAATCCTAAAGAGATTAGTAATGAGAAAAGTGCAAAATAAGTACATTATAGAAGAAGAATAAAGGAAAGGAAAAGAGAAGAGAAATGAAGAAAAGAAAGAATAAGGAAAAGGAAGAGAAAAAAAGATAAGGAATAAATAAGGAAGGAAACAGCAATACGAGTAGGTATGAAAAGAAGTAAGGGGAAAAGAATGTAAAGCTGAACAATACGAGGAAGAGAACCTAAAAGAATAGAATTAGGAAGGTAGAACAATCAGAGGAGAAGGAGGAGTGGAAACAGGGTCGCTATGCACAGTGGCTTCCAGAAAAGGGGACCACACCTGGAGAAAAATGGAAGCTTGATTCTGCAAATTATAAATTGTACGTTCATGTAGAGCTGTCTGCAACATCGCCACCAACCACTCCTCCTGCGAAGGAGGCAGAGGAGATATCCAGTACCGCAGTATACAGATTTTGGCCGTGGCCAAAGCGGTATGAAGAAGACGAGTTTGTGGTCTAGAAAGCTTCAGAAGGCTACGAAAATCATGAAAAATAATATTTAGAGAAGTAAGGGACAGAGGAAGTGACATGGCATTGGCTAACGTCTTCCGTACAAAAAGCCAAAAGGGAGTTGTACGAGGACATTCACAGATAACATGCGTAATATCACATCCAGAAGCTGAGCACCTCCAACACAAAGTATGTGATAATAACTTAGCATGATGCAATTTAACTGGAGACCAATGCCATTCATGTACAATTTTAAAAATGCAAAATTTAAGACAGGCTTCTCGAACTCCCTTATGTAATCCTTCCAATAGTTGATCCCATTGAGTATTGGAATATACAACTGATAAACGAGATTGCCATCTCAACTGGAGAGCTTGCGAGAGAGGCTGCGAAAACAGAGGATGTAAAAAAGTTTTATAAAGACCAGAAGTCATACCTTTAAGATTCCCCCATAACTGAAGGTAGGACAAAATAGGAGATACAGATATCAAGTCAGGCGGAGGGCCTAAATGTTTTGTGAGAGCTTGTTGAAGTTGAGTGTATTTACAGGATTGTGTGGATGGTAGATGACATTCTTCACAGAGTTGAGAAAAGGATTTAAAAGCGTTATTGTGAAACAATTGATCTATAGTTTGAATACCTGCCTCCTGCCATACAGGCCAAGACAAAGTGCGACCCCCAACACGAACAGCAGAATTAAGCCATAAAGGAGCTTTGATATGGATACGCGAATTAGATTTAAGTATACAATGACCTCTCTGCCAGGATTTATACATTGCGGATAAAATAGGGTTTTTAGGATTAGAAGAACTGACCCCTTTGCCATATAGAAGGGACAAACCAAGACCAGAAGCTAATAAGTGACATTCAAGGGGTAACCATTGAGATATGTCTTTAGCTTTAGGTAGAAAAAAACAAGTTGCGAAAGATGAAGAGCAAGTGAGTAATGCTCGATAAAAGGGAGACCCAAACCCCCTTGTAACTGATGAGATTTTAATTTTGCAAAGGTAAGACATGGTTTAGCCGTGCCTCAAACAAAAAGTTTTATTTTGGAGTCAATGGATCTCAGAGTGGTCAAGGGGATGTGTAAGGGAAGCATACCTAAGACATAATGAAATCAAGGAAGAGTAACCATCTTGACCGCCTGGACCCGCCCCCATAAGGATAGACCCAAAGCCTTCCATTTATCAAAGTCTCTTTGCATTTGCGCGATTAAAGGAGTCAAATTGTCCGTAACTATATTGTCCAACCCTCTATTAATTAAGATTCCTAAATACTTAAGCCGGGATGGTTGCCAATGGAAAGGGAAACCCGAAATCACCGCTTTTGTAGTACCAATGGACATGGGTAATGCTTCACTTTTATCCCAATTTATCTTGTAACCAGAAAAGGAAGAGAAATCATTAATAATGCGGAGGAGAACAGGAAGAGAGCGGGGAAGATCGGTGAGTGTGAGGAGAATATCATCCGTGTATAAATAAATTTTAGAGTGACCAATTGGAAGGGGGACACCTACCACAGCAGTAGATTGTCGTATCGCAGCAGCTAAAGGTTCCATAGCAAGAAGGAAAAGAAGAGGGGAAAGTGGACAACCTTGACGAGTACCATGTCTAATTGGAAATGGGGTAGATAGGAAACAGCTGCAATTGACCTGAGCCGATGGGTCATCATAAAGCAGTCCCACTTTATCTATAAACTGATCGCCCAGCCCAAACCTTTGCATGACAGTAAAAAGGTATTCCCACTCAATGCGATCAAATGCTTTTTCAGCATCCAAAGAAAGAAGAGCGTATCGTCAGTAAGATGTTTAGCTGACCATAAAGTATGAGATAACGTGCCTAAATGGTTCTGAGATGACCTACCCGGAACAAAACCTACCTGCGAATTATGAATTAAAGAAGGTAAAACTTTACGAAGACGTGATGCAAGAATGCTAGCAAGTATCTTAACATCAGATTTTAAAAGAGATATGGGCCTATAACTACTGCATAACAGAGGATCCTTACCAGGTTTCGATCAGACAGCTATAACGGCCTTGTTGGAAAGAGGACCGAAAGAAGACTCCTCCACTGCCTCCCCAAATGTCACATGTAAAGTGTCAATCATACTCTGACCAGTTCATTTAAAAAATTCAGGAGGAAAACCATCATCTCCCGGGGCTTTGTGATAGGGCAAGGCAGCTATAGCTGAAGAAATTTCCTCTTTGGTAATAACACCATCCAGTAGGGCTCTACCTTCATCAGAGAGTTTTGGGAGACGGACTTCATCTAGAAATTTAGACATCGCAAGTGCCTCTATATGAGTACTTGGAGAGTAAAGAGATCTATAGAATGAAGCGAATTCCTTAACTATTTCCTGTGGTCGAGTAAGAACATCACCACCACTTCATTTAATTGCTGGGATTGACATAGGGGCCTCCCTCTGTCTCAATTGCGCAGCTAATAACCGACCAGCCTTTTCCCCCTGTTCACAATGACGTCCTTTCATCTTCTGCAAAGCGTATTCGGCTTTAGAAGTAAAGAGACTATTGAGAGACATTCGCGCTTGCTCCAGTAATTTACGAGCCTGAAGAGTTGGATTTGAGATATATGATTGAGAAAGTTGGCGAATGTCGTCTTCCAAAGCAGTCTGTTTAGCTGCGTTTTCCTTATTGCGAAAAGCAGCTTCCCGCATGAGTTGACCCCTAATTGTCACCTTGGCCGCTGCCCAAATCATTCTCTTAGAAGAGACTGAGGTATCATTAAGAGCAAGGTTTTCTTGGAGATGCGATTGTAAAAGGAGTTTACCTGCTGGAGCTCTGTATCTGGCTGTATTCAAGCGCCATGGTTTACGACCTGGTTTGGAGAGACCCAAATCAAGAGATAAGCGAACAGGGAAATGATCAGATATGGCTGCTTCCAAGATCTGAGACTGTGTAACCAATTGGACTGCCTGTTGCGAAAGAAGAAAATAATCGAGACGCGAGAATGTACTGTGCGTAGAGGAAAAAAACGTATATTCTTTGTCCTGAGGGTGGCTCAGCCTCCAATGATCAACTAGACCAGTATCAACAAGAATATCCCGTAAAATGGCTCTATCTGGAGCATTAACGGTGTCAAAACAACCTGTTCTATCCAGAGCAGGATCTGGTGCCAGATTCCAGTCTCCTCCAATGAGAAACTGGGAGGCATTGATTTCCGTGAAAAGGCGGTTGAGACGGGGAAAGAACTGTTTTTTTGGAGCCTAATGGAGCATAAATAGAACCAAGGCAAATAAAAGAGTTCCCAATTTTCAACTTGACAAACACATAACGACCTTCCGGGTCAGACCAAGTTTTGAGAATTGTAAAGGGAAGTGACTTTCGAAAAAGTATGGCTACCCCACACTTGCGAACAGGATTAGGGTTGGTGGGATCACGCTTGGAGACACTACTATGAATCACTTTACCGACCCAATCTCTACGGAGTTTGCTGGATTCAATATCATCTAAGTGCGGTTCCTGCAATAAAGCAACATCCACATGTTTGGAACGCAAGTATGTTAGGACTTTTTTACACTTGATATAATGAGTGAGGCCATGAACATTCCAGGAAATCACTGATAGCGAATTAGGAGCAGACATGATAAGAGAAGTCAAGAGGTAGATAAACAGGGAAAGGAAGAAATTGGCAGAAGATAGAGAAGAAAAATGTTACTCTGGGAAGCAAGAGACAAAGTGTGTCAAAGAAGAAGAAAACTAATAAAATGAAAGAGAAGAAAAGAAAGAAAAGAAAAAAGGAAAGAGAAAAGGAAAAGAGAATACAGGAGTAGTTTAAGAAAGCAAAGTGAGTATCTGAGAAAGACAAAGCAGGTAGAATTATAAGAAAAACAAGTATGAAAAATGGAGAAAAAATAAGATAAGAAAAGAGAACCTAGACTGTTATCTACGGGTCTGGGCGCACTGAAAGCAGCGCCAAGGGGTAACCGGACCCCCTGCGAGGAGAGAAGAGGGATCTGAAGAGCAAAGGATAATATGGAATATACGAGACACAATAGAACAGGATAACGTTATCAAAAAATGTGCGAAAACATGAAATAGCATTATAAAAGACAACCAATGAATAAGGAGAATGATTAAATGCGTGGTGAAATTACCATACAATAAATAATAACTTGATTAGAAAAGGAAAAGAAAATTAAAGGAAGCAAAGTAAATGAAGGAACCCCCATAATATGCAATAAAAGAAACGGATGAGGTATAGTTAATGAAACATAGAAAATAATAGATGGAAAGGAGCAGAGCCAATAATGCCAAATAGAGAAAAGAGAAAGATGTAGTAAACAAAAGAATAAAAGTACATATAAGGAAACATGGGAGTATAAGTAGAGACAGTGTAGATTAAATGAGTAGAACAATATAATAAAAATACATTATGTCAAAAACAGAGTATCTGATGAAGCAAGTGAACAGTGTGAAGCTGGATCACAGTAACCACAACATGAAAAGGAAATGAACAAGAAGAGAGCCCCGCATGTAATAGGTAATACACATGCAGCATATAATGAGGAAGGCCCAAAATGCATACATATTCCTAAAACGCCAATTAAGAAATACTAAATGTTTGAAAACTCACAAGGTAACAAGAAGATATAGAGCACAAAGTAAAACAGAATGCCACAGTGCTCATAGTTTCTAATACTAAAAATCTGCAGGCAACTAAGTAAACAGTTAAAGCATCACAAATAACAGGAATTATCCTAATCTAGAAAATAGCAAAAATACAATAAAGCAGAAAAATCAGTCAGCATCTGAAGGCTGCTTGAGAGGAGACCTAGATTTGTCCCTTTGTGGCATGTTAGTAAGGGAGGAAACTGAATGCAGTGCTGAGGCCTTATCATCCTGAGAACGAGGCAGATGTGTAATATCTCTGCCATGTTGCCTAGGATCATTAGAGAATTTCAAAGGAGACGCTGGAAGACTTGCAGATGACGCCTTGGACTGAGAAGTCTGAGCACAGGAGGAAGATTGGGTGTCCATATCATCAGACATGAGGGTATCCAAAAATTGCTGAAGAAGAGCAGGATCATAGAAGTCTTTGGATTCTCCATTCCTGGTTATACGAAACCGTGCGGGTTCGAATAATCCATACTTAAGGGGTCATTACGATCGCGGACGGACTTGAGTCCGTCCGCGACCCCAGAGCATGAGGGAACGTCCGCATGGGCTGCGGCGTTCCCTCTGTGCAGATTAGGATGTGACCGCCAGGGTGGCGGTCACATCCTCTATTTTTAACATTGCGGCGGGTGGAGCTTCAAGCTGCACCCGCAGCAATGTTAAAAATGCATGCACAGCATTTGCGTGCACAAAGCGGCAGGCACCGCGCGGTGCCTGCTGCATTGTGCACGCAAATGCAGGGGGTACCTATGGTACCCCCCATGTGCACCCCCCACCCCCCACTACACCTAGGGGGCCCGCAACGGGCCCCCGCAGTGCAGTTACACATGCTTTTCCACGGCGGAAAAGCCGCCGCGGAAAAGCATGTTCCCAAGCACATCCTAATCTGGCTGACGGTGTCTGAGAGACACCGTCACCATTTTAGTGCTTTTCCGCCGCGGTTGTAAGCCAGCCGCGGCGGAAAAGCTGCGGACCTAAACCATGACCCACCAGCCATCCTAATGTGGCGGTGGGTCCTGGTGGGTCCGCAGAGGATTTTCCGCATCCTCCGGGCCGGCGGTGGCTTCCGCCGGCCCGGGGGATGCGGAAAATCCTCCATCGTAATGACCCCCATAATGTCCATTCAGCGCAGCTGAGGCCGGAGAGAGAGGAACGCCTTCCGTCTTTCATTAGTCTCTTTGGAGAAGTCCGCCGCCATATGGATAGTATGACCTTGAAATAAGAAGGAAACACGTGAACGAGCCATTGACAAGATCTGTTGAGTGTGCTCATGTCGAAAAAAGCAAGCAATAATTGGTCTAGGTTGGGCAGAAGCACCAGAACGTGGAGGGCCCAGTCTATGAGCACGTTGTATTTCGAGAGGAGGAGTAAAAGAAATACCAGTCAGCACAGGAAGAGTCTCATATAGAAAAAGCTTCATGTCTTGCTTTTCAATGTTTTCCGGAAATCCAAAAAATCGAATATTGTCTCTACGACTACGATCCTCCAAATCAATAATTTTACTATGTAAAAATAAAAGATCTTGATCTGAGCCTTGGACAGTATCCAGTCGAGTTTCCATATCCGATATCTTAGAGTCAATAGCATCAATCCGTGTGTGAAAGGTAGTAAGTTCAGCACGAATAGACTTAGTATCTGTAGCCAAAGATGTCATGGTAATGTCCAACCCCTCCAATCTGCGATTAACACCAGATAGGTCTAGCAGGATACGTTGCATAGTATCTGACAAAGACTTGTCACTCTGAGATGACGCAGATTGCGATTAGGGGAGTGATGCGGAGCCATTTCCTTTCACTGGTGAGTTAGAATTTTGTTTCACCACTTCAGTAAAAAGTGGTGGTTTGGGACCACGACCCACATTTCTATTATTGGACATTGTAGCGCACGGTTGTAGAGATGTTCTACAAAAACGAATTGATAAGGTATTGGAATGTGAAGCAATGATGAAACCAAGGGTACATCAAATTATCAAATGCAAAAAAGGATATGCAATAAGGAGTAGTTTCTGTCCTGTAACTCCAGTTCTGTAGTAGGGGTATCTCTGTTATAGTCATAATCTAGTGAATAGTCCCGCCCATGTGCGTGGACCCCGGCAATCAAAAATAATCTCTTAAGTTGTCAAAATAATGCAGGAACTGCAAAGACACTTAAGAGAGAATTTAAAGACAAATAATGCAGCCTATATCCACAGGCTACAATGTCCAGTACTTCAACTAGAAATTCCACCAAAAAACACCACACACAACACAGCCTGCCAGTTTCTACCATAGAGAAACTTGCCTCCCCCAGTCAAAGACTCTGGAATGATAGAGAGGAAGGTAGGGACAGACAAGCCCCATAGGCTGCCATTATGTGGCTTAAATAGGATACTGTGCCTTTAAGAGAACTTTCCAGAACTTCTCCCAGTATCCCAGAATGCGTAGCAGGTCCCTCTACTTTCAGTTCTTTTTGAAGGCGAAGCACGCCAGACCTGTCGCATTCTTTACCTGATGAAATATCTCCACCGGGGAGGAGGGCGGGCGCTTATGACTATAACAGAGATACCCCTACTACAGAACTGGAGTTACAGGACAGAAACTACTCCTTCTGTAGTAGGGGATCTCTGTGTATAGTCATAATCTAGTGAATAGAATGGCAAGCCCATCCCCACACCAAGCGGCGGTGGAGAATAAACACATAACGCCACTACTGTGCGAACAAATTCCGCAGCGAAGCCTGCCCAACCTGAGCGTCTGCCCTGGCGTCAGTATCCAGGCAGTACTGCTTAGCAAAGGTATGAACCGACTTCCAAGAGGCTGCCTTGCAGATTTCAGCAATCGGCACGTTACGGAGCAGAGCCGTCGTGGCAGCTTTGCCCCTGGTGGAATGAGCCTTAGGCTTACCTCCTAAGGTCTTATTAGCCTTTTGGTAACACAATTGTATGCAGGACACAATCCACCTAGAGATGGACTGCTTAGAGGTCGCAAGACCCGTCCTGACCGATCCATAATTGATGAACAACTGGTCAGACCTACGAATATCTTTGGTTTTATCCAGATAAAATTTCAACACCCTCCTAACATCCAGGGAATGGAGAGACCTCTCCGCTGGGGATGAAGGGTTCTGAAAAAACGTAGGCAAAGTTATAGTCTGGTTGACATGAAAATCAGAAATAACCTTGGGAAGAAATTTAGGGTGAGTACGCATAACAACCTTAGCAGCATGAAATACAGTATAAGGTTCATTACAACACAACGCCTGAATTTCACTCACCCTGCGGGCCGATGTAATGGCCACGAGGAACGCCGCCTTCCAGGACAGGTGCTGCAACAAAGCCTTATGAATAGGTTCAAAAGGCTCCTTCATCAATCTGGACAGCACCACATTCAATTCCCATGAAGGCGAAGGAAGCCTGACAGGAGGGAATACTTTCTTCAATCCTTCCAGAAAATCTTTGATCACAGGGATCTGGAAAAAGGAAGTCTGTGAAGGGCATTTCCTGTAGGCAGTCAATGCAGCCAGATGAACCTTAATGGAATGCACATTAAGGCCAGACTGCGCCAAATTTAAAAGGTAAGGAAGGATGACATCTTCCTTACAGGTGGTAGTATCATGATTCTTAGACTGGCACCAGATACAAAACCTCTTCCACTTGTAAGCATATGAAGTCCGAGTGGAAGGTCTCTTAGACTCCTTCAGTATGTCCATGCAATCATCGGGCAGATTCAGATGGCCATATTGCAATATCTCAGGAGCCATGCTCAAAGACGAGAGGTTGGGGTGTAACATCCGTCCGCCGAACTTCGTGAGAAGGTCCGGCCTGCACGGCAACCGAATGTGAGGAAGGAGAGAACCACCACTGCCTGGGCCACTCCGGGGCTGTGGTTCTTGGCGTTCTGAACCTGTGTTTTAAATGTCATGATTCTGTTATGAATTTGGTATCAGTGAACCGCAAATAATGAATGCGTTATTCATGAGTATTTTCGTCATGTTACACCAATGGATTCACTGTGCATTTGAAGGTTTTGCATTGAACACTTGGGTTTCATCTTGTAAATAGCAGCCATGTTATTCGTTGCCCTTACAGTAGGCTCTCCCCATGGCAGAGTAAGCATTTAAAGGACATAACCTTAGCATGGGTTTGTGCTGACTTCTGCATGACCTGACGACAGCTGACCCTGTTGCTTGAGGCTAACCTCCCAAGCCAGTTCCTTGTTCAGCAGCTGGCGCAATAAAGTTCAAAGAGCAGGACATGTCCGATCTTTTATGGCACCATTCCCACCACTTATATCTCCGTCCCATCTGTTGCTGCCTTTCCTTTAAAGACATGTTCATCGATCTGGTTGAAGGTTTTATGGTGGGTTTGTCCGGCCTGATGGAACAGGAAACCAAGCATGTGTGCAATTCTTTTCTTAGCCTGGACTTATCCTGAAAGTGGTGCTTTGTGTGCACGTCCTGGGAGTGACTAATAATAATATGGAATGTGTGTGCCTAGAGCACAATTTTCTGTATAAAAGGCCTGTGCGAAGGCCATGCAGCAGACTCTCTCATCCAGTTGCTTTAAGAGTGGCTGGGCGACGGAGCCTCACAATTAATGATAATAAAGATGTCTTTTCATATTTCAGATTCTGTGTTGATTTCTTTGCCACTCTTGAATGGACTACTTATTGGTAAGACCCCTGAGAAGGAGTATTGTAAATATTTGGTTCTTCAGTTGGCGCAACCAACAGGGGCATCATCATGGAAGTGAATACCTGGAGGAGAGTTTTTCAGAGAAAAGAACTATGCTGGGGAAGGCAAGACAGGAATCTACTAAAAGAGGTACTCTGTGCACGGAGGTTCTGGGGGATTCTCTGTCTTTGCGGCCTGGCATATTTTTGATTTTTCTGACTTAAAACTCTCCAAAAGATGTCACTCCTGACTGAGCAACCCTTTTTGGCGCAAGTTTTTTTAAAGAGACTGTTAGTGCAGTTAGAAATTGGCAGTTAGAATTTGGACATCTATTTCTTTGATACAGCTGTGATAAGTATTTAAGTGGGTCGCTCCCAGAGTCCTTAGTAGTTGACACTTTGCTGGTGCTTTTGTCGTATGCACCTTTGCGAGTGTTTTTGTTGTTGACGCTTTGCTAGTGTTTTTGTCGGTGACACTTTGCTAGTGTTTTTGTTGTTGCATGGTTCCATTGCATTTGTGGTTCTTAGTACTTGATTCTTTGTTGTGTTATTTGACGCCTGCAGACGCCAAAAACCGAGGGTATTTGTTCTTTGCAGGGACTTGGTAAATCCCGTAACCCTTGAAGTTTGATGCTGGATTAGTGAGCTATAAGATGCCTGATCTTAGCGAATTTGAAGCTTTGTATTGGCCAACTTTGTATACGTTTGAATTAGCCGGTTTATCTAAATAGGTTAGATTTACAAACATATTTCTTCCTTGGTGATTTTGTATTCGCAGGGAATTAAAATATGTAATAATACATAATAAGGATGCTTTACTCTGTATAATTTTATGAATGGATATGCAGAACGATTTTTGGTGTTCTGCCAGCTGCAGCTAGTGAATTGAGTGTATTTTTGGTTTTTACACTGTTGAGCAGTCTTTCTTGTAAATATGACTTACAGCTACGTATAGTCCGGACTGTCCTGTTTTTGTCCTGAGTGTTGATTTGTGGGTTTAAATGTATGTTTGAATGCGTGGTTAAAATGTGTGTTTACATGTCTATTTTGTTTGTGAGTTTTGTTGTACATTGCGACGACGCGATTTACAAGAAATGGTTGGAGAGCGCTGCATTGTGTGTCCTAAATGTTTTCAACACTTTCTGTTTATGTCTGAAATGTGCTCAATGTGTGTGGTTCACATTTAATGGATTTAAATAAGGCCCCAGCCAAGAACGAAATTACATGTTTTTGCAGAAATAAATACATTTACAGCGTTTTTCACTTAAATGCACTGTATTAAATGTTCACAGGCAAAACGTTTTTAGCTGCAATATATTTGATAGGAATGTTTTTTTCAGCCAGCATTTTTTGTAGTTAAACACGGGTGGAATTTTGCATGATGGCCCTTTTACATTAAAGAGGCCCTAGAAAGTGACGCAGAAAGTGACGCAGAATTTGACGCTTTTTTTAAATTAGGCATATGCACTCAGGTTTGTGAGTTAATGCATCTCAATAAGAGGCAAGGGATGTAGCGGACTCTTATATGTAAAAACAATCACAAACAGAAATAATTGGGTTTTATTAGAAGACAAAAATTATTAATTATGGAAAAATAATTCATAAAAATTAGTGCTACCAAAATCGTTTTTTAATATTCATAAAGCGTAACACTCATGCTATGACCTCTTAGCATTAAAATGTGATTTGCGTTATGTTGCATCACTCAAATGACAAGAATTCATTTGTATAAATTCGCTTGCCATAGGCGCAGGCAAGCTCATTTTTATAACATATAAATTATTATTTTCAGATACCTGACTCTTGGATTATGTAATAGACTTTCTAGTAATCCATATTCTGCAAGAAAATTGTAAAATATTCATTTTGTAATGCCCAAAATAAGAAAGTCGATTTTGAGTAAATTCACTGTTTAAACTGCATTTTTGCTTTCCTTAAAGTGTCTCAGTCTTAAGCAAATGCATGCATTTAGGTTTTGACATAAGGTTGTGCTTTCTTGTGATTCAGTGGGTTAATGTGCCAGTACACAGGCTTGTTTTAATATCAGGATTGGAGGTTCTACTTTCAAGCTAGGCCTACGGACAGTTTGCTTATTTAACGCTGATGAAGTGTGTGCCATAGGATTGCAACAAGTAAATTACTCTAAAAAAACTGGTCTGTGTGTCTTTAGCTTTTGAGACAAATTGACAGTGAATGTAGTCTAATAATATGGGAATAGTGATCATTTTAGCGCCTAAAAAGAGAAATTATTTTTTTTAAAATAGCTTGAATTATTGTTGATTAGATCCAGCCTACTGGCTTTGTCAGCTCCACCGTGGCAGAAGCTGGGGGCTGGGAGAATCTGCAACAGCTGGCTCAGCGCGCTCGCTGAGATGTTCTCTTTTAAGTGTTTCCCCATAAATTATGGAGAAGGCCCCTCAAGTGTTGCCATTTACAGCCTTTTTAATTAGGCCTTTGTTTCCGAGGAATGCAGAATGACCTCTCTGCACGGGCTGCTAAGGGTGAGGTTTCTGGTTTCTGGTTTCACCGTGGTAACATGAAAGACCTTGATTTAAACGGGGAGATGAAAAGGGGTTTCTTTAAACATCGTGTTAAATGCTTGGCAGGACTGCTACAATGTTTGCTAGCTGTGTTTTATTTTACAGAAAACGAAATGATGCATCCAGTGTTAGATAAAAATAACATGCAGCCTTTTTCACACAATTTTGAAGGTTATAGGTTACAGGCTTACGTTCAATACAGATTTGCTCATTAACAGTTAAGTAATAAACAGTTATTTTTTGTGTATGGTACAATGTTTTTGTGTTGTGTATTTTTCTGTTTTTGCCAACAGATTTTTCATGGATTGTTCTTAAGAAGGGAAGACACGTGAGTTTGGCTAATTGACAAAAGATGTGTTTTTGCGTCATTTCTTTAACGGAAAAAAAATGTACATGTTTCTGTTTGAGGTATTTACAGCTGTCATGACATATTATATTTGACAATAGGCCGACAACTGCGTTGTGCTCAATGTCAAAATGAGGGTGTAGAGTTTGTATGGAGTTTGGACCTGACAATTTAGACAGGCCCAAATATTGGGTTTTTGACTGCAGGTTTAAAGTGCATAAAATACACATGCCATGGTGCTGCATTTTTGTATGTTTGTTCATGTTGTTACCATCACAAGTTCTCCTGTATTGGATGAATTTGGTATAATGATAAATTTCACAGATATGGTTTGCATACTGTGAGGAAGGATGGCAGCACTTTTACCAGTGCATGCCTACCTTTGGCTATACATTTGGCTGTATTGAAAATAAATAACTAAACAAATATAACAGGTTCAAAGTGTATCACCTGATGTTACGTACTGCACATTCCCTTAAAGGAATAGGCAGCCCTAAATTGTTATGTATCCTTGATTGGACCTAAGGATAGAATTATAGATCTGTGACTCACGGTGATCTAATTTTTATATTGCGTTATTTGATTATGTTTTGTTTCCCAAATAGCATATGGCTTTGTCCCCTTGAAAGGAAGCCAGGTTTAATTTTTTTTTTCCTCTCCCTGAAGAGAGAACAGGAACATAGAATTAGAATTTGTGTAACTTTGGTCTTTTGTGTATTCCCCGTTCTCTTGGTGCTGTGTTACATGCCTGAGGCACCCAAGCACACTCTTGTTCTTCCTATAGATTTTTCTTTTGTTGTTCCGCCCCTGACCAATGCCCCTGACCAATGTCGCATTATGCTTAGTTATTAGGCATTTTAGTTGTGTCCTAATTCCATTTCCCCTTTTCCCATATTCCTTTCACCAGTCAGCCCATTTATCATTATGGGTGTATTGTTTATGTGTACACTTCTAGACCGTAGTTATGTATTAGGGACCCCCATGTTATGTAAAATGTTTTTTCCCCCCCATGTTATGTAAAATGTTTTTTCCCCCCCATGTTATGTAAAATGTTTTTTTCAGACTGACTGTCAAGGTAGTGATAGGCTGGTTCCAATGTCTATTTTTAATTTTTCAGCTTTCTTGCTGCTTTAATTTTTGGTGGGATTAGATGTGTTCTAAACATGCAAATACCAGGACTTTCTAGTGTTTGTTCTTTGTCTTCACATTTGATCATTAGCCTTTTATATTGCATAGTGCACTTAATGCACATTTTTAAAGGGACTTTTCTTCATGTCTTTGATAATGTGAATGATGTTATCTTTCTATTCGAGATGTTCTAGATAAGGAATTTAGGAACACCTAGGCTTAGTCATTGAGGGAACACATGTATTTACCCCATTAGACAATGCCACTATGTGAGGAAATTCATTTTGATAGAATTCCTGTGTAGCTATAGATGACAGAGAATAATGAAAAGAACATACCTGAAGATTCTAAAGATACTGTTTTGCCCTTTTGCCTTTGCTCTTGTATTTTATGCTCATGGCACATTGTCACTCCCATGCAGATTGTAGGTCACCTGCTTGCCAGTCCTTTTGTTAAAACACATGAACTGCTTTTTGTGCTTGATTTGAAGGAAACTAACAATTGTGTTACATATTCTGCATCACTAGGGTCCTGCTAAGATCTTCCAGAGTTAAAGGAAGAGTGATTCCCTGCAGACCTGTGATCAACATTAAGCTCACACCCCATCAGTGACCGCTCTAAGATGAACAGATGTCCTGGCTCTACACTTCTTGCAAACAAGGAAGTCGCGAAGCGGGACAACGATCATCAGCGCGACATCAGTGGTACCTCCAAAGCAAGGCAGTTGATTTGCGAAAGGCGTTGCAGAAGAAAGGAGGAGCTGATTCGTTTATTTGTTGTTTGGGCTCTGTACCTGTTATGTGCTGGTAAACCTCTGTCAGTGTACATTCCCTTGAGCCATTGGCCCGAGTTTTGGCCACCTTCACACTTTTGCTTTGCACCAGTGGAATGGCAGTGCACCCAAGGATCCACGTTTGGAAAAAGGCACTACATTCTGGTGCCCAGGAGAGAGCAGCTTGAACGTCCTCTGACACTAAATGATGAGTGTTGGAGTTTGAAAGTGCTGCTGCTTTGCTGAAGGAGTTTTCTTGACAGTGTTTGGATCTGCACGAGATGCTTTGTGCCCTTGATCAATAAACAGCACATCATTTGTAGTGTCTGCCACCAAGAAGAGACACTGGTGCATTGTTTTGAAACATTGAAACTTTCGAGTGAGCTGTGAGTGTTTTCCCCGGACGGCACTCCAACTAAACAGTATTGTCTCCTCATGAAAGGCCTGACTTGAAGAGGCCCAACGCGAAGAAAAAACTGGAAGCGGATCTGATGGACTTTGGGTATTTTTTGTGAGCTTATATAGACTTGAAGTTTGGAAAATAATTTTTGCTGCTTTGCTGGCATTGTTTTAAAGTATTTCTGTTTAGTAAGAGCAGAATAAAGTCCACTCTCTGTGGAAGAGTATCCCTTTTTCATCTGAGAGCATTGATCAGGAACACCATTGTTTCACTTAAACATATAATGAATTACTGAAATGCATAGGAAGCTATATAAAACGTTATTAGATAATTCTAGGATTTGCTGTCTGCTTAGGACTGTGCAAGTATTACGCATTTGACCTTTTGTTGTTCTTTTTCCCTTGCTGAATTGTATTATGGTATTTTGTTAAATTTTTGATTGGTTACCATTTGCCAGTTGCAGGGTCACGTAGGAGTACAAACGGTTCAGTTTGTGACCTGAGTAGTGGCAGTAGGCCTGCAGGACTTGCAGTGTCCCTATGACCTGCTAATAATCACAGCTGATGTACTCTACCAAGATTGCGTGAGCGACATTAGAAAATGGAGATTGTATTGAGGAATGACGATAAAAAGCAGGAGATGAAAAACAGACATTACAGAATATTGTTCTTTAAGTGCAGTATAGCTCTATCTATTTTAATACTTTAATGTATTTTATTGGCTACTATATTTTGGTATGTTTCCCCCTACACTATTGACGTCTGCACCAACTTCCCAACATACTCTTTCTTTTTCTTCACATGAGTTTCATATTTTACCTGAACATGAACTGGTTAGGTCAGAGTTTACTGATAATTCCTTTTGGTACAGTATTTACATCAACACCAGCTAGTGATGAATATAGCCATGTATAGGTTATTGCCTATGTAAGGGCAAAAGGATGCTCTGTGGTTCTTGGCGTTCTGAACCTGTGTTTTAAATGTCATGATTCTGTTATGAATTTGGTATCAGTGAACCGCAAATAATGAATGCGTTATTCATGAGTATTTTCGTCATGTTACACCAATGGATTCACTGTGCATTTGAAGGTTTTGCATTGAACACTTGGGTTTCATCTTGTAAATAGCAGCCATGTTATTCGTTGCCCTTACAGTAGGCTCTCCCCATGGCAGAGTAAGCATTTAAAGGACATAACCTTAGCATGGGTTTGTGCTGACTTCTGCATGACCTGACGACAGCTGACCCTGTTGCTTGAGGCTAACCTCCCAAGCCAGTTCCTTGTTCAGCAGCTGGCGCAATAAAGTTCAAAGAGCAGGACATGTCCGATCTTTTATGGCACCATTCCCACCACTTATATCTCCGTCCCATCTGTTGCTGCCTTTCCTTTAAAGACATGTTCATCGATCTGGTTGAAGGTTTTATGGTGGGTTTGTCCGGCCTGATGGAACAGGAAACCAAGCATGTGTGCAATTCTTTTCTTAGCCTGGACTTATCCTGAAAGTGGTGCTTTGTGTGCACGTCCTGGGAGTGACTAATAATAATATGGAATGTGTGTGCCTAGAGCACAATTTTCTGTATAAAAGGCCTGTGCGAAGGCCATGCAGCAGACTCTCTCATCCAGTTGCTTTAAGAGTGGCTGGGCGACGGAGCCTCACAATTAATGATAATAAAGATGTCTTTTCATATTTCAGATTCTGTGTTGATTTCTTTGCCACTCTTGAATGGACTACTTATTGGTAAGACCCCTGAGAAGGAGTATTGTAAATATTTGGTTCTTCAGAGCGATGAGTATCATCCGAGCCCTGGACCCGGCCAGCTTGATGAGCACCGCCGGAATCAGGGGAATGGGAGGAAAGGCGTACAGAAAGCTGTCCGTCCAGTTGATCCATAATGCATTCCCCAGCGTCCCTTGCTGGAAGTACCTGGAGGCGAAGTTTTTGCACTTGCTGTTTTCGGCGGTGGCGAACAAATCTACGTCTGGAGTTCCCCACCTTGCGAAGACTTCTACTAGTACTTCGTCGTTTATGACCCATTCGTGGTTTTCCTGAACCAGTCTGCTCAGTGCGTCTGCCTGAACATTCTGCACACCTCGTAGATGGGTGGCCATTATCGTCAGTCCTCTGGCTAGGAGCCAGTGCCAGATCGTCTGCGCCTCCTGTGACAGAGTGCGTGATCTCGAGCCTCCCTGCTTGTTGAGGTAATACATCGTGGTGGTATTGTCCGTCTGTACAAGCAGAGAGTTGGTCTGGAAGGACGGAAGAAAGGCCTTCAGAGCCAAGTGAACAGCCCTGAGTTCCAGGAAATTGATGTGATACGTGGCCTCCATCGGCAACCACGTTCCTTGAATCTGTAGAGTCCCGGAGTGCGCTCCCCAACCCAGGAGAGAAGCATCCGTCACGACAGTCTGTGTGGGAATGTCCCTGTGAAAGGGAACCCCTCTGAGGAGATTCTCCGCCGAACACCACCACTTCAGAGACTGAAGAGCAGCGACAGTCGAATTTTGTCGTCCCAAGATCCTTTCCTCTGATCCCACTGGTCCTCCAAGCACTCCTGCAGCTGTCTCATGTGCAGCCGTGCGTGTGGCGTCAGGAAGATACAAGAGGCCATCGATCCCAGTAGAGAAGACACCGTCCTCACTGTTGTAGATGGAGTTGTCATAAGAGCCTGAGCCTTCCGAAGGAGTGATAATCGTCGCTCTTCCGAAGGAGACACGCTTGCTGACAGCGTATTGATGGAGGCTCCCAAGTACTGTATGCATTGGACCGGAGTCGGGACAGACTTGGCCATGTGGATGTGCAGCCCCAGCTTGTTCAAGAGAACGCACGTCTTCTGGAAGTGTGCTCGCGCTTCCGAGAAGGAGGATGCCTTGATCAACCAACCGTCCAGGTACGGGTAGACGAACACCTTGTTCTTCCTCAGGTGTGCTGCTACCACCGCCATGCACTTCGAGAATGTTCTCGGCGCAGACTTCAGTCCAAATGGGAGTACTGTGTATTGATAGTGATTGGTGCCAACTTGGAACCGCAGGAACTTCCTGTGTTTGTGTGCAATGGGCACATGGAAGTAATCATCCTGTAGGTCTATAGCGCATAGCCAGTCTCCCTGTTGCAACTGAGGGTAGATCTGATGCAACGACAGCATGCAAAACTTTTCCCTGCGAATCCATTTGTTTGCCTGCCGCAAGTCCAGAATGGGCCTGAGCTCGTTCCTGTCCTTCTTGCGGACCAGAAAGAACCTGGAGTACAGTCCTCTTCCTCTCTGAGACAGAGGTACGTCTTCTATCGCCCTTTTCCTCAACAGGATATCCGCTTCCGCCTGAAGCTCGCGCAGCTGAAACTGCGAGCTGACCGGGGGAATAGCTGGAGGAGGGCTGGTGAACCGAAGACTGTATCCATTGCAAACAATATTCAGCACCCACTTGTCCTGAGTAATTTTTCTCCACTCTGCCAGAAAAAATTGAATGCTTCCCCCTACCGGAGTGGGTAACAGATCCGGGGGAAGTAGGTTCCTAGGGCCTAGACCCAGCCTGGCCCTTGGGCGCTGGGGCCGACTGCTGGCCTCCTCTGCCCTTCTGGCGCTTCTGGAACGGCCTGGCCCCGTCCTCGGCCTTGCCCGCCGAACCGCCGTTGGAAAGGGCGGTACGTCTTCTTGGTCTCTTTGGGCTTCTCCAGGCCCACAGCCGTTAGCGTCTCGGCCTCCGCCTTCATGCGGGCCATCTCATCGTCCGCATGCTTCCCGAAGAGGGTCTCACCGGAGAATGGTAGGTTGGCCACCCTCTGCTGTGCGTCCGGTTTCAGGGACGTAAGCCGGAGCCATGCGTGGCGTCGTTGGTTGATTCCGTGGCAAAATCCGTGAGCAGCCAACTGGGAAGAGTCCGCTGCAGCGCTGATTATCTGGTTCGCCACCAGCATCCCCTCACTCAGCACTTCCATGAAGTCCTCACGCTTCTCCCGAGGTAAATGCTCAGCAAACCGCTCGAGGGAGTCCCAGGGGGCGCGCTCGTATCGGCCCAACAGCGCCGTGGCACTCGCAGCCTTCATGGAGGTAGCGGACGTTCCACAGACTTTCCTCCCCGCCGAATCCATCCACCTGGACTCCTTATCCGGGGGAACCGTGGAGGACGGAGTGGTGGCATGCTGCTTGCGGGCCGCCGTCACAATGACAGAGTCAGGAGGGGGTTCCGCTCTCAGAAACGCCGGATCCGAATCGGGAGCCCGGTACTTCTTCAGCAACCTTGATGGAGCCGCCCTCGTCACCGCAGGGGTGAGAAACAGGGCCATAGCCGGTTCCTCCAGGCCCGGCACCAGAGGCAGGAGAGGACGAGACAGGTGTTTTTGATGTAAAGTCTCAAAAATGACTGACGTTTTCGGAGTAGGCACCGTCAGGGATATGCCCAGCTTCGCAGCGCCCCTTAAAAGGACGTCATGGAACGCCACCAGGTCATCTATCGGGGACACTCTCGTGTCCGGTGACCCCGATAGGGTAGGAGAATAGTCCCTGGTCCCAGAGGACCTCGTGTGTGAGCGAGATTTGCGCCTCCTATGGCGGCGTCTTGACCTCGTGGATGATCTGCGTTGCGATCTCTCCCTTCTCCCAGAGCGAGAGCGAGACCTGCCCACCCGTGGCCGCTCCGCCGGTTTTCGTGGCGGGGTCTTCCTTGGCTCCTCACGGGGTTTCGGTTTTGGGGTCCCCTTAGGAGGAACAGGCAAGGACGGCAGGGAAGTGGACCTCGGCGGAGGAACCTTCGGCTGCGGGGTGGGCCCATGCGGAGGGACCGGAGGTGGTGGAGGGTCTCCTGAAGGAAGTGGAGGATCCTCCTTAGGAACAGGAGGAGGAGTCGGAGTCCGAGATGGTGTGTACACCTCTGAGTACACCGAGCCCGGTGACCCCTTAGGCGAAGGGGGCGGAGAGCCAGCCCCATCAGCAGGTGACTGCTTCCTCTTGCGTCCTCCACTTGAAGCAGCGTGACTTCTGGGACTAGAATCCCTCTTGCGCCGTTTTGGAGATGCTGAACGACTCCTAGACGCCGACCGCTTTCTGCTTGACGCAGAGCATCGCTTTTCTGGCGTCGAACGACGCTTCCTGGACTCAGGCGTCGATCGCCGCCTCCGTGACGTCGACCCTCTTTTCCTCGGCGTCGAACGCCGACCCCTCGACGTCGACCTCTTCTTCCAAGACGTCGTACGCCACCTCCGCGACGTCGAGCGTTCCGTCTTCGACGACGAGCAGTGCCGTCTTCTTGATGCTCTCGACGTCGAGGAGCCCCTCGACGTCGACCGGTGCTTCGACGGCGATCGACGGTGTCGCCTCGATGGCGATCGACGGTGTCGCCTCGACGGCGAGCGTCGATGCCTGTCACTACGCCTTCGGCGTCAGTAGGAAGACCTCGACGTCGACGAAGACAATGATGTCGACGGTGGCTTCGACGGCGACTTCTCCATGATCTTCGACGTCGAGCCGTCACGCCGTCTCGACCCGGAGCCCCGGGGAGCACACCGCCGTCATCCCTCTCGACGTCATAGTCGATGCAATCGACGTCGACGGAGACCGGGACCGTTTGCTGGACTTCCTGCCCCTGGGGAGCCCCCCAGAGGCCTCAGCAGAGGCAGAGGGAACCTTCCCAGCCTGCCCAGACCCACCTGCAGCCTGCAGACGCCTCTCCTCAAGGCCAGAAAGCCTGATCTTCAGTCTGTCCCTCAGAGTCTGAGCAGTAAACTGCTGGCAGATGACACAATCCTCAGGGACATGATCTTCAGGGAGGCAGACGATGCAGACATCATGGGGATCACTCTTGGCCTTCTTCCTCCACATGCTGGGCACTTATCAAAAAGGCCAGGCATTTTAGAGCCCTAAAACAGCACAAAAAAGAGAAAGAGAACACCAAGAAAGTAAACTGAAACACTTTTAGAACTCAAAAGTGCCAAAATATCCAATAAACCCTTGAAACAAGGGAGAGCTCAATGCCAGGGTCCTGTAAGCAGGAGCCGGAAAAAAGAACTGAAAGTAGAGGGACCTGCTATGCATTCTGAGATACTGGGAGAAGTTCTGGAAAGTTCTCTTAAAGGCACAGTATCCTATTTAAGCCACATAATGGCAGCCTATGGGGCTTGTCTGTCCCTACCTTCCTCTCTATCATTCCAGAGTCTTTGACTGGGGGAGGCAAGTTTCTCTATGGTAGAAACTGGCAGGCTGTGTTGTGTGTGGTGTTTTTTGGTGGAATTTCTAGTTGAAGTACTGGACAGTGTAGCCTGTGGATATAGGTTGCATTATTTGTCTTTAAATTCTCTCTTAAGTGTCTTTGCAGTTCCTGCATTATTTTGACAACTTAAGAGATTATTTTTGATTGCCGGGGTCCACGCACATGGGCGGGACTATTCACTAGATTATGACAATACACAGAGATCCCCTACTACAGAAAGTAGTGACCAACATATGTAACATAGCGAAAATGCATCAAATTGAGGAGTCACTATAACATTACCACAAAATAGAAAGCAGTACAATATGAAACAAGTTCAATGCAATAGTAACATGCCTTGTGCAACAAAAATCCCCTGATGAGGGAAAGCAGGTGAATAAGGTGAGGCAATATATCAACAGGCCATTCATCCAATGCTGCGCAAAACAAGAAAAAAAATCACATGAGCTCATAACATATAGCGGCGATTGTGAATCGAAATTCAGCCCTTTTCCTTTTCCCTCCCTGCCTCCTCTGTCATAAGCGTAACTGGCAAAGTGTAAGAATAGGAGAGCAGGCTGAAGTATTAAAGAGAGGAGGTAAATCTGATAGAGTCAAGTAACTCTGACCCAAATGTCATATATGTCACATAAAGCAGCTAAAGAAAAGTGCCATAGCCAGTTAGTTAAAGTCAAGGAGAAAAATGAATCAGTACTCCTGCAAGTGAATCTGCCAGTACCGTTAGTATTGTCTTTTCATGTGACAGTCATATCCTGCTTCTGCATGTAATAGCAAATATTATGAAATGATAAGTCAAGCAACTTTAGCCCTGCCAGTATTGATATTTCATGTGGGCATGCGTACACAGTTGACTAAGAAGAAGCGCACTTCATTTGAGTGATGAGTGTGCCAGTCCTTCAGCTTTTCCTCTCCTGTCCTTTATGGTGCCTTTTCCAATAACAATGTGTATTGCTAGCAACTGTGAGGAAAATCATCTCTATAGAAGCCTGAGGGGGGCGCTGCTCACTGTTAATAGAGGCAATGGCATGCGGAAAGGCAGTCTATAGCCGCGGTTAAGCACGCTTCCACTTTCTAAAGAGGCGCAGCCTAAAATTTGAGGAGGCGCGGCCCTGTGGTAGCGAGGACGCCGCCTTCGCTGAGGAGAGGCACGGCTTCAGAAGCGCGTGAATGTCGTAGCGCGCACCGTAGGAGTCGGCCGCCTCACCGTCTCTCCGCTATGCCGAGAGCAGAATCCGCCAGCCGAAAAAGGAGACCCCCGGAGCAACCCCCATGGTCTCCTGAGTCCTGCAGGCTCCAAAGAGACGACCCACTCGAGCAGGTAAGGCAAGGAAGCTCGTCAGGGATCCGTCCCTCGGCAGAGCTCTCCTAGCAGGCGGCCATCTTCCTGCGTGGCCAGACCACGCCCCGGTGAGCAATTTCTGACCACTTTTTGCAAATGGAAATTTCATACATCAGGTCCTTAGTGTGCTACGTTGAAAATTAGTAAATGCCCAAATATTGTTAATCGCCATAGCACCTGACGCTAAAATAAAGAATGCACACAAAAATGTATGTATATCAAATTAGAAGCAAATTAGAGCAGATAGAATAAGTGCTGCCTACGGAGCAAACACATTTTTGAACTTTTTGTCTTACAGATTGGCCTGAAGATGTTGACAAGCCGGTACTAGTTAGTGAAGATTGCACTGTATGCAGCTCTGATCTTTCTAGGATCGATCACCTGCTACCCTGCACCATTTGCATTTCACAATGAAGCGTGGTGCTCTGACTCCTCAGTACATATGTCTGCTCCAGGGATTTGAGGCTAATATTGTACTGCACCATCAACTGTTCAATGCTTATTTCAATGTTTAGCCTTTAAAATGTTTTTAAAGTAATTACATTAAACCCCCAATTTAAGACCACCAGCACGGTTCCCCCTTCCTACTGTTGAGTATCTTCTGACATCCTAAATAAATATTATGATCACTTGTTTACATCATCCATTTAATAGCTTTCTAAGTAGTAGCAGATTTAATAGGCACTAGCATATGGCACTGTAGATACATCAATTCAAACATAAACATATTCACTTCTGACACCGACAATGCAGTACTAAAGTGAAGATGTTGCACCAAACAGGCAAACAGACTATCTGTACATTGGTACTCTAATGTAACTAAAAACATTTTTCAGAGTAAGGACTTAATGTATGCAAATTTCGTATGATAGATTTCTCACCCAATCTTCACAAATTGACTAATTTAAGTAGGTTTCACAGTGTTATCATTAGGGTTGCACTTACCTGGATAGGGATATCCCAATCAGCCGCCATATTGCTGAGTTCGGACATCAACTCTTCTGTGCAGGAAAGTGCGAAACGTGGCGTTATGATTGGCTTCACCCTAGGATACTGTAAAAAGTGTACCACAAATTAACAATATATAATCATCACACCATAAATCCACATTGCAAACTATTTGCGGTCCAACTCCTACTTGTAAATTTTGATAGACATCAAAAGTAGACCAGCCCTGGTCTTTTGGTCTTGTTTTCTTTAAATGTATTTGTGATTCTGTTAGTGATTCACAAGAAGTTGAATCTGGTTCTATCGCTGCCAAAAGGAACAGGTGGTTTCATAAATCACTCTCACAGACTACCAGAAAAAAGAGACAAGCTCTCAAAAGGTCTCAGAGAAATAAGGAGGAAGTAGCATTGTGCACGACTCAGTATAAAGGGGCTGTTAGATTAAGGAAAAAGAATTAAAGGATAACGCCTGGCACAATGTCATTGCCTCTAGTTTTAACATGATCACCTTTTTTTTTTGTGGATAATGAGAAGTCCAATTTTTTGTCCTATTTCGAACTCCTTCCTGGACCTGGCTATTTTACCAGATACCAGAGTCAAACATTTTAATATTACATTTGGTGTGGTCTGGGCATCTGATCCCGATTATAGTATTGTTGAAGACTTACAGATAAGGACAAACATGCTATTTTCTTAATTGGAGGTGAGGTATGTGAAGCAGGTCCAATGAAGACACACGCAGTAAAGGTATATGTTTCTCTGATTTATTGTAGTAAGAATCCCATCGAACCACCAGCAGTCCAACTGGAACAACTGACCAGGTTTACTTCTAAAACACATTAGAACTTATGACATCACACTATGACACTATCAATTCCAACATGACATACCTACAATTCTACATTAACATTTGTACAAGCATAAGTAGATTACCACACACCTTCCCCTTTGCTTGAATTGAATAAGATATGACTCGATACAAAAACAAAAAGCTCATACATAATCAGAGAGATACAGTAAATAAGTTATGACTCTATACAAAACCAAAAAGCTCATACATAGTCAGAGAGATACAGTGATCGTTTCCCAACTCTTGATGAACACCTTGTTCCATCTTTTCCACCAGCTTGTGATCGAATTCCATTCATATTGTGAAGATGTGAATGATTTCTATCCACATAACCCCCCAGGCTGTGATCTAACTTGCCTTTAACAACAACCACTCTATTTAAATTTCAAATGTGGTAATCCTGAGTTTTAACAGCATTCCTAAATACTTTTATAACCTTAATAGGTTTCAAAATTTTTGAACTAGCACCACAAATTAAACCAGGACGTTTTATCATCACCATGTCTCCAACCATTACCTCAGTTATTTTCGCACTTTTCTTTGCATCAAAACAACATTTCCTTGCTCTAGATTTCTCCTTTTCCTTTTTCTTAACTTCAATACCATCACACTTATTTTCTTTACCTCTGCTAATTTCATATTTGTTAATCCATATTGGTTCCACGCTTGTGTAAGGAACTCGACCTCCAAACAATAAAAATGGTGTTTTCCCTGTTGTGGAATGAGGAAACAATCTATATTCCTCAACTTTCTTCAAAACTTCAGATTTCCAGTCAATAGAAGCTGATTTTGCAATATATATAGTGTATTTAATCACTCGATTAAACCTCTCAATCATACCATTTCCCTCAGGATGATAAATAGAGAAAGTTTTGTGAGTGACCCCTTTAGAAGAAAGAAACTTTTCCATCTCTTCTGACACTAGCTGAACAACATTGTCCGTCAACAGTGAACTAGGAATCCCTTCTCTTGAAAATAAGTCTTTCAAACATTTAATAATATGTTTCGAATCAATGCTTGATGAAAAAAACATTTCCGGCCACCGTGAGAACATGTCAATGACAGCTAACACATAAAATTGTGTACCATTGCTACTAATCGGGCCTACAATGTCCAAGACATTATCCTGCCAAGGCCCAGAAGGTTGTCTTCTCAACACCATGGCTTGTACACAAGGACACTTAGACTTATCACTAAGTGTACACGCAACACAATCACGTACCAAACGCTCTACTTGATTATCCATCCCTGGCCACCAATAAGTCATGCGTAACCTCTCTTTGCACTTTGATACTCCATCATGAGTAGAATGCACTTTATCAATGATCTCCTTCCTAAGCGCAGTAGGTGGAATGACTCGTGTACCATGAAAAAATAACCCCTTGTCAACAGCAAGTTCATTTTGCAAAGGCCAAAATTTCCTACAGCCATCAATTCCTTCTTTGTTACTCTTCAAGCCCTTATTAATCAATCTCACTACTTCATTTAAAACTTCATCACCACGCATCTCATCCAACCACTTTTCCTCTGAAATTACACTATGTTCAACTGCACAAACCCATTCATCACTATCTTCAGCATCCTCATCCAAAACTTCTGATTTAGGGGTTAACCGAGACAGAACATCAGCAACTTTATTCTTCAATCCTGGAATATAATTATTCACAAAATTGTAATCCTGCAAACCAATCACCCATTTTGTTATCCTACCAGAAATTAAATCCAGACCTTTTTTGCTAAATATCTCAATCAAGGGTTTGTGATCAGTTCGCCCTTCAAATTCAACACCCCAAAGGAACTTTTTAAGTTTTTTAACCTCTCAGAAAACAGCCAATGATTCCCTCTCAACCACCAAGTATCTTGTCTCAGGATCCCTAAGAGTGCGAGATAAGAAGATTATAGTTTGCATACCATCAGGACCCATCTGTTGCAAAACCGCACCTAACCCCTTCTCACTTGCATCAGTGATGAAAATCGGCTTGAGCTCCGGGTTGAAACTACAGAGAGAAGGAGAAGATATAAGTTTTTGCTTGATTCCCAAAAATTCATCCCCACATTCCTCAGACCAAACGAAGTCAACACCATTCTTCAACAAGTGTCTCATGTTGATGGCACAATCCGCAAAATTCTTTACAAATTTTGAATAGTACTCAACAACACCCAAAAACTTCATAAGATCACTTTTACATGAAGGAGAGCTCATCTCTTGAATAGTGTTGACCAGTTCAGACTTGGGCTTAACACCACCACTAGTAATGTTATGACCCAAATAGTGTATGGAATCTGTCCTAAACCTACATTTCTCAGCCTTAATGGTTAACCTTTCCAAAGCTTTCCTCAGTCTCCCATCATGTTGACTTTCATCATCACCATATATCAATATGTCATCTTGGTAGACATAGGTACCTTCCAGACCAAGTAAAACTATCTCAATAACCCTCTGAAAGACCGAAGAGGACGACACTAATCCAAAAGGCATGCGCCTAAACCTAAAAGTACCAAAGGGAGTTATAAAAGAGGTGAGGTCCTTGCATGAGTCATCAAGTTCAATCTGATGATACGCTGAGGTAAGGTCTATAGTACTAAACATTTTAGCACTACCTAGCAACATCAAAAGCTCATTTATGTTGGGTAAGGGATTCTTATCAACTACAACACATTTGTTTAGCTGGCGCAAGTCAATGCATAATCTCAAATCTCCATTTGATTTCCTAGCTGCCACGACCGGAGCCAACCATTCAGTCCCTACTACATCCTAAATAATGCCCCCATCCTTCAATTTCTGCAACTCTTTCCTCATGTCATCTCTTACAGCTATAGGTACACTCCTCACTTTACAGCTAACAAGTATAGACTCTTCCTTGAGGACAATCTTATGTTGATACCCTTTAAGACAGCCTAATCTACTGCTGAAAACCTAACTATTATTTAAACCAGCAACAAAGTTGGATTAAGATTTACTAACTACCACAGAATTCAAAAGTTCTCTTAACTGAATGGGAGGATCAGCATTGGGATCCAAGTACACACCAAGATCATCCTGATGCGTTCAACTAATTAAACTGTCCCCCTTCTTTGAGACGTAGATCTTACCCGATATTTTCAAAGAACAAGGGAAACCCAAAAGGAATGCCACTAGGGTCATTGGGCAGTAGTATATTTTACGGAACAGAGGACCCTAGTAATTAGAGATCAACCGAATGATAGACATATACTAGATAGTATATATGACTACTGTCCAGCCGGACAGAGTTTTTTATTTTTCAATTTTTCAGGTTAAGTGTGTAGGTATAACATTTATACAAAGGTGGGCACAACTTGTGACCCACAAAGGACAAGACAAAACATATGCCCCATCTGACCGGTTATCAAGCAATGCCCAAACAGTAAGTAATGCACGAGCTCCCCCGCTCCCCCCACCCCGTAGCGTGGAAGGTCTGACTCACTCCCTAAATCCCTGCTTTATGTCTGCTTCCCCAGATAAACCCTATTATGGATGTTGGAACCGCCGAGAACACGAGCACTGCTCCATTATTTTAAGTAAGTGTGGCGAGGGTCCACGGCTTTTTTCGTCCTTGTCCACGGTCCCTCGGCTAACTAAAGTATTCTCTCTCCGTAGTTCCCACCGGCGAAGGCGCTGTGAGCAATTTCTCACACGCATGGACATTGTGTTAGATAACTTTTAGCTCCCATAGCTAAACAACCACGGCTGAAAGTCCGAGTACCCCCAGGAATGCTATTATGCACAGTTAAGGTAAAACTTAAGAATAGTTTCTCCACCATTCGGTTTTCACATTACGCTTTAGGTCAATCACAAGCCCTTTCACTGCGCCGTTCCTCATGAAATATGGATAATCACTTCGAATCGCCGCTGGCCCACTTTGCCAGTTCACTAAGCATGTACAAAGCCAACGCGCCGAATAGCACATGTTTCCACCTTGCATGTGTTAATAGTTTGTAGCTCATTGGATTGAATGAAACACATTGCGCTAGCAATGAGCCCTCTCACTGCGACGCTGTTATGAATTCACTGCAAATCACCAATTGTTTACTATGCCAGACCCTAAGCATGTTCATAACCCAACTGCGCCGAAATTCAAATGTCTCTCCTTTGCATGTGCCAAAGCATAACCCGCTGAAATCCTCACAATGTCCGGTCTATGAAACTGGAACCTGTCACCACCTCATCACTGAATGGTCACAAGCATGTGCCAATTAGTCACACAAACTATATACAGTGTTTATCAATTCACCACAGCACTGAGTACCTTGCTGGCAGATTTTGTAAAATGTACTCAAGTCAAGTTCTAATAATTATTTCTATGTTATGTTTTTTCCCCATTTTTTCCATGTCCTCTCTAAATGTTAATTTAATGTTATGTAAATTGCCATAGGGGTAATGAAATTGCTCAAAACTTCCAAGACAAACTTGACACACCAGTTTTTGTCCTGATGATGATTTATGCATTTAGAAATTGCATCGAAACGTCGTCGACCTTATTGCACCATATGTTTGTTTCAATTCACGTATTGTGTTAAACAATGGGTTGCTATGATTTAATTCCAGTCTGTAAAATGGATTACTAGTACAGACCGCTTTTGTGCGCTTTACATAATTGTTTTGTCATATGTTTTGTCTTGTCCTTTGTGGGTCACAGGTTGTGCCCACCTTTGTATAAATGTTATACCTACACACTTAACCTGAAAGATTGAAAAATAAAAAACTCTGTCCGGCTGGACAGTAGTCATATATACTATCTAGTATATGTCTATCATTCGGTTGATCTCTAATTACTAGGGTCCTCTGTTCCGTAAAATATGTAGATCTTACCCGAGACAAATCTTCCTCTGAACTCAATGAGACCAATAAAATACCCATGTATCTTAATAGGTTCCCCACCATAAGCCAAAGGCCTAATATCAGGTTTCAACAATGTTATCTTTCCTCTCAGATTCTTTAAGTAAAATTCACCAGAGATGATAGTTATCTTGGCACCGGAATCAAACAAGACCCTTGTGCTAGCTCCTTCAACCAGAATGCAATCATAAGGACTACTCTGCTTCCCTCCATTCACCGTTTGTACAAGAATCTGTCCGCACTCACAATCATCACTACTAGACTCTTCACATGCATACTCATACACTTCAACCTCCTTAATCTTATGTGTAGGTTTACCTTTACACAAAGAAGTCAAATGACCCTTTTTTTGCACTTAGTACAAGTTTGATGTAAAGCTGGACACTTTTTATCATTTGCCAAGTGTCCCGTTTTACCACTCCTGAGGCACTTGACATTTATCCATTTTTCATTAACTTTTTCATTATGTACAGTTGTACCTTTCTGTCTCTCTTTAAATTGAAAGTCAGTTTTCCTCTTTATTTTACTTTCTTGGACTTTGCAAACCTTATCAGAATCCTTCTTTAATACTGCAACACATTTCAAAGAATGTTCTATCCTTTTTGCAACACCTAGTACCTCATCTAAAGTTGGTTAATCTCGTAACCATAATTCTTCCCTGATCTTTTCCATACTACACCCAAACATAAACTGATCACAAATTCTTTCATCTGTGAGAGTACCAAATTTGCAAGAGTATGAAGGCTTTAAAACAATTTTATCTTCTTGTTGAATAAAACACGCTGAAAGGGCAACTGTTTAACTTGAAATCCCTTCATGCTTGAGATGGTAACAGTCAATTTGTTTAATTTATAACTGTGTTAATAAGACACTCTGTTTAATTTTTCCAATTCTTTTCACGCTGCAATAACTTGCATTCAGTCACAGTTGTTAAAATTAAACTTTGCCGGTACAGGAAATACGCTGGAGCAACCCCATAAAAAAAACCTCTAATTGGCAAGATAACAATTGGGATGAGCCCGCATCGATTACCCCAGGAATGCGGCGAAAAGCTGCCAATCCCTAGATACTTTGATCAAATGTCGCAAGTATTTAAACTTCCAGAGAATAAAAGATGTTTATGAGCGTGAATCCAAAAGTTGTGATTTAAAGTATACAATGCCAAAATGTCACGATTTTTTTTAAGATAAAAAAAAATGAAGTGCTCCTCACCAATCTTCCTCTTTTGAGATTCTTCTCTCTACTTATTCTGCCGACTACGCCAGTGAAGCAGGTCCAATGAAGACACAAGCAGTAAAGGTATATGTTTCTCAGATTTATTGTAGTAAGACTCCCATCCAACCACCAGCAGTCCAACTGGAACAACTGACCAGGTTTATTTCTAAAACACATTAGAACTTATGACATCACACTGTGACACTATCAATTCCAACTTGACCTACCTACAATTCTACATTAACATTTGTACAAACATAAGTAGATTACCACAGTACGCCATTATTAGCAATCCTACTGGGCAAGCCGCAGGCCAAACGGTGTTCCCATGGATCTCTTTAAGAGTAATATATAGATATTGGCTCTGTTTGGGACCAAGATTCTTAATCTTTCCAGTGCATTTTCCATTCCACCAACTTGGTCACAATTAATATTTGTCTCTGTTTTAAGAGAACAACAGTGATGAGCCTCGCTGTTACTGCCTCATCTTTTTAAATGATTCATGGTTTAAAAAGCTGGCAGAGTTGTAATAGAAAAGATTTTGAGTTGGGCAGAGGACAAACATACTTTTTCAGACTTCCAATATGTTTTTTTTTCAACTCAACATCACATAAGCAAGTTACAAGCATACCGATCTGTGCTACATATCCATGTTTAGTAATCCCAACATGGTCTCAGCGCATATATTATAATGTAGATAGTCCGACAGGAGTAAATGGTCCACAGTATGAACAGGTAAACAAACGTAACTTTAGGTCATAACAGTTGCTTTTTCAGGCATAGATATTAAAAGCATTACATTTGTCTTCCCTTCGAGTGATCCTCCCATAGGCATTCACACTCCTGCACATAGGGATAGTGCTGGGTGCATGCAGGATGACATCATCCCATGATGTAGTGCCATCATTCGTTTAAGGCACAGATTCAGGAGACGGAAACAGGGAAAATCACCAGGTCCTTTGAATTCAGTGTCAACCTGTAACAGGGCTCTCTTTCTCCTTAATCAGGGAGATCCTCTTTAACTCTTGCAACTCATGGAGCAGAGTGTCTAAGTCTGCGGCTATGGGGACCCTGTGCAGCCCCCGACTCTTTTCCCGCTGGAGCACCACAGACTCAGCTTTACCCCAATTAAGGGGCCGATTACAATCTTGTTGGGAAAGCATTCCTACTGAATGAGTCCAGGAATGCTTTCCGGACGACTCGGATCGGATGAATCCGACCAAGCAATTTGGATGTATCCGATGGTTCTGGATACGATTCGCTCAGACTCCCAATTTACTTCAATGGAAGCCTGTGTTCTGTACGAGATCACAGTCTCCCATTCAAGAAAGGGGTGGCTGGGGAAAATCGTGCACCCTGTGGCAGGCACCCCATGGTGCCTGGCACACTGTGCATGGCTGGAAAGGGGGTCTCTTGGGTACCCCGCGGACCCGATCGGAGGGCCCTGGGTGAAGGGTGGCCGGCTACAGGCCCCCAAAGACAGATTCCGGCAACCAATTCATTCCAGAGAAACCGATTTGGAACGGCTGTTCGAATCGGTCATCATAATCGATCGCTCGGAAACTGAGTCCATAGATCTGTACGATTCGGCTCCGAAAGGCTCGACTTGTACGAATACCTTTCGGAACCGATTCGGACAGCCCTTACGGTTTCCAGGCATTGTAACTGGTCGTTCGGAACTGGGTACAATTTGGCTGGAAACAAGGGTATTGGGATCTGATTCGGCAAGCCCAAATCTGATTAGGAGCCCTTTTGAACGAGATCGTAATCGCCCCTAAGTTCAGCTGCGCACCAGTGCTTTAACCCTGGTAACATGTCGGCCATCCAATGCGTAGCAATGGACCTGCGGACTATAAGCAACGCCAGGTCTATGAAACGGTTTGCCGTGCTCCCTGCTTTCTTATGCTTGAACAGGCCTAGGACTTCGCTCTCCATGGTGCATCGATCGTCTCGCCCAGTGATGTCAATCAGGGCACATGTGACCTCCTCCAATAGTGTTGCTACCATTGGCATTCCCAGAACATATGAGCAATGTGAGCCTCTGGTGCCTGACATCAGGGGCAATACGAGTCAGACCCAAATACCCTATGCAGTCTTGCTGGAGTGAGATAGGCTCTATGTAAAATGTTATGTTGAACTTGGCATTACGAGAAAGTTTACGTAGATATAGCAATATCCTATTCCATTCTTTTTGTATAATTTTTCTGCCTCTGTCTCATTCCCAGCTACTCCTGGCTTGTAGCAAGGGGTCCTGGGTTGTAAATGCCAGGGCTCATGTGAGCCAGGTAGTCAGCCAGTGGCCTCCGTCTATAGTGTGAAGTGCATGAACCAGTGAGTGCTCCTCCAGCTCCGTGTCAACTATCTGTCAGTGTTGGTTCATTTCAGCTATCAGTCTGCCATAAGCCAAGAAATGACCTGCCGACAATTCACATTCAGACTGTAATTGCTCAAATGGTATGAGTACACCATAATGGAACACAGTGCCTAAAGTCATATGCCAGCAGCTTCCCATACTGACAGTCCCTCTCTCCCGACTAGGTCCTGGAAAGGCCAGATAGAAGTGATGCAAATCTCAGGGGAGTATTGTGTTAGGGTCAGCATTTGCATGGTGATAGGGGTGACCAGTATAACGCTGCTCAGTAGCCATGCCAGTAACCGGCCTGACATGTCACCCTCCTCATGCATTTTTTGCCTGATAGGCCCTAAAGTCTACACATTGTAGTTACTCTATCAGTTGGGCATGGCACTCCGTGGCTCTGGCCTGCATTCAATGAGATCTGCACGCGCTGCCACTTCCAGGGCTCCTAAAGATGTCTGGACCACATCTCTATGAAGACCTGACCATGTGCCCACAACTGCAGAAGTCGCCCTTTTGGTAAGGCATCCTGATACTGCTCAAGCATCTTAGGAGACAGATGGTTCACATAGGCTTAATAAAGCTCGACTGGCAGTACATCTAATCCTGGAGTCTTGCTCGTGGCTGCCACTTCCAGGGCTCCTAAAGATGTCTGAACTAAGTCTCTATGAAGACCTGCCCTTGCACCGAAAACTGCATGGATGCACTGCCCTTGTAGGACCACAATCAGTTCTTCTCATTCCACTGATCTGGAGGTAGCTGTGCGCCAGTTCTCTGTCAGGTAGTGGGAGATTGCCTCACCGGTCATATCTCCAAATATCGGGTCGTCCAGCATTGTCAGCTGCAACTGCCATGTGGGGACCGGTGGACAAGGTGCCCCCTATTCAAGATGCAATTGGAGCGGGTTGTGATCTGAGAATGCATTCTCTAAATATTCATCATTAATTGTCTGTAGTTGGGTGGACGTGTGACAGAATATTCAGTCCAGGCACACACGAAAATCATGTGGGGGTGAGTAGTAGGTGTATTCTCATGCATCTGGATTTAGGGTGGGAAGCTATCTAGCAGAGACCAGTGTGTGAGCCAATGGGAGAGGCAGGCCATAGTTTTTATTTTGGGAGAGGTTGGCAAAAGAGCATATGAGTGATATAATTGTGGATTTAAAACAGAGTTAAAATCTCCCTCAAAAATCCAAACGATATGCACCCTTCTGATAAGGATGGCAGTAAGGGGGGCAAAAAGGCTGCTGTACTGCATTCAGTGCATAGATACTGCCTAATAGAAGGGGCCTGCCAGCTAGATGTCCTTCCACCAGGACATATCGCCCTTCAGGGTCAATTTTCATGGCTAAGCATCGAAAGGGAACCAAAGGCTTAACCCATATACAAGCTCACTGGGCAAAGCGTGAATACGTAGTGCTGTACTCGAGCCTGTCTCAGAAAGTGTGTGATTGGGAGCCTGAGGAGGTGGGGATCACAAGGTGGTTGCAGTTGACAGCGCCTGGATTTGTTCTTCTCCAGCCTGTGACAGCGCTTTTGACTCTGGGCTCACCATTTCCACAGTTTCAGCATTTACCCCAACACTGGTTTCCGTCTGGTCGGGATCGTGGCATTAGCGTTGTTGGAGCCGAGGACTATATCGGCGCTGCTCCACCCAGTCCTTGGTGTCCGCCAGCTCAGTGAAAAAATAGTTGGACCGTTTTACCTTGATCTTCAATTCTGTTGAGAATAGTAGTGAGTAGGTCAAGCCTGCTTGTCTCAAGCGTGACTTCATTCCCAGGAAAGAGGCTCTGCGGTGTAGCACAGCCAGAGTGTAATCTGGAAACAGGAATATTTGTGTGTTGTCATGCAGTATTGGCTCTGCGCCTCAAGCTGCACGTAGGTTGGTCTCCTTGTCACTATAGTTCATTATTCTGGCCACCACCTGCCTGGGAGGTGCTCCCAGTGGCGTTGTCGCACCGGAACAGAGTGGACACGTTCCACAAGATAATAAGCTGATAGTTTCACGGGTGCCACTGCTTGCACCTACCATGTCTCGAAGAATAGTACAGCGTCGGAGCCCTTCGCCCCCTTGGTGAAGCCCACGATTCTTAGATTTTTGTGGTGAATTGCCCCTCGGAATCATTTGCTCTGTTCTCCAGGTCATGGACCCTAGCCTTGAGGGACCACAGCTGCCCTTCTAGTTCGGACACTGTAGGGCGAATCTCACTCAGCATACGCTCCGCTTGCATGACTCGGGCAGTAACTTTTATTGGATCATCATGCAATAGTCCCAATTCCATTGACACTGTGTCAACCCTAATTCATAGATCCTGCCTGGTGTCAGCTATAGAAAAAAGATTGGTTTCTCAAGTGGCATGACTTGCTTAGTCTGTTCAGTGGGGCCGGCCTCTGGGCGCCCTAACGGCTGAGAGCCCCCCTCCCTGTCGTCCCAATGCTGTCGGTGATTGCCAACTAGCACTCAAGTTGTAGCAGTGATGTTGGGCTAAAAGACTCCTGGAGAGGGGGGAGCGTGTTAGTTTGATGGGTACCTGCTACCTCTGGACCTGCCTGTGCTTCGGCCCCAACCGCAAGGCCCATCGCTGTTGCGGCATGTGCAGTCCCAGCGATTATAGTTTTGCTTCATCAGTGCTCCTCGATGAGTGTCCTTGGTATGACATAACAATGTCCTGCACAACCAGGGGCTCACAGGGATGCCAAGTGAATCATAGAGGAAGTCCGGAGGCTGTTCACAGATGGCCATCTCCAGGTGCTTCAACTGGAGCCTCTAGTCTGCTGCAGTTCATCCGTCATGTTGGGATCCGCCTCACCGCGCATGGTTGGCCAAGGCAAGGGGGGGCACAAGTAATCCAGGTTCTACACAGGCCCCTGCAGAGGCAACCAGCAGGGTGGGAGAGAAGGCAGAAAATAAGTGCTGGGCAACAATCTCAGACCTTAGAAGAGGAGGGATGAATACGTGGCTACTAGAAAGGATCTAGGTTTTCTCTGCCGCACTCTATGAAATTCACTTGATAAGAGGCACACCCATACCCTCTGCAACGGTTCTCAAGTGGCCTAGCTCACCGGATACAACACCGTTCCAGGCTAAAGGCTGCGTCAGGTTGCTAGTTATTCCAAATGGAGGGTTGTTCAGGCAGTGCGTTGGTGGATTCTCCTTCAGAAGCCCAAGGGTGCACGGTCACTCACGCGGCTATCCCACAACGCGGGCAGCTGCTTGAGGAATCTGAACATCAACGATCTTGCATACTGCTTGGCGTGCATCCATCAGCCCAGGTGCAGTTCCTTCTGTGGACACCAGCTATTGCTCTAGTTTTCAGGGTTCAATGGAGCGATCTGGCACGGAAGGCGTTCCTCAGTAAAAAGTCCAATAGTGTCAAAGCAGAGGGGGGAATCCACCAACCCTCACGGGGTGCTGCATGTGCAGTATGGGGGTCAGAGAAGTCCTCTGGCCGTGAGGTTGCAGTCAAATCAGGGTGTAAAGACAGTCCCCCAGTGATCTCACCACCTCGAGGACAGCCCAATCAATGTCACCCGCCTCGCTCAAGCCGGGCCACTCTCATCAAGGCCGTGGTAGCATCAAAAACAACAATTAATGGACAGAATGCAGAACAATGTCATACATTCACCCCAGTACAGAGATCTGGGTCTAAATCCATCGTTTTTTGCACTCCACACCACCCCAGCTTAGACATGGCCATATGCAAATCAGCCTTGACTCTGTGTCTCATGGGAACAGTCCAGCCCGAACTGCCAAGCCATGTCTTTCCTGGACCGGAATCAAGCATCCTAGGACCGGTTTCTGGCTAGCAGCCGTCTTCAGCCAGGATAACTTGACTCCAGTGGTGTGGAGAGCATGGGACTCACGTCTGAGCATATCCATCCCACTCGGGGTGACAAATGAAAAAACAACAATTGATGATCAGAATGCAGAACAATGTCATACATTCACCCCAGTACAGAGATCTGGGCCTAAATCCATTGTTTTTTGGCACTCCACACCACCCCGGTTCAGACATGGCCATATGCAAATCAGCCTTGACCCTGTGCCTCATAGGAACAGTCCAGCCGAACTGCCAAGCCATGTTTTTCCTTGACCGGAATCAAGCATCCTTGGACCGGTTTCTGGCTATCAGCCGTCTTCAGCCAGGATAGCTTGACTCCAGTGGTGTGGAGAGCATGGGACTCACGTCTGAGCATACCCATCCCACTCGGGGTGACAAATGCAAAAACAACAATTGATGGACAGAATGCAGAACAATGTCATACATTCACCCCAGTACAGAGATCTGGGCCTAAATCCATCGTTTTTTTGCACTTCACACCACCCCAGTACAGGTAAGGCATGTTTCCAATTCCGAATGACCAAGTACGATGCCTGGAAACCGTAAGCACTGACCGAATTGGTTCCAGAAGGCATTCGGACAGGACGAGCCTTCCAGATCTGATTCGTACAGCTCTATGGGCTTGGTTTCCGAGCGAGTACGATGAACGATTCGGACAGCCTCTCTGATTCAGTTTGACTGGAGAGAAATGGCTGTCGGAATCTGTCTTTGGGGGCATGTTGCAGGCCCACCTTCATCCGGGGCCCTCAGAATTGGGCCCGTGGGGGTACCCATAGATCCCCTCTTCCCATCCATGCACAGTGTGGCAGGCACCATGGGGTGCCCGCCACAGGGTGCTTGCTTCTCACAACAACCCCTTTTTTCAATGGGAGCCGGTGTTTACGTTCGTAACACAGGCTCCCATTGAAGTCAATGGGAGCCCAACTGAATTTTATCCGGAAGCACACATATGCATTGTACTCGCTCGGTCAGACTCCCCCACTGCGAGTCGTCCGGAAAGCATTCCGGAACTGATTCGGTCACAATGCTTTCCGAACGAGATCGGAATCGGGCCCATAAAAGTATTACTGAGGTAATTAAGTAAAAAATATTCAGTAGCAAAGTTGGCAATTTATTTACTGAAAACAAAATCAGAAAATAAAGCTTTACTACATCTTTATTTACCTATACTGAAAAAGGCTCAAATTATGAGTGGTGAAATTCCATCCACAGTAGTAATTTTGGTTAAGCTTCTGCTATCTGCCATTATAAGCGATCTGTTGTTTTGTGGTATGGATAACAGATCTGCAAACTCTGGACACAATAATACTTGGTCTGTAGACATCGGGCACAATTTCATAAGCTCTCAGTATACACTAGGTGAACCCCTACAGGGGCAGAGGCTGAAGACTGGAGCGCTGCCCTGCCCTACCTGGCAGCACCACAGGTAGGGATATACAGTGCTCCCCCAGAGCAGACTCCTCTTCCAGGAAGGACAACCCTGGGCACTGGCATAGCCCAGGGATGAAAGCAGCCCCCATCCCCCACCCAAAGAACAACGATAAGGGAGCAGACAATGCTCCTCCAGCCTCCAACCCCACCACCTTGGCTTACCCTGACCCTACTCTCCCCACCCCATGTCCCCATACCTCTCAAAGAAGGAGAGTGCAGGGCCAATTGCAGAGTCCGGAGCTGCGTGCTAACCCATTTTCTCAGTCTTTGGAGAAAATTTTAAGTTTTTAATATTGTGATACCAGAATACTGTTCATATCATGATATGGAAAACACCATGGACTAGAATATGGCAGATAAGAATATTATTTTTAGTGCTGTTTTTAGTATATTAAAGATATTATTGTAAAAAATTATTGTAAGCAATATAAGCATTTTAGTGATTTGTATGTTTTTGTAATGTTTGTGTTATTGCAATATTTTGATGATAAATAGTTTACTTTTCATTTAACTTTCCTATTTTTTTAATTGGATATTACAATTTAGGGGCAGTCGAAAGGGCTCCGAATCGGATTCGGGTTTGCCCTTGTTTTTAACCAACTCGAACGACCAAATACGATGCCTGGAAACCGTTAGGTTCCAAAAGGCATTCGGTGAGGTTGAGCCTTTCCGGAGGAGATTCGTACAGCTCTTGAACTTAGGGCCCCATTAGGGGCCGGCGATAGTAAACGCCGGCCCCCAGGGCGATCCGCCCGCCATCCTTGCAGCAAAGACCCCCGGCCATATTACAATGGCTGGGGGGTCCGCGGCGGACGGAAAGACCGTCCCCCACTTTTCCGCCCAGTCGACAAGTCAAACGGGCGGAAAAGGGTTTAATATGGTGGCGGTGTCTGTCAGACACCGCCAGCCATATTAGAATATGGGCGGGAACATGCCTTTCCGTGGCGGCAATGCTGCAAGGAAAGGCATGGGGAGTCTGCTTGGGGGGGGGCCCGTTGCGGGCCCGCAGGTACTCCGGGGGGGTGGGGGGTACTCATGAGGGTACCTATGGTAGGTACCCCCCTGCCTTTCAATGAAAAATGTGGCTGGCACAGCGCCTGTCACGTTGTGCAATGAAACGCACAACCTGCCTCTGCGGCATTGCGGTGCTCTCTGCACCGCCCACCACAATGTTGCAGATGCTGGCGGGCGCATACTACTCGGGAGTGCAGGACCGCCGCACCCTCAGCGGGCGGTCCCGTTTCCCAAGGGTATGGCGGGCGGACAAAGTCCACCCGCCATACTAATGGGGCCCTTAGTTTCCAAACGAGCGACTACAGTGACCAATTTGGACAGCCTTTCTGATATGGTTTGCTCAGAAAGAAAAGGCTGCAGGAATCAGTCTTTGGGGGCCTGTAGCAGGCCCCCATTCACCCTGAGCCCTCCGGATTGAACCCTTAGGGGTACCCAAGGGACCCACCCTTTCCAGCCAGGCACAATGTGGCGGGCACCATGAGGTGCCTGTCACCGGATGCACGATTTTCCTCAGCCACCCCTTTCTTCAATGCGAGCTGTGTTCTCGTTCGGAACACAGGCTCCCATTGAAGTCAATGAGAGTGCGACCGAGTTGTATCCGGATGCATCATACTCGCTCAGGCAGACTCCGCGATCTGAGTCATACGGAAAGCATTCCGGAATCGATTCAGTCGGTATGCTTTCCGAACGACATCAGAATCGGGCCCATAATCTTTAATGTTTTTTAATAATTATACCTTTTTAAGGAAATGTATATTTTAATTTGCAATTTTTTGTTTAGTAGCAGGACGTAGGTTTTATAGGGGAAAATGCCAGGAAGAGTTATTTTGAAGTTTGAATTAAAAAATAGATACATTTTGCTATATGTAAGAATATTGGTTTATAGTTGGGAATTATTTGTCTTACTTTCCAATCTTTTTCTCAAAATGGTTTAGACTGGAGAGGAAATATTAATTTTTACCCTTTTAGTGTCCAATATATTTCCCAAAGTGGTTTAGATTGGAGTGAGAATAGTAACTATGACCCCTTTAGTGTCTAGCATCTTCACCAAACGGTTTAGATTGCAATTTTGACCTCTTCAGCAGCCGCGGTCGGTAATTGGTGTACCTGCAGGGTGGTGACATGGAGAGGGGGAGGGGCAGGGTGGGGGGGTAGTAATCTATGGATTACGGAGCTTTACAGGTAAGTAAGCATATAAAAAAATAAAACAAATTTTGTTGCGCGCACTGCATCGCATTTGGGGATGCAGCTGCTCTTGAGTATCCAACAGATTACCCAAAAGTGGTTTAGAATGGAGAGGCAATAATAAAACTGCCCTTTCCCAAAATGGTTAGGTTGGAGCTGGAATAGTAATTTTGACCCATTCAGTGTTCAACACATTCCCTAAAAGTTTTAGCATGGAGAGGGAATAATAAACAAAAAATTCCGTGCCCAACATCTTTGCCAAAATGGCATATATTATAATGGGTAAAGTATGTATTGTGCGTCTCATCTACACTTGTTATCAAAAAGATTTTGGTTTTAGTGGTTGTACTATATTTTAAATATATAATATGTAATTTAATGGATAATGTATTGCACAGAGTGATAATATAAATAAATTGGATTCACTGAGTTATTGTATGTTTTGAAGTGTTAGGTAGTTTGTAGTGTTTGTGTGTTCTGACATTTTAATAGTAAACTTGCATAGTTTCACATATATTTCGATACATTTTAAATTATTTAACACTCGCATGTACTTTTTTCATTCTTTACATATACGTTGATTTACTAACAATTGGAAAATAACAATATTTCACGTATTTCACGTACTTTTGTTGCAAATATATTTAACATATTTATTTTGTAATGTTATTAAATTTTGTAAAGTAATTTGTAATGTCACACACACACACACATATATATATATATATATTTTTTTCCAATTCCAATTTCCAAGAAATATTCGAAAAACTAAAGCTTCACCTTAAATATATATATATATATATATGTTCAGCACTTTTTGAAAATGAGATCTATTTCTCTACTACATCATTCCCAAATGATCCTTTCCATGTTCGAGTTTTGTCTCGAAAAAATTTTTTTATTTTTGATGGAGTCGTGTACAGGCAGTCACAGGGTACTGCCATGGGAACCTGCTTCGCCCCCAGCTACGCAAATTTATTCATGGGCTGGTGGGAGGAGCAGTTTGTCAGTGAGATGGCAGAATTTTCCAACGTTGCCCTGTGGCTGCGGTACATTGACGACATCTTTTTTATTTGGTCAGGGGATATAACATCTGTGAATCATTTAATTGAGAAACTAAATACTAATACTCTGAATTTGCAATTCTCTCAACATGTCAGTAAAGATAGAATGGAGTTTCTGGATGTGTTAGTGGAAGTGCACGATGAAGTACTAACAACCAAACTATTCCGCAAAAAAACTGCGGGCAACAGCATTCTAAGTGCCAGAAGCTGCCATCCTAGAAATTTGGTGCAAAGTATTCCCTATGGCGAACTATTGCGCGCCAAGAGAAACTGTAGCACCATGGCAGCCTACAGAGAAGAAGAAAAACTGATGTATGAGAGATTTCTCGAGAGGGGATACAGCAGAAAAATGATAACTAACCCTGCTACAAGAGTAGAAATGAAAACCAGGGAAGAATTATTACACCCCAACAAAAACCAGGATGATAGTAACAGTGTGAGATTCATTACTACATTCTCAGGGCGGGCTAATGAGATTCGTAGAATCTTTCGGAAACATTGGCATGTCCTCATGACTGATGACCATCTGAAAAAGGAATTGAGTGACAACCCACAAATTACCTTTAGGAAAAGTAGATCCCTATGGGACGAACGGAGCCACAATTATGTGACTAGTACTGATTCTAGTCTGAACAGTAACTCCCAGGGATTTAGGTGTTGTCGCAAATGCAAAGCATGCAAAAACAGCAAAGATACCAAGATACTGTTGGTTACCAATTCATCTAGGGAATTTGTCATCAGGAAGAAACTGTCTTGTAATACTCCATACAGTGTATATGTTCTAATTTTTCCATGCGACAAATGGTATGCTGGAAGCACCAAACATGAGGCTAAAAAACGGGTGCTGGAATATTTACGTGCTATTAGGGGTTATAACAAACAGTATCCTATTGCTCGTCACTTTCGTGAGATGCACATGCAAGATGAGAATCTAATACAGATGGCTGTAATTGACAGTGTAAATTTGGGTGTGCGAGGTGGAAATAGAGAACTGTCACTTCGCAAACTTGTATCTCGTTACATCATAGATTTCGATTGTCTGACACCCAAAGGGCTTAATGTAAGTGAGGAGTTATCGATTCATCTGTATGACTAATTTAAATTTGACTGTTGGCTATTCTGCACTTTAATATTCTGCTTGTTTTTAAGATGTGCTGTTTTTATTTAATTATTTTCTAGGTTGTGGGCACTTCTATTTATTGTTGACGGACAAAGTTATTATGATGCTGGGTAAAATTGGCAGGAAGCTGAATGATTGCCCACTTGGGCATGGACTAAGACAATGTGGCCATATTGGACTCCTAATCATGATCAGGCTGATTATTGCCCACTGGGGCGTGGAAGTAGTGGATGCCTTTGTATCTAGGACGATACCATGGTAACAGCCTGGGACATTTGAATTTTCTCCTAAGCAATTCAATTTGGGAGACAAATGAACTGCCGTCATATAATGAAACCGTGACAACAACCAATGACGGCTCAGTTTATTTGACCGTGTATTACCACAGGTCACAGAACTCTTGGCACTATATTTATGAAATGATAATATTCCATGTCCAATTTGTAAACCCGGCGAATTGGAATCAAGCTGGCATTTTTTTATGATTTTGTTTGCTTTTATTATTCTTCGTTACCATTCGTGTTTACAATTTAGCTGCATTAATGTTTACAATAGAATGGGTAATGATTTGATTTGAAAGTGTGATATATTCCGTATTTGATTACATTTACAACTGCCATTGGTCCATGCCAAAATTTCTGCCGCTATTATCACTTTGCACATTGGTGTTTTTACGTGGTCACGTATTTAAGATGGCGAATAGATTGAGTTGGTGAGCGTGAGCAAGCCGTAATGGCGAAACACGTCGTTTTTCTACTTGCCTAAATAAACTTTACTTGCAAGTCAACCTGGGTGTCCGAGCATCATCCTTACCAGGAAGTGTGTTGGAGCGAATTCATTGGGATACCGGTTACCCTTGTCAGACCGCCCACGACAGCCAATGATCTCTGTACCGGTAATGGTGGAGGAATGCGGAGCGAAACGCGTCAGGGAGGGCACTTGCTCTAACATGAAACAGCAATAAATCTGCACTGCTGACACTTTAATTGTGTGATGGCGTTGGTGACATTATGTTAATGATACTGGAAAAGAGGAGGTCTGCGCCCGCTTGTGACCGCAACTAGAGGCGGTCGGGTTTCTTTCGATATATATATGTATATATATGTATATATATATATATATATATATATATGTATATGTATATGTATATATATATATATATATATATATATATGTATATGGAGTAGCTTTAGTTTGCGAATATTTCTTGGAAAATAGGCCTTAGATTTAAGCCTCAAACTACTAGAAATGTATGTCTGCAACTCATCCTACTTGGTGTGCAGACAAAATATCATGTTGTAAATGTCGAAATACAGAAATATCGAGTCCTAAATATTGCGAGTCAGAAATATCGACAGCAAGAATATCACTGGACAAGAATGTTGATATGAAGGTAAGAAATCTAATTTTTAAAAATATAGAAGACAATATCGTTTGCAAAAATATAGTTGTTTACAATAGTTTTTTACATTAGTGTTATGTATTTTAGTAGATATTTTAAATGTATGTGATGTATTTTTTTGTATAATTATTTTTTCAGTTTTTTAACATATGTGTTAAATTTTTTGTAGGTAGCAATTTTATTTTAATTACATTTTGCGTTTTTTTATTTCATAGCGGGTTGTGGGTTTATAGGAGAATAGGGTCAGAAGAAATTTGATCATAATACATTTTTGATATTTTATTTTATAGTGTTAATTGTGGGAAGTAATTTATTTTTAAGTAATTATTAATTTGTGGTTAATTAATATTAATTATTAATTAATTATGGTAATTGTGTAATTAATTTTAGCTATGGGTTGGGTTTATAGGGGTAAAGGGTAGGAATAACTTATTTTTAATTAATAATTAGTTGATAATAATTATCAATTAATTAATTGGAAAATAAATAACGAAATTGTGTAATTATTTTAGGTGCAGGTTGTGGGGTTTATAGGGGTAAAGGGCGGGAAGTAATTTATTTTTATGTCATTAATATTTAGTTGTAAAGGGTGGGAAGTAATTCATTCTAATTAATTATTAATTAGTTGTTAATTAATACTATTTATTTAATTGAAAAATAAATATGGAAATTGTTTAATTAATTGTAGGTTTAGCTTGTGAGGTTTATAGGGGTGAGAAGTCACTTAATTTTTATGTGTTTTCATTTGTTTTTAAATTAATATTTATTTAATTGATAATTGATTATTTTACATATGGAAGTGCATTTTATTTTTAATTTAGATTTGAGTTGTGAATTGTTTGGTGTTATAGGGTAGGATGTAAATAAACTGTATGTAATAATGTTTTTGTTCATAAATAATTTCTAACTAAAAATATTTGTTTGTTTGAAAGTATTTTTATATTTTATTTAATATAATATTTTTAGGTATTTGCAATATGTAATTAACATCATTAAATGTTTTTTAACGTTTTTAATATTAAATATATTTCTATTTTAATTCTTAACATATTTATATATTTTTATTTATTTAATCTGTTTTTCAAATATTTTTTGTTGCCATTTTGTTTGTTTGAATTCACTGGAGTGGGAACACTAATTTCTATCCCTCCGCAATCCAACACTTTCCCTACTGTTGCACGGACTGGAGCGGGAATAGTTATTTTTACCCTTCGCTATGCAACACTTTCCCTACTGTTGCACTGACTGGAGTTCGAACAGTAATTTTTTCCTCTCCGCTATCAAACTCTTTTCCTACAGTTGCACTCATTTGATTGGGAATAGTAATTTCATCTCTCCGCTAATCAACACTTTCCCTCCTGTTGCACTCATTGGAGTGGGAACAGTAAGTTTTACCTCTCAACTAGCCAACACTTTCCCTACTGTTGCACTCACTGGAGTGGCAATAGTAATTTTTACCCCTCTGCTATCCAACACTTTCCCTACTGTTGCACCCACTGGATTGGGATGAGAAATAGTTACCCTCTGCTATCCAACACTTTCTTTACTGTTGCACTCACTGGAGTGGGAATAGTAATTTGTATCCCTCCGCCATCAAACATTTTCCCTACTGTTGTACTCATTGGAGTGGAAATAGTAATTTTTTAACCCTTCCGCTAGCCAACACTTTCCCTACTGTTGCACACACTGGAGTGGGAATTGTAAATTTTACACCTGCGCTATCCAACACTTTCCCTACTGTTGCACTGACTGGAGTGGGACATTCATTTTTACCACTCCGTTATCCAGCACTTTCCCTACTGTTGCACTCAATGGAGTGGAAATAGTAATTTTTACCCCTCCGCTATCCAACACATTCCCTACTGTTTCACTCGCTGGAGTGGGAATAGTAATTTATAGAGCTTCGATATCCAACACTTTCCCTACTGACGCACTGACTGGAGTGAGAATAGTAATTTTTACACCTCCACTATCCAACACTTTCCCTACTGTTGCACTCACTGGAGTGGGAATAGTAATTTTTACACCTCCGCTATCCAACACTTTCCCTTCTGTTGCACTCACTGGAGTGGGAATAGTAATTTTTACCATCCGTAATCCAACACTTTCCCTACAGTTGCACTCACTGGAGTGGGAATAGTAAATTTTACCCCTCCGCTATCCAACAATTTCCCGACTGATGCACTGACTGGAGTGGGAATAGTAATTGTATCTCTCCGCCATCCAACACTTTCCCAACTGTTGCACTCATTGGAGTGGGAATAGTAATTTTTACCCCTCCACTAGCCAACACTTTCCCTACTGTTGCACTCACTGGAGTGGGAATTGTAATTTTTACCCCTCAGCTGTCCAACACTTTCCCTACTGTTGCACTGACTAGAGTGGGACATACATTTTTACCCCTCCGTTATCCAACACTTTCCCTACTGTTGCACTCAGTGGAGTGGGAATAGTAATTTTTACCCCTCCGCTATCCAACACATTCCCTACTGTTTCACTCACTGGAGTGGGAATAGTAATTTATACAGCTTCGATATCCAACACTTTCCCTACTGACGCACTGACTGGAGTGAGAATAGTAATTTTTACACCTCCGCTATCCAACACTTTCCCTACTGTTGCACTCACTGAAGTGGTAATAGTAATTTTTACCGCTCCGCTAGCCAACACATTCCCTACTGTTGCACTCACTGGAGTGTGAATTTTAATTTTTACACCTCCGCTATCCAACATTTTCCCTACTGTTGCACTGAATGGAGTGGAAATAGTAATTTTTACACCTCCGCTATCCAACACTTTCCCTACTGTTGCACTCACTGGAGTGGGAATAGTAATTTTTACACCTCCGCTATCCAACACTTTCCCTTCTGTTGCACTCACTGAAGTGGGAATAGTAATTTTTACCATCCGTAATCCAACATTTTCCCTACAGTTGCACTCACTGGAGTGGGAATAGTAAATTTTACCCCTCCGCTATCCAACAATTTCCCGACTGATGCACTGACTGGAGTGGGAATAGTAATTGTATCTCTCCGCCATCCAACACTTTCCCAACTGTTGCACTCATTGGAGTGGGAATAGTAATTTTTACCCCTCCACTAGCCAACACTTTCCCTACTGTTGCACTCACTGGAGTGGGAATTGTAATTTTTACCCCTCAGCTATCCAACACTTTCCCTACTGTTGCACTGACTGGAGTGGGACATAGATTTTTACCCCTCCATTATCCAACACTTTCCCTACTGTTGCACTCAGTGGAGTGGGAATAGTAATTTTTACCCCTCCGCTATCCAACACTTTCCCTACTGTTTCACTCACTGGAGAGGGAATAGTAATTCTTACCGCTTCGATATCTGACACTTTCCCTACTGTCGCACTGACTGGAGTGGGAATAGTAATTTTTACCCCTCCGCTATCCAACACTTTCCCTACTGTTGCACTCACTGGAGTGGGAAGTCATTTTTACCCTCCACTATCCAACACTTTCCCTACTGTTGCACTCACTGGAGCGGGAATACAAATGTTTACCCTCTGCTATCCAACACTTTTCCTACTGTTGTACTCATTAGAGTGGGAATAGTAATTTTTACCCCTCCCCTATCCAACACTTTCCCTATTGTTGCATGTATTGGAGTGAGAATAGTCATTTTTACCCCTCCGCTATCCAACACTATCCCTACTATTGCACTCACTGTAGTGGGAATAGTAAAGTTTATCCCTCTGCTATTTAACACTTTCCCTACTGTTGAACTCATTGGAGTAAGAATAGTAATTTCACCCCTCGGCTAGCCAACACTTTCCCTACTGTTGCACTCACTGGAGTGGGAATAATAATCTGTACCCCTCCGCTATCTAACACTTTCCCTACTGTTGCACTTACTTGAGTGGGAATAGTAATTTTCACCCCTCCGCTATCCAACACTTTCCCTACTGTTGCACTCATTGGATTGGAAATAGTAATTTTTACCCCTCCGCTATCCAACACTTTCCCTACTGTTGCACTCACTGGAGTGGGAATAGTACTTTTTACCCCTCCTCTATGCAACACGTTCTCTACTGTCACACTCATTGGATTGGGAATAGTAATTTTACCACTCCACTACCAACACTTTCCCTACTGTTGCACTGACTGGAGTGGGAATAGTAATTTTTACCCCTCTGCTATCCATCACTTTCCCTACTTTTGCACTCACTCGAATGGGAATAGTCATTTTTACCCCAACGCTCTCCAACACTTTTCCTATTGTTGCATGCGTTGGAACAGGAATAGTAATTTTTACCCCTCCGCTATCCAACACTTTCCCTACTGTTGCACTTCTTGGAGTGGGAATTGTCATTTTAACCCCTCCGCTATCAAACAATTTCCCTTCGGTTGCACTGACTGGAGTGGGAAAAGTAAATGTCATCCCTCTGCTATCCAACAATTTTTCTACTGTTGCACTCACTGGAGTCGGAATAGTAATTTTTACCCCTCTGCTAAGTGGGAAATTTAAGTTTAAATGTTTTTGAATAGTTTCATGTTTTAAATAATAATAGAATGCTTTTTCAACATAAATGTTGTTATTCCTATATGTATACATTTATATAAATTGTTTTAATTATAAAATACATTTAAATCAATAGTTTATTATTTGTTTTACAGTAAATATATATAATTATTATATGTGTATAACTTTTTTAAGTTAAGTTTCTTTGTTATATTTGTTAAAATGTATATTACATCTATTTGTTTATTTTTATTTAATATATTTCATATTAATTATTTTCTATATATATATAAAACGATATTTTGTACATCAATATTTATGTCATCGATATTTGTTTTCCAATATTTTGAAAATCTTCATAAGCATTTTCAGGGTATTAAAGCATGACGCACTGAAGGCGTTTACTTGGTTGGTCATGTTGAGTTTGCTGCTGTTGACAATACTGAGATTCTTGGCATGGGTGGTGAGAATTGTTCTTGGTCCTAGCTCTGTGGTAAAGGAGGTGAAGTTCTTCAGTGAAGTGCTATTCCCGAATATCACAGTTTCGGTCTTGTCGGTGTTTAGCTTTAGCTTCAGAATGTTGGTCTTCATCCATTGGGCGATTTAAGTCATGCAGGCACTGAACTTGATCCAGGTACTGGGCTACTTGTCCGTGAGGGAGAGAATGAGCTGTGTGTCATCAGTGTAGTAAAAAACATTGCTGTTGTGAGAGCAGATGATGCTGCTAGCGCAATCATGTATGGACTGAAGAGGGTCAGGCTCAAGGAGGATACATTTGGAGCCCCACAGTTGTGGATCCGAGGTGTACGGTACCATGCTGACTGACTGGGTCCTTCCAGTCAGGATGGAGCTGATCCATCAGAGTGTGTGTCCTTGGATTCCAATGTCATGTAAGTGGTGTATGAGGATGGGGTGGGAGACTGTGTCACATCCTGGAGAGAGGTCTAGCAGGATGAGGGCCGCTGTGTCTTCTCTATCCAGAGTCATGTGGAAGTCATCCATTGTGGTGATGAGAGCAGTTTACGTGCTGTGGTTAAGTCTGAAATTAGACTGACTGATGCTGAGGAGTTGGTGGTCACAAATGCATTCAGTAGGGCATCTGTTAATAATTTTCTCTAATACCTTGGTCATGACTGGTAGCATGACATCGGTCTGCAGTTGGCAAGTGTTGAAAGCTCCGCGGAGGGGAGAACAGTTGCCTGTTTCCAATCATCAGACTGATGTCAGCATGGCGCTGATGGGTTGCTGTCCTCTGGAGTAGGTGTGGTGGATGGGGGGGTCCAATGGTGCCCCTGAGTGGATGGACTTCATGGTGATGATGAACTTGATGAGGGTGTGGTTTGTCTAGGAGACTGGAGAGGGCTAATTTATTTGGATGTTGTCAAAGGTAGTGAAATTAGAGAGCAGGAGGTGTCCCGCGACATTTTCTTCTAGGTGGAAGTTCTGTTCTCCAAGTAGTATGAAGTTTTTAGCATAGAGAGCGAGTGGTGCACATAGGGGTCAATTCCAATGCCATTCGGAAGGGGTCTGAATCGGATTCAGGTTTGCTGAATCAGATCCGGGGACTTTGTTTCCGACCGACTTGTTCCCAGTTCCGAACGACCAAGTACGAAGCCTGGGAACCGTTAGCACTGACCGAATCGGTTCCGGAAGGCATTTGGACAGGACGAGCCTTTCCCGATCCGATTTGTACAGCTCTATGGACTTGGTTTCCGAACGAGTGAGTACAATGACCGGTTCGGACAGCCACGCTGATTCGGTTTGACCGGAACGAATCGGCTGCCGGAATTGGTCTTTGGGGGACCGTAGCAGGGTCCCCTTTCACACCGGGCCCTTCAAATTGAGCCGTGGTGGTACCCATGGGTCCCCTATTCCCACCTAGGCACAGTGAGGCAGACACCATGGGGTGCCCGCCACAGGGTGCACGTTTTTCCTCAGCCCCCACTTTCTTCAATGGGAGCCTGTGTTCGCGTTCGGAACACAGGTTTCCATTGGTGTCAATGGGAGGCCGACCAAATCTTATACGGAAGCATCCAGATGCATCATACTCCACCCGAACCGAGTTGTCCGGAAAGCATTCCGGAACCGATTTGGTCGGAATGGTTTCTGAACGAGATCGGAATCAGGCGCAGTCTGTGATAGTGTCAGTGAATTTGAAACAGTACTGGCAGTCTGTAGATGAAAGTGTTGCCTTGGGTGAAGTTTACTGTGACATAGAGCTTGAATGACTCATATTCCATGAAGGTATCGCCCCGGTTGGGGCAACACATCGAAACGCGCGTTGGCGTTCTTCGTTTGGGGCATTTGGACTGATCACATCTCCACCCCTCTGATGATTTGTTTCAATCTTGTCATCTGAACCATCCTGTGACTGCTATCTACTTTTTTGATACTTTGTGTGCGTGTAGTATGAATGATGCTGTATCTTGGAATGTATGATGGTATGAATGCGATGTATGGTTTGGTGTGTGGGACTATGTGTACTGATTTGAAAATTTTAAATGATTGTGCTATTTGATATCTATCATGTTTTGTTGATAAAGTAAATATCTTTTCTACAATAAAATTACTATATATTTGCAATCTTTAATGTGATGATTTGATCAAGCTCTTGTCTGCTCCGGTGATAATGAATGTGTAAAAGGACTCCTTAGCTGGGCCTTGTTTGAAATTATTGTGGCAGGTATATTTTTTGCTTCTTTGTGATGTCCGACAGACCAAAGTATTGTATTGTATTGTATGTATACTTGTAAAGCGCACTGTTACCTCGTTACGTGGTGTCCTGGCGCTATATACCGCTGGGGAACCCGTCCTGGCTTTTTCCCTGTGAGAGGGCACCCCCAAGGTGAAGCCAGGCATCCCCGGCGCTGCTGGGGCCATTGTGGAGATTAAGCAAGCTGTTTCCCAGAGTTGCAGAGTGAGACCCATGGTTAGCGTAGGCACCTAGTCGAGAATTATCGAGTCCGCGGACATTGACCCAAGACCCTGCCGCGTCGGGCATTGAACCCTGGTCCCGGGCCGACTTCTGCTTCAGGGTCTGCCGCTTCTAACCAGTGAGCCACACTTCCACACGTCCAACCAACATCGCTCTGGAAATGGAACCGAATGACCTTCTGTCGTCGGTTCCAGCCCAGCTATAGGATGCGACCAAACCCTGTCCGGTCTCAATCCTTTACTTTGCTAAGGGAGCATGCATTCTGACGGGAATGCATGTTCTCATAGTAAATAGCAGGGGTGCACCCCACGGCAGGCCCATTCGGCGGCCTTGCACCCATAGGGGCCCTGCTGGGGGCCCCCAAAGACAGTTTCCAAATGCCTTTCTGTGTCGGAAAGGCAGACACAGAAAGGCAGTGGGAAACTGCCATCGTAATCCCTTAGAGCCGGTTGAGGGATTGCTGAAGGCCTTTCGAATGGCAGAAGGGCTCTCCAAGCCTGTTGTAAGCCATTCGGAGCTCCTGTTTGGAATAATTATCGACCGACTCCATCAAAATGGGTCGGTCAGAAATTATCCCAAACAGGAGATTACGATGCGGTAAGAATGGCTCCGACCTTATCGCATCGTAATCGAGCCATGAGTGTCAAAGGCTGGCTTTTTATAAATTTAAGCCTTGAGGTTTTGTAAATGGGTAAAATAATGTAAATGTAACAGTGTGATCTGCAAAAAATGTGCATGATTTTACATTTTGAGATCCCGCAAATCTCTCGCGTGCCTCTTGCAGAATTGATGTCACACAAAACATGGTTGAAATCAATGTCTCCGTTCGTTTATAGGACTAACCCATCCTTTTTCCTTTCATTTCTGCTTACCAATTTGTGAAGGAGAGACCTTTTCCAGGCTTACCTCTATTTTTTGTGGTTTGTGTTTTGTTTCCTGGGGAAAACAATGGCATTAGGGGAGAAGGGGGAGGGAGAAGAGATGAAATCCCAAGAAGAGGGAATATTTGGTATGGAAGTTTTTCTCTCTACCAGCAGGAGAGAAAAAAAGTTTCTTTAATTCCTTGTGTCCATTGTACGCTGCAAACTGTTTTCTAGTGGCACATCAAAAACACATTCCCATGAAATGACAGGAATCTGGTGCTATATGAGATCGATGCATCTAAAGCTCCTTGCTCGAGCGGAGATAGAGAAAGATATTGAGCAGCCATCCACATCTGCTACAACCACTAATGACTGGAGAACCAGTGCCTTGCGGAATCCCTATTGACCAGTGTGATTTTAACCCCAAATATAAGGACATGGTTATCTACCTCAGCCAGTGCAGAGTGACAGTTTTTAAGGGAGTCCTCAGGGCATCTCTACGAGACAAATTATTTGACGACCACAAATGTGACCCCAGAAAAGGGGTTTTGTTTGGTTCTCCTCTACAAGGATACCTACCTTTTTTAATGAACATGTTGTATTCATGAAAAAAATTAAAACTCCCCAAAAATATAAGTTCATGCAATTAAAAAAAGAAAGTTTCTTGCTAGAATCGCCTTTGCTGGTTTAAAAATAGATAAAAATAAATGTTGTTTGTCGTATCAGTACATTTTTTATATTATATTAGTCTGCTGTAGCAGTCAATTTTATCAATAATAGGCAACTTTTATTACAAGTGGAAATATATTTTAAAGCATTTGTAACAATAGTTTTGTTACATTTATAAAAATGCTGTATTGGGTTTACATTACCATTTTAATAGAAAATGTATACTGTGGCCTTTTAACCCATTCTAGTGTTATAGGCCTGTGCCAAGGATAGGAGCCTATGACAAGGGAACCGGCCATTATTGACCGGTATAGCCCCATATAGTTGGCAAAAAGCTTAGAAGAACATTGCACCCTTCCGTGTAGAATGTTCTAATTCTAAAAAAAAAACTGCCTCCTTGGAGACGGAGGTGGTTTGCAACCTCTCACAACTAGATCATTTTAAAATAATTGAAAAATGTGTCTCAGTAGAGAGGCCAGTCCCACAACACACTCTACTACACACAGTTGTCACCCACCACAGAGATCTAACTGGGCAGACCAATCCCTCACCACATCCTAATATGCAAAGTCAATGCTCTGCTAAGAGTTGTCAGCAGAGAGACCAGTCCATCAGCACACCCTAATACACACAGCCATTTCCCTTGAAAGAACTCTAATTTACTAGACCTCTGTGCAGGACGACGGTTGTGTGTAATTAGTCCTGGTAAACCACTGGCCTCTTCAGTAAGATCAATTCCCCCAGATGTCTGTAGTAGGGTGTGGCAAGGGACTGGCCTCTCCACACATGTTTCCAAGGCTGATCAGCAGGTGTAGTAAATGTAGTGAGGGACTGGCCTCTCCAGTCAGAATGATTCGCAGGGTGACAGGCATGCATATTAGTAGAAGAGCTCGGCAGATTTGGAGAAGAATCCACAGTTTATTCCTTGTAGGCAGCTTGGCTGCCATATTTTGTGAGATGCCTGGCTCCCATCCTCGTGTGGGTGCAAAATTTCAAGGGGGATTTCCTTTGTTTTAATTATTTTATGTTTTCTTATTTCCCACATTTCTTTTAACTAGACTTTAGTTACAATGCTTTTTACAATGCAGGGGAGCCTGCGATTGAATTTGGGGGTTGCTAGATCCTGGTTTTGCTTTCCTTTGCCTACTCGCTTATCTGCTTGACACGCTGCAGAGCGCTCAGGCCACACCGCTGCCACGACCCTCTTGTACGGCGGGTTATTTAAAGGGCTCTATAGCGTGTCTGCGTTGCTGGCGTGCCTAAGGCAAGCTCACCTGTACCTGTCCGCACCTGGACCGCGCCTAGTGCCAGTCCCCTTGACTGTTGTGGTGCATATTTACGGCCACTATCCTACACACAGGACAGGTAAGAGTAAAGGCTGCCCTAAATTAGATGGCCTTTCTATCAGTGCCAATTCTATTCACATCTGCCAGAGCTGTGGTGTATAAGTAGCCCCATCTGTGTCCAAGCATACAACAGAGCCAACCTTAGCCTCTGCAATGCCCATAAACCCTCACAGCCACCAGACTGAGGCCCATAAGCCCCAAAACAAACTGCCCTATGTTTTAATCAATGCTAGATCACTGATTAAACACAGCTCAGAGTTTCTTCGGTGTATGGGCACCTATAAACCGCCTTGACTTTCGTCACAGAAACTGGGGCCGATACTGCTTCTAATCCTGACTTGACGACAGCCTTACCCGATGGATTTGCCATCTATAGACAAAATAGGCAGCTCAAGCGTTAGGGGCCTTATAGCGATTGTACACAGAGCAGATCTAGCAGTCTCCTGCAACCCTGCCCCTTCACCTCATTGTGAAGCGGTGACCTTCAGCAGCAAAGTAACAAAAACTCGGTCTTTTAAAGGCAGGGTATCATATGTTTCCTTGAGGCAAATATCTTAGTAACTGACTACATGTACTTTGGTGACTTCAATTTTCACCTATAGGCCCACCTAGACATGGACACAGAAGCAATTCTTCAGACTCTGTCAGGCCTAGGTCTCATAAGTTGGAACCAGTTCCACACACCAGGAAGGACATACACAAGACGCTATTTTTACTAAGAGCACATCACTAGGCAAAGTAAGAATTCTTCCATTAGTATGGATAGAACACAGTGCAGTCATATTTGACATATATTCCAATCAGCCCAGTCCCAGTGCCAAAGCGCATCCAAACACTTCCTCCTCTTGTGCTTGGCACAAAATTCTACGAGATCTTCTCTGTAAAACACTAAATGGCTCGCTACTCGTACCTTCTGACAAACTAGACACAGCTGTCTTTCAATATACACTATGGTTAGATACTACCGCCAGCTCCCTGACACAGGTTAAAATGGTTAGGTTAATATAAAACAACAATTCGGCCCCTTAGTTAACTGCTGAGCTTAGGGCTCACAAACAAAGCTGTAGAAGATAGGAGAAGAGATGGAAAACTGACTACAATGAGGAAGAAAATGCCAATTATAAGATCTGTTTAACAATGTACATGATTTTAATTGTAAAGGAAAAACTTCCTACTTTACTAGAAAGATAGAATAAGCTAAAAACTATTCTAAAGCATTGTTCCAAAGTTCATCAAGTTGATAACGGACAATAAAAAATCACTCACTGACGCTAGTCAATCCTTCAGCAACACCTTGCTCAACTATTTCCCTCAAAAATTTGAAGCATTGCAAAAGAGGTTCACTTCTTCAGCCCCTCCTACCTTCAGCAACAGGTATTTTACCACCTCATTAGATGACCAGAAAACTCTCAGGGCCATATTATGCATACAGCTGCCCTGGGACTGCCATACTCGTCTTGGCGGTCCGACCACCACCATGTATCTGTCCTATCACAAGTGTGGTGGTGTGACCGCCACAAGACCACAGCCTCCGCCGGGTTCAAGGATCCCACTGTGGTGGCGGTCTTCAAAGGGACTCAATAAGCTGGTGTTGCCGATGCTGGCACCGCCAAGCATATTACTAACTGGCCATGGGGGTGAGTGCGGGGGGCACATGTTGTGCCCCGCTTGTTCCTGCACAATGTGGCATGCAGTATGTCGTGCAGGAACATGCTGCAGGCTCTCTCACAGCAGCGGTATGCTTGTTAGGCTCTCCTATGAGCCTAACATACCGTCGTTGAGAGACTGCCACAGCACCGCTCGCCTGCCCTGAATTAAACTCGTAATCTGGCGGGCGAGTGCACCACAGGCTTGGCATTCTTCCTGGGACCGTGGTGGTGGCGGTTCCAGCTGAAGACCGGCAAACTCGTAACAAGGCTCTAAGGGAGTTCGCTATACCCTCTCTAGAGAAAATCACCAGATTACTCAGATCCACGACTTTGGGATCCCCACAGGATCCCTGCCCTTTGAGGGTTGCTAAGCTAGTAGCAGAGATTATTGCCTCTAAGCTAACAAGCAGTTTTTAATCTAATGTGTAAGTCTGGCTTGTTACCGTCTGGAAGAAAGTCTCTGTACTGCTAAAGAAAGCTTCTTCGGATCCCAGGAATGCAAACAGCTATTGCCCCATCTCCTGCCTACCTCTACCAGCGAAGATAATAGGAACAAGCATTGGAAATGCAATAGGTCTCGGATTTATTTGAGTTAGAGCTAATGGCATTGTAAATGGCAATGTCTTTTAGCCATGTGTTATGGAGTGTATGCATGTGGTGTGTAGTGGAATTATGTGGGTTGGATTGGAATTGTAGCAATGGTGGCATGCTGCGCTTTAGATGAATATGTGTAAAAGTAAAGTGCACCATATTGCGATTGCTAAAATAGGTAATTGTGGATGCATTAACAATTGATGTGTGCCCTGATGGCTGGTGGTGTGTGTGCCTGTAGAAATTGTGCCCTGATGGCTGGTGGTGTGTGTGCCTGGTGAAAGCGTGCACTGACCGCTGGTGTTGTGTGTGCATGGTGAAAGTGTGCACTGATGGCTGGTGGTGTGTGTGTGTTTGGTGAAAGCGTGCACTGACGTCTGGTGGTGTGTGCCCGGTGGAGGCCTGCACTGACGACTGGTGGTGTTAGTGCCCGGTGAAAGCGTGCACTGACGGCTGGTGGTGGTGTGTGTGTGGTTGCATGTGTGGTGGTGAGTGTGTGGTGGTGAGTGTGTGGTGGTGAGTATGTTGTGGTGAGTGTGTGGTGGTGAGAGTGTGGTGTGAGAGTGTGTGGTGGTGAGTGTGTGTGTGTGTGGTCTTATGTGTGTGGTCTTATGTGTGTGTGTGGTGGACTTAGTTCGAGTTTTCGTACCCTGCACACTCACACACTGCCCCTACACACTCACACACTGCTCACCCTACACACTCACACAATTTTCACCCTGCACACTCACACACTGCTCACCCTGAACACTCACACACTGTTCACCCTGCACACTCACACACTATTCACCCTGCACACTCACACAATGTTCACCCTGCACACTCACACACTGCTCACCCTACACACTCTCACACTGCTCACCCTACAGACTCACACACTGCTCACCCTACACTCTCACACACTGCTCACCCTACAAACTCACAATGTTCACCCTGCACACTCACACACTACTCACCCTACACACTCACACAATGTTCACCTTGCACGCCCACACACTGTTAACCCTGCATACTCACACACTGCTCACCCTGCATACTCACACACTGCTCACCCTACACACTCACACACTGCTCGTCCTACGTAATACAAAAAGACCTAGCTCTGCCCTTTGGCCTGCGTTGTAATCGTACAGTAGGTTGTGAGTAGTTGGGCTTAATTGGTTGGGGTGTCCCCTCCTTGCTGCTCCCCTCACAGAAGGCCAGCTGCCTCCATGAAGCTCCCAAGACATGTGTTCACCTGTTCTTTGTGTTAGCTCCTGGGTGTCAGTGCACCGTGTAAGCGCACACGCATACCCTGCTCTCTCTGGAACACTCACTCTCCAGAGTCACTCTCACTCTGCAGTCACTCTCACTCTGCTGTCACTCATGCTGTCACTCTCATTCTGCAGTCACTCTCACTCACAGATGGCTGGTGGTGTGTGTGCCTGGTGAAAGCGTGGAATGACGGCTGGTGTTGTATGTGCTTGGTGAAAGCGTGCACTGACGGCTGGTGGTGTGTGTGTTCCTGGTGAAAGCGTGCAGTGACGGCTGGTGTTGTGTGTGCCTGTTGAAAGTGTGCACCGATGGCTGGTGGTGTTTGTGTGTGCCTGGTGAGTGAGTGGTGGTGAGTGTGTGGTGGTAAGTGTGTGTGTGTGTGGTGTGTGTGTGTGGTGTTGTGTGTGTGTGTGTGTGGTGTGTGTGTGTGGTGTTGTGTGTGTGGTGTTGTGTGCGTGTGGTGTGTGTGGTGGTATGTATGTAGTGTTATGTGTGTGGGGTGTGTGTGGTTTTTGTCTGTGTGGTGTTGTGTGATCCTCTGTGAGACACTGGGGTCTGTTGTCTGGAATGGAAGCTTTGGTCAGATGGGGGAGCATGGAAATGTTTCGCTCCTGTGAAAGAGCTGCCAGGTGATTGGGGTCCCCCTCAGGAGCCAAAGACTCTGAAAGCAGTGCCCCTGTCTTTAACACCACCCCACCAGTGTGCCTCAAGTAACATGTGCCCGGTCTTGTACAACGCAGGGGCAGAGAGGAGAGGCAGGACAACGCAGGGGCAGAGAGAAGAGGCAGGACACAACGCAGGGGCAGAGAGGAGAGGCAGGTGACAACGCAGGGGCAGAGAGGAGAGGCAGGACACAATACAGTGGCGGAGAGGAGAGGCAGGACACAACGCAGGGGCACAGAGGAGAGGCAGGTGACAACGCAGGGAAGAGAGGAAGGACACAACGCAGGGGCGGAGAGGCAGGACACAACGCAGGGGCGGAGAGGCAGGATACAAACATGTGGTGTGCCTGCGCAGTGGTGCACTCAGAGGTAGTATGAGATGCTCATGCTACCTGCATTCCTACTCATGCACGCAGAGAACACACACGAGTTAAACCCTCACAGCTGAGTCCACAAAGATGATAGTGAGAAATGGACTTACACAGTCATGCACTCAGTGAAAGCACAGGGTCTAGAGTCTGTCACACGGCTTCGCCACACCTTCACAACAATGCTTGTGAAGCTCGGTCATCTGCTAACCAGAAGTTAAAAGCAAGCAGCACTTCAACCGATCGCGATAGCGATCGTATTGTTAAAAAAAAATGCAAGAAACTGGAGAGTGCTGAATGCGCACCCAGCATCTGGCTTCAATTACCGCGGCCCCTGACAGCTGGTAATTGATGAATTATAGCCTTCTGCTGCGCGTGTCCGCACGGAATATGCAGGAAGTGGAGCAACGCTACAGACTATGGCCTATTGCGTGCTGCCTTGTAAAAACACAGCCATGCCAGGGCCAATTGCCATGCAGCTGCCATAAATAACGAACAAAATTCACGCGCTTCTCTGGAATTCGTAGGTTAGATTTTCTAAGTCCTCTCAAAAGGACTCTGAAGCCACACCCACATCGTGGGAGGTAGGCCGAGCCCTAAAAATCACGAACAACCAACTTGAAGAGCACATTCAAGCAACCAATTTCCTGGATTCTACTCAATTTGGCTTCCGTACAGTACTGATCAAGGCTACTGAGGCGATCAGGCAGGTGCTCGATCGGGAGGAGGTGCAGTCCTCATCCTCTTGATCTCTCAGCACACTTTGATACTGTTGATGATGGGCTGCTGCTCGCTATTCTAAAACTCACCTAGTTCCCAATTGTAAACTACGTGAGGCTTTGAGCCGAACCATGGCAACTATTCACAATACCATCCACCACAGGTGTTTGAATGAACATAGATTGAAACTGAAAAGGGCATGTGTTTTGTGGCATTTTTTGAGATTGCAGGGAAAGATATGGGTGGAGACCTATATGTTTTAAAGGAAACAAATAGGAGTAATAATGTTACAAAACTAAGGGATTAAACTGGGGAAATTGTCTCTTTCTTAGAGCTGAGGAAAGCAACTTGCCTGCATAAGTTGAAATAAGACTTTTACAGAGCACCAACGCAAAGAAATATCAGTATTGTATTAATAATTGCTTACACCGTCGGGATAATTACCTTTTTGTCGAGTAATTCTTTTACGAATCTGAAAGAAAATATATATAATTTTAAGTAATAGGAGTATTTGACAAATGTGACATCAATGTTTCAAAAGTGATACAACACATGCAACTATCATATTTGTCTGTTGCGTAGTTTCTATTTGTATCTCATTGTTTTTAGTCTTCGACTTTCCTCCTTTATTTAAAGAGACACATTTGCTAGGAACCTTCTGTAAAGAGCCCGACATAAAAAAATCCTCAGATAGCTCAGAACAAACAGTCTGAATATTCACAAAGACTGGTGTATAAGTAAGTGTGACTTACTATTGTAGTACTCTGTACCATTTTTGGGCCCGATTCACAAAGGTAAACTGAGACAAAAGTCTAACTTCACGTTTTTCGGTATTCACGAAGGGCATTTTCAGAAAGTAAAGTTAGACTTTTGTCTCAGTTAAACTTAAGTTTTGGTCTTAAGTCTAACTAAGACCAAAACTGAGACAAAATTCTAACTTTACTATTCTTAAATGACTTTTGTGACTACCGAAAATCGTAAACTTAGACTTTTGTCTCAGTTTACCTTTGTGAACGGGCCCCATGAGTTTCAGGAGTAAGCCATGAGTACTCCAGGCTTACTCCTGAAATTCAGTTGCAAGAGTATAGGGTGAACACCTAACTACAGGTCATTACAGACGCTGGGCCTGTTTCACAAAGATACATTTACACTTTTGTGTAGGTTTACATTTGTTTTGGAATTCACAAACTCCGATTTAATAGCAAGTTTATGACTGTGGAGACTCCGCAGTCGGGGTAGCGAACTCTGCACATATAAAGACATGACATGCTTATCTTTGTATGTGTTCTCCTCCGGAAATCAGGCCCTAAGTATCTGTCCCATGGCTTGATTGGTAAATATACACCAATGTCATAGCAGTACTAATGGACCAATGAGATACTGAATATTTTGGCAGACTTCCTTTAACCTTGATATCTCGATTCCTTGAAAACGTGCATGAGCTAGATACTAATAATATATCTAACAAAAAAGACAAACAGATTGATAAAATTGCTGTCATTAATGGTAAAACCATGTGAAAGTTCAGGTACTGCCAGACTTCAGCAAGTTTTCCAGGTATGTGGAGGTACTGGTCAGTGGGATTTCATATAAATCATTCTCTGGTAACAAGGTACAAAAACTGAGCCACATGGATCTATGTCAAGTGTTTAGTTTTTTGATTATTACATTTTGATCTTACCCTTTTGTCTGCAAATGCGCATACGTTAAAAAAGTTAGCCATAGTTTTTATTATTTTTATGGTATTTTACTTTATCTCCTTATATCCACCGTGCTTCTTGGTTTTCAATTTCTTCTAACCTCTTGAGCTCTCCACTTTGCCTAATCCCCTTAAATATTTAATATGCAGCATGTTCTTTTCGCTCACTTTCTCCCGCCGTTACTTTCCCATTCCATCCACTGCGCTGGAAGATGCCCCATTACCTCTTTGTCAGGTCCTTCGTTGGTTGTTTTCCTTCCCACATGTGCTTAGCCCAACTAAAAAAACAAACAATTTGATGCCTAAGCCTCCCACAATGAATGAAACCCCGAAGTTAATGTCACTTCCTCCAATGGTTTATTCTGTTGAAGACGAGTATGCCTTCCCGACTCTGTAGGCAGATTTATTTATTTATTTAAGGAATGCTAGCACGTATGTGGTATTATTAATTGAGGTCCTTACTTTGTTCCAAAGCCTGCTCTAGCAGCCTCGTGATAAATCTAGGTTTTGGTAAATGTCCTGCAGCACAAACTGGACCGAAACGCACCCGATCCATGGTTCGCATGGCAGACATTCTGGTTAGCTCTGAAAGAAAGACGCTTCACTTATGACTGGCAAATTATTAAAAGCAATTCACGTAAAGAAAATTTTGACGCATTTTTTGAGGTCTGTTGTTGAATATTTAAATGTCTGGTTTTAGGACGCAACATCACATTTTTTCACAAGAACCAAGAGTTGGTTGCTATAACAACAGAGCACAATCAGGAAGGCCTGGTATTGTTTGGGTGCAAGTTAACATGGAGGGTGCAGGCTCCTTTTTAAGCGTGGTGCCCCAGGAGGCAGGTTCGGATTGGGATTGCAATTAGGCCCGGGCAGTATAAAAAAAAAGTGCCCCCTATTCGCGAGTCGTGCCCTTTCAAAAAATTTGGTTAGTCTCACTGCACTCACTTTTAGAGAAACGTTTGGTAACCTAAGCATTTTAAAGCCTATTGAACCAGTAAGATTGGTGATAACGAGCATTGCATTTTGGCCAGGTGGGCGAGGTGAAATAAAAGCGCCCAAGGGCCACAATACCTGATCTTACTAGTGTTGCCACCTGGCTATTTTAATATCCTGGCAGTGCAAAAATGAAGAAAATGCGAAAGTCTCTATTTTTTTCCTCTGATCAGTATGTAAACATTCGAAGTTATTTGAAAGCAATTTAAAATATGTTCTAAAGCTGCTTTACTCAACCGTCACTAACAGTTACACTAAAAAAAGACAGGAAAGCCATGTTCATGTTAAAATATAAATATGGATATTTTTATATAAACAGTGCTTTCTACTTATCATGCTCTGGTCCTTGCAGAATCTTATATCATAAATAAATTGGTGTTTTATTTCCAATCGCTTTTTTATAGTTTTACATAAGGTGAACTCAGTGCTAAGGCATTGGAGCGATTTACATGAGCAACAGTTACACTACGCAAGATAAAATGTATGTTTACTTTAGGCATTGGGAGATTAAGCGATTTGCCCAGAATCACTGAATGTTGAGCTGACGCTGGGCCTCCTACTGCCAAAGCAGGCAGCTTTGGCCACAACGCCACATCCTCTCTAGTTTAATAAAAGCCTGATAAAGGTTACCTCACAGCGAGGCCTATGCAAAAACACACACACCCTCCAGGAAGGCTTCTCTTAGCTCACTCCCTCCCCAGCCCTCCATAGCCTCAGGGTGATGGCCTTGCAGGGGAGGGGTCAAGAAATAGGACACATTTACTGCTTCTCAAGTGGGCCCGAAGGTGTAGATGGGACCATATCCAAACATACTGCTTCCCCAGTGAGACCCCTTCATGCTCCTTATGGCCAGGGACTGCCGGAGGACCCCCCTTCCGTTAACAAACATTATTAACCAGGACATGAGAGGGATTTCTTTGGAGGCAGGGGATCTTACAACCCCCCGGCGGTATTTATTAAAACATACAAATAAATAAAAAATTGAAATAAACAATATTTACACAATTACGCAGAAAACGTTACAATTGTTATATACAGATATCAGATGGCTAACCTTAACATACTTCTAGTACAAGGTATTTCCTATCCGAAACTAACATATCAATCACAATATACAATAATTTTTCTGCATATCCTAATTGGGCCTACGGCAAGGTCACTGGTGTCAGATACTTATCACTAAACCACCCCTTCCTGTCGGAGTGCGCATGCGCAAAGGGCCCGTTTACCATGAGGGTACTTCTCCCTCAGGTTACCCCCGTACCCCCTATTAACCACGCCCTTCTGTCGAAGTGCGCATGCGCAGAGGGCCTGTTTACTGTGAGGGTATTTCTCCCCCCGGTTACCCCTGTACGCCCGATTAACCACGCCCTTCTGTCAATGTGCGCATGCGCAGAGGGCCCGCTTACCGTGAGGGAACTTCCGCCCCCCAGTTACCCCCGTACACCCTATTAACTCAATTAAAGGGGGCCCTTGCATTTCTGTGCCGTTTACTGGCGTCATTGTGTACGTGCGGGTGGCCAACCAGCCTAGAGAAAGCGTGACTCTCCGCTCCCCTGCACCCATGTAGCCAACAGGCTGTAACCGCCCCTGGAGTTCCAGGAAAGACCAGTTGTCCCTCCATTTGGGCGACCCCATTCAAGAATGGCGCCGCTCCTTAAGTACCTTAAAATAACTGCTCACCAATCGTGACCTTACCACCACAGGCCAGCGTAGTTGACCGACTATCTGGCCCCCCTACCCTCCTACACTGAAAGGTCCTACCCTAACCTTAAGTTCACAAACCTAGCCATTATATTTTGTAGTTCGACTATCAGGCCCTACCAACTCACTGCAAGGTCATGCCCTGTCCCTATACGCCACTAACTAGGCAAGAAGATTCTCTGCGATGGTTTCATCCCCCGTTGAGGACAAATGGACGCTGTCTTTTAAGAAGCACGACTCCCCCCAGTTGCACCCCTGGGCTATGGTCTGTAAGTAGCAAGCCCTGGCTAACCTCACTATTTTTGTTACTAGGTATTTGCTTCCAGTGGCACAATGGCCTCACAGACTTGCTTCCCCTATCGGAAGATCTGGAATGTCTGCACCAGGGTGTACCCCAGGCACAGACATGTCGACCCCCACTTCTACCCAGGCCTCCTGGTGTAACTGTTCCTTTCACGCCCCCTCCCAAGTGCGTGATAGATATGCTAGGGCTGTCTGATCCAGGGAAATTAGACCTGCCGCCATGGGGCCACCAGATGGGCCTAATTGATGGCATCACGCTGCGCCTGATAAGACACGGCACTCCTGACGCTGACACCCACTGTTGGTGCAATTGAAAGGCTACCCTGGGAACCACAGTCCCCCAAAATCTCTCACTGGCATATCGTGTAGTCCGTGAACCACCTAAACCTGACCACTACACTCTGGGTAATGTTCTGTGTATGCCTACCTCTTTACTATGGAATATCCCCACCACGCTGTGTCTGCTACTATGGCAACTAGGAACTCGGACGCCGTAAAGGCAGAATACTGCTTCCCGACAAGGGGTGCTGAGGTGTTGCATATGCCTATTACTCCTGGGTTTGGCCAAGCTGGCAAGGTACACCCCTGTGTACTGCCACATTACTACGGTTGGCACCACCAATTGGTAACCTACTGATATACTACCATGACCACGGTGGCACCTGCGAGCACAGGCCCCGTTACAGTAGAAATACTATTTCCCGATAAGGAACATACTGCCATATTATGTGAAGCAACATACTGCTACATTACTGCGGCTAGCACAACCTATGGTTAACACACTGCTAAACAATCAACCCAATGTTGGCACCTCTTGAGCCCTTGATCGATTGCCCATCACACTTGATGCCGTTGCTTGCCACTCCCGTTCCAGAATGTACTGGTCTCCCTTGGCTGTCTACCTCTTGCAGTTGTTGTGGTGTAGAGCACTTCCCATGTATCCGCCATGGATCCGGCCATACATAAATGAAAAACAAACATAAACTAATACATCTTTCTGGCTTCCTGACGAAAGATGCAGTACACATGCCCGTATTACATTGCTGTCACATGCTAAGCCTTAGCTATGCGTAGCACCAGATGCATTCCCATCAAACTTGCAACTGGAGTGTTTAGCATAGCATCAGTTTGTGTCACCTGCGGAGCCTTGCAATTAGGGTTACAGTGTTGGTGCCTGGTAGTATGACCTTCATTAAATAATAGACCTGGAGTCTACAGTGAATGCAATAGCACCTTCATGATTACATAAGGACAGTACAAAGTGTGAAGTGCAGTGAAATAGCTCATTCATGGTTACTAAAAGGTATGCTGCAGCCTAGCACATTTCTTGCCAGGCCGATGCTATTGGTATTCCCGAAGTCCATCAACACATACGCGTATGAGCGTATCTGTGTGACATGACACCCCCCCAAAAGCTTACGTGTACCAGCACATGGTGCCTAGGGCTTTAGACCCAGGCCCCAAATTCCTATTTACCGCCACAACTGCGCGCAGGGATACCCTTGAAGGTAAGACAACAAGGCCTCAGTTGTACTGTTTAGACGTTATCAGTGCTGATAGTGTACCCGTGTGACCCTCCCCGAGGCCGTTGCCAAGTAGGCCTGATCTCCCCACCATGCACAGAAATCGCTGTAATATGCTAAGCATATCTCCTAAAGTAAGTAACGACCCCCTGCTACAAACCTGGAGCCCGCCCCAGAGGTAACCTACATGTAAAGCATAGGGGATTTGGGCAATTTTTCGGCAATTCACTAACTTCGCGAGCTGACCGTACAGTGATAAGTCTGAAAACACATTTTTACAGGACACCCCTGCGGGTGGCACCACCAGTGGTGCAAGCCCACTATCAGCATTTGAATTACAGGCCATGGCACACCCACTTATAGCTCCATAAGAAACCGTAAACCTAGTTACTGTTACAATTTCCACCGAGGGCATATGCCGTATCTACAACAAATCAATAGCGCCTACATGGTTACTTAAAGAAGGTATGGCGTATAAATTGGAGCTCTTTCAGTGCCCTTATTAAAGATTCCCCTCCCCAGCTAAGCCCAGTACCATTTTCTTTACATGCGTAACATCGACGTCTTACTTTCAAATGCGAGCACTTGCAATTAGCGTAATAATGCGTCGGCTATTTTTCAGGGTTGGCTGACCTGAGACTAAGGAACTCGGAGCGTTGTAAATCCCGCATAGTTGAAATAAAACATGATGTTGAGAGCCCATAACATATCCTAATCGCATAACATGAGGACACATCTGTAAGTGTGTAAACACGTGGGAGATTAAGCGGTGTCCTGCCTTACTCCTGCGTATCATGCGACGTAATCATGCCAAGACGGACACGATCAATTGTGTTAACCCGCCCCCCTCCGTGGCAACACACATGCTGTACCACGTGGCAACACTCATGCGTTACACCTACCTGGTAATAACCCCTAAAGGCCATGTGGTATGATCACTGCAGCCCCCTCCATGCAGTATAGCAGTCACACCGCACACGGTGCATAGCACCTTTGACCTGCAAACAAAGCCAGCCATGAAAATGGCTGCATCCTATCTGTTGATTACAATTCAAAGCACAAAAGCCAGAAGGTATGAGCCACGTGCATAGCCCCTTTGACATGCAAACCAAGCCAGCAATGAAAATGGTTGCATCCTATCTGCTGATTACAATTCACAGCACCCCAGGATTTGCGCTCAGGTATCCATAGCTTAACACAGCTGAAACTCCTTCACTGATGTGCTTGTATTTCCCCTCTATAACACACATCACAACTTATATTCACTATACCTAAGTGTGTCCCCTTTCAGAATCGAAAACACTGTGTAAAATGGGAACAGAGGTCAAATGTAGATCACGAGCAAATGGAATAATCGGTCTAGCCAAGGTTACACTGCTCAAAGGCGAGGCCTTAAAAATTCCTCAACATGTATCGCCTTATGTATTTCACATTGGTATTGCTCCTGCTTTAATGAACAGCAGGATGTACAATGACATGTTACTTCCGGCACCCTTCTGACAAGAAGAGTGGATCCTCATAATATTCTAGGAAATAAGGTATTTCATATGAAAATCAGCTCTTTTTAAAATAGGCCTGTGAATGTCACATTCAAGATTAAAGGTCCTTCACTTTCCAGGAAAGGATCAAGAGGACGCGGGCATGTGGCCTCTTTCTAACACAGCACACATATGGCAAAGCGCTTATCGGCAACCGTGCTAAATCTCATATGAAACCAGCTGCTGGTACTTACTTTTTGATGTAAAGGCTTACTTCCTTCAGATATACACAACTGGTAGTTTTTTCTGTCATTACACCAAGATATATATTACGAGTATCATACCTGTACGTCATGACTATTGGCTTTGTGCACAACTGGTAGTTTTCCTGTCATTACACCAAGATATATATTACGAATATCATTCCTATATGTCATGACTATTGGCTTTGTCAATGGTTGTTCGTTGGATAAGATAAATAAGCAGCAACCATGGCTTGTATATAATACTAGCAGCCCGTCCCGACGTTGTCCGGGTTTGAAATAGAATGTGTGTATTCAGATACGGTCATTCGCGTGTTCCCCCGCTTGAGGCCCAGCTGCAGCCCTGGTTCATGTTAGCAGGCGCGTGTCCCCCCGCTTGAGGCCCAGCTGCAGCCCTGGTTCATGTTAGCAGGCGCTTGTAATTAGTGTAGTGATCCGCCGCCTGAGCCCGGCTACAGCCCTGGCTGATGTTAGCAGGGGCGTGTAATTTGGTTTAATGTGACAGTTCAGTAACAGCGTGCATGAGAGGCTGAAGTAATTGTCCCCGCAGACACGCTCAGTCGCGGGTGCCCCTGCTTGAGGGCCAGCGGTGACCGTCTAACAATTAGAATTGTGTGAGTCTTGAATGATTGTTTCCCGCTGTTTTTATTTTTTTATGACCCACACCGACGCTCTTCAGCCCCGAGTGCTTTTTAGACGCACCCAGGCCAAGCCACACACTGCGCTCTGACCTTTCAGATGCACACAGGCCAAGGCACACACTGCATTTGGCACCCCAGTATGTGTGAGACAACGGGCAGTCCTCCAAGGGAGACTTGCGAATGGTTACTTACCACGCTTCGAGGTGAAAGCCTTTGTGACGCCCCCAGCACACGGCCACAGCAGACGATCTGATTAATGTACGACCCAGGTGGCATGAAGTGCGGAACGTAGCACATGCCCCAAGCGTTTGTCACGCCCCCAGCGTGCCCCTTGATGCGGTGCAATTGCGTAATTGCCGCTTCATATGGCATGAAGGGCGGACACACGCCCCCAGCGTTTGTCACGCCCCCAGCACACGCCCACAGCAGAACGCAGACACGCCCACATGGGACTACTTGGCTGTTACGGTTCCTTTACCTTTTAAATGTATATGGTGGCAGTCTGCATAGCCTATGTCCTTCTGCTACAACTGCCCTTTCCAACGCTGTATTGGGTGTTGTGATTGGTGCTGTGGTTACTGAGATTACCCGCCTCAAAGGTTTGGGCTCTCTCTTTATAATATTAGTGTGGATTGAAAAAGCTATCAATGTGACGCCCAGGGTACACCACAACAATAATGCTGCTCCTAGGTTTCAAAAAGAAAGTGGAAATCTAGGGAGAAAATTACTCTTCAAAGTTTTTTCCTCCCCCCACAACACTCACTTGGCATGCCTTCATGCCGTAACTTTCCCACTAGTGAAAGTGAGCAGTGTGAGCACCCGCACATGATGTGCCTGCAGTCCGAGGGCCCGACAGAGTACCGTTTCGAGGCCCCCCCTTTAACAACCAACTGCCGGTGCTCTTGACCCTGGAGACCCGGCCCACTTAAAGCCCTGCCTTATGAGATGGAGAGATATTTTGAAGCACCAGTACTAAACAAAGTGTGCCGGTAAGCAACAGAGATCATACAAATCTAATAACAAACAGAAAAAACTCCAGCAACTCAGAGGCTGATCCACATCCCCCCCCCTCCCCCTTGGTTCAAAGATGGCACACGCTTGGGAAACCTATCCTCGCACACTGCATACATGTCTCAGCAAACCCACAAGGGAACTCTGCAGCGGAATAGCACGCACCCCCAACTAAAATAGCACCAGGGCGCTGCAACCCGACTCAAAGGTGGTACCCTGTTCAACCCGCTTGTCTCCTGCAACCAGCCGCCCGCAGTCCAGCGGGGAGCACACACTCTCCGAGCATTCCGCTGACCCCCACCCCTGCCCAGACTCTGCGTCGACAGCAGATGGAACTGAACCCTGCCCGGCAAAACTGCGGAATTCAACACCAAGACAAGCCGCCCGCAACTGGTACCCCTCCCTCAACTGACTGAAATCAAGAGACATAAGCGCCAAGCCAGTTCCTTTCGGTGCAAACCAAAGTGCTGGTCGCCGCGTGAACGTGGTGTGGTGGGCTCCCGAGAAGGAACGCTCAGAAACCAGAAGCAGTTTCGGGATGGGTACCAACAAAATGTTGAATAAATCTAGTCAGGGCGCCCGCCCCTCTGCTTAAAGGCACCGAAGCAGCCAGCCCCCTTCAAACCTGCTTCACGTTCCTTCAAGATAACCAATCTTTTGCTGAACTATCTAAATAACCGGGCAAGCCTTCTCCTGCGCCTAAACACCAGCCCGCACTAAAAACATTTCAGACAAGTACATTACGAATTGCCCTTTTAAAAAGCTGACATTTTGCAGCTGGTGGTGGGACTCGAAACCTTGCATTGGAGGGAACTGTTGCACCAAAGACACTTGATACTGCCTCTGAGCCACACCTTCTGGCTTATGAATTGCCCTCTCCCGGCCCCCTCCCCTGGGTGGCAAATTAACCCAGCCCTGCTCCCAACCAATGACTCACTGCATTCAGGAACTGTTGATTCGCATTCGAGGACTCCCCTGATTGTAAGCAGTCCATTACAAATCCCAGATTGCGTAGTGCAGCTGGCCCAAAAACTTCGTGCTGGTTTACTGTCAACAGCTACGTGACACCACACACACATTTTTTAAGCGGGAATACTTGCACTCTGCCCCCGCTGTCTCCATGTCGATAAGGCTGCTCGCTACTCCGCGGAGCCCCCCGGCTGCATCCGAATAACGACCAACTCCGACGATAACCTCGCGACCGCCGAACACCTTCACTTCCAGATCCACACCGACCCCAGGACCACACTTTGAGGCACCCTCATCTACAGACCACCAGGAACACGGACACATTTCAACGAAGACATCACTGACTTCATCAGCCCACATGCCCTCACATCCGAGAACTACATTCTACTGGGAGACCTCAACTTCCACCTGGAAAAGAAAAACGACAGCAACACCACCACCCTTCTGGACAACATGGCTAATCTCGGGCTCAAACAACTTGTGGACACCCCCACCCACCTTGCCAGACACACGCTCGACCCCATCTTCACCTCCAGCAAAAATATCTCATTAGATCATACCACAGCTCTCCATTGGACGGACCACAGCTGCGTTCACTTCAGCTACAAAAAGACCACGACCCACAACCCCCCACAAACTATTCCTCGAAGAAACTGGAACAAAATCACCACCGACCAACTCTTCACATAGCTTAACCAAAACCCCCCTGCCATATCATCGGACCCAAACCATGCTGCCACTAAACTCACACTATGGATCACCCACAGCGCTGACGAATTAGCACCCTTGAAAAACCACCAGACCAAACAAGGTAACAAGAAGGCCCCCTGGTTCAACGATGACCTTAAGAAATCCAAGAAGTTATGTCGTACTTTCGAGAATAAATGGAGAAAAAAACCCAACCACTGACAACCTGACCACCTTCAAGAACATCACCCGCAAACACCACCAACTGATCCGATCCACCAAGAAATCGGCATTCAAGGACCGACTCGACAACAACACCCACAACAGTAAGGAATTATTCAACATCGTCAAAGAATTTACCAACCCCACCGCCGGCACCAACGACATCACTCCCTCTCACGACCTCTGTGACTCTCTATCCTCTTTCTTCCACAACAAAATCGTCGACATACATAATAGCTTTGAAAACCAATCCGAAGAACAGTCCACTCCACCCACCCCCGAACCAAATCAGCACTCTAACGAACTTGGCGCCTGGTACCCAATCACTACTGAAGACACCATCCGCCTGATGAACTCCATCCACTCCGGATCACCAACCGACCCATGTCCCCACCACATTTTCAACAAAGCAGACTCCATCATCGCACCCCATCTCCGCGATGTCATCAACTGCTCCTTCGACTCCGCCACCTTCCCGGAAAGTTGGAAACATGCCGAACTCAGCGCACTTCTGAAGAAACCCACAGCAGACCCCTCAGAACTCAAGAACTACCGCCCCATCTCACTCCTCCCATTCCCTGCCAAAGTAATTGAGAAAGCCGTCAATAGTCAGCTCGCCGCCTTCCTTGAATCCAACAATTTCTTCGACCCATCACAGTCCGGCTTCCGAGCCAAACACAGCACCGAAACCGCCCTCATCGCAGCTACAGACGACATCAGAACACTACTGGACAACGGAGAGACAGTCGCCCTCGTCTTACTCGACCTCTCCGCCGCCTTCGACACATAGTCTGTCATAGCACCCTCATACAACGCCTCAACAACGTCGGAATACAAGGAAAAGCTCTGGACTGGATCATCTCGTTCCTCACCAGGAGAACCCAGAGAGTCCGCCTTTCCCCATTAAAATCAGAGGCCACCGAAGTCATCTGCGGCGTACCACAAGGATCATCACTCAGTCCCACCCTCTTCAACGTTTACATGAGTCCCCTCGCTTCCATCGCACGACAACACAACCTCAACATCATTTCCTACGCAGACGACACCCAGCTGATCCTCTCCCTTAACAAAGACCCAAACACCGCCAAAACCAATCTACACGAAGGAATGAAAGAAGTAGCCGAATGGATGAAGAACAGCCGTTTAAAACTGAATTCAGACAAAACGGAAGTTCTCATCCTAGGATCATCCCCCTCATCCTGGGACGACTCATGGTGGCCACCGGCCCTGGGTACAGCACCCATACCGACAGATCACGCACGTAACCTGGGATTCATCCTGGACTCCTCCCTCTCGATGGCCAGACAAGTCAACGCCGTCTCATCTTCATGCTTCAACATCCTACGCATGCTCAAAAAAATCTTCTGTTGGATCCCCACCGAAACAAGAAAGACAGTCACCCACGCACTGGTCACTAGCCAACTGGACTACGGAAATACCCTTTACGCCGGAACCACTACCAAACTACAGAAAAAACTCCAACGCATCCAAAACGCCTCAGCCGGACTCATACTGGACATCCCCCGTCAAGCTCACATTTCCGGTCACCTGAAAGACCTCCACTGGCTCCCCATCAACAAGAGAATAACGTTCCGTCTCCTAACCCACGCACACAAGGCCCTCTACGACCTAGGACCCGAATGCCTCAACACAAGACTGTCCTTCTACACACCCACCCGCCAACTACGATCATCCAATCAAGCACTCGCCGCAATTCCGCGCATTCACAGATCCACCATGGGAGGAAGATCCTTCTCCTATTTAGCGGCTAAGACCTGGAACTCTCTCCCCACTCACCTCCGCCTTACACAGAACCACCTCTCCTTCAGAAAGCAGCTTAAAACCTGGCTTTTTGATAAATAATTCACCTTCCCTCCCTCAAGCGCCTTGAGACCCTCTGGGTGAGTAGTGCGCTATATAAATTCCTGAACTTGAACTTGCGCTGCAAGCTTCTCCTGAAAATGGCCACTGGACGTGTCCCTGCTTCTCCGGTCCCCACAAGCCTTCACCTACGAGAGCCCGCTGATCCGGCGCCTGGCCCGCCACAGTGCAGGGTGTTGTGAAACCTCAATGCGCGGCCGCCCAACTCTCCGGAAGCCGCCGACACGAAGCCCAAATCCCCGAACCGGGCGCTGGGACCTGAAAAAACAAAACAGAAAAAGAATTACAGCCTCCTAGAGGCTGGAGGGGCAGGCCGTGGCGCGCGGAGTCAAAGAGGCAGACTACCGTGCTCCACGGCTTTTTAACCCCTGTTAGACCTGACATCCTTGGCGTGGTTTTTCCCCCATCTTTTTGCCTCTGACTCATGTATTTTTGATGCTGTGCTGGATTTCGTTTTTGCTGGTTTAGATGCTTTGGACCCTCTGCCACTGCTGATCAGTGTCAGAGGGTAAGTGCTCCCTCTGTAAATTGTCATATTGATTGGGTATACCTGATTGGCATATTTGTGTCACCATGAAGTCCCTAGTAAAGTGCATTGTGTGTGCCAGGGCTGGTGATGACAGATGCTACTAGTGGGCCTGCAGCGCAGATTGCGCCACCCACATGAGTAGCCCTAAAATGATCTCAGGCCTGCCAGCGCAGGGCCTGTGCGCAGTCAGTGGACTGCCATGTCCGCCTGGCCAGTGTCCCCACTGGCTGGGCCTAACCCTTCCCTGTCTGTGCACACCAGTCACCCCTATGGAAGGCTCAAGGTACCCCCCTGGGCAGGGTGCAGTGCATGGATAAGGTAGAGCATGTCCTAGTGCAGGTAACATGCTCTGGTAGTGAGCAGCAGCCATTTTGTGTGCTCACTGCTGTAAGGCTATCTTGCTCCATAGAGTAACATGGGGGAGGCTGGTCCCATTGGATCCCAGCCTATCTTCCCATAGGAACAAGATGGGACATAAGTGAAAGATATCCCTGAACTCAGAATTTAATAACACATCTTTTAGTAAAGGTTGTTTTTAAATTCTGTGTTTGAGAATGGCACTTTTAGAAAGTGGCTGTTCTCTTGTCTAAACCTTTCTGTGTGCCTGGGACTGTTTGTGGATTGACTGTCTGGGTTGAGGATGACAGGGTCTGCAGAGCCCCGGGGGGTTATCTGAGCCAGCCCCGTGGATGAAAGGCAGCATCTGCTGCCAGGGAAGTGGGAGGAGATAGCACCTGATAGTGAAGGGCTGTGCCTGCCTAACCACAAAGCTGGCTCCACCTCCTGCTGGGCGACTGTCACCTCTGTCCCTGGGACAGGGAGGAAGAAGGAAACCAGAAACACCCCAGACCCCCAGAACTGGTTTGGACCGGGCTCAGGGCCCCCTTTGCACAAAAACTTCAAAAGACTTCAAAGGACTTCAAAGCCTTTTTGGGGTATAAGAGAAGGACCCCTGACTACAGAAAATCGGATTCTACAATCAAGAGGAACCTCTGCCAGAAGAAGGACTGCTGAAGGAGCTGATGGAAGATTGCCTTGCTGTGTGCTTTAAGGGCTGACCTATCCTGCTGTCCAACTGAAGGAGAGGAGAAGAAAGGGACTTTGCTGTGTGCTGTGACCCTGCCTGCTTGAATTAAAAAGACTTTGCTGTGTGCTGTGTCTACAACTTGAATCTCCAAGGGCCTGAGAAGAGCTGGCTCCCTGTCTGCAACCCAGGAACATAAAGGTTGCCCAAGGACCACAAGAATCTGCTGTGTCCCCTGAAGCTGCTGTGGGCTGAAGAGATCGTGAAGCCCTGCTGTTTGCCTGACCGTCGGCCCTCTGTTTGGCTGGAGGTTGCCGCGCTGTGCATTGCCTGCCCAACCGGCTGCTGTGCCGTGCTGTGAGGTCGCCGTGTTCATCGACACGTGTTATGTGCAGACTGAAGGTTTGTGAGCCTTCCCCGAGCAGAGCGCACTAAAGCAACCTGTGTGCAGCTTCACCACCGCGACCCGGGGTCAGTAAACCCCCGACGAAGGGCCCCGTACCTTGCTGGTACCAACGCGACTGAAAACGAGCCCGCTGCTCTCCGATTGGACGAGAGAGCCGAGCCCCCTCACCAAACGCCGCGACGGGATTGGCCCGTGCGGCGCAGCGTCACCACTGTTGCCGTGTGGTGATTGGCTAGGGCGAGGAGCGTCATCGCAGGCTTGACCCGGGAGCCGCACTGCCATAGGCTGACTCCCGGGTGCTTTGGAGGCTCGCCCGTTCTGCCGCGTCTGGATTGGCCCGCTCGACTGGAGGAGCTGAGAATTCACCGCGATCACCGCCGGGCCCGGGGAAGACTGACCTGACCTCGCCGAGGGACCTGAACCAGTGCTCCAGCCCCCGGCCTGCCGTCTCTGCTCCCCGCTGCTCCCTGGAGAACCGAGAGCGGGCGGAAGAGCGTCCTGAGACCGGCCGGGCTGGAGCGCTAGTGAGCGCTCGCCGCGAGGTGCGCCTGGAAGGGAATCCCCCCTCCCAACAGCATTGCGGTGAGACGCGCTAGAAGCGCGAAGGGTCCCTGACGCTAGGGGCCGGGTCCCGTTTGCATTATAAAACATTGGCATGGTTCTAGGCTCATTTTTCAGAGCGTTTCTATCATAAAACATTGGCATGGTTCTTGGCTCATTTTGAGAGCGTTTTGATCACAAAATCATTGGCATATCTTTTTTGCCGATTGAAGAGACTAGAGACATTTGTTTTGAGAACTTCCTGAAATTAAGTAACACCAATTAAGATTAAGTGCATCATTTCTATACTAAAGTGATTATCGTGCAACTGCCTTATTTACATTGCTGCAACCAGATAAAGTTATATATATTTTTATAAAATATACTTACCTGTGTGGTCTCAGTTTGTGGTGGATTGGGGATTATTGTTGTGTTAAGTGCAAATATTATACACATTGCCTTGGGGATTATCCTGCCTGCTCGCGCCAAGCTACCTAGAGGAGAGCGGAGGTTATCTACTGTGTGTATTCCTTCACCCTGACTAGAAGCAAGGGTCCCTACTTGGTCTAAGGTACTTACCTCTGCCAACTAGAGACCCCCAGATCTAACATTGTTGGACAGCGGTGCGGATTCTGAACTAACAATTGCACTTGACCTGCAGTGATCTCTTGTACATCACTAGTCTAGTTTAGCAGCACAGGTTGCGCAAGATTTTTTTCTTTTTGGTGAAACTTTTTGTTGAAAAGGTTAGGAAGCATCATGTCTGTGAAAGCGGCAAGCGTGAGAGTAGAATTGGAAGTGGAATTCGAAATTCAGGAGCTGTACAACTACAGAAAGGATATCCTGAAACAATTCTGCAAACAGCTTGGATGCCCAGTGAAGGGCAGCGCAAACAAGGAAGAGCTACAGAAAGCTCTGAGGGCCTGGTGGGAGGCCAAACATGTCTCAGAAGAAGCTACTGAAGTGGAAGGCTCACCGGAGAATGTTTTTTTGCTCAGTGATTTGCCAGCGCGGTCAGCATCTAAGGCTGGCAGCAACCGTTCCAGTAGGGTTATTTCTCCAGAGGAGCTGGAGGATAATCAGAGAGCTAGGGCTCATGAGATTGAGATTTTTAAACTCAGAGCCCAAGCAGATGAAAGGAGACTGCGCCTTGAAAATGAGAAGGCGGCGGAAGAGAGAAGACATGCTCTCGCTTTGGAGGAGAAGAAACTCCAATTGACTCATGAGAGGAACATGAGGGAGCTGGACATCAAAGAAAAACAAGGGGGTCCAGCTCTAATGGTGGCAGCGCACAACCAGTACAGGCGGGTAAGGTATACATACCAAAGGATCTGGTACAGAATTATCAGAGGGGTGAGGATATTTATGCGTGGTTTAGAGCGTATGAACTAGCCCTAAAGATGAATGAAGTGCCTGAGAAAAGTTGGGGGGCAGGTTTATGGAAGCACTTTGAGGCCTCTGGGAGGGATGTCTTGGCACCCTTAGAAGCAACAGGTACTTTAGCCTACCCCTCCATGAAGGAGGCTTTGTGCCTCAGGTATGGGCTCACTGCAGAACAGTACCGCCAGAGGTTTAGGAACTTCAAGAAGCTTGATTCAAGTACTTGGGTGGAGTGTGTGAGTATGTACACGGGTGCACTGGAAGGTTGGATAAAGGGCAGCAAAGTTACTGATTATGTGGGGTTGTGTCACTTGATTAGTTGGGAGCACTTAAGTAGTTTATGTGTTCCAGAGCTGCGCCAGCATCTTTTAGACAGCAAGTTAACTGATCCCAGTGAGCTTGCTAAAGAGGCGGACCGCTGGACTAGCACCAGGGTCCACAAGGGGGTGGTAAGTACCCCAGCCAAGGGTGGACAGGGTCCCCAGCAGAAGAGTGGGGGGGACACGGGTAATCAAAAGGAGTCTTCTAAAGGGCCCCAAAATAATTCCCAGGAGAAAGAGTCTCAACCCCCCAAGTCTAAGAAGTCCTGGCCCCATAAGGGCAAGCAGGACAACAGGCCCCCACCTACTTGCTATGCCTGTAGGGAGGTGGGGCACATTGCCCCCAAATGTCCAAAGAAACCTCCAGCACCCACTGTTGCTCCAACACCGGCATTAGCTAGTGTAGCTTTGGGAGGGGATTTGATTTCTAGTGGGGAGGAGGGGTTAGCAGTGATGACCCTTGTCTCTTTAGGAGACCAAGAGATGGCCCAAGAAACCTTGCTGCCCTTAAACACTAAGAAATATGGGCAGAAGGTGACCATCAATGGAAAAGAGATAGAAGCTCTGAGAGACACAGGGGCCAGTGTGACATCTGTCAGGTGTCAATGGGTGTCTGAAGAGCAGATCATTCCCAAGGTACTGCGTCCTGTGGTGGCAGCTGACAGTTCAGTGCGCCTCTGCAAGTTGGCACGTGTTCCATTTGAGTGGGGAGGAGTCTCCGGTACATTGGAAGTTGTTGTAAGTGATGCCTTGCCTGTAGATTGTCTATTAGGTAATGACCTGGAGAGCTCTCCATGGAAAGATGTAGAGCACAGGACTCACTTGGAAATGTTGGGCTTGCCTGCGTGGATCTGTGTGACCACACGTGCAATGGCAGCCAGTAAGGGTGGATTAGCAGAACTGGAGCCTGGAACAATGGCCCAGGGACCTGTCAAGAGAGGAAGGGGCAGAGGGCGCGGGAAACCAGCCCCCACTGTTCCCACGGTCCAGGAGGAAGCAGAACCTGAGGGGGATGCCCTGGAACCTACAGGGGAACAGGTGGCCGAACTAGGGGAATTGCCTGAGCTGTCCCAGTGGCAGCAAGATGGTGGTCCCTCCAGGGAGGAATTCTGCTAAGCTCAAAAGGAGTGCCCTTCCCTCATTGGTGTGCGGCAGCAGGCTGCAGACCAGGCAGCAGGCCTGGGGTCCAAGGAACATTTGATCTACTGGGAGGATGACTTACTTTATAGTGAGCCTAAGTTCGCTGAGCCCGGTGTAGCCCGTGTGCTGGTGGTACCCGAGCGCTTCAGGAACTTCCTACTGGGTCTGGCTCATGACGTGCCTCTCGCAGGACATCTGGGGCAAGACAAGACCTATTACAGGCTTGTCACCCACTTCTACTGGCCCCAGATGAAGAAGCACGTCGCTGCCTTTTGTAAGTCTTGCCAAACTTGTCAGGCCAGTGGCAAGAGCGGAGGGAAGTGCGTGGCACCCCTCCAACCCTTTCCTGTGGTGAGTACCCCTTTTGAGAGGGTGGGCATTGACATCGTGGGGCCCCTGGACCCCAAGACAGCCTTAGGCAACAGGTTTATCCTGGTCTTGGTGGACCATGCCACCCGATACCCTGAAGCAGTCCCTCTCAGGACAGTCACAGCCCCTGTGGTGGGCCGTGCCTTAATGGGGATCTTTTCCCGTGTGGGATTCCCCAGAGAGGTGGTTTCTGAGAGGGGTACAAACTTCATCTCTAGGTACATGAACTCTCTGTGGGAGGTGTGTGGAGTGACATATAAGTTTACCACACCTTACCATCCTCAAGGAAATGGGTTGGTTGAAAGATTCAACCGCACCCTGAAGGGCATGATTATGGGCCTAGAGGAGCCCATGAGGCGGAAGTGGGACGTCTTGTTACCATGCCTGTTATTTGCATACAGGGAGGTGCCTCAGAAATCCTTAGGGTTCAGCCCCTTTGAGTTGCTGTACGGCCACCCTGTCAGAGGACCTCTCACTCTGGTGAAGGAGGGGTGGGAGAAATCCCGTGGGAAAACCCCTCAGGATGTGTTCAGCTATGTGCTAGCCATCCGCAATCAGACCAAGCGCTTCAGGAAGCTCGCTCAAGAGAACCTGGAGGCTAGCCAGGAGGAAATGAAGAGATGGTATGATCAGAACACCTCTCTTGTGGAGTTCCAACCTGGGCAGAAAGTGTTGGTGATGGAGCCAGTGGAGCCTTGTGCGCTCCGTGACAAGTGGTCTGGGCCATATGAGGTGGTGGAGCGCAAGAGCGAGGTTACCTACTTGGTTAACCTGAAGACTCCCAGGCAGCCCCTGAGAGTGTTGCATGTAAACCGCCTCAAACCCCACTTTGAGAGGTCAGCAGTGACTTTGCTCATGGCTACAGATGCAGGAGGGGAGGAGGATAGTGATCCTCTTCCTGACCTCCTGGCAACCAAGGAGCAAGATGGGTCAGTTGATGGGGTGATACTCTCACCCACCCTGACCCCAGAGCAGCAACAGGACTGTCGCCAAGTCTTGGGTCAGTTCGCCCCCCTGTTTTCCCTGACCCCAGGTGTCACTGACTGGTGTATCCACGATGTGGACACTGGTGACAACCTGCCTGTGAAACAGAAGTTTTACAGAGTGGCTGACAAGGTCAGGGCTAGCATCAAAGAAGAGGTTTCTAAGATGTTAGCGCTAGGGGTCATTGAGCCCTCCAGCAGCCCCTGGGCTAGCCCAGTGGTCTTAGTGCCTAAGAAAGCTGCTACACCTGGTGGCCCCCAGGAACTCCGTTTCTGCGTGGGCTACCGTGGGCTCAATGCGGTCACCAAGACTGACCCGCACCCCATCCCCAGAGCTGATGAGCTGGTGGATCGGTTGGGAGCTGCCCGGTACCTCAGCACCTTTGATTTGACTTCAGGTTACTGGCAGATTGCCTTAACTGAGGGGGCCAAGGAAAGATCAGCATTTTCAACACCAGAGGGGCACTTCCAGTTTCGTGTCATGCCCTTTGGGTTGAAAAATGCCCCTGCCACATTCCAGAGACTGGTCAACCAGGTATTAGCAGGGCTGGAGGAATTCAGCGCAGCCTACCTGGATGACATTGCTGTGTTCAGCTCCACTTGGGAGGAACACTTGCAACACCTCTGCGCAGTGTTGAAGGCTCTGCAAAAGGCAGGCCTCACTATCAAGGCCAGTAAGTGCCAGATAGGGCAGGGATCTGTGGTGTACTTGGGACACCAGGTGGGGAGCGGCCAGGTGGCGCCCCTACAGACAAAGATTGATACCATTCTGGCTTGGGAACCCCCCAAGACCCAGACTGAGGTGAGAGCCTTTTTAGGTCTCACCGGGTATTACAGACGGTTTGTTAAAGGTTATGGCACCATTGTAGCCCCTTTGACAGAGCTGACATCTAGAAATCAGCCCAGGAAAGTGAATTGGACTGAGGCCTGTCAAACTGCTTTTGACACCCTCAAAACTGCCATGTGCACAGCACCGGTGCTTAAGGCACCTGACTTTTCAAGTGAGTTCATTGTGCAAACTGACGCTTCAGAGCAAGGCGTGGGAGCAGTACTCTCACAGATCAATGAGGAGGGTGAAGACCAACCGGTGGCTTTCATTAGTAGGAGGCTACTCCCCAGGGAACAGAGATGGAGTGCAATCGAAAGGGAAGCTTTCGCTGTGGTCTGGGCTCTGAAGAAGCTGAGGCCCTACCTGTTTGGGACTCACTTCCGTGTTCAGACCGACCACAGGCCCCTCAGATGGTTAATGCATATGAGGGGTGAGAATCCAAAACTGTTGAGGTGGTCCATTTCCCTACAGGGGATGGACTTCACGGTGGAGCACCGCCCTGGTACAGAACACGCCAATGCTGATGGTCTGTCCAGGTTCTTCCGCCTTAGTGATGAGGACTCCCAAGAGGTTGGGTAGTTCTCCCCACTTTCAGCTGGAGGGGACACGTGTTAGACCTGACATCCTTGGCGTGGTTTTTCCCCCATCTTTTTGCCTCTGACTCATGTATTTTTGATGCTGTGCTGGATTTCGTTTTTGCTGGTTTAGATGCTTTGGACCCTCTGCCACTGCTGATCAGTGTCAGAGGGTAAGTGCTCCCTCTGTAAATTGTCATATTGATTGGGTATACCTGATTGGCATATTTGTGTCACCATGAAGTCCCTAGTAAAGTGCAGTGTGTGTGCCAGGGCTGGTGATGACAGATGCTACTAGTGGGCCTGCAGCGCAGATTGCGCCACCCACATGAGTAGCCCTAAAATGATCTCAGGCCTGCCAGCGCAGGGCCTGTGCGCAGTCAGTGGACTGCCATGTCCGCCTGGCCAGTGTCCCCACTGGCTGGGCCTAACCCTTCCCTGTCTGTGCACACCAGTCACCCCTATGGAAGGCTCAAGGTACCCCCCTGGGCAGGGTGCAGTGCATGGATAAGGTAGAGCATGTCCTAGTGCAGGTAACATGCTCTGGTAGTGAGCAGCAGCCATTTTGTGTGCTCACTGCTGTAAGGCTATCTTGCTCCATAGAGTAACATGGGGGAGGCTGGTCCCATTGGATCCCAGCCTATCTTCCCATAGGAACAAGATGGGACATAAGTGAAAGATATCCCTGAACTCAGAATTTAATAACACATCTTTTAGTAAAGGTTGTTTTTAAATTCTGTGTTTGAGAATGGCACTTTTAGAAAGTGGCTGTTCTCTTGTCTAAACCTTTCTGTGTGCCTGGGACTGTTTGTGGATTGACTGTCTGGGTTGACAATGACAGGGTCTGCAGAGCCCCGGGGGGTTATCTGAGCCAGCCCCGTGGATGAAAGGCAGCATCTGCTGCCAGGGAAGTGGGAGGAGATAGCACCTGATAGTGAAGGGCTGTGCCTGCCTAACCACAAAGCTGGCTCCACCTCCTGCTGGGCGACTGTCACCTCTGTCCCTGGGACAGGGAGGAAGAAGGAAACCAGAAACCCCCCAGAACTGGTTTGGACCGGGCTCAGGGCCCCCTTTGCACAAAAACTTCAAAAGACTTCAAAGGACTTCAAAGCCTTTTTGGGGTATAAGAGAAGGACCCCTGACTACAGAAAATCAGATTCTACAATCAAGAGGAACCTCTGCCAGAAGAAGGACTGCTGAAGGAGCTGATGGAAGATTGCCTTGCTGTGTGCTTTAAGGGCTGACCTATCCTGCTGTCCAACTGAAGGAGAGGAGAAGAAAGGGACTTTGCTGTGTGCTGTGACCCTGCCTGCTTGAACTAAAAAGACTTTGCTGTGTGCTGTGTCTACAACTTGAATCTCCAAGGGCCTGAGAAGAGCTGGCTCCCTGTCTGCAACCCAGGAACATAAAGGTTGCCCAAGGACCACAAGAATCTGCTGTGTCCCCTGAAGCTGCTGTGGGCTGAAGAGATCGTGAAGCCCTGCTGTTTGCCTGACCGTCGGCCCTCTGTTTGGCTGGAGGTTGCCGCGCTGTGCATTGCCTGCCCAACCGGCTGCTGTGCCGTGCTGTGAGGTCGCCGTGTTCATCGACACGTGTTATGTGCAGACTGAAGGTTTGTGAGCCTTCCCCGAGCAGAGCGCACTAAAGCAACCTGTGTGCAGCTTCACCACCGCGACCCGGGGTCAGTAAACCCCCGACGAAGGGCCCCGTACCTTGCTGGTACCAACGCGACTGAAAACAAGCCCGCTGCTCTCCGATTGGACGAGAGAGCCGAGCCCCCTCACCAAACGCCGCGACGGGATTGGCCCGTGCGGCGCAGCGTCACCACTGTTGCAGTGTGGTGATTGGCTAGGGCGAGGAGCGTCATCGCAGGCTTGACCCGGGAGCCGCACTGCCATAGGCTGACTCCCGGGTGCTTTGGAGGCTCGCCCGTTCTGCCGCGTCTGGATTGGCCCGCTCGACTGGAGGAGCCGAGAATTCACCGCGATCACCGCCGGGCCCGGGGAAGACTGACCTGACCTCGCCGAGGGACCTGAACGAGCGCTCCAGCCCCCGGCCTGCCGTCTCTGCTCCCCGCTGCTCCCTGGAGAACCGAGAGCGGGCGGAAGAGCGTCCTGAGACCGGCCGGGCTGGAGCGCTAGTGAGCGCTCGCCGCGAGGTGCGCCTGGAAGGGAATCCCCCCTCCCAACAGCATTGCGGTGAGACGCGCTAGAAGCGCGAAGGGTCCCTGACGCTAGGGGCCGGGTCCCGTTTGCATTATAAAACATTGGCATGGTTCTTGGCTCATTTTTCAGAGCGTTTCTATCATAAAACATTGGCATGGTTCTTGGCTCATTTTGAGAGCGTTTTGATCACAAAATCATTGGCATATCTTTTTTGCTGATTGAAGAGACTAGAGACATTTGTTTTGAGAACTTCCTGAAATTAAGTAACACCAATTAAGATTAAGTGCATCATTTCTATACTAAAGTGATTATCGTGCAACTGCCTTATTTACATTGCTGCAACCAGATAAAGTTATATATATTTTTATAAAATATACTTACCTGTGTGGTCTCAGTTTGTGGTGGATTGGGGATTATTGTTGTGTTAAGTGCAAATATTATACACATTGCCTTGGGGATTAGCCTGCCTGCTCGCGCCAAGCTACCTAGAGGAGAGCGGAGGTTATCTACTGTGTGTATTCCTTCACCCTGACTAGAAGCAAGGGTCCCTACTTGGTCTAAGGTACTTACCTCTGCCAACTAGAGACCCCCAGATCTAACAACCCCTCTTCGGCCCGGCCAGATCTAACCGGCCTGGCCTTTGTCCCATAGTGACCTGGAAGTGATTCAATCACTTCCGGGTCACTCCGGGACCCGGGATCCAATCTACGTTTGAGGCGCGCCTGCCGCGTCATGGTGACGTGACGGGGGGCGTGCCCCAACAGCTATAGCGGGCAGCAGTTGGGTGCCGGTGCGCCCCGCCATACCTGTGGCGGGCCGATGTCGGCCCGCCTTTTCTATCTGCCCCCACCAACCATTGCCTGAATGTGATGGCCTGTCAAGGGAGGGGTCATGGGCAAGACACAGCTTCGCGGCCCCAATGGGGGGACGTGGTAAGAATGACCCAACAAATAGACACCTGGCCACCATTAAGTCAGATTGTTACACTTAACACCTTCGCCTCGCCCACCAGAGCCTTAAGTGCGATGGCCTGGGAGAGCAGAAATTAAGTAGAGGTCCTTTAAAAACTGTTTTGACTGTTAATTCTCAGAAACAGATATTATGTTAAATTTGCTGATAATTCACACTGTTTTTAAAACTTGGAAGATTTGAGAGATACCAATAAACTTTCTTTTTGACTCCCTTCTCTCCAATTTTATATACCTCACTTTTTCACTTTCACTCACTTCTTTGCACTGCAAATCAGTTACCCACATATACATATTATTCCGGCACTCCCTATTATTACATACGATTCTCATTGGTTGGGCGGCATCCACAATAACTTCTTGTGGTTGGCAGCGCATTCTCCTGGGTATAAGGAGAACCCAAATGATGACAAGGGTGGTACCGAGCGGGAACTGATGGGTACTTTTTACACCCTAGTGACATCATGCTGTGCCTTTAGTCTATATAGGTGCACTTATTTCTATTTCTTTATCACCACCAAGTTATATTATTAGTTGTGTCTTGGACAGGTTACACAGTTGAGTTCTTTGACCCATAGACATTTTTCTGTTATTTTAGTGTATCTGTTGGGGCTCATGTCTATGTGTTGGTCTTTAAACATGCTCTTAGGCCCTCATTCAAACTGTTGTTTATGTAGGCCTTTAAAAACAGGCCCACATGTCACCCTTAGGCACCGGCCCATTGACCAATGCCCGACTGCCCGCCTTTCCAATCCGACCCTACCAGGAAGAAGCTGGGCCCTCTACGGTGAAATCCTCAATGGAGGACTTCCTGAGGATAGAGGCTGCTTTTAAAGCAGCAAGAGAATGTCCAACTGATGCTAAAAGCCTAAGTCCAGATAGATGACATGCTTCCTGAGCCTGATGAGGACGTCAGACTGCTACCATTCCATTGTTCCACCTCTGCGGGATGCTCTACATGGATCAACTGCTGCCTGGAAGTCACCACTGCAGTTCATCCAAAGGCCCTGTATGACTTCTGCCTGCTTCCAATTTCAGTCTTGGACTCATTGGAAAACCTGTTTGCCTTCATATACTAGTTATCCAAGATTGCAGTGCCCAGTATTCATAGAGACCCTGCATTCACTGTGCAATACTTTCAACTGGAGCTGTCCTCTTATTCTTCAGCACTGAATTCTCTCCCCCAAGGCCTGTGAGATCCTGGAACTGCACACGCTTGTGAGTAGTCTTGTGCTGCTCAATCATGTGACTCCACCTTGGGCGTGCTGCTTCCTGTAACTGCTTAGAAGCTGCCATCGCCAGAAGCTCATTGTTTGTGCACTGAATTTAGTTCCTTGGTGTACCGGATCTCTAGTTGTCTGCTTTCCCAACCAATTCCTGCCTCGCTTCAGCCAGAGCCTGTGTCCTCTTCCTGTGCAGCTTACTGAAGAATTCTTTCAGGACTGCTTTACTTTTGCTTTAGTCCAGTCGACGTTTTTCCTCCATTCTGGTGCAGCCCCTGGGCCGCTCCCTCTCTAAATGTTACTGGTTTGTTCCTTCTTTTCCTGCTATTATTTGCCTTGCTTATTCCTGTGGTTTGTCAGAGCCCTTGTATTATCTCAGTTCACAACACATCAATGCAAAGACCTAAACTAAGTTGGTCCTCTATTTAAGCCTAACATGTGTTCATACAGGAATATATTTAAGATATTAGAGGAGGCAATTCACCCGTCATATGGCAGAAGCTTCGTCATAGGTGCCTCCTCTCACTCGGGTAGGTAAAATAACACCCGAAAGGGCTCAACCAAAAAGGAACACATTTGAGAGCTCAGAATAAAATATTACTGTGGACAAGTGCAGAGTTCCAAATAAAAATTACTTGGGTAAGTCCAGGATATTCCTTTATTCAATGATTACACATGTCATGGTTAAAAAAAAGGTTTAGGATGTATCTGGAAATGCAATTTGTTTCCTCATCCACAGAACTATATTACCTACATCTTTCAGTCGAAAACAATCTGCCCATAAGGGTCATTTGGCTTTCTTCAGAGCTAAAGGTTCCCTGACTACCTAATCCTTCCACTAAAGGGGTATATCTGATAAAGAGGCATGTCTCTCTTTCTGTCACTTTGGCACTAAATAACTCTATTTAGCTCTTGATCCAACCTCCTCAAGTAAGACAGAGTGCTAATTTTCCTATAGTTACACTTGTGTCAAGGGTACAATGCCACCCGTCCACGTCTACATTGACTCTCCTCTGTCAAACTGTCAGAGCTGTTGTACTTTCTCCCACTCTCCTAGCTTCTGCTTCTTGCGTATGTGCCCTTTCTCTGTGTTTCTCTTGTAGTGTCTGTATTTAGTTTCCATGAAGTTACAAACTCTTATTTGCAGTACTAAGTATCCTTGTGCTTGTTCTGCCCTGTTTGATCTTCAGTTTTTCCTTGAATGTCCTCCTCCTGACTATTTCCTATAGCTCCAAGGTTCCTTTATATTGCTTGCTCGTTTTACTGCTCTTGGGTCCTTGTAGCTGTTAAGTGTGCTATTTTGTCCACACCTGTGTATAAGTGTATTCCTTTTGTACATGAGTTGGCCCCGGGTTTCCAGGAGGCAATTTCTGCTCCATCCCTAGTCTTGTGTTACATGTAGTCTTGTGTCTTAACTGTGACAGTGTTACGTTTCTACTTTTTTGAAGAAGCACCACTTTTTCACCTGCTGAACCCATAAGTGCTTGTCTTGTGTATGTAAGCACAATCCTATGTCTTTGCCTGCTCCTTTGCATCGATACACCACTTTCGGAGATGGATATGCCGTGACCTTGAGGGTTGCTACACTTAGAGCTTCCCCTGTCACTGGAGCTGATTCGTGCAAGGTGCTAAACTAGCTGAAACTGTGCAGTATCTTAGGGAAAATGTGGGTTTTCTGCCCCCCAGACCGACTACTACTGAAGAGAACTGTGTGTTCACAGTACTAACATCTCGTACCTGAGTCTCTGCCTCTACATAGTGCTCTGCTGAGTTCTGAATGAGCGGTAAGATTTGGAAAAACAATAGTTTCCTAGGTTCCTCATGGAACGCTACCCAATAGAGAATTTTTGGAAAAAGTTTTTCTCCACTGTAAAAGTGAAAAATCTAAAGGCTGGAACATGAACTCGGGGCATGGTGGGATCAGAGACTTCCTTCAGATCCTGTGGTCAAAAAAGTGGAGGGTGGTGTGAAAAGAGCCTACACATTACCTAATTTTGCCGTTCGGTCTAGTGCATGCAGTACCTACATGGTACAGTCCCTCCTGAAGGATTTCTAAACCCTGGCAGATCAATTACAGGACGGTGGGGACGGTTCCTCGATTCTATCACTTATGGAGTAACTGGTCCACTTCCTCTCTGTTATATTGTTTGACAATCTATGTGCTTCACTCTTTTATGAGGAGTCGTGAATAGGCTTGCAGGAGATCCAATGGCTTATGATCCTCCAGGGTCGGCCGACCAGCCCTTTTGAGGCAGAGGTCGTTCCCGAGAGTCCTTACAGAGTGGCAAATCCTGGTTTAAATCTCCAGCCTCCTCCACCATTCCCCCTCCTCCATCTCCAAAAGCATTACTATCTACTTATGCCTCTAGTGGGAGGGAGAATCCTGCTTTTCAAAGAGAATATAAGTTTGACAAACTTCCATCTCAGATGTCTAGGTACTAGAAGAGGTTCCAGGTGGCTATCTCCTGCCTTTACTAGCTCTTCCTCCAACTTCTTTTTGACAAACCCAGATGCCTCGATATATGCTGTGTCGACAAGCCTTGCTTCAAGGAAAACAGACCTTGCTTCAAAAAGCAGTAATTACACTTGTTCCTCAATATTATAGTTATTATTCAATAATCTTCCTTGTGCATAAACCAGAAGATGAGTTTCATCCTGTGCTGGACTTTAAAGGGGTCAACACATTCATCCTACGTCAAGCACTCAAAATGGTGACATTAGAAACCACCCCCAACTGATAAAGAAATAGACCTTATAACTAACTATCTCCACACACCGGTCCACCCTAGTTCCCAGAAATTTTTACTTTCTGCATTGAATAGTGTGCACTATCAATTTCGGACGTTACATTTCTGGCTTGCCTAAGCCCCGAGTTTTCATCAAAATCCTGGCTTCAATGGTGGGTATTCTGCATGCTTCTGTGATTCAAGTATATCCTTCTTACCTTGATGACATTTTAATTGCTTCTTCCTCCTTTTCCAAGGCAAAGGAGCAAGTCCATCAGGTTTGCAAAGTACTACAGCAACATGGTTTTCTTCTGAACCTCAAAAAGTCTCTCCTGACTCCATCCCCGAACCTGCTCTTCATAGAAGCAGTATTTCTCTCAGATCTGGGTCAGCTCTTTCTGACAGAGGAGAGGAAGTTGAAGTTGACTTGTCATTTGACAGTTCTGCTGTCCAGGGAACGAGCTTTCGCAAGAATGTGACTACGGAGTCTGTTGGAAATGGGTTCCACCCTGTCCATTCTTTCAAGGGAGTGTCCAGACTTGTACCTTCTGGTTCACCACCTTTTACACTTAAAGCTAAACAAGGGTTTTTTTTGTTTCCAATACCCCTCTTACACTACGACAGATGCCAGCAAGTTAGGCTGGAGTGTTGTTGGGTCAGGGATGTGAAAGTCCAGAGGAGGTGGTCACTGCTAGAAAGAGCCCAATCTTCCAATTAAATGTATAGGCATTTATATAGCGCACTACTTACCCGGAGGGTCCCAAGGCGCTTCGACCGCTGCAAAACCCTTCCTGGCTTCCCTGAGAGATGGTCCCTTAATGGGTATCTCCAGGGTGAGACCAGGCATCCCCAGCGGTTTGGTGGGGCCGTTAGTGAAGATGAGGCAAGCTAATGCCCAGAGTTGCCGAGTGTGATCGCTGATCAGAGTGGGCACCGAGGCGAGAGAATTATCGAGTCCGCTGACTCTGGTCCAGAAACCTGCCGCGCCGGGATTCGAACCCTGGTCCCAGGCCGTCCTCTGCTCTCGGGTCTGCCGCCTCTAACCAGTGAGCCACACTACTTCACTAAATTAAAAGGAATTGCTAGTGGTACAGGAAGCCCTCCTTCCATTTTCAGCTCTTCTTTAACACCAAATAGTTTGTGTTCAGACAGACAGCCAAGTAGTAAGATCATACATAAACCGCCAGGGGGGAATGGGTATAACAGCACTGACTCTCATTTCCCAGAGGATCTGATTGTTTGCAGATCAGAATCTTCTGTATCTGTCTGCAGCATATCTTCAGGGAAGAAGATGAGCCTGCAGACTCTCTGATGAGCTGATTCCTGACTTCTGTGTCCCTCTGTCTGTGCTCTTCTTTGTTTCAGAAAATAGTGGGAAGCTTCAGGTGACCACAGCTCGTCCTCTCTGCAACAGAGAAGAACTCTCTCCTTTCATCCTTCTGCATCCTGGTTTCATCCCAGAAGTCCAGACCTATGATGGTGTGTCAGTAATATGGATCCAAAACTTCTTTACTGTTTTCTTCTGTTCCAACTAATTCCAGCAGTTCTGAAGAAAATCTGCGAGGATCAGGCAGATTGAGGTACCATTGGTTTAGGAGACCTTGGGTTCAGATCCTTCTACAGCTGTTGATGACCCTGGGATGGTAATTTCCATTCCATCATACCTCCACTGAGATCCCCCCTTCTTTCTCTGGATTCAATCAGATTTCTGAATCTAGGGCTCAGGCAGGCCTGAAAAATCCACTTGTCCACTCGCTATGGTGAGTTACATTTTTTTCAGGTCGAGCTAAGCCTGTTCTGGCTAGTCGACACAGAGCAAGTGTTCTGTTCAGTCAGACAGTGAAGGAGCAATAAAGATGCCTTTTCTTGTTTTTATGTTGTCACATTTGCTCTTTGTTCAGAGACATAGGTCAGAAGTCAGTTTACAATTACTTTTCCGTCTCTGACTTGGTGTTTCTTGTTTATTATTGTAAACTAAGCCCAATAGTTCTTCTGCTTGGGTATTAATTTGTGAAGTGAAGACTGGACGAGGAAGATGTACTAGGAGGTAATCACCAGATTACTTTACCATAATGAAGATTAACAGTAAATAACCAGATCATAAGAATGACCCTCCGCAACAAAGCCTCCGCAACAACACACCTTGTTGCTTCTTCACCTCTTACCATTTCAACCTTGCTCTTTAAGTTCAGCTCTTCTCAAGAGTAGGAAATTGTTGGACCTGGCCCTTTTGGCAGGTTCACCCCGGAACTTTTATGCTTTTTCCTAACCTGTTTCTGTGACCTGATGTTGGTGATTTTAGGCCTCTGCGCACCTTTTCACTGTGGTACAGTGTAAAGTGCGTAATATGTATGCCCGTGGTAGTTCCTGATGTGTGGGGAGTGCAGGGTCGAGTTTGGTATGTGCGAACTCGTGAGGTTGAATGCTGCACAATGGTATATGTGGCATGATTGTGTCTAGTGTAGAAGTGCCACTTCCAAAAGTTGGCATATTTGTGTAATTTGTGTCTGGCGTGTGATCGGCTGAGGCTGGCTGGTGAGCCTGGCTCCAAGAGTCTGGGAGGGTCTGCCCCGGTGGTGAATGGAGTGTTTAGCATGCTGATATGAGGGGAGGAGTGAGCCTGGGCCTGCTTGTGGATTGACCATCTGGTTTGAGGGTACTGAATGAGGTCGGGTTTTCCCCACACATTGCTGGCTCCAGCCCCTGGGGTGCGTCTGATGTCCCTAGCCTGGCCAGTGAAAGGAATTCCCTATAACCAGTTCTAGCTGGTTCTCACATTGCCTGCACCCTGCTAGACAAAGGATTTCTCTGTATAAAAAGAGGCTGTGTCCCCTTCCAAAATGTTCTTGTTTGTGACTTGAATCCTGCCAGGGGCGTGCTGCTGCTTGGGCTCAGGGGAAGGCTTGCCTCCCTGAGCCCTGCCCAGCCCCTGGACACCTGATGGACTTTCCTGGATGCTGGAGGACTCTTCTTTGCAGGGAGCTGTTTTGCTCCACTTTTACTCCTCCAGGACTGCTGAGACCTTTTTGCTTGCTAGTAGTGGCTGCCCAGGACCTTGTCCTTGAATCCTGAGCTGCCTGTGAAACTTCTTGATGCAGGGATTACCTTTGAGGACTTGTGGGGCTGTCCGTGCCCTCAGCGCGATGTGAGCGCTTTATTGGGGCTCTGCAGCGTGGAGCTGCTCCCTGTCCTGCTCTTTGTGCCTTGCAGGTGCTTACCCTGCTTGGCCCCCGATTCGCGCTATTTTGTAAATTACAGGTGCCACCCCGTTTATTGAGGGATTTAGCGGGTGCCACCCCGCGGCTATACTCTATTTTGAAACCGAGGGTGCCCACCCCTCATTTTGCCCCTTGTTAATCACCGCCGCGGCCCTCTCGCGCCGCCAACAGGAAGCCAGGCATCATAGTGCCTGACGCGGGGCGGGACTTCCGGTTTTCGGAGGAAGTCCCGCCCGCCGCCACGCACTAATTGGCCAGTACCACAGCCAGAGGAAGAAGGAGCATGGCGGCGCCGGTGTGAGCAGGGCTCCCGTGTTCTGAGGAGAGCCCTGCTGGTGCCCAAAGGAAGCTGAGCAGCATGAGGAGAGGAGCATGGCGGCCGCCGACGTCGGCAGGGCTCTCATGAGGGAGAGAGCCCCGCTTGCTGCAGCCACGGAGGGAGTTGCCGCCCGGAGGAGCCCCAGCCAGCAAACAGCCCGGTGAGTGAGGGGCGGCAGGGGGAAGCTCCGGGCGGGTGTTAAGGCCAGCGCGAGGCCCCGTATGCTGTTGGTGCTTAGGGCGGTCCCGGATGACAGTGGGCCGCCCCAACGTGATTAGTGAGTTGAGAGCCCCGAGATGCTCCTTGCCAGCATGTTGTGTTCGAGCCTAAGAGAGGCTCCGGGGGCATTTTGTTTGTGCGCTCGAGTCCCCAGAGGGGGGACTCCAACCAGAGGGGCGCAGGTCGGTGCCGGTGTAGGCACAGCGACCACAGGGCATTGTGATTTAAAGAGCCTGTGTGGCTACCCCCCCTGGCTCTATCTCTAAGCGCTAGTGTTTGGGGACATCTTTATTTAAGGAGCCAGTGGACTAAAGGGGCACCGTTGATTGGCCAGAGCCTGTGTGGCTCCAGCATTTGGCCGCAGTGTTTGGTGTCAGAGCCTGTGTGGCTCCAGCAGTGGGCGCAGTTTGCCCCTAAGGGCCAGTTAGGGCCCTGTCGCAGTTTTGACTCACAGTTGCCCAGCAATTAGTGGGCAGCTGCACCATTTAGGTCTTGTGATTGTTCCCAGGTGCCCAGCAAGTAGTGGGCACCTGGAACGTTTAGGTTTTGCGCCGGTGGCGCACCCCTGACTGGCGCTGCATTGGCAGCGCGCCCTGACATTCTGGACACAGGGCTCTTTAGTCCCTTTGTTGGGGGCTGGTATGTGATTTTATTTAGGCGCAATGTGATTATCTTTGTGATGGTAATTGCCTAATGTGAGTTTTGCGCAATGTGATGTGGAAATGTAATGCATTTAATATGATTACGCACCTTGATCTTACACCTCTGAATGTTTTTAGGCATCATGTGTTTTTGCGCTATTGAGTTGTGTTCAGGCACCTCTGAATGTTTTTATGCATCATGTGTCTTCCCTGTCCTTACACCTCTGAATGTTTTGGGCATCATGTGTTTCTCCGGTACCTCTGAATGTGTTTTTGATGCATCATGTGCCTTGTTCTTACACCGCTGAATGTATGTTTTATGCATCATGTGTTTTCCTTCCATACACCTCTGAGTGTTGTGATGCATCATGTGTAATGTGTTCTTGCTTGTACCCCTAATTGTATTGTGATACATAGGTGGTTGTTCTTTCTAGTACAGGTGGTCCTAGTGAGGTCCTGGTTTCCTGCATGACATTCTCCTAAGGTGTTTAGGGTTGCGTAGGTGGTACTTACCTGTTACCAGTAGTTACTGATTGTGATTTATATATGCTAATTTGTGCTACAGTGATTTTATATCCTATATTCTATGTTCTACTAAGTTCTGATTCTCACAGGCGCCCACATGGCCCTGTCCTGTGTAAATAATCCCTTGTGAATATTGCCCGTGCCAGTTGGCACAATGTACATGTGTGATTCTATCTGATGTGTTTTGACAATACAGAAGTTATTTTTATATAACCTTGTGTGGAGTTCCTTTTGTGGTGTGCCTAGGATGTTGTTGCTGTTGTGTGCTGGCGCCAGCGACGGCCCGTGGAGGGAGTTACGGTGGGGCAGGAGGGCGGGGAGGGGGAGGGGCAGGGCGGAGGTTGCTAAAAACCGGCATATGGATAATTGCAGGTAAGTAAACAATTTAATTAATTAAACGAATTTCGTAGCTCGCACTGCATTGCATTTTGCGATGCAAGGCGCACTACGAAATTCGTTTTATTAATTAAATTGTTTACTTACCTGTAATTATCCATATGCCGGTTTTTAGCAACCTCCACCCTGCCCCTCCCCCTCCCCACCCTCCTGCCCCACCGTAACTCCCTCCACGAGCCGTCGCTGGCTGGCGCAAATGCTTTACACATTGCCTCCGGGATAGGCCTGTCTGCTCGTGCCAAGCTACCAAGGGGGTGAGCAGGGGTTATCTTGGCGTGTGACTCCCTTGCCCTGACTAGAATGGTGGTTTCTGCCTAGCTTTGGCGTCAGCCTTAGCCAACCAGAAATAGCCAGTTCTAACAGAAATGCATTGTCAATGGCAATTAACCTTGCTTACATGTCATACAAGTGAAACCGATTACAATAGTATTACGTTTCTTAAATTTAAATACAAGCAGTATTGTAAACAAATCTCGAATTAGGTCTAAAAACAGCACTCTAAACAAAGAACATTGTTGTTTCTCAAAGTTAACGATGTAAACTACTTATAAAAAACAAAATTTAAGAAGTACTATCTATGGTTTATTTGCGTCAATAGTGAAGAAATTCACTCTCAAAGGTAACCTAAAACTTGGCATAATATTGCAAACAAATCCGCCTTGTTTAAATGCAAACAAATCCGACTTCTTTAGATACAAAGAAATCCGGCTTCTTTAAATGCATAAATTACATTGCAGTGGAAATTATATAACCGCGTAGAAATCTACACAGCTCTTATTGTGCTACTTTAAGTTCTCTGATGCCACCAAACGACGATTAGCAGGGCATTAAGAAACTCCAATAATAAATATTTGAGCTACAGAAGTTTGTTGTCATTGTGCTATTGAGGAACGTAATGCAGAATATTAATTTATATCTATATATGTATGTTGGTGTTTGTTGCGTGTGTGTGTGTATATATATATATATATATATATTTTTTTTTTTTTCAACAAATATTCACCAGGGACATAGGAGCATTCTGCGGGTTCCTAATGTTCTTATTATAACCAAGTAGACGCGTTTCGGGGACATTGCCTTTCTCAATACTGGTTAACAAGATTGGTATCAGTTGCAAGCCTTCTTAATTGAATCTGTGCTCATTCCCATTGGTTGTTGTCTCTTAGCAAGAGAAACTTGAGTGACATTATTCAAGTTGGTAACATTAACATCCGCCATCACAGTGTGTTGAATTTTATATTTGTTCCTTTTATTAATGGCATTACACGTGCCCCTTTGCATTATTTAGAGATGTTTAACCCCTAGTGGATCTCATATATGGCACGACTCTTTGACACACTGTCATATTGTGCGATTGCAGTTCTCCTTTAGCCACTTCTGGGAATCGATATTGCTTGAGCCTGGCAATGTTGAAGTCACTCCACTTTCTCTTGCTAGGAGACATCAACAATGGGAATGATAACAGATTCAGTTAAAAAGGCTCGCAACTGATACCAATTTTGTTAACCAGTATTGAGAAAGGAAAACGCGTCTACTTGGTTATAATAAAGACATTTGGAACCGGGTGGATATTTGTTGAAAAATAATTTTACATGATGGCCACTTATCACGAAGGAGGCACCTGTCCTGCAAAGTGTTCAACAGGAATCAAGTGGCTTTTGTGGAACGATATATATAGAAGACAGAAAAGAAAGATACCGTAAAGCTTTCTACAATAGTAAAATAAAAATAAAAGCTAAATTTTAATCAAAACACAAACAGTATCTGTAGTTGCGGACGATTTGACCGAGAAACTCAAGTTTAGCTTCCAGAAAAGGTAGATACAATTTCTGAATGCTGTCGCCTCCAGGGGCAGGACTTCCTTAAACGTGACATTTGCAGCCCATGTCAGACATGCCTCAAATGCGCTTTGCAGTCCCAGACACGTGTACGTAACAGTAGAAACAAGTGAGCATGAGTTGTACAACATTTTCACAACCCTTGCTCACTTGTTTCTACTTTTACGCACCACCGCCAACAAATACGTTTTCCTGCAGCTGCCGGTTCATCAGTATTAATCGGACTGTAAACAAGTGTGCCATTGGAAGTGCGTAAAGGGCGGTACTGAGTGAGTGTGGGATAACATGAAGTCAATTACAGCAGGATGTCGTGGATCATGATCCATGTTGTATGGTCCAAATTTCTCCTGCAGTTTTTTAGTTACCACTAGGTACTACTGAAAGGCGACAAACAGGTGTTTGCAATGCTTTTGGGAGCAGGAAGAATGACCAATCTACCAACCATGAAACCAAAAGATCATATGGGCGAGTCCAACACAGAAAGGGAGGAAAAAAACCAATAGGTGCAAGGCAACTGAAAGTAACACAAAAGACATCCAATCTTGAGTAAGGATGGCTCTGTGAAGTATGGTATACAATGCTCCCAACAAACAGATGGAGCTGCCTGCCTGCAGCTAGATCACAAAAAAGTAACAATGACTGTGTGTTGCTGCCTTTACTCACAGCGAAAAGGATTCCGGGTAAGTGCTCTTTGTCATTTTATATTTTGAATTGTATGTTTTTAATCTGAAGGAACCTCTCATTCTATCCCTATTGTTTGCCATTCTAAGAAGTGGGGTCCATTTATCGTGATGTCACCATTCTTGAGATCTACTGGCAGTACACATTTTGCATTACACATTCATTCCATACTGCAACATTTCCACTGTCATATATCCTTCTTCGGTATTTCAGCCTCCATTGATAACAGGAAGGAAGAGTTCTGTTGGAAGGCTGGTATCCCTAGCATGGAAGGAGACATTGACTTAAGCCATATGACCTTCATACCTTCCAGGGCACATTAGTAGGCATTCAGGAAAACGCACTCTCACATTCTCAAAGTATAGGCCAGCCTCTGCTTCACAAACCCCTGTGCATGTATGGGAAGCTCAACACATGACTGTGTTGTATTGTCTGACAGCAGCAATTCACTGTCGATGGCTAACACTTGCCTCATGAGGGCATGGCTCAGAAGTGATAATGTAATCATTTGCACATGACACACGTACTCAGATGTCAAAAGATAAACGGCAGATAGTGCAAAATATAATCAAGACCATGGCAGATGACTCCAATCAGACACACAACTACACCTTTTAAGATATTGGTCACCAATATGAACAACATTTTGGGTCTTTTGTCCAACTCAAAACAACTTTTTGTTGCCTATACAAGAGTGGTGGGCTGTTAATACATGTCTTACACAAGGTATGCTGCATTAAGATAATGTGTTGTATCCTCCACAATATAGTTCTGGTGTACTCATGCCACTTCGGACCAATCAGGCTGAGGAGAGTGATGATGATGGACACAGCACACAACTTGCCTCCAGAAGAGAAGAAGAATTCCTCAGCAGTGAGACAGGAATTGATATGTGTTAGACCTGGTGTGGTTTTCCCCTGTCTTTTTGTCTCTGTCTCCTGTATTTTGCTGTGTGCTGGATTTCCTTTTTTGCTGGTCTAGATGCTTTGGGCACTTTGCCACTGCTGATCATTGCCAAAGTGCAAGTGCTACTTCTGTAAATTGTGAATATGGATTGGTGGTTCCATGATTGGCTTGTTTGACTAATACTAAGTCCCTAGTACAGTGCACTGTGTTTGCTCAGGGCCTGTGAGTCAAATACTGCTAGTGGGCCTGCAGCACTGATTGTGCCACCCACACAAGCAACCCTTCAAAAGGGTCTCAGACCTGCCACTGCAGTGTCTGCGCGCAGTCTCTACTACCATGTCGACCTGGTAAGTGCACCCACTTGCCAGGCACTAACCTTCCCTTTTATTGCATATGAGTCAACTCTAAGATAGGTCCAAGGTACCCCGGTGGGCAGGGTGCAGTGTATGTGAAAGGTAGGACATATATCGATGTTTGTGACATGTCTAACAGTGAAATACAGTGTATTTTGTTTTTCACTTTTGAAAGGCTATCCGTCCCGTAGGATAAAATGGGAGTTTATTTATAACATCTCATAAGTATAACGTCACATTGGGACAAGATAGAAAGTTGGAGTTTAGTATGCCTGAAATCAGAATATAAAAATGCATCTTTTATGAAAAGATGATTTTTATATTGTGTGTTTGAAAATACCACTCATAAAAAGTGGGTATTTTCTTGCTTAGCCGTACTCTGTGCCTCTGCTGGTTTGTGGATTGACTGTCTGACTTTTTAGTGGTAGGGTCTGTGGATGTGCATTCACTTTAGACAGCCACTAGGGGGGGGTGAGGTATATCCTGCCTTACCTGCATGAGTCAGGGCTGGGCTGAATAGACCTGGGCTGTATTTGGAGTAGGGGGAGAAGATTTCCGTGAACCTGAATGGGCCTGGTCTGCCTTATTCTGCCTTATTCTACTGAACCTTGCTGTAACTACCAAAATTAAGACACATCTAAAGGTTTCTTAGATATTGAGTAGGAAGAGGAAAGAGATATTAAGGAAGTGACTGTACCTTGATGGGTGTGTGTGAAGTAGCTGTGGTGAGAGCTTCTATTCACTGAGAAGGGGCCCTGTTGATTCCTTGGCTGCAGAAAGTGAGTTAGTAGAGACCTTGGGGCACATCTACTGTTAACTCATGCAACGCAACCCAGCAAGAGAGCGTGCAGCGCAGCATTGTGTGAAAGGGAGAGAGCATGTAATGCAGGTACAAAAATATGGAGCATTTCTGTTCACTTCCTGTGCTGGCACACCGTGTGCTGCTTAGCACCAATGCAGGCAACCCTCACCATAGTGAAGAGTGCTTGCGTTATGAGCAGGATTGCTTGTGTGCAGTGGGGGATACCTTCCAGCACAAAAACAATCCAAAGAGGCATATTATTGATTCTATGTGTGCTGTAGAATGCACGCTCATGGAAAGAGAAAGTAACGAGGATAAATATTTCTCCTCGTTACACTTCTGTCGGGTAGGAGCACTCACTTAAAGTTCTCCTGCTCGCAATGAACCTGGAATCCTGAACATGATATCCTGTGCATTGTGCATTTGTGCTATGGGCTGTGTTGGGCCATGCAGGAGTGATGCAGGACAGTGGGTTTCATTTTGTAAGCCCAAAGTCCCGACCAGAGCACAAGATGGGGGAGAGGTTGTTTTTCTTCAGACAGCATTTGTGTATTGCTGCCATCTCTTAGAGGGGAGGGTGATCACAAATACTATGGTAAACATAGAAAGGATTTATTTAGAAGTGCCAGGGCTCTGATACATGGGGCTGTTGATAACTCAGATTGCAGATGCACTTTGGTGGATGGCATGGGGTATATGATGACGCCTGCAGGATTTGTTGATAGGGAAAAGAGTCCTTTGATAGGACACAAATTATTGTCTCTCTTCCTGATGTCTGTGAGAAGGGGTCTAAAATAGCTGGGTTCAACCTGCTCTCAACTCTTTGTACTTTTGTGGTGAATACCAGCAGACCTGGAATACACATGTCTGTGAAAGGGTCATAAAGATACAAATCCAAAACCTGTAGTTGTTTGTTGTTGTGGTCTCTTTTACTGAAGAGGATGTACTTTGCAGAGTACTCAGGGATTATGAAGCAGCTAAGGGTTGGTGTTGCACCGAAGCCAACTTACCACAGGTGAGTTCAATTTGAGGGAAGAGTTACTGAACTTGATTTCTCATGGGTGTCAAGATATCCTGCCTGTGGGGAAGGAAAAGAAGCAGCAACCCTGCAGCGGATCGTAGAAGGGACTGTTGTAATTGTCTGTGACATAGGGCCCACCATACAGAGACCTGTGGTGCAAGAGCACTCAAGGAATTGCGATACTGCAGGTCAGGCAGTGTAACCTTTGTCACACATCCCCTTTGGAGGCCCTGGTGTGGTGTGATTGGGTGGTGGGCCTGACTGAAGCTGGAATAGGCTTCTTCAGGCGTCTGCTGGTGACCTGTGTGCCCTGTAAGTGTAATGTGGGACTGTGACACTGCCACGTATGTTATTGTGTCAGGATCATTACTAAAGACTAAGAGCCTGATATATATTTAGTCAGACAGGATACCTCATCACAAACCTGACAGATATCCTGCCCGCTGTGTTGCCAGTCCATCATATCCTATGACACTTGTAATACGGCAGACGAGATATCTGCCACATTTGTGATGGAGCATCCTGTCCGCTGAAATATAAATCAGGCCCTAAGTGTCCAGATAGGTTCCCTGGTCGTCATCTTGAGGCAAAGATAGCACTTGGTGCCCACTGCTCTGAAGAATCATCATCTGTGTGGCTTGTGTGCACCAGAAGAATCATTAAGTACTCACCGGAACACTGGAGCAAGCAGAGAGTTGAAGTTTCCGCCCTGACGAGGGCCATCGTCAGAAGTGTCCACTTTTGCCATTAACCTCCTGAAGAGGACTGCCATGTCCTGTATGGAGGCTCCTGCCTGCCGCCAGTGGGAACCCGCTACCGCAGGAGGTCTAAACATTGCTTTGCACTTCTCTCCTGCTTTCTGCAGGTGAAGAGCCCACTGAGTGGGAAGGACAAACAGCTGAGAGATTGAAAGAGCTTAGGACCAAGGGACAGCCTGCTGAAAATAGATACAAGTGGATGGAGAAGTTTGAGCTGCACCCACAGGCACCTGTTAGACCCTGAACCTGCTACAACAGGGGTGGAACCCAGTACTGGAGATTGGGTCAACCTCTGGAGCCTGGTGAAGGCTAATCAGAAGAGGCTCCTGAGAGCACAAAGCGCCGCACCCATGAATCAGGTATTCAAACCGAATCGAATGTGTAGTGGGCTTTATTTAATAACGTTCTTGTCTTTTTTACAAAGAGAAGCATTGGGCTACATATTGATTTTAATGCGTTTCTAGAGAGGGGTGGTATTGATTCTTGAGTCTGAGTAATCCCCACACTAACCTCCCTGAGAAGCCGGTAATTGCTCACCTACACTACAGCTGAGAGCCAATGCAGAAAGTGTTGTATTTTGCCCGGTTTGCAGATCCATAGTAGGGCTGACCCTGGGACAGCAGTGGTAAAAGGACACAATCCCCACAGTTGTGCCCCAGTCACACCTGCCTGCCCTGTAGCCTCCTGAACAGGGTCTGACATGCACCTTGCCTCATTTGCTGTTGTCAATGTTGTTTTGAAGCCATTTCCTTTGTGAATAGTTTTTTTATTTGCTAAATGTATCTCACTTGCAACCTCAGCAGTCGCAATTAAAATAATCAACTTGTAAGATATTTAAAGTTGCATCATAAACATAGTATATCATGTATTACAAAATTGACTAGAGAAAGATAAATACAAGAGTGATAGATGTATTGCTCTGCAAAAGAATTCTTGCACTAAAGAACAAGTTACTTACCTTCGGTAACGATATATCTGTAAGAAACATTAGTTAGTGTTAGATTCCTTACCTTAGAATATCCCCAGGCGTCAGTCTGGATCCGGAAACTTTTGCATAGCAGTACCCCTGCGCGTCGGTAGGCGTCGTCTGCATGCGTCCCCTGCGGCTCCGCGTCCGTCGTCGGCGTCGTGCGCCGTGATGACGTCGCTGGAGTATATAGACGCCGCCTCTGCGCGCTGACGTCAGTTCTTTGTACACAGCTTTTCCGCGCCAGAAAACGCAGAGCCATGTGAGAACCAACACTGGTGCCATTTGAAACTAGGGCCCTGAAAGGGATGTCCTTAACCCCAGGTATCAGTTCGCAGAACGGGGAGGAAGGGTGGGTTCGGTAAGGAATCTAACACTAACTAATGTTTCTTACAGATATATCGTTACCGAAGGTAAGTAACTTGTTCATCTGAAAGAAACACGTTAGTGTTAGATTCCTTACCTTAGAATAGATACCCCAGCAATACCAACCCCGGTGGTGGGTCTGCGAACCAATACACTCCTACACCAGAAAGTCCTGGAGGACAGAACGGCCAAAGAAGCCATCCCTCCGGACTTGACTGTCCAGGCAGTAGTGCCTCGCAAAGGTGTGCAGCGAGGCCCACGTAGCCGCCTGGCAAATGTCCTGCAAAGGGACTCCCCGGCCCAGGGCAGTAGCAGCCGCCATGGCCCGAGTGGAATGGGTCCTCAGCCCAACAGGAGGCTCCTTCCGAGCCAAAAAGTAGCACGCTTTGATGCACAGAGCGACCCACCGAGAGATGGTCCGTTTATGTACCGCCCGTCCCTTCTTCGCACCCACGTAGCCAACAAACAGTTGGTCATCCACCCGGAACTGGCGTGTGCGATCCACATAAAATGAAAGCGCACGTTTTGGGTCCAGACGATGGAGCCGCTCTTCATCCTTTGAAGGATGCGGAGGCGGGAAGAAAGAGGGGAGGGTGATGGACTGCCCGATGTGAAAAGCAGAAACTACTTTGGGCAGGAAAGAGGGTTTTGTCCTGAGAACCACCTTGTCAGGATGAATGGACAGGAAAGGAGGCTGGACAGAAAGAGCCTGGAGCTCACTCACTCTCCTGGCAGAGGTGATGGCAACCAGGAAAGCTGTCTTTAAAGTCAGGAGACGGAGAGGACAAGAATGAAGGGGCTCAAAGGGAGCACACATCAAAAAGGTTAGAACCAGGTTCAAGTCCCACTGAGGCATCACAAACGGAACAGGTGGATACATGTGTGTGATGCCCTTCAAGAATTTCGTTACAATTGGGGACTTGAACAAAGAAGGCTGATCAGGAAGCCTTAGAAAGGCTGAAAGGGCAGAAAGGTAGCCCTTGATAGTGCCCAGAGCAGAGCCCTGCTGGGCAAGAGAGAGAAGAAACAGAAGAACCTCGGAAAGAGGGGCAGAAAGAGGATCCACAGCCTTTGCTGTGCACCATGCCACAAATCTGTTCCACCGACAGGCGTATACCGACTTTGTGGAGGGACGCCTGGCTGCCAGAATTACGTCACAGACTTCAGGAGGCAAGTCAAATGGCCTCAACTGCCGCCGCTCAATCTCCAAGCATGGAGGTGGAGACTGGACAGGTTCGGGTGGAGGACCGTCCCCTGCTGCTGCGACAGAAGGTCCTCCTGAAGGGACAGGCGGATCGGGGGACCGACTGACATGCTGAGTAGCTCGGGATACCAGTACCTTCGTGCCCAGTCCGGAGCCACAAGGATAACTTGGGCCCGGTCGCGCCTGATCTTCTTCAGCACTCTGGGCAGAAGTGGTATAGGCGGAAAGGCGTATAACAGACCGCAACTCCACTCGCGCCGAAAGGCGTCGCCGTGCGAGTGCCGTCTTGGAAACTCCAACGCGCAGAACTGATGACATTGCGCGTTCTCTTCTGTGGCGAATAGATCTAACCAAGGCTCTCCCCATTGCAGAAAGATGCCTTGCGCCACGTCCGAGTTCAGACGCCATTCGTGATCCATCGAGCACCGACGGCTGAGTTCGTCCGCCCTGGCGTTCAGAGAACCTGCCAAGTGTTGAACCGTCAGAGTCACGCCCTGACGTTCCAGCCATTGCCAGAGGCGCAGAGCCTCCTGGCAAAGGGTCCACAACCCCACCCCGCCCTGTTTGTTGCAGTACCACATGGCGGTGGTGTTGTCCGTGAACACCTGCACCACACTCCCGTTGACAAAGGGGAGGAATGCCTTCAGTGCTAGACGAATCGCCCGTAGCTCCAACAGGTTGATATGGAGCCGGGACTCCGCCGGAGACCAGATGCCTCTGATCTCTGCCTCTCCCAAGTGGCCACCCCAGCCCTGGAGGGACGCGTCCGTCACGACAACGTGCTCTGGTTGGGGAAGGGAGAGGGATCTGCCCCTGACCTAATCGCGGTCCGTAAGCCACCACTGCAGTTGTCTCGCAGTGCCCTCCGAGATCAAGACGTGGTCGGACAAGTTGCCCTGATGCTGGGCCCACTGAAACTTCAGGTCCCACTGCAGAGCTCGCATCCGCCACCGGGCGTGCTGCACCAGAAGGATGCAGGAAGCCATCAGTCCCAGCAGCCGCAGCGTCAACCTGACCGAAACCCGGGATAGCGGCTGAAAGATGGGGATCAAAGCCTGTATATCCCGGACCCGCCGTTCCGGAGGATAAACCCGAAACTGCGCCGAGTCCAGAACCGCTCCGATGAAAAGGAGCTTTTGAGAGGGACACAGGTGTGATTTCGGCACATTGATGGAGAACCCCAGGTCGTGCAAGAGGTCTACCGTCATCTGAAGGTGGTGGACGACTGTCTGGGGCGAGCCCGCCCTCAACAACCAGTCGTCTAGGTAGGGGAGGACCGAAACCCCTAACCTGCGCAGATGAGCTGCGACCACCGCCATCACCTTTGTGAACACCCGTGGGGCGCTGGTAAGGCCGAAGGGGAGCACGACAAACTGAAAATGCTCCTGGCCTACCGTGAACCGCAGGTAACGCCGGTGGGCCGGCAGGACGGGGATGTGAAAATACGCATCCTGCAAGTCCAACGCTACCATCCAGTCTTGCGGGTCTAGAGCAGCCAAGACCTGAGCTAAAGTCAACATCTTGAACTTCTCCTTCCGGAGGAAGCCGTTGACGTTCCGTAGATCCAAGATAGGACATAGGCCCCCCTTGTCCTTCTTGGGCACCAGAAAGTAGTGGGAATAGCAACCACGCCCTACTTCTGGCCCAGGAACGCGCTCCATGGCCCCCTTGGCCAAGAGGGCCGTAACTTCCTCCTGCAGAAGTGTCAAGTGGTCCCCCGACACACGGTGGTTCTGCGGTGGCATGGCTGGAGGAGAGGTCTCAAAGGGGAGGGAGTAGCCCCTTCGGACGAGTTGCAGCACCCACCTGTCCGATGTGATCGTGCGCCAGTGAGCGTGGTGATGGCGAACCCTGCCACCCACTGGCGTCACATGGGGCCAAAAGCACGGACTAGGAGGACTTGGAGGCAGATGCTGCGGGGGGAGGTGTGGCCTGACCCCGCCGTTGACCCCGACCGCCGCCACGGCGGTTTCCACGGCCGCCACCGCGTTGAATGGATTGTTGTGGCGCGTGGCTGGCAGCACGTGTGGGGACGCCCCTTCCTTGGCCACGAAAGGAGCGAAACAAACCCGTTTGCTGGCGCTGGGTCGAGAGACCCAAGGACTTGGCCGTGACCCTGGAGTCCTTGAAGCGTTCCAGCGCGTGGTCCACCTTGTCGCCAAACAGGCGACAGCCATCGAACGGCAGCATGTCCATCAAGGCATTCTGGACATCTGCCGAGAAGTTGGCAGATCTCAGCCAGGCGTGGCGAGGAATCGCCACCGTCGCGGACATCGCTCTGCCTAGCGAGTCGGTCGTATCAAGACCACACCGGATAGAGTATTTAGCTGCATCTCGGCCCTCAGCCACAGCTTTACCGAGTTTAGCCCTCACCTCCATGGGGCATTCTGGCAGCAGGTCCGCGACCGTATCCCACACAGAGTGGGTGTAGCGGCCTAAGAGGCAAGCGGTGTTGCAAGACCGCAGTCCCAAACTCAGGGACGAGAAGACCTTCTTGCCATATTGGTCATACCTCTTAGATTCCCGATCGGGCGGAGCCGACGGGAATGCGGTCTGGGAGGTTGAGGCCTGGATCACCAGACTCTCGGGGGTGGGGTGGGTGGACAGGAACTTGGGGTCGTCCGGACAAGGACGGTGGCGTCTGGCCACGTTCCGATCAACAGGCGAACCTGAAGCGGGCCTGGACCACGTGCCCAACAGAACGTCTGACAAGGCTTCGTTAAACGGCAGCAGTGGCTCCTGTGGGTATGACTGCGGTTTGAAGACCTCAGTGAGGATGTTAGGCCTCACGGCCGCGACGGGGAGCTCAAGGTGTAAGGCCTTGGCAGCCCTCATCAGCACCACTGAATATGCAGCTCCCTCCTCCGACGCCACGGAAGGAGGAGAGACAAAGCCAGGGTTAGGAGAGTCGTCCAGACCACTGGCATCCCCCAAATCACCTGTCCAGTCCGGGTCATACTGGCACTCACGTGACAGAGGATCCAAAGACCCCTCCCAACCTTCCCCGTACTCTTCATCATCTCCATATTCGGAGTCAACGATGTAGACCGGCTCCTCGGGGTTCACAGGCCCCATCGGCGTCGAGCCCGGCGTCGATCGACGCCGGTCCGACTCCGCGTCTGGATTCGGGGAGGGTATGGGGACGGCACCGCCCGAAGCCGGCACAGGAGAACCGGCGCCGCGCGGGGACGGCGTCGGGGGTAACCCCGATGGGAGCAGTGCCGGACCGGCCGGCAGGCCTGCCGGCGTCGACCCCGAAGGCCCTTGCGGCGCCGGGGTCGGAGCCGTCGGCGGCACCGGGGCCGGAGCACCCGATGGCGTCGAGCCAGGGACACCCGACCCGCTAGGGCCCCCAGACGGTAGCACTGGGCCCGAAGGCGCCGTAGGCCACGTCGGAGAACTGAGCGCTCTCATGGCCATGAGGAACGCCTCAATCTCCTCAGGTGTCGCACCTTGCCCAGGGACCGGAGGGTATGGGGCAGGCCGCGCCGGCGACTCTCGCGGAGCCGCGGGGTTGGGGTCACCCGAACCCCCGGCCGCGTCGCGCGAGCGTCGGGGGGAGACGGGGGTACGATGACGACGCCCCGACTTCTTGTGTTTCTTACCTGATGAGCCCGACGAATGGTGACGACTTCCGGAGCGCTCGGCGCGGCTCCGCGACCGCTCCCTCGAACGCTCCCTGGACCTCCGGCCGGACCGGGACCGCTCCCGACGCCGGGCCGACACCCGGAGCTCAAGTAGCTTGCGGGACCGCTCCCGCCTAGCCTTGTTAGTGAGAGCCCGGTAGTCGACGCAGGCATCCACGTCGTGGTCGGGGCCCAGGCACCGGAGACAGAGTCGGTGATGGTCCGTGACCGACATCGTGCGGTCACAACCGTCACAATTCTTGAAACCGGGCATCCTACCAGGCACCAAAAAGAGATTAGAAGTTAAACAAAGTTGGTCAAAAGACCGGAGTACTGCTCTTCGGATCTGCGCTTACTGGCGGAAAAAAGAAGAACTGACGTCAGCGCGCGGAGGCGGCGTCTATATACTCCAGCGACGTCATCACGGCGCACGACGCCGACGATGGACGCGGAGCCGCAGGGGACGCCTGCAGACGACGCCTACCGACGCGCAGGGGTACTGCTACGCAAAAGTTTCCGGATCCAGACTGACGCCTGGGGATATTCTAAGGTAAGGAATCTAACACTAACGTGTTTCTTTCAGATAGTTGTTTTGTTCAGAAGTTTTATCAAGCAAACATTTATTTGCATGAGATTCCTTCATTTGGATACAATATGCAAACTGTGTGACGCTCACAAAGCTTTGACACAAAGTTGTGATGTAAAAAGGTTTGCAACTTGGCACCTTCTGGCAGTGATTCACCTAGACACTATGTTCCAGCTACTGGAGAAGGAACAGCAACAAGTCTGTATGTGACATACTCTAACACTTGAAGTCATTGTGATATGCTTCTCAGGTGAGTTAAGAATTGATTGCCTGAACCATTTTAGTATCCTGGTGGCCCTCTTCTACCATGACACTCGCCTTACTCGCTCACCCTCTATCGCACTCCCTCTTCCACAAGAGCAATCCATATGACTGCTTAAATTGGGATCCCCTGTATGAATCACCTAGAAACAGTGATGTAACACATTTAAAGAGTTGTATATTGTTTGAAATGGAGGTCTCTCGTTGGCAATGGCTTACATCTTTGTCGAAGTAGGGACCCTTTTTCTAGTCAGGGTAAAGGGGATACACTTCTAAAATAACCCCTGCTCACCCCCTTTGTGGCTTGGCACAAGTAGACAGGCTTATCTCAGAGGAAGTATGTAAATCATTTGTGCACACATACAGTAATACTGTGAAAAGACTATAAATGGACACCACACCAGTTTAGAAAAATAAGTAATCTTTATCTAAACCAAACAAGACCAAAACTAGAAAATACAACATACAGTTATCAAGATATGATTTTTTAAAGGTAAAATTTTTCTGTCCATAGCAAACTATAGATGCAACACTTTCACCACAAATTACCTTGGATGCGTCAAAATCATAAACAAAAACAGCCACAGGGCAGGTGATGTGTTGGTTCCTTACACGCAGGGAAGGTGATGCGGCGGTTCCTTGCTCTAGGGGAGGTGATGCGTTGGTTCCTTACTGCCATGCAGGGGGGGTTGATGCAACGGTTCCTTACTGAAGAGGTGATGCGTTGGTTTCTTACTGTGCGAGGAGGTGATGCGTCGGTTTCTTACTGCGGCCCGGCGTTGTTGTTGTTGACTTGGCACCCCGGTGCGATGCATGGGGATTCAGGAATGCGTTGGTTCTCGATGTGGCAGCAACAGCGCTGCATTGATCTCTCCAGCCACGGTCCCACGATGCATTGGTTCTTGCGGTCGCACAGCAGGGCTTGCGTCGGAGTCGGTGTGGTGATCTCGGACCCCGGAGAACGGTGCACGAGACTTGGCGTGTGGCGATTTCTCCGACTGCGGGCAGGTGCTGCATCGATTTCTTCAGCTGTGTTGCATCGGAAACAGTTTGCTTCTCTTTTTTCCAGCTCCCAGCAGCAGGAACAACCTCCAGAGGCCAACACAGGAACAAGCACCTCTTAGGCAGAACTCCCAGCAATAGAGTTCAGGGGAGATGGTGGTCAAGTCTTTGTGTCAATGAGACTTCAGAACAGGAGGCCCGCTCTACTTTAAGCCCTAGGAGATCTTCTTCAAGCAGGATACATGGCACACAGCAAAGTCTTTGTCCTCTGCTTGGCAGAAACAGCCACTGCAGGCCAAATCCGGACAACACACAGCAAAGGGGCAGCAGTTCTCCTTCGGCTTTCCCAGCTCTTCTCCTTGGCAGAGGTTCCTCTTGAGTCCAGAAGTAGTATAAAGTTCTGGGGACTCGGCCCCAATATTTATGCTCAATTTCTCTTTATTCTCTTGTGGCAGAGAGGCTCTGTGTTCCCTCAAAACCAGTTCTGTCCTCTCTGGTCTAGCTTCCTGGCAGTAGGTGGAGACAGCATTCTTCTCCATCCGGTTACGCAATTAAGAATTTATTCCAGGCCTGCCTGAAAGTTATATAAAACCGTTCAACTTCTAAAGTCAAAAACAAATGATATCTTTAAAATCAGTTTGAAAAGTTTTTCTTTTCAGGCAAAACCTTTCTTAGTCTGTTAAAGATTTATTCGATGCAAGAAAACTGGGGATTTTTACCAGATGATGTTCTCCAACATATATTTAAGTACCCATCTGTAACAAACTCTTCATGCAGGCTCAAGGCAAAATGGGGTGGTGCACATTAGTAAGTGTGAAGCCCTCAAAATCATAACAAGCATTGGCATAGCCAATAGATCTCGCCTTTGGGACCTTATAAGTGTTTGGCCATGCAACAGTTAATGTTGTTGCAGTAAGGATATTGTGCTGCATAACTACATACTTATAAGGTCACAAAGGCAAGACCTATTGTTATTCGGTAGGCGTAAAGTACTTTCTTTTTATTAAAGTAGTGTGTGCAAAAAATATAAGGACCGATCCCTCCTTCTCATGCTTCAAGAGTAAGTTTAAGGTTCTCCTCCTCAATTGATATCTCAACTCGTGGATCATCATTCACCATCTGCTCTCCCTGGACCCCCTCTGCTATTTCTCCTCCACTATGTGGAACCACTGTTTGGACTCGATCTGACTTTCTTCATTTGATTAGACTCATTGTTTTGATGTAGACATATACAGATGTAAAGAGCTATGATACCCTCGGGTCTTGCCAGCGCTATATAAAACTCAAATAAATAAAAAAGAAGTGTGAGGCAAGTGACCGTGTCATAGTGTGACTAGGGCTTTAGGAATCTTCCAGGCATGCTGTTAGTTCAGAGCACTAGTTCTTAAACCCTCTGAGACCTCCATCGAAGCTGGAAGCTAGAGTGAGCATTACATCAGGATATTGACTGGTACTGGGTCTCTTTGTAGGACACCGGTCTTAGAGAAAGGTGGTATTGGGTCTAAGCCTCTATAGGAAGGCTCTTAATTGTATACATTTCTCTCGTCCAACACACGGTTTGGATTTAGGCACCAAAGTCAATCTATATTCATTTAGATATTCTTGGAGCTGGCTTTGGAAGGTGTCTGTGAAGCCACCGTGATGTGCACACTTCAAGGTAAGGAAACCATGCCAGCGTGATCACAGTTAAGGGACTGCATGGCTCATGCTGCAGTGTTTTACTTCTACGCTTTGCTGGCTGGTTTCCTGTTTCTTTAGCTTCTAAAGTAACTTTGAGGTACATTATATGAACTTGTTTGAAGTGTAACTGAGGCACTTCGATCACAGAATGTGTCACATGTGGCTCAGTATGTTAACGAGAAACATGCAGGTGTCCGGATAGGGAAAGCAGAGTGACTTTCCCGAGAGTTTACCTAAGTCTTAGTCCATGCCATCGCAAGCATTCTGTAAAAGGCATGACTTTTGGAGGCGAAGGGTCCCCACCAAAACAAGGAACGCCCCTTTTCCCCCCGCTTGGCGGGGGCTCGTTGAGCCCCTGGTTCTTGCAAGACTTTGTTAGGCTATTTAATGTTGTGCACTCCATTGCTAAAAGTTAATTTCCAAGGAAGCCCCTTTTATTCACAGCACGTCACAGACAGACTTCCCTTGACAACAGAATGCTGCACAACACTGGGGCTGAGGCGCGTGCTGAAGCAGCCCAGTGCCCCAGCCCAGACTGTCACTGCACCGAATACTTGAATAAAAGCAGCGTGTTTACACGGACCCTATAACTCCAGGGAATTTACAATACATTTTAAATTATATGATACAACAGATTTAATTTAATAGAACACAAGAAATCAAAGTAAAACTTTTTGCCTCATCTAAAATACATTGGGAAAAAAATAGGTAGAAATAGCCAGGCTGAAAAAAGAGTTTAGATCTTACCATTTGAGCTGGATACGAATCCTGTCAACTAGCAGATATTCACACTGGCGCAGTACCGCAAGAATAGTGCTAGCGGTAAACTGCGTGGCTCAGAAATAGCTTTTATAGCACCAGCCCCGGCCCGGTGTAAACCATGTGCGAGTCCTGCGGCCCCACCTCTCCGCCACCAAGCCTGGGCTCAGAAGAGGGTTCCTGCGAGCCGCCTCTTCCCACCCCCTGTCCTTGACTATCTGCCAAGGTTCTCTGAGTTATTGTGTTTTTCCAGCAGCCTCGGGAGCCGCTACTATAGCTGCTGCCCCTGTGAGCACCGGACAGGGGATGAGCTGATGTCTCTGCTTATCACCGAGAAACCACAGAGCGCTCCTCGGACCAAACTCCACTCTCTACTGCTACCACTAACTCGCCTTGCGCGCCCTTTTATCAGCCAAAGCGCACATGTGCACGTCCCCGGGTAACACCCGTACAAAGTTAGTGGAAAACTCAAATCAGCTGGATAAGTAAAGGAAGGAACAACCGCTCAGCCAAAACAAGCGTGTGTGAAAGTGAAAGCGTTTCCCTTGCGGGAGCGAACAGCGCCAGGAGCGATAATTGCTAACACATGGCGCCAAAGCTCGCTCCGGAAAGGGAATCGCCAAACGTGCATGCGTTGCCATTGAAAGATATGCAACGTGTGCACGTTTTGCCTGCAAAGCTGTGCCGATTGCAAAAGGTATTTTTCCTTCGCGGCGCATGTGCGCTGCGTAGGCGAGACCTAAAGAGCTTTGAAGTCATGAGTCTCCATTTGATCCCGCGTGGTTTCACATTCTTGCTTTTTTAGCTAAACACCCTTATGTGTTGCAAGCATATTATCTTGGAGTTCAGCAAGAAGCTGATGGTCAGTCCCCCTAACCCTGAATATGCAGTCCATGGGTTCGATGGGAATGTTGTTGTACAGTGGCTCATTTTCAGTACCATTTTCTGTTTTGAGACACATTGACAGTTGTAGCAGTTCAGGAGGCTTATGACTTTTTTAGTGAACACAGCATCAAGATGCAGTCTGTGTCGTGAATTTATTTTAGCCTTCTAATCAAAGTTGCCTTCACACCAGTGCTTAATTGAGCCGGTGGTTAATTGTCAACACCAGGACTTATGACAGTATGCCACATGGTGGCGCTGTAAAGCTAATTTGGGGATGAGGACAACAACATTTGTTTATTCGTTCAGTATACAGTAAAAATAACTAATACTTGCAGCCTAAGCCATTCTTACGGCATTCGGGGCCTGGAATTGTCCGAATTGTCACACTTGTAGGAGTGTGATGATTAGTAGTTGTGTTGGGACTCCCACTTGCAGATCTGGCAGGGGCAATATGTGTCGCAAGCTGCAGTTGCCTCCTGACGAGGGTCCTGGCACTTTTTTTTTTTTTTTTTTTTTTTTACAAATTAAGCATTGCTTCACAGGTAAAGGAAACTATGAAAGTAGGAGTATGTCCGAAGCTATAGCTGAAACTTTAATGTAGCTTGAGGGAACTGTGAGTAAATCAGTCTGTGTGCACAGAAATGTTGCAAGGAGAAGGTGCTGTAGTATGTGAAACCATCCATGACTCTCACATCAGCAAAGTTTCTCACTGTTAGGTCTTTCACAGGCTGTGCCAGAAGGATGTTTCATAGCTTGGAAACAGCTTGGTCAGCACTCATCATAAAGTACTTTCAAGATTAAGAAATTGCTCCAGGCAGGGGCAGGGGCAAGACCGTGGAAGGCCAAACCAAGATTGAACATGTATGGTGCAAGGCACTGATTGCCATAAAATATAGCTTCTGGTGTATTTTAGGCATATAACCAAGTGCATCAACACAAGTCCATCACAGAATAGTTTGTTACAAACTGAGGTTGATACTGTCCCCATTTTTGCTTGCTCAGTAATTTCAGTAATTCTCTTTCAGCCCTCTGCAGATAAGTCATTCTTGAGAGATGGATTCCTGTATTAGAACACCAATCTCAATCCCCGCATCACTGTTGCTTAGACAGCAACCTGATTAACTACTGTTTCTGCCACTGTTATGGATGCACATTGCTACAATGTTGACTTATTTACTAATGTCTCCTCTCTCACCATCTTTGTGTACATCCGATTATTAAGACATTATTTACATTCTTAAGCCACTAATTCTGTCCAGTTCACTTTCTGCAACCCTTGAAATAACAAGCTCCCTCCAGTCCCTCTCTTTAGTACTCTTTCTCTAGGTTTGTTTCAGGTTCTGCAAATGCACACTAATCAGCAAAAAGAACTACTAAGCATGATCTGTGGTCCAGGAGAATCTTGACCATATATATATATGCCTTGAATGTGCATCCCTTTTGGTTTACCAATCCAGAATTTGAGCCGGTGGGTGCATGTAGGACTCACTGCCACTCATTTTTAGGGATGGACACTTATTTTTCCTAAACATACTTTGATCCAGAGCAAGAGAGATTAAAAAACAAAAGGGGGAAAGGAAAAAGAGAAAGACAGGTATTAGTGACAAAAGGAGAAATTAGGGAAGAAAAAGAACCTGCAAGAGTGAGATAAAGTGGCATGGAGTGTTTGGTCGTGAATTAAAAAGGTATGAGGCGGAATCAAGACAATATAGCCTTGGTATTCAGAACCCCAACCTTTGATTGCATTAGTTGAGGGCTTTTTTGCAATATTCGTTTTAGTTTTTGAAAAACTTAAAGATGAAATGTTTCATCTAACAATTACTGAATTTTATTGGAGTTTACAATTTTAGACAAACCCACATCATTTAAAGCGCCAGAGCAAGGTGCATAATATTCAGAGAGTGTTGGAGCCAACGTATAAGATGCAATCATTTAAAGCTTTCTATGTTTGGCAACGTCTCTCCTACACACTTTCTAGTTCAAGTCTAACCTAAGGCAATTAAACTAATTCCAAACGATACAGCATACACTAAACATTCACTCTTAACATTTGATCTAACAATTGTTTAATGCAATTACTTTCATATAACTTTGTTATTTAAAGTAGTTTAAATGTATTTTTGTGCTATATTCGTTTTAGATTTTCAAAAACTTAAAGATTAAATTTTTCATCTAACCAAAAATTGCTTAATGAAATTACTTTCATATTACATTATTTAAAATATTTAAAAATGTGTATTATACTGGTAATTGTTTTTAAGAGAATATAATTGTTTTAGTGTACTTTCTGAGCTTTCTAGGGTGTTTAGGGGTTATGTGCTTAAAATATCTGTTATTAAACGAATATTTATTGTTATAGATTGAAGAAAATGTATTTAATTTTTGGATAATATATTGATTTTAATACAAATTGTAGTAAACAATTTTTGTGGTGTTAGAAGGGTTTGTTTAGTTTTAGATAGCTGGTTTTATATTTTCATCTTAATTACATTAATTTATGTTAATTGTCTCATGATCGTTTATTTCTTAGTTGTAATTATATAACTTATATTTTTTTCTGTTTAATTTTATTTAAAATTATTTTGTAGTGTTAATATTTGTATTAATATTGTTAAATGTGAATTGTTAATATTATATTTATACCCAAAGAATGTATTTTTTTTTATTGTTGCTAAGTTTTAGTTGGAATAATATTTTCGAACCTTCCCCAATGTGACTGCGTATGGAGTGGGAATAGTAAATGCAAACCTTCCAGAGTGCAACAGTTTCCCCTATGTGGCTAATTATGGTGTGAAATAATAAATCTAACTGTCCACAAACTCCAACACTTACACCAGTGTGGCTAAATTTGGAGTGGGAATATATCAAACTCCTCATGCTCCACACTCCATTTCTAATCCAAATGTGGCTGAGGGCCTGATTCCGAGTTTGGTAATAAGGGAACAGACATGACTCAGCATCAGAAACCCCACCACCTATATGGTGGTCTGCCTTCCGTATACGAGGATGGTGGTCTGCAGAATGAAAGAACGTCGGAGCACCATCACCATTGCCAGCCATTCACCGACCGCCTCGACGGCGGCATGAGGAAAGCAGCTGCAAGAGGGAGGTACAGACAAGTTCACTGCCGTCGGAATTATGAGTTGGCATTCTGTCTAGCCGACTGCGGTGGGAAGACAGCCTGCTTTGAGTCAACGGAATTGAAGGAATTGGTGTGCATACTCACCCATTTCCTTTCCTTCCCTTCAGTCTCCCACGTGGATCCCTTCCTCCAGGGCCCCCTTCACAGCAGCATCTTGACCACAAGGAAAACGTAACTGTTGGCGCCGAAATCCATGTATGTCCATTTTGCAGTATATACCCATTGACTGGACATAGGCCCAGCAGTGACATTATAATATGGTGGGCGGAAGACCACAGCCAAGGCGGTCTTCTTAGGACCACTGCCACAGCGGTATGGTGGTAAGACCACCAAACTCGTAATCAGGCCCTAAGTTTGGAGTGGAAATAGTAGACGTCATTTCCTCTGGGTACAACACTTTACCTATGCTTGGAGTGGTAATAGTAAATTTAACCTTCCCAGAGTCCAATACTTTCCCCAGTGTGGCTATGTTTGAGTGGGATTAGGTTAATTGACAACCCACAAAGTCTGAAAACACATAATATGTCACCGGGTCTACACAACAAAAATGTGGTACTGGTAAAAGTATGTGAGTGAACTTACATCTAAATGATTGTAAGATTAGGTAGGCACCTTGTGAACCCTAACAGGGTACCCATCAGTCACCACTCGGAACCGCCCTTCATCATTTGGGATTCCTGTATTGCCATTTATTAGGAACAGCAAGGGTTGCACAGTGGAGGTGATGTTGAGCCTCTGATGAACCTAATGCTGTCCTATATGGTAAGAGTCTCACAGGCTATTCTTAAGCTGGAAAAAGAGGGTGACTGGGTATGCAGTGCATGTAGTGAGAGTGATAAGTGAAACTAAAATTGGGTGAGGGAGCAAAGAATACCTTTATTCCATGTTTTGCTCGCTCCTCCAATGTTAAAAAGCAGTGGGGTAAATTAAACAAATATTTACCCAGATGTATTGGTCAAAAAGCAGTGGGGTAAATTAAACAAATATTTACCCAGATGTATTGGTCAACATGTTTCTGCAAATATATGGACCACAGAGTCCGTTGCATTCATCAGGACCTTTTTTAAGCAAAAGCTACTGCAATAATGTGAAGTGATAAAAAGTGACTACAAATATTAATCTGCGACCTGAATAGAGATCACCTGGATCCTTTAGGTGTCGTCTGATTTCGCAGTCGTTGTATGTCACTGGTGAAAAAAACAAACATAACAAAGAATAGTAACCACATTGATTTGTAAGCAATTAGAATGTGTTCAGTACATTTATAACCACACAACATTTTTTTTGTCAAAAAAGCCTTTTTTTTAGCTTATTAATTTTCAATCACATCAAGACATCTAATGATCTTTCATGGCAGGGTACTTTATCTTACCATTGTAGACAAAGTAGGAGGCTGCGCCTCGCCTGGCAACGGCTCAGGATACGAGGGAAGCTCCGCTCTGAAAAGGGGAAAGGAAGCAAAGAACAAGGAATGTCACTGCTCCCTTTGTCTGAATGTAATGTATGTATCGGCAAAGCGACAAAAGCCAGAACCTAAGTACAACAAGTTTCGTGAATGAATGGCACCTAAACGCTGTGTCCGTATGCCTTCTATAGCACAGTGCCGTTTGTTTACATTGGGTGCAGTGGAGTTTCAAGTACTGCACACACGGAGCACCTTCGCGCCCTGCACCGACAGACTTCTAGCCGGCGAGTGAATGAATGGCACCTAAACGCTATGTCCGTATGCCTTCTATAACACAGCGCCGTTTGTTTACATTGGGTGCAGTGGAGTTTTGAGTGCTGCACACACGGAGCCCCATCGCGCCCTGCACCGACAGACTGCTAGCCTGCGAGTGAACACTCGTCATGTGCGTCTCTCTAAAAAGCGTATTCACAGTGCAATAGGCGGGCAAAGCTGTACGAGGCCAGCAGTTTAAGAAGTAAATGGATGCCGTTCGCTCGAGATGCTCACCTGTCCGTCGGTACCTCGCCGCCTTCCTCTGAGCCGATGGGGAGGTAACGAGGTACCGCGGACATTCTGGTTAAAAGCATTCCTGAGATTGGTCCAGTTGCGATCACATGGTATCGGCGGACCAATCCGAGCGCGTCTGTTGTCAGTGTCTAAATGAGACAGTGCGCGCGCCGTGATAGGCGGCGAAGAGTCACATGGACAGACTCTCAATCTATATCGAGTAGTTTCAGTGTTAGAGCCCTCGTTACTATGGGAACATTGGTTGTTTATCTTGATCATAAACAAAGGCTGCCGGTCTTAATTATCCAGGGAAACAGGGGGACAAAACCCTCGGCATTTATATCAAATAATTTCCCAGATATTTTATAAGATGTATTTGCATTGCAGAGGTTCTTCTGAGATGTCTAGCCCTGAGGTACCCTTGACTAACATCAATGAGTGGATATGTTCTTAAACCATTGTATGGCTGCAGTCACAGAGCTAACTAGAATATTAAGTGAAGTGTTGGGGTACTCAGTAAAAAATTGAGTGACTTACTGTGTGACAGTATTATCAGTGATTTTTAAGGCACTCTTCTTAAATAGACGGCTTGAGGCGTCTCTGATCAATGACTATATATGAATGTGTATAACTGTTGTCACCCAGTTATAGAGTGGACCAAGGGATCTCATCATTAAGTCCACTCCTATTTGTTCCCAGCTTAAACACCCACTTTTGTTCCTTGCGCATGAGAAAGGTGGTGTGGTCTGTTACATGTGGTGGGATATATGGCTGTTCAAGAACGGTCCATACAAATGCAGTAGGATCATGTTGTTTCTCTAGAAAGTGATTCGTCAGCTTAGTGGCTTGTCTTTTTCGACGAATCGTACTTTTATGTTCGGAGATTCGGATTTTTACTTTCCGAGTAGTCATTCCGACATATTTAAGACCACACGGACATGTGATCAGATAAATTAAGTTGTCACTATTGCAGTTTGTAAATCTTTCTTGTCTCCATGGTCTATTGGTGCCAATATCAACCTCCATCGATTTAGTTGTTTGGGGGCAGGCTTGGCATGTTCCACATGGATGGTGGCCTCTTACTGGTGGTAGATTCCAGATCGTTCCTAGAGCCCTAGGTGTGTTGTTCCGTGGTCTTGTGTGAACAATACGATCTCTCAAATTTGGACCTCTCTTAAAGGAAAACAGCGGTTTCTCAATGGTGTCTTTTCCTGAGTTGAGAATTGGCCAATGTTTTTTGATTATTTTCTGGAGGTCATTTGATAGGGTCCCAAACGTGGTGACGCATGTGAGTCTGTTCAGTGTAGTTCTTTCTACCGGTGGTTCAAGGAGGGCCATTCTATTGTTATTGCCAGCTCGTTTCATTGACCTTTTGACCAACTTAGGAGGGTATTTGCGGCTTACCAGTTGTTGTTGTAAGGCTCTGGAATGTGTCACATAGCCTTCTCTGGTTGAACAATACAACAACAACTGGTCTTAAATATGTCGGAATGACTACTCGGAAAGTAAAAATCCGAATCTCCGAACATAAAAGTACGATTCGTTGAAAAAGACAAGCCACTAAGCTGACGAATCACTTTCTAGAGAAACAACATGATCCTACTGCATTTGTATGGACCGTTCTTGAACAGCCATATATCCCACCACATGTAACAGACCACACCACCTTTCTCATGCGCAAGGAACAAAAGTGGGTGTTTAAGCTGGGAACAAATAGGAGTGGACTTAATGATGAGATCCCTTGGTCCACTCTATAACTGGGTGACAACAGTTATACACATTCATATATAGTCATTGATCAGAGACGCCTCAAGCCGTCTATTTAAGAAGAGTGCCTTAAAAATCACTGATAACACTGTCACACAGTAAGTCACTCAATTTTTTACTGAGTACCCCAACACTTCACTTAATATTCTAGTTAGCTCTGTGACTGCAGCCATACAATGGTTTAAGAACATATCCACTCATTGATGTTAGTCAAGGGTACCTCAGGGCTAGACATCTCAGAAGAACCTCTGCGATGCAAATACATCTTATAAAATATCTGGGAAATTATTTGATATAAATGCCGAGGGTTTGTCCCCTTGTTTCCCTGGATAATTAAGACCGGCAGCCTTTGTTTATGATCAAGATAAACAACCAATGTTACCATAGTAACGAGGGCTCTAACACTGAAACTACTCGATATAGATTGAGAGTCTGTCCATGTGACTCTTCGCCGCCTATCACGGCGCGCGCACTGTCTCATTTAGACACTGACAACAGACGCGCTCGGATTGGTCCGCCGATACCATGTGATCGCAACCGGACCAATCTCAGGAATGCTTTTAACCAGAATGTCCGCGGTACCTCGTTACCTCCCCATCGGCTCAGAGGAAGGCGGCGAGGTACCGACGGACAGGTGAGCATCTCAAGCGAACGGCATCCATTTACTTCTTAAACTACTGGCCTCGTACAGCTTTGCCCGCCTATTGCACTGTGAATACGCTTTTTAGAGAGACGCACATGACGAGTGTTCACTCGCAGGCTAGCAGTCTGTCGGTGCAGGGCGCGATGGGGCTCCGTGTGTGCAGCACTCAAAACTCCACTGCACCCAATGTAAACAAACGGCACTGTGTTATAGAAGGCATACGGACATAGCGTTTAGGTGCCATTCATTCACTCGCTGGCTAGAAGTCTGTCGGTGCAGGGCGCGAAGGTGCTCCGTGTGTGCAGTACTTGAAACTCCACTGCACCCACTGTAAACAAACGGCACTGTGCTATAGAAGGCATACGGACACAGCGTTTAGGTGCCATTCATTCACGAAACTTGTTGTACTTAGGTTCTGGCTTTTGTCGCTTTGCCGATACATACCCTACATTCAGACAAACAAAGGGAGCAGTGACATTCCTTGTTCTTTGCTTCCTTTCCCCTTTTCAGAGCGGTGCTTCCCTCGTATCCTGAGCCGTTGCCAGGCGAGGCGCAGCCTCCTACTTTGTCTACAATGGTAAGATAAAGTACCCTGCCATGAAAGATCATTAGATGTCTTCATGTGATTGAAAATTAATAAGCTAAAAAAAAGGCTTTTTTGACAAAAAAAATGTTGTGTGGTTATAAATGTACTGAACACATTCTAATTGCTTACAAATCAATGTGGTTACTATTCTTTGTTATGTTTGTTTTTTTCACCAGTGACATACAACGACTGCGAAATCAGACGACACCTAAAGGATCCAGGTGATCTCTATTCAGGTCGCAGATTAATATTTGCAGTCACTTTTTATCACTTCACATTATTGCAGTAGCTTTTGCTTAAAAAAGGTCCTGATGAATGCAACGGACTCTGTGGTCCATATATTTGCAGAAACATGTTGACCAATACATCTGGGTAAATATTTGTTTAATTTACCCCACTGCTTTTTGACCAATACATCTGGGTAAATATTTGTTTAATTTACCCCACTGCTTTTTAACATTGGAGGAGCGAGCAAAACATGGAATAAAGGTATTCTTTGCTCCCTCACCCAATTTTAGTTTCACTTATCACTCTCACTACATGCACTGCATACCCAGTCACCCTCTTTTTCCAGCTTAAGAATAGCCTGTGAGACTCTTACCATATAGGACAGCATTAGGTTCATCAGAGGCTCAACATCACCTCCACTGTGCAACCCTTGCTGTTCCTAATAAATGGCAATACAGGAATCCCAAATGATGAAGGGCGGTTCCGAGTGGTGACTGATGGGTACCCTGTTAGGGTTCACAAGGTGCCTACCTAATCTTACAATCATTTAGATGTAAGTTCACTCACATACTTTTACCAGTACCACATTTTTGTTGTGTAGACCCGGTGACATATTATGTGTTTTCAGTTTGTAAGGGAACATACCACTGCTAGGTCTTTAAACTCCCTATAGGCCCTCCCCCTACCCTATTTTGTTCAACCCACAAAGTCTAACACTTTCCCCAATGTGGCCAGGTGCCTGATTACGAGCCTGGCGGTCCACGTACTGCCAGACTTGCAGGGGCGCAGTGGGGGTGGTCTTCTGACTGCCTTATTACAACTAGGGCGGTCAGACTGCAATTGCACCACCACAACCGCCAGGGATCTGAGATCCCTGGCGGTGGCACAGTGGTCTTGAGGCCGCAATATGCTTGGCAGGACAGCAGAGATCCAGCAAACATATTACGGGTTTCCTCTCCACCGCGGTTTTCATGGCAGTTTCTCCTCCATGAAAACTGTGGCGGAGAGGAAACAAAGGCCCCCCTGTTGCCTCTGGGCCACAGGGTGCATGCAGGGGGCACATGTTGTGCTCCCCGTGTGCATGTACCGTGTGCATGCACCCCAGTTCATGCACAGCATGGACTGCACCGGAATTTTCTGTTTGTTATGTAGAAGGGTGTTATTTCGTTTTTTCATATTTTTTCAACAATATTTTTGTATCTCAATATTTCTGTAGTCAATATTCTGTCAGCAGCCTTTGAACATATATATTGGTGCTTCACCTTCCAATCACATCAGTCCAAAACACATTATCTAACTCCATATCTAGCACCATATTTTGTGGCGTATATAAATATTAGGTTAAGGATTTATTTTAGTAAAAAGTCAACAAACTTCAACTAACAGGAGTTACAAAGTGTTCCAAACAACAAGTACATTAGCTGAGGAGTAAAGGGCTTGCAGCCAACCTTACATCTACCCACAACCATGTCAGAGGAGAGGAGACATAAATAGATTAAGGGCTTGATTACGAGTTTTTCAGTCTTACCGCCATACCGCAGAGGCAGCCGTCTCCCGCCTGCCGTATTACGATGTCACCGCTGGTACACAAGTGTCCCATTGCTGGAGTCTGGACCTTATGTGCCCAGTTCAATCAATGGATAAATACTGCAAAACTGACTTACCTGATTTCAGCACCAACAGGGCCGTTTTCTTTGGGGCTCAGGCTGCTGCTGCTGTGAAGGGATGTCCTGGAGGAAGGGATCCACATGGGAGAGTGAAGGGAAGAAAAGGAATTGGAGGAGTGTGAACCCCAAATCCTTTGATTTCGCCAACTCAAAGAAGGCGGTCTTCCAGCGATGGTCAGTTTGATGGAAAGCCAGCTTGTAATTCGGACAGCAGTGAAGTCTGTACCACCCTCTGACAGCTGCTTTCCCCGCCGAGGTGGTCGGTGAATGGCTGGCTGTGGTGCTGGTGCACCGGCGTTCCTTTTTGCTGCAAACCGCAAACATCGTAATATGGATGACAGACCGCCGACTGTGTGCCGGGGTTTCCGACACAGTTTAAAAGCTGGTTCCCTTACCGCCAACCCCATAATCAGGCTCTAACTCCATTAAGTAAAATTTAAGGCAGAAGTGCTCGATGTAGAAGAGCAGATCTTACATGAAATATAGCCAGTTTGGATCATTGGATCAATAGAGATTTATTGTAGGTAAGGCACACTAGAACTGAGCTACAATAATTAAATCTTCACGGACAGGTGAAGTGTAATAGGCTGAACGTCGACGGTGGTGTAAGTAACAACACAGACTCTAGATGCAGCTTGTAACTAGGACGAGGGCACATGCACCAGTCACCTGACCAGTGACACGTGTGTAGGGACTGTGTGTATGAATGTGTGAGCGGCAGCCCTCTAGGATAGGGGGTTGTTCTGTGTGATTGTGAGCACCACATTCCTCAAAAAGAACGAAAGCTCAATAAATCGAAGTGGGAAAAACATAACAAAAACATAACAGAACACCATTGTAAGTCTATTAGAATTAGAGACAATCAGAAACAGTGAAGGAATCCAACCAAACAAGATTGGTGAAATAGGACCTCTTTTCTTGTGTTCATAGTTCATCCTGATGTTGAGTCAGGGCCAAACACTAATGCAAATGGGTCCAGGATCGTTTATGAAATGTACAGTAGCAAGGTGCTTGAAGAATCATTCCACTTTGTTGATGCCTCTTGAGAATTCTTGGCTATTGAAGAAAAGTTCAAACAATGCCTAAGAAAATTGCTGAAGTCAAGTTGCGCCAATTGCAATGCTTGCTTTCCATTGGCTGTGTTGCTTAACTCTCCGAAAGAGTACCTTTTGAGGGATAGAGTCACCTCAACAATAGGATGGTTCCTTTCCAATGATTGGCTCTAAGTCAAAACATAGACATGCTGTCAGAAGCTTGACTTTTCTCTGATGGCGGTTAGACCCCATGGTAGAGAAACTGAGACAGTGCTAGAGAGACACAGAGAACGAAAGGGTGTAGGCCTGTAGGGGTATTCTCTGCCTCATGGTATAAACTACATTATATTGTTGATAGCTACTTTTCTCGTAAACGTCATGGGTAAACAGTACAATACATAATGCAAAGTCATCTCATCATTTCCATGCGCCGAATGGGAAAAGAATCCGCAAACAGAACTGCCAAGATTATGCACAAAACCACTTATCCCCAACCAACAACACATTTCAGAATCTCCTCATGTACAATAATCAGCTCTGCCATGCGTTTTTGCAACAGATAGATCATATTTGGGTACTATCATTTCGAAACAGAATATTCTCAGTGGCATCCAGCATGTTACCTCGTTGTTTCTGCAAGGCATGTGCTGGTGTCCTCTTTGTATTCTGGATATATTTCATTTTTATCCATGCAAACCTTGCCAACAAGCGCCCGTTGTCCAAAGCGATCTGTGAAAAGTGTAGAAGAAAATCCAGATGATTTACTGCTTTGACTTGGATTCTCCTCTGCATAGTCACCAGTACACGTGGGTTTCAGAACATGAATGAAGTTCTTGTGCTCACAGTACCAGAGGGAGTCAGTGATGAAGAGGGGAGAGGATGTGGCTTAACAACTGGGGCGGTCAACCTCCAATCTGGAGAACCGGGTTCGAGTCGCAACAACGACACTCAACTTCCTGTGATTCTGGGCAAATCACTTAGGGGCATATTACCAAGCAATAGCGATAATTATTGCTATTGCTTGGTTAGAGACAAAAATTTACCGCTGAGCTGCGGCGATTTTTACCGCAAATAAACCTTGGTATTACCAAGGTTTATAGCAAATGCGATAAAAATCGCCGAAATGCATGAATATCGCTGAAAAGTCCGCGATATTCATTCATTACCGAGCTAATGCTCTTAGCCATGTTATCCACCTCCCATTGGATAACATGGCTAAGAACTGCTCAGGGCAGGTGTTAGCTTTCGGAGATATTCGCGCTTAGCGCGAATATCTCCAAAAGTTGGTAATAGGAGATAGCGATGTTAGCGACTGTTTTCAGTCGCTAACATCTTGGCACGCCCACTTTGCATGTCATTAGTGATAAATATCACTGACATGCAAAGTGGGGCCCAAGATGGTCGCTATCTCCTACTAGCTGTCACTAACTGGTGTTAGCGACAGCTAGGTAATAGGGAGATAATTTTATCTCCGCTTTCTTGGCTTTTAAAGCCAAAAAAGCGGAGATAAACCCCCTTGATAATATGCCCCTACATCTCCCTGTGCCTAACAATAATGAATGTGTCCTTGTGTAACGCAACTGGTGCTCATGTAGAGCGCTCTGATACCTTTGGGTCAAGGTCGCACTATATAAAACTCCCCCAAAAAATAAATATGTCCCCGCCTAAATGTCGCCTGTGAAAGATCCTGCATTTCTACTAGGGAGAATTCAGAGTGAGGTTTCATGTGTTAAGTCAGGATTGACTTAACACATGAGCTTTTTTACTAGTCATGCTGGCAAGTACAGTGAAAGTAGCACTTGTTTGGTTATTTGGCATGGTTACGAATTAAAGAAATTGTCCAAAGTACCCCATTTGTTTCACCAATGTGCATGACAAACTTCTCTTCCAGTATGATGCGAGGGATCATGAGATACATGTTATGATATATAATTTTTCTTGGGAAACCCCATACTTGGGGAAAAAAGGTCGCTTTCCGCTTGGCTCTGAACCCAGTCATCTATTGGGGAGCATAATGTCCATCTGCAAACAATTGATAGTTTCGACCTACATGTGCAAATCATGAGAACAACTGTAGTCTTCTTTGTAGCTCAGTTCCAAATACCACAGCAATTAAGACAGTTTTAACATAAACTGGGATGCTACAAAGTACCAAATTTCCGTGATCTCATTTTGTAACTTTTTTCCCGAGGTCACACACAATTGAGGCATTCTTGTCACCACTGGTTTTCAAGGTGAGTCTTCTAGGATCAGGTTCAAATGTGATGTTTTTAACCTGAAGTCAGAATTGCCCAGATGTTCCCTATGCAGCTAGGAACGTACCAAGATTAAGTTAGGCCAAGTAACAGTCACTCCTAATTATACTCACTTTAGAAGTACATGACACTGGTAAATGTTTTATAACATTTGACATACTTAAAGAATGGAAGTTATTTACATGGCATTGACAAATGTATGTATTATTATTATTATTATTATTAATCGGGTTTTGTAAAGCGCAAACAACCCGGAGGCCTCGTAGCGCTATGTATCATGCTTCCTTTTCTGAGAAATACGATTGCCGCTCTTATCCACCAGATTACAAGAAAGGCATCTATCTGCCTTTAGGGCCTCCCAAACACTTTTTAAGTGAAGAGGCATTTCTTATTTTTTTATCCTTGAACAGTCCATATGGAGACCCTTCTTTCTTAGATAAGGTATTGGCACACTCCTATTACTGCTTAGGATTGTCCCTGTGTATCACGGTGCGTCCCGCGCTCATGAAACATGTACCTCAGTTTCTAAAATCCTTCACTTACTATTCGAAATCTTCTATGGCTTTTCATTTTAGACCCGTACAGAGATTTTGATATCTAAGTTTATTTTAATTTGGGCATTTTTATCATCGTAATTTAGCAGGCATTCCATTACTGTAGCTTCCATGTGCTGCTGACAGAAGGGGGCACGGATATAAGTAGCCCTCACTAAGCACTAGAGGCAACAGAATGGAAGCCAGGAGAATTATTGAGCAGTTACAGTAATCTGCTACTAAATTAAAAATAAGGCCATGGGCTACAAGGAATTCAATTTTTGATTACAGGGCTGTTTTGCAAAACAGAAAGTTATCTGCATATTTAGTAGTTCTTTCTGCAGAGTATTTGAGCCAGAGCTCTTCGTCACTACTTCCTGTCGTGCAGTCACCTTCGATCTTTATGTAACTGCTGCCCTAGGGCACTAACAGTGTAGCCGATGGCGGTAATGTTAGCAGTTTTGTATATGATCTTTAAAATGCCCTTAGAAGCATAACTTGTTCTTTTGAGTCCACTCGTTTTATGTGTGTGGGGAACAAAATGGCAACCATAGAAACATGCATTTAGGAAGGTTTAGAGTATTTATATGTTCCTCATGGAGGCCTCAAGATAGGCCCAAGCTCACACTTCTCTTTGTCATTTTGTTTATCGTTCTGAGGCTGACTGGAATAATTCAAGGGAATGAATGTTAGTGTGCCCCTTTTGTAACCAGAAACTCCCTCCCCTACCCAATATCAGGAACTCAGTGCATGCACGTGCAATAGGTCCCACCTCTAGAGTACCTGCAACTATGCAGCCTCACATGTAAACCAAAAGTTGTCCATCTCACTGAAGAGAGTGGAACAGTGCAGTGGGCAGCTTCGATTGTAGGCAGCTGGCACAAAGTAGCATGACACAGCAAGCAGTTGTGCCACATTAAGTTTGGCATCCAATGCTTACAAGGTCAAAAACCCTTTATAGTAACATGTAACTTCTAGGGGTTCCTTAGCCAAGTACACGTCTACCTGCTGATAACCTTACAGTACATGAACTCGTTTCTTCAAGATACAATGTTGCAGTTGATATTATTTTCACACTCAGCAGGTGAAGATTTGATATCTCCATTTCTTCAATAGGAATCAATGTGAAAGACATTGGGCCATATGTATCAAGCCTTTTTCCCGTTTGCAGACGGGTAAATACTCGGAATCAGGTCGTTTGCGAATTGAAAAAAGACTTTTAAGATGTATCATCCCAAAAGGCCATCGCAAAATAGAGAATTGCTAAATTTGCGATTCTCTATTTTGAAAATGCAATTCAGGAATTGCAAATTGCCACCAACTTCAAGTTGGTGGTAATTAGCGATTTTCTTTAAATAAGCATTTTTTTAAGTGCCATATGTTGTACATACATGCCCTAAGGGCATGCATGTGTGCAAAATGTGCACACATGCATATTTCAGGGGTGCAACAGGGTGTCCTTTTGGCAATCTTGAAATTGCATTCTCAATTTGCGATTCTTTAATTGGTAATCGCAAATTGAGAATGTCTTCCTATTCATTCCTATGGGCCCCCTAGCCCATAGGAATGGATGGGAAGGCATTCCTTATTTGCGAATCTCAATTTGCATATAAGGAATATGTAGGATTCGTAACATTTTTAGCAAATCCTACATACATTGCATTTTGCGATTCTCTAATTTCGATTTGCTAAAAAATCGTAATTTGAGAATCGCAAAACTCATTTTTTATACATATGGCCCATTGTTTCCTTATCTTTGTGTTAGACAGTTTGGAATAAAGTTCTTTATATATTAACATTTTTATGATTATTGTTGAAACATCATTATTTGATGCATTTCTCGCCAGTGCTCTACCTAATCCAGTTACCTAAAAGTCCTGCCATTTACTTTAATTTTCCCGTCTATGGAGAGAACTGGAGCTTTTGGGAGTGAGGGTTCTGGCTACTGATTTGCTAATGACTGGCATGAGCCTGATACTACACTTAAAACGTAAGGTCTCCGGCCCTAGCTCCCTAAGATGCCTTGTCTTGGCTGATTGAGTTTCTGGGTTTTTTTTCTAGTGGCTTTGGAAATAAAAAAAACGTCTTCTGGATCTGAGTTAGCTCTCGAACATCTGCCAGCAATAACTGCATTGAATCCTTTGTACTTTTCAGAAACTTGTAGTTTGTGAAACGCCCCTCTATCAGGAAGGAACATGATCAAATCCTTCACAGATCTTTGGGAAAGGTATGAACAATTTTATGGACAGAACACCCAGATTGATCCTGCTGACTGAGAAGTGGGATTAGAAGCTTATTTTGCCTTTCCACTCATGGAAATTGTGATATTTTCTTTTATGATTTCCCATTGTCCATTGCCAGTTGACTCCAAGTAGCATACAAAAGACTTTCAAATCCACACACAACTGATTGTCTGGTCCAAGTACATCAGAACTGTTGGGATACTAGTGAAAGTCCTCAAAGGATGGGAGATGGGTTGGATTTACCTTCTCATCTGTCACCTGGGTGGTTGTCCAGACAAAAGTACCTTTAACCCCTTCGCTGCTCATGACGAGCTCAGCTCGTCATGCAGTACACTGGTCGTGTGCTCATGACGAGCTGAGCTCGTCATGAACAATGGGATTTGAAAAATTTCAGCATCCAAGTAGAATTACCTCAGCATTGATGTGGTTCAACAATTTTCAAGTTAGACATTTGGCACCAAAAACTAAGGACCAGATTTATCAGGGGCTTGCATAGCTCAAGCTGACACAAGGCAATGCAAGCCTGCAATCCAATCGGCTGACTATCAAGGCCTGTTTGGAGAGTTTCCCTTGTGTAGGGAGGTAGCCAATAAAATGCCTGTCTGAGCATTCGCACGGTTCTGAAACAGGATCCGCATGGGGACTCACCCTGCTCTTTCATCAAGAGGTTATCATCTATCAGAATGCCTAGGATTTTAACAACCTTTTTCGGTTATAGGAAGCTCCCAGTTAAGGCAGCCACCAATCATCTGTCCATCCAGAAAAGCCATTGACTAGCAGAAAAATCAATGTTTTTCCACTGTTTAGCGGCAGGCAGTTTTGAGACATCCGGGAGGCAATTTTACCCATGCATTCTCCAAATTTAGTATTTGCGAATTGGGGGTTAGGACTAATTGATATGTAGTACAGCTGTGTGTCATCTGCAAATGAGATGATCTCCAGCCTGCAGAATCTTACAACTCTGGCCAAGTGGGGGATGCGTATATTAAAAAGTGTGGGGCTCAAGGATGCACCCTGAGGTACCCCCATGTCTACCGACATCACAGGTGATTTAAATAGCCCTAAATTTACCATTTATGTACAACAGTTATGGAAGCTATGTAGCCACCCCAATGTTTTGCCAGTGACACCAATCTGAGATACTCTCTGGACCATGATCTAGTGTGAGGTGGTGTCAAAGGTGGTGGACAGATCAAGTGGTACTAGCATGGCTGGGTAGCCATCATCAAGGGAGAGTCTAATGTAATCTAAGACCACTATTAGAGCATATTCTGTACAATAAGATGCTCTGAAGCCGGACTGGGCAATATCTAAGATGATATTTGAGTCTAAACAGCTCGTTAGTTGTTGATTCACTAGACATTCCAGATTTTCGATGAGATAGGGAAGAAGCGAAATGGGCCTGTATTTAGTGGGCTTTAGAGGATCTGCAATAGAGTTTTTGAGTACTGGCATCACCTGTCCAGTTATCCAGGCCTGAGGTACAGTCAAAGAAAGACGGAACAATTCTGCAATATCTGGAAGCAAGGTGTTAGCTAGGGACATCGTTATATGAGGAGGAGCAAGGTTTGAAAGAGATCCTGATTTATTTCTGCTCATAGTTTTCAGCACAAGTTCTGAGGTGATGGGTTCAAAGTATTCCAGGGCACATGGGAGGTGAGGGGTTGGGGTAATGACAGCGGGGGATCGGCAGAGAGAGGAAGGGGAGGACAGAGGGTAAGATTCTTGTATATAGCAGGGATTCTTTCTTCAAAGTGGTCTGCTAGTGTACTGCAGAGCTCCTGGGAGGCCTGTACTGGTGAGGTGCAGGCAGTGGGCTTCATTATCTCATTCAGAACTTTGAATAGTTCTTTAGAAGAGTTGCCTGCGTTGTCCATTCTGTTAATGAGGTGTAGTTTCCTTGCAGCTCTGAGTTTCTTTTGGTAGGAATTGAAGGCTGATTTGTAGGAGGTTCGATCATGGAGAGAATTTGAGATGTGCCATCTTCTTTCCAATTTCCTGCAGGTGGCTTTGCCCCTCAGCACCCCAATGACTCGAAAAATGGAGTCGCTCTGTAACAGAGCCAGCTCCCCCAATGCTCCTTGATTTCCCAGAGATGGACGGGATAAGCGCTTGGAACAGGTTACTGGTTGGACTCTTGGTGGCTGTCTAAAATGAATTGGGGCTTCCCTGTTACCTTTGGCTGTCCCCCAGTTCTCACATGTAGTCATCCCAACAGCCTTTGTCGCTGTTCTTGAGGATAATCCACATGAGCTGAGACCCCTGATAAGGGCCACAAGTGAGTCCAACCTATTGAGGACTTCATCAATAAAAACTGATACTTTACTTTCCAAGTTTACCAGTTTATTAGTCAGTTCCAATGCTGGATGTGGGTTTTCTACTACAGACAAAGCGGTCCCCTCCTGCACTAGATGGGTGTCCTGGGCAGATTTACCTTTCCTGCGTTGAGGGTGTTTTTTTTTTGCCGGGGTGAAAAGTAATGTCAGTCTGATGCTGTTAGACCGCCAGACCCCGTATATGAGGGTGATATTTCTTCATAACCACCCGCTACACATGAGTTTTTTTCCCTTTTGGCTAGGCAATCGTGCGGGGATCTGAGCTTGTGAATTGTCAGACTGGCGGAGGTTGCCTCATTACTAGGGCCATTCCTAGATGCAGGATTCAAGACAGAACTTAACCGTTCCTCAACTGTGCTGATTTCCTGCTCTATTGCCCCCCATAGCATTGGTAAAATAGGACACTATACACCTGGTAAAAGGTTAGCCTTTATGGATGTAGACTTTCTCCAGGCCATAATAGCAATGCTGATGGTAATTACAGAAATCAGTGAAATCAATAAATTTTGCAAAAGTTCAAACCTGGATGGAATAAGATCTCATCCTCCCCCAGTTTCTGACGGGTGCAGACAGGCCTGGTCTTGGCCCAGTAGACTTCCTACGCCCCTGTGTCCTGTCGTGCTTAAGAGCGCTTGAGTGTTGCTGACCCCCTCCTCCTGGGCTCATACAGGGTCCTGGGAGATGGTCCCTCAGTAATGGCAGTAAGAAGAGCAGCAAGTGGCAAAGCAAAGTCAAATGCAGTTGTTCCATCTTCGTCTATAGAGCCCATGGTAGCCTGCTTCGTTGTCAGCCAACTGCAGGACAACACACAGCACCAAATATCAGGCAATGTCAATTTTGGTCAAAAGGTGATGCACACCCCGAGGGTGAACCTCTTCTCCTGCTTTGTTGGTTATAGTGTCGTCTTTGATCAAGTGGATCAGAGGCAGCTGTGGACAAAGCTGACAATACTTCTTTGCCTTAAGCCTGCTATAGGGAAGACCGTTAACTCTGTGGAGGAACGTGAATGTAGGTTAAGCTTAGACAGGGACCCTACATCTCATTGTAATACGGCACTGAAGCAGGGCTAAATATGGGCACGTGAACTTGTGTCCTCTACACAGCAGATCGTTGGTGTGGCATTAGCCCTGTACTATGCTGATGATGTAGTCATTTTGACCAGGCCCGTATTGGCGTGATTAGTATTCTGCATAAGTTAGACAGGTACAACAAAGAGAACTATCAGCCTGATTCATGAAAACCGGAATCTGCGATTTTCAAATTGCGATTAACTGCGAATCGCAATTTAGAAATCGCAGATCGGTATTCATGAATTTTTGCGAGAAAAAAATGCGATTCGCACACGGCCGCAAAAAGCGTTTGCGATTATCGAAAAATCGCAGAATAATCGCTATTTTCGGCAACATCCGTGTAGGATTTGCGATATCGCAAATAGCGATATCGCTAATTGCGAGATCGCAATATGCGAGATCGCAAAATCGCGAGAACGGGAAGTCGCATTTCGAGCACAGTGATGACATCACAACCAGGAAGCAGCCAGTTCCCACCCCCATTCACCACAGTGAGGCAGACCTCGAGGCAGCAACTGAGTCAGCTCCTGCAAGGACACCTGCAAACTTGGAATACCACACCCAATCTCACTGCAGCAATGGCAGAGGAGGCTGTACCTGGGCCCAGCAACACCGGGCGCAAGAGAAAACTGAAGTTCTCCGAACAGGAGTTGGAGCACCTCATCGAAGGGGTGGTGGAGAACCACTCTAAACTGTTTGGGAGAGAGTCAAGGAGGGTGCCTGAGCAGGAGAAGCGGAGAATCTGGGTCGGGATAGCGGCCACAGTGAACTCCGTGGGCGTGGCAGACAGGTCACTTGAAGAACTAAAGAAGAGGTAGTACGACCTCCGAGGTCGTGCCAAGGAGAAGGTTGCTGAGAGGCTGGGAGAGTCCCTGGCCACTGGAGGGGGAGGACCTACAGTCCCTCCAAACACCCCCATGGAGGAGCGCGTCGAGGACACGTTGGAGCCCGAGTCGTGCATTGGAGTCACCAGATTGGACTCATCCCGCCCCACCCAAGAGAGCCAAGGTAAGTGGCATGCGACTGCGACCCTGTCCCCTATGAATGGCCATGACCCTATAGCCTCCCATAATTCCAAAGTCATGCCATCGGTGCACATTAGGTAATGCCCTAAAGCATTGTGGGACATGTAGTGTGGGCACAATGTACAAGTACCCCAATGCAGCCAGACAGGTTCCAAAGTACGCAATGCCACAGCCAGTCAGGGAATGTCATCCAGCATGCATGTAGCAACTGCACGTGTGACAGATACATGCAACTAATGAACGTCCACTTCCCCTTACAGGTGGCGCAGACAGCAGCGACAGTGACAGGTTGCTCATCGATGAGCAACCACTGGATGCCGAGGAGGTGTCGTTACCAACACAGCCTGCACCAACAGGCGCAGCACCTACCCCTGCAGCCAGGCCAACAACATCTGTGCCTCCACCGTCTGGCGCAGCACCTACCCCTGCAGCCAGGCCCACAACATCTGTGCCTCCCCCGTCTGGCGCACCATCTACCCCTGCATCCAGGCCCACAACATCTGTGCCTCCACCGTCTGGCGCACCATCTACGCCTAGCTCAACTCCACCAGCAGCTGGAGCATCCACATCTGGTCCAGCGACAGCGGTGACACAGCGGCCACCCACTGTGGCCAGCCAGCAGAGCAGGCGTGGCAGGGCTCGCCTGCAGAACAATGCACCCAGCGCCAGGAGGGGGATGGAAGTGCGCTTGCCGAGCATGAGTATAGAGCGTAGAATGCTACGCATTCACCAACTGCAGGCACGCCGGCAAGGGGCCATACAGATGCAGCTGTATAATATTGGCCGCAATGTGGCAGGTGTGGGGGAGAGGATGGACCGCATGACGGCAGTCATGGAGGCCAACACAGCTGCTCTGATATCCCAGCGCAACATCGCCCGCCGCCGCCACCTGCAGCTAAAGACGCGGCTGTCCGCTTACACTCGATCGAACTACTTGATCGGGAATGCCACGTCGCAGCTATTGCGACGGTCCCTGGCGCAGCAGCAGCAGCTAATTCAATGCTGCGAGGATGTGGCCAGAGTATTAGAGCACCTCACCACTGCCGTTATGGCACTTCATCCCGCTCTACCTGGCAATGTCGGGGGGGACAATGCCAGCGAGGGCACCTCAAGTGTGAGCAGCCAGTCTGCCTCACAGGTAGCGGTGTTAAGACGTAGCACCAGGCCCACTGCAGGGTCACGTGCGGTGGCAGAGGAGGAGCCGGAGAGGCGCTTGGGTGCTTTGCGCCAGAGGCGCACCTGACTAACATGTACTTTTACAGTCACAGGCTGACACTATAAGCCTGCCCTGTGTTTTAGACGCAGCAGTATGGGGCAATACTGATTGCATAGGAAGGATGTCAACTTGCACTATTATTGTGAATCAAACAATAATATTTATTATAGCATCACACATTGGCGTTCTGTCATTATTTCAATTTGCATGGAATTGTGATTTATTGGGTGAGGGTGCACTAGAAACTGTTCATTGTGATGTGGTTGCGGCGTCTGTGGCCTTCAGCTGGGTTCTCCCCGCGTGCATGGCACACATGTGCAGGTGGCCGGTCGTCCCCTTCCGATTCACTGCCAGAGATGTCTACAGGTATCCGGCGCTTGGTAGCAATGTTGTGTAGTATTGCACACACAGCCACAATGCGGCAGCACACATCAGGACTGTAGTACATGGCCCCACCTGTCTTGTGAAGTATGCAGAATCTGCTCTTCAGTAGCCCAAAAGTCCTCTCAATGCAATTCCTTGAGCGTATGTGTGATACGTTGTAACGCCGTTGCTGTGGTGTAGCAGGGTTGAGGTATGGGGTGAGGAGGTATTCACGCAGGGCATAGCCACTGTCACCTGAATGAGAGAAGCAGAGGGTGAGTGCCTGTGCAGTCCAGCTACTTCATCGCAGTGTGACATTGTGGGCCAAGTGTACTTACCAAGTAGGTGTCCTTCCCCGAAATCTCCCCTGGCCAGTCGTGTGTGGAGGCCGCTGTGCCGGAATATGAATGAGTCATGTGTACTCCCCGGGTACTGTGCCACTATGTCCGTGATGTATGTCTTAGCATTGCAGACCATCTGGATTTTGAGGGAGTGGTAGGACTTGCGATTGCGGTACATGTACTCCGTTGCAGCTGGTGGGCAGATGTCGATGTGGGTACAGTCAATGCATCCTATCACGTGTGGGAAATGGGCGACATTGTAGAATTGATGCTTGGTCTCATCCAAATCCTGTTGGCTTGTTGGAAATTTGATGTGGTGGTGTAGCTGGGTCAGCATTGCGTCAAGGAAACTCCCTAGGCAGCGGGACATGGTGGGCTGGGATATCCCCCCCAGCAGCCTCAACTATCCCCTGGAAGCTCCCGGAGGCCAGGAGGTGCAGGCTACACAATACCTGGACATGTGTTGGCACGGCATTAGTCAGCCTTGTTGGGTGCTGCATCAGGGGGTCAAGGTCCTGAATTAGCTTGATGATCATTGCCCCATTCAGGCGGTACTTTGCGTATATTTGCTCTCTGGTTTGGCCCAGCAGGGTGACCCGCTGGCGGAATATCCTGGCCTGGATTCTGTGTCTCCTCCGTGCTGCTCGCTGTAGCCTTCGCCGCCTGACCACAATGTACATTCCTGGCATTGTGACACTCCTTATGCTGCTGCTGCTTCTCCTTAAGTGTGTTTGGTCAGGCCAGCACCAGTTGCTGATTGGCCAACAGTTTTTCAATTTTTTTTTTTACTATGGGTTTGATGGTTACCACCTGCTTTGGGTTGTCCTTAAATTGCGCCTCGCAAACTGCGATTTTGCGGTTTTTTGCTAATTGCGATTTTTCATGAATCCCGATTGCGAGGATATTGCGATTTCGCTATTTTTTTCGCAGAATCCGTGATTTCTCGCTATTCCGATTCGCAAATGGTCTACTGCCGGGATTCTGCGAATCTTTTCGCGATTTCGCAATTCTGTGTTAGCGAATTCGCTATTTTCGTGGTGAATACCGGTTAGGGAAATTGTGCTCCTGATAGCATTTTCGCAGCTATTGCGAGCGCAATTTAGCTTCATGAATCAGGCTGTATGCTTTTTGGCACAGGACAAAAAATGGAAAATAAATGGTATCCGGGGAGCATGGATTGATAACCTGGGCTCTCCTGGATCCTATTTAACGGAGTTAAAAAAAAATCTGCTGCTGCCAGGGGGGAGGAAGGGTAGGGGGAGCGGTGTGTAGAGAAGGAAGTATTTATTTTTTGATTGTCGTTCTTGTTTTATTGTTTTTCATGATTAAGATCATTATTCAATCCAAAATGCACTGTTTCATAAATGTACTTCGGCTCACGTGCAGCGAGGGCGAAGAATTAACTCATTGTAACAAAAACAACTGTCGAGATGTAAATGTACGTGCAAGACGAATGTCATTGCGAATGTCATTGATGCAGTGTTTAATGAAAACAAGTTACAAAAAACAAGAAAAAAATTGCTACTTAATTTTTGTCTCTAGCCGATTGTATAGAAAGCTGGATAGCTCCTCTGCTGGTCCAATTTTGGATATATTTTAAGTAAAATGAATGCCTGCACTCTGTTATGGGCAATTTTCCTACTTGGATTAGATTTGGAGGCCTCTAGATCTATTACACTGGATTTAATATAGCCCCTACAACCCTACAACTAAAGTGCATGTAAGATCGGAATTGGATTTGATGAGGCAAACACTTGAAGTAAATGTGTCCATGAAGAGTCTTTGAAAAACATGTGATTTATTCCGAGGGCAAAGTATGACTTAACTTATAATGAGAATTCACACAGCCTGTTAAAAAGCAGATTAAACTTGATACCGAAAGTCAGGGATTGAACCCACTTTGAGTTAAAGAAACACAGACAATATGTAACTGATTCCTATTTCACCACTGGCAAACAGTATTATAGGTGTGCGGCACTTAAAAAAAGTATTAGGCATAAAGTAATTAGACATCATTTTTGCGGCCCATTGGGGAATTTAGAGGAAAATGGTCATCATTTGGAAATAATATTGCCTGATAGATCTGAATCAACGCAACACCTGCTAATATGCTCTTGCTTGCTTCCAGCTGACAAGCTTAGGCTTTTGCTGCACCAGAAATTGTGTTACAAGAACATGCAAAGATACTGTCAGACTTAGCTTATGTTGTGACTTGTGAGATCCTTCAAGTCCTATGTGAAAATACAAAATGTATGGATGCAACCTGCGAGAAATTGTCTGAATCGCCTCCTACTTAGATTTTGTTATATTTGATGTTAGAAGTGTGTCTTTTGATACATTAATTAATGACGACTGTTTGCTGCTAATCTTGCACAGTTTTATACTAATTAAAATTGCAAACCTTTTTCAAATTTATACTTACAGGATGACGGTTGTATCAATATATTATTTGAGGATGCTCACTTACCCGAACCCATGACAAATAGCTTTTTACATATTGTAGAAAGGGAAGTTCTATATTGTAATGGCTTTAAGGAGCTGGTCTATAAACAAATGTTAATCAGTGGTGAAGTGCCAGGTCCGAGACTTAAGGGGCCATCTTCGTGATTTTAGCAGAATCCCTGGCCACACAAGGACTCAGGGTCGACTGCTCTATGGCTTGTATACACTGAGTCTGAAAAAGATGTGGTTGTGCTTCACAACGTCACAAAGCAGCTTCCGAGGCCTTTTGCCCTCAAATACATGCCCCGATGAGGAGAAATATAATCTTTTCGAATTTGTAAATTTGCATGTGAGCATCTGGGTACACGAAAGTCCCTGAGAACCAATTAAGTTTTGCTAAAAGGGTAAGAAGTGCAGCGAGTCATGACACAAGCAAAGGACTTTCTCATCACTGTAGTCTCATTCTGAAGAAGCATGTTGATGCTTGTCTTTTATGCCTACCAGGTTCGTATCAAAGCTGTACACTGTGTCCCTCATTTCCAAGAGGCATGTGCTGCTCGAGGGTCATTTTTAATGATGATCCGGTGGCGCGGGCTTCTCAATCATATCTGAGGTGAGGCAAAGCCAACCTGCGTGACTTTGCATGGCCTTAGAGACATGGAGTCAATCAATCAATCAATCAAGACATTTGTATAGCGCGCTACTCACCCGAAAGGGTCTCAAGGCGCTGGGGGAGAGGGGTATGTTACTGCACGAACAGCCAGGTCTTGAGTTGCTGCCTGAAGGAAAGATGGTCCTGGGTCATTCGAAAGTGGATGGGGAGGGAGTTCCAGGTATTGGCTGCCAGGTAGGGGGGCGCTAGAGGGCGCACTGCAGAATGGCCGCACTGCTGTGAGGCTCCTGCCGCCCGGAGCTTCTATCCGTGTATTGATCCTGCTGGCCATCACTATTCTCTGATCTGACCCCGGATTCTTGCTGGGGTAGCTGCTGACCACACTTGGTCCAACTCCTGTGACGATCGGTGCCTGCTGACTGAAGTTACGAGGACTCAAAGTTTTCCCCGACTGGCGTTCTGGAAGTTGGGTGCTCCATAGCCCGGCGTCCCTATCTACTTCAGTCCGAGGCCTCGCACGTGGGGTGGAGGCCCAGGCCCCCCTCCCCCCTCTGGGTCCGGTTGGCGACTGGGCACGCTGCCGAGCACTCCTTTGTAACGGGAGATTGTGACGATTGCCATTGAACGCTAGTCTGGAACTGTGGTGTAGGAGACACGCCGGGTCCTGACGGTGTAGTGCGAGGGGATCGCGCCTTTGGCCCGAGGTGAGCGGCGGCCATTATTCCGAAGGGAGTGGCGGGGTGTTCGTGCCTGCTCGTGCCCCCGACTGTGGTGCTTTGGAGCTCGCTGGGAAGCTGCCTGCGACGTGATTGTTGTCGATCTGTGAGCTGACCCACGCTGGGAGCGGATTATCATGGGGAAACCGGACAATAAGCAGCCCAAATTGTCTTTTGATTCGGTGGCGGCCAGGAGGGGTACGCGCCTAGTGCAGGAGGCCGGGAGCTCGCGGTCTCCCCCCCCTCCCGTTGCCGATGCGGGGCCACAGCCGCATGCCCTGGACTTTCAGCAGATGTTGCAGGAGATGCGGCAGGGATTTGCCACTATTGTGGATAAAGTGGACAAGCTATCGTCGCGCATGGATGCAATGGTGCAGAAACTAGATGTGCATGAGGAACGCCTGACATCGGCGGAGCAGCGCATCTCTGATCATGACGATACTGCCGCCACACATACCACCCAGTTGGCGAGAATGGACAATATCCTGCGGGTGATCGCCGCTAAGAATGAGGAGTTGGAGGCGAGGAGCCGGCGCAACAACATACGCGTAGTAGGTGTGCCGGAGACGACGAATGTGGGGAAAATGGAGACGTACATGGAGAGGCTCCTTGTTGGTGCCATTGGTGCGGAGGCCTTCTCTGCGCAGTTCATTGTGGAACGAGCGCACCGTTCCCTTGGGCCGAGGCCGGCCACGGGATCGGCGCCGCGCCCTATAATTGCACGGCTCCTGAACTATCGTGACCGGGACGCAGCCCTCCAAGCGGCTCGCACTAATCGCACCCTTTCCTTCGAGGGGGTTAACTTCACCATTTATCCTGATTTCACGCCGATGGTGCAAGACCAACGTCGTAAATTCCTAGCGGTCAAGAAAAAACTTTGTGATCTTCAAGTGGACTACGCTTTGCTTTATCCTGCTAAGTTGAGGGTGACCCATCAGGCAAAGCAGCATTTTTTCACAAACCCGCAGCATGCAGAGGACTTTGTGAAGCGCCTCCGGAGGGAACGCTCTGCGGCGGACCGGCAGGATGAGCGGGAACATGAAGGCAACCGATCAGCGGGAGAGGAGGAGGACGCTTGAATGTGGGTTTTTCTTCGGCGAGGCGGCTTTGGCGCGCGTTATGCGCGACCATTCACATAACTGCTCCTGGAGCCTCAGCTCTCCCTGCCTTGTACTGTGGGGAGATGGACACGATGGTTACCGGTGTGTTCTTGGGTGCAGCTACTGGGGGTCGGTAAGGGAAGATGGTTGACGACTTTGCTGTGCTCCGGGCACCCACCCCCGCACTGCGCCTGGGCCGTGTGTGAGCCCGTTGGGTCGGAGTATGGCGTGGTGTGTGGGAGTGGTGATGTGCACCTCTAGTGGGTACCCCACTGGGTATGCCCCACTATTACTTAGTTTGTTTGTTGGCTGGACGGATGTTTGTGGGGGGAGGGGGGTGGGTGACTGGGGGTCCTGATAGTTGGGGTTTCATCAGGTGGGTGGGGAGGGGGGGGGCAAAGTTAGCGGCACATGTTTGGCCTGGTCCTTGTGATTGTGGTGATCTTTGCTCCTGCTGTGTGCTTGCCCTGCTATTGGAACATTGTCGCTGCACTGTTTTGCCCTCTGGCATGTCGGGCCTGTATAGTTCTGTGGAGTGTGCACACGTGCTCGTTTTGACTGCGTGTCATGGCCGCTGTTGCAGTGTGGAGGATGGGCGAGGGCGGGCTGCGTCGGGGACGCAAGTGGGTGTTGTGGAGAGGACGGGGTGTGTGTGTTGCACGTTGCACTTTGTACTGCCCGCGTGCCTGTTGCACGGATGGTGTTGTTTGGGACTGGAAGGGGGGTCTCTGGTTTTTTGGTTTGGAGATGGCTGGGATGCCTGTGGAGTGCGAGTGTTGGTGCGGTTGTGGTGTGCGATGGTGGCATTTCACTGTCTTGCACTGGGAGTCTGGGACAATGCACTATTTTTGAGTGCCCTAGGGCACCTTGATCATGGCTGATGTCGACTGATACTGTGGATAAGATATCAATCTTGTCTTGGAATGTCCGGGGACTTAATGATGCCAGGAAATGTCGAAGTGTATTACAGTATCTGGATAGGCATGCAATACAAGTGGCTCTCCTGCAGGAGACACATCTGCGGCGTATGCCCGCTCCTATGTTTGGCGGGAGGTGGGCTACGGTTAGGACATTTGCATCGTACTCCTCATATGCACGTGGAACTGTTATCCTTGTTAAGAAATCGCTCGCCTTTCAAGAATTGGGGTCAATGGTGGATCCTGAGGGGCTCTATGTGTTGTTGTGGGGGCGGCTTGGGCAGATCACTGTGCTCTTTGTCAACTGCTATGCACCTAACATTGATACGCCTGCTTTTTTCCTTACCCTATGGGGCCACGTACTTGCTGTAGAGGCCTCACATATTGTATGGGGGGGGATTTCAATCTTGCGATTCAGGCTCTGGAGGATAGATCGGAGGGTAGCCCTCAGTACAATGTACAAGCTAGGGATGTGTTGCGGGGTATTGTGGAGGAAGCTGGGTTGATCGACAGCTGGAGATATGCTCATCCAACTACTAGAGAGGGCACACATTATACTTCACACGCACGCTCATGGGCGAGGCTGGACTATGTCTTCCTTTCCAGAGGGCTGGTAGCAGGGCTGCGGGAGGCGGTGCACCTGGCTAGGACATACTCTGATCATTGCCCGGTTAAAGTTGTGCTTTCTGTCCCCGGGCTGCACAGGCCGCGCCCACCCTGGAGACTCTTTCCTTCTGCCCTACTGGACCCTGTTTTTAAGGAGGAACTTGGCGAGGAGGTGGAAGCTTTCTTCCCAAGGAACAAGGGATCTGTTGACAGTGTGGAGGTGATATGGGAGGCATTTAAGGTTACGATCCGGGGTGTCACTATCTCCAAGAGTTGTGGAATGCTTAAATCTATTGTTCGGACTCTCGAGGGCTTAGAGACTGATTTACGACACTTGGAGCGCAGACTGCAGGCTGGGTCTGATCCCGACCTCTTGGGCCAGTTTCGGAGTAAGCTCTCAGAGTATGAGGAGGAGGCTGCCAGGGAGGCTAAGCATAGGGGGAAGTATTGGACGGCGAGGAGATACTGTGAGGGGGAGAGACCTGGGAAGGTACTTGCTGCACTTACTAGGCATCAAAGGTATAGTTCAGACGTGTTGGAGCTGGTCTTGCCAGATGGCACTCACTGTAGAGACACGGAGGAGATTCAGCAGACATTTATTCATCATTACACTCAATTGTACACAACACAGCAGTCGGGGGAGGTACGATATGGCGGATTCCTGGATGATTTGGCGCTCTGCTGGCTGTCGGACGATCATAGGGCGTTCTTGGGCAGACCTCTTGAGGTGGAGGAGATCAGGGATGCCATCATGTCCCTGAACAACGGGAAGGCCACTGGGTTGGACGGCCTTCCTGCTGAATTCTATAAATGTTACGTGGATATTATGGCTCCTGTTCTTCGCAAGGTTTTTGAGGAGTCCCTTGAGGAGGGACGGCTGCCGTGTTCTATGAGGGAAGTTGCTATTACCTCGTTACTCAAACCGGGTAAAGACCCCCAAGACGTGGGTTCTTACAGACCCCTTTCATTACTTAATTGTGATGTCAAGATACTGGCGAAAGTATTGGCGGTTCGGCTGTCTGAGCTCATGCCTGTTATTGTTTTGCCGGATCAGTCCGGGTTTGTGCCTGGTAGCCGCCGTTTTTCTAGACGCCACTAAGGCGATTGATTCAGTGGAGTGGGGTTACCTTATTGATGTGTTATGCAGGATGGGATTTCCCCGGATCTTTATATCTTGGGTCAAACTACTGTATACTGCCCCGGTGGCGAGAGTGGTGGTGAACGGCGTGCCTTCCCCCCAGTTTCCTCTTACTAGGGGGACCAGGCAGGGATGCCCCCTTTCGCCCCTCCTATTTGCCATTGCCATAGAGCCCCTAGCCTGCCGGATCCGCCAACGGCACCAACAGAGTGCGTTCAATTGTTTCCAACGCCAAGTCGGAATCTCTTTATATGCGGATGATGTCACCCTTTATGTGAAAGATCCACAGACGAATCTTAATGCGCTGTTGCGTGAGCTGGTTGCTTTTGGGGGTGTCTCCGGGATACATATCAACTGGCAGAAGTCCCAATTCTTCCTGCTCACTGCGGCGGTTCATCGATTTCCTTTGGATTTCCCTTTGGAGTGGTGCGACTCGGAGCTGCGGTACCTCGGTATTATGGTCTCATTGAACAGAGAAGAGACTGTTAGGCTTAATTATGGCGTGGCTATTACTAAGCTGGCGGATGACATCACGAGGTGGATATCACTGCCTTTGTCCATGGCTGGTAGGGCGTCCCTTATCAAGATGGTGGTCTTGCCCCGTTTTCTGTATCTTTTTCAAAATATTCCGTATCACCCTGGAGCTTACTTTTTTCGTCAACTTCGCTCGGAGCTCATTCGATTGTTCTGGGGGGGGCAAACAACCGCGAGTGGCGTGGGCTACCTTAACGTCACCCTATGTCGATGGGGGTTTTGATGTCCCTGATTTTGAACTTTACTATCTAAGCGCTCAGACGCACTATGCTTACCATTGGATGCGTCCCACACCGTTTATGCCACAAGTTGCGGCTGAACACTGGGTCGCCCACCCTCTTCCGCTGGAGGGTATGGTACTGGGCAATGTGAACGACGTGGACACCCCCCAAACTACGGTGACGTGCACAGTAGATGCTTGGAGACGAGTGGCGCGATTACTGGGTGTTTCGTTTCTCTACTTGCCTGCACTACCCCTAGCATATCATCCTGCTTTGTCTCTATTACAGGAGACGGGGTTTCAGCGTCTTTGCAAGCGGCTTGGGATCCTTATATGGGGAAGCCTTTTTCACGAGGGCACTTTCCGTACCCGGGATCAGTTTTTTGGGGATGCCGTCTGTTCCCCTTTGGAGTTGTTTTATTATGTCCGCCTGAGACAGGGCCTGCGTACCTTACTGCCGGATTTCCCTAAGGAACCGGAGGTAACCCTACCACTCCACGTAGTATTGGTCTCCGATGGACGTCATTTGGTTTCGAAGCTATATGGGGCCATTCGACGGCAACGTGCTGTCCCGGCAAGTCGGGTGCGGGAGCAATGGGACGCTGAGCTGGGCATAACTATCTCTGACGAACAGTGGAAGTACTGCTGTGGTGTTACTGCTAATGTCTCCTCCAGTTGCCGTCTGAAAATTATACACTACAAATTCGTCCAGAGGTTTTATTATACCCCAGCCAGGAAACTTCGGTTTCGATTGTCGGAGGACGATAGATGTACTAGGTGCCGGGCTGAGGGTGCCGACTTCCTGCATCTGGCGTGGGACTGTGCGGACGTTTTGGAGTACTGGGTGCAGGTCCATGCTGCTCTTCAGATTATGACCGAGGATGGAGTGTTGTTCGACCCCTTAGTCCTCCTGTTGGGGTATACCAAGGAGGTACCTGCCCTCCACCGTAGATTTGCTGATGTGGCCTTATTGTTGGCTAAACGTAGAGTGGCTTGTTGTTGGAGGCGTGGCAGGGTGCCACAGTTCAAGGACTGGCTACGTGATCTCACTTATTGTCAGGACCAATACAACATTTATGCGGAGCTGATGCCCGTGAGATGTAGGCCTAAGGATTTTTGGAGCCCGTTGCAGGTGTACCTCCTCACTAGGGCAGTGCAGGACTCTGATTCTGAAAGTGAGGACCGGGTTGGGGTTGGTTGACGCCGGCATGGGGCTCGATGTGTTGAACTGACACCTGCCAGATCTTTTGACTTGGTGGGGGTGGGGGTTATCTCCTTCTTCTGTCACAGTGCTGAATTTGTATGCCCTTCTGTGATACTCCTTGGTACGGGGTGTCGGGCCAGCGCCTGTCTTCTCGATGGTGATCTGGAGGGGTGCCTCTTCTGACCACCTGATGCTTGGGTGTCGGTTCGTCCAATGGAACGATGCTTCTCTCCCTACCACAAGTACTGTGCGCTAAAGGTGTATACCCCTACCATCGTCTGCTGCTCTGTTCGGATGTGCTCCATGATGCACGGTTGAGGTTGCTATATGTCTTCTCCATTACTGTATGCACTGTACTGTGTATTGACATGTACCCTGGACATTTTGATTATACTGCCATATTGCACTGTCCTTATACATTTGTATGTATTGTGATTGAACCACTGCTGTCTCTAGCTTATCTCCAAATAAAGGTTTAAAAAAAAAAAAAAATTGGCTGCCAGGTAGGAGAAGGATCTTCCTCCCGCGGTGGCTCTGTGGATGCGTGGTACGGCGGCGAGGGCCAGGCTGGTCGATCGTAGCTGGCGGGTGGGCGTGTAGAAGGTCAGGCGGTCGTTGAGGTTCTTGGGGCCCTGGTCGTGGAGAGCCTTGTGTGCATGGGTGAGGAGCCTGAACGTGACTCTCTTGCTGACGGGGAGCCAGTGTAGGTCTCTCAGTTGGCTGGAGATGTGGCTGTGTCGGGGGATGTCCAGGACGAGTCGTGCGGAGGCGTTCTGGATGCGTTGGAGTCTTTTCTGCAGTTTGGCTGTGGTTCCGGCGTAGAGGGTGTTCCCGTAGTCCAGTCGGCTGGTGACGAGTGCGTGGGTGACGGTCTTCCTGGTCTCGGTGGGGATCCAGCGGAAGATCTTACGGAGCATACGCAGGGTGTTGAAGCACGATGAGGAGACGGAGTTGACTTGTCTGGTCATCGAGAGGGAGGAGTCCAGGATGAAGCCCAGGTTGCGTGCGTGGTCCGTTGGCTTGGGAGTGGTGCCCAGGGCAGGAGGCCACCAGGAGTCGTCCCAGGCGGAGGGCGATGATCCCAGGATGAGGACTTCCGTCTTGTCTGAGTTCAGTTTCAGGCGGCTGTTCTTCATCCACTCTGCGACGTCTTTCATTCCTTCGTGTAGGCTGGTTCTGGCGGTGGCGGGGTCGTTGGTGAGGGAGAGGATCAGCTGGGTATCGTCGGCGTAGGAGATGATGTTGAGGTTGTGTTGGGGTGCGATGACTGCAAAGGGGCTCATGTAGACGTTGAAGAGGGTTGGGCTGAGTGATGATCCTTGTGGTACGCCGCAGATGACTTTGGTGGCCTCGGATGTGAACGGGGGGAGGCGGACTCTCTGGGTTCTTCCGGCGAGGAACAAGATTTTTTATTTAAGGTTTTTGTAGAGCGCGTAGTAACCCGTGAGCATCCCAGCGATGATCCACTCTAGTGCCTTCTCTTGGATTCCGATGTTGCTGAGGCGCTGTACTAGGGTGCGGTGGCAGACAGTGTCGAACGCTGTGGAGAGGTCCAGGAGGATGAGGGCTGCTGTGTTCCCGTTGTCGAGCAGGGATCTGATGTCATCGGTGGCTGCGATCAGGGCGGTCTCGGTGCTGTGGTTGGCTCGGAAGCCGGACTGCGAGGGGTCGAGGGATCCATTAGTCTCGAGGAAGGCGGCGAGCTGTCTGTTGACGGTCTTTTCGATGACTTTGGCAGGAAAAGGGAGGAGCGAGATGGGGCGGACGTTCTTGAGGTCGGTGGGGTCCGCTGTTGGTTTCTTCAGGAGGGCGCTGAGCTCGGCGTGCTTCCAGCTCTCTGGGAAGGTGGCGGATGCGAAGGAGCTGTTAATGATGTCCCGGAGTTGGGGTGCGATGATGGCGTCGGCCTTGTTGTAGACGTGGTGGGGGCAGGGGTCGGTTGGTGATCCGGAGTGGATGGTGTTCATCGTGCGGGTGGTGTCTTCGGTGCTGACCGGGGTCCAGTTGCAGAGGGTGGTGGTAGGGGGCGTTGGTTCGGCGGTTAGGTGCGTGGTTGGTGGGTCGAAGCTGTTGTGTATGTCGGCAATCTTGCGGTGGAAGAACAAGGCGAGTGAGTCGCAGAGGTCTTGCGAGGGTGTGATGTCGTTGTTTCCGGCGCTGGGGTTGAAGAGCTCTTTGAAGATGCTGAAGAGTTCCTTGCTGTCATGGGCGTTGTTGTCCAGACGTTATTTGAATGCAGTCTTCTTGGTGGTGCGGATCAGCTGGTGGTGCTTGTGGGTGGCGTGCTTGAGGGCGGTCATGTTGTCTGAGGTCTGGTCGTGGCACCAGGCTTTCTCGAGGGTGCGGCAGTTCTTCTTGGAGTTCTGGAGTTCGTTGGTGAACCAAGGGGCTTTCTTGCTTTTCGGCCTGCTGGGGAGGTTCTTTAGAGGTGCGAGGTCGTCGGCGCAGGCGGTCATCCACTGTGTGAGGTTGCTGGCTGCTTCGTTGGGGTCCGTAGTGCTGGCGGTAAGGTTCTGGCGGAGGGAGGTGGTGAGCTGCTCGGCGGTGATCTTGCTCCAGCTCCGACGAGGACCCTGTTATGGGTGGTGGTGGTCAGCGCTTTCCTTATTCTACATCAGGGAGGCGTTCAGGGCCGGACTGGCCCTAGCAGGCACCGGGCAATCACCCGGGTGGGGGCAGGTTTGGGCCCCTGGGGGCCGTTTTTGTTACAGGGCCGTTTTAGCAGCATAGCTGCAAAATAGGCCCTGTAACAAAATCGTCCGAAAACCGGCCCTGGGAAAGAGCTCGGTGGCACACATAAAACCCCTGGGAAAGCGGGGGGGAGGAGCACTTTGCCAGAGGCGGTTTTGGTTCCCAGTCTGGCCCTGGAGGCGTTCCATGGGCGTTGCTGTGGGTGGAATTTGACACTGCCCTAGATTTACCACATCACATAAGCCTGAGGCATTGCCAAAAATGTACGCCTGCCCAGAGCAGGCGAAATGATGAGAAATGTTTACATTTCTCCTTGTTTTTTCCTCATTCCACGTGCGCCTCATTTTGAGGCACACATAGAATGAGGAAAATGCCTCTTGTGACCTTCCTGCACAGAAACAATCATGCCTACAACACAGGTGTCTGCGTTGTCTCTCCTCTGCAAACTGAGCGCTGGCTCAAAGGACCAGAGTGCCCCATATCTCGTAAATACGGTGTATTCCTGCCCTTTCGAATATGCATAGGGCAGCGCAGCAAAATGACTTGCGCCGCTTCCCTACGCCAATTCTTTGTAAATGAGGCCCTGAGTGAGCTAGGAGAATGCAAAGATGCACAATTCACAAAGGTATACAGCGTTTGCTCAAATCATCAGCATTGTTGTTGAAAATGAGCTCCATCATCTTACTTGCAATGTCAGCTAGTATCAGGGAAGAGTCTGTGTGGATTGTTGCAAAGTAGCATGCTGTGGTAGTTCCGTTCTTCAGTGTTCGGCTCTGAAAAAAAGAGAAAAATTCAAAGTATGAGGTTTTCGTGGATGTCAGTTATAAAGTAGGTAAAATATTCTGCCCAAATATTCAGCATATGTCAGCCTTGAAAGAAACAAATGATACCATGAAACGATGTGCATTCTATAAATATTGATGCAATCAGTTACCGAAAATTTAAAATCTTGTAATGGAAAGACAAGAGGCAGCAACATAAGATTTCAGTCTCAGGACCGGATTCACAAAGGGCCTTCACCATTGTGGTGGAGGCCCCGCAGTCCTGGGACAGTATCCGCACTCAGGGCAGAATGCCCGCCATGATCTCAGGATGGAGATTCTGAAAAGGGGGGCTCTTGGCCCCCCCCCCGCCCGCATGGCGGCGCGGCGACCGCCCCCTCCTCCGTGCCTCTCGGTGGTGGGGCGTGTCCTCCCGGGCGCGCCCCACCACCGATTGGTTGGCGCCCTCCCTGACCCGGATGGCATTGTAGGACATCCGGGTCGGGGGGGGGGGGGGGGCCGCAGGAGAGTGCTGGGTGGGGGGCGTAGCCACCCCCCACCCGGTCCCTCGCGGATAAAGAAGCAGGGAGCGCCCAGGAGACCCTCTTGTTCCCTGGACGCTCCCCCACACCGTGTCGTGGCCCGCGCTCTGGGCTTCTTGTCTTTCTCTTTTATCCCCCCTGCGGGTCGTGCCCCGCGCTCGGGGCTTCTTGTTTTTCTCTTTTATCCCCCATGCGGGTCGTGCCCCGCGCTCGGGGCTTCTTAATTTTCTCTTTTATCCCCCCTGCAGGTCAAGTTTGGCGGGACGACGCTGGGACATCGGAGCTTCATCGGGACGTAGCTGGAGGGGGGCGTTCAGCGCGGACAGAGCCGGAGCGACGATGGATCCGCGAGAACTCCAGCTCCGACGGTCTTTTTTCCTGGTCCCGAGTCATCAGCTGGACAATCCCACAGAGCCATTGACCGGGGATATCGGGACATTCAACAGCCACAGAGGGCATCTGAACACGGTGAGGAAGCCCGACATAGGGCAGAGCAGTTGTGTGCAGTGGGTAGCCTGTGGGTTATGCAAGATCCTGAGTCGGATCAGAGGCGGAATGGCTGTGCCGCGTATGCTTTCTAACCCCCATGTGCAAAGGCGAGACTGTGGCATTATACTGTAAACATGTATAAACTGGCTAATGCAGAAGATTGCACGACTTGAACTGCCTACACAGCTGGATGTTTTACACCCATACTTCAAGAGAGCCAGCACGTCTTTAGCGTCAGTGTAATTTCCCAAATTCTCTATGGACATTATTTTCCAGCGCCTACATAAGTGATGCAATGCATTCCTAAATAATAGAAATAACTACATTTTCTCACACGGGGATTATGGGCATGGTTGATAAAAATGCAGTCGTGCATCTATAACGAAGATTAAGTGCATTGTTCCCTAAATGGTCTTGATTCATAAACTGCACCTGTGCGAGGGAAGAAGGCCCAGACTGCAGCGCACCTCCTGCACAAACTCTCCTCTAAGCATAACAAAGTAGCAATCACTCACGTGCTACTATAGTATGCATTAGCGTGTTAGGGGACATAGACGAGTGATGAGGGTAGCAGACAGACAGACCGCTACTCACATGCTCTAGGAAGTGTGTTTCCTTGAACTCCTCATAAACGGCAGAGTGATGTAAAATGTAGTTTCTGCGAGCCTGTCTTTTCAAATACAAGCGGGTAGTCAAATGCATAGGGTCCGTGTTACAATTCAGAAATAATTAACTTAGAAGGCTGCTCACGGTGCAGGTGGAAGTCCTCGTGGCTGGCTGGCTCGTACCGTGACAGCGCTGCAGTGTTACCCACATCACAAGTACATGTGGCACACCGACCACCTTTTAAGTAGCAGTCATATGTTTCACGTAAATAGGGAAAACATGTATTCCCTGCATTTCCCCCACCCCCGTACCTAAGCCTCAGTTTCTGTGATGTCAGCCCATCTCCCGTATTAGAGGCGCTATCTCTGCTAGAGGGCACCTAGAGTACCACAGGGGAGGCCTGAAACCTTTCGCCATCTCAGTCGTGTTCTGTCTGCAGAGCAGAGGCAGTGGCGTAGCTAGACTTTTTTTTTTTTTTTTTTGGTGTAAGATTTTTATTGACAATTGCCATCAAAACAACATCAGTACATCTTGTCAGTCGTATATGTTACAGAATAATGCAGCGGCTCGTACTGTCACACAGCTATTCAGCCGACAACCTTCCGGTCCGGCAGCGAATGTTCGACATGATGCGAAATGCAATAAGGATATAATGATTGAAGAAATAAAATCTTACTTTTTATGTTTTTTGTTTTGTTTAGAAAGTGAACAGAACAAAATTCGATGGCTCATCTTTGATATATAGTCACAAAATGGAAAACAATGTCAGTGGAAAGTGCCGATCCCAATTTCCCAGGTAGATACCCTTCCCTTTCCAAGCACCGAACAAAGTTGAAATCCCCGTCCGATAATTTTACGCCCCCCCATCCACCCTCATATTTCCCTCCCGATTCAATCGGCCAGTTCCTCCTCATCCTCCGAATCGTCGTCCTCATCCTCTGGCAGTGGTTCACATATATCTCCCCTGTATCTATTCCATGCTTCCCACACCTTGTTCCATTTTTTAGGGTTAGCTCTCATTTTATACACTGTACGTTCAGTTAACATCAATTTGTCCATTGTCCTACACCATAATGCTAACGTAGGCACCTCCGGTATCCCCCACCTCTGCGCCGTGTCGCGCTTGGCCACCATTGTCCCGATAGTGACCCATTGCTGTTGCCTGAGATTCAAATCAGTTCCCTCCCATATATTCAACAGGCACAGGCGTGGCTCTGGTGTTAGGGAGGTGTCGAGGGTCTGGGAGATGGTTCGCATGATCTGTTGCCAGTAACTCCTTATGGACGGGCAGTCCCACAGTGTATGCAGTAGTGTACCTTCCTCCCCACATCCCCTGAGACAGTATGGGGTTTCAGCCCTGTGCATTTTATAAAGAGCGGTCCTTGTGTAGTACACTCTATGTAGTATTTTTAGCTGTATGAGCCTAAACCGGGTCGAGACCCCCGCCTCCCTTGGCGACGCCATAGCAGCATTCCAATCTGTCTCATCCATAGCTCCCAATTCATTTTCCCATTTCTCTCTCAAACGCTGTAAGGGGTCCGGGAGGTTGTTTAGCAATTTGCGGTATGTGAGTGAGGTGGCACGCGTTTGCATAAAGTCTGTAAGAAGCCGGTCTTCTAGGGGTGAGGATTCTGGGACAGTGGACCCTAGTTCCAGTACTGCCAGCAATGCGTGTCTTATCTGGATGTACCTGTAAGTTTCAGTGGGGCCTAGTGCGTATTGTTGTTGCAGTTGCGAAAAAGGGAGTACCCCTGCAGATGTCCAGAGATCTCCCACCGTTGAAATGCCGATATTGTCCCATTGGGTAAACCCCTTACTGGACCAGAGGCAGCCTAACTTTTTAGTGTCCCAAAGTGAAGTCAGCTTTGTAATGACCCCCTTCCACTTTAACCGCGTGAGCGCCTTTTACCACAAAGTAACTGTGTGCTTGGTTGGGCCGAGCAGTCCCTTAAGGAGACTTGGGTTATATAGCGGGACCAATAAACTATGCGTTCCCAGTTGGGTCCTATCCGCCAGATATGCCGAGTCGTCATGTGGGGCGTGGATCCATTGATTAATTACTTTGAGTTGGGATGCCCAATAATAAAGTTGTACATTCGGTAATGCTATTCCTCCATCGTACCACCCGCGGTTAAGTTTAACGGGGGCTATCCTCGGTGGCTGATCACCCCACAACAGATTGGTCACTATTGCGGTGACTTTACGAAAAGTAAGAGGGTGGGATCACATCTGGGGTGTTTTCCAAAGCATAGAGGATGCGCGGGAGTGCCATCATTTTAAATAAGGCAGCACGCCCCAGCATCGTAAGAGGCAGGGCCGTCCAGTGACGGACATCCGCTTTCAGACGAAGGAGTGGGGGCGCTAAATTCCGATCGTAAAACACGGTCGGGTCACCGGAGACATGTATGCCCAAGTATTTAAAGGAGATATCGGTCACCACCAGAGGGCATTGTTCAGGAAGGATTGGTACAGGGCCTTTCAGTACGTAAAGGACTGACTTTGTCCAGTTGATTGTATATCTGGAGGTCAATCCATGCTTATCACAAAGTGCCAATAATATCGGGACACTCGACTCAGGGTCAGATAGGTAAACCAACATATCGTCAGCATATAGGGATACTCTGTCCTCCCAGGCGTCACCCCACGTTATACCCCTCAGCAGCGGTGTGCCCCTAATAACAATAGCGAGCGGTTCTAATACCAGCGCAAATAGTAGAGGGGATAAGGGACAGCCCTGACGTGTCCCACGCACCAGAGGGATCGCCCGAGAGATGTTGCCATTGGCCGTCACATGGGCAACCGGGTCCGTGTATAGGAGTCTAATCCAGGATAAAAATTTCGGACCAAAGCCCATCCGGGTTAGGACTGCGAATAGGTATTGCCACTCTACCATATCGAAAGCCATTCTGGCATCCAGCGACAAAATGGCCGCCGGCCCCTTCAGCAAATGTGCGCGAGCCAATGCACCATGCACCCGGCGGAGATTTAACGCCGTACTCCTATGTGGCATGAAGCCTGACTGATCTGGGTGAATCAGGTGTTGTAGGTGCGGGGTCCGTCTATTTGCAATCAATTTCGCTAAGATCTTCGCCTCTGCATTGAGGAGCGAGATTGGGCGATACGATGTACAATCCGCGGGAGGCTTGCCCGGTTTCGGGATGGCCACTATAGGTCGCTAAGCGCTGGTCTAATGGCAGAGTCCCAGTTTCTCGACAGTCCTCGAACATAGCTAACAGCGGTAAGCACAGGGTATCCGACATTGCTTGAAACCACTCAATCGGTATCCCGTTAGGGCCCAGTGTCTTACCCGTATGTAGCGCACCTATCGCCATTCGGAGCTCTTCCACCGTGAGGTCTGCTTCCAATTCAGACACTGCCTCTGGTGACAACGTCTCTACCTCCACTCCTTGGAGCACTAATTCTGCCGCCTCGGCCGTGACCACCGCCCTCGGGGTATAGACTGCCTGAAAGTGGTTCGCTAAGAGGTCAACGATTTTAGAGGGCCGTGTGTGACACGTCCCCTCCGGGTCCTGCAATTGTAGAATGTGCCTACTGCCGTCTTTTTTCCTGTCCAGCCAGGCCAACAATTTGTTGGCTTTATCGCCTATATCGTAAACCCTATGCGCTGTCGCCTCTATATTCTCTAACGTCCGTCGTCTAAGAAGGTCGTCATGCTGCTGTTGGCAGAGGTGTAGTGTGTGTCGAGTGTCGTCCGATGGTAGTGCCATATGGGCCGCATTTGCCTGTTCCAGCTTCAGTTCTAACGCTAGTAGTTCCTGTTTCTGCGTGCGTTTATGGTTGGTAATGGCCGCTATCGCCTGTCCTCGTAACACCGTCTTGTATGCTTCCCACAGTGTTGTCGGGGAAGACACCGTGCCGGCGTTTTCTTGAAAGTAATGTTTAGTGGTTGTTTTCAGGGTTTTTCGGACCGGAGGAAGTTTGAGATAACCAGGGTAGATGGGATAGACTTGCTTGCGCGCTGTTGCTGTGCATGACATAGTGATAGTCAGGGGGGAATGATCCGATATACCCCGGGGCCTAATCTGCACGTCGTTGATTGTGAGCCTGCCACCCCCCAGTGTAAGGAAATAATCAATACGGGATAGGCAGTCGTGCGTGGCTGAGTAGTAAGAATAATGCTGATCTGTGGGGTGGAGCTGCCGCCATATATCGACCAGTCCCTGTGCCTCCAGAAAGTCCCCGAATCTTGTTGGGCCTGTGGAGAGTGTGCGAATCGGGAATCTATCCTGTTCATTATTAGCCAGTGCATTGAAGTCTCCGCCCACCAGTAGGTCCCCGTCCGGGAGTTCTAGAAGAAATCTTCCTAGGTCCGGAAGTGCCAATGAGTGTAGCGCTGGCGGGATATAGACAGACACCACATTAATGGGCACGCCCTCCCACTGCCCACACACCGCTGCGAAGCGGCCATGTTTGTCCGTTTTGGTAGACTGTTGTATGAATCGAGATGTCTTTTTCACCCAAACACCCGTCCCGCGGGACTCTGAAGTGAAATCTGAGTGTGCGACCATGTGGTAACCTCGTCTATCTAAAGCTCTACTAGCTGCACCCACTAAATGTGTTTCCTGAAGCAGGGCAATGTCGCAGTTCAACCTTCTGATACACTGGAGAACCAGCCCTCTCTTCACTTTGTCCCCCAACCTCCGAACATTCCATGACATTATTTGTATCGCCGGCACAGACCCCATCTCGGGATCAGCTGTTACGGTACTTGATCGTGGTTGTTCTGCCATTGTGAGGCCGTGCACGTAGATCGGGATTCCATGGGATAGGACAGAACTGTGGTCGATGGAGGTCCCTCCCCCCATGTGCTTCTAATCGCATGTTGGAGCAATTGTAGTGCTATCAGATCAGTAGTGGTACACCCGGTATATGAAATTCGGCACAGTGTGACTATGAGAAACATTAATATGATCAGTAGAGCCAAACAATACAAACTAACAAACCGTTGAAACCCCCCCGTTCCCCAAACTCCCACCCGCCCTGCTTCCCTGCCACACGGACTCAAAACTGCCCGCCACCCCAATTTAGCAGAGTGCTTAGACCCACCCCAAGAAAAACACGCAGTTACTTGCTCGTTGGGGGTGAGGAGTACTCCGGAATTAGCGACCCCTCATACCCTCTGCAGAGGCCCTCGGCCCAGTGTCCATGGCGGTTCCGGCAACAGTCCCAAAACAAGAATGTCTCATACCCGTCGAGTGTTTATATGTCTACCTCTTGGCTTGCATCGACATTGTCTCTCATCGGCGAGCTCCTGCCACTGTTCATGGCAGCATCTTCGACGTCGGTCCGGTCGTTCGAGTGTTGGCCATTTTTAGTTCGACCAGGGCGGCGAGATTGGGAGGCAGGACGCCAGCCGTCCGGCCAGTCTCGTGCAGTCTCCGGGTTATCGAAAAACCAGGTCCTGTTCTCTGCCACCACCCGGAGCCTGGCCGGAAAAATCATGGAATATTGAAGTTCTCGTTTCCTGAGCTCCTTTTTAACGTCCCAAAAAGTTTTCCGCCGCCTGGCCACCTCCGCCGTGTAGTCCGGGAAGAACGCCACTGTAGAGTTCAAAATTTTCACAGGCGGTGAGACCCGTGCCGCTTGAAGGATGACGTCCCGGTCACGGAAATTAAACAATCTCGCCAGGATCGGTCTGGGTGATGCCCCTGGTTTAGGCTGACCGCCCGGGACTCTGTGCGCCCTCTCGACTGAAAAGAAGGCCGACAGCCCCTTAGGTTGAAGGTGCATTTTAATGAGATCTTCCACGTATAGATCCGTCGCTCTCATGCCCTCCGACTCCGGAACACCAAGAATACGTACATTGTTTCGTCTGGAGCGTCCCTCTTGGTCGTCCAGCTTGTCTTTTAGGATTTTGTTCTCCGCCATTACCGCCTCCATGGCCGTCTGTAGCTCCGACACATCCTCAACCAGCGACTTCGTGACTAATTCCAGTGAACCTACTTTCTTGGCCATTTTGTGAAGATCCGCTCGGATGAGGGTTATTTCGGTCGAGATGGAGCCCACCGTTGTCTGGACCTGCGTGAGAGCCCTCATAACATCGTCCAGCGTCGCCTTCTTTGTTCCCACATTGTCCACTGTTTTCGCGGACGAGTGTCGTCCATCCGCTGGAGGGGACGCGGTTTTGTCATTAGTGTACCGTTCAATACGCGTCTGAGTCGTACCACCTTTAGCACCCTTCCCTGCCATAGTGCGTTCGTGGTAATTATGCAGGCCTTCGGAGCGAGGGGGACAAGGATCAGTCGCCGCTACAACGCGGCCTGCAGTCCGATCCAGAGAGAAGCTCCTGTAGAGATGGGGGTATACACCCCGATGTTCGTGTCATAGCAGAAGGTCTGCGTCTTCCGGCAGAATATTATTTCCTCGGTATTCCAGATAATCTTCGGGCACCTCCTTCTACGCACTGTTTTCAGTTATGGCACACGTCTCGTCCCAGGACAGAGACCCTGTTCGCTGGTCGTGTTGTGGGGTGCTTCTCCAGTCCCGATCACTTCCGGTCCGTTGCAGCCGGGTAGAACACACTTCCGGTCGGCTTCACTCGCCACTGGGTTCCCCGGAGTCAGGCCTATGTTTCGATCGCCTCGGCACTCGACGATAACTCCGCTATCCGGCCTCCGATTTTCGTCCGGGTGCTTGCCGCCAGTTCCGCCCGGTCTCGGACGTTTGGTGCCTCCGTCCGAGGTGTGATTCAGCCACGGATTAGTGTACGGATAGTTGGAGAGGCCGCTTCCCTGCCGGAGCTAGTCCTCTATGCTGCCGCCATGTTCGGCCGCTAGCCACGCCCCCGTAGCTAGACTTTTTGTTGCCAGTGGCGGTCCCTGCCTTTGGCAACCTGCGACAGCTGGTGGTGGTGGTCCCTGCATTTGGTGCCCCCGCGACAGCAGCAGGTACGCAGCTGAATACAGTTATGTACGATTCACAAACAATGTACTCTTAACTAGAGGTAGCAAAATGTTGAGGTATTCCCGGCTAAATAACGCACAGTTTATCAAATGTACTTGCCGTTACTTCGTATGAAAATTGACCATGGGGTCATATATTGTCTTCATCAGTCACTGAATTTTTCTCTCATACTAGTATGCCGTCAAAGAGGTAATGCAACAAGTGGCGTCCATGAAATTAGAGTAACATAACATTTTAAATGTCATGAGCTTTAACCCATGAAAACATTTCACCCGGCCTTAATATTAGCATGCACAGATTTGTGCTCAGTCAAACATTTTCAATTTTTGACATAATTGATATGACATTTTCCTTCACTCACGCTTAGAGTGTTGAGTTTCACCACTGCGGGAAATCTGCAGTTATATTAGTTAAGGAGTACGTGCAGGTTTGTAAATATGTGTAAATATTCACAAGGTTGCATCTGTGCACACAGGCATTACGTTATAATGACTTAAAAAAAAAAATGGGCACAAGGTTTGGACCAGGACGCAAATCGTGTTGTTGGTTAACTGCAGCTTGTACTCTGCATTCCCGCGTGATGGTATCTGGTGTCGAACAAAAGCCTGCATTCCTCTCTTATAGAGTTTCCTAAGTGCGGAACAGCGAACTGTAAGGAGGGCAAGTACACAACAGCTCGAGTTACGTGTCTCTGAAAAGAGCATGACAGCCTAATCCCCAAACAAGCAAATGATTTAATGTTGTGTCCCTTTCATAGAACTATTGTGTTACCACCAGGAGAGAGACATTACGATGCTGCCATAGAGTTTGATGCCAGGGGCGGAGCTGGCAGTGAGAGGTGCAGCACCGGGCCTCAGAGGCCTGAAGGTCACATTTGCTCCTGTTCAATTATGCTTTTACTACATAATCAAACGTTAAGGGGCATTTTTATTACCTGCACTGTGGCCCAGGGCACCTTAGCTATGCCTGTGTTTGATGTTGGTGCAGAGTCTGGCAACACCAGACCAGGCAAGACCAGACCAGTGTTCACAGAGGACTTATCGGAAGTAGAGGCGTGTAAGCTCAATTTGAGTTTTTCATCTCAAATTCTCTTTGACAGAGGTCACATGGCGGCCCTGCGTCCATGTTGCACACACCAACTAGTTGCTGAGCTACAGTTCACAAAGACTAGTATTTATTTATTTAATTTAGTAATGCGTTTTATATAGCGCGGACTGTACCCGAAGGCGTCAAGGCGCTTCACGATAGGGACAGAACTGAGACATGAGGAGAACATTACACGTGAACGGATTACAAAGCAGACGTTGCGTGGCATGAGGTAAAAAGTGACAATTGTGAGCAAACATAATACATGAGGTAGCAAAAGTGCACAGGACGAAAACGTGACAGGTATGCAGATTAAAAGAGAAGACAAAGTACAACTAGAGGTATAATACTGCAATATATGCTAGACACTCAGGCACAAGAACAAATCTTAAGTAGGCAATGGTGGCATTTGGGTGAGTGTCAAAGGCAAACAGATTGCGAGAGGTACAGGCTTTGGCAAAGTCAACAGTTCTGACTCTAAGGGAGTGACTATGTCATCCCACCTAAAGCTCACTCGTGGGAGCGTGGATGGTACTATGATGCGATACCCCGGTTGGTAATACCACATACAAGGTGCATTATCATGGCACTGTGGTCCATGGGTTGTTTGTTAGGGAAGGTCACACCTAAATAGGGGCTTGAAGGCAGTTAAATCAGATGGAGGGTATTACCACGCCGATAGGCCTCTCCTTTCTGTTGCTCTTTGGTGCTAGGCTTCCTGGATAGCAATTTCAAACAATGCACAGACTGGCATGATTTAATGAAGATGTAGGGAGGCAATTATGTTAGCGGATGGTGAGATTCATTCGGGATACAATGCAGCGATAATAGATAGTCGGGGGAAGCACATCTTTTATTAGGTGTGTATGGTTAGTCACTAACATGGGTTTGTGTTATTAACTCCTAACATTTAGAGATGAGTGGGGCACAGTACTGTATGTTCGTTTAGGCAAAGATAATTTAAATGTTACATTATAGTGTCTCATTTCTGTAATAGGCAGTAATGTTAAACTTGGCTAGCCATAACACTGTCAATGCCTGAAACAATGCGCAAACTTTTTCTCAGCAGAAGTCTGTCCAGTATCTGGTTTCATAGTGGCTTCACGGCGAACTTTCTGTTCATACAGTAGTGGGCAATGATGTTCACTGTAGACTCACCTTTGCAATCAGGTCAGACCAACAGCCACAACCTCAATGAATGTTAAATTCACATGAGCATGACACAGGGGGGGCTGTAGCCTCATCTGGTGAGCTCTAGACATGCCCTGGGGGGCAAGGTCAACATGCACATATCGAGCGTAACGTCCGATATGCCAAACTTAGAGGTCCCAAAGCCTCAATTAGTCTGAGCAGGAGTATTTACTTCAAGATATAGTTCCACCGGTTACTGCCTGCTCCACCAATTCCTCCATTGCACGCTTGCCTGCGTTCGCATACAAGATGGTTGTAAGTTTTTCAGGAATGGCAGTAGGAAGGGTTCCCTATCGCTATTATCTAGAAGTCTATTCCAGATCTGGGGGATCACGACTGAGAAAGCCCGTCCTCCCATGGTGGTTCTATTAAAACACAGGCAGACCAGAGGTCCCGACTAGGCACATAGGACTTCGAGTGCCATTCCGAATTTGGGCTTTATGCGCAATGCACAGGCCCTTGAAGCTGACCCACTGCCTAATAAGGAACCAAAGTGACTGTTTAAGCAAGGGAAGGGATGCTCCCTGAGGCTAGGACAGGGCTATACCTCTCTGAGGTTTGTAATGGCAGGGTACACATGTCAGGGGTGGTTTGAACCATGTCAGGTTAGTTTGGACGGTAGGTAACTAAGAGCCAACGCTATGACTAGACTGATAAAGGGCTTAGGGCCAATTTTACAGCTCGGCACGTATAGCAATGTGCTAACCCAAGGCTGAATGAAGTTGTTGCTATTTGCAGTGGGAAGGGTCCCTGGGAATACATTGGGCGTTAATCATGGCTAAGACATGCCTTGTGCGGGCAATGTAAGACAGGCTTGTGTAATGCAGTTTTCGCCACGAAGCCAAAAACACTAATTGTTTGTGTTTGTCTATCTTTGTATTCACAGCTGGATCCATGGCGGATATCTGAGAGGTGCTCCACACCGCAACATCAGCAACTGGTGGATGACAAAAGGGAAGCATGCGTCAGGCACGGCGACCGCAAGCAGCGACTTCAAGTGTTGTGGCGATCGATCAAGAGGACACCCAAGGGCTCAAGCGGTGCTGGCAGGTGTAAGTGCTACCCACTCCCTAAGGTGGGAGTGGGAATTGTCATCCAGGTGGGGTGCTAAGGGTATACTACCATGGTTGGCCCAGGGGCAGGAGTAGTATGGACAATAACTCTGCGTGGAGTAAGGAGCATACATCATAGGAGGGTAGGCTGGCACGTAACTGGACACTTTTAACTTGGATTGTGGGCCGCTCCTATGAGAAGTGCGCCAACATGTTTGCCCCGCTGGGGCGGCTAGGAGAAGGACAGAGCAGGGCGGGTATTCCATTTCCTTCTGTGGGAGTGGGGGAGCTTATGCAGCAGCCAGTTAGGGGTTAGTATACGAACCACTCTCCCAACATACCACACCCCCGTCAGTGGTGATACTTCACCTGGGGGAAACGACTCAGCCAAATTGGGGAGGCGAATACTGATAGAAGTGGGATGGGGTGCTCTGGAGGGAGGCTGGGAATGTGCTCTGGGCTACTAATATACTGGCATGGTTGGAAGGGTTTGCAGGGTGAGTATGACCTTTCTAGAGGAGGTGAGGGGGATGCCAGATCGTCGGTCAACAATGCTGGCCTGTGGCGGTAAGGTCATGACCGGTGAGCAGCTATTTTAAGGTCTGAGGGGGCGGGCATCATCCATTGGAGGTTCCCGCCCGGGGGGAGGGGGCCATTGGCCCCTCCTAGAACTTCAGGGGCAAGGTAATTGGTGCTTCAAAGGAGCGCGGGTTGGAGGAGTCACGCTTTCCTTAGGCTGATAGCCACCCCGCGCGCGCATACTTATGACATCACCGGATGGCGCAGAGTAAGGGCCCTACTTTAGTGATTAAATGGAGTTCACGGCGTGGACCGGGTAATTACCAGGCCCGGCTGCGCATGCGCACATCTCTAGGTGAGGCGCAGCTAGTAGGACCTGACACCGGTTAGCGACCTTGCCATATGGCCAGAAATGTAGTATACAAAAATCGAGATGAGGATGTTAGATTCGGTTAGGAAACAATCTGTATTAGAGTTTCTGTTAAGGATAGTCGCTCAAACTTGTTGACAATATTGTAGCTAATGTCCTGCTGTTTTTTGTATACATTGATTTCCATGCAATAAAAATGTATTAATTTTATATCTTAATAAATACGGCCGGGGGGTCTTGCGACCTCCCGCCTTCCAAAGATAACCATGTCTCATGTGCATGTGTCCGGGGGTTGGTGTGGTCACAGGGAGGGGGCGGCAGCCAGTCGCTGACCATGTGCCCTGGTGCCTCTCCATGAGTACAGAGGCCCTTTGTGAATCAGGTCCTAAAGTCCGAACGGTTTTGTATATTCCTCAGTGAAAATACTGTAAACGAACTAAAATCAACACAATTATTTTGCAAACCGGACTAATTTATCGGGTCGTCCCAGTCTATCACCCATCCACTTCATTATGTAAATGAATACTGATATTACATTCATACACTGAGAATGCCAACATCTATCTGCAGTGCTTAAGTGGGCCGTGTCCTGCCTGTACTCAGCAGTTCTAAAAGTGCCGAGACGGGTCCCTTTCGGGCTCTCCGTGTTTGCCCTCACCCTCAGGGTGGTAAAAAGCCTTCCTTCTGCTGCAGTACCAGGCTTCACTACCTTTGATGTACCTTCAAAGAGACTCTGTATAATTTTTGCACAGTCTCATCATATCAGAACTGAAGCATTTTAAATATTATATACAACAAAGCCATAGTTGTTGCTTATTTATCTTACACAACTAATAACCATTAACAAAGCCTATAGTTCTGGCTTGTTGTAGGTGTAAAGTTACTTGTAATATGCCCCTGTGTTCGTTTCCATTATTGGTAGCATGTGAGCCCAGGGTCCACAACACTACAGACTCCTGAACTGTTTCTCCTTTTATTGATTTGCGCCATAGTTTTAATAACATGATTCCCGGTAAAACCCCCACTCTCCTCGATCCGCCACGGCTCAGTATGAGCTGATTGCTGCGGAGGGAGAACTAGCACTGCCCACTTCCTGGTTCAGGATTGGGGGACATTTTGTACAGCAGCGGTCTAGTATGCCTCCATATCGGAGACAGCTATTTAACTGTCATGAGTGTGGCACTCGGTGCGCCAGCGTGTGCAGAAGACAAGTCTGTCTGTGCCGTAAGCCTGGATCCCTGGATCTGTCAGGCTAAGAACCTCCCACCTTATGTACTCCAGATAACAAGTATGGAGCTCACAACAGTAGGAGAACCCATTTCAAAGCACCTCCTTTAGGTTTGATTATCACTTCAAAACGTGCACATGTGCTATATGCGGGTTCTAGGCCAGCTGTTCACCTTCCCTCATACAGGTACAGCTTATCCCCATAACCCCCTAAGAGTAGGCACAGGTAAGGTGACCAACTGGCATGAGTGCAAATTCAGGATGGTGAGTGTAAAACTTCAGGACAAAGGATCAAAATTCAGGACAGAAGGTCAAAATTTAGGACAGAAATTTGGCACAAAACATTCGTTTTACAGACATATCAAAGGAAGTCGCACAATATTATATAAGTAAATAGACAACTAAAATAATTGCAAGTAAAAATAAGTTTATATTAGGTTGAGACAACCGGGCACTTCACAGTTTTTCAGTATGCACACAGTTTAGAGCAACTGTGCAGGTCTTTTTGTGGTATTTCATATGATCATAATCTATTTATATGGTTACTGCACTGAATTGTCCAGTCTGATATTTTGTTTACAGTTTATGGTCCTGAGCAGACATGTTTGGTGAGAGAAGTGGTTGGGAATATCTACTCGAATGGACTTTTTTTTAGCTGGCATCTCATATCTGAATGCCATTGTGTGATATAAAGCGGCAAGCATAGAATGCAGCTGATTGGAGTCTGAAGTGCTGGACTCAAGTGCAGTCCCCCCAGTGGCCAGCTTTGTGTCAGATCGCTTCAGGCATTCCACATCTGTTCAGCTGGTGATAACTAGTTTAGGGGCTGGTACAGTCCTGAGTGATGGATAAGACCCAAAGCGGACGGGTCTTGTGTGCGGGTAAGAGCATTGAGCAGGAAAAGGAAGTTATTAACCAGCCTGTGAGAGTTATAATTGCTTGCAGGCTGCTGAGTATTATCGTTTTTGTGGGCCAAAACAGTTAAATAGGCAACTACATTACTATATAATGTTACTATATAATGCCCTGGCTAGCCATATATCAGCCCTCCTTATTTTGCCTGTATGTGGGAAATACTACACTGATTTTCTATAGAGGAACTTGTCGGCGGCATCAACTGAGTTTGCAATACATTGATCTATGATTTGTGTATTTGTCACAGGATTACTTGGAATCAGAACAAGAATAGGTCTTGACAGGGAGGTTTCCCATTCTGCCAAGTTCATTTTAATCCATGTTCTGGCAGCTTCGTCTGTTTCTGGGCCTTAGAGGTGGAATTGGAATTCATCTGAACATCAAAAGTGATCAATTTGTGAATTTTCTCCTTGAAATGTATGTATGCTTGCGAGCTTAGCACTAAATTAAGAGTATGGAGGCTGGATGTGATGGCATTCACATTTCCCCTATCGCTGAAAAGCCATGCTATAAATAAATAAAACACAATTATATTTGTTTGAATTATGTACTGTATATTTTCTTACTGTAGTTTTCCGTTAAATCAGTGAACAATGAAATTAGAGCAAAAATGTTGCCACTATTTGAAAAATATCTGATTAGTTGAAAATAATTGGGTGCTGTGAGTTAACAAATATGCACCAACATGAATTCCTATTTTAGAAGACTAAGGGCCAGATGTAGGTAATTCATATTTACCGACTCTTAAATACCGAATTTTACCGATTCGGTATTTAAGAGTCGGTAAATATGAAGGGGGGAGATGTAGGTAATTCGAATTTAAGAATTACCGAATCGGTAGGATTCGGTATTTACCGATTCGGGTATTGCCCATTGATTCCTATGGGCCATGAAGCCCATAGGAATCAATGGGCAATACCGATTTGGAATTTACCAAATCGTTAAATACCGAATTCTGTAAGGGTGCAGGGGGTGTCACTTTGACACCCTCTAGCACCCCAATTCCGGACTTGAGTGCCATGTGGCACACAGACATGCCCTAAGGGTATGTCTGTGTGTCACATTGCACAGGTGTGCATGCACAGATGTGCATGCACACCTGAATTCGGTATTTTACCACCCAATTGGATTGGGTGGTAAAATACCGATTCTTAAGGGCCTGTGACACTCTTAGGAGTGTCACCTACATGTGGATTTACCGAATCGGTAAAATTACCGATTCGGTATTTTACAGAATCGGTAAATTTACCGAATCGGTAAATTTACAGATTCTGTAAAATGATGGCCCCTACATGCCAAATCCTAAATACAGGTCGGTAACGGCCGAAATCGGCCGTTACCGACCGGTATTTTCTCTCCTACATCTGGCCCTATGAGGCGGAATGAAACCCGCAACGGAAACATGTATATTGCTATAACTTGCAAAGTGACATAAGGCCCTTTATGCAATCAAGATTTGTGCCAATGTAAAAATCAACATTAAATAGTACTTTTTTATTTGTATGTTTCAATCTTACTTTTAAATGTACAGTGAAAACTCTGTTCCAGTCCCATGACATTAAAAAGTACTTTGTTGAATAGCCCATTGTATTCATGTTTACTCAGAGTTCTTTTAGCTTGCACCTTATATTTATTACAGGATAATATTTTCAGGAACATCAGAAACTGAACTGAATCCTATTTTAAAAGTGGTTATCACTTCTACCCTTTACAAATATCCACCTTGACAATGTGGTTAGATCGAGGTATTGCACAAATGATTGCTCTGCCGCTGACAGATGTTTTTTTTTTAATTTCACCAGCATGGCTCCAAGACAAAAGCAGAATACCTTGCCCTAGTTTGATGCAGGAGAATGCACACCACATGCTGTCACTATAGTAGGGCCCATTGTCATTCTATATGGGGTAATCAGCTGCAGTCTCAGAATGTCAATGGGCCAGTCCACAGTCTGTGCGAGATCCGAGAGGGGCTGCTGCAGGCGCACTCTACAGTTTACAAGATAAGTGCGAGCTGGCCCAATCAGAATGAAAACTTTTAAACTCATGGGGCCTCTCGCAGTAGATAGGATTAGCTGAATTCACGTTAGCTCTTGACCAGGACTGGGTGTTTATTACAGAGTCATGGACCAATTGAGCCTCAGGCGCGGACTTAGTTGATGCTATCCCGTTAGGGCATGCAAACTTAGTAGGGTAGGCAGACCAGAAGGAGGTCTGGTCATTGTACACTAGCTAGAGTATCAGTGCCACTTGGAGAGGATACAGCATAGTAGCCCTGTGAGGTGTTATACTTCACTATAAAAATATCATCCACCAACTCTTTTGCAGGAATGCTAGTTTATAGGCCCCAGGGCCCCAGGGCGATGTTTATGCCCCAAGTAGCAAACTGCATAGGACCATACCTAGTGAAAAACGTGATGGGGGAATTTAACTTTCACTTGGAGAACACTGATGATAGAGACTCCATTGTACTTAAGGAGACTTTGGCCTGTCTCAGTCCAATACAGTTGGCCATGGACCCCACCCATGTAGTAAGCCATGCCCCTTTTCCAATGATGCTCAGCTATCAGTACAAGAGGTGCTTCCCCTTAGCTGGTCTGACCACAGGGCAGCTGCCTTCTCTTTAACTCAACTCTCTTTTCAGAAGAACAATAACTGGTCCTGGATGAAGACCTTTAGAAGGAACTGGAAGGGGGCCTCAGCAGAGTCCTTTGCCAGTGCCTTTAAAATCAAATCTCAGAGAAAATTGTCTACTGCCCCCTGGTTTACAGAACGGCTAAGGCTTCTTAGACAGGCCTGTTGCTGTCAGGAACGTGCCTGGAGGAAACTCTACTTGGAGCAGGAAAGGACCCTATATAAGACAGCTAGAAGAGATTATAAATTGCCCATTAGAGAAGAAAAATCCCTTGACTTTGCTAACAAATTTGAGTCGACCTACTCCCCAAAAGAGCTTTTTTAAATTCGTCCATCAGCTATCTGCTATGCCTCCGACCCTTTCAGAAATAGAAGGCTCACAAGAACTCTGCGACAAGCTAGCAGATTTCTTTCTGCAGAAAAATCAAACATCTATAAGGAGTTTACTGCACCTAATACAGAAGATGAGGGTCCCCCGTGAGTTGCAGCTGAGCCTGTTAGTATCTATAGAAGATACAGGACGATGTTTATGGGATTCCCTCTGAAACCGCAACTAATAGAGTCACAGCTCCTTAATATTAAATCAAGATCCCCTCTTGAACCATTTGCTCCTGGGATGGTATCTCGACCTCTAATCTCGGCCTCTAACATCGGTCATGAACACAGATATTATGTCACGGTGCTATCAACGTATGTGGAAGGAGGCCGTGGTAAGGTCACTACTCTAGAAGCCCAATCTTGATCCCATTGACCTTAAGAGCTATTGTCCTTTCTCTTTGCTTCCGATCCCAGCGAAGATGCTGCAGAAACATCTTAAGCTTCACCTGATGGGGCATGTGGAGGAACAGGGTCTGCTGGATGTATCGCAATATGGTTTCAGAAGTAATCATGGAACACAAACAACTTTCATGTCTGCTAAGGACAGCATTAGACGATTAGTGGACGCAGGGCAGGCCTTGGCTTTGATCCCTTTAGATCTTTCCACAGCCCTTGATACAATTTTCCCAACCCTGCTGACTGAGAGCTTGCAGAAACTGGGAATCAAAGACAGAGCTTTGAAACTGCTGACCTCTTTTCTTACAGATAGATCTCGGAGGGTGACCATACACCAGTTTCAATTAGACCCATTCTGTCTGCCATGTGGGGTGCCACAGGGCTCCTAAATGAGCACTAATTTATTTAATCTTTATGTTTCCCCACTTGTCAAGCTCATACATTCCTTTGGGCTGAAGGCTGTGTCATAAGCTGATGACACGCAGATAATCTTGTCTATCTCTAAAGACACAGAAGCTGGCGCAGTATGACGGCAGTGGCTACGTGGATGGGCAAGAACTACTTGAAGTAAACGGTGGCAAGACAGAGGTGCTGTTCTTTGGATGTCAATCCACTATCTAGAACAGCAATGGGTGGCCAGATATTTATTTATTTTTTGTATTTATTTGATGAGTTTTATATAGCGCTGGCTAGACCCGGAGGTATCAGAGCCCTTTACATAAGGAACAGCAAGTTGCAAGGTACAATAATTAAACATTAGTTACAAAATGATTATAAAGTACATGGCACGTCATAAGGGGCAGAGAAGGTATGGGGGGACAAGAAAGGGAGTCTGTGATAGGTGAGAGGAGAGAAGGGAGCCAGGGGGGAGTTAGAGTTAAAGCAGTCCAGCAAAAAATAGAAACGTTCGAGGGTCGCCAGGATGGAATCCAGCAGGAAGAAGGAACAGACAAAGGTCAACAAGATGGCACATCCGGGTCGTGGATATCGACGGAAACCATCCCAAAATGGTGGGATGCACACAAGTAAAAAAAAAAAAAAAAACCAAGAGAGGTGAATTCCATCGAGTAGAGTTGGAGGGGAGACGCAGCCACATTACCAAAGGAGGGTGGAGGGCTGTAGAGTGTCAGCCATATTCATGCACCGGCTCTGGACCGCGGGGGCATCGGTGTCGACGATCTTCAGGTTGCAGATATGCTAGGTATTTTACCTACCTCAACGGTCACAGCAAAGTAGGTATGTGTTATCTTGGATAGCGAGCTGTCACTGGACCGTCAGGCCAATCGTACGGGCACAAACTGCTTTTAGATTATTAGAATGCTGAGGAAAATATTACCGTTTATTGCACTCCTGGCACGTAAACCAGTAGCTCTTGCGCTGGTCTCATCAAAAATAGACTACTGCAATGTGCTACCTTGAGACCAACAAGACGACCCAAGCAAAGTTTCAACTTGCGCAGAATGCAATGGCAATACTTACCTTGGACATTCCTATCTGTCAGTCAGTGTCTAAAGAATTACTCAAACTGCACTGACTTCTGGTAAGGAAGCACATTATGTTTAAGGCACTCTGCAAAAAAAAATATTCCTATGGAATATCAGCACATAGAAGAGGTCCAATGGGAGCTCCACAGTCCCAGACCTGTGCTATTGGTGCTCATGATGGAGAACTTTGGTGAAGAAGATGTATTGTTTCACCTGCTGATTTGTTTTCCTTTCTTGACTTCTTCCTGGGAGCACCTGTTGACAAGATCTGAAAAAGTGAGCCTACATAATTTAACATCTCCATTTTTTCGAAGAAGTCCAAAGATATATTTTTGTACCCAGCCCAACCTCCATTGCACAATGACCTGCTCCAGTCATGGCCTCGCCCTTGATACTTTGAAAATAATTATTAAATTACTTTGAAAGGCTTTCTGAACAGTTTTAACACTATAGCTTTTAGTTGATCTCAGTAATATTTTACTATTGAAGTGTTCACTACAGTGATTTGGATTTTCACCTTAAACTTTTAGTTGAATTTAGATAATACATTTTTACTATTTCCTAAATAATTCTGTTTGGGCCTTACAGTCATTATCTCCGAGTTTTTCATTGTGCATTCGTTCTCGCATCTCCTGCATTGCTTGCAGACAGAGGTAGGTATTGAACTCACCAGGTGTTTAAAATAAAGGACCAGGAAATCCTTCAGGAAATCCTTCAGGGAGCCTCTGGCTAACCTCTGCCTGTGGAAAGCTTGAAATGTTAGAGAATACTGTCTCTATGTTTTCTTCTACGTCTGTCCTGCCAATGACATTTTTACAAGTCAATACTGAGTGGAAACAAACAATGTCAGTGCAGTTGAATCAACCTTTAACCTAAGCTATGTGATTACCCAACCAGAAAGACCATATATACTAATAAACATATTCAACAAAAAATAAAACGGCAGATTGTTTCTTCCCCACTGGATAACCAGTCAACATTTAAGGTTTCTGCACGTACTTTTCTTGTTTGTGTTTGCACTCTTCTCGCCCTCACTTTCAGCTTTTTATTTCCAGTGGTTCGAGGCCCCTGGGTCACTGTGGCCACCACTCTGCCAAGTCAGCACGAGTCCAGTTACACTGGCGTGGACATCTGTGCTCACGTTATGCAGTGATTCAGCGTTGAGGCAATTTGTTTTCAATCAAACGTCCAAATGAATAGTTTGTTTCTTGAAACAAAAAATAACAAGCATTGGCATAGCCAATAGGTCTCGCCTTTGGGACCTTGCAACTAACAGTTTTATACGTCAAGTTCAAGTGACTTTTTTTGTGTAATTCTTTATTGAAAACAAAACCATGTTGTAGATGTACAGTACAGTACAATGTACATATTATTGCGGGTCGAAGTCCAAGTGAGTTTAAAGTAATAAACTCACTTCAATTTTGTGCCAAAATTACTGGATCCTGGAATAAGAAGTTTGAAAAATTGTTCAAATACTAAGAATTCGACCAGATGATACGGTCTTGTTGATTAAGGGAAGGAGAACAATTCATTGTTATCACTGTAATTACTTATTTTGCTAGTTTGTTACATGTTAAATATTTGGTAAAATATAAATGCCCTAAATATCCAGTTTTATCACATTGAAAAGCTACAGTTGTGTATCGATCTGGCAACTTCTGGAAGGAGTGTTTGAATAAATGAAATAACGAATATCACTTAGCTGTATTTAGTCTAATGAAGAAGGCGTTTAAACTAAAAAAATCTAATGTGATGGGAGCACGGATTATGTGAGTGGAAATTATCACTTCATTGCTGTATTAATGAAATGTGTTTTGTCGTCCACTTCTCCAGTAACAATAACATAGAAAGAAAAAGATAAAAGCAATAACAGTGGTTGTATCTGTAAAACTCTTCTTTACGGAAATAGCTCAAGAACAATTTACTAAACAGTGATAATACTTTTAACAGATTTCAATTATATGCATATTATGTAATTCAAAAGTACTTGGATTGGGAGCTGTATTTGAATTTTGTTGCTGTGGCGGCAGTCCCAGTACTATGCATTCTTGATGGAAATTCGGACCAACGAGACTGTCAAAGAGACCCCTTACATCATCACGTTGGCTGCCATATCATAGCTCAAAAGTTCTGTTTTGATAGCTGTACAAATATCAACTAGAACGTCACTCAATTCTAGGTAACTGATACATAGCATGTATTTTTACACTGACAAATCCACGCGTCATTATGTGGAATTACCCTAAATACTCGAGTGTAACTAAAGCATAAACTGTAGACCGACTGACATTTTAATAACCGGCTGCAATAATCAATCAATAGCGTGCACGTTTTAAGAATAGGCCTGCCCTTGGCGCTGAGGGGCAGGCAGCTGTTATCTGGGCAGGGCAATTCAGGTGTTTACATAGAAAGAGCAGAAAGTATAGGCGCGGTAAACTACATCTATACACTTTATTGTAATTGCATTCACAAAGCGCTTTATGCCCTTAGCATGGTGTGGAAGCGTATTAGGGAGCACACTAAGCAATTTGGGAGTGCTTGATTAGAAGAGTGCTCACAGCATGGTCAGTGTGCTGGTAGATGTGTGAGTGACCAGAGTATCACACTTTTGTTGTTTTAGGTCGCAGTGCCTACGAGTGTAAGGATGGTAACAGGGATGAAAGGATGCATGCACACTGAGCTTTAAGTGGACTGGGTCCTGACCGTGCACAGCACCGACAAATCTAAACAAGCATTGGCCGCATGGCAGTAAAGCCACGGCAGGGAAAGTGGCAGCAGGGGGAGGGGGCATGGCTGATTTCCTTTCGGGAGTGTGCGCCCATATTCCGCCACCGTATGGCGCCGCGCAGATCCCGAAAGGAAATCGCCAAGAAGTGCACGCTTTGCATTGCAAGCAATGCAACGCGTGCACTTCTTTGCTGAAAAAGCTTTGCCGATGGCATTAAGTCTCCTCCTATGCAGGGCATGCGCGCTGCGTAGGACGAGACCTAAAAAAACTATGGCCCTGACCTGACTTTCAGGGAGCTTTCTCCATGCACGTGGGGATCAGTGGTTGTTTTCCTTATAAAAGATCGCCATTCCTCCCCTGGCAGTCCCAGGGAGGGAAAACAGGTGACTGTCGCCCCACCATCAACAGGACACGCACCCGTCACTTTGGCCGGCATGCCCTCTGGCAAACAGTTGACAGGATTTTGGCAGCAGCAGAATCATGCTCTTCGAAAGTAAACACAGCACCTCCACCGACCCTAAATAGAGCCGAAGAACCGGTTCTCCCACTCTTCGAAATACTAAACGAGGCCCTCTATCTGTATAATTCAGTAACTCGTCTTCAAGGCGTCTGTATGTTGTTACGTTTGTTTTTTGATAATTGTTCGATCACAATATTTTTGGGAATCTTGTCTTGTTCCATTGCATTGGATCTTTTTTACATTGCAGCCTTGCCTGAGATGATGATACCTCAGGGATTACATTATTCATTCAGTACATAAGAAACCAATCTCCAAGTGAGCTTCATGCAGTAGGACATTGTCATTATTTTCCTTGTAATTCTGTACAGGCACTGAAGGCAACAACATGCATGTACTTTTCTCACGTGGATTTTTAATTTGATGTGTGATGTCTCATAGGTATGGCACTTACCACTACTTTGCTATATATATTCCTAGCAAACTCTTCGTTCTCGTATTTTGCCTCAGTAGGGAATGTGTAATCTTTCAACCAATGTAAAAGAGGTTTATCTACAGCAGATCCTGTGAAGGAGTACTGAGCTGCATGAATGTGGGTGTCCACCAGCCCCGGGATGAAGAATTCGCTGAAATAAAAAAATAATGTTACTCCATGAGGCCAAGTCTCAACAACATGCAGTAACGATGCACTGTATATCTTTTTTTTTTTTTTTTTTTTTATTTATTTGGAGTCAGCAAAACATCACAGAAAAAGGAAGATTTTTAAAAGTACATATTTTGATCATTCAGGACACAGGCTTAATAATTAATTCTCATAATCTTTAAATACAAAAGACAAATAATCATTCCAAACATACATTAGATAAATAGTTAAGACTTCTAAAATGGAAAAGCTCATGTAAAATCATCAGAATATAAATAGGAGGGGGAGACAAGGTGTATAATTGTATTTCCAATATCAATAAACATCCAAATCTGCTAATTTAACATTTCATACATTTTTTACATGAGTCTCCCGCCAATTGGTTACCGGGGCCCAGAACCTTCTTCCGAAGTCCCGTACTTTCCCCCTCTTATACTCATATAGGCAGATCTCAATATTGTGTATACCAAGGAGTCTAGATAGCCACATTTGAAAAGATGGTGCAACTGTATCCTTCCACCCCGCAGAGATCAAGATCCTAAGAACAGCGACAGAAATAAATACCAGTGCTTCTTCTTCCTTGCCCAAATTTAAATTCGAATCAGTGCCCAAAATCATCAGGGTAGGGGATAGATCGATCTTATGACCTAGCAGCCCCTCCCAAAGGTTTTCAATCTCTTTTTTCACTGGTGTCAAGAGAGTGCAAGAGAAGAACATATGCAGTAGATCTGCTTGGCCACCCCCACATCTTGGGCAATTATCGTCCGCTCTAGCCCCCCATATGTGTAATTTCGCCGGGGTATAGTATAAGTTAAATATCGTTTTATAGTGTTGGGCTCTTAGGTTTGTAGCTCTGAATATTCTTTTATTCAATTCTATAGCCAGGTCAACATCTACATTCGGGTTCCCTAATTTGTTAGACCATGCAACCTCTGTTTTCTCAACATCATCCTTGATCTCAGCCCGAAGGATGTTGTATAGAGGCTTGATTTTACTGCATCCTTTGGACAATGCTTCCAAGAGGGGACTATTTTCAGGGGGAGGTGGTTTTGGTTTAATGGACTTCAGGGAGCGGTCAACCTGGGTATAGGCGAACCAGTGATTATCTGGAATCCCGTACCTCCTTTGTAACACTTCAAAACTCATAAATCCTTCTGCATCCATTATGTCTCGTAGCGTATTGATGCCCAATTCACTCCAAATTTTTAAAACCCTTCCAATCCCCAGCCTTGAAAAGAGGCTGAATCTATGGGTGTGGATATAGGCACTAATTTTGGGAATATTACACAGTTTTCTACTGGCCTTCCACACACTCCAAGCACTATCAATTATCTTATATCTTACTTTTTTATAAAATCTTCGATCTACTTCACATAACATGATACCAGTAGCCTTTCTTCCCAATAATAATTCATAAATGGAGGGGGGTTGATAAGCTTCGGGTCTAACGTTGTCCGAATTAACATCTAATTGAAATAGTATTTTCATTTGTATTAAGAGACAGGTCCAGTGGTATAGCCTTAAGTTAGGGAGATCCAAGCCCCCCCTTTCCCGCTGGAGAGATAAAAGACTTGTTGACCTTCTTATTTTACCATATTGCCAAATAAATTTGATGAAGACCGACTCCAGTTTTGACATTATTTTTTCCTCAATAAATAGTGGTATGGCTCTAAAGAGATATAAAAGCTTTGGGAACATCGTCATCTTGACTGCATTTATCCTGCCGATCAAGGAGAGGTGTAGTCCATCCCATCTTTTTAGGTCCGTTTCTATTGATTTTATCAATGGTAAATAATTGCCTTCCACTATTTTCTCTACAGAGGCATAAATTGTGACCCCCAAATATATTGCTGCATCCACGTATCTAGAGTCTGCCTTTACCACATTTCCTGTACATATTATCTGAGTTTTTGCTTCGTTTAATAGGTAACCTGACTTGGAGCCAAACTGTTTTGTCAGATCGACCAACGTTGACATTGCTTGTTGGGGATCCTCAGTAAAAACAGCCAGATCATCAGCATAGGCTAATATTTTATTTTCAAAGCCATTTATTACCACTGGTTTTAACCTAGGGCATCCCAGAATTGCCTGAATAAGTGGGTCAATATATAGGGAGAAAAGGATCGGGGAACATGGGCATCCTTGCCGGGTTCCTCTTTTAATGTTAAAAGTATCAGATTTCTCACCCATGACCGTGACTCTTGCCACAGGATTAAGATACATAGCTTTTAGAGCTCCGATAATTTTTTGCCCAAAACCTCTCCCTATCAAGATTTCCCACATATAGCTCCACACCACACGGTCGAAAGCCTTTTCCGCGTCTAGCAGGATCATGGCGACTTTCCCCCCCGTGACAGCATGGGCGTCGAATATAGCTATTGCTCTGCTTGTATGATCGGTAGTACCTCGTCCAGGAACGAACCCATGCTGCCACGGAGAGACCAGACCGCCAATGACCCTGCCCATTCTAGAGGCCCATATTTTGGAATAAAGCTTGGTATCGGAGTTAATCAAGGATATCGGCCTATATGACCCTGGATTCTCGCTGGGTTTCCCTTTTTTGTGGAAAATAATGATGTTTGTCTCTTTCCAAGATTCCGGGGTTTCTCCCTTGTATACTATCCCATTAAAGAGGTCAGCTAATAAAGTTATGATTACGGATTCAATATGCTTGTATACCTCCAAGGGGAGGCCATCCGGGCCGGCAGCCTTCCCTGGAGCCAACTCCTGAAGGGCAGTTTTAACTTCGAGTTCGGTAATATCTCTGTCCAGTTCCTCTTGAAGGGAGGGATCAAGACGGGGACCAGAGTCTTCTAAGTTCGTATAATGCCCCCCGATCATTGTTTCTTCATCATATAATTTTTTATAAAAGTCTCTAAAAACACGGAGGATGTCTGTTGTTTCTGTGTACTCTCTACCTCTTTCTTCTATTTTTTTAATAGTGTTTTTAGACCGTTCCTGCCTAAGTCGCAGGGCTAAGGCTCTGCCGGCGTGTTCTCCAGTTTCATATCGGCTGGATCTTGTAGCCTGATATTCACCCATCGCCTTCTGAGTGGAGATTTTCTGGAGATCTGCCTTGATTGCCATAAGTACTTTATGGGTGTTGCTACCGTCTCCCCCTGATGCAATGACTTTCACATGCTCTTCCTCGATATTCATGAGTCTATCAAGTAATTTTTCTTCTTCTTTTCTATCATCGTTTCTTATTTTGGTCGAATAGCTAATAGTTTCTCCCCTCAAAGCCGCTTTAAAACAATCCCACACTATGTTCCTGGTAGAGCTATATCTATTGGCCGAAAAAAAGTCATCTGCCCAGCTCTTAATATGGGCAGTAAATCTGGCATCCTCCAGTAATCTCCTCTCAAAAGACCATGGTGGTCTATTTGTTCTACGGTAGCTCCTTTGATAGGTTATTACTAGGGGGTTATGGTCAGATAGTATTCTTGGTAGTTTAGTAATGGTCACCTTATTTATCTCTGATGTAGAGATAAAAAAATAATCCAGTTTAGAGTGCTTCTGCGCAGGATTAGAAAAATATGTGAAACCAGAGTTATTGGGCTCCTTTATTCCCCAGATGTCCACTAGATCTAATGATTCTTTCAGGGATTTAATTGCCCTGTAAACTCGTGGTTTTCGACCAATATATTTTACGTTATTCTCCCAGCTAGCAGAGATATTTAGGTCACCACATATTATTACAGGTGCAGCCCAGCCTGCGAGTTCAATCTCTAAAAAATCAAATATTTCTGGGTCATCGCCATTCGAACCATAAATTACACAAATGGTAAATCCTAACCCCAACTCGGCAATCACCCATCTGCCGTAGCTATCTGCTTTTACCTTCTTAACCCCCCCCAAGGTTTTCTTTATCAGGATAGCCACCCCTCTGACCATTGAGGTTTGTAGTGAGCATGCAACCAGATCAAACCCATTTATTGACATGAGATTTCGTTTTGCCCATGGGAGGTGCGTTTCTTGGAGGCATAACACATCAATTTTATTAAATTTGATAAAATGATTCATCCTTTGTCTTTTCCTCCAATCATTTAGCCCTCCGATATTCAATGTACATATTTTAATGTCAGACATCTTTATTTCTAGTTTGACCTTTTGTCATCTTCTCCCTCTTTGATTTGGTATTAACTATCGACTGAATCAAGTGATTCCTGTGTCCTACTATGATCTTGGACATAGTGATGCATACTGAACTCCATTTTATGACTTTTTCCCCTTTTTTACCCCCCCGTAGCCCACCCACCACACCCAACCCCCTCTTCCTCCCACCCCCCCCCACCCTGTTCGCCCAGCACTCCCACCCACTCTGTGAGGCGCACAACACTTGTTTGTGCGTGTGATGTTCATGCAGTTGCAAATGAGGATACCAAAATACCATAATTAGTTACAATAACGTTACACCCGGGAAAAAGAAAATAAAAACAGCTACCATAATTGTGACATAATTGTGTCACAAATTGTGACAAAACCAGCTTAAACAACTCCTAACCAAGCCTAACCAAGCTGACCACACATGAGGAATCCACACATTACATTCCCTTTTTTTTTTTTTTTTTTCCCCCCTTCTGACCGTTTACTATTTTTTGTCTAGGCTATCCAAATATTCTTTTGCCTTAATCTCAGATGAGAAATATAAAGTCTTCCCTTCATTAATAACCTTAAGCTGGGCTGGGTTTATTAGGAAGGCTTGAAGTTTCTTCTCTTGAAAAGGCTTTATTAGCCCTCTTAACCGCCAGCGTCTTTCCACTGTCACGTGGCAAAAATCAGGGCGGACAAAGAAAGAAACACCATCGCAGTTCTTCTTTGCATCTGGTCTTGCCCTGTCCGAGATTGCCTGCCGGAGTACAAAGTTACCCAGAAAAATAAGCACTGCCCTGGGTTTATCTCCTTCTTTAGTATTTTTCCTTATTTTGAAGGGAATACGGTGGACTCTCTGTATCTCTTTGGTCCAATCCCATCCGGGCAATTCGGGAAAAGCCTGTTGGAAAAGTTTCACGATATATGCTCGGATGTCTGACCCTTCTCTTCCCTCCGGAATTCCTAGGACTCTAAGGTTATTCCTTCGGAGACGATTCTCCATCTCCTCCAGCTTCCATTGCATGTCTATAACTTGGGAGCATTGAGCCTCGACTTTAACCGTAGCAGCTGCCATCTCAGTCTCTGTAGCGACCACCCTCTCCTCTAGATTTGACATTCTATCCCCAGTGGTGGCGCACGCCTTGGAGAGCTTTCTCACTACCCCCTGCATTTTTCTCATGGCAGCCTGTGATTTTCTACTATCTTGGCGTGTCTCCTCGCGGTGCGCCAATATCTCCTGGTGGATTGTCTCAAGTAGTGACATTTGAGTTTGTTCCATATGAGGGCTTCCTAGTAGCGGTTGTGTGGAGGAATGATCCCAGGTGAGCTCCTGATGCTCCTGGTGCTCCTGGTATTCCATCTCTTGACTCCAGTCAGCTTTTTTTTTCCTCAGGGCTGTGGTCGGGATATTATCCTCCAAATCAGTGTCCGTCTCCACACAGGAGCTATGTTCCTCATCCTCATCAGACCATTCTCCTCCGTCAGAAACTGAATAGTGATAATCTGGGGCAAGATGGCGGCCGCTTGAACGGCTGATGCAGTATTGCAGTGAGGATACAGACGGAAAATCTGCTCGGGACAAAGTTACATGCACGGGGAGGCTCTGAAGGTGCTCTGCATCGGAAAATGAAGAACCGCGGTTGAATTTTACTCGCGGAAGAAAGCATTTGCCGGGAAATCCACACTCTGAGGCTCTGAAGGTGCTCTGCATCGAAATGAAGAACCGCGGTTGAATATTACTCGCGGAAGAAAGCATTTGCCGGCTTACGGAGGGCTGTGTGGGATGCTGACTCTCACCTGTGCCGTGGTGGCGAAATTGATTCTACGGGCGGTTCGGCTGACGCTGAAGTCTCTACCTGCTACCTTCGCCTTCCGCATTGCTGAGAGGCGGAGTCAGCTGCGGAGTCAGCTGAGGAGTCAAGCACGGAGTCAGCCGCTGAGGAGAGACCCGACACGGAACAGCGGAGGTGGCTGGGGAAGCGCCGCTCTACACCAGCAGTCAGAGCAGAATCAAGCGCGGCCGAGTTGCTGCTGCAGCAGTAGGATCAAAGGGAGAAAGGAAAGCAAAGCAGCGCATGGTGATTGCAGCCAAGCCAGTCAAGCAGCGAGGTGCCATAGGCAGAATACTCTGTCTGTAATGGCGCCCAAAGTTAACCAGGGGTCCAAATCAACGCAGAGAAAGAAAATGCCAAAAGAAGAAGCTGGTAATGCAGGCAATGCAGCCCCCAATAACTCTTGCAACGATGAGACCACCACCTTACCTGATGCGCAACAAAAGAAACGTCAGCAGGGGGCTCCCAAGACCCGGTCGGCGGCTACATCAGTCTTAGACCTCCTGGTAAAAGCGGGTAAGGAGAAGGGGGGCAAAGATATTGGTGAGAATAAAACACTTGAGACTATAGATGACCTAAACCAGCCGGGTTCCCCCAAGACCCAAATACCAACTTCATTATCAACAACAGGAACAGTAGTGGAGATTAATACTATTGAGATAAATGAAGTTGAGAATAAAGCTGAGAATGTAACGGAGGCAGCGGGCTTAAATCCAGCCCCTATATTAAATAAAAACGGTGATGCTATAACTGAGGCACAGGAGCTGGACACAGGCACTCAACTCACTAGGGGAGACACCAGCAATACAGATGGAGCATTACCTGAACCCCTAAATCCCCTTACTACTAAAGATGATACGATACTAAATGGAGCTATAGGTGGGGGAGGCGGCGATAAAGAAAATGATCCCAGCGAGGCACTGTATATCAATGCTACAACAGAAAGGATAAAACTACAAGATAAATATTAAGTATTTTTTTGTTCACACATGACTAATGTTTCTAGAATGGAAAGAAGATGTTCAGTTCCACTCTTGTTTTCCACGGTCTGCACATCTGACATTGTTTATTTATACTACTGTAAATACATTTATGATACTTTAGTTTTTAACATTTACAAATATATAATTCCCGTCTGTGTAATAAGCACATACATTTTACAGTCATGTTAAATCCATGAAGATGAGGCAATATTTAAGTAAATTCTGTGAATAATGTTCAGCAAGTTTACATTTTTGCTTTGAAACTTTTAAGGGGTTAGTAAATAATTAACTTCTAGATAATTAACGTTCATGATTTAAATTTAACTGCACCAGTGCCTATCAAATACTGACAATAATGTAATAATAATGTAATGTTATAATGCATACAAAGGTGTTAAGACAAGGAGAGGCCTGAAAGAAACTAATTTTGATACGCATGCACTGTTCGAGAATTATGCATTGAGGGTATTTTGATTTAGATATCCTACATGTAAGGTTTCCATGATTCTCCCTGTTAGTAGTATTATTAAGTAAGAATGTTTCCTGGCGATAGCATGGGGCCATACGACGGCTGTAAGTGTATTCCTCACACATTTCTCTTTTTTTTCTTTCTTCACAGCTACGCTTCTTCCGTCCATTAAATCAGCCTGTTATCTTTTCTCGTTTTTATTTCAGACTCTAACTCTAATATAGGTGTTTTCTTTCTTTTTTCCACACTCCCTAATATTCTTCACATTTCTTCTCCTGAACTGTCAGTCACCCAACGTGGGCGGAGGTCGTCTTTTACATGGTGTCCATCAAGGGTGTTGTCTACCCCTCCCTTATAACACTTGACCGGTCTCATTCTCCCGTGCTCAAATTGTCATTACTCTTGCATAAGGCCGCTTCACCCCTTTTCGTCAAAATGTGAAATTTGTTTCTGATCCGCAAGGCACAGTAGCCTTCAGAGGGCAGTTTTACTCCTAATCTGTTCTTTTAAACTCATATTAAATGATTACTCGTTTTGGAGAAGTTAACATTATCTTTTGCTAATACCCCCTCTGCCATTGTGTCATGAAGACCAAAATATAAAGCCTGCTTGGATACAGAAACACTTTTCCTAAACCTGTTCTTCGCCTACTCCTGAAATTCGGAAGGTAGCTAAAATTATTACAAGTCAACTCAACTAAGAGCAACATTATTGTAAAATGGGGGATTAGCATTAAGCCTTTAGGCAATAGGTCATACACCTCCTACTTGAGTTGTGGAGTTCTAAAAACACTATGGGACATATTTATGAGCCCCGTTGTGTCGCTCTTGCACCACGTGGTGCAAGAGCGACGCGACTCAGAAATTAGATTCATGGAGCCTTGCGTGGCCCTGAGTGGCTTCATAAATCTTGAGTAAAGCAAAGTAGTGCAAATCGCTGCGTTGCCTTACTCTGCGCTAGGTAGGAGTTCCATGAGCGTTGCATGGGTGTTCTCACGCAACTGCCATGGTTCTTGACGCATTCACAGATTTACCAGAAAGGGTCAACCTGGGTATGCGCCAAAACGATACACGTTCCCAGAGAGACGTAACAAGGAGAAATATCTTTATTTCTCCTTGTAACATCCTCTTTTTTGTGAGCTGTGTTCTGCAGAGCACATAGAAAGAGGACTTTGCCGGTATGTCAGGATTCTTTTTGTGCAGGAAGGAACCCATTCCAAAACAAAAACAATCCTGCATGCAACACAGGCACCCTTGCACCATGGTGCAAGGGTGACTGCATAGGCGCTAGTCAGCCAAAATGGAGCCAACGCAGAGGAAAAAGTAGTAAGGTATCTGTTTGAAATGTGATGCATCTTGACTGATGTACTTCCCGGTCCTGCCTCCATGACTATTTGCCCTGTCCTCTCGACTACCTGTAATCGTTCTACTGCAAAAGGGGTATCCGTCTCTCGAGTTTGTTGCCGTTCATCGGCATATGTCTTCCTCTTCCTTTTGCAGTGAGCATCAGTTTCATGAAGTTTTTTCATACCCTCTTGCCTTGCGGCTGTCCATTGAGGAATCATTGTTTGAATTGTCGTCCATACAAGAGGGTGGTAGGGCTTTCTCCTGTTGCTGAGAGAAGCATCTGAGGTCCATTCCTTCCGCTGAGGCTCCCTGTACTGTCCATTTGAAAGTGCCCATGAATCATTCAACAACATTATTGGCTTGGGGCCACAACAGTGTGCTCCATTTTTGCAGATGCCCAAGTGAGTCAACAAGGTTTTGCATTCATTGCCCTAGAATGGAGTGCCGTTGTCAGACTTTAAAATTTGGGGAATGCCCCAGGTTGCTGAAATGTCATCCAGAATTTCAATAAACTTTTCATGCCCATTGGACGAGATGCTTGATACAGTAAACTAGAATATTTGTACATGAGAGCCATTAAATATCAGCTGTCTGCTAGCGGTCCAAAGAAGCCAATTGCAACCCAAATTGCTGTTGCGTGGTCCTTGATGCTAGGCAGTTACAAAGGTGGCACCTCTTTAGTTCCACTTCAACCTGTTCATCTAAGTTCGGAAAATAAACTCTTTCTCGCTCTCTCAATACTCGCTTAGTAGCCATGATTTTCCTCATCAGCGACTTGGATGACTCTTTATCTCAAACTCTTCAGAACGACAATTTTAGACCCTCTGAGGACGATCCCTTCCTGTTTCATTGCCAGATCTTCTTAAATATTGTGGAATTTCTGAAGTTCTTCAAATTCTTCTCCCTTTTTAGTTCTTGCTCTCCATGTTTGTTTGTGGATCAATTGTTTGCCTGGTCTTCATTGGTCTGGGTGCAACTCCGATCTGATCCACCAACAGTGCTCAAAGAGTACTTTCTTTAGTATTAAGTCAAGATATTGAAATGAAATGAAAAGGGGTTTTGTAAAGCGCGGCAGTTGCCCTGGGGCGTCCAGGCGCTAAGAACCAGATTGGTGCCTTCCAATGAGTTAGTCCGGAGGATAGTTTAGCTTAATTAAAAAGGAAGGTTTTAAGCTGTTTACGAAAGCTCAACAAGTTGGAATTAGATCTTAGATGGAGGGGAAGTGTGTTCAATGGCTTGGACGCATTGTAGGAGAAAGACCGGCCTCCTGCTCTAGATCTTCGGATCTGGAGGACTTTTGCTAAAAAGGCATGGGATGAACGAAGTTGTTTATTGGGTTGGTAAGGGGTGATCAGAGAATGATTGATTGCTGGGCCAGATTTCCAGTATGCTTGATGGGTGATGCACATAGATTTGAATTTAATTCTTTCCCTGACAGGGAGCCAGTGTAAGGCTCTCAACCCAGGTTCTATCGGGATTGTACGTGGAATACCTAGCAGTGTGCGTGCTGCACAGTTCTGGATCCGCTGAAGTTTTTGCAGACTATATTCAGGCCCCCCTAAATACAGGGGGTTGTTAAAATCAAGACGAGATTGGATTAGGTCCTGCATGACTACCTGTTTGGCCTCGAAGGGGAGAAGGGGGAAGATTTTTTTCATCATCCTGATGAGACCGAAGCAAATCGCTGACACTTTAGTTGTTTGTGTGTTGAAGGTCAAGGATTTGTCCAGCTATACCCCAAGACTTTTGATATGGTCTTTGGGTGTGGGAGGTGCGCCCAAGCCGGTAGGCAATAACAGCTCTCAGGTGGAGGGGGCTGATGGACAAGGAGCATAAGCTCTGTTTTATCCCCGTTGAGCTTCAAGCACGAGTTCGTCATCCAGCTCTTACCCTGTTCCAAGCAGGTTGTCAGACTGGTCTGTAGTTGGTAGCTGTTCTTTTTGCCAAGAGAGACCACTAGCTGAGTGTCGTCCGCATAGGTGATGATCTTAATACCATGCGGACGAACGATTTCAGCCAGCGGTCTCATATATGCAGGGCTCAATGATGAGCCCTGCGGCACCCCCCAGCCCAGAGGCTTGCTTGCAGAGACAGAGGCTCCTTCAAAGACTTGGAAGGTCCGGTTACTTAAGAAAGACTTAAGCCAAGCCAGGGCTTCTCCAGATATTCCTAGACTGAAGAGACGGCGTAAGAGGATTTTATGATTCACCGTATCAAAGGCAGCGCTCAGATCAAGGAGGATCACTGCCACTGATCCCCCCTGATCCAAGATCCGCCTAGCTTCCTCTGTTACCGCCATCAGAGCAGTTACCGCTTTTGGCCGCCATAAGTGTGGCAGGGTATGCTCAGACGTGAGTCCCTTGCCCACTTTGCCACTGGATTCAAGCAAGCCGGGCTGAAGACGGCTGGAATGTCAGAAACCGGTCCTCGGAAGCTTGTTTCCGGTCCAGGGAAGACATGGCTTGGCAGTTCGGGCTGGACTGTTCCCATGAGGCACATGGTCAGACTGATTTGCATATAGCCATGTCTGAACTGGGGTGGCAGAGTGGGCTAAAGAACGGTGATGGATTAAACCCAGATCGTTTGACTGGATGTGAGTGTTTGATTGATTCAGATGCTCCATCCATCACCACCCCCTTTGGTACCGCTTTTGGCCGCCATAAGTGTGGCAGGGTATGCTCAGACGTGAGTCCCTTGCTCACTTTGCCGCTGGATTCAAGCAAGCCGGGCTGAAGACGGCTGGAATACCAGAAACCTGTCCTCTGAAGCTTGTTTCCGGTCGAGGGAAGACATGGCTTGGCAGTTCGGGCTGGACTGTTCCCATGAGGCACAGGGTCAGACTGATTTGCATATAGCCATGTCTGAACTGGGGTGGCAGAGTGGGCTAAAGAACGGTGATGGATTAAACCCAGATCTTTTGACTGGGTGTGAGTGTTTGATTGATTCAGATGCTCCGTCCATCACCACCCCCTTTTGTACCGCAATTTTCGTCCCATGTTTGGGGCGGAAGCCGGTCTGGGTAGAATCAAGCAGATGGTTGTCCTCGAGAAACCTGGTTAAGGAGATGTTAATGTGTTTCTCGAGGACTTTGTTTGCCCAGGGGAGCAATGAAATTGGGCGGTAATTGTTGAGGTTGCCAGGGTCAAGAGTGGGTTTCTTCAGGAGTGCTCGTATCATGGCGTGTTTCCAGGTACGTGGTACCATTCCAGTCACTATGGAGGAGTTCAGTAGCTCCATGAGTGTGGGAAGAATAACCTTATCGGCTAAGACCAGTGTGCTCGGAGGGACAGGATTGCATGGAGAGCCGGATTTTATTTGGTGCATCAGTGGTTCAAGAGTTTCTGGGTCTAGCTGGGGAAAATGGTCTAAGATATTTTGCTGAGAATCCTCCACTTCTACAGCTAGATGGGGTCCTTGGGAGGGAGGCTCTGCTTCTGAGTCCGGAAAGGATTGATAGATTGTATTTACTTTATGAAAAAAAAACTCAGCTAAGTCATTACATCGGGACAGTGGGTTGTGATTGGCGGTCGAAGAAGGTAGAAGCCTAGTCAGACATTTTATTGTCTGGTATATCTCTTTAGGTTTGGATCTGGCCGACATTATTTTCTCACTGTAATAGGCCGACTGTGTAGACTTTATTTCGGATTTATAGATTCTGATTGCCTCCCTATAGATAGCTTTATCCGTGGTGGCATAGCTTAAGCGCCACTTTCTTTCCAGCCTCTTACATAGACGTTTTTTCCCTCTAAGCTCTTCTGAATACCAGGGCGCTGTTTTATGCTGCCTTTTTGAGCCGGAAGTACGAAGGGGGAGTATGGAGTCCAATGATTTCGTAATCCAATTATCGTGATCCTTATTATTAAGAAGAGGGTCACAAAGGAGTAGGGGTCTAGTGGTAGTAAAAGTGCTAGCCCAGTGATCTATGTTTAGTTTGGACCAGTTTCTCGTTTTGCGCGGGGAGGGGGTGGGGGGTAAGAATTTGTGTGTCGTCCAGGTGAGGGGGATTAAAAAATGATCAGTCCAAGGAAGGCGACTGATAGTGCCCACATTAAGGTGTGCACAGTTACTAAATACCGGGTCTAGAAGGTGTCCTTTGACATGTGTGGGAGATGGAACAAGTTGCTCTAGTTGAACTGCGGCCAAACTCGCTATCATCTCTGAGGCGAAGTTGTCCGAAGTATTGTCAAAATGGACATTAAAGTCGCCGAGTAGAGTGAAGTTTGACGGGGAGGTAACCAGTTCCGCTGCGGCAGAGGGTAGAGCTGTTTGAAACTGTTTAATTGGTCCAGGGGGACGGTAGATAAGAGTGCCAGTGAAACTATCGTTGGGGGATAATTCAATTACACAGGGCATGCTTTCGGAGTCTGCAATGGTCTCCGGCGAACAGCGACATGAGTATATATACTTGTAAATGATAGCAAGCCCCCCGCCTTTTCCCTGGGTACGGTCTGTGCGAACTATCTGGTAGCCTGGTGTAAGGGCTTGTACCAGATCGGGCTCTGAGTCTTGAGTCAGCCATGTTTCAGTCAAGAAGACTGCATCAGGCTTATGTTCGTCCAGCAGCAAGGACATTTCTAAGCTATGTTTTGGCAGGGATCTACAGTTTAGAAGAAGCATATGGTAGTCCCGCAGTTCATTCTTGCCTGATGGGCTGGAGAGCTCTATATTACAGTGGGGACAGAGGTGGGGAATCTCCAAAGGGTGAAACTGATGACTACAGCTTGTTAATGTGGGGGCCCGTAGTTGGTAGAGAGACTCTATACTATAGTGCTTGCTCGGTCCCAGTGAAGGAGCAGGGGGGAGACGGGCTTGGATTTGGTGCGCCTACGGCGCGCCCGCTGCGCCGTCAGGGATAAGCCTCCTTCTTATAGGGCTTAGGAGGATGGGAGGCAGCCAACAGCTGGAGCGCTAACCTCGTTCACACCTAAGATGGCGCCCAACCCTGTCTGCACCTGTATCAGAGCCTACTCGTCTGATCGGGGAGCGGGGTTCTAATTGCGGCGAGGGAGATATGTTTTTAAAGTAAGTAAGATTGTTGCACTCACTATCCCACACACAGCACAAGTATTTTAAAAAGATTAAAAGGTGCGACAGCCTAACCCCCGGCTTCCGCCTCAGGGGGAGTACAATGCTAATTCTAAGCGCTCGCATGTTAGCGCGCCTTAAGTACTGTTGGGAAGATGGGAGGCAACCAACAGCTGGAGCGCTAACCTCGTTCACTCCTAAGATGGCGCCCAACCCTGTCTGCACCCGTATCAGAGCCTACTCGTCTGATCGGGGAGCGGAGTTCTAATTGCGGCGAGGGAGCGATGTTTTTAAAGTAAGTAAGATTGTTGCACTCACAATCCCACACACAGCACAAGTATTTTAAAAAGATTAAAAGTTGCGACAGCCTAACCCCCGGCTTCCGCCTCAGGGGAAGTACAATGCTAATTCTAAGCGCTTGCGTGTTAGCGCGCCTTAAGTACTGTTGGGAAGATGGGAGGCAGCCAACAGCTGGAGCGCTAACCTCGTTCACACCTAAGATGGCGCCCAACCCTGTCTGCAACCGTATCAGAGCCTACTCATCTGATCGTGGAGCGGGGTTTTAATTGCGGCGAGGGAGCGATGTTTTTAAAGTAAGTAAGATTGTTGCACTCACAATCCCACACACAGCACAAGTATTTTAAAAAGATTTAAGGTTGCGACAGCCCCCGCTTCCGCTTCAGGGGAAGTACAATGCTAATTCTAATCGCTCACTCAGCTATTGAAGGTTTTGCTACTGTCAAATGCATAAGACTTCCAGAGAAGTAGTCAGCTGGGTTCTATACTTTCCCTGGCTCATCAACAATGTCTTAGTCATATTCTTGAAGCCAGAGCCCCCAGCGTTCGATCCTTGGGGGCATCTTTGCTTTGGGATTTTTAGAGATTGTCAAGAGAGCCTGATGGTCAGTTACCACAGTGAAGCATTTGCCATTTACAGACACATGAAAGTGCTCACAGGTCAAGACAACTGCCAGAATCTCTTTTTCTAGTTGTGAAAAAGTGTATTCACTGTCTGACATGCTCTATCTAGCATATGTAACAATATGTTTTTGCATGTTTGGATTACCACTGTGTTGTGCAAGAATGGGTCCGAGCCCTACAGTGCTTGCATCCACTATGATCTCTATGTGAAGCTTAGGGTCAGAATAGGCTATGACTCTTGCTTTCTCAATGACAGTTTTGATGTCTCAAAAGCTCTTCTCGCAGGCAGTCAACCATTGGAATTTCATATTCTGTTTTGTTATTTCACACATTGGGGCGCTAAGCGTGGCATAGTCCTGTATGTACCTGGTGCAGTAGCTTGCCATGACCAAGAAGGTCCCCAGGGGACCCCTTCCCCATTGTGAATGAGGGGAAAATATTTTTTAGGGGCAGGCAGTGGTCCCACAGACCACTACCCTCCCTTAAAAAATAAAACAACCTTGTTTAATTGTTCTTTTTTTAAATGCAGACCATTTTCCTTAAGGAAAACTGGCTGCATTTAAATAAAACTGCTTTATTTAAAAGAAAGCAGTGCCAGACTTGGAGGTCTAATGAGCCCAGGCCACCATACCTGGGAGGTCCAGCCATTCCCAATGGGGTAGCAAATTACGAGTGCCTCATAAATATTGCTGAGGCATGCAATTTGCGACCCCATTGGGAATCGCAAACAGTGTCTCTGGCACTGTTGTACATTGGCATTAGCGACTCATAAATTGCAACTCACAATTTTTCGCAATTTGCGAGTCACTAATGGCAATGGTGGTATATGTGGCCCATAGTCTTGTGGCAGCTTCTCATTGCAAGGGCTGTTTCATGTGGAAGGATTCCGCTGCATGGCAACTGCTTGGAATTCAGCACTTTCTTCCACCCTTGCGGCTAGTAGTATTTTGTCAAGACAGTGTTTCCCGTAGCATGTGTCTCTGGAAAGAATCAGATAAACACCCATCTATCAGTCTAAGGGCTAGATTATGCCAAATCTACGGTGGTCACCGCATCACCGGAGGGCTGACTGCCGAATTACAACTTTGGGGATTGGACAGCCAAGTGACTGCCGCAACCACCAGGGATCTGCGATCCCTGACGGTGACGCAGCAGTGTGAGGCCGCAATATGCTTGGCGGGGCTGCTGCGACCTCGCCTAGCATATCACAAGTTTCCTCACTGCCAGCGGTCTCATGCTGGTGTTCATGTCATGAAACTGCTGACGCTGAGGAAACTAAGGGGGCCCTACAGGGCCCCCTGGTGCCTCAGGCCATGGGGATGCATGCAGGAGAGAACATGGTGTGCCTCCCGTGTGCATGTATGCCCAGTTCCTGCACAGCATGGACTTCACAGTCCATGCCATGCAGGAACTTGCACTGGCGTTCCCTTTGAAAAAGGCACCTCCACAGGAAAGCCAAAGGACCGTCCACCAGACCACAAAAAAACTCATATTCTGGCAGGCGGCCGGCGGTCGAGTTTGACAGTACGGGAGCAGAGTGGTGGCATGATGCCCGACTCCCCCCCACCCCGCTCCCTCACAGTCAAACTCGTAATCAGGCCCTAAGGCTCAAGGCTTCTTCATCATTAAAGCTTCTAAATTTGCAATGTTTGATGAGGTTTTAGTCTCTCCACAAACTCATCCATTGTTTCTTCCACCTGTTAATGTGCTTTGTTGAAGATGTATTGCTCATAGTCAACATTTGGCATAGGATCAAATTTCTTGGCAAGCGCTTCTTTGACTTTCTGATGGGAGGACACATCCTCTCCAGAGAGTTTCTTCACGGTGTCTTTGACTCCAACCCTGACAATTTCTTGAGATACTTGATGATTTTATCATATTCTTCTTCTAGGACATCAATGAAATCATTAAACGTCTCAATCCATGCAGCCCATCTAGTCTCAATGTTCTGTTTCTTTGCTGTGTAAAACAGGGTGGGCAGTTTGAGGAAAAGCAGCTGCTTCGTACTTTGCCCCTCCCTCCTGCACAATGTTGTTGGACTGGCCGCTGTGGGGAACTGTATTTGAAAGTGTTGATCCTAAGGATAAATGCCTGGGCCGGTGAAGTGAGTTGAGCCTCAGGTGTAAATGTAATGTTTAGAGGGAGGGTGTGAGGCGATCTCCAGATTAGGGAGTTAGGAGGTTGTCAGCCACATAGTTTCAGGGGTGAGACACAACAGATCACCAAAATCTTGTCTATTTGAGGAAAACATTCTTCTTCAGCAGCCTCAGGATTTCTCTCCCTCAGTACACAGGAGAGCCACGTGATGTCAAGCAGTTGTAGGGCCTCCCTTCGCCCTGTTGCACGTGTTCTTGCTTTGTGAGGTGCTACGTGCTTGGTTGCAGGGAAATGCAGGTGCTATCATGTGGGGTAGAGAAGCAAGTGTTCTCCTGGGAGTTACTCACTCTCCGTAGCTATCGGAGAAGGCAGCAAAGCGGGGGCATGTCCTACCAGGTGTGTTTATTTGGAGCGGGGTCAGCGGGCAGTGGCGTGAGCTTTGATGCTGTCATGTGTGCAACCAGAGGCGACAAATTGTAGTCGGTCAGCAGGGTGAGGCGTTAAACGGGTGTTGGCGGGCACTGGCGTGTGCCTTGATGCTTCTACAGGTGCAGCAGGGTGTGTTACCCCTCATCGCCAAATGTGGTGTCCAGTGCAAAGCACACTGCTTAAAGAAGGCTTCTTCAAGCACATACTCTTTTCTTAACCCTGTTTGACTCTGCCACGTCCACATTAGTAACTGTGTTAGATGATACAATGAATGTACTGAATAAGGGTCATGGTGCAGCTCTGGTTCTATTGGATCTGAGTGCAGCTTTCAGTATGGTCTCACATCAAACTCTAATAAAAAGACTAATGCTCTGGGAGTTAGAGGGAATGTCCTACAATAGCTGTTTTAATTTCTAATTAATAGTACTCAGACTGTTAGGATGCCTTGTCTTCATCCAAGTAGTCCTGATCTCCACAGGGATTTATTATGAGCACCACTGTGTTTAATCTGAACATTTCACCGCTGGCCAAACTGAGAAGGACATTTGGGTTAACCTTCTTTTTTATTTTTGTTCTTTTCATTAAAAAAGGGAAAAAATAAGCTTACAACTTTCAACATTTGCCTCCAACAATGGCATTAATACATTCTCCATTTACACATCGGCGTAGAATGTATAGCTTCTCTTAGTCAACATTAGCAACATTTTGGCCTTGCATTCATGGTTTCCCGGACTGGCGATTTAGGGTCTCATTTATGAAAGGTGACGCATCGCTGCGGGAAAATAGCGATTTGTCACTTTTCAATGCACCCCCCCCCACCCTTGTGACATGCTGGATGCGTCATATTTACAGTATCACGCATCATGTCGTAAGGAGTTCCAGATACGTCAGTATGTCTGACATATCTGTAGGCGCAAAAATGACAGACTGCTAGAGTGTCACAAAAGTGACGCAACTCCAGCAATGGGTCTTTTCACATGGGCACATCCCATTTCAAATGTGCCTGCGTCAGTCTTACGCCTGCTGTGAGGCAGGCGTAAGATTTTGACGCATTTGCGTCCTAGAAGTGGCGCAGTGAAATCTCATAGATTTCACTGCGTCACGTCTACAAAGCTTACTTGCGTCAGAACGCCCACCCTGCATACATTATACCTGGGGCAGGTATAATGTGGTGCAGGGGTTTACAAAGTGACGCCTCTACCTAGAGGCGTCACTTTGTAAATATGAAGCAACATGGCGCATTATTTACTCCGCTGGTGCGTCACAAAAAGTGACACACCAGCGGCACAAAAGTGGCGCATGGGCTCATAAATAAGCCCCTTAATGTCTGGACCTATTCGTTGCTGCAGCTAATCCTAACTGTAGCCATTGCTTCCATTTTCTTGCAGTGAACTAGTTATGCTTGCCGCAGAAAGTATGATCACACTGGGGCCCATATATCCTTCAGCCTAGTTTTAGGGGGCATTAGTTACCAGTAGGTGGTCAACTGTTATTTACAGTATACTACGTCGTGAAGCCAGTCCATCATTTTCGGTGCCAGCCCAAACCCTACCTCAAGGCCACCCCATGCCAGGAGCAGTGTGGTCAGGTCAGATGCAAAATTTCCACCCCCATCTCCCAACACCTGTGGTACTCTGGTGTTTCCCTTAGACATATTCCATGTAACTTCTCAGGCATTTGGTATATCCAGTATTGTAAATGGAAATATAGAAGTGCAGGTACTCTACCGGTTTTTCCTGATGAGTGCCAGTACTCTTTCATTAAATGTACTGCAGCGGGCGTGGCTTGGCATGTCAAGATGGCGGTCGCACTTTAGGAGTGCTCTGGACCCCTCCGTCATCCGTGCCACGATCCGCCGACATCGACAACTTTCTGACCCTTAGAGCTGTATCACTGTGGCTGACCATCACTGCGGCTGACCACCGGGGGGGATCACCGGTGCCGCCACCCGCGCGAGGGAGAGAGGGAGGGGTTGGTTGAACAAGGCATGTGGCGGGACACCGGGTGGTGCGACTCTGCCTGCGGCCTCCTTCCGGCGCTGCCCTTTGCCTCCCTGCCAGAGACTTGAGCTTCGGGCTCGGCTGTCGGTTCGGACAGCGGGTGGCTTCTGCGACGGCTGATTCTGGCAGCTGAGGTCTTCGAGACGCTTGTAGTTGGTTGGGATCATCACCACCCCTCCGGTGAGTGTGGCGTTGGGAACCGCTGGATAGTGCGGTGCGGCCCTGCCGGAGGGGAGGAGTTTCGTCTGCACCACCGGGATGAAGGGGAGCTGAGGTCGGCAGCACGGTCTCTGAAGCCTGGATTCTTGCTTTTGCCTTGGAGTTTAGCAACTCACGCACCCTTCGGCTCGGGCCTGCCATCTGCCCCAGGGGAGCGCCATGATGTGAACGAGCACCCTGATTAATGAGAAGCCTTAGATGCGCTACTTGGGCGGCGGAGTGCTGAGAGGGACCTCCGTCGCCCATTCCTTGTTTTTTGTGTCCCCGACGTTGGCTTAGCTCTGCACCTGCAGCCCCCGGACGGTTTGCCTCTGGCTCTGGCCCCTGTTCTTTCCTGGGGCCCTCTCAGCTCTGCTTCTTGTGGAGGTTGTGCTGCCACTGCTGCGTGCTCCCTGGCTGTCAACGCTGCTGCATGTGGCGCCATGCGGATCCAGCCCGCCGCGGCTGCTAGCGGCTGCCTGCTCCGGGGTCCTTTCATGGACTGGGGCACCTGGACTTTTCGTGCATCGTAGGCCCTGCTTGCGGTGGGACTAGCTGTGTGGACTTTCATGGAGAACTATCATTGAGGCCTGAGCGACATCCCTCAACGTATTGAACCTGTGGTGGACACATGGTGAGGCCTGCTCGATTCCTGTCTGCCCTGTTGGACTTGGAGCAGGTGTTGCCACTGCGGGGCCCCGCCCGCGGTTGGTGGGAGGCCTACGACGAGCTCCTGCGCCTGGAAGTGGAGGTAAGGAGTGGGGCGGCGAGGTTTGGGTGAAGGATTCGGCCATCGATCGGGCGGCAGGCGGGTGTGTGGGGGCCCTGGTCATCGCGGCTTCCTTCCGGTCATCCCGTCTCCTTACCCTCTCCCACACCCCTGGAGAACTTCCTATGACCTGTGGTCGAGACGATCTGACCTGACTGGACCAGACGCTGCCCAGTGGTGCACATCTGTGGTCATCTGTCATATCAATCCCGGAGCTGACATTCTTCCGGCGGGCGCTGGGCGTGGTCCAGAGTGGGGTCCGGCCTGAGTGTCATTGGGAGCCCGGTCCTCCCTGGGGTCAAAGCATGGGCAGAACTGACAGACCCGTGAAGGTCCCCGCCACCCAGACCAAAATGGACCGCTTCACCACCCTTGAGGAGGGAGCTACTGGGGGGGGTGGTGGGGCAGGATGCTCCTCCGTCCGCCGAGCTGGCCACTATCCTCCAAGCCATCCACACATCCCAGACCTTGGTGGAGGGCAAAATCGCCGAAGTAAGAGTGGACATGACTCTCATTAGGCAGGACCTCCGCAACGCAAACGCCCGGATTAAAAGAGACTGAGTCTAGGATCTCCACGGTGGAGGACGACGTGCAGCAGCTTAAGTGGCAGGTGGCGCGTCTTCAGTCACATACTTAGGAGTTTCACCGCCGGGCAGAGGATGCGGAAAACAGGTCTAGGCGCAACAACCTCTGCCTGGTGGGTTTTCCAGAGGGAGCGGTGCAGGGTCGCGCAGTGGACTTCCTGGAGAGGTGGTTGAGATCGTGGGTCCCTGAGGGAGCCTTGTCCTTGTGGTTCGCAATTGACCGGGTCCATCAGTCCCTGGCCCCCAAGCCAATGCCGGGCGCTCCTTCTCACCTGAATATAAAGCGGGTCCTTAATTTCAAAGACTGTGACACCATCCTAGCTGGAGCCCGCAAGCAACAACGGCTCCTGCATTAAAACTGCACCATTATGATCTTTCCGGATTATACCCGTGAGGTCCAGGGCCAGAGGCGCTCCTTTGGAGAGGTCAAGCAAAAGTTGAGGGCACTTAACATTCAGTATTGGCTCCTCTTCCCGGTTCGCCTGAGGGTAATATTTAAGAATAAGGCTCTGTTCTTCGACAATCCAACGGAGGCTTGGACCTGGGTGATGAAGCATCCTCTGTGGGTCGAGGGCCGTGCCGTGGATGGGGGGAAGCGTGGGCGGGCTAGGCTGCTCCGCTCCCACCACTCCTCAGCCTCCCCGTAATCACTCCTGTAGGCGCCGTGATCAGAAGCGGGCCCGATCGGACTTACCGTCGTGTCACACACAACAGTCAACTCAGGTTGAGGGGGAGCGTCAAATGGGAGATACTCAGGTTCATCTGCCCGGCATGATGATGGGGAGGTGACGCGTCCCGGCCCTCCGTTATTGACCTTCCAGACAAAGACCTCTCCCTTAGCCCGATGCTGTTGAGGGATCCTGCTTGAGCCGTTCTCTGCCCGCCGGGCCTTGCTCCGCGGCCGGAGAAGGCGCACACTCCCTGACCTGTTCCTAAATTCCCAATGATGTTTGTCATTAAGCATCCGCTCATGAGGAGGGGTCCTCCATGCTTCCCTATTCCCAAGCGTTTTAGTTTGGTTGTTCGCCCGGTGTACTAGGTGTTGTTGTCTATTGGGGGGACGACAGATGCTTCTGTTCCTGAAGTGTAGGGTTGGGGGTGGGGGTGAGGGGTGGGTTTAGGACGGCTTTGTCTGGTATGTTGTTCTATGGTGTATTGTTTTTTGTTTCAGCCATAACAGAATGCCACAACTTACTGGTGGGAGGGGTGGGTGTGTTTCCGTAGTATATGATCACATGCACCACCTTATGCGCTCAGGCGCAAATGTACACTCCAAGCCACGCGCTCCGCCTAGACCAAGAGCAGTCTACCATGACAGATAACACCTCCTCTATGGGATCCCTCCATGTCTTGTCGTGGAATGTCAACGGTCTGCTAGACTGCCACAAACGTACAGCGGTTTTCAGACATGCGCAGCATCTCCACATAGACATCCTTATGCTCCAAGAAACGGACCTTTTGGGTAACTGCTGCTGCTTCCTGGCTCGTTATAGCTATGAGAGGGTATGGCACTCAAGCTTTTCCAGGGGCTCACGCGGGTTGGCAATCCTCCTAAGGCATATACTGCCCTTTGTTCTTTCTCAAGTGGTGCATGACCCCCACGGCTCGTTTGTGGCTCGTTGTCTGGTACCACCCCTCACTCTCATGTCGATATATGCCCCTCCCTCCTTGCTTGTGGCCACTTTGGCACACGCTGCTTCTTTGCTGCATGACATGCCCTCAGGCAACATGGTCACTGCGGGTGACATCAATGCGGTCTTAGCCCCCGCCCTTGATACATCGGGTTCCCCTCCGGCAGCCCGGGAGGCGAATGCAAAACAATTGTGGAAATGGTCTGAGTCCCTGGGGCTTTGTGAAGCGTGGCGCATTTGGCACCCGCACACCCTACAATTCACGCACACATCCGCGGCCCATCACACCCAAGCCTGCATAGACGCAAACTTTGTCCCCGCGCTTGACTGTTCACTGATCGTCGATGTCCGTATCCTCCCTAGAGGCATTTCCGACCATTCCCAGATACTTTTTAGGTCGGGCCCCCCCTCCCCCCGCGGCCCGCCAAACAGGGAGGATGAATGCCTGGTTCTTTCAAGATAAAGATTTTAAGAAAGTTTTGGGAAGGAGCTTACCCGATACTTCAACACCAATGAGGGGTCGGTGGCATCCCGGGTATCCTGTGGGAGGCGGGGAAGGCAACCTTAGGGGTTTCACAAAGCAACAGCTTAAAATCCAGAGGCAAGCGCAGCTGCAGGAGATCGCTGCCAAACAAGCGCAGGCGCTTTGATTGAAGCAACTTTTATCCATATCAGAGGACGCCTCCCAGACTCCACAACTGGCCCTTATTCGGGGTGACATCAAGCAGTTATACCTATATGCGGCCAAGCTCCTCTGGCGGTCCTCGGTGGCAAGAGTTTACAGCTGGGGAGACAAGAACAGGACGATACTGCACAGGCTGGCCAAGTACCCCAGGGCGAACCGTATCATTCCGGAAGTGATCGACAAAGCTGGAGTGGTGCACCGTGCTCCCATGGCAATGGCAAATACTTTTGCCGCATACCATCGGAAGTTGTACACGGCACGGGCCCCCGGGCTGACCATCGCTGCTCTCCTTGACCGGGCGGGTGCGTCTTCATACATTGTAACAGGCGGCCCAGATGGATCTAGAGCACCCCATCTCCTTGAAAGAAATTGAGAAAGCAATCGCCTTGGTCTCCCCGGTAAAGACCCCGGGCCCAGATGGCCTGCCGCAGGAATATTATGTGGCCTACCGAGGCACTCCACCTAGCAAACTTGTTTAAAGAAACCGTGGACCAAGGATCGTTTCCGCTGGATACGGACATCACCACCATTGTGGTTATCCCAAAATCCCAGCCTCCCTCTCGATTGTGTCAGGAGTACCGCCCTATATCCCTCCTGAACACCGAAATTAAACTCTATGTCACCATTCTGGCCCAGCGGTTGAAGCCCTAATTGGTTCGTTGGTGCACCCGGATCAATGCCGGTTCATGCCTCAGCGAGGGACCCGCCATTGCCTCCGAAGATTGCAGTTGGCTCTGGCAAACCGGCACCTGATTACCCCTTACTTGGCACTCCTGTCCATAGATTTTGGAAAAGCTTTTGATTCAGTGGACTGGGAGTATCTACAAGGTGTATTGGCCGAGATGTAGCTCGGGCCCACTTTTGTTCTCTAGTCCGAGTCCTCTATGCCCACCGAGAGCGCGAGTCCTGGTAAAAGGGGTACTGTCGGAGGCCTTTCCAGGGGCACTAGGCAGGGATTTCTCCTTTCTCCTTTGCTATTCGCTCTGGCGATGGAACCCTTGGCATCCCTGGTGTGGGCTGAGGACCGTCTCCGTGGATGGGAAAGGCGCATACGGACACGATCGCGTTGTACGCGGATGATGTGCTTGTCTTCCTGTCCGACCCTGTCTCCTCCGGACCACAGTGCCTCTGAATCTTGCATGATTTCAAGCGGGCCTCAGGGTTGCAGCTTAACCCCGGAAAGTCTGTGCTGGTCCCCCTGCATCTCTCTAGAGAGTGCTCCGAGTGGCAGTCCACCATACCACTCCGGAGGCAGTCCTTTAAGTATCTGGGGATCTGGATCACCTTTCTTCCCGAGATGGGCTGGTACCTCAATATGGCACCCTAGGCTAAGGAGGACCTCCTTAAATGGAGGGCGCTGCCTCTGAACCCCCTGGGGAGGCTAGCTCTGTTTAAAATGATGATCCTCCCCAGGTTCCTCTACGTCCTCGAGAACACCCCCTTCTGGTTTTCCAAGGTCTGGTTTAAGGAACTGGACAGCAGTCTAATCACTAAGTTTCTCTGGAGTGGAGGAAGGGTCCGGTTGGCTCTGTCTGTCTCTCAGAATCCCTCTTATGATGGCGGCATGGGAATGACACACCTATATCTGTATTTTCTGGTGGTACGCCTATTAGTGGTACACGATTGGTTTAGTGGGGGCTGGTCGGACCCTGCCTATAGGCTTGAACTGAGCGAACTAGGGATAACGGGCGTCCAAGCCATGCTATCTGGGGAGCCCATTCCAAACCGACTTCCTGAGGTGACATGCTCAGTGCTGCTGGCATGGCGGGCCTCGCTCCGACACACGGGGTGGTCGGGGAAACAGAACCAGTGTACTCCCCTTTGGCAGGGGGCTTGGCTTCGGGAAGTCAGCGGGTTGAGGGGATTTAAACCTTGGGACCTTATTCGTATCTCCCAATTAGGGGACGTGTGGGCAAGAGGACAGATTTTGTCCTTCCAGGAGCTCCAAACCCGTTACTCCCTACACTCCTCTCAACACTATAAATATCTGCAGTTGAGACATGCCCTCCTCACACACATCACATACGACATGAGGCTCCCTGAATACAGCCCCACTGAGGCTCAGACGGTGATGGGCGACTTGGGTAGGGGGCGGTCTCCCGAATTTACCGTACTCTAGTCAATAACACCCCCACTTCGCTAGACAAGTTGAGGGATCAATGGGTGGAATGGGTGTGCCCCCTTGACAATGTGGACTGGAGTGATGCCCTTATGGCCCCCAGAATAGTTACTGTCTCTGCCAAATTCGAGCTGATTCAGTTATATTACTTACACGCTTCGTACCTCAGCCCCCTGCGCCTGCAGCGAGCGGGTTTGCGCAGAGAAAGTGTTGTGCGCACGATGCAGGCATGCCCCGGCTGACTTCCTCCACATGGTTTGGTCATGCCCCCACTTAGGGCAGTTCTGGGGTTTCATTGAGGGAGAGTTAACGGAGGTACTAGGCTGGGATGTTCCTCATGACCGACGTCAATCCTGGTTAGGGATCACTGACAGGCTGGACGGGTCCAGGACTGATAAGTTGTTTTACAACACAGGTATGATGGTGGCAAAGCGGGACATTGTGGCTGCCTGGATAAGCCCTGATCCTCCTACCCTGGAGAGGTGGCGAAGAGGGGTGGACTGGTGTGCGACCCAAGAGAAAGCCATATATACTGCTAAGGGGCGTGCCAAGAAATATCGCAGAGTGTGGGGGAAATGGCTGGGGGCTGTGGAGGGTCCTGATTGATCGGCTTCCAGCTTTTGCCAGTTTTATTTAGGGGGATTGTGATTGGGGGTATAGCGACGATGTGAATTAACTTATATCTGTGATTTTCGTGCTTTGGCAGATCTGTTTTTCTATGTTTATTTAAATCAATAAAATTTGCTTATCAAAAAAAAAAAAGAAGAAATGTACTGCAGCAGTGCTAAGAAGTGCAGGTACTCTTCCTTTCAAATTAAAGAAGTGCAGGAACTGAGTACCTGGACAGTACGTGCCCATTTAAAACTCTTGGGGCCTTATTTATGAGGCTTTGCGTCACTTTTACCCTGCCGGTGCATCACTTTTTGTGATGCACCAGCAGTGTAAAAAATGTGCCCTCTTGCGTCAGTCATATTTACAAAGTGACACATCTAATTAGATGCGTCACTTTGTAAACCTCAGCGCCACATTATACTCGCGCCAGGTATAATGTATGCAGGGGGTGGGGGGGGGGGGGGGCCTTCCGATGCAAGAAAGGGCCGTAGAAGTGACGCTGTGAAATCTATGAGATTTCACTGCGCCACTTCTCGGACCCAAATGTGTCAATATCTTACGCCTGCCAAGACTGACGCAGGCAGAATTAACATGGGACATGCCCATGTGTAATGACCTATTGCTGGAGTTGCGTCACTGTTGTGACACACTCCAGCAATGCGTCATTTTTGTGCCTACAGATACTTCAGAAATACTGACGTATCTGTAACTCCTTTTGCCATGATGCATCATACTGTAAATATGATGCATCATTGGTGTCACAAGGAGGGCGCAATGAAAAGTGAAACATCGCTGCTTTCTCGCAGCGATGCGCCACTTTTCATAAATGAGGCCATGGGTATTTTGTATTTAAAACTGTCTAGTCTATGAACAGTTCTCCCATCTGGATACAGTAGTACTCCCATCCGGCATCTGTGAATAGCATTTGTATCTCTGCCTCCCATTTTTGTCTGGAGCTTTTGATGGCATATTGGCGCATCGCTTAGGTTTGACTTGTACATGTGAAGAACTAAGGGGCATATTATCAAGAACAGCGTTAAAACTATCGCCGCTTTAGCTGCAGGAAACTGCCACTAAAGCGGCGATAATGAGCTTGATAATAGGCCCTTGTGAATTTCCATAGAAACCCAGGTTCTGGTGTGAACCTGGGCTTCTATGGGACTTCACAAGGGCATAATATGAAGCCCATTATTGCCGCTTTAGCAGCAGTTTCCTGCCGCTAAAGCGGCGATAATTTTAACTCCGTTATTGATAATATGCCCCTAATTTCTTAGGAAAGGGGGTTTCCAGGACATGTTCCAGTGCGTGAAATGTTGGAGGTGGAGAAGGAAAGTGCTTGTCTTTTCCTGAGCCTGTGATACAGCAAACAGATCTAGGGTTGCATGCCGTACTTGGTTTAGGATGGCCTCGGGTGGCATGAACCCTTCTTAATAAAGATCCCCCTTGCATTTGACATGCAGCCTACACAGGTGTTTGCTCGCTGTCAGCTCGCAAGTTTGAGGTAGACTTGGAATAAAATCTAAGAGCTCACTTCGGGCATACATTGTTATTAACCCGGCATGCAACATAAGCCTTTGTCAGGCCCATGCCATGCAACCTGCCCTATCTATTTCATTCAATGGGCATTTGTTTTCAGCCCATATGAGGATTTTGAGCCACTGTGGTGCTTAACTGCCTGCTTCGCCCCACCCTCTTCCCCGCAACAGCTGGAACAGTGGTTTAAACAGACAAGAATGTGCATAATGTCCCAGGCCCCATTAATTGTACAGCTCGAAATTTGGAGCTTACTGTAGCGTCGCGGTCTAGTCGTCCCTGATCACGTGACTCCCCGCTAGGCATTGTGGGAGTGACTTGACGCGGAAGACGGAGATCTGATCACAGCGCGAAAACTCTTCTAACGGCCTCACAGCGGAACTGGATAAGTGCAAATTCGGTTTACGCAGGGTGACCTATCTGGGACACGAGATCAGCGACAAGGTCATCTCCCCGAAGATGGCCAACGTGGAAGCTGTCATGTCCGCTCCTCCTCCCAAAAGCAAAGATGATGTTTGTTCCTTCCGGGGATGGCGGAGTTCTATAGCAAGTTCGTCAGGAACTTCGTGTCCAAAACATACAGCTTACGCCAACTGCTAAAGGACAAGACAGTATTTTCCTAGTCCGAGGAATCGGAAGCAGAATTTTTCATCATCAAAAGAGACATTTGCAAAGCGATTCCCTTGCAAGGGTTCTACAGTTCTTCCCCCAGCATCCTGACCATGGACGCCAGCGACAAAGGCCTAGGGGTGGTCCTCCCCAGAGTGCAGCGGACGGCACAGAGACCACAGTGGGGTTTGCCTTGCGATCCCACACCCCTAGTGAAGAGAAGGAAAGTATCATTGAGAAGGAAATGCTAGCATCCATCTGGGCAATAGAGAAATTCTGACAATACCTGTGGGGATCCAGATTCACGCTCCACACCGACCACAAACCTCTTATTAAGGTCCTTACATCTAGCGGCAACGTGACAGCCACCCCACGCATTGCGAAGATGACACTGCGTCTGTTGGACTTCGTGTATGATGTGACATACATCCCCAGACCAAAGAACAAAGTCGCTGACTTCCTCAGCAGGGCAGGTATGGAAGAGACGGTCACGCAGTCGGACAGGGATGAGTACAGCGTGGCCTTCATGAACACACCATCAGTGCCCAGGACTGGGCAGACGAGTATGAGCAGGACACTGAACTCTCTCAGGTCAAACTATATGTTACACACGGCTGGCCAGAGAAGGAGCACATGAAGAACAACTTCAGAAAGTACTGGGAGGTCCGCGACAAACTCTCTATTAGCGACAACTCTATATTTCTACTACGTGGCGACAGAGTAGTGCCCCCGAGTGTGCTACTAGACTGTATACTGCACATCAATCATGAAGGTCTCCTGGGAATTGTCAAAGTGAAACGGCGAATTAAAATTCAATACTGGTGGCCGGCCATGAACAACCAATTGGAGAAGTTCGCGTGAACATGCTAGCATTGCGCCAGGGCTGACAAGACACTCACCACCATGAGACTCCCCTGGGGGAGTTCAACACTCCAAGCAACCCGTGGGAGGACATCTCCATCAACATCGTGGGCCCCATCTTGGACTCCTGGGGAACACCCAAACACCTCATAGTCCTCGTGGAACAATATTCGAAGTGGCCGGAAGTGGGAATCTGTGAATCTGTTGACTCCGACACCATCATCGCTTGCCTTACCAACCTATTCCTGAGGGAAGGCATTCCCAAAACCATCACCAGCGCTAACGGACCCCAGTTCACATCAGCCAAATGGACAGCCTTCACCAGGCGCAAAGGCATCCAAACAAGACACACACCGGTCTACCATCCGGCTGGCAACGCTTTAACCGGGTGATCATGGGCAGTCCAGGCAGCCATCAGTACCGGGAAGAACTGGGAGACTGAAGTCAGAAGCACAGTGTGGGCGTACCGCATTACACCCACCCTCACTGGCTACAGCCCGTTTAAAATTCTGAGAGGTAGGGAACCCTTCACCAGGGACAATACAGCTTGGATGAATATGCGCCTCCAAAGTAAATGGTCAACAGCAATCGTCCGAAGAAACATTGAGAAGGCTCAACGCATCTACAAGCATCACTATGACAAGAGGCATAAGGTACAAGAAGCCACGCTGGAGGAGGGCGACTGGGTACAGGTCAAGAAAATCCACCCAGGTCAAAAAGGTGACAGCAAATTTAGTGAGCCCCTACGGGTGGTGGAGCCATACTCACATTCCGCTCTGTTGAGCGATGGCAAGGTGTGGTCACAGTACAAAATGGCCAAATGCAATAAAATCCTTCAATGGGGCATGGGCAGTATCAACAGCGATTTTGCTGATAGCGACAGCAGAACAGGGACAGCTCCACCGACCACAGAACCTATGGGAGAAGACATGGAAGCCACCGGCGGGACTGATAACAGCACCACAGTGAAGGTGGAAAGACAGGCTTCCGAGCGCAGAACACCGAGCTTGCTTCACCGGCACACTGTCTTAGCAGGCTCCCAGCAAGAGACATCCAATACCCAAACCAGTGAACATATGGAGAGGACGAGGACGGCCCTAAGCCGTGGAGAAAGGGAGCAAGACAGCAGAGCACCTGTCACGCACTCCCTATCCCGAAAAGCTTCAGCGGATTCCAGTTGTGAGATATTTCTCTCTTTCACCCTATGATACAGTTCTCTTTGCCATTGTTGTTAAGGGGAAGATGTCTAGCGTCGAGGTCTAGTCGTCCGTGATCACATGACTCACCGCAAGGCATTGTGGGAGTGACGTGACGCGGACGATGGAAATCGGATCGCAGCGCCAAAATGCTTCCACCAGGCTCTCCCCTTTACGGAGAATAAACCCAGTTTAGCATATACTGTGTCTTGTCATTATTGCTCCCAAGGGGGGCTAATTACTACAAAACACTTACAAACTGCCCTGTTTGTAGGGGAAGGAAAGTATCTTCCAAGTCAGACAAAGCTAGTTCACTGCCCACGTAAGGTGTGACAGATTTGAGCCCAACCTCCAAAGAAAATTGGTTCGAGGAATTGGTATATGATTAAACAGGCATTATTAATCAAGCGTATTCCAGGAAATGGTCTGGACTACTGCAATGTCTTGTACCTCGGTCGCCCTGCCAAAACTTTGGTGAAACTCCAACAAGTGCTAAACTAGCTCATAACCGAAAGACGGAAATATGGTTCAGCTTCAGCAACCTTGAAAACACTGCATTGGCTGCCAATAAAGCAGAGAGTCCTGTCTTTAAAAAAAACTATATTGACTCATTTAGCTTTCTATCACACAGGTCCTTTGAGTATTTCCAAGAAGCTTCTGCTCTGTGCTCCTACGAGGACGTTTAGATCGGGAGAAGCCCAACAACTGGCCTCTGTTCATTTCAAACTGACAGGGAGGGTGGTAGAGCCATCTCGGTTCTGGTGCCAACGCTATGCAATTGGCTTCAGGTCACCTTCAGGGCCAAAATTTGTCACTAGAAATTGCTGAATATATATCTGTTTCAACAGACATAATTTTCTTTTCAGTAGGTTTCAGCATCAGGACATCCTTGTAAGGGTACTCAGTTTTGCGCTTTATAAATTCTGAGCATCATCATAATCAACATATCAAACACCCTTCCTTCAAGATTTTAAGGTTCACTGGCCCAATTTACAAAGAATGTATTGTGACATATTCTCGGAGCACTCCTGCCTTATATCTAGAATTCAGAAGTTAGCCCGGTCTATGATAAAAGTCACACCTGAATCAGGCCTTACCTGTTGAACTTGATAAACATGCCTTATATTATAATCAATGAAACCAGCTTTGCTTAATTTGGACCAATAACGTGCTTATGTTAACCCATTTAGTGCGGTTGACATACTGTTCACATGAAGCACACTACCTCTGCAGAGGGGTTAACGTTAATGGTTTGTCAACCATACTAAAGTCGAAAATCTTTATGGTGCTCTCATCAGAAGTGCATTTTTCTTTTTTTCCAAACTTTGTTTTTTTGAGTAACATTGGTAACAACAAAGAAGAAAAAGATAGAAAAAAAGACAAATATAACAAACACCGACCTAGGGGCCGATTACGATGTCGATCGGAAAGGCTCCGAACGAGTATCTGATTCGAAACCTATGTTTCCGACTGAATCAGAAACATTTCTGAACGACCAATTATGATGCAAGGAAACCGTTTGGCTGTCTGATTCGGTTCCGATCGGCATTCGGATAGCCCGAGTCGTTTGGAGCCGAATCGTACAGCTCTATAGACACAGTTTCCAATCGAGCAATTACAATGTGAGATTCTGACAGCTGTTCCGAATTGGTCTGTCCGACACGGATCAACAATCAGAATCTAACTTTGGGGGCCCTTGGCAGGCCCCCGTCATCCGCAGGCCTCCGTTTGGGGCCTGTGGGGGTACCCTAGGGACCGCTCTTTCCAACCATGCACGGTGTGGCAGGCACCATGAGGTACCCGCCACAGGGTGCAAGGTTTTCCCCAACTACCCTTTTTTTCAATGGAAGCCTGTGTTCTCGTTTGGAACACAGGCTCCCATTGAAGTCACTGTGAGTCCGACCAAACGATGTCCGGAAGTACCGTAATCAGTCGATCGGATTAGCAGAACCCGATTCGGTGGGAAACGATTCCGAAACCGATTTAGTCGAAAGAGTTTCCGAGCGACATCGCAATTGGCCCCTTATTGTTACATTGAGAAAATAAAATACAGCCGGTTTCTGTACATTGACAGTGGGGATGAGTAGATTCTCCATGAGGGCATCCCAAAAAGGGGGATAAAAATAAGCCAGGCCACAATTCAGTATTTCATGAAGGACATCGGGAGCCAACAAATCAGTGGCCCCATAAGTTGAATAATTTCAGTCCATGTCGGGCTCATTGTCTCAATCTGAGCTGCTTTTTTCTAAGGAACCCGATATGCAGTTTTTTTATTTTTTATTTTATGGAGTTTAATATAGCGCAAACTTGATCCGAAGGTATTGAGTATCACAGCGATGATATTGGATCTTCAATACCACCTCAGGGACTTGTTGCGCCATTCACCATTCCCCAACCTGCGTTATTTTTATGTAAGTAACTGCCACCACACACCTTCGAATGTGGACATTCTATGCATAGTAGTGCAGTCGGTCGTACCATTTCACAGAAATGCCAAATCTTCGTCCACCCCAAGCCCAGTGGCGGAGTGGTCGGTTGTTTCAAACAATAAGCCAGAGTTAATTGTCCTGCTAGGAGAAATAGGGTGAGGAGATGTCAGATTGCTGAATGTATTGGATACATCCTATCCTCTCCCGCATATCCCAAGCAAAGGGTCAAGGAGAAGTGCAATAACTGTGGTTTCTTTATTGAGATTTACCAGGGCCACCTAAAATGCCTGGACCTGCGGGCAAGACCATTGCATGTAAGGCATAGTATCTCTTGTCTGGCAGCCGTTTCAACATGTATAAGACGTTCTAGAATTAGCTGGATCCTGACTAAATTCAAACACCATCTTGTTAATACCGTAAGGGAGTGTTAAAAAATATTTCATGCAGCTGAAGGCTGCCTTATGGCTTCCCATGTGTCTGCCCCCAGATCCAGGCCCTCTTCCTCCTCTTACCATGGTATACAGGTGTGGCACAATGGAACCTCTCACCCATTCCTGACCAGAGGAGATTACATCTAACACCGCTCCCGGGAGGGTGGCTAACTACATATTCATCAATGGTAATCAAGTCAGCATTATTGACAAGTTTGTGGCTCCTACGTAGGTTCCAAACCATATTGTAGAAGAGAAGGGTCCTGGTTATCTGGAGGAAAATGATGGTTGTGAATCAGTGGGTTCAGCAGACCCCGAAAAGTGCGAATCAGGCCCTTCCATGTTCTAACAGTATGCAAAAGGTATATGGTAATGTTGACCTACATGGTTGGCGACGTGAGTATATGTCTATATGTGATCTTATATGATTATCCAGGATTTTATACAGCATCTATTCTTTTCTTAGGCAAATTGGAGCCGTTTTTATATAACGATAAACTTACGAGAGACCTTGGTCACCCTTTGCTTGTGGTTTATACCCTAGTGGATCAGCCCTCCCAAATAAAAGAGAGAATGGATCTTCAGTAGGATCCCTTGTAGAACTTCTGGGGGACATGCCTGCGATACATATAGTATGTGAGTGAGAAATTTCATTTCTAATATTTAATCCTGCTGATCCAGGACAATTTTAGTGAGCCCCAGCGATAAAGATCTTTTAAAAGAGTATTCAATAATGGGGATTGGTTGCAGCCTTACAAGTCATTCGATTGTGATGTAAATATGTAAATGTACTTGAGCTTATATAGCGCACAGCTACCCACAAAGGGTTTCCCGGCGCTTGCTTAGGGAACCCGTCCTGGTATTCCCCTGTGAGATAACCCCGGCAGGGTATCCACAAGGTGAAAGCCAGGCATCCCGCCGCGAGGGGCCGTTGTGGAGATTAAGCAAGCTATTGCCCAGAGTCGCAGAGTGTGAACCCATGAGTTGAGAAGGCACCGGAGCGAGAATTATCGAGTCCGTGGAATTTTTTGAGCCCAAGACCCGCCGAGGCGGGGAATTGAACCCTGGTCCAGGGCCGATCTCAGCTTCCGGGTCTGCCGCCTCTAACCCCTGAGCCATACTTCTCCACTGTGCAGGTAGCCATATACACATAAACGATAGGAGACCTTCTGTACATGTTAAACTGCTCTAGACGAGGTGTTGCTGTGTGCTGAGTCGGGTGTGCAACCCCCACAACAGCAGATTTCAAATAGTTGATATAAAAACCTGACACAGTAAAAAAAATACTTGCAATTTCTCTTTAACGCCTGGGAAGGATTCAGCTGGGTTTGTTGAGGAGTAAAATATATTGCGGGCGAGAAGTACCAACTCATACACAACGCAGTTGACTGGGACACTGTTTACTGATCAATTGGTTGTATTTTTCTGATTACAAGACTCCAGGGCCAGGGCGAACCTTAGAGAGGATAGTGGGCACCTCTGCCTCATCCCACAGGTAGGCCAGATGTTATGCAACAACTGTTTATTAGTTTTGATGTAGGCTATTGGTTATTGGTAGTTAGCCAAAATAAAGGAGGTCATAGCTAGCCCTATTGAGTTTTTGGACAAAACCTCGATAAAAGACCTGTGGACCCTGTCAAAGGCATTCTCTGTGATGAGGAAGAAAAGGACCTTCAGAGTTTTGCTTTTGTTAGCCCAAATGATAAGGCTCATTGCTAATCTAAGGCTAGCCTAAGCATGACACCCACAAATAAAAACAGATTGAAGAGGGGAGATCAGTTTTAGAGAGCCCAGCTTCAGCCTAGAAACCAACAATTTGGTCAAGATCTTAATGCCATTTTTGTGGGGAGCTATTGGTCGGAAGTAAACACAGTTCAGGAGGTCTTTCTCTGGTTTTAAAAACACTGGGGCATATTAGCAACAGCTTGCGATAATTATCGCAAACCGCGCTTAGTGCGATTTTTTTTATCGCCTCCTACCGCTGGATGTCATTGTGCAGATAACACTGTATTACCAACGTTTATCTCCACGGCAATAAAAAATCCAGCGATAGCGGCACATCCCATGTTTAATGCAAGATTTCCAGCGATAAAAATCCTATTGCTAAGGAAAATCTCGCTAATAGGCAGGTGGGGACTTAGCCGTAGAATCCACCTCCCATTGACTAATATGGCTAAGTTAGGTTTTTACCAGGTGTAAAATCCTGGCGCTAATCGCGGTTAGCGCACGTTTTTTTATCGCGTTGCGGGTGTTGCTAATAGGCGATAGCTGTGTTAGCGACTGCTTTCAGTGGCTACCAGTTTGGTTACGACTACTTTGCATGTTATTAGCGATAAATATCGCTGACATGCACAGCGGGCCCCAAACCGGTCACTATCGTCTGGAAGCTGTCGCTAACTGCTGTTAGTGACAGCTTGGTAATTGGGCGACAAAAAAATTGCTGCTTTATTGGCAAAAAGTGCCGCTAAAGCGGCGATAACCCCCTTGCTAATATGCCCCACTCTTATTATAGCTTCTAATACTGTCTGTGACCCTCTGGGACTCTCCTATGTAGTGAAATAAAGGCTCAGTCTGGATGGCAGGAAATGCTCTCTAAAATTATGTATGAAAGCCATCCTGGCCCGGCGCCTTGTTCCGGGGAATCCTCTGTATAGCAAGGGAAACCTCTTGGGGGTGATTGGTCTCTAATTTTTGGAGAAACTCTGGACTGAGCTCAGGCAGTTTATATTGTAGTAGGTAGAGGTCTTGGGCTTGTGAGTTGTGTTGTAGCCTTGTGTATAATTCACTGTAGTACTGCGTAAATCTATGTAAGATTTCAGGACTACTGTGCCATTAGGGTCCCTCAGCTTTTGCAACTACTTATGTGTGTGAAGAACTTGCAGTTTTGAGGCAAAAACCAATGTGCCTTTCCATCCGTTTAATAATATTTCTGAGAATTGAAAATAATTTTCTTGGCTGTTTCCCTAATTTGGATCTGTTCTATTTCTCCTCTAGTTTTACTTGGGGATTGGAAGGTGCGGAGAAGGCAGTCAGTTGAATAGTGTTCCATGACTCAAGTTCTTGTTTCTTCGCGTCTAGACTGTAGCCATATGGGAAATAAGTTCCTCTCTTAGGAGCACCTTTGCAGCTTCTCAACCCGTAGCCAGATGGAGTTCCCCAATGTCCTTTTGTGAAATGCTGTGGCTAAAGGTATCAACTATTGTGGATCTGAGGGAGATATGTCTAAATGACTTCTTGTTCAGACGCCATGTCACAGCTGCAGTTGGTCCTGCCGCCCAAGGCCCAGAGGAAGTGCCATCAGTGCGATTGGTGAATGATCTAGGAACATACAGACTGCAAACTCTGCTTACAGCACTTTAACATAAGCCAGCCTATTAGCAAAGAAGAAGACTATTGCAGAATGAGATTTATGGCCTCTTGAATAACAGGTGTACTCTTTTTTGGGCCCATGTGATAGTCGGCAGGCTTCAACAACTTCCAGTGATTCAATACCATCTGATACTGTATTAGGTGTTATAAATGTAGCCTGCATTTAGACGGATCTGTCTAGAGACTCTTGACCCAAAACAGTGCAGAGTTCTCCTCCTATGAGCAATAGCCCCTGGGAGAATAGTTGTACACAGGGAAGAAAGATTTGTAGAATACATTTTTAGCATCATTTGGGCCATGTGTTGAAAATAATGTAAGTTCTTTATCTAAAATGCTACCACGAATAACAATCATCCTACCCTATTGTCACACAAAAGGGTATCAAGTTGAAACAGTAAATCTCTTACCGGCAATATGGGCAAACCCTTAGTCTTGATCATTACATGGGAATGCTATTGATGAGGAAACCAAAGCAATTTGATACATGGTTTGTCACAAGTAATGAGATGGGTCTCTTCTAGTAATACCATATCACATCACTTACTATGTAGCTGCTGTAGTTTTACTTGCCACATAATTGGAAAATTCAGAAACTGGCAGTTCAGACTTATTAGCTTAAATTCAACCATTAGAAAGCTGGAAAGGTAGTCACAGTGGTTATTCCTGATTACTTTGGACATTATGGGCACCATGATTATTATTCCCCATCTGCCCCAACAGTCCTAACACGTTAAAGAGCTGTTTACCCAGGCCTTGGCCATTTCCCACCAATCTGTCATCGCCATTCCTACCACACACACCGCCCTTCCCCTCAAGTACTCTGTCGGTAGGAACAAGTAAACAGCACAAAAGAGTAAACATGTACCATAGCATAATATTAAGTAATTTAAAACCTGGATATCAAGTCTAGTGGGGTGAACATTCACACTCACAGAATTAAGGGACAGAATCTAGGTCATACCGAACTGGGAGGCCTTGGGTAGGGACTTCACACAACACCCCAGAGAATGGGAGCTCTTGTAGGAAACTTAAACAACAAGGAGTGGAGAGAAGTAAATTCAGAAGAAATCAGAAAGGACCATTCAGAAAAATGTGAGACTCAGAGAGGGTTGATGGAACTCGCCTTGAGTCCAGGTAGTGGGGAGCAAAGTTCAAGCCATAAAGAAACAGTAATTATTCAATGATGTTAGATGTGCTTCTGTGTCTCTATTGCAATGTTGTATACAGGCCTATCTTTGTGCCTTAGAAATCAAGGGTTTTGTTTAGGAATGTAGGTCAGTTGGTGTTTTGGCACACCTTCATGGTCTCCAGTGTCCGTTGAGGAACCCAAGATTCCCAATATTTCAGGGAGCCTCTTAAGAGCGGCGAACTGTGTGATCTTTGCCACTGCTGGCAAAGGATGGTTTGAACAGATACCCTCATTTGTAAAGAATTACTTTCTGGCGGAGGGGAGAGGATACATCAACAAAAGGCTTGCATTTCACATGAAAGAAGGATATTGAGTCACCTCTAACCTTAGGTGAATCTGTTTTTCAAGAACCTTCATAATGCTCTCTTTCAGCTTGCAGAAGTAGATTCTGGTTGGAGGTAGCTTTTGACAGATTTGATCCACATCAATACATTCTGTGTGTTCGATCAATGATAATGTCTACTGAATTATCAACTGAGAGAAGTTCTACATTACGAAGCTCTGAGTTAATGTCTCTGATCCTAAAGTTGTTCTCCCGAACCTATTTCCACAGTACTCCACTTACTCCAGGATCTGAGCCTGTTCGGCCTCTAAAGCGAGGGCATCTTGCTCGTGTGCTTGGTCTGCCATTAAGTTTTTGATTAAATCCTGGTGAAGGATGGCCATTTCAGGCCTGAACTCCTTAAAAAGGAGCCGGATAACATTTTTGGTGGCCGGGGCTTGGGCCTCAGGCAAATCTAATATTAGTTCCAGCAGTTCAAAATTAGGGGTGGTTCATTGCTGTCTACTTTGTCCTTCTTCTGCTTTGACATCAAGTCCTTGATGAACAGTGACATGGGTGCCTTCTGTTTGTAGGACACCATGGTGTTAGGGCACATGTAGAGGGCCACTAAAGCCTGATTCTTGCCACAGTTTTGCATTCCCAACTACAATTTCTGAGGAGCTGGCTCAGGACTGGACCAGCACCTGTTCGCTCCGCAATTGCTCAGAAGCTAAATCACCCTCTCAATGTCAAGTGCAACAGGGTAGTGCTCTGACTGGGTGCCTAGGTCTGGGGATCCAAAATATTCCTACTGTCCAGCATTCCCACACTTCTCCTGGTTAAAACGGTGCCCCACTAGTGTGACTAGTTCGATTACCTGAGACAAGAATGGAGCAAACCAAGGACTATTTGAAGACCACATTGACTTTGTATGGCCACAACCGTTCCTGTTATGGGCAATAGGCCCACTCACATAAGTGGAGCACCATTTGTATTGGGAGAAGTGTGTGATCGCTAGGCGGTAGAAACTGTGTTCCTCCACACAGATTCTGAAACTTTCCCTCAGAATTGTGAGGAAAATTTGTGATGTTAGTAAATGTTTTACTTTTTAAAGCTATTTTGGGTAGGAAAACGTCATGGGGTCCATGCAATTGCAAAAACAACAAGTGATGGACCGAATGTGGATCAATGTCACACATTCCCCCAGTCAAAAGATCTGGGCCCAAATCCATCGTTTTTTTGCACTCCACACCACCCTGGGTTAGACAATGGCGATATGCAAATCAGCTCTGACCCTGTTGCCCCATGGGAACAGTCCAGTCCGAACTACAAAAGCCATGTCCTTCCCAGAACGGAATCAAGCATCCGAGGACCGGACCGGTTTCGAGGTAACACCTCTCATCAGCCCGGCTAGCTTGACTCCAAGTGGTGTGGAGTGCCTGGGACCCACTTCTGGGCATCCCCAGCGCACTTAGGGCGGCAATTGCAAAAACAACAAGTGATGGACCGAATGTGGATCAATGTCACACATTCCCCCAGTCAAAAGTTCTGGGCCCAAATCCATCGTTTTTTTGCACTCCACACCACCCTGGGTTAGACAATGGCGATATGCAAATCAGCTCTGACCCTGTTGCCCCATGGGAACAGTCCATTCCGAACTACAAAAGCCATGTCCTTCCCAGAACGGAATCAAGCATCCGAGGACCGGACCGGTTTCGAGGTAACACCTCTCATCAGCCCGGCTAGCTTGACTCCAAGTGGTGTGGAGTGCCTGGGACCCACGTCTGGGCATCCCCAGCGCACTTAGGGCGGCAATTGCAAAAACAACAAGTGATGGACCGAATGTGGATCAATGTCACACATTCCCCCAGTCAAAAGATCTGGGCCCAAATCCATCGTTTTTTTGCACTCCACACCACCCTGGGTTAGACGATGGCGATATGCAAATCAGCTCTGACCCTGTTGCCCCATGTTTGCAAATTCCGCCCTAAGTGCGCTGGGGATGCTCAGACGTGGGTCCCAGGCACTCCACACCACTGGAGTCAAGCTAGCCGGGTTGATGAGAGGTGTTACCTCGAAACCGGTCCGGTCCTCGGATGCTTGATTCCGTTCTGGGAAGGACATGGCTTTTGTAGTTCGGACTGGACTGTTCCCATGGGGCACAGGGTCAGAGCTGATTTGCATATTGCCATTGTCTAACCCAGGGTGGTGTGGAGTGCAAAAAAACGATGGATTTGGGCCCAGATCTTCGGACTGGGGTGAATGTGTGACATTGATCCACATTCTGTCCATCACCTGTTTTGTTTGCAAATTCCGCCCTAAGTGCGCTGGGGATGCTCAGACGTGGGTCCCAGGCACTCCACACCACTGGAGTCAAGCTAGCCGGGCTGATGAGAGGTGTTACCTCGAAACCGGTCCGGTCCTCGGATGCTTGATTCCGTTCTGGGAAGGACATGGCTTTTGTAGTTCGGACTGGACTGTTCCCATGGGGCACAGGGTCAGAGCTGATTTGCATATTGCCATTGTCTAACCCAGGGTGGTGTGGAGTGCAAAAAAACGATGGATTTGGGCCCAGATCTTCGGACTGGGGTGAATGTGTGACATTGATCCACATTTTGTCCATCACCTGTTTTGTTTGCAAATTCCGCCCTAAGTGCGCTGGGGATGCTCAGACGTGGGTCCCAGGCACTCCACACCACTGGAGTCAAGCTAGCCGGGCTGATGAGAGGTGTTACCTCGAAACCGGTCCGGTCCTCGGATGCTTGATTCCGTTCTGGGAAGGACATGGCTTTTGTAGTTCGGACTGGACTGTTCCCATGGGGCACAGGGTCAGAGCTGATTTGCATATTGCCATTGTCTAACCCAGGGTGGTGTGGAGTGCAAAAAAACGATGGATTTGGGCCCAGATCTTCGGACTGGGGTGAATGTGTGACATTGATCCACATTCTGTCCATCACCTGTTTTGTTTGCAAATTCCGCCCTAAGTGCGCTGGGGATGCTCAGACGTGGGTCCCAGGCACTCCACACCACTGGAGTCAAGCTAGCCGGGCTGATGAGAGGTGTTACCTCGAAACCGGTCCGGTCCTCGGATGCTTGATTCCGTTCTGGGAAGGACATGGCTTTTGTAGTTCGGACTGGACTGTTCCCATGGGGCACAGGGTCAGAGCTGATTTGCATATTGCCATTGTCTAACCCAGGGTGGTGTGGAGTGCAAAAAAACGATGGATTTGGGCCCAGATCTTCGGACTGGGGTGAATGTGTGACATTGATCCACATTCTGTCCATCACCTGTTTTGTTTGCAAATTCCGCCCTAAGTGCGCTGGGGATGCTCAGACGTGGGTCCCAGGCACTCCACACCACTGGAATCAAGCTAGCCGGGCTGATGAGAGGTGTTACCTCCAAACCGGTCCGGTCCTCGGATGCTTGATTCCGTTCTGGGAAGGACATGGCTTTTGTAGTTCGGACTGGACTGTTCCCATGGGGCACAGGGTCAGAGCTGATTTGCATATTGCCATTGTCTAACCCAGGGTGGTGTGGAGTGCAAAAAAACGATGGATTTGGGCCCAGATCTTCGGACTGGGGTGAATGTGTGACATTGATCCACATTCTGTCCATCACCTGTTTTGTTTGCAAATTCCGCCCTAAGTGCGCTGGGGATGCTCAGACGTGGGTCCCAGGCACTCCACACCACTGGAGTCAAGCTAGCCGGGCTGATGAGAGGTGTTACCTCGAAACCGGTCCGGTCCTCGGATGCTTGATTCCGTTCTGGGAAGGACATGGCTTTTGTAGTTCGGACTGGACTGTTCCCATGGGGCACAGGGTCAGAGCTGATTTGCATATTGCCATTGTCTAACCCAGGGTGGTGTGGAGTGCAAAAAAACGATGGATTTGGGCCCAGATCTTCGGACTGGGGTGAATGTGTGACATTGATCCACATTCTGTCCATCACCTGTTTTGTTTGCAAATTCCGCCCTAAGTGCGCTGGGGATGCTCAGACGTGGGTCCCAGGCACTCCACACCACTGGAGTCAAGCTAGCCGGGCTGATGAGAGGTGTTACCTCGAAACCGGTCCGGTCCTCGGATGCTTGATTCCGTTCTGGGAAGGACATGGCTTTTGTAGTTCGGACTGGACTGTTCCCATGGGGCACAGGGTCAGAGCTGATTTGCATATTGCCATTGTCTAACCCAGGGTGGTGTGGAGTGCAAAAAAACGATGGATTTGGGCCCAGATCTTCGGACTGGGGTGAATGTGTGACAATGATCCACATTCTGTCCATCACCTGTTTTGTTTGCAAATTCCGCCCTAAGTGCGCTGGGGATGCTCAGACGTGGGTCCCAGGCACTCCACACCACTGGAGTCAAGCTAGCCGGGCTGATGAGAGGTGTTACCTCGAAACCGGTCCGGTCCTCGGATGCTTGATTCCGTTCTGGGAAGGACATGGCTTTTGTAGTTCGGACTGGACTGTTCCCATGGGGCACAGGGTCAGAGCTGATTTGCATATTGCCATTGTCTAACCCAGGGTGGTGTGGAGTGCAAAAAAACGATGGATTTGGGCCCAGATCTTCGGACTGGGGTGAATGTGTGACATTGATCCACATTCTGTCCATCACCTGTTTTGTTTGCAAATTCCGCCCTAAGTGCGCTGGGGATGCTCAGACGTGGGTCCCAGGCACTCCACACCACTGGAGTCAAGCTAGCCAGGCTGATGAGAGGTGTTACCTCGAAACCGGTCCGGTCCTCGGATGCTTGATTCCGTTCTGGGAAGGACATGGCTTTTGTAGTTCGGACTGGACTGTTCCCATGGGGCACAGGGTCAGAGCTGATTTGCATATTGCCATTGTCTAACCCAGGGTGGTGTGGAGTGCAAAAAAACGATGGATTTGGGCCCAGATCTTCGGACTGGGGTGAATGTGTGACATTGATCCACATTCTGTCCATCACCTGTTTTGTTTGCAAATTCCGCCCTAAGTGCGCTGGGGATGCTCAGACGTGGGTCCCAGGCACTCCACACCACTGGAGTCAAGCTAGCCGGGCTGATGAGAAGTGTTACCTCGAAACCGGTCCGGTCCTCGGATGCTTGATTCCGTTCTGGGAAGGACATGGCTTTTGTAGTTCGGACTGGACTGTTCCCATGGGGCACAGGGTCAGAGCTGATTTGCATATTGCCATTGTCTAACCCAGGGTGGTGTGGAGTGCAAAAAAATGATGGATTTGGGCCCAGATCTTCGGACTGGGGTGAATGTGTGACATTGATCCACATTCTGTCCATCACCTGTTTTGTTTGCAAAATCCGCCCTAAGTGCGCTGGGGATGCTCAGACGTGGGTCCCAGGCACTCCACACCACTGGAGTCAAGCTAGCTGGGCTGATGAGAGGTGTTACCTCGAAACCGGTCCGGTCCTCGGATGCTTGATTTCGTTCTGGGAAGGACATGGCTTTTGTAGTTCGGACTGGACTGTTCCCATGGGGCACAGGGTCAGAGCTGATTTGCATATTGCCATTGTCTAACCCAGGGTGGTGTGGAGTGCAAAAAAACGATGGATTTGGGCCCAGATCTTCGGACTGGGGTGAATGTGTGACATTGATCCACATTCTGTCCATCACCTGTTTTGTTTGCAAATGGGGTCCATGCAAGTCACAGAACACCGGGTGTCTTGTTTTCAGAAACGTATGAGTTTAGTAGTTTTTCCTGGGTGAAGGCTGAGCCCAGAACCAAATAACACTGCTAATAATTTACATGGCGAAAACTTGATGTCTCCATGGTGCACTTTGTGTCCGAATGTGTTGCAGGTGGTAGGACCAGCTATACAAGTGGGGCACTGCTTTTATTGGGAGGAGTGTGAAAATAAATTCAGGGCGAAAGGAATTTTGTGGATCTCTGCAGATTCCCGAACTTTCTCAAACAGAAATGTTAGGAAAATACATGACTAGCCAATGTTTGAGGAATACAGGGCAAGCTGAGTAAAAATACATAGTGGGATTCATACAAGTACCACCACCTTGTACTCCCTCTGATGTCTAATTTTCAGAAATGTCTTATTTTGGTAGGTTTGCCTGAGTGTCAGTGGAGTACCGCACAAAAAACGCTGCTACGCACATCGCAAACACGGGTCAGTTTGCAAGGCAAATAGTGTGATGTATCCACATTGCGTTTTAGGGCCTTTTCTGTCATGGGTGATACACCCAGACACACATTTTGTTCACCATTTTTATGTGGAGTAGTGTGAGAATACAGAATAATAGAAGATGTGTCATAATCATTAACTTTGTTTCCATTTTTAGCTTAAAAATGTAAATCAATGTGCAAGAAACTACACATTTTGCAAAATGCAAAAGGCCCTGTAAATTATATGATAGTATGGGTAACCCCAAATTCAGAAGGGTACACTGCATAGGTTTCTTTCATACCCATTTTTAATTCTTCAGATTTTACTATAGGTATTGTTTTATGCTTGGTATACAATAAAATATCATTACAAGCTGCAGCTCAGTTGTTTGCTCTGGTTATGGTGTGATTTTAGACAACCAACAATCATTATTCCTTATGACCAGAATGAACAGTACATTACTATTGTACCATTGGACAAAACTTTACTGATGAAAGCATTGTCACCTATTTATATTTTTTCCTGCTTATTTTCATTATTTTTCATTTAAATTTATGGTTTCTTCAGGAAAACCATGAGCGACTGACCCCTTGCTGAAACTGGAACTTTGTCTACTTTTCAGAAATGTATAACTTTCTGGGCTTACAAATGGGTTTCACACCCCAAACTGAAAGTAGGTAGAATATACAAAAAAACAAAACAATTGAATACTTAGAAAACTGTAAAAACAGTGGCTAAGCAATGCATTTTCTTTCACTTGTCTGCTTGTTCCTGGAACCTTGGAAAATGGTGAGCTTAGCATAGTAAACCATTTGTTGAGGCCATTTTTAGAAAAAAATACCCTTTCTTGCACATAACTTTATCACCATTTCAAAAAATTATAAATGCGGCTATATTTTTGCATGTTTGCTCGGATCTCTCAAGAGGAGTCCATAACCATGAATATCTTTGGAACCCCTTAAAATTTAAAAAAGGAAGCAAATTTGGCCGGTATACCTTTTGTGGAAAAAAGTTATGAAGGAGTAAGCACAAACTGCCACAAGCTTAAAAGAATGGTAAAGCAGCGGTGGGGGTAAGGGAATGGGAAGCCTTAGAAGCTGAGCGGCTAATGTCACAGTTCAACATTCTCTCCAAATGTTTAAGCTACTTCACATTTGTAGTTGATGTTGGAGTTGTTCAAGAATAACTATTCTCAATCTTTAATTTTGGGCTATAGAGCTCACTTTTGGAAAACATACTTGGGTTTTCTTATATTTTTGATACTATATACAGTTTTAACAAGATAGAGGCACATTTTTCATACATATATATTTAGCTAGTATTTCTTATCTGATCGCCACCATTCTCCCTCCCTATTTGCTTGCCTAATGCTTTCCTCGCTACACAAAACAAAAAAAATGCATATAAACAGTGATATGTACTCTTTCTTTAGTTGTCTTATGTCCAATACGTTGAATCCCCATTCCTTGGCAGCTTTTTCTTGCTTATCCTCTTCTTCAAAAAACTCAATCTAGAAATAAATCAAAACAAGAGACATATAATTTTTTATAAATATAGGAACCAATTTCATTTGCATTGTACTTCATTATAGATATGAAAATAAATTTAATATCCAGACTCTTTTGACCCAGTCCGATGTTCTCATTCTGACCAAAAAAGATGTGCGCTTTGACTGTGGGTTATATGTTCCAATGTTTGAGGCGTGTCTACACTTGACTTCAGCTGTTGCAATATAGACTTAAAGTAGAGTTGTGCCCACCCCTTGCTTCTCCTTTTCTTCTCCTAATTTGATGGCTTTCTTGTGCATTCTTGTGCTTGTCCAACCCAAGGATCATTTCAGTCTCACTTTGTTTTGAATGCATTAATGCATCCTTTTACAGCTGCCATCAGACCCTGCTCTACATAAGGGACTATTTTCACTTCCTCTCTCTTGCTTTTTGCCTGCTTCTTCCTGGCCCTTTCGCTGTAGATTAAAAAAGCATGGCCGCCTGCTCTCTCAGCCCACTCGTACTCTGAGTTCCGCTGCATATACAATGGCGGGCAGTCATCTTGAAATTATATTTTGACTATGTGGCTACCAATGCGTGAACATGTGTGTGCATGTGCTGTTGCCCTCATGGAATGTTTTTTTTAAACAAACTAAAAGAAAGGAGCATCCAAGGTGGATGCTATACATGAACAAACAGGTGGGAGATATCTAGTGATCATTACTTGAGGGACACCACACATGCACGTGTAATATTTTTTTACTTAAAGGAAAATCACTAAAGGATGGTTGAGGCACATGTGTACACACACATGAAAACCTATACTAGTGTTTTAGTTTTACAAAAACTAAAGATGGCTGCTGTTTGTGTGAGCATGTGTGGCAGTCCATTTTTCATATCTCCTGCTAATGATGTAATTCCAATGTGGACCCCAAGATTCCCACAACTGATTCAAAATATTATCTACAGCACTCGGCAATTTACCTGCAAGGTGGAAATTTTCACACATTCAAATGCACCACTTTTCAAAAATGGTGCAACCTCCTTTCAGAATTAACCTGTTTCCAGCACAAGTGGAAAGTAAAGCTTTTTAGGAAATAATGACTGCTGAGGTGCATCAGTCTACTTAGATTACAGTTTAGATAAGAAGTCCCAAATAGAAAATGTTTAACAATATAAAATACTATTATAAATCAACATGGTTACCATTAAAGTAACTTCTCAGACCTTTCACAAAAGTTAATTATTCTCCCCATGCTTTTTCTAGGTAGTCTGCAAATGCTGACTCATTCTCCTTGCTGAAAACAATTCATTTATTTGTAAGGTATCAAAGAAAAAAGTACCAGACCGAGATACATCTCAAATTATTTAAACAAAAAAAGACCTAGGAATACTTTTACAAAATGCTATTGAGTTTTATGACACACTCAATTGTGAAGAAATTTTTACAGTCTACATGCAAACCAAATTGATAGACAATTTTGATTTACTAATATGTCCAGATCCATTTAACTGCACAGATCAGCTTTGAGGAAAACTATAATAATTGACATCTAGGTTAAGCATGCAGGAAGCGGACGTGTTCCACAGAATCCATCTAAATTAAAGATATCATTTAGTGTTTTCAACAAGAGAGAAGTTAGCTCTCATTACCTTCCAGAGTAACATGTAACTCAGATTATTGCAAAGTTTTAAGATTTATTTTATGGCTTGTTTTGTAATTTTAATAGGATTTTCTGGTTCAGTGTCCCATCTTTGGAAATTCCAGTGGCTATTGTTCAGTGTTTTTCTAACTTATATATAACAGTGGTTGTAAGTACTGGCACTGTAACGTTTTACTGGACACAATCCTTTCCTAGTGTATGCCAAATACATTTACAGAAAAATATGAGCTGTAGAAGGACTACTTTCACATGATGATATATTTTTATGTATATGAGATTTAAGGTCTATTTTTGATAATGTACCTAGGGCCAAATTTATAATTTGGTGGTCGGGCCATCCTCTCCCAGGAAGACAGAGTAAATTACCCTGTCAATGTGGCGAAGGTCCAGCAAACCAAATTTTTAAATGTCCTTCAGGCTGGCGGACATTTCAAGCATTCACAGGAACTGCTGTCAAGGTGATTCCTGCCAATGTATTGTAACTTTGCTTTAAGGCTCCATCAAACATGACTGAGCCGTACAGCAAAGTTACAATGTTGTCTTTCAAAATCAAAACCCCAAAGCGGGATTTTGTTATTAAAAATAAATTTAAAGAATACTCCCCTTTCCATAGGATTTTTCTCCCATGGTGAAGGGGGCATTTTGCAGTTTTCACTGCCCCTTACCACTAGGTTGTTCCTGGCGGTGACAGGTAGTGAAAACTGACCTTTGTGCCCGCCCATCTAAATTAGGTGGGTGGAACTACAGGTCAACCTCTGATGGCCTTTACGCCGTAGGGCCATTGGGCGGTGTAACCACAGTGGAGACGGAGTAGTCTCTACCGTTGTTACATCAAAGGTCTGCCTGCAGAGGGAGCAATATGCACTCGGAATGGGTACTCCGTTGCCACTGCAACAGAGTATCCTTTCCACCAGCAAATCAACCGGCCCCTTAAAAGTTCACAGAGTGATGAAATATCTTTGCTCTTGCAAGGATATTATGAACCTGGTAAATATCAAGGTTTCCCTATTTGGAATTTCTCCTGTTTTTGGGCGAAATGTAGGTCAAATGTTATATCCTGGTAAGATAAGTAAGAATGCAGATAAGATATGGCTTTCTCTTTCTGATCTAATCATACTGTTTACTTCTAACAAAGGTACAAGCTGAAAATATCTAGGGCCAGATGTAGGTGGCCGTTTGAGGCCATTTACCGAGCGGTAACGGCCAATTTTGGCCGTTACCGATCGGTAAATGGCTGACAGGTATGTAGGGGGCATTATTTTACCGAATCTGTAAAATTACAGATTCAGTAATTTTACCGATTCGGTAAAATAAAAAATCGGTAATTTTACCGATTCTGTGGCACCCAGATGTAGGTGGGACTCTTCAGCGTCCCAGAGGACTAACCGAATCGGTATTGTACCATCAATTCCAATTGATGGAAAAATAGCGATTACGGTGTGCATGCACATGTGTGCATGCACACCTATGCCATGTGACAGGCAGACCTGCCCTTAGGGCATGTATGCCTGCCACATGGCACCCGAGCCTGTTATGGGGGTGCCAGATGGTGTCAAAGTGAAATCCCCTGCACCCTTATGAAAATCGGTATTTACCGATTCGGTAAATATTCGGTATTTACCGAATTGGTAAATACCAAATTCTTCAGAGTCGGTATTCCAGCACATCTGGAATACCTACATATCCACCCCTTAGATTTACCGATTTTTGATTACCGAATCGGTAAAATTCGGTAATTAAAAATCGGTAAATCTATTTTACCTACATCTAGCCCCTAGTATGCAATTTTCAGCCCTTTATAAATAAGAGTCCATTTATCTTATTCACACATGTTGACCAAGTTATCATATTTTATTAAATCCACCACTGATACAGGTGTTGATAATTCTTTATACATTTGGGTGCCATGGACATCTACCAACCTCTTTTACTCGGAGTAAGATGCTCACAGGAATGCTTATAGGCTTTAGAAAAACAATAAACTCATGGGGATAATCAGTAAACAGTGAGGGATTCATTGCTCACTAGAAATGAAAACTCTTCAAGACCAGAACAGCTTATTTAGAAGTTCTCAGATCCATTTGAACCCGATACCGTAGTGATAGTGTGGGACCAACCAATTGATGTCTTATATGCTGATGGAACCTTTACAATCTGAGTCTAGTAAAAAGACCAGTATCAAAAAGCATAAGACCAATAAATGGACAGGATGCATATCTTTCACAAGCATTATTCAAATATTAGAGTATTGGATGCAAAGCCCTAGGTGGCAAAGGATATGCCCAGGTGAGGGTCTTGTGCTCACTCTGTGCTACTGGATCCAAGATGTACCAGTCTGAAGAGGGCCAAATATACTGAAACCTGTCTTGAGTTGCTTATGATCCAGTTCAGAAGGGACCTGGCTTGATGATCGGGCTGGACTGTTCCTATTGAAGTGTGACCAGGGCTGATTTGCATATGGCTAGCTCTAAGGCATAATGGACAAACGAATGATGGGTTGGAAAATTATCTCAATCAATTGCTAGTGATTAGATTATTTGCTAGCATTTTGGGCTGGACAGTCCCTTTTGAAGGAAGACCAAGTCTGTTTTGCATGTGGGTGGATCGAACTTGAGGTAACATGATGGGCAGACGAACGATGGGTTGGACTATTACCATAAGCAATTACCAGTGATTACTTTATCTAGGGATCCAAAAATTATAAAAATGTTACAAGACCTGCAGGTTTAGTAACTTGAAAAATCTACTCGGCCTAACTGTAATGTACTCAACCTGTGAAATGGTCTCAACACGATTGTCACACAGTTCACTTTACAAAATCCTCTAACTTCAGTCACAGAAAGAAAAGTAAATGTAGGATGACAAACTGATTTTTGACCTCTGTCTCTGAAAGCCGAACAAACGTGACAATATAACAAGATTAAAAGGCATCTTTATTGCTCATTCATTTTGTGGAGTGGATTTTTCGAGCCCTTCTATCTGCAAGCATTTCTCCAATCACCGTATATGTTTGGGGGTAATGTCTTAATTGGCTCTGGTATGCACAGGCACAGTGCCACTGAAACCAAGCTGTACCCTACCGAAGGGCACAGATAGGCCAAAACAGTCTTAGATTCTTGTGTTCTGTTTCACAAACGTGACAAGATAACAAGATTTAAAGGCATCTTTATTGCTCATTCATTTTATGGAGTGGATTTTTCGAGCCCTTCTATCTGCAAGCATTTCTCCAATCACCTTATGTGTTTGGGGGTAATGTCTTAAGTGGCCCTGGTATGCACAGGCACAGTGCCACTGAAACCAAGCTGTACACTACCGAAGGGCACTGATAGGCCCAAATGGTCTTAGATTCTTGTTTTCTGTTCTACAGAAGACCTGGTTTGGCAGATCTGTTCCTATTGCAGGAGGACCAAATCTAATTTACGTGTGGTTGGGTCTAATTTGAGGTGCCATGCTGAGCATAATGACAATAGGTTGTAATACCATGAGCAATTGCCTTTGATTTGACTGCTTTCAGGCATGCCTCCCATCACCTTTTGTGTTCTGATGTAACACACTAAGTAGCCACAGATGTGCCCAGAAGTTGATCCTGTGCTCAATATGCCACTGGAACCAAGCTGCACTCCACTCAAGAAGCCCAAATATGCCATAACCAGTGTTGGGCTGCTTGTGTTCTAGTTCAGAGAGGACCTGGTATGGCAGTTTGGGCTTGACTGTTCCTAGTTGAGCAGGACCAAGGCTGATTTGCATATGATTAGTTCTAATCTAAGGTAACATGGTGGTCAAAGGAACAAGGGGTTGGATTCATACCTAATGTAATTGCCAGTGGTTAAACTGTTTGTAAGCATTTCTTCCATCACCTTTTGTGTATTTGCCGTAATGCCCTGATTGCCAAGAGTATGCCCAGATCTGGATCAGATGGTCACCTTTCCGAATCACAAAAGGTGTGGTGAATCTATCCCCAAAATGGAAGACTTTTGTTCCGAGCTCCTAGTCCCCTGATCTTCAGTTCAGGTCCCTACTGGGTCCAAAAAGGATTCCAATAAGGTGATCTCACCTGCTTCATCATTGACCACAGGATTCTACCCTGGTAAGATACTACTACCAGGGTAGACTCAATCCCGGACAATAAGGAAGTTCCTAAAATATATTGAGTGTCTCGGCAAGACTGGGATCCAGCTATTAGAATTAAAAATACCTTAAGGTGTACTACAAGAATATCCTTTATTTGGTGGAACCTTACGCATTATTGAAAAGTAAACAAATGTATTGGATGTCTAGGGGTACCATGGTCCCGACATCCTTAGGGGATGCCGACAGGTTTCTGCCTATTCAGAGTGCTAATAATGTGGTCAAGGGCTTTCAACAGATCCCTAGTAAAATTGTGTTAGTATGTTTGTTATTGTCTTTAAAGGGAAGAAAGGTGCTTCCTACCTCTCCTTCCATCAGCTTAGCGGTCTGGGGTACAAACATATAATTAGACATTATACTACCATCACACATGCTAGAATGTTCATGATTCAAGTACAACACTCATGATTCATAGGGCAAAACTCAAAATACTCGCCCACAAATATAGCATGCATATTGAAGTGGAACTTTGTGGAAAGTTTCAAACATGCTGGTGGACATTTCTTACCCTATTAAGGGTTGTACATTACTTCATGGTCCATGGCGGTGGGCTGTTCCTGTAGTCGTAAACTTAGTATGCAAAATGCTCAACATTAATTTTTAGAGACAGATATCCGAAATCCAAATTTATAATTATATTACCTGGTTAAGGGGGGAAGTCACTGGAAAACATCCTTTAAAGTATCTTGAAAGGATATCTTTAGTCATTGCAAGCAGTGATGGGGGCTTGGAACCATGGAATTGTGAACCCTTGTGGGTAATGGTTATCGCCTGAACCTTAAGTGTATCAGATGAAACAGCACTACTAATTATTACCCCATTTGGACCTATTGATCAAATTGATACGGATGTTGGCGTCTCCCCGATCCAGGACTCTGTTTTTTTGGACCAAAAATAGCGCCCACAAGAGGCACTTACTTCTTCAAGGTAACAAGCCCGCTTTCGATATCTAAGCTTCCCTCCATTCCAGTCAACCTCTTTTGTGCCGGAGGAGCGGACACATCAGCTCTTTGCAAGCTGATGAGTGCCATCTTGGGGGCAGAGTTACTTACTCGTGCCACATGACGCATCTTGATGTGTAAATACCCCTAGCTACATATGAGTTATGGATAGGACTCGTTCCATCACCTCTATAGTGTCTGGCAAATCAATTTATGACTACATCAAGGTTAAGCAGGAATACTGTATTTTAACTACGCACATGATAAAAGTACCTTCACATCTTTCAGAGTTCCATCACCTCTGTAGCTCTTGGCGATTTTATGATTATAGAAAGGCAAACCAGGATTCAGGATTACTATATTTTAACTACACACATGGTGAAAGAGCATTTGCGTCCTTTATGGAGGTCCACATGTGACACTACAACACCCAATATATTTTAAGAACTCCCCACTGTCTGGGGTTGAGTTGACCCTAGTAGTACTAGGGTGGGGTGAGGTGGCCAATATTGAAGCATGATAGATTATGTGGGTGAGACCACCTCATCCAAATCTTTTTTGACCCGTTTAGGTGCCTGACCTGAGGACCTGGGAACTAGGAGATAGGAACAGAAGTCTTCCGTTTTGGAGACAGATTACCGCCCCCTTAGTGATTTAGATGTTTTGTTGCAAGAGGAAGTGCGGTGTCTAATCCTCCCTTTCTCTCAAAGTGGTTGGATAATCCCATGGCTACTGTGTCACTGGAACAAAGCTACAGCTGACAGAGGTGGCCCATGTGGGGCAAAACTGATCTTGGGTTGCTTGTGTTCCGGTTCGGAGAACACCTGGCTTGTAGTTTGGGCTGGATTCTTCCTATTGGAGCAAGACCAAGGTTTATTTGCATACCACTGGGTCTAATATGAGTGGCATAGTGGGAAAATGAATGATGGGTATGCACAAGTATTTTCACAAGTTAGGCTATTTGCAAGCATTCCTCCCTTCAACGTTTGTGTGTTTAACTTAATGCCCTAAGTTGCCAGAAGTGTGCCCAAACGTGGGCCCGCCTTTATTGTGGGATTGAAACCAAGCTGCAGCAAATGGCTTGGAAGTTCAGACTGGACGGTTCCTACTAGAACTACGACAAGACTGATTTGCATGTGTGAGCTTGCAGCCATATCAGGATTGAAAGTTAACATTGCTAAATCCAAACAATACGCCTTTGGGAAGGGAAACAGCGACCCAGGCCTTTTGCTTAGTTAAGTAAGAGTGCAGTGAAGCACAGACGCGTCCCTCTATTTAGGAATACGTATCTACCGCCAGCCATCGGACCTATTCGACAGTAACTTAGGCACAGCACTAATGGCCATTTGGTCCCAGATGAAGTCCTGGAGCACGCTCCCCCTGGCAGTCATGGGTAGAGTGGCATTGGTGAAAATGGTGGCCCTACCGAAGCTTCTGTATTATTTTGCCAACCTACCTAACTATGTCCCTACATCCCTTTTAGCTCTGCTGGAACGGACGACCAGGGATTTCATGTGGGGCCCCAGCCGCCATAGGGTGGCGATTAGGAAGCTACACTTGCCCAGCTCCCTGCTTTGAACACTACTACCTGGTGGCCCAGCTCCAGTGGATCGCCAGATGGTTGGCAGATCATCAAGGCAGCGATACGGCGTCCACACACCCACCGTATACACCGCCCCAGATCCTTGCACTCTTCCACCCTGGCATGCGAACACGTCCTCCAGAATCCCTACTGTTGAATGTGGCATAAAGATGCTACCGGAGGAGCCTCTGCATAACCCGGAGCACAGTACAATATGCCCCAGCGCTTCCCTTGGAAGGCTCCCCTAGAAGTCCGCCATGCTACAGCACTGGCCTGAAGCTGGGATACAGATCATGGACGATCTCTATCGTGAAGGCTCACTTGTCCCCTACGCCACACTGTCAGAAGCTGAGGTTCCCCGCATAGCAATTCCTCCTACACCGCTCGATGGTAGCCAGACTCTCAGAGAAATGGGGGGACCTTGCTACTGAACCTCAGACGCACCTCACTATACAGTATTTACATGTCATGGGGCAGGGCAGGCACTTGACGTGGTGGTTCGTAGCTTCACTGCGATAGCACGCATCGATCGGCTTAGATCCCTCAGACACGAGTGGGAACACGACTTGGTCAGGCAATTTTCAGACAAGGAGTGGGAACAGGCACTAGCTAGACCGGTTCGTATCCCTAGAAATATGAGATTTAAGCAAATACAATATTTAATCACACAGAGAGCATACTTAACGACAGATAACATTAATAAGTACTTTTGTTGAGCAGACTCCACCTGCCCTAGATTTGCCATCTTGGACGCAGACTTAGTGCACATGCTCTGGGGTTGTACCAGCCATAATATATATTGGAGCGGAGTGGTGGATGCTCTCCATGCCTGCTTAAATAGAGAGATACCCTTTGATTGGCAGACATATCTACCGCACATTTTCTGCAGGAAACGTAGCACTAAAGTCACCTCCAGGTTCCTGGATCTGGCCATAATCACAGCCAAGAGGTTAATCACAAAGAGGCGGAAGTCACCTGACCCCCACACATACAAGCCCGGAGGCACTCTACTCTTACGTGGGCCAGGGCAGAAGGCATCGCGATCAAGCGGGAAGAAATCATGGGTCTCAGAAAAGTACCCATATCTGAAAGCTGGGAAGCAATCTTGGCAGCGCTACAACAAATTGCGGACTCGCCAGTCCAGTCCTCGCAGACACCTGACCCGATTGACTAACACCGCGCACTCAACTTGTACCCTTAAGATATACATAAACACCTGACGAGTCGTAAATTACTACGCGTCATTCACCCTATTCGTGAATATGCTGGAAAACCACAGCCAAGGCAACAGGTGCAGGCGCAATAGAAGGCACGCACATGAGAACATGCACAAGTAAGTGTGCTGGAGCAAACCAACCCAAACCCAAGTTTGACTCCCTATACCCACAGTTAATATTACAAATACAGCCCACCACACCTGTCTAAGTTGAACTGGCCTTCAAAAGCCATATATCCTGAGTAGAATATATAAGAAACCCAACTGTACTAAATATGTACTATATTACCGCCCAAGCATGACATTTGTAAATTGCCAGATGAATGTACATACTGAATTAGCAGCTGTAATATAATAACTGCCATTGTTATGTGACGAATAACAACTCCTGTTGCTGCATGTTACAGCAAGATATGCTGATTGTTAATGTACACGTTCTCTAAAAATCCAATGAAAACATATATTTTTTTTTTAAAGACTGATTTGCATGTGGCTGGGTCTAATCTAAGGTGCCATGCTAGGCAAAAGTATGATGGGTTGGAATAATACCATGAGTGTTTGATATTGATTAGCCTGTTTGAAGACATCCATCTCATCACATTTTGTGTATTTGATGTAATCCTAAGTGGCCAAGGATATGTCCAAGTGTGGGTAACATGCTCACTGTGCCACTAGACTGGACTATTCCTACTGGAGAAGGACCAAGGTTGATTTGCATATGGCTGAGTCTAATTTGGGATGGCATTGTGGCCAAAATACCAATGGGTTGGAATACTACCCTGAGCGTTTGCCAGAGTTCAGACTATTTGTAAGCATTCCTCCTATCACCTTGTGTGTGTTTGAAATGGCTAAGGGATTACTTATATGTGGGGGTTTGGTGCTCTATGTGCCACTGGAGCTAAGCTTCACCCTACTGTATGTGCCTACTGAGGAGACCCACACAGGCCAAAATCGGTCTTGGGTTGCATGTGTTCCAGTTCGGACAGGACCAGGCTTTGGAGTTTGGGCTGGATTGTTCCTATGCAAGGAAGACCAGGGCTGATTTCCACATAGGTGGGTCTAATCATGGAGCATGGTGGGCAAAACAATGGGTTAGAATGCTACCTTAAGCGTTTGTCAGTAGTTAGCCTATTTGCAAGCATTGGCCCTGTCCCCTTTGGTGTCTTTGATGTAACACTCTAAAGTGCCAAGGGTATACCCAGATGCAGGTCCCGTTCTCACTGCGGCACTGGAGCCAAGCTCCAGCCAATAGAAAAGGGCAAAATAGACTACAACTTGTCTTGAGGTCCTTGTGTCCTGGATCAGAGAGGACCAGGCTTGGCAGTTTGGCTGGACTGTTTTTAACACAGCAGGATCAAGGTGTATTTGCATTTGGCATCTGAAGTGGTATGGTGAGCAAAAGTAAGATGGGTTGGAATATTTCCATGCGTGATTGCCAGTGATTAGGTTATTCGTACGCATTACTCCCATTTCATTTTGTATGTTTGAAGTAGCGCCCTATACGGCCAAGGGTTTACCCAGCGGTGGGCCTTTGCTCAATGTGCCACTGGAGCCAAGTAGCATCCTACTGAAGAGGCCCAATGGGAAAAACCTGGTCATGGGTTGCTTGTCTTCTGGAACAGAGATGACATATCTTGATCTTTCATGCTGTACTATCTATATTGGAAAAAGACCATAGCTGGTTTACAAATGTTGGGTTTAAACTGGGGTGGCATGGCGGACAACAGAATGATGGGTTGGACTAGTACCCCAAGGCTTTGACAGTGGTTAGAGTTATTGCAAACATTTCTCCCTTCAACTTTTTTGTGTTTATCTAATACCCTAAGTTAGACCTGTCATCCTTGGCGTCATTTTCCTGCAAACCTTTTGTCTTAACCTCCTTCTGTTTTCTGAAATTCATTTTTTTTTTAAACCTTTATTGTAGCATTCAATAAAAATACAAGTACAGGCCTACAACCACGGTGGCCGGCCGCTAAGAAACTTAAAATCTCCAATAGCACTGTACAAAACGGCTCATCGGCCGACAATCCCGAGGTCCGGCACCGATTCAGGATAAGAATTGTATTTAGGAATGCACAGATGGGTTACAGGATGAGACAGAGGTTTCATTTGATATTTTATACGAGAGGATCAGGTGCTATACAATCAAACAGAATGCGGGGGACAGGGTAAAAACAGGATTTGCATGAAATAACCACTATGATAGAAAAGTGGCACCAGAGCATTAAGACCTGTACGAAAGACAACAAAAGTCACATTCCATATTGCTCCGGCACTCCGAGCCCGCCCACTCAAAAGTCAGGATATCATAAAACGTCAGCACAAAATACGAGCACACAATAAGAGTCTAGATGATCATAGCTATACTGATCCTTAAAAAAGGGGAAAGGAAGAAAGAAAGGCCATAGAAAATAAAAAAGGCAAAATAAAAAACCCCCTCCAACCCCCCACCCTGCACCCCTGCAAATGGCTATAGCCTAACCCCACTAGCAGCGTGCCTGTCGCACCTAATAACTAAAACCCCAAGGGTAGGAGAAGAAACGGAGGAGGGCATTTCCGTGTAGGCTCCCGGCCCCTTTAGACCCTCCGCCCGAGACAGCCACCCCCTATCATTATAAAGACAAGTTTAAAACGACAATATAAATGAAAGCAGAGGGGACCGTGTGACACCGCCCAGCCTCTCAGAGCAAACAATTACGAGTCCAACATGTATAAACGCCACGCCAACCATTCCCGATCCAGTCGGTCTCAACCTTGGCCCCTCTGAACCAGAAAGCGAGCCCCTCCCAGCGAGACTCAAAGGCCCAAGAAGAAGCAATAAAGAGGCAGAGAGTCATCAGAAAGCAGTCCATGGCTACCGGCAGGCAGTGAGTCCACAGGAACTGTAGACGCAGACGGGCTCTCCCTCCTAGTTGAACAGATCCAAAGTATTTTGCACAGGAGTCGCAGCATCACCAGGAAAGGAGAAGATGACCACAAAGAAGATAGAGAGTCACAAACAAAAGTCTCCGGGGGAGGGGGGGGGCCCGATGTTATCTCCATAGCCGGTGGTGGTGGAAGGTTAAGCAAGATCTTGACATCCTCGGGAACACGATCTCCCAGGGGACCATCCGATGGTTCCAGTGCCTGTTTCCTCACGGGGCTCTCACACGGAATCAAAATGGCCGCGGTCTGAATGGCTGTAGAGTCCGGTTCCAACGATAGGGCCAGGCCCGGTTCCGTCCGGAGCATCGCGGATAGGCGCGTGTCCAATTTGCTCACCAAAGTGTCCACATGTGAGCGAAGTGCCCAAAGTTCTGTTAGTATCGACCTCATTGATGGTTCATGCACCGCACGATTCATAGTTTCATGCCCGACATCGGACGCAATTACTTCCCCGGGCGAATCTGGCATCTTCGGGGGGAACAGGCAAGACCACGAAAGGGCAGTTTGCGAGGGGTGACCAGTCTTCGTTCGCGACCGCGGTCAACCCGGTGAAGGCCGCAGATCAGAGACCCCGAACCACCGAACCCCAAAGACCAAGAGACGGGGCCGCGGGACGGGGCCCCCACTCGCAGCCGGCAGCAAGCTGACTCACCCCTCGGTCGATGCTGAGCGATGGAAACGATCGCTGTCAATTGCAGGCCGAATTAAGGCCTCCACTCCGGTCAACCGGACCCAGCCCAATCCTCCTAGCCGATGTTGTTGCACTACAGCCCGGCTGTGAAAGTACTCCAGGCCCAGGCTTCACCGCTGGTGTAGGCCGCAAACTTCAACTCGATGGAACTTTGTCAAACAAGCCGATAAAAGTGTCCGGATTTCACCATCGGAGTGTGGGTCAGTTCATGCACACAGAGACTGGGCGTAAAATCAGGATAGCGTGCAGGATATCGTGGCGGGTTACGGAGGTCGGCGGAGCCGGGAGCTTAAGCAGCCATCTTGCTTGCTGACGTAGCTCCTCCCCTGAAATTCATTTTTGATGGCTTTAGGACTCTACAGTTTGCCATTGCTAGTGTCTAAAGTGCTTGTGCTCTCTCCTTAGGACATGTTACAAGGAGTTTACACCTAATTGGCATATTTAATCCACCTATAAGTTTATGGTACTACAAGTACACAGGCCCTATAAATTAAATGCTACTTGTATGCCTGCAGAACTTATTAAGGCAACCACTTAAATAGCCCTTTAAAACATGTCTCTGGCCTACCACTGCAGTTTTAAACTGTCAATTCAACTTGGAAAAATAAAGTTTTTGTCTGTGATAATCCTTTTTTAAAACATTCACCCTATTGTAGACCCCAAACAACCCATAGGAAAAGGTGAAAATGTAATTATATTTAAAAAGTAGGACATGTGTTCATAAGTTTCACATATTCTAACTTTATTTGTCAATATTGCAAGCCTATCTTTCACATTGGATAATATTGGGTTACCTTATTTCATTTAATATCTTTTGATTGGCAAAATAGGACTATTAAGCTGGAATCAAATTAATTGTAATTTAAAATCCTCTTCAGTTTCTTTCTCTCTCCTTCAGTTTTTGCAGTGCTTGCATGTTGAGAGGCTGCTCTGTAGGGGCACTGGAATTTGATGTACTCGATGTAAGAGTCTGAGAGTGCAAGGCCATTACTTTAATTTCTTGGTGGTGCCATGAAACACATGTCATATGTGCCTTACTAGTTTCATAAGCTCTGATTGGTTCAATGCTCAACTGTCCACATCCATTAAGAAAGCATTTCTACCAGAACCCAAATTGCTGACTGCTACAGTAGGATATTTTGGGCAAATAGTGCAGTATATTTTTGGTTCTTCTCCCTCCTGACTTCCTTTCAGGGCTAGCCATGGCCAGGGTTCCACCCAAGGAGATTGAAAAGCGTGTTTTTTTTCAGCATCATACATTTTGTTCTTTGTTTTTCTAAGGATTATGTGGGGTGGTACAAGGCCCAACCTTAATTGGTTCTTTTTGGTTTACTTCTCCTGAGTTTTATTTATAAGTGTCTTCACTTTTTTTAATCCAAAATGTAATAGATTTTACTGAGACATTCTTGCCTGTCAACAGGACAAAGTGATCAAGTCTGAGAATACTTAATTCAATTTTAAACTCAATGTCCAGAAATGTTGAGATATTTATGGCGGGACAAAAGGGGGTGGTGATGGACGGAGCTTCTGAATCAATCAAACACTCACACCCAGTCAAAAGATCTGGGTTTAATCCATCACCGTTCTTTAGCCCACTCTGCCACCCCAGTTCAGACATGGCTATATACAAATCAGTCTGACCCTGTGCCTCGTGGGAACAGTCCAGCCCGCACTGCCAAGCCATGTCTTCCCTGGACCGGAAACAAGCTTCCGAGGACCGGTTTCTGGCATTCCAGCCGTCTTCAGCCCAGCTTGCTTGAATCCAGTGGCAAAGTGAGCAAGGGACTCACGTCTGAGCATACCCTGCCACACTTATGGCGGCCGAAAGCGGTACAAAAGGGGGTGGTGATGGACGGAGCTTCTGAATCAATCAAACACTCACACCCAGTCAAAAGATCTGGGTTTAATTCATCACCGTTCTTTTGAGTGTTTGTTTGATTGATTCAGATGCTCCGTCCATCACCACCCCCTTTTGTACTGAGATATTTATGGCAACAAGCTTTTCACATAGGAGATTGCACTAAATTATTTGTGATACATTTTCCCTTCTACACTTATCCAAACTCTTTGAGAACAAGGGTTGAGGCTGCCAGCTGCAATGAACCTCTCTGCTGCTACTTGGTGGTAAGTGGGCGGTGGTAGAGCCCACAAGCTGCTGCTGTTGCTCAGACCCACTTGTGTTAGCGATATTTTTTTTTTTTTTTTTTTTTGAAAACCTTTATTGTGCATCAAATCAGTACAAATACGGGCCTACAACCTTCCGGCCGGCCACGCTAACAATTGAGCATCAATGCAACTTTACGACGACACAGCAATATCTTCGTTATAGGCAAGCATTAAAATGAGTTACACTGTAAGTATCATATTACCATGTCTCAGGATCAGTGAAGGTTAATTTTAAGGTTTTCATCGCGACAATGAAGTTCAGGTCGTACTACTCCGTACTAATACAAGCAAGAAGAAGAGAACTAGGTCCATGTAGGTGGGACTCGACAAGAGGACGGCCACACAGTATGCATACCCCAGGAGAGGACGCAACATCCCAACCAACACCGCGCCACCACCCATCCCCCAGTCTGCCTAACACGGGCCTAGGAAAGAGGAAATTATATAAAAACAAAAGGCACCATAGAAATAAACACCAACTAAAATGTACCCCCCCACCCTACACACATGCAGAGGCTACGGCCTACCCCCCCCCTAGCAGAGTGTTTCATCTCCCCAAAAAACCCGAAATGTAGTAAGAAAAGAGAAATTGAGAAGAAGAAAGAAAAGGAAAAGGAACGAAAAAGAAGCACATTTCACATAAGACCGGAGGAGGGCCAATCCAGCATGTCCGATGCAATGAACACACGAATAGCAACGTTACCCACGGCCGCCCGACCCCAGGCCCCGACCTAGTACCTAATCGACCTGTACCTCCAACGAATTACGTCCACAGTCCCGGCCATACACAAAGGAAGCAGCAGCATAATCGAACACATCATCAACCCTGTCCCCTTCGAACCGGCGTGTCGACAGGGTCCAAGTCCAGATCAGCCAACGTGGATGGGGAGGGCTCCGGTGAAATCCAGCGCAGGAGTCGAGGTGCTTGCGACGGGGCAAATTGTTTGAAAGTTCGATGGCATAGGGCACAAGAGTTCTTCACGGCCAAACCGAAATCCGCAGGGCCAAATAAAAGTTCCAGCGTAGCTGCCCGACGGGGTCCAAACGGCAAGTCCAGAATGATGCGAGGAAGCATGTCGCCAGAGAACAAAGGAGAAGGGCAACATGGCGTCTGAGGCCCGAGCAACGGCCCCAGCGAAGAAGCAGTGCCGCCGGACCCTCCCGAGGTGGAGCCGAGGGGCACCACAGCAGTCATGGAGATGCGCCCATCCATCGCCCCGGTACACTTCAGAGCGGGTGATCCACCTTCAACCGATGGAGGATGTGGCGCAGTGCGCAGAGCTGAGGGGCAATCGTGACCAGCTGGAAGGATCTCAGTGAGCCGGGCCCCCAAATCGGTAGTGATGACACGGAAGGCCATACGCAAGTCCACAATTGCATCTAGGACATCACGCAGCCCCAGCGGAGGATCCAGAATGGGAGATGCGCAACTGGCCACCATCTTGTGTGCACGGCTGTGGAGCGCCATGGAAGCAAGCCTTACTCGTCAGCGAGCCGCCCCCGAAGGTCTGCGCAATGTCAGCAGGGCACAGCTGGCACTGGGACGGGAAGGCAGCCGGTCAAAAAGGGGGGCTTCATAGATCAGGGAGCCGGCAAAGCAGGGAAATCCACTGGCAGATGCAAGAATGCAGACGCGGAAAATGGCGTCCGCCGCGGGAGAGTGCAACAAAGAAGCAATCCCGGCCCTCATCCAGCGAGGCCGGGATACAATGAGTGGAGGCGACACAATGTTGCAGGGAAGGCGCGCTGGGCAGCCAAGTCGAGGAAAGCTGCAGGGAGAAAGCCCAGCGCCAGCCCGTGGAGTCAGGCCACCGGCTCCTCCCCCTCCGCTGCGGCCGCCGCTGTTGTTGTCGCCGCCGGCCGTCTCCGCACTCGATGTCCCTGCTGTGGCCACTCAGGAGGCTGGGGTGGAAGCGGAGGCTCTACACCCCCGGGATCGCTCCGCTTTCGCCGGAATTCGTCGCAGCGGGAGTAGGAGCGTCTCTGAGGTAAGTGGGGTTCGCGGAGGTGCAGGATTAGGGTCAGGATATCGGAAAAAGGCACCCGGGTCGACGGAGCCGAGGCGCTAGGCGGCCATCTCGGCTGCTGGCCAGCGATATTTTTTTTAATACTGCAACTGTTTTACTTCGTTTTTAAATTGCTCTACTCCGTTTTTAAATTGTGTTGCTACAACGTACCTTGGGTCCAGAACCTTGCCAGTGGGAGGGTGGGGCTGACAGGACGCTCCGGGGGCATTTGCTCGACTGTCCCTCCTTCCCACCGAAGTGGCGAATAGCCCAGTTGCGGGGAGGGCGTGGAAGGGGGAGCTCAGGCACTTCCAGTTGCGGTCAGCGGTCTAGTAGTTGCAGCACAGGATAAAGGGAGCTGGGGAGAGCGGTCGCTTGTGGTAAGTGGGCGGTGGCAGAGCCCACAAGCTGCTGCTGTTGCTCAGACCCACTTGTGTTAGCGATATTTTTTTTAATACTGCAACTGTTTTACTTCGTTTTTAAATTTCTTTACTCCGTTTTTAAATTGTGTTGCTACAACGTACCTTGGGTCCAGAAGCTTGCCAGTGGAAGGGTGGGGCTGACAGGACGCTCCGGGGGCCTTTGCTCTACTGTCTCTAGCCTGTTGGAAGTAATCACGGACTCAGCTCTACGGAATGATATATTCCTATTGTTGGGGGACCTTAATATTCATCTGGAGAATTCCCTCATTAGGGGGGCTGCAGATTAATGTCAGGAACTACAGTTACTGCAATTAGGTCTGAATTCTAATGCCCCTACCCATCAGCATGGCCATTTATTGGATCCAGTATTCGCTAATTGGGAGGGAGTTGAAGTGACCACCCCCATCCCTATCCCCTGGTCGACCACTTCTTTGTTCCCTTTGTGGTAAAGGTCCAAGAATCTAGAGCCCCCGAGCAACCTGTGCTAAACCACCTGTGTCGTAAATGGGCAGGCTTCTCACAGACTAAGTTCAATGAATGAAGCTCTGGTCCGAGGAGGGTCACCAGGGGGTACCGACGTCGAAACGGCCTACCTCAATCTAGAAAGACGCATAAGGGAAGCCCTAAACAGTGTAGCCCCGCTACGACAGAATAAAATGTTGAATAGATCACAGAAATCTGCACCTTGGTACAATGATGATTTGCTCCTGACTAGGACAGAGTGTAAACGCCTGGAGAGACAGTGGAGGAAAGGCTTTCTTAGTCAGGCCAAGCTGGAATATCTAAAAAAGCAGAAAAAGTACCATTGGCGTATTAGACATGCCAAGGCCGCTTACTATGCTGAGAGAATTGGAGCAGCAGGAAATTCCACTAAGGAATTATTTAAGATCTATAAGGAGATTTCCTCACTAACAGCGTCTGCTATTCCCACGGAAGGCTCAGTGGAATCTTGCGACCGTATTGTGGTTTTCTTCTCAGAGAAAGTGGAGAAAATGTACTCTTCCTTTCCGGGAGCCAACAAAATGGGCGCAGAGTTTGTGGAACCAATCGGAGGTGCTGGGGAAAGCCAGAGGCTGGATAGTTTTATCACCCCTCCCTCCGAGTTGCTCTGCAGGATCTGCAGTTCTATAAAGTCTGGCTCACCTAGGGATCCTGCCTCACCCAAACTGCTTGGAGAGAGTATTGCCATTCTTGAGCCTTATATCAGGCATCTCTTAGATGTATCATTTAGTATGCACACGGTGCCGGATAGCTGGAAAAAGGCTGTGGTTCTTCCTCTTCAGAAGAAACCTATTATCAGCCCTGAGAAACTGGAAAATCTCCACCCTATCTCGCTGTTACCGTATCTGGCGAAAGTGGCAGAGAAGGCTGCAGACTTACAGCTTACGGCACATGCGGAAGAAGCCAATCTCCTCCACCCTGCGCAATTTGGATTTTAGTCACTCCACTCTACGGACTCAGCTCTACTAATGGCCACGGAGGCCATTAGGCAGGGAGCAGATGAGGGGCAAACAATGGCTCTCATCCTTTTGGACCTGAGCGCCGCTTTTAACACTGTAGCACACTACACCTTGCTGCAGTGTCTGCGTGTCTCAGACGCTGCGCTAAAATGGATACAATCATTCCTGACGGAACGTAGCTTTCAGGTCAGACAGGGCGCCCACTCCTCCAAAGCCATGAAACTTGATCAGGGGGTGCCTCAGGACTCCACACTGAGCCCCACCCTATTTAATCTATATGTATCTCCAGTGGCGAGTATAGTGGAGGGTTTTGGAATCAGGATTGTGTCATATGCCAATGACATGCAGCTGGTTATCTCGCTATCACGGGCACCAGGTCTGGGGGCATTCAACTTCAGAGCGTGCATGCAGGAGCTTGCCTCCTGGATGGCCAACAACTGCCTGTGGTTGAACGGTAGCAAGACAGAGGTGCTCGTGGTGAAGGGGGGCCCGTCTGTATGGTCATCGGCATGGTGGCCGTCTTGCTTAGGTCCAGCCCCTATGCCGTGCTCCCAGGCGAAGAACCTGGGTGTATGGGTAGACTCTGATTTCACATTAGAACTTCATTTCAGAAGTGTGGTGGGGACGTGCTTTGGTGTCCTGAAAGGTCTACACAAAACTATGGACCTCCTTCCAATAGAAGCCAGGAAGACGCTAGTACATGCACGTGTTACTTCACGTTTAGATTATGGTAACATATTGTATTTGGGGACCAGGGTCAAAAGTCTTAACCGGCTTCAGGTGATGCAAAATGCGGCGCCTCGGTTGGTCCTTAGGCAACGGAGAAGGACTCTTTCTACAAGAGTCTTGGACGTTCTTCACTGGCTCCCTGTCAGGAAGAGAATTGTGTTTAAGGCCCTTTGTACATGTCACCGCATCACCCAAGGTATTGGTCCTAGGTACCTGCAGAGTCTCATTACTGTCTACAAGCCCGTACAGTCCCTTAGATCTAGTGGGACCGGCTTGTTGGTTGTCCCTAAAGTTAAGAGGGCTAGGATGGGTGGCAGATCTTTCCGGCTCTTGGCGGCCAGAAGCTGGAGAAAACTCCCTCTCGAGCTTCGGTTGAAACCCTCCGAATCCAGGTTTAGAAGAGAGCTTAAAACATACTTGTTCATTCATTGATAGGCCTGGGCGTCTCTAGTCTGGGCATGGGGATCTATGATCTCTCACTTACTACAGCGCGGGGACAAACCGGTGGGCGTAACCAGGCGCTTTATAAGCTTCCTTATTATTATTTTTTATTATTACTACTGTTCATAATGATTCTGTTTCTTACAAAGTTGTGCATGCACCGAAGCATGGTGCCACACTAGCTCCACTCTCGACCTAAAAGCCAAGAAGAGATTTACACTAAGGCTAAGGATTTGAGTTTTGAAAAAGTACAAGATTACATAAAGGCGATTCAAATCTACAATCCATCTTATTCTTTAAAAAAAAGTCCAGAACATTAGAAATGATGTGTAATTGACTGTTTAAGAAAGATTAATACAATAAATAAGGGAAATAATGTACAGAAGGAAAAATGGAAAAAAGGCAAAAAGAAAGGTGAGAAAGAATGAAAGAAGGTAAATAAAAAGAAAAGGAAGGAAAGAGGCAAAAAGAGGAAGAAAAATAAAAGGCAAAAAAGAAAGAAGGAAGGCAAAAAGGAAAAAAAAGAAGCTGGATGAAAGGAAAGAGGGTACTTACTATAAAATAAATATTGGTTACTAAAAACCAAATTACACCCCACCTATATTTAAATAAAACTGCTGCAAATGAAACACCTTAAATTTAGTTTTTTCCTGGGAAAAGATTATCAAAGAACCATTGGTGAAATAGCAACAGTCAATTTCAAAGGGAATTTACAACACAGTTGGAAGAAGATAGGAACTGATAAAGCTGAAATGTGCCATGTTCTCACTTCACATATGTCCTACGATCACGAGGCAACACAGGTGCTGAAGGTATCTACTTATGTTCAGAGGTGCACCTTGTGAAAGAGTAAAATGCAGCCATTCAAAGTGACTTTAACCAGAGACTTACGTATGCTGACCCATTGCTCTATGCTGTATGTTAGATTTGGCAGGGGTAGGTACCTTTGACCAAATAGGGACCCTTGTGTCCAGTCAGGGTATGGGGCTACACTCCTTAACTCCATGGCTGCTAAGGCAATTTCCCTCCTGTGCTGAAAAATTGCAATTTTCATTGTGTACGAGGAGGCTACACCATGACGAGCCCAGCTCGTCATCAGCTTGGAAGGGGTTAAATAACCCCTGCTCACCCCCTTGGTAGCTTGGCACAAGCAGGCAGGCTTATCTCAGAGGCAGTCTGTAAAGCATTTGTGAATACATACAGTAATAGAATGACAACACTACAGATGGACACCACATAGGTTGTATTATTGGAGATTTTTCTTCAAGTTGATAAAAAGCACACTCAGTCCTTTTCTCCTTTCTTTGGCAATGAAGCAACTACTGCAGGCCAACCCCCGAACACACAGCACAGGGGGAGTCTCCTCCTTCAGCTTCCTGGTTCTTCTCCACAGCAAAGGTTCGTCTTGATTCCCAGAAGTGATCTAAAGTTCTTGGGCCTTGTTCCCAATATTTATAATCATGTTCCCTTTGTTCTCTGAAGGTAGAGAGGCCATTGCCTAGTCCAAACCAGTTCTGGTCAGTCCTGGAGCGCTTTGTTTACAGGACTCCTTCTCTTCCTTTGACAGCGTTAGCCAGGGACATCAGACGCACCACAGGAGGTGGAGCCAGCATTGTGGAGGAAAGGCACCACCGTATTCAGGTCCCAGGTGCAACTCCTCCCTCCCATCTGCATGCAGATCTCTCTATTCAGTCCTGTGCTGACTCACCCTGTCTCCTGGAATGCCTCAGTCCCTGTCACTCAAACTCCAGACTAGGAATACACAACCCAGCAGAGGCAGGCTTGGATAGTTAGGCAAGAAAATACTTACTTTCTAAAAGTGGTATTTTTCAAACACAGAATGTTAAAACCAACTTCACTAAAAGATGTATTTTATCATTCTGAGTTCAGGCATACTAAACTCGAATTACTACCTAGTTCCCTGAGTCATTTAGGATTATAAGATTTATAATCAAACTGCCCATTCTGGCCTATGGGGAACAGGTAGCCGTGCAATAGTGAAAAGCAAAATGGCTATAATTCACTATTAGGACATGCCACACACATTAGGGCATGCCCTACCGTTTACCTACAATGCACCTTGCCCTTGGGCCTACCATATGGGTGACTAATACGTATAAAAGGGAAGGTTTAGGGACTGGCACTTGCCTAGTCAACATGGCACTACCAGACTGCACACAGGCCCTGCAATGGCTGCATTTACAAGCTGCTCCGGTGGGTAGCACGATCAGTGCTGCAAGCCCACTAGCAGCATTGGATTTACAAGCCCTGGGCACATGCAGTGCACTGTACTAGGGTCTGACAAGTAAACCAATCAAGCCAATCAGGGAGTCACTAATCCATACATTAATTTACCATAGGTGGCACAGTGCCCAAAAGCATCTAAAACCAGCAAAAACATAAGAGGCAACAGCAAAAAATGGAAGGGAGACCCACGCCAATGGTGCCAGGTCTAACAAGTGTCCCCTCCAGCTGAAATGTGGGGAGAACTACCCTAACTCTTTGGAGTTCTCATCACCGAGGCGGAAAAATCTGGACAGACCATCAGCATTGGCGTGTTCCGTACCAGGGCGGTGTTCCACTGTAAAGTCCATTCCCTGTAGGGATATAAACCACCTCAACAGCTTTGGATTCTCACCCCTCATCTGCATCAACCATCTCAGGAGCCTGTGGTCTGTCTGAACCCGGAAGTGAGTCCCAAACAAGTATGGTCTTAACCTCTTCAGTGCCCAGACCACAGCAAATGCCACACGCTCAATTGCACTCCACCTTTGTTCCTGTGGAAGTAACCTACTGATGATTGGTTGATCTAGGCCCTCATCATTTATCTGTGACAAAACAGACCCCACACCATGCTCTGAAGAGTCTGTTTGAACAATAAACTCTTTTGAGAAGTTGGGTGCCAGGAGCACGGACGTCGTACACATGGCAGTCTTCAGGGCATCAAAAGCTCTCTGACAGGTGTCAGGCCAAACCACTCTCTTAGGCTGCTTCCTGGAAGTCAGCTCTGTCAAGGGTGCAACAATGCTGCCATACCCCATGACACACCCCCTGTAAGACCCGGTGAGTCCTAAAAAGGCTCTCACCTCTGTCTGGGTCTTGGGGGGGGGGGGTTCCCAAGACAGGATGGTCTCAATCTTGGGCTGTAGGGGCGCCTCTTGGCCGCTCCCAACCTGGTGTCCCAAGTACACCACGAAACCCTGCCCGATCTGGCACTTACTCGCCTTGATCGTGAGGCCTGCTCCCCCCGCAGCGCCATCAACACTTCCCAGAGGTGGCGTAGATGTTCGTCCCAACTGGCGCTGAACACTGCAATGTCATCCCGGTAGGCGGCACTGAACTATTCTAGTCCAGCCAACACCTAGTTGACCAACCTCTGAAAGGTGGCAGGGGCATTCTTTATCCCAAAGGGCCTAACCCGCAATTGGTAGTGCCCATCTGGTGTGGAGAATGCTGACCTCTCTTTTGCCCCATCAGTCAAGACGATCTGCCAGTACCCAGACGTTGAGTCAAACGTGCTGAGGTACCGGGCAGCCCCTAACCAATCAGCTCTGAGGATGGTATGTGCGTCAGTCCTGGTGACTGAATTGAGCCCTCGGTAGTCCACAGAGAACCTCAGTTCGGGTATGACACCCGGTGCGGCAGCCTTTGGGACCAAGATCACTGGGCTGGCCCAAGGACTGTTAGAGGACTCAATCACCCCCAACGCAAGCATCTTAGAGACCTCCTTCTAGATGCAAGCTCTCACCCTGTCAGTCACCCTGTAAGTTTTGTGCTTGACAGGAGGACTGTCCCCAGTGTCTACATCATGGACTCACCAATCAGTGACACTGGGAATCAGGGAGAACGGGTCAGAAAACTGTCCCAGCAACTGGCGACAGTCATTCTGTTGCTCAGGGGTCAGGGTGGAAGAGAGGTTCACTCCCTCCACTGACCCATCTCGCTCTGTTGCAGACAGGAGGTCAGGAAGAGGCTCAGTCTCCTCCTCCATTCCAGCATCTGTTGCTAGGAGCATGCGCACTTCGGACCTCTCTAAGTGGGGCTTCAGGCAGTTGTCATGCAGGACCTGCAAGGGGTTCCTGGGAGACCGGAAGTCCAAGTAAGTAACTGGACTCTTGCGCTCCACCACCTAAAATGGTCCAGTTGTCAGGGCTCCACGAATTTCCAATCCTTTTCTTCTATGTCGACTTGCACAGGAACAGAAGCTGTTTACTTTCCAACTCCCTCTCTCCAATCAGTCGGAGTCAGATTAAAATCATAACTCCAAGCAATCAGAAGAAGGGAAGGGGAAAAGTGGAGAAAATAACCATAATAAAAGAAAGGCACAGAAGAGACTGGTCCGGTCCCTCGATACTCCAGCGAATCCTCCTCTGACTTTATCAGCCAAACTAGGTTCCTGTGAATACTAAAACATACAAATATTTTTAGCCTATAAATCTTAACTCTGTTCTACCTCCTTCTATTGTTAATTAAACCTACATACCCATGGGACTGCATAGACCTGCAGCTCTTCTTTCTACTGTGTGTTTTCTTAACTGGAGTTGCCTTGTGTTCAAACTCACTAAAATGAAATGACTGTGTTAATATTCCACTCTATTATTTCTCTTAGAATATGTGTTTTTCTAGACTACAGACCTACCACGCTATGCAACTCTGTGTCTTTTATTCTTCCTCTTGTGTTGTATGTTGGCTTGTGAATACCTCATCAATGCTGCATTCCGCTATTCTTTTTATGTGATCTGTACTTGTCTTTCTTCTTTTCAGACTGTTGCTTTCCTGCTCAAGTTATTCGTCTCACTAGATTCTGGTAAGCCTTTTCTTTCCATTTACTTCAAGTAATTGTCTAAATTGCCTTTTAACAACTATTTACAATTCTCTGGGAGACGAGTTTAATTTCTTGTTGCTGTGTCTCGAAACACCTGCTGAAAACGCAACTGTTATCTCTTAGATTTTAAATGTCACAGGCTGAAAGCGTAATTCCTTTTTTCTGCAACAATATTGTCTAAATTAATTTTCACTTAGCTCTGTGAAAGCCGTTTTCTTTGACGTGAAGACAGCTGGCTCTGCTCCTGAAGCGGCACACGTTCTCTTGAAGAAGTCTCTCAGAATGTTTCTTTTTTTTTTCTTTTCTTCTGTCAGACCCCAACGTGGCAATTTCTGCAGGGAAACTATGGTACTAGTCGCTACCAGGAATAAATCTCTAAACTGCTCCGGAAATCAGTAAATAACCTTTCCTTTAAACGTTTCCTACTCTAACTCGAAATCTCTAACTGCCTCGGGCTGAATTCTTGGTGAAGTGCGCAGCTCTGATAGAGCGCGCGCCTCACCTGAACTCTGTTCTAGAATGTTCAGGAGACTAGACTGGCAGCTTAGGCTGGCAGTTGTCCTGCTCGCCCGCCATCTTGGAATTCCATGAATTCCACGCCTTGGACCAGGAAGGGGCCAGATTCCAGTCCTGTTGGCTCATTTTGAGAACTCTTGCTGGCCGTTCATTAGGAAGGATCCTGACAGTACCCCCCACCAAGGAAGGCCCTCCCGGTCCGGGTTTGGTTGGGTTTCGCTGATGGAAAAGTCTTACTAATCTAGGTGCATGTACATCTGACTCTAACTCCCAAGAGCGTTCCTCTGGTCCATAGCCCTTCCAATCCACCAAATAGTACAGCTTACTTTTCACTCTTTTGGAATCTAAAATATCCTTAACCTCAAATTCCACTCCAGCTTCCAACTGAACTGGTGGTGGAGCACTCTCTCGTCTTAATCCTGGAACTGCCTTTTTTAACAAAGAAACATGAAAGACTGGGTGAACCTTGAGTTTCGTGGGTAGTGTCAGTTTATAGGTCACTGGATTAATTTGTGCTTCAATAGGGTAGGGACCAATGAATCGAGGCTGGAACTTCCGATTCCCTTTCAAGCGCAAATTCTTGGTGTTTAACCAAACCTCCTCCCCTATCTCTAGGTGAGGGGAATCTCTTCTCTTCCTATCTGCATATTTCTTATACTTAATCTTTGCCTGTTCTAGATTTTCTGATGCGGCATTATGTACCTGACTCAAATGTGTCACCAAATCCTGAACTGCTGGAACTGGGAGTGAAACATCTAACATAGTAACATTTGGATGTTTGCCATAATTCAAATAAAACGGGGAGTAACCAGTGGACACATTTGTGGCGTTGTTATGAGCGAACTCAGCAGCCCACAAATAGTCCAACCATTCCCCGCCCTGTTTTAAGGTATATAGCCTCAAATACTGCTCTACCTCCTGGTTCACTCCTTCTGTTTGTCCATCCGTTTCCGGATGGAAACTGGTGGACAAACGTGTCTCTACTCCAAGTGCCTTCATGAAGGTTCTCCAGAAATGAGAAACAAATTGGGTTCCTCGGTCTGATATAATAACCTTAGGAATTCCATGCAACCGTACAACCTGAGCACTGAAATGTGTTGCTAACTGTTTTGCCGTTGGAATTCCTTTCATAGCCACAAAATGTGTCATTTTGGTGTATGCATCGACTATTACTAAAATAGTATTGAAACCTTGACAGGAAGGGAGATCTGTTATCAAGTCTAAGGTGATTGTGTGCCAAGGATAGGGAGGAGTAGGTAAGGGTTGTAAAAGCCCTTTAGGTGCCTGTCGTTCTGACTTCCCCTGCGCACATATCTCACAAGTTTTCACATATCTCTCTATGTCTTTGTTCATTTGTGGCCACCAATAACTTCTTTTTACTAAATCCATCGTCTTCTGTTCTCCCTTGTGCCCAGCCAACAAATGATCATGACATTCCTTCATGACTTGGTTCTGCAGTGTTGAAGTAGGCAAATACAAGGCTCCTGAGTGATAAGGTAGACCATCTACTACTTCTCTATTGTCTTCCTGCTGCGTCCACTCCAACATCTCTGCTGGTGACAAGGCTCGAGATATCTGTTCTTTCACACTCTGAGTTTCAACAACGCCTATGATTTTGGTTTCTGGAATGATGGCTTGTGTCTTGATTTGATCTTTTTCTTCTCCGGTTCCCATTCGGGACAAGGCGTCCGCCTTGCCATTCTGCGCTCCTGGCCTGTATGTGATGACAAAGTCATAGTCGGCAAAGTATAATGACCAACGAAGCTGTCTCGGGGTTAATGTTCTAGCTGACTTCAAGAATTTCAAGTTTCGATGGTCCGTGTACACCGTTACAATATGATGAGCTCCCATCAAATAATGTCTCCATTCCTTGAAGGCATCCTTTATTGCCAACAGTTCTTTTTCCGTAATTGTGTAATTGATTTCAGCTGGTGACAACTTTCTTGAACGATATGCAACCGGATGCAATTGACCTGTCTCCTTATTTCTCTGAGACAGAACTCCACCCACTGCCAAATCTGAGGCATCTGTCTCCACATAAAAGGGTTCTGATGGGTCTGCGTGAAGAAGAATTGGAGCTGACGTGAATTCTTCCTTCAATGCCTTGAATGCCATCTCTGCATCTGCTGTCCACTGAAATTTTACTCCCTTTCTCAATAATTGTGTGAGAGGCAGAATTCGCCGAGAGAATTCGCTGATAAATCTTCGATAAAAATTGGCGAAGCCAATAAATGCCTGTACTTCCTTCACACTGGTCGGAGACTTCCACTCCAAGACGGCCTGAATTTTTCGCTGATCCATGAGTATTCCAGCTGGCGAGATGACAAACCCCAAGAATTCCACTTCTGTCACATCAAAGGCACACTTCTCTAGTTTGACGAACAGCTTATTTTCTCTCAGCTTCTGTAATATTCTTCTCACTTGACTCTGATGTTCCTGGGTGTTGACGGAGTATATCAAGATGTCGTCTATATAAACTATTGCACATTGATCGATAAACTCACTAAGGACATCGTTTATGAAATGCTGGAACGCAGCTGGGGCGTTGCACAACCCATAAGGCATCACTTGATATTCGAATAATCCAAAGCGAGTTCTAAAGGCGGTTTTCCACTCATCGCCGGCTCTTACTCGAATGAGATGATAGGCCCCCCTCAAATCCAGTTTGGTGAATATCTGAGCTCCTTTCACCTGGTCCAACAAAACTGAGATGAGAGGGAGGGGGTACCTATTTTTCTTGGTTATCCGATTGATTGCGCGATAGTCTATGCAAGTTCTTAACTCGCTCTCTTCCTTCTTAGGCACGAAAAACAAAGGCGAAGATACCGGAGATTGGGAGGGGCGAATGAATCCGTTAGCCAAATACTTGTTAATGTATTCCTTTAAATGATTATGCTCCTTCTCAGTTAAAGCATAAACTCGGCTACATGGCATATTTGCTCCTGGTTCAAAGTCTATTTTGCAATCGTATACTCTATGGGGAGGTAGTTGTTCAGCTTCCTGCTCATCAAACACATCTTCGAAATCTTGATATTGCGATGGTATTGACTGTGTGTTGATTACGCACACGACTGCATTCGCTGAACACAGGGCCTGAGCTGGATTGTCTTGATCTTTTTTCTTTTGGTCTCCAAAGCAATGATTCTTGCAATAATCCGAAGTCATTTCAATAGTTCTTGCGGCCCAATCGATGGTCGGATTATGCTCTGTGAGCCAAGGAAGTCCTAAGATTAGCTGGAATTGAGGAGCATCGATTAGATTAAACTGGATTTCTTCCTGATGTCCATCTTCTCTCATCAACCGCACCATTTCGGTATGACTCACTATGGGCCCAGAAGATAGGTTTGTTCCATCGATGGCTCTAACTGGTTCACTCTTTTCCTTGAGTATTGCCTTCAATCCTATTTTGGCAGCAAACTTTTGATCGCAAAAGTTCCCTGTTGCCCCTGAATCCACCATCACCGTCACTCCCTTCTTAACCTCCTGACGGAATTTAATTGTCATGGATTGAATCAGATGCGGGGAGGATGACTGCAGCGTATTGGCCAGCTGATGCTCTTGTGGAGTTGGATTTTGACTCGCATCCACCTGTACAACTCCTTCTACAGGTGGTGCAACTAGTTTTCCTTCGGCTTGTATGATCCCTTGGGTTTCTTTGGGCAATTCCTCACAAAATGTCCACCGGAACCACAATACATACATAAATTACTGGCTCGTCTCTTCTCCTTTTCTTCTTTGGTAAGCGGACCTCTTATTGCCCCTATCTGCATGGGTTCTGGGTTGTTGGACCCTTCCGCAACTCTTCCTACGTCTGTTCTTGCCCTGTCAAAACGGGGCACGGTGCTTCGAAATTCTCGCTTCCTTTCACCTCGCCTTTCACCTTGCCGGAAATCCAACTCCAGGACCAAATCTATGAGAGCTGAAATCTCTGTGGGTCGGTTGGGAATCTGCGCCAACCCGTCCTTTAATTCATCCCTCAGGCCTCGATAAAAAATTGCCGTTCTTTTGCTTTCCGGCCAATCTGTTTCCATTATTAACTTATTAAAGTGGGCCAAATACGCCACCAAATCTCGATTCCCCTGTTTTAATTCTAATAGCTCATTGTCTACAGCTTGAGAGATTCGCCTTCGATCAAATATGCGCAAGAATTCTTTTTTAAATTCATCATAATTCTGCAGGAGAGGGTCATCTCGAGTCACTATGGGCATTGACCAGGCTGCTGCATCTCCGCTCAAATAAGACAAGATGAATGCCACTTTAGATTGTGCGTCGGGGAAGATAGAAGGACGACACATGAAATGCAGGGAGCATTGCGTAATGAATACTTGAGCTTTCTGTGGGTCCCCACTAAATCTCTCTGGTGCAGCTAAGGGAATGACTGGTGACAAAGAATGTATCACCTGTGTAGTTAACCTATTGACATCCCCAGCTGATGTGGTGGGAGTTTCCCTATTTCCTGGAGGTGACTGCCTAATCCTCTGCGCCAACTCTGCTGTTTCCTTTCTGGCATTTATCACCTCCTGCCTCAAACCCCGATTCTCTTCCTTAACTGTCACTAACTCTTTTTGGATGGCATCCAATACCGCCCCTAAGGTCTGTAAATTAACCCCCTCAACCATTCTGTTCGGGTGCAAATTTACAACGTGGGCACTTCACTCTGTCAGGGCTCCACGAATTTCCAATCCTTTTCTTCTATGTCGACTTGCACAGGAACAGAAGATGCTTACTTTCCAACTCCCTCTCTCCAATCAGTCGGAGTCAGATTAAAATCATAACTCCAAGCAATCAGAAGAAGGGAAGGGGAAAAGTGGAGAAAATAACCATAATAAAAGAAAGGCACAGAAGAGACTGGTCCGGTCCCTCGATACTCCAGCGAATCCTCCTCTGACTTTATCAGCCAAACTAGGTTCCTGTGAATACTAAAACATACAAATATTTTTAGCCTATAAATCTTAACTCTGTTCTACCTCCTTCTATTGTTAATTAAACCTACATACCCATGGGACTGCATAGACCTGCAGCTCTTCTTTCTACTGTGTGTTTTCTTAACTGGAGTTGCCTTGTGTTCAAACTCACTAAAATGAAATGACTGTGTTAATATTCCACTCTATTATTTCTCTTAGAATATGTGTTTTTCTAGACTACAGACCTACCACGCTATGCAACTCTGTGTCTTTTATTCTTCCTCTTGTGTTGTATGTTGGCTTGTGAATACCTCATCAATGCTGCATTCCGCTATTCTTTTTATGTGATCTGTACTTGTCTTTCTTCTTTTCAGACTGCTGCTTTCCTGCTCAAGTTATTCGTCTCACTAGATTCTGGTAAGCCTTTTCTTTCCATTTACTTCAAGTAATTGTCTAAATTGCCTTTTAACAACTATTTACAATTCTCTGGGAGACGAGTTTAATTTCTTGTTGCTGTGTCTCGAAACACCTGCTGAAAACGCAACTGTTATCTCTTAGATTTTAAATGTCACAGGCTGAAAGCGTAATTCCTTTTTTCTGCAACAATATTGTCTAAATTAATTTTCACTTAGCTCTGTGAAAGCCGTTTTCTTTGACGTGAAGACAGCTGGCTCTGCTCCTGAAGCGGCACACGTTCTCTTGAAGAAGTCTCTCAGAATGTTTCTTTTTTTTTTCTTTTCTTCTGTCAGACCCCAACGTGGCAATTTCTGCAGGGAAACTATGGTACTAGTCGCTACCAGGAATAAATCTCTAAACTGCTCCGGAAATCAGTAAATAACCTTTCCTTTAAACGTTTCCTACTCTAACTCGAAATCTCTAACTGCCTCGGGCTGAATTCTTGGTGAAGTGCGCAGCTCTGATAGAGCGCGCGCCTCACCTGAACTCTGTTCTAGAATGTTCAGGAGACTAGACTGGCAGCTTAGGCTGGCAGTTGTCCTGCTCGCCCGCCATCTTGGAATTCCATGAATTCCACGCCTTGGACCAGGAAGGGGCCAGATTCCAGTCCTGTTGGCTCATTTTGAGAACTCTTGCTGGCCGTTCATTAGGAAGGATCCTGACACCAGTTCACTTATCCTGGAGCGCACAGGGCTCCACTGGGGCCATGACCCACACTTTCTGCCAAGGTGAGTTTTCTGAATAGCCTAGTTTGGTTCCGGAAGGCCAGCATTAAGCTATATATATCCTAGGGAGGTTTCCAGGGAGATTGCTCCCAGCCTTTCTTGACCAAACTTAAAGGTCCTCTCACTGGGTGACTATAGAGAACTTCAAAGGGGCTGAACCCTAGGGACTTCTGTGGCACCTTACGATATGCAAAGAGAAGGCATGGTAAGAGGACGTCCCACTTACACCTCATAGGTTCCTCAAGACCCATAATCATGCCTTTGAGTGTCCGGTTGAATCTCTCAACCAGCCCATTACCTTGGAGGTGGTAAGGAATGGTGAACTTGTATGTTACACCACACTCCTGCCACAGGGACTTCATATACTTAGAAATGAAGTTGGTACCTTGGTCTGACACCACCTCTCTGGGAAACCCCAGGCGGGTGAAAATACCCATCAGTGCATGTCCCACCATGGGGGCCGTCATTGTCCTGAGAGGGATGGCTTCCGGGTCCCAGGTGACATGGTCCACCAAGACCAGGATGAACCTGTTGCCCATGGCTGTCTTGGGATCCTGAAGCCCCACAATGTCAATGCCCACCCTTTTAAAGAGGGTGCTGACCACAGGGAATGGCTGGAGAGGAGCTCTGAGCTTCCTCCCACTCTTTCCACTTGCCTGGCAAGTCTGACAGGTCCTGAAATGAGTGTCTGAACTCTTGCGCATTTGGGGTCAATAAAAGTGGGTGACAATCCTTTCAAAGGTCTTGTCCTGCCCCAAATGTCCTGCTAAAGGCACATCATGAGCCAGCCCCAATAAGAAGGCTCTGAAGCACTAGGGTTCCACCAGCACACAGGATGACCCAAGCTCAGCAACCTTAGGCTCACTATACAGGAGACCTTCTCCCAGTAGATCCAGTGTGTTCCAGACTGATCACCTTCCTGCGTGGTTTGCATCCTGCTGCCGCAAACCCACGAGAGAAGGGCACTTGTTCTACTCCTCAAAGAACTCTTCCCTAGAGGGACCTCCTTCTTACTGCAAATGGGTCAGCTCAGGCAGATCTCCCAGTTCAGCAATCTCTTCCCCGGTAGGCTCCAGGGCATCCCCCTCAGGGTCAGCCTCCTCCTGGGCCGTGGGAATCTCAGGGGCCGGTTTCCCATGCCCCCTGCCTCTTCTCTTAAATGCAGGCACCATGGCCATTTTCTCAGGCTCCAGGTGCTCTTGAACACCCCCTTACTGGCTGCCATAGACCAAGTGGTCACACAGACCCACTCAGGCATACCCAACATCTCTAAATGAGCTCTTCGCTCCACCTTAGCCCAAGGGGAGCTCTCCAAATAGTATCCTAACAATCAACAGGCATGGCTGGCCTCACGAGTCCCTGAGACCCCCCCCCCACTCAAAGGGAACCTGTGCCACCTTGAAGTGGCTCTCTGTGTTGTCAGCGTCAACAACTCTCTTCAGATACCAGCCGACAACTGACAGCTGTCACACTGGCTCCGGTGTCCCTAAGAGCTTCCATCCTCTTACCATTGATGGTCACCCACTGCCTGTACTTTTTAGTGTTATCAGGCAGCTGGGTCCTGGGGAGCAACTCACAGTCTCCTAAAGAGATAAGGGCCATCTCTGCGGGACCCCACCCACCTTGGGCACCCATCTGTTCCCCCAGGGCTACACGAGCCAACTGCCGGGTGGTGCACCAGTGGGTGCTGTCTTCCCATAGAAGGGACATCTAGCATCATAAGAACAGTGGCCTACTAGACCACACTTAAAACTGGTCTTGGGCCCCTTGTGAACAGGCTTATCTGTTGGGGCCACTGCCTTCTTCTCAAGGGGATGCTGGGAACCTTTCCCTTGGGGATTACTTTGGGGCTCTTTCTGGAACTCCCTGTTTACCCTTGTCCCCCCCACTCTTCTGCTGGGGACCCTGCTCACCTTTTGCGAAGTCTCCCACATGACCCTTTTGGACTTGGGTACTCACCCAGCGGTCCGCCTCCTCAGAAAGCTTCCTAGGGTTGGTCAGCTTTCTATCAATAAGATGCTGGCGTAGCTCTGGAAAACAGTTATTTGACAAGTGCTCCCATGCAAACAAATCATAGTTGCCCTCAAAATTATCCACTTTGCTACCCTTCACCCAACCAAACAATGCTCTGCAAAAGAAAGACACATATTCCACCCAAGTGGTAGACTCCAGTTTTCTGCAGTTCCTAAACCTTTGTCTGTACAACTCTGGGGTCAAACCAAATCTGGACTTTAGGGCTCCCTTTGTGTGGCTACAGGACATCTGCTCCTCTGTAAATCCAACAAAGTGTCCCTCCCATCACTAACAAAGCGGCCCCACAACCCCGCTCCCCAATCCTTCTCAGGGACCCGGTGGGCCAACATTGCAGCTTCATAAGCCTAAAACATTGACCTATATCCTCATTCTTGTTGAAATCTTCAACTACATCTTTGGCGATGTAGGCTTTGCTTCTACATGCACTGGCGGTGTGCTGCCACCAGAGGGAGGAACTTCTAAACTTTTGGCCTTGAGTTATAATTCCCTCAGTCCTCGGTAATGCTCAAAATGCATTCTCTTTTCCTCTAAGGCTAACTTCTTCATCTCTAATTCCATCCCAAGCTCTATTTTCTTACTCTCTATGTCTTACTGACCATCCATTTTGAGCCTAGCTAGCTCCAACTTATGCATCCTCTCCTTTGCTCTGTCCTCCAGTTCTCCTGGGGACAATCCTTTGGAAGAAACACCTCTGCCCGCCCCTGAAGGTGCTTTTTCCCCGGTTGGGCCCACTGGCCCCTCAAGCTGCCCATTTAAATCCTCTGCCTCCATCACTGGCTCCTCAGGATGCTCACTGGCATTACTAGATTCTACTAAGGCCCTCAGCACCTTTTGGTATTACTCTTTACTGGTCAGGCCTTTCACAGAGATTTTAAACTTATTGCACAAAGCTTTGAAATGAGGCACAGTGTAAGTATCAATTCTCTCTTTTTCCAATACGATGTCTAGAGATACTATAGATGCTGACTTGCTCATGGTAGAAAAAAGACTGGCAGGTCTCAAGAATCAAAAATAGAAAAGAAGTTCCAAGGAAAAACTCTCAAAAAGTAGGTGGTTGTGTTATGGTCTGCACTAACTAGTAGTGTAAACCAATCAGTGTATATGACTCACAAATGCAAGTCCAAATCTTCACCGCTGACCACCAATGTTAGATTTGGGGGTCTCTAGTTGGCAGAGGTAGGTACCTTTGACCAAATAGGGACCCTTGCGTCTAGTCAGGGTAAGGGGCTACACCCCTAAAATAACCCCTCCTCACCCGCTTGGTAGCTTGCCATGAGCAGGCAAGCTTATCTCAGAGGCAGTGTATAAAGCATTTATGAACACATAGAGTAATACAGTGACAACCCTACAGATGGACACCACACAGGTTGTATTATAAAAATTATATAGACTTAACACAAGACCAAAAGACAAAAAACCACAATACTGTACTCAAAAATAGACTTTAAAACGTTATAAAATAGCTCAGTTCTCTCAAGTTGTAAATGCAACACTGGGTGGAAGCAAAATGAGAATGGCATAACAGACCAATGGCTGAAAAGAAGAGGCCAAACGCCCTTTTAAGTAAGTATAGAATACATATTATTTCAAATGCAAAGGTTTTGGCAAAAGTCACACCTAAAAAGCTGTGATGATGCAACCGCATGTCATTCCACTTACACATGAATGCATAATGATGTATCAGAACCTATCCAAGAGAAATGACTCCAGTGGTATTTTTTTCATTTACTTGTCCGAGAAAGATCTCGCTTTTCTGACATACTGGCTTTGCCAGTACTTTTTGAAGCTGCTTTGCAGCATCAGCAAAATGCTTTTGGCCGATGATGTGTAGCATCGTCAAAATAAGAGAAAAAATACAAACCGGTATGACAATGAGACCATTTCCGAGGCTCACACATGTATGAGGATGAATGCAAGTACATGGGTCACTATAAACGCATGCGCCTATGACTGAATGGGCACATTTTTAAAATATCTTTTACTGATCAGAAATGGACACCCATTGACTTGCCTACAGACAGATAGAGGCCTGTGTAAAAAATGTATAAGGAGAAAACTGAGCCTCTACTTTCTATTTCCCGGCGCCATCAGTCTTAACCTTCTTGACAAATGATCGATGTATATCCTAAACACCAATGGTGACTGCCTCGAGGAAGCTCTTAAACCCGAACAGCCCAAGTGAGATATTACATATAATCTCACACTTTGACTGTTCAACAATACACGTACGCAGCACCCAGGATTATATGCAAGTCGTGTATAACTTATGGACAGAGTACAAGGGTTCTTGTTTCACATTATGCTTGATGTGGATGGCACCGAGAAGATTTCACCTGACAGCTACTCCTTAATAATAACAATACTGTGCAGTGGATGCCAACTAGTTAGCTCAAGACCCCTGCTCATACTAAAGTTAGTAGTACATGCAATGAGCACTGGCAAAGCTAATGGATCTGGACTTTGCTGGCAGTCTTTTGTCTTTGTATATGTTTACTTTGTCATGGTTTTTGGAAACAGTTATTGTTGGTGAAGCTGCCAAACCCTCAAATATTTTTGGCCTAATAAAATCACACACTATCACAGTAGTCCCAGGAACGTAAGGTAAATACTATGTGTGGATGTTCTTTCTTATGAAAACAGAGTCTTTAAAGCTACACAAGAAACTGCATCCCCAGTTGAGACTTGGGTGGGTACAGTATCATGCAACAAAGTCTCACTGGGAGTCAATGAGAGGGTATAATTTTAGATAGTAATTAATTACAAATACACACGTAGTCTCGACATTTTGTTTTCATATAGTAATATTAACAGCAAAAGCATAAACTTAAACTTTACAAGGGTTATAATGCAGCATCACCCATGCTTTTTCGTTGTGTACTAAGTGCAAAGAGGACACATTGAGCTCGTACACGGTTTAAAGGGTGCAAGTGAAACACGTGAAAAAGATAAAACTGCATATTCTTGGGAGTATTTTGGAAACAATATTATGCATAAATGTTTTCTTTGTAACACAAATAATGAAAAATCATGTCATAATTAACTGTCCCAATTTAGTCCCAGAGTGCCTACATGTTGTACAATAATTACTTGATTTCATGTCTACTTTTCCGTCTGACAAAATAGACATTAAATCTTCGTGCCCATCATAAAAATCAGCATGGTTCGGGCATCCACTAATATGATTCACCCAGCCCTGTATGGGCACAAGAAGAGAGATGTCAAATGCCCTAAGAGAGCCCAGCACCCCAATTGGTGGGCAGACACCTGGTTTGGCTAGTGTAGCGCTTGGGGAGGAGGTTGTCCTAGTTAACATGGGATGTAGAGCAGTGGTTACCATAGCGTCCCTGGGTGACAAGGTGATGATGGTGCCAAAAGCCCACATGGCTTCCAACACTTCCAAGTACAGGCAGTGGGTAACCATCAACGGGCAGCGGGTGGATTCTCAGAGGGACACGAGAGCCAGCATGACTACTGTCAGGTGGCATCTGGTGTCCTCAGAGAAGGTAATCCCTAATTTTGGTTGTTGTAGCAGACAACCGTGAGTTACTATACTGTGGCTTTGGTTCCTTGAGGGTACTTTTGATTCCTGCCATGCCTGTGGAATGCCTGCTTGTAATGACTTAAAGCACACCATCTGGAAGGAGGTGTTGCTCAGGTCCCACATGGAGATGTTAGATTTGTCTGTGTAGGTATGCCTGACCATGGCAGCCCCAGAGGGTAGTCAGGAGTGCCTAAAGCCTTGAAAAAGGCCCAAGTAACTACCAGAAAGAGAATGGGCAATTATTGCGGGAAACTAGCCCCTCAAACTCCTGCAGTCCTGGAGGAGGATGAGCTTGAGGGTGACGCCCTGGAACCTACAGGGGAGGATGTTGCTGCCCTGGGGGACATAGCTGGCTGGTTGGCAAGCTGATGTAGGACTATCGAGGGAGGAGTTCTGCAAAGCTCAGAAAGAGGGCCCTTCTCTTAAGAACCTGATGTGGCAAGCTAAGGCCCAGACAGCTGATGACACCTTTGGAGATCACCTGATCTATTGGGACAATTACCTCCTATATAACGGCCCCCTGGCGGCGGGATGCCTGGCTTTCACCTTGGGGATGCCCTATAGGGGCTATCTCACAGGGAAAAACCAGGACGGGTTCCCAAGGCAAGCGCGGAGATACCCCTTCGGGGGTCGATTCTGGCGCTATATAAGAAATGCAATAACAATAGCAATAACAATAGTGAACCTAAGGTACCTGAGAATGGGGCAACCAGTGTGCCACAGGGCCTTCCTAACAGGTCTGGCTCATGATGTACCCCTGGCAGGACATCTGAAGCAAGACACGTCCTTTGCCAGGCTTGCTATCTACTTTTGCTGGCCCAGATGAGAGTGAGTTTAGATCCATTCTGCAGGTCCTGTCCTACTTGCTAAGCCAGTGGGAAATTAGGGGGAAAGCGAAAGGCTCCTCTGGTTCCACTACCTGTCATTGGTACACCCTTTGTCATTGGCTTTATCAAAGGTTGACCATATTACAAGAACAAACCACATATTAAAAACACCCTCATGTTGTGTGCAAATGCAATGATCATTCAAAACCATGTGTAAATGCACTAATTAATATCAATAAAACATAACAACCTTGATCAGTAATCACTGTCCACAATATATAAACCAAATACTTTAAAATGAACTTAACATGTGTGTGTGATTTTCATTTATGTTCAGGTCACATAAAAGGCACCATCAAAACAACTCCTAAAGGACATCACTTTCCAGCCACATAAAATGCAGCCATAAAATCAGCAAATAGTGGATGCTACACTCATGTTTCTTCTTTATGCACCATAAGACCACATAAAACACAGCCAATGAACCCACCTGAGAGCAGGCAGTATTTTCAACAGTATAGCAAAAGCTCTAACTTTTAAAAAAATAAAATAGGTGACAATCCGGGGGGTCATGGATTTTTGGACCCCACATATGTATGGTCTGTACCTTTCAAAGATCCAGGCGGGTCCGCTGCACTACTGCAATCCCTACGACAATTCTTTATTTTGTTGGTGGTGACCCTGCCATCCTGGTGCCACCACACAAGAAAAATATGCAAATAAGAAAGTCCCGTAGGGAATTATGGGGTGCTCTAGCTAGTAGAAGTGAATATTTGAACAGCGCGTCTCTCACTGTGCTTGAGAGCCTGCATTCCTTGTAGTTTTGTGTTCCTTGCTGCGGGGGAGCCCCGGATGGCTACCTTGTACTTAGCCTTCTTCCTCTATTCAGCACGGGAGTCGGCAGTCTTCTTCTCCCTGCCCGCTTCATTTGTTGTTGGCTTCTCCACCATTTGAGCCGCAACAGCACTCCCCCTGGCTTCTCTTGGCTTTGGGGCATCAGGGTTGGGTTCCTGGCGGCCACAAGATACCTTCTTGCACCGGCCCCCGGGGAGAAGGGGGATTCTGGGGGCAAAAGTTGAAATGATGGGGGGGCCTTGCATATGCCCCTTTCATGAAAAATACATAATGCAATTGTGCGCTGAGTCACCTACCCTGGTGCAACCTTGGGGTAATTCGTCACCGTGCGGCAGAGCCCCACGTGCTCTGTTTCAGAAAAGGTCAAAGGTCACAAACGGCTAAAAGGAGATAACTCAGGCCCTGTTGGGCTGATTTGGACAATCCAAGGCTCATTGTACTCCTGGTGGTAAGCTCTATCCACTACCAGGAGCAGTTCCAGCAGGCCTCCTGGCCTGAACAGTGGTACATCTTGCAGTGAGCTGGTTCCACTCATTCTCTGCACCAGCTTTCAACTTGGTTTTGGTCTCTGGGTGCAGAATTGCACAGTTTTTGCCAACTGCCCGACGTCACCCCTTCTAAGACCTCTGCAACAAACTCAGCTCCTTCTTTCACCTCAAGATCAAGATGCCCTACAACAACTTTGACGACCCAGACCACAATACCACCTCAACTCCCACCTCCAATGATGCTATCCAACAGACCCTTCTCAGCTGGACCCCTCTCACCACAGTAGAACAATGAAGAACAAACACTCCAGAGCACCTTCAGATCCCTGCGGCCGCACATCTTCCACAGGGCTGGCACTGCCATCGCACCCGAGCTACGCAGAACTATCAACTGCTCCCTTGGGACCGCCACAGTCCCCGGCAACTGGAAGCGCGCTAAAGTTATCCCCCTCCTAAAGAAGCCCTCCGCAGACCCAATGGACCTCAACAACTTCAGGCCCATCTCACTGCTTCCTTTTGCCGCCAAAGTCATCGCAAAGGCCGTCAGCACCCGGCTAGCACACTTATAGAGACTTACAGCATCCTAGACCCCTCTCAATCTGGATTCCGCAGCAACCACAGCACTGAGACTGCCCTCCTCGCCGCCACCGACGACATCCCTGCCCTCCTTGACCAAAGCCACACAGCAACTTTTAACCTACTGGTCCTGTCAGCAGCCTTCAACAGCATCCAAGGAAAGGCCCGAGACTGGATATGCTCATTCCTCACAGGCAGAACACAGAGAATAAGACTAACTTTCTTCCTCCCAGAACTGACAGAGATCAGATGCAGAGTACTCCAAGGATCTTCCCTCAGACCCACCCTCTTCAAAGTTTATATGGCCCCATCACAAACATCGTCAGAAACCACCGGCTCAACATCATCTCCGATGACACCCAGCTCATTCTCTCCCTCTCCAAGGAACCCGACATCACCAGGCGCAACTTCTATGTAGAGATGAAAGCAGTCGCGACCTGGATGAGCAACAGCAACCTGAAGCTCTACACCGGAATCAACAAAAAACTGCTCCCCAAACTCCAGACCATCCAGAACACCGCAGCCAGACTTATCCTCGACATCCCACGACACAACAACATCACCAAACACCTCAGCGACTTCCACTGGCTCTCAGTCGAAAGAAGAATAACCTTCAAGCTGCTCACATGTGCCTACAAAGCCCTCCACAACACCAGACCCCAATACCTGAATGACCTCTTCTCCTTCACCGCCCCCTAGAGAAACCTCTGCTCAGCTGACCACGCCCTAGCCTACCCACCATCCCTTGTTTCTAAAGAACCAGAGCAGGTGGAAGATCCTTCTAGTACCTTGCAGCCAAGACCTGGAACAAACTCCCCTTCACCTCCGACGAAGCCCGACACTGCACCAATTTAGAAAGGACCTCAAGACCTTGCTCTTCGAATTACCCCAACGGAGCTGCGCCTCGCCCCCCCCCCCCCCCACCGCCCCCCACCCCCAGCGGCTAGAGACCCTCACAGGTGAGTAGTGTGCTCTACAAACCCCTGATTGATTGATGAGCTCATTGGCAGGTTGGGGGCTGCCAAGTTCCTAAGTATGTTTTATTTGTGACCTGGGTACAGGCAGATTACCCTAACCAAGGGGATAAAAGGAGATGTCTGAATTCTCCATCTCAGAGAGCAACTTCCAGTTTATGATGACTCCCTTTGGGTTAAAGCATGCCACTGCCATCTTCCAGAGGTTGGTCAACAGGGTCCTGGCTGGGAATGGAGATTTTCAGTGACGCCTACCGAGATGACATTGCAATCTTCAGTTCCACCTGTAAGGACCACCTGTTGCACCTCCAGGAGCTGCTTTGGACCCTTCAGTAAGCAGGCCTGATGATCAAGGCCAGCAAGTGCCAGACAGGGCAGGGGTATGTGGTCTACCTGGGACACCAAGAGGTTGGGGGCAAGTGGCAGACCCTCCAAGCCAAGATTCAGACTATCCTAGCTTGGGACTTCCCCCCCAAGAATCAGACTGAGGTGAGGGTCTTACTAGGACTTACTGGATATTACATGAGGTTTGGCAATGGCTGTACCACCAGTGTTCCCCCTATGACTGAGCTAAAAAAACAGCCAAAGAAGGTGATCTGGACAGAGGCCTGCCAGAAGCCTTTGAAACCCTGAAGGAGGCCATGTGTACAGCACTGGTACTCAAGGCCTGATTCTCCAAAGAATTTATTAGCCAAAAAGGTCGCCTCAGATCATGTAATAGAACCTATGCTTTCACAGCTAAATGAAGAGGACCTAGATAAACTTTTAGTTTTAATTAGCAGATGTCTACTTCCCAGGGAACAGAGGTGGAGTACAATTGAGAGGGAAGTCTTTACTGTGGTCATGGCATTCCTGTTTTGGACTTACTTCCAAGTTCAGACAGACCACAGGTCCCTCGGATGGGTAATGCAGATGAAGGATAAGAATCCTAAACTGTTCACGTAGTCCACCTCCCTAAAGGCAATGAACTTTACGGTGTAACACCGTCCTGGGACTAAACCTCTCCAATGCTGATGGTCTTTCCAGGTTTAGTGAGAACTCCCATGAGGGTGGGTAGTTCTCCCTAATTTTATGTGGGAGGCACACATGTTAGACCTGACATTCTTGGTTTGGTCTCCCCCAAACCTTTTTGGCGTTACCACTCCTGTTTTCTGAATTTGTTTTTGTTGGCATCAGTACTCTGTGCACTCTACCACTACTACTCAGCACTAAAGTGCTTGTGCTCTCTTCCGAAAACATGGTAAACTTGGCCTATTTATTTATTTATTTATTTAAGAAGCTTATAAAGCGCGCAGCTACCCCCAGAGGGGATGTGCCGGCGCTATAGAGAACATGTCAACAGAAAGGGAAAGCTATTTTAAGCGATAGTGAACAGCCAGGTCTTGAGTTTACGGCGGAACACCTGCTCCGACTCAATGAACCTCAGATCCAGGGGGAGGCTGTTCCAAAGCTTAGCAGCAGCTACTCCAAACGTTCTGCCCCCGCTCCTGGTGCGGCGAAATCTGGGAACAACCAGGAGACGTAGGCTGTTCGATCTCAATGATCTGGCAGATAGGGATAGTTTGAGTCTTTTACTTAAATAGACCGGGCCTGATCCGTTCATAGCACGGAAGGCAAGGATCAGAACTTTAAACTGGATACGGCAGGAGATGGGGAGCCAATGCAATTCTTTCCGATAGGCTGCTACGGAGTGGCGGAAAGGAATATTTCAATTAATCTAGCAGCTGCATTTTGAACCACTTGTAACCTTTCAATAAGGTAAAGGGGGGCGCCGGCATAGAGACTGTTGGCATAGTCTAAATGCGACGTAATCAAGGCATGGACAATAGTCTTACGGGAGTCCAAAGGAAGATAAGGAAAGATCTTCCTGATCATGCGTAGTTTGCCGAAACAGGCAGATGTAACCTTATTGATCTGGGCCTTACAAGACATGATATTATCAAATTGGAATCCCAGATTACGGGCTGACTGGACTGGGATCGGCGGGGGGTTCAGAACGGAAGGCCACCACAGGGTAGGGGGAAGAACAGTTTTTTTGTTAAAATACAAAACCTCCCTTTTGTCCGTATTCAAAACCAAATGGTTAGAGGCCATCCAAGAACAGATGTTGCCAAGGCAGTTGCGAAAGTTGGAAAAATGGAAAAATGGGAGTCAGAGTGATCTCTAAAGGAAAAAACAAGCTGCGTATCATCAGCGTAAGAGATCACCCTGACCCCCCACGACTCAACCACCCTGGCAAGCAGACCTAGGTAGACATTGAACAAAAGAGGGCTCAGAGCCGAGCCCTGGAGCACTCCACACAAGAGAGGTTTATCCTCTGATTCAAAGGGCTGAAGAAGTACCCTCTGCGTCCGCCCTGTAAGGAACGATCTGATCCAGGTCAATACAGTACCTCCAATTCCCAGCTGCTGCAGGCGGTCTAGTAGTATATCGTGGGACACCGTATCAAAAGCGGCGGACAGGTCGAGGAGGACCAACATGGCCTCCTCACCCCTGTCCACACACTCACGAATCGTCTCTGATACCTCTAGCAGAGCAGTCTCTGTGCTAAAGCCGGTTCTAAATCCCGACTGGGAGTCATGCAACAGCTGGTTCGTTTCAAGGTAGCAGGCCAATTGCCTCTGAACCACCTTTTCCAGGATCTTAGCAGGCTTGGGGAGAAGGGATATCGGGCGGTAATTGCAGAATTGTGAGGGGTCCGCATCCGATTCTTTTAGAATGGGAATCAGCATAGCCTGTTTCCACACTGAGGGGAATTGACCCAGGCTTAAGGAAGAGTTCCATATGGAAAGAAGAGGGCGGGTTAGAACCAGGGCAAGATTTCCCATCACCTTGGCGGGGACTGGATCCAATGGTGACCCTGAACTAACTTGAACCAGTAATTTAGTGTCAGTCTCAGGAGTAAACTCTTCAAAGGAATTAAATGAGCATTGCTGAGAGTCAAACTCAGCAATCGGAAGGGGGGACAGGACTGCTACAAATGAGGAGGATAACTTGATAATTTTATCCTGAAAAAAATCAGAGAGCCCGTTGCAGAGGGCCTGGCTAAGAGAACTCTGAGCCTTCATGGCAGGGGGATTCACAAAATCGTTCACTATCTTGAAGAGGGTTTTAGTGGAGTTCTCAGCCTCCTTAATAAGCTGTGAGTAGTAACCTCGCATCGTAGACCGTTTTAATTTTTGGAATTTATTCAGGGCAGATTTGTATACTGTTTTAGACTCAGGATCATAGGTCTGCCGCCATTTACGTTCAAGCTGTTTACATCGACTCTTTTCCTCCCGCAAAGAGGGGGAAAACCAAGGTGCAGAAGGTCGGGATCTAGCAGAAGTGATAGGGGCTAGTGGGGAAATAACATCAAGAGCGGCGGAAAGAGCGGAATTATATCTAGCTACTTCCTCATTGAGGTCTGAAGAAGGATCGAACTGATATGAAAAACAAGGATCGATGGTGTCACAGGTGACTTTAAGCCATTTTCGTCCATTCTCTCTATTCAGAGAAGAAGAGAAGGGGGAGGAAGGGAAGGGATAATGATTTCAAAAGGAAGGAGAAAATGGTCAGACCAGGTAAGGGGCAGTGCAGGAAGAGAGGTAACACATGGATGATTAGTAAATATAAGGTCAAGGGTATGACCTGCTGTGTGTGTCGGCCCTTAACTAATTGGGACAGAGTTAATCCTTGCAAGGTTTCAATTAAAAGAGACGCTTGTGTGCAGGATGGGTTATCCACATATAAGTTAAAATCTCCTAACACCGTAAAATAAGCGTGTCTTAGGGAGAGGTCGGCTATTGTGTGCAACAGGGTAGTAAGTGAGGAAGTAGAGGCGGTAGGTGGATTATATACCAGGATACCAGCTAGAATAATGGTGGTGGAATCCAGGATCGTGAAATACATAGCTTCAATAAGCCCTAAATTAGTGAGTTTCTTAACGGTCAGGTTAAGGTGTGATTTTAAAATAACAGCAAGGCCCCCTCCAGTTTTATCGTTGTCGCGATTGATACCAACCAATCGGTGGCCGGAGGGAGTGGCCAGGTGTATATCAGGCTTGGACGTATCTTTGAGCCACGTTTCAGTAAGAAATAAGATGTCCCAATCCTGCGTGTCAAGAGATAACCATATCTCATTGGCGTGGCGGGGCAGGGAGCGACAATTGACTAGAGCCGCCTTTAATAGCTTAGAGGGAGTCTGGGGTTTAGTGATCTTCAATGAAGGAGGGCAGTGATTCCGCAGGGAGTTAATAGTGAATTTACAAGATAAACAATTGTAAGGGAGATCCTCTAATCTAAGAGGACAACAACAGACACCTGGGGAGCAGATACCGGGTCTGAGTTGAAGAAGCTGGGAGTTAGTCCAAGTAATTTTCGTGGGTCGAGTGACAGGGGGACCGGCGCTGGCCATGCGCGGACGGGCGCAGACGGGCTTGCCTTAGGCGCGCCCACTGCGCGGACGGGTAGTCCCCTTTTTTATTTCCATTCTGGAGGAGGGTGGGAGGCGTCCAAGAGCTGGAGCGCTACCCTGCCTCCCCCCAAGATGGCGGCTTAGCCTTCTACACCAGATTGGAACAATTAATTTCCCTAGTAAAGTGGTATTGCATGTACGCAGGGCCTGCAAATTAAATGCTAGTAGTAATCCTGTGCAATTAAACACATCTCAGGCCTGCCATTGAAGCCTGTAGTGCAGTCAGTTTTAAACTGCCCAATCGACCATTACAAAAGAAACCTTTTGCAAGGACTAAACCTTCCTTTATATTGCACATAAGTCACCCCAGAGTAGGCCCTAGAGGCCCATTGAGCTGGGTTCTTTGTATTCAAAAAGTAGGACATGTGGCTTTTAGTTTTACATGTCCATGTAGTGCAAATCCTCTAAATTTGTTTTTCACTACCGTAAGGCCTATCTCTCCCATTGGATAACATTAGTTTACCCTATTACATTTATTAAGTGCTAACGATTTATATGGAGCAGGTAGAAATATTATGTTTAGATTCAAATTAATTTTAATTGAAATCCTTTTTAATAGTAAAGTCGGATTTTAAGTCACAATACTGCAAATGTCACTTTTAGAAATTTGCTATTTTCTTTCCCTAACCATTTGGTGCCAGCTCCCAATATCCTGGGTCACATGACTGTGAATGGCTCTGCGGTTGAGGCTTGTGTATTCCTTCCAAATTGTCAGACAGAGGAGACTAGGTGTAGGCACAATGGGCAGGATGGCTGAGGACTGAACTGTTCCCTGCCCCACTTATATTTTAAAGAGGCTTGCCTCCAACACACACAAAGGAACTTGATGCTAATTTTTTGTCACTTCAGACTTCAAGGATGGCAGCAGGTATAAATATTAGACCCTCAGAACCATAGTCAGTACACTTCTGGACCTGTATAAGACATCAGAAGAACTGCCTGGGCCCCCAGATGACTGCCTTTCTGTATACAGAGACTGCCCAGCTGTTTGAAGGCCTACCTTGCGGCTTTAAAGAGAAATGGACCATCTCCTTGAACCCAGAACCACCAGAATTGACTCCAAGGGTGTGTTGGATGGCCTCCTCTTGTGAGCTACAGGAGCATAGCATGTTCCAAAGACCTTGAACCCTGCACCTGGCCTCTGCTAGAGTGAGTCCTAATCCACCAAATTGTGCCCCCAGGCCCTGGACCCTTGGAAGTGGTATTGGAGGTGCTGCTCCTGCCTAACCCTAAAACCTGGGACTTAGATAATGTTTCAGCAAAACGTGCAGTGAGAACCTTCAGAGGACCTGGACCTCACTGTGAACCCATCCACTCAATGTGCACACCTGGTCGGACTGACTCCATGTATGTGCTCTGCTGCAGCAAATCCAGTACTGCTGGACTTCTCGGCGAAAGTATCAAGTCTTGGGGAGCTGTCAATGGCTACAGTCTGTAGACTCGTCCTGCTGGAGATTTTCAACTTCCAAAAAAGTGACAAAGGCCAGAGGTAAAAATCTTTCCTGCAACTCCTTCCAGCAGCTCCTCAACAACAACTCCTCCTCCTCGCTCATCATCTGCTGCCTTGCCCCGCTGAACTCTAACATCTCAGGATGAATGCCAAACTTTGACGGATCTCAAGAGACTGTTGAAATGAAAAATTCACAATTTTCTCCGTAGCGAAGAGATCAAAATACAACTAAATGAGAAAGTAACCAGAGGTTTTGATTGTTAATGTGATTGTGGCTGAATAACATATACAGAACCTGAGCTTATATGTGGTGTATGTTATTTTTTTGTAATGTGATACTTTTATGTATTGAAAATGCATTGTGAATTTGCATGTCCGTTTTTTATTGTGTTTCCAGTGTATGTCTGAATATCTAAAAATTGCTGTATGTATCAAAACAAAAACTAATTTTCAGAAACGAGATGAATAAAAAAGTGAAAATCAAAATAAAATAAAAAAATATATATTTTCGGATCATAGAGATTAGGTCATGTGATCTTTGAATGAAAAACTGAGTGAATGTTAATCCCTATTGGCAATTCTTGTGTTGTGTCCTAGATAGTGGCCCGGCCTTACTGATTGAGGGCCAAACCCTTTTGTCTTATGAGCAGAGCATATCACTGCTTCTTCCCCATCTTTTTAGCAAAAACAAATGAAGATACACTATCAAACTTTAGATCTAAGATCTATCAACTATCATACTTTTGCAATCCCCACATACAAGCTACAGAACTGGGGGAGCAAAGCGTTTCGTCTAGGGCCCTCATCTCTGGAATCCTTATCAGTTGCTAGAAGGAAAGAACACAAGCTACTTAGGTACTTTAAAAGAAATAAAACTTCAGCTTTAACCTGAGTCAAGATGTGAATTACACTATTTTAAGCAATAATTTAATGAGGCAGACTAAAAAAAATACTTACTTTTTCACCAGCCGCCACCTCTCCCTCTTCTTGTTCAGCTTCCTTCTTCCTGCAGTCCCAGCAGCAGGAAGATCCCGGCTGCCGGGCTCCTCTGAGCCATGTGATTGGTCTGAGTGTCGTGGTTCGGCGCATAGATGGGGACAGGGAGGCTTTGCATGTTCCTCACCAGGCTGTGTAATGCAGCCTGGTGAGGAACATGCAAAGTGTGCATGACTTTTTGGCAAGCCCAAGAGGGCTGGCCAAACAGTCATATGCACTTAAGGAGTGTGCAAAACACTCCTTGCGCTGTGCCATCAGCCCGACCCGCCCTAACCCAGCTCTGAAGCTACAAAAATTAAATAATATTAACTACCAGGAGAAGGGCTTGACCCCCTCCAGAAGTCTAAAAGGCTGAGAGTAGGGGTCTGAGGTCAGGCGCTGGCTATGAATGTTGTCCATAAGTGGCAAGCAGTGGCAGAGGTCCAGCAAAATAAGCGGAAGTAAAAAAATTAGAGGTTGCCTTGTTATCCGGCATGAAACAGAAGGTATGGTAAATTCTATGCCAAAATGTCTTGCATCCCGGGTTTAGCTGGAGACAGCTTACTTTGAACTCATAGGGCGAATACGTCCAGTCTTATTCTACTTCTGACCGCTCATTACTGATAGAGAGACCTTGAGCCACTCCCTTATCTTAGGGTGCCAGGTGGTCTAGGCGTCATAGCGGTTAAAAGCTGGACTCAGAAGTCTGATCCCAGCGAGCATAATATGGTTCATATATAGACCACAAGCACATAGTGTGAAGGACCCGGGATCCAAGCCTGGCAGGGAACAGCAAGCAGCAGCTGCTTCCAAATTTCTGTGACTTCACTGCGAGCTGTGGTTTGCTGCCACTACAACAACCAGTTCTGGCACTTGAAGCCGTTATCAGTGCCTTCTTGTTTCAGCTGGTTACAGCCAACAATTTGTTTGGTTGGCAAAGGCTGCTCAAGTTCAAGTTCCAAAATTTGTATAGCGCACTACTCACCCAGAGGGTCTCAAGGCTCTTAGGGGAGGGAGGAGTATTTATTTATCGAATATCCAAGTTTTTAGTTGCTTTCTGAAGGAGAGGTGGTTCTGTGTAAGGCGGAGGTGGGTGGGGAGAGAATTCCAGGTTTTGGCCGCTAAGTAGGAGAAGGATCTTCCTCCCATGGTGGATCTGTGGATGCGCGGAATTGCGGCGAGGGCTTGATTGGAAGATCGTAGTTGTCGAGAGGGGGTGTAGAAGGATAGACGCGTGTTGAGGCATTCGGGTCCTAGGTCGTAGAGGGCTTTGTGTGCGTGGGTGAGGAGACGGAAGGTTATTCTCTTGTTGACAGGGAGCCAATGGAGGTCTTTCAAGTGGCCGGAGATGTGGGCTTGCCGAGGGATGTCCAAAATGAGTCTGGCTGAGGCATTTTGGATGCGTTGGAGTTTTTTCTGTAGTTTGGCTGTGGTTCCGGCGTAGAGGGTGTTTCCGTAATCCAGTCGGCTTGTGACCAGTGCGTGGGTGACCGTCTTTCTTGTTTCGGTGGGGAACCAACGGAAGATTTTTTGGAGCATTCGTAGGATGTTGAAGCATGAAGATGAGACGGCGTTGACTTGTCTGGTCATCGAGAGGGAGGAGTCCAGGATGAAGCCTAGGTTACGTGCATGGTCCGTAGGTATGGGTGCGGTTCCGAGGGCCGGAGGCCACCATGAGTCTTCCCAGGCAGAGGAGGATGGCCCTAGGATGAGGACTTCTGTTTTGTCCGAGTTTAGTTTTAAACGACTGTTCTTCATCCACTCGGCTACTTCTTTCATTCCTTCGTGTAAGTCGGTTTTGGGGGTGTTTGGGTCTTTGGTGAGGGAGAGGATCAGCTGGGTATCGTCTGCGTAGGAGATAATGTTGAGATTGTGTTGGCGTGCGATGGAGGCGAGGGGACTCATGTATACGTTGAAGAGGGTAGGACTGAGTGAAGATCCTTGGGGTACGCCGCAGATGACTTCAGTGGCCTCTGATCTAAAAGGGGGGAGGCGGACTCTCTGTGTTCTTCCGGTGAGGAACGAGATGATCCAGTCCAATGCTTTTCCTTGTATTCCGACGTTGCTGAGGCGTTGTATGAGGGTGCTATGACAGACTGTGGCAAAGGCTGCGGAGAGGTCAAGTAAGATGAGAGCGACTGTTTCTCCGTTATTCAGTAGTGTTCGGATGTCGTCAGTTGTGGCGATGAGGGCGGTTTCGGTGCTGTGTTTGGCTCGGAAGCCGGACTGTGAGGGGTCGAGAGATTTGTTGGATTCGAGGAAGGCGGCGAGCTGACTGTTGACGGCTTTCTCGATGACTTTGGCAGGGAATGGGAGGAGCGAGATGGGGCGGTAGTTCTTGAGTTCGGTTGGGTCTGCCGTGGGTTTCTTCAGAAGGGCGCTGAGTTCGGCATGTTTCCAGTTTTCCGGGAAGGTAGCGGAGTTGAGGGAACAGTTAATGACATCGCGGAGATGGGGTGCGATGATGGAGTCTGCTTTGTTGAAAATGTGGTGGGGACATGGGTCGGTTGGTGATCCTGAGTGGATGGAGTTCATCAGGCGGATGGTGTCTTCGGTGGAGAGTGGGTTCCAGGCGCAAAGGTTGTTAGAGTGCGGTTTTGGTTTGGAGGTGGGTGGAGTGGACTGGTCTTCGGACTGGTTTTCAAAGCTGTTATGAATTTCGGCGATTTTGTTGTGGAAGAACGAGGCTAGAGAGTCGCAGAGGTCTTGGGAGGGAGTGATGCCGTTAGTGCCGGCGGAGGGGTTAGTGAATTCTTTGACGATGTTGAATAGTTCCTTGCTGTTTTGGGCATTGTTGTCGAGTCGATCCTTGAATGTTGATTTCTTGGTGGATCGGATCAGTTGATGGTGTTTGCGGGTGGCGTTCTTGAAGGTGGCTAGGTTGTCAGTGGTCGGATTTTTTCTCAAGGTTTTCTCGAGAGTATGACAGAGCTTCTTGGATTTTTTAAGGTCATCGTTGAACCAGGGGGCTTTTTTGCTACCTTGCTTGATTAGATGGAATTTCAAGGGTGCTAGTTCGTCGGCGCTTTGGGTGATCCACTGTGTGAGGTTGGTGGCTGCTTGGTTAGGGTCCGAAGAATTGGTAGGGGGGTTATGGAGAAGCGATGTGAAGAGCTGGTCGGTGGAGATTTTGTTCCAATTTCTTCGGGGAATGGGCTGTGGTGGGTTGTGGGTCGTGGACTTTTTGTAGTTGAAGTGAACGCAGCTGTGGTCCGTCCAATGGAGAGCTGTGGTGTGATCGAAGGAGATGTGCTTGCTGGAGGTGAAGATAGGGTCAAGCGTGTGTCCGGCTAAGTGAGTGGGGGTGTCAACGAGTTGTTTGAGTCCAAGATTGGCCAGGTTGTCCAGGAGGGTGGTGGTGTTGTTGTTGTTTTTCTTTTCCAGGTGAAAGTTGAGGTCTCCCAGTAGAATGTAGTTCTCGGATGGGAGGGTATGTGGGCTGATGAAGTCAGCGATGTCTTCGCTGAATTGTGTGCGGGGTCCTGGGGGTCTGTAGATGAGGGTGCCTCTGAGTGTGATTTTGGGGTCGGTGTGGATCTGGAAGTGAAGGTGTTGGGCGGTAGCGAGGTTATCGTCGGAACTGGTCGTGATGCGGATGGTGTTCTTATGGACAATGGCGATGCCTCCTCCTGTTTGGTTGGTGCGATCTTTTCGGATGATCTTGTAGGTGTCTAGGATGGCTATGGCGATGTCGGGGGCTGATGAGGCGTTCATCCATGTTTCTGTAAGGAAGGCGACGTCCGGCGATGTAGTGTCGAGTAGGTTCCAGAGTTCAATGGAGTGTCTGTGGACTGAGCGGGTGTTGAGCAGGATTCACTTAAGGTGGTTGTTGTCAGAGCTCTGTTTGGAGTTTGTGGATTTGGTGTGGGTCCTGATGCAGTCGAACTTGCAGGAGTGGCAGGTGAAGGGTCCATGGGTGTGTCCTGGGGCGGCTTGGTAGCAGTTTGGGAGTTGGCCGGGGTTAAGGGCTGAGAGGGTTGCTGCGTCGTATGTTATGCGGGTGGAATTGGTATTGCGGGGGCCAGGGGGTCTGGCGCTGGGCGCGGTCCAGGCGCAGACGGGCGAAGAGGAGCTTATCTTTGGCGCACCTTCGGCGTGCGTGGGGCGCGACTGCTGCGCGTGAACGCTGCACGCAGAGGCATCTGTCATATGTGGATAGTGAAAGGGGAGGGGCGAGGGAGGAGCAGCTGGGAGGCGGGAGCGGGGTGCAGATCCGGGCAGGGAGGCACAATAACAACAACAAAATGGCAGCAAGCCAAAAGCGAAGCAGGATTGGGGCACAAACAGCGAAAAAGCGCGATGCAAATGGCAGTGGCACCGGCACAATCAGGCACAAATCAATTTCACAGGCAGCGCAGCACAATTGTAAATATAGTCAAAGCGCACTTAGGCTATCCAGCGCTACGACACAAAAATGATGATTAAATCAATAAATAATCAGGCAATCTAGCGCTACGATACAAATGCGATATTCAATTAGGCAATAGCAGATGTGTGAGCGAGGCGAGCCAGCAGACAGCAGTCTGGCGGTATAGCGCAACGATACCAGTGGTGGCAGGCAGATCGGGGAGTAGCGTGAGGAGCGACCGCTTCTGTTGGGAACAGGATGGTCACGGCGCTACAACGGGAGAGCGGGGCTTACTGTATCAGTGGGAGGGAGGAGCAGCTGGGAGGCGGGAGCGGGTGGAGATCCGGGCAGGGAGGCACAACAACAACAACAAAATGGCAGCAAGCCAAAAGCGAAGCAGGATTGGGGCACAAACAGCGAAAAAGCGCGATGCAAATGGCAGTGGCACCGGCACAATCAGGCACAAATCAATTTCACAGGCAGCGCAGCACAATTGTAAATATAGTCAAAGCGCACTTAGGCAATCCAGCGCTACTACACAAAAATTATGATTAAGTCAATAAATAATCAGGCAATCTAGCGCTACGATAAAAATGCGATATTCAATTAGGCAATAGCAGATGTGTGAGCGAGGCAGCAGACAGCAGTCTGGCGGTATAGCGCTACGATACCAGTGGTGGCAGGCAGATCGGGGAGCAGCGTGAGGAGCGACTGCTTCTGTTGGGAACAGGATGGTCACGGCGCTACAACGGGAGAGCGGGGCTTACTGTATCAGTGGGAGGGAGGAGCAGCTGGGAGGCGGGAGCGGGGTGAAGATCCGGGCAAGGAGGCACAACAACAACAACAAAATGGCAGCAAGCCAAAAGCGAAGCAGGATTGGGGCACAATCAGCGAAAAAGCGCGATGCAAATGGCAGTGGCACCGGCACAATCAGGCACAAATCAATTTCACAGGCAGCGCAGCACAATTGTAAATATAGTCAAAGCGCACTTAGGCAATCCAGCGCTACGACACAAAAATGATGATTAAATCAATAAATAATCAGGCAATCTAGCGCTACAATACAAATGCGATATTCAATTAGGCAATAGCAGATGTGTGAGCGAGGCGAGGCAGCAGACAGCAGTCTGGCGGTATAGCGCTACGATACCAGTGGTGGCAGGCAGATCGGGGAGCAGCATGAGGAGCGACCGCTTCTGTTGGGAACAGGATGTTGGGAACAGGATGGTCACGCTGTCACCCATCGGTAGCGAGGGAAGCCTAGAAGCTGCTATGAGCAACCTGAGAAGCCTTCGCATCCTGTGCATGGACAGGAACCTGAAAGGATGGTGCTGACAAACATGATTTATGGTGTTGCCAAACTGACGTAAGACTGGGGTTCACTGATTTAGGACTGTATGATTAGTTTGTGCTGATGTTCTTGCATATTTTATAGCGTATAGCAATGATCGACTACTGTCCTGTCATGATGATTTAAGACAATCGGATGATTTATGACTTGATGGTCATAAACTGTGCGCTTTTACCTTCAACCCAGGGTCTCTAACTCTTATTGAAGGAAGGGCGGATGGAGGGGAGGGAAGGTCAAAAGCCTGTTAGGACCAGGTAGCTTGTCTGGGCGGGGTTTAAAACTTTCAGGCACACGTCTGAAATCATGATCCAGTCTAAGCTTTCCAGGCATAATCATGGGAAAGTCATGTGACTTCCTGTTTTTGGGTTTTGGCATTTTCACTTCCCCATAAGATATTCACATAGTGGAAAAAATCCTATCCGTACATCTACACAAAGTATGGGGGCATTCTGCGGGGTGCAGAATGCCCCCACTGTAGACCCTGAATGGGGTCAGTGTCTTGCCATTTCCAGGGTTTGAAGAGGTTGACGAGGTATTTGCGAATGTACACAAACTCACACATTTGTGGGCGTTCACAAACTCTAAAGCCAACCCTTTAAATGCACAATCTCCACCCAATGTATGAGATTTACTCTTCCGTTGTGTGGGTAACATAATGCATGCGTAAATAGAGCTCCCATTGTTTTGTGGGTCGAGCCCGTGTTATACGACGTCTGTGTTTTATTTTATGTTCGTAGTTGAAACAAAGCCATTCATGTAAATCATGTCTAATCTTTGAATTACAAACTACAAAGCATAGGAACGACATCCTTCTTAAATCTGATGTCACTGAAATTTATACAGGGCACTATACCTGGGGGTGTCGAAGCGCTAGCGGAGTTTACCCAGCCCTGGCCAAAAGCAGAAAACTCTGTGACTAAGGAAGATGGAGAGAGAAAAGCTAAGTTTTCCTCAATTTTTTAAACGTGGTAAAAGAATTGGCTTCTGAGATGTAAATAGGCAGGATCTTTAAATTCTTAAAAAATTTGCAAAATATACAAGTCGTCGAATTATGTTTCAATTTCTTTGATATAGGGCTTCTCGGCCCAACCAAGGCGTTTCGGTGCTAATCATGAGAGATATACCACGTTTACAAACTACATAGAATGTGCTCGTGTTTTTTGGTCGAGCTGTTTATAGCTCTGAACTATTGCAGGGGAAACAACACTCTTGAACAAGCGAATTCCTCCCGGGATTCCATGCAGTTCATGTGAGAAATGCGCGTGCACAGAAATCCGCTCCCCCACCAAGCAAGACAAGCCAAGGACATCAAAGCGACCGGCCGCTTTGAGTCCATTTGCCACCAGCCACTTCACGCCCTCCGCAGGTCATAAACAGGATCATCTGCTCGTGAATGCTGGCATGCTTGCCCAGCCCCCTCACAGCGCTTGTGGCACATGCATTCTTTTGTGTCAAATTTGCTGCTCAGAAAGCCAACCAACTCAGTTGCTTTCTGTAAATCGAACTTTATTTAGAAGGGGTGTTGATAGGTTTTTTTTTAAATATCATATATGACTCATTGGAAAAAGTTACATTCTGTTTGTTTATAACCTTCTGGAAAGTCTGGTTTATGTTTTCCTAATTAGCGTTCATTTTACATTTTCTCATGTTTTATTTTACATTTTATTGACACTTGTCAGGCAAAACTCACCAAGTATTATTTTTTGGTGCCCGTTCTTTATTTTTTTCCACCACTGCAGTTCGCCGCTACCAGCATTCACTTCTTCACCTTTTTCTTTCCGGGTTTCACCCTTGTAAAGCTTACGCAACTTCCATCTTTCACCCACGCTCACACTGGGAATGGCCGTTCAAGCCGGCATGATTTCAGCTCGGGTAAGCCCCTGTTGCTTTAAGACGGACAACTTAGATTTAGCAGCGTTTTGACACACGGGATGAAAAATTTTTATTTCTGTCCAGCTGTTCCCAAAGTGTTTGATATACCATCGATCAGAATAATACCTGTGAAAGCACAGCGTTTGTAAGTTTGCATGTTTCACCACAGGCATTTGACTTTACCGCTCTCACTCTGGGTTTCACCTTTTAGGGTTCCTCACTTGTATTTTCCAACTATCGTCGTGAATTGCACAGATGTAACTTCATAACTCTCCTCTTTTTTCATCTGACTCGACTGCACTTTTCAATTAAACTTTATTGATACATGTCCACCATATCACTTGTTGAATCTTCGACTCTCGGGAACGTCGTGAGATTTTTATTTTTACTTTTGAGGGAACTTCACTCAATGCTTTGATCCACTCTACGGGTTTTATTGTACTTTTTTGATTAAAAGTTTCACAGCTCGTGTTCACCCCATTACTCAATGGAATGTATTCACAGAGTCTACTTGCTAGGGGACTTTCTGTTCACTGCTACCAGGGCCTATTGGATGTCAAAAATTCACCACTTCTGGTCACAGAATTGGTGTCGTATTTATGCTGCGCTTTACATTTTGAAATTCCATGCCCAAAATTACCAACACAGTTCCATAATATTTGGGTCCCCACTTTCGCCGCCCTCCACGGAGGTATGAGGAACCATGAACTTAAACAATTACACCGTCAGTGCTGGTGGGTACAGTTTTAAACTTAACGCAATACATACACTTTCGCACAAGGCAACCTTCGCCTTTAGTGAATACTTTTCAAAAAGCCCTTTCAAAATTAATTTACGTTAAAGTGCGCCCGGACCAAATTAAATGTCGGGTAAGAAGCTCAGCAGTAAAAAAGAAGCAAATGGGGTGACGTGCGCTGCTGCTTTTACTGAAGCGGGGTTATGGACAAGTTAAACACACAAAGATTTAGTATAACCATTGCAAGCCTGGTTCTGGAATCAAACTTTCCTTTATACATTTCTGTCACTGTCTAGTTCCCTGTGCAGTTTCATAGATGTGTACTGCCACCTGCACGTGAGGAACAGGTACTGCATACAGGGGGATTGCAAAGGGCACTAAATAAAGCCGGTGGTTCAGCCGCTTCGAAAAGCTGACAACTGCCCACAACGTAAAGGCCAGAATTCCATCACTTGCTAACAAGGTCCATTTTTAACCAACGTAGGAGTGTCATAGCTCGATCATCGATAGCTAGCCCCTTACATCTGGCGTCATGATGCCACCGCATTGTAAAATAATCTTGAGCATATTATATTTTTTACCAATATCAGGTTTTTGCACTCGCTTGGTTTTGTCAAAGTAAAATACGCTACAGCCGGGAAATTCTAGATGTCATTTTCTCTCACACACACTCTCTCACACACACTCTCTCTCTCACACACTCTCTCTCTCTCACACACTCTCACTCACACTCTCTCACACACACTCACTCTCTCTCTCTCACACACACACACACACTCTCTCTCACACTCTCTCTCACACTCTCCCACTCACACACACTCTCTCTCACACTCTCTCTCTCACACACTCTCTCTCATACACACTCTCTCACACACTCTCCCACTCACACACACTCTCTCTCACACTCTCTCTCTCACACACTCTCTCACACACACTCTCTCACACACACACACACACTCTCTCACACTCTCTCTCACACTCTCTCTCACACACACTCTCTCACACACTATCTCTCACACACACACACACACACACTCTCTCTCTCTCACACACACACTCACTTTTTCTCTCTCTCACACACTTTTTCTCTCTCACACTCTCACACACACTCTCTCACTCACACACACTCTCTCACTCACACACACTCTCTCTCACACTCACACACTCTCTCTCACACACACACTCTCTCTCACACACTCTCTCTCACACACAAACACACTCTCTCACTCAGACACTCTCTCTCTCACACACACACTCTCTCACACACACACACTCTCTCCCTCACACACACTCTCTCTCACACACAAACTCTTTCTCACACACTCACTCTCTCTCACACACACACACACTCTCTCTCTCACACTCTCTCTCTCACACTCTCTCACACACACACCTCTCTCTCACACACTCTCTCACACACACACACACTCTCACATACACACACTCTCTCTCTCTCACACACACTCTCTCTCACACACAAACTCTCACACACTCTCTCTCACACACTCTCACACACTCTCTCTCATACACACTCTCTCACACACTCTCTCTCACACACTCTCCCACTCACACACACTCTCTCACACTCTCGCTCTCACACTCTCTCTCACACACTCTCTCTATCACACACACACACTCTCTCGCTTAAACACACTCACAATCTCTCTCACACACACACTCTCACACACACACTCTCTCTCACACACACACACACTGCGCACAACATTTGGACGGTTAATGTAGCTCATAATAATTGGGAGCTGCAGACTTAGACACACATTGAGATATGCTTCAAAGTGCTTGTTTGCTCACAGTCACACTTGATCTCACTCATGGCACGAATATGAGATTTGGCAACCCTTTTTTAGTCACTCTGAGCATGCCTTATAGTTTACCTTGACTTGATGTAATTTCAAGTTCTTCATGGGCAGCTGCCCAGTGCTAAACAATGCTGACAGTGCATGGCAAAGTCGTGCTGTCTGAACAAACATATTTTTGGCTACGTTAACCTGTGACCTTGGCAGTATCATAGCACCCAAATATTCAAAATAACTTATGTATAGTGAATGGCATGCTGGTCTACCCAATAACTTATAATAGGTGATTTTAAGGAGCGCCCCTCTCTTGGGTCAAGTGCCCATATGCTAAGCCATCCTAGTAAAGCAATCGGCACAACGTTTTAGAGCAATGTATATATACATCAGATGGTATGTGTGCTGTCCAACACCCCTTTAGTGATCTTTCACCTCATCATTCTGCATCTCCACGCCAACCCTTCTTTCACCCCTCTTCTCTCCTTTCTCTTTCCTACCCTCTATCTATCCTTCTTATTACCTTCCCACAACATCACTCAACACCACAGCATCACTCAGCACCACTCAACGCAACAGCACCACTCAACGCCACAGCAGCACTCAACGCGACAGAACCACTCAATGCCACAGAACCACTCAACGCCACAGCATCACTCAACGCAACAGCATCACTCAGCGCACAGCATCCCTCAACGCCACAGCATTACTCAACGCCACAGCATCACTCAACACCACAGCATCACTCAACGCCACAGCATCACTCAGCACCACTCAATGCCACAGCACCAATCAATGCCACAGCACCACTCAACACCACAGCAACACTCAACGCCACAGCATCACTCAACGCCACAGCATCACTCAACGCCACAGCAATACTCAACACCACAGCATCACTCAGCACCACTCAACGCCACAGCATCACTCAGCACCACTCAACGCCACAGCATCACTCAGCACCACTGAAGGCCACAGCATCACTCAGCACCACTGAACGCCACTGCATCACTCTGTGCAACCATTCAACAACTGGTTCTAATATGTTCTCTCAATGTTTCAAGCTTTATTACAAATGTCACAAAAATATGTTAATATTTCACTGCTGTTCTTCACAATAAAATACACTGAACATAATCTTCCCAAAAGTTATTTACAAAAGTTTAAGCTATTGCCAGTTTAAATTACAATAACTTTTATTTAAGTACTAATTATCAAAAAAAATAAAAGCCAGTTATTTGTAATAATAATACATCTAAGTCATGTAAATACAACACATATTGCATAACAAATGCTATAGGTGTCACGTTTTCAAAAGTTAAAACTATTGGCATTGTAAATGACAAAACTATTAATTTCGCTATTTTCAAAACCAACACATAAATAAATAGCTCAAAATGTCCTAATGCGAGACCTATTGCATTGCAAATGCTTGTTTATATTTCGGGTTTGTTTACAGATTCACGGGAATTTCCTATCACCAACCTATGTACGCTACAAAGAAAGAACACATTAATACATTTGCAAGTTTGTCAACGGACAGGGCATACACTCCCTGTCACCACCACTACCTCGTACTGTAGGTGTTGCATGTGCAGTAAATTACTCTGTACGTACTTACTTTCCCGGTGCTGCTCACGCCCAGAATATAATTCTCCAGTATTTCCATGGGTGAGTTCCAGGTAGAATGAACAAACGTTCCTTTGAATACGTGTTTTATTGTAGGGATTTCATTGGCGGAGCTCATTGCGGCTCAGGACTGCAATACGTTGGCGGTGAGTGCGGATGTCTGTCGAGGGAGCGTAAATTGTTGCAAAGTGTTCTTCCCGCCTTCCTGTAACGGGCGAGCGCGCGGTGATCGGGGCTGCCTGTGAGCCAATGAAGACAAACGGTGCCCCAGGACCTCTGGTTTGTGTCGTGGCGTCCAGGACAAGGTGTTCCCGCAGCAGAATGAACTTCAGTGCACCGCCGTAGGGTCAAAGTCTGAGGGGACATGATAAGAACAGCTTTAAAGGTTGGCACGCGGACTGCGAGGCGCAACTGCAGCAGGTAAATGACATTTACAGCCTGACATAAATCATCTAATACTTGCAGCGCTAGAATTATTGAAAACTAGGGACCTCAGTGACAGTTCGAACAAAGCATACTGCACGACTCTGCAGTGACGCATCTGTACAAGCATAGCTGTCTGTCAACGTTCACATAAATATAATGAGCTAGGGGTTGTACATTGAAAGGGTGGCACATGTTGGTGGGTTTATCCCCAAACTCTCGCATCAGATTGCACCGTTGGACAGATTAGGAAGAGGGAGTCTAAAAGGAGGAACACCTATTAAATAGTCGGAGGAGGCATACATACATTTCTGGGTGGGGAGAAACAGTCAGCCTTGTCTCTAAGAACCAATGCAACCAGAGAGATCAAAAGATAAAAACGCAGACAACAAATGTCATAAAAAACTATAATAAAGACCGTAAAATGAGGAAATATACATATTTTTCAACATTTCACTTCAATTAAACGCATATGTTTATATAACGGAACTGAGTAACATGTATTGTAAATAATACTTTACAAAAACATAAAACAGTAAAGATTGCTCCCATGCCCTCACAACCTTGCTATGAGTTACCCAAAACTTGTCAGTTTGTCATGTTTCTCTATTTATGTAGCCTATATTGTTCTGAAATGTAAAACAAGAGTAATGAATATTAGTCATATGTAAATAAAGGAGTTCTATTTAAAGCATAGAGCATTTGCTGAATATTGCTCTGAAATTGAATGGCTAAGGACAATGATGCATAGCGAAGTACAGTCAGGGGCGGAGGGTCACACAATTTGATCAAGGGGAGAAGCTAGGATTTGACTCCAGGATTGCACATTGTGCAGTCCACAGACTGTAGGTTTACGATATCCTTCTCTCGTCCATTATACACCAACGATCAGTCCTTTGTGTTCAGCTATTCAATTATTGTTTTTCAATTAGAGTTAGTATTTGGAGTCCAATAAATACACCTTAAATTAACCTGACGCTATATATATATATATATATATATATATATATATATATATATATATATATATATATATATATATATATATATATACATACATATATGCATACATATATGCATACATATATATATATATATATATACATTACACGTGCATAATCATAAGATTTATAGGTGTGCTTTTCTGTATGGAAAGTTGCCATAGAAAGTGAAGCTCAACTACAGTGACAGATGATGCCTGTGTGAAATCATGCTGCAATTCGCAAGCATCTCTTTGAGCAGCTGTAATCCAAGGTGGAAACGTTAAGTCAGCAGAGCAAGCAATAAAATGAATGTAAAAAAGCTTCTCCTCGTTCCCATACTCGGCTGGTTCGCCTGGCTTGACAAACACACTGATTCTGGAGAGGCTCATTCATATTGTGACAGCTAATAAATAACAAAACAAAGCGGTCTACGACCACCCCCTCGTCCCCCTCCCCCAGTGGCACTTCAAGGAGGCATAGACGATGCGCATTATGGCTCCAGAGTCATGCTCTACCTGGCACAGCTTCATCTTCACTTTCCTCTTCATGATATCTGAGGGGGATATTGTCCCCTAATAAACTCTCCTCCCCCCAACCCCACGGTTTCTACCCCTTTGACACTTACCCAATTATCTTGAAATAATGCTTGTCACATTGCCACTTGCCGCTAGCTGCTATGGCTCCAGAGTGCTGGATATGTTTGCAGATCCTGCTTGGTACAGCCCAGGCACTCGGTGTACGCCCTGCATGGCTGTTCTTGGAATCCAGTGAGTGCAGGGGCGTGCGCGGGATCCTGCACATGCACAGGCGGAATCCAGGCGCAGTGTTAAAGACGCATACATGCTTTCTCAAATTGTATTATGAATATCGATTGACTTTATCTCCATGATGTTTCCCTTTCTATTTAAGAGACAACATGCCTTGCGCCTACCTCTTTCTCTCTCTGGCACAATTCAGATGCCTGAAGTGTAAAAGCTTGAATGAACACAGTCAAGACAAACAGAATAGACGATTATGCTAATAACATGCTCCAATCACACTCTGCTGTTGTTAACCAGTTCCTGTCCAGAAATATACTTCTGGAGAAATTAAGGAATTCTGAATGAGCTATATAAAAAGTATTTTCAATGTCATCTATAATGTTCCCTTAAGGACATTCATTTTAATACTTTATGACCCATAATTAATAGAAAGTCACAATTCCTGAGTGTTATATGGGGATGTGGGGTAAAAGGCAATGCTTTTTAAAAAAGATTCAGATTTAGCAGTGCACATTTTATTGTTGAATCATTGTGTATGCTTTAAAACGTAATATCACAGATTATGTTCTTTTATTACCAAATACTAATAAGGAAGTACTGTTTCGCCAACTGGACAAATGCACCAAGCAGAGCTTTGGAAAAGAGTAACTCAATTCAACAGTGAGACGCATCTTTATTATTCACATATCTATGGGTTAATATATTTCTCATTCAATTCATAGATATCATGGAATTGCTCCAACTGGGAGGAGAATGGAGACTAGAGCAATTGCAGAAGTTTTAGTTCAGTGATTTTGGGTGAAAACGTTGGGTTGCCCACCCTATTTGTTTTACTTTCTCATAATACCTTCTGTGAGCTGCAGTTGACATATGATCTAAATATTCTGGTTCATATCATTTCCACATGCTGTTCTAGGCTATTTGTAATAATCTTTTAATTGAAATGTCTAAAACATTCTCCAACCTCTTGACTTCCGTCTGTTTACTAGTTTGCAAATCTACTATTGAGGAGTAAAATAAATAAAAGTATTAAATGAAGAATTTTGTATTGAGTATTAAAAATAAGAAAATCAGGCAATTATTGAAAACATATTATGTTATTGCAATTTTTAAAGCGCAACTGTTACTCTGAAGGGTGTCACAGCGCAAAGACCAAAAAATCACAAGAGCAGATCATGAATAACGTTTATTGAAAAAGCACTGTTTTAGGGATTTCCTAAGCAGAACATTTTCAATTGTTTAACAGAAGAGGATGTCTATTCCAGAGGTTTGCGGCCACTAGAGGGAAAGTGTGACCACCAGCTCTTTCTTTTGAAATGGGGGAACAGCGAAGATATGGTTCGCAGCCAAATGATTTTGGATATCATTTTTGTAATTTTGCATGGAAATACTTAGGGCAAAGTTTAAAACAGTGCAATGAGTGAGACATAAAGCCTAGAATATAATGTATTTTTTGTCAGAAGCAAAGGTGGGGGAGCCTCTAAAGAGTGACATGTGTCTTTCTGGATGGTCCAAAATGAAATGAACAGCCATATTCAGAATCATTTGTAGTTTAGCAATCAATTTCCCTGGTTGGTCTCATGTAAAGACTATGCCAATAGTAAAGCCAGGAAATAATAAAAGCTGGAAAAACTTGCTTCTGACATTCTAAGGGTAGTAGAGGATGAATCTATTTTAGCAGTTTTAGAAGAAGGGAAGCAATTCAGATACAACCTTATATGCCTTAGTTTTGCAGGTAAGAGAAATGCTGACGTTGATGCCCAAATCGTATACTATTGTACTGCAAGTAGTTGGTAAACCCAATCAGAAGACCACCAGCCAGCTGACGAATCTGTTTAGGTTTGCCCCAGCACAAGCACCTTGGTTTTATCAGAATTAAGTTTAAGGGTGTTGTTATATATTCAGCTGGTCACTTTCAAGAGCCAACATACAAAATGTTCTTGTTTGCTGTCAGTAGATCAGTCATAGCGGACATGGTCCTGAGTGAGGTGAACCAGCTTCGTGCCGACCACCCCAAATTGTCTGACCTTGGGAGGAGACCGAATCTACACTAGTGGTCCTTCACTCCTCCAACAAGGAACTGTAGGAACGCCTAAGGAAGGTGGAAGCAGAAGTCACCCTCTTACATCACAGAGCGGAGGATGCTGAGGGCTGTTCCAGGCGCAACAACATCCACCTACTAGGTTTTCCTGAGCTCTCAGAGTGTTCCAGCGTTGAACTGTCCCTTGAGAATGGCTGGTAGAAAATGTCTTTGATGGCAAGGCACCGAATTTCTTTTCAATCAAGAGTGTGCACCACACCCCGGGCAGACCCCCTTTCCCGGATGCTCCCCCCTGCCCCATCACAGTATGTCTCCTCAACTATCGGGATTGTGACTTTCTCCTGCAGCGATTTTGCACCAAAGGCCCATGGTCATTTGAGTATGCTCTGATATCGGCTTACCCTGACTTCTTACTCAAGGAGCAGTGTCGCCCCTGCTCATTCTTAAGTGTCAAGCAACTCCTGTGGGAATTGGACATCAAGTAGACACCTTTATTCCCTGCTAAGTTGCAAGCTAATGATGAGAACATGACCCACATCTTCCAATCTCCAGAAGATGCCTGGACATGGCTCCACCGGTGTGTGGACAGGTTAGCACATTGTATATTTTTTCCTCCTTGATTCATGATATGTCTCACTTGCCTAATCTCCAGCCGATCACTCAGTATCACATTATGACCTGGAATGTATAGGGCATGACGACACCTATGAAACGCGATTGTATATATGCTTGTCCTAGGAGACGAAATATCCACATAGCAATGCTTCAGGAAACACACCTTATCCCCACTGAACTACACAAGCTTCAAGTGGGCCAAGTGCACAGGACCACAACCTCTTCCTAGCCTGTGGAGTCCTCATTTGGATAGCACTGGGTGTACCGTATGTTGTGGCTACCCAGAGAGTAGATGGGAAAGGTAGATTTGTAGTGCTGGAGGGTCACTTGGATGGCTCCTCACTGGCCCTAGTTGCGCTATACCCTCCCAACATTCGCCAGTGTGAGTTCCTTGATACTTTGAAGCCAACACATCTTCACTATCCATCCTGTCCCTCCTTTTGGGGCAGTGACTCGAATTGTGTCTATGATGTCTCGTTGGATCGCTCTACACCCCCACTCCATGCAACGCTGCCTAAAACATACCACCTGCCATCTCTGTCGATGGTTGACCCACATGCGCCTGCATGATGCCTGGTGGCTTCTACACCCGACAGATCGCAAAAACTCTTTTTATTCCACTGTCCATGATGTTCACACCAGGATTTACCTTTTATTGTGCACGTTCCAGCTCGGCATCCATTTAGTCGGAGTAGAGTATCTGGCGCACATTCGGTACGACCATTCTTCCTTTCTGCAAATTGGTCGCTGGGGACGGCCCGCCCCCTTATACCCACATGGCGTCTTCAAACGGAGGCCTTGTCTAATCCACCCTTCTGCACCAATCTTGCTGAATAGAACGCTACTTTGTGCTTAATACTGGCACAGCATCATCCCGGGCTGTCGAATGGGATGCCCATAAGGTGGTGGGGCGTGGCCATTGCATTTCGTCTGCGTGGGGATATGCAAACGGCTAACATCGGGCATTCTGACCATCGAACGTGACCTTCGCCTCCTCGCTGTGAGTCTGGCCACCCAAGTGGCTCCCATGGAACAACTCAAACAATTGTGCGAACAGCGCTTTGAGGCAGAACAAATTCTGAGCAAGCATGACTACAAGAGATCTTTGGCCCTACAGCATGCCCCGTGTGACCATGCTGGGAAATTGCTGGCATGGCTGGTACGTGAGGACCAGCAACATGCCCTTTAGCTGCGATATGAACAGAAGATGGTACGCTGCTGACCAAGCAGTTGAATATCAATGGGGCCTTCCAAGATTATTACAAGGAGCTCTACTCTGTCCCGGAGGCTGGACTGGTCAATGCCTTACATGGTTTCTTTGATGATTTACACCTGCTGAGCCTGAACGTGCTGCAAAGGGCCAAATTGGAGGAACCTCTAAGCTTGGATGAGGTACGCAATACCATATCCCAGATCACTCGTGGTAAGACTCCTGGTTCTGATGGCCTACCAATCGAGTATTATGCCACAATCATTACAGACCACACAATGCCTCCTGAGTGTCTTTAATGAAGCCAGGGAGCAGGGTTGCTTGCCCGACACACTGCGCAAGGCTCTCATTGTAGTCCTGCCAAAACAAGGCAGAGACCCACTTGGCGTCCACTCATATCGTCCGACGTCCTTCCTTAACCTAGATTGCAAGATACTAGGTAAGATCCTGGCAAACTGTTGTTTTCCCCTTGTACAATTGTTGGTCCAATCTGGGTTTTTTCCGGGCTGCAGCACATTTTTGAATATACGCCGTCTCATATGTCTTCTACATAGTGCTCCATCGGATGCTTATGGCCAAGTGGCAACGTCATTGGACATTGAGAAAGCATTCGACACATTGGCCTGAGAATATTTATTCTCCGCTCTCACTATCATGGGGTTTGGTCAGGGTTTCCTAGGATGGGTGCGTATTTTTCACGCCAACCCAGAGACACATCCAAAAACGGGGCAGGTGATTTCTGATAAATTCCCTATCTGTAGGGCCACGAGACAAGTCTGCCCCTTCTCCCCCTTCATCTTTGTCCTCACCACGGAACCTTTGGCCTGCCAACTCTGACGGCGTGGAGTAGACTGGGGCATACTTGAATAGGATGTGTATCACATAATCTCATACGCACACAATGCCCTGGTCTATCTACGAAATGTAGAATCGTCTCTCCGCGTTCTAATGTGGATTATGGAGGACTTCGGGTCACTCTCTGGCTTCCGGGTAAATAGGCCCAAATATTGTGTGTTTCCTCTGTTGCACACATCGAACATTTAGAACATCCGGAGTCACACCTGTGGTGGTAATGATACCTTTAAGTTTCTGGGTATACAGATCTATCACTCAGACCGAGACCTTAGGGAGGGCAATCTTGACAGGGCTGTTGGATCCATATGAGGTTCCCTTCCATTTTTAGCATTGAATCCCACTGTCCCCTCTGGGTCAGGTCTCAATTTAAAAAATGCTGATACTTCCTCGAATGCTGTATTATTTTGTGTCTCTACCCCTCATAACATCCAGGAGCTTTTTTTGTGACTCAAACGGTTTGCTGCTGGAGTTAATCCAGAGCTCAAGCCGCTGCCGGGTGGCCTTGACTGCCCTGCAGCACCCTCTAATGGATGGAGGACTGAGGGCACCCAACCTTGAATTATAGTATGCCAGGGCACAATTACAGTGGCCCATGTCCTGGCCGAGCACCCCGACACATCCTGAATCTTTGCTTGGCGGCACGGTTCTGCAAACAATGGCCATTTACACTTGGCTTCTGTTGAATGGCGGTGGCGCACAATTGCTCTAGCAGATATATACATCCCAAAGGTCCTACCTTACCTTACTTACCCTCCATCCCCATCTGGGACTGATGGTGTATCGAGCCATGTCCATGGACCAACGCTTCGATCACACAGGCAAGGGATCTCTATAACAAGGGAACACTCATGTCATTCCCAAGCATGACCGAGACGTACAGGTTGCATGCTGGTCAATTCCTATTGTATCAAGCCCTGCGTCGAGTGGCCAATGGGATGTGGGGTGCATGGGAGGCTGAGCCACCAGCATCCCCAGCTCTGTCTATCTTACTGATGTCTGACTCCACACGCCACGCTATAACTTTTTTGTACTCTGCTCTCAGCACTACCCAAAATGTCTATGCAGTGAGGGCTTGTGCTAGATGGGACGCAGTGCTACACTAACCTCTCATTGATGCAGCTTGGGTTTGTACCCTACGATTGACCAAGGACGTTTCCTGAAATCCCAGATTTCGCCTCACCCAATTTAAATACATTCACCACACCTACCTTTCACCTATTTGTATTGAACACATGTTCCCAAAAATCTCCCGGAATGCCCCTGTTGCAAATTTCAGAATGCAGATTTCATACACATGGTATTAGTATGCGCACTACTATCACAGATGGGGGCAGAAGTGATTTCAATAGTGGCGGAACAATCCACACAACCCCTTACACCCTCTCCTGAATCCTGTCTACTGGGACTGCAACCTCATGCGTAGGGGTATAAACACTTACACCACTTCATCGACCTGGCCTTTGTTCTGAATAAGTGAAATATAGCTATGGCGTGGAAATCACCCCCCCCCCCCCTGGAAATTTGTGGCTGGCTCCAGGTATTGCTGACATGGGCCAGGTCGGAGGCACACACTCTTAGTTTGTTCCCTATGCGGGCGTTTCCCAAACAGGAGGTGAGGAATGGGAGACATTCTTCATTGCAGTTGAGGCTAAAAGGATGAACATCCACCAGACAACAAGCACTGTCACAGGTATAACGTTAATGGACGATACCCGGCATATCGTGATATCACCCCTCCTCGTGATAAGGGCTGGCCCACCTCCGCACTACGCTCACATACTTCCATGCAGAACCTTCCCACAGTGCATGACTACCAGCTTCTGCAAATGTCCCCCTCCTCGTGATTAGGGCTAGCCCACCTCCGCACTACTCTCACATAGTTCCATTCGTAACTTTCCCACAGTGCATGACTACCAGCTTCTGCAGATGTCCCCACCCCCTCAGGTATTTCATTTTTCCTCCACCCCCTACATATGATGTGGCGGGTACTCCCTGCGCTTGCCCAGCTATCCCCACAAGGTGATGACAATTTCACAGATCTGACTGCAGCATGATCCCCTGCTGCTGCTGAAACAGAACAGGGCCCCCCTCTGCAAGTTTCATGGACCGTAGAGCTCTCTCAATGTTGACTTGTTGTTTCCCCTTTCTCCTTATCCTTCCCCATATCCCGTATTCCTCTACCTTCCTATTCTTTCCAGTTGATGGCGAGACAGTAATGTAATTGAAAACATTATATGCAGGCCATGATTATGAACTTACACTGCGTGTATCTTGTTAAACCTATATATGTGCAAATACCACACTGTGAGCTCCACCGCTAATTGATGATCATTGTATTGTGATGTTAACAAAACATATGGAAAAAAATGTTAATCAGATGATTAAGTAAATCGTTTTTATTAGTTATTTAATAGATCATTTGAAAACATGATATTTTTCATTAGTTAATTGGGAAATTAGATCATTAATTATGTTTCATATTTATTTTCTTTGAATTTTAATTAATGATATTATGTTTCAGGTTTTTGTGTAATCATACATTTTTTAATCAAGTATATTTTTTTCTGTTATTAATTAAAAACATTTTTTTACTTACTGGGATTTTAGGGAATTAGAATGTGAAGTATGTGAAATCTATGTTTAAATTTTTATTTGATATAGATTTTCAATCTACTTTTATGTATAATTTTACATGTTTTCAGTTTTAAATAATATATATTAAAGTACACAATTGTATTTTATGTTTTTTTTTTAGTTTGGAATATTTTAGCACAGGAAAAATAAAATCTGGATTTTCTAAAGTGTTAGATTTTCCTCCTGTTGCTTATGCTGGAGTGGAACTAGTAGTTCTGACCCTTCCAAAATCACTTACCCTACTGTTGCTCAGGTTGGAGTAGCATTAGTAAATTTGACCCCTCCATAGACCAACACTTTCCCAACTCTTGCTGATGTTGGAGTGGGAATAGTCAATTTCACCCTTCCAAAGTCCAAAATGTTCCCTACTGATGCTTATGATGTAGTGGCAATAGCAAATCTACCTCTCTAAAATCCACTGCTTTCCCTGTTGTTGCTTACGTTGGAATCAGAATAGTCTATTTGACCCTTCAAAAGTCTAACACTTCAGTTACTGTTGGTCAGGTTGGCATTGGAGTAGGGATCTTGATGCCTCCAAGTCAAATTCTTTCTACGTTGTTTTAGAAAGTGTTTTTAATGTATATTGTTTTGTTTAATGTTAAAAGTTACTTTAATATATATAATTATTTATTCTTTGGTAATAATTTTATTATTTGTTTATTTCAATGTTGTTATTGTATAATTCTTTATATTTTTAATATTTAGTGTTTGTAATTATAGTTAATGATTATTTTATATTATTTATATTTTATTGTTTTAACAATATGTTTGTTATTTTTTGCAATTATTTTAAAGCATATATTTTTTTAATTTTATGTTTGTAAGTTATAATGCTTCGTATTTTTTATAATTTAAGTATTTTTAAATATATAATTTTAAAGTCATTATTGGCTTTTTTACAAATAGTTTTTTGTTTTTCCATGTCAGATTTAGTCACAGATATAATCACTCTATACTAAGTATAAATTGCAAATCAGGGCAGTAGAGATAAAGAACAACAGAAAGGAGCAAATAAATGACAAGAATACCCTAAGAATATCAAAAGATCGATATATGGTGAGAGGAGTACAATATCATATATAATTATATAATTAATCACTAATGACGTTAGTGAAATCTCAACATAAATTATTCCAGATCTTCTCGAGCTTCAACAAGGAAGAGGGGCCTCTAACTTTGGCCAGAGCAAGCTCCTATTCATAAATCTGATGGCTAAGGACACACCATTCAATATCCTTGGGGGGGATTCACAGAGACCCATGATCTGGCAATACAGAGCAGTGCACACACCAGCATAATTGTTATTAATCTCAGAGTGACCCCCATTATTCTCTCTTCAGTAGATAATAGGACTTGATGTCCTATACTTGAGGACATACATTTCATCACCCCCCCCCCCCCACAGTTTTTGCAAGCAGGGGCAGAGTGCAAACATATGTACAATATCCACGGCCAAGAGATTACGCTTGGCATGTCTAGTTATATCAGTGGAAGCATTTGCTTCCCATCTGGATATTATATCCGGGGTATAGTACAGAAGGCATATAGTATGCAGCTGTTGTAGCTTTAGATTAACAGTGTACAGAGCGGTCTAATAATTCTAAAGCCATCTGAATCTCTGAAACCGATGAGAGGAGCCTACTCCACTTAGCAGCTAATAGCGATGTATCCTCTGCAAAAAAATGGGAGAGCCCTTGATAGGTCATACTAATTGTGGGTTTCACACCAGGTAAAATAGTACAAAGAGAGCTCAGAGCCGTCAATATCAAGCATATATTCGCAGCCTGTCCGGATATAGTCCCTGACTTGCAAGTATTGAAAGAAAGAAAGAATGGCGAGGCAGCTTGTTTGAATCTTGCAATTCAGAGAAAGACCGAAAGCCATCTAGGTCAAACAGCTGGCCCATTGTTACAACCTCACAACGTGCCCAGACCCTACAAGTTGAGTGCTGAAAGAGTAAGGGCAAAACAGGATTGTCCCAAATGCAAATAATATCCCTTAATACTTGGAAGCATACCCTTTTATAGTAGTTGGGGTCAGGGCCGGCTCTAGAGCGGTGCGATTGGTGCCATCCCACTGGGCGCTGACTTGGGTTGCGGGCGTCATTTGTGCAACTATCTTATAATTTTAGAAGCACCTGCTGCAGCGTTCCTGGCCTCGAGCAATATTCAGGCATCAATTAAACATGTCAAGATAACTCCAGTGATTAATCTTCTTCCTGGAAAGAGACCAGTGGTTTGTCTAGTGGAAGTTTTGGCTTATCCTAAGATAGCGCAAAGAGTTAAAATACCTGCTGCTAAGAACTTGTACCATGCACATAAAAAACTGCATATAATGTAAATAGGTCAGTGGCTTACTACTTCTGGAAGAGAGCTCCTTTTGTTGTTTATAAGTCAAAATTCTAATATAGAACATTAAGCTATTAACTGTCATCAAAGTGCTGTATGCAAACTGCAAGGCACATGTTAAAGCTATTTGTTTTTTGCCCAGACTTTCATCATCCTAATCTTGTGAAAACGGTTCATTTGGGTGGAAAACAATTCTTAAATTTATAAAGAGAACCCCTAACAATGATGTTACTTTTTAAAATTCTGCCTTTGTGCTTTTCCAGAATAAGAACTTAAACGATATTGTCTACCAGTATTGATGACATGTCATTCCTACACTACACCTTGTAGTCCTGTCTGATGTAACGTTTCCTATACACTGATTTAAACACATATGATTGTCTCTGTGCAATGTGTGCGTGGTGTAAAGTGCTCTGGCACCTCACACTGGTATGAGTGTTGCTATACAACTAAATGAATCCAAGAGACAGTGGTTATAGAGACTTGAGGGGCCCTGTTAAAGGGTGCTAGTGAGGGAACCCGGGGCGAAGGTGGTTATTGGGGGGGTGCTAACAACATTGTTGCACAGGGCGCCACCAGTGCTAAAGCCGGCCCTGGTTGGGGTCCCTACAGCCGATAGAGAAAAAACATGTCTTGGCCACCAAAGCCAGCTGATAGCCAAAGGATGATGAATCAGGATAATCAGAGGTTAATAATCTACGCACGCAGCCAGTTAAAGCAGCCCAGAAATAAAGCTTAAAGTCTGGAAGTGAGAGTCCACCTTTTTTATAAGGGAGATTCACAAATTAAATGGCTCGCCTGGCATGCCTGTAACCCCAATGAAACTTTTGATTGCACCCTCATGGCGTCTAAAAAAGGAGTCGGGAACCCACAATGGGATTGCCCTCAAAAAATAAAGAAATTTAGGGAAGAAATTCATTTTAGGTCATTATAAGCTTTAAAGTAAATATAGTGTTTAATACTTATTATTCGATGTACTTACCTAGTTTATTACAAAAATTAAAGAGCTCCCTTTCCCTGCTTTTGTACAAAATGAGGCTAAGTGCCTCTTACAGTTCTTAATGTGAGATATTTACCATTCTATTTTTTATTTAGTCGGTCTAAAGTAGGTTACCGAAAAGGAATTTATTCTGTATTTCAAAGCAACATTAATAACAATTAAAACAGGAAAACCCGGACATTTAAAGTCTATTCGTTATCAATTTTATTTGCTCAAAAGCATGAATTCATTGCACATAACACATCATTACAAACATATCAATTTCCATATAATAAAAAATAAATCAATTACAATAAAATACAAAATTGTTAAAAAAAGTTCTGTCAACGCAGCATTTCGGTGTTCAGATGAAGATCGTCACCTTCTTCAGGACTATTTTTTCAAATTAAAACATCTCATTAGACTGGGTGTAGAAACTGCTTCAATTGGGTTCTTGAATATTCGCTTGGGTTCCTCGTTCATATAAATTAGAAGAAAAACTGGATAATTGAATTCTCCTGCCTTTATCAATGGGATTCCATAGACACCACCGTCTCCTTTCTGCAATAGCCTATTCTTGTTTCCAGTTTGGAAGTTGCTGACTGTCCATTCCTACATGCCCATTATGTCAGCAAAATAATTGAAAGTAATATTGGATAAAGGTGGGTCTGTCTCATTAATTGTCAACATTAAAAAAAAAGTTGGCATTGATTGAAGGACTGGGTATTTAACTATACCTATCACATGTTTCCGTGCTCATATATTCTGCTGCAGTGGCTCATTTGCATTTGTCAGGTCAAAAATATAAAACAATGGAATGTTTAAGATGAGCACTTATCCCCATCAATGTATAGGGCAGTGAATGTGTTTGTGATGTACAAAGAAACATATTATCTGTATTCCATCCTGTTGTAATACAGACTGGGTATCTTACGGTATACCTCACTCTCAAATAGGCTTCATTTACCATTGCTTATGTCGTGAGGTGTTGAGAGAACTTTTCCTCTTCAATAATAGGCAAGGGTTTGCTTCTTCTAGTGAGGCCTCCCGACAGAGAAGTGAACCTCTGCCAGCAGTGCCAAGTGTGGGCATGAGAGAAACCAGCTCCTGGTGATGTTGGTAGAATCCTCCCAAAATAAAGGCAGAAGGATTAGAACAATTACTGGAGCATTGGCACAAATGACATTTCTACCTGCACTATATTGAACCATTAGATTGATGTTAACACTGGAAATAAATATTTGCATGGGATGGTTATCAAGTTTAACACTGTTGAACAGTATTTCTAATGTGAAGTGTTGTAGACATATTTGAGTTCCAGTTCGGTTGATATATAACTATGAATGACAAGCAACGTTTGGTATATTAAGGCACTGAAATGATAATTATTTATTTTTATGCAGGAACACAGCTGTCATATAAAATGCACAGTTTGTAAAGTAATTAGCGAGAGTGCATCACAAGTTATTAATAAAAATGTATCTACTAAGAACAGTGTACACTCTATGCAACACTTTTTAGAAAAGACACTATTTGCTAAACATAACCAAGATCTGAAGGTGCTGAATATCACACTGCCTGAACATGTCATACAGTGCTGAAAACTTTAGAGATAGCCCATCTTCTGAAACAAAGCAAGCATATGTACATAATTTGGTACTTGATGCACACAGTCTTCTATGTTATGTAGAAATATAATGAGCTAGGGGTTGTACATTGAAAAGGCGGCCCATGTTGGTGGGTTTATCCCCAAACTCTCGCATCGGATTGCACCGTTGGACAGATTAGGAAGAGGGATTCTAAACGGAGGAACGCCTATTAAATAGTCGGAGGAGGCATACATACATTTCTGGGTGGGGAGAAACAGTCAGCCTTGTCTCTAAGAACCAATGCAACCAGAGAGATCAAAAGATAAAAACGCAGACAACAAATGTCATGAAAAACTATAATAAAGACCGTAAAATGAGGAAATATACATATTTTCAACATTTCACTTCAATTAAATGCATATGATTATATAACGGAACTGAGTAACATGTATTGTAAATAATACTTTACAAAAACATAAAACAGTAAAGATTGCTCCCATGCCCTCACAACCTTGCTATGAGTTACCCAAAACTTGTCAGTTTGTCATGTTTCTCTATTTATGTAGCCTATATTGTTCTGAAATGTATAACAAGATTAATGAATATTAGTCATATGTAAATAAAGGAGTTCTATTTAAAGCATAGAGCATTTGCTGAATATTGCTCTGAAATTGAATAGCTAAGGACAATGATGCATAGCGAAGTACAGTCAGGGACGGAGGGTCACACAATTTGATCAAGGGGAGAAGCTAGGATTTGACTCCAGGATTGCACATTGTGCAGTCCACAGACTGTAGGTTTACGATATCCTTCTCTCGTCCATTATATACCAACGATCAGTCCTTTGTGTTCAGCTATTCAATTATTGTTTTTCAATTAGAGTTAGTATTTGGAGTTGAATAAATACACCTTAAATTAACCTGACACTATATATATATATATATATATATATATATATATATATATATATATATATATATATATATATATATATATATATATATATATATATATATATATATATATATATATATACACATTACACGTGCATAATCATAAGATTTATAGGTGTGCTTTTCTGTATGGAAAGTTGCCATAGAAGTGAAGCTCAACTACAGTGACAGATGATGCCTGTGTGAAATCATGCTGCAATTCGCAAGCATCTCTTTGAGCAGCTGTAATCCAAGGTGGAAACGTTAAGTCAGCAGAGCAAGCAATAAAATGAATGTAAAAAAAGCTTCTCCTCGTTCCCTTACTCTTCTGGTTCGCCTGGCTTGACAAACACACTGATTCTGGAGAGGCTCATTCATATTGTGACAGCTAATAAATAACAAAACAAAGCGGTCTACGACCACCCCCTCGTCCCCCTCCCCCAGTGGCACTTCAAGGAGACATAGACGATGCGCATTATGGCTCCAGAGTCATGCTCTACCTGGCACAGTTTCATCTTCACTTTCCTCTTCATGATATCTGAGGGGGATATTGTCCCCTAATAAACTCTCCTCCCCCCAACCCCACGGTTTCTACCCCTTTGACACTTACCCAATTATCTTGAAATAATGCTTGTCACATTGCCACTTGCCGCTAGCTGCTATGGCTCCAGAGTGCTGGATATGTTTGCAGATCCTGCTTGGTACAGCCCAGGCACTCGGTGTACGCCCTGCATGGCTGTTCTTGGAATCCAGTGAGTGCAGGGGCGTGCGCGGGATCCTGCACATGCACAGGCTGAATCCAGGCGCAGTGTTAAAGACGCATCCATGCTTTCTCAAATTGTATTATGAATATCGATTGACTTTATCTCCATGATGTTTCCCTTTCTATTTAAGAGACAACATGCCTTGCGCCTACCTCTTTCTCTCTCTGGCACAATTCAGATGCCTGAAGTGTAAAAGCTTGAATGAACACAGTCAAGACAAACAGAATAGACGATTATGCTAATAACATGCTCCAATCACACTCTGCTGTTGTTAACCAGTTCCTGTCCAGAAATATACTTCTGGAGAAATTAAGGAATTCTGAATGAACTATATAAAAAGTATTTTCAATGTCATCTATAATGTTCCCTTAAGGACATTCATTTTAATACTTTATGACCCATAATTAATAGAAAGTCACAATTCCTGTGTGTTATATGGGGATGTGGGGTAAAAGGCAATGCTTTTTAAAAAGATTCAGATTTAGCAGTGCACATTTTATTGTTGAATCATTGTGTATGCTTTAAAACGTAATATCACAGATTATGTTCTTTTATTACCAAATACTAATAAGGAAGTACTATTTCGCCAACTGGACAAATGCACCAAGCAGAGCTTTGGAAAAGAGTAACTCAATTCAACAGTGAGACGCATCTTTATTATTCACATATCTATGGGTTAATATATTTCTCATTCAATACATAGATATCATGGAATTGCTCCAACTGGGAGGAGAATGGAGACTAGAGCAATTGCAGAAGTTTTAGTTCAGTGATTTTGGGAGAAAACGTTGGGTTGCCCACCCTATTAGTGTTACTTTCTCATAATACCTTCTGTGAGCTGCAGTTGACATATGATCTAAATATTCTGGTTCATATCATTTCCACATGCTGTTTTTCTAGGCTATTTGTAATAATCTTTTAATTGAAATGTCTAAAACATTCTCCAACCTCTTGACTTCCGTCTGTTTACTAGTTTGCAAATCTACTATTGAGGAGTAAAATAAATAAAAGTATTAAATGAAGAATTTTGTATTGAGTATTAAAAATAAGAAAATCAGTCAATTATTGAATATATATTATGTTATTGCAATTTTTAAAGCGCAACTGTTACTCTGAAGGGTGTCACAGCGCAAAGACCAAAAAATCACAAGAGCAGATCATGAATAACGTTTATTGAAAAAGCACTGTTTTAGGGATTTCCTAAGCAGAACATTTTCAATTGTTTAACAGAAGAGGATGTCTATTCCAGAGGTTTGCGGCCACTAGAGGGAAAGTGTGACCACCAGCTCTTTCTTTTGAAATGGGGGAACAGCGAAGATATGGTTCGCAGCCAAATGATTTTGGATATCATTTTTGTAATTTTGCATGGAAATACTTAGGGCAAAGTTTAAAACAGTGCAGTGAGTGAAACATAAAGCCTAGAATATAATGTATTTTTTTGTCAGAAGCAAAGGTGGGGGAGCCTCTAACGAGTGAAATGTGTCTTTCTGGATGGTCCAAAATGAAATGAACAGCCATATTCAGAATCATTTGTAGTTTAGCAATCAATTTCCCTGGTTGGTCTCATGTAAAGACTATGCCAATAGTCAAGCCAGGAAATAATAAAAGCTGGAAAAACTTGCTTCTGACATTCTAAGGGTAGTAAAAGATGAATCTATTTTAGCAGTCTTAGAAGAAGGGAAGCAATTCAGATACAACCTTATATGCCTTAGTTTTGCAGGTAAGAGAAATGCCGACGTTGATGCCCAAATCGTATACTATTGTACTGCAACTAGTTGGTAAACCCAATCAGAAGACCACCAGTCAGCTGACCAATCTGTTTAGGTTTGCCCCAGCACAAGCACCTTGGTTTTATCAGAATTAAGTTTAAGGGTGTTGTTATATATTCAGCTGGTCACTTTCAAGAGCCAACATACAAAATGTTCTTGTTTGCTGTCAGTAGATCAGTCATAGCGGACATGGTCTTGAGTGAGGTGAACCAGCTTCGTGCCGACCACCCCAAATTGTCTGACCTTGTGGAGGAGACCAAATCTACACTAGTGGTCCTTCACTCCTCCAACAAGGAACTGTAGGAACGCCTAAGGAAGGTGGAAGCAGAAGTCACCCTCTTACATCACAGAGCGGAGGATGCTGAGGGCTGTTCCAGGCGCAACAACATCCACCTACTAGGTTTTCCTGAGCTCTCAGAGTGTTCCAGCGTTGAACTGTTCCTTGAGAATGGCTGGTAGAAAATGTCTTTGATGGCAAGGCACCGAATTTCTTTTCAATCAAGAGTGTGCACCACACCCTGGGCAGACCCCATTCCCGGATGCTCCCCCCTGCCCCATCACAGCATGTCTCCTCAACTATCGGGATTGTGACTTTCTCCTGCAGCGATTTTGCACCAAAGGCCAATGGTCATTTGAGTATGCTCTGATATCGGCTTACCCTGACTTCTTACTCAAGGAGCAGTGTCGCCCCTGCTCATTGTTAAGTGTCAAGCAACTCCTGTGGGAATTGGAAGTAGACACTTTTATTCCCTGCTAAGTTGCAAGCTAATGATGAGAACATGACCCACATCTTCCAATCTCCAGAAGATGCCTGGACATGGCTCCCCCGGTGTGTGGACAGGTTAGCACATTGTATGTTTTTTCCTCCTTGATTCATGATATGTCTCACTTGCCTAATCTCCAGCCGATCACTCAGTATCACATCATGACCTGGAATGTATAGGGCATGACAACACCTATGAAACGCGATTGTATATATGCTTGTCCTAGGAGACGAAATATCCACATAGCAATGCTTCAGGAAACACACCTTATCCCCACTGAACTACACAAGCTTCAAGTGGGCCAAGTGCACAAGACCACAACCTCTTCCTTGCCTGTGGAGTCCTCATTTGGATAGCACTGGGTGTACCGTATGTTGTGGCTACCCAGAGAGTAGATGGAGAAGGTAGATTTGTAGTGCTGGAGGGTCACTTGGATGGCTCCCCACTGGCCCTAGTTGCGCTATACCCTCCCAACATTCGCCAGTGTGAGTTCCTTGATACTTTGAAACCAACACATCTTCACTATCCATCCTGTCCCTCCTTTTGGGGCAATGACTCTAATTGTGTCTATGATGTCTCGTTGGATCGCTCTACACCCCCACTCCATGCAACGCTGCCTAAAACATACCACCTGCCATCTCTGTCGATGGTTGACCCACATGCGCCTGTATGATGCCTGGTGGCTTCTACACCCGACAGATCGCAAAAACTCTTTTTATTCCACTGTCCATGATGTTCACACCAGGATTTACCTTTTATTGTGCACGTTCCAGCTCAGCATCCATTTAGTCGGAGTAGAGTATCTGGTGCACATTCGGTCCGACCATTCTTCCTTTCTGCAAATTGGTCGCTGGGGACGGCCCGCCCCCTTATACCCACATGGCGCCTTCAAACGGAGGCCTTGTCTAATTCACCCTTCTGCGCCAATCTTGCTGAATAGAACGCTATAGAACGCTACTTTGTGCTTAATACTGGCACAGCATCATCCCGGGCTGTCGAATGGGATGCCCATAAGGTGGTGGGGCGTGGCCATTGCATTTCGTCTGCGTGGGGATATGCAAACGGCTAATATCGGACATTCTGACCATCGAACGTGACCTTCGCCTCCTCGCTGTGAGTCTGGCCACCCAAGTGGCTCCCATAGAACAACTCAAACAATTGTGCGAACAGTGCTTTGAGGCAGAACAAATTCTGAGCAAGCATGACTACAAGAGATCTTTGGCCCTACAGCATGCCCCGTGTGACCATTGTGACCATGCTGGGAAATTGCTGGCATGGCTGGTACGTGAGGACCAGCAACATGCCCTTTAGCTGCGATATGAACAGAAGATGGTACACTGCTGACCACGCAGTTGAATATCAATGGGGCGTTCCAAGATTATTACAAGGAGCTCTACTCTGTCCCGGAGGCTGGACTGGTCAATGCCTTACATGGTTTCTTTGATGATTTACACCTGCTGAGCCTGAACGTGCTGCAAAGGGCCAAATTGAAGGAACCTCTAAGCTTGGATGAGGTACGCAATACCATATCCCAGATCACTCGTGGTAAGACTCCTGGTTCTGATGGCCTACCAATCGAGTATTATGCCACATTCATTACAGACCACACAATGCCTCCTGGGTGTCTTTAATGAAGCCAGGGAGCAGGGTTGCTTGCCCGACACACTGCGCAAAGCTCTCATTGTAGTCCTGCCAAAACCAGGCAGAGACCCACTTGGCGTCCACTTATATCGTCCAATGTCCTTCCTTAACCTAGATTGCAAGATACTAGGTAAGATCCTGGCAAACTGTTGTTTTCCCCTTGTACAATTGTTGGTCCAATCTGGGTTTTTTCCAGGCTGCAGCACATTTTTGAATATACGCCGTCTCATATGTCCTCTACATAGTGCTCCATCGGATGCTTATGGCCAAGTGGCAACGTCATTGGACATTGAGAAAGCATTCGACACATTGGCCTGGGAATATTTATTCTCCGCTCTCACTACCATGGGGTTTGGTCCGGGTTTCCTAGGATGGGTGCGTATTTTTCACGCCAACCCAGAGACACATCCAAAAACGGGGCAGGTGATTTCTGATAAATTCCCTATCTGTAGGGCCACGAGACAAGTGTGCCCCTTCTCCCCCTTCATCTTTGTCCTCACCACGGAACCTTTGGCCTGCCAACTCTGACGGCGTGCAGTAGACTGGGGCATACTTGAATAGGATGTGTATCACATAATCTCATACGCACACAATGCCCTGGTCTATCTACGTAATGTAGAATCGTCTCTCCGCGTTCTAATGCGGATTATGGAGGACTTCGGATCACTCTCTGGCTTCCGGGTAAATAGGCCCAAATATTGTGTGTTTCCTCTGTTGCACACATTGACCATTTAGAACATCCGGAGTCACACCTGTGGTGGTAATGATACCTTTAAGTTTCTGGGTATACAGATCTATCACTCAGACCGAGACCTTAGGGAGGGCAATCTTGACAGGGCTATTGGATCCATATGACGTTCCCTTCCATTTTTAGCATTCAATCCCACTGTCCCCTCTGGGTCAGGTCTCAATTTAAAAAATGCTGATACTTCCTCGAATGCTGTATTATTTTGTGTCTCTACCCCTCATAACATCCAGGAGCTTTTTTCGTGACTTAAACGGTTTGCTGCTGGAGTTAATCCAGAGCTCAAGCCGCTGCCGGGTGGCCTTGACTGCCCTGCAGCACCCACTAATGGATGGAGGACTGAGGGCACCCAACCTTGAATTATAGTATGCCGGGGCACAATTACAGTCGCCCATGTCCTGGCCAAGCACCCCGACACATCCTGAATCTTTGATTGGCGGCACGGTTCTGCAAAGAATGGCCATTTACACTTGGCTTCTGTTGAATGGCGGTGGCGCACAATTGCTCTAGCAGATATATACATCCCAAATGTCCTACCCTACCTTACTTACCCTCCATCCCCATCTGGGACTGATGGTGTATCGAGCCATGTCCATGGACCAACGCTTCGATCACACATGCAAGGGATCTCTATAACAAGGGAACACTCATGTCATTCCCAAGCATAACCGAGACGGACGGGTTGCATGCTGGTCAATTCCTATTGTATCAAGCCCTGCGTCGAGTGGCCAATGGGATGTGGGGTGCATGGGAGGCTGAGCCGCCAGCATTCCCAGCTCTGTCTATCTTACTGATGTCTGACTCCACACGCCACGCTATAACTTTTTTGTACTCTGCTCTCAGAACTACCCAAAATGTCTATGCAGTGAGGGCTTGTGCTAGATGGGACGCAGTGCTACACTAACCTCTTATTGATGCAGCTTGGGTTTGTACCCTACGACTGACCTAGGACGTTTCCTGAAATCCCAGATTTCGCCTCACCCAATTTAAATACATTCACCACACCTACCTTTCACCTATTTGTATTGAACACATGTTCCCAAAAACCTCCCGGAATGCCCCTGTTGCAAATTTCAGAATGCAGATTTCATACACATGGTATTAGTATGCGCACTACTATCACAGATAGGGGCGGAGGTGACTTCAATAGTGGCGGAACAATCCACACAACCCCTTACACCCTCTCCTGAATCCTGTCTACTGTGACTGCAACCTCATGCGTAGGGGTATAAACACTTACACCACTTCATCGACCTGGCCTTTGTTCTGTATAAGTGAAATAAAGCTATGGCGTGGAAATCGCCCCCCCCTGGAAATTCGTGGCTGGCTCCAGGTATTGCTGACATGGGCCAGGTCGGAGGCACACACTCTTAGTTTGTTCCCTATGCGGGCGTTTCCCAAACAGGAGGTGAGGAATGGGAGACGTTCTTCTTTGCAGTTGAGGCTAAAAGGATGAACATCCACCAGACAACAAGCACTGTCACAGGTATAACGTTAATGGACAATACCCGGTATATCGTGATATCACCCCTCCTCGTGATGAGGGTTGGCCCACCTCCGCACTACGCTCACATACTTCCATGCAGAACCTTCCCACAGTGCATGACTACCAGCTTCTGCAAATGTCCCCCTCCTCGTGATTAGGGCTAGCCCACCTCCGCACTACTCTCACATAGTTCCATGCGTAACTTTCCCACAGTGCATGACTACCAGCTTCTGCAGATGTCCCCACCCCCCTCAGGTATTTCATTTTTCCTCCACCCCCTACATATGACGTGGCGGGTACTCCCTGCGCTTGCCCAGCTATCCCCACAAGGTGATGACAATTTCACAGATCTGACTGCAGCATGATCCCCTGCTGCTGCTGAAACAGAACAGGGCCCCCCTCTGCAAGTTTCATGGACAGTAGAGCTCTCTCAATGTTGACTTGTTGTTTCCCCTTTCTCCTTATCCTTCCCCATATCCCGTATTCCTCTACCTTCCTATTCTTTCCAGTTGATGGCGAGACAGTAATGTAATTGAAAACATTATATGCAGGCCATGATTATGAACTTACAGTGCGTGTATCTTGTTAAACCTATATATGTGCAAATACCACACTGTGAGCTCCACCGCTAATTGATGATCATTGTATTGTGATGTTAACAAAACATATGGAAAAAAATATTAATAAGATGATTAAGTAAATCGTTTTTATTAGTTATTTAATAGATCATTTGAAAACATGATATTTTTCATTAGTTAATTGGGAAATTAGATCATTAATTATGTTTCATATTTATTTTCTTTGAATTTTAATTAATTATATTATGTTTCAGGTTTTTGTGTAATAATAAATTTTTTAATCAAGTATATTTTTTCAGTTATTAATTAAAAAAAATTTTTTTACTTACTGGGATTTTAGGGAATTAGAATGTGAAATCTATGTTTAGATTTTTATTTGATATAGATTTTCAATATACTTTTATGTATAATTTTATATGTTTTCAGTTTTAAATAATATATATTAAAGTACATAATTTTATTTTATGTTTTTTTTTAGTTTGGAATATTTTAGCACAGGAAAAATAAAATCTGGATTTTCTAAAGTGTTAGATTTTCCTCCTGTTGCTTATGCTGGAGTGGAACTTGTAGTTCTGACCCTTCCAAAATCACTTACCCTACTGTTGCTCAGGTTGGAGTAGCATTAGTAAATTTGACCCCTCCATAGACCAACACTTTCCCAACTCTTGCTGATGTTGGAGTGGGAATAGTCAATTTCACCCTTCCAAAGTCCAAAATGTTCCCGACTGATGCTTATGATGTAGTGGCAATAGCAAATCTACCTCTCTAAAATCCACTGCTTTCCCTTTTGTTGCTGACGTTGGAATCAGAATAGTATATGTGACCCTTCAAAAGTCTAACACTTTAGTTACTGTTGGTCAGGTTGGCATGGGAGTAGGGACCCTGATGCCTCCAAGTCAAATTCTTTCTACGTTGTTTTAGAAAGTGTTTTTAATGTATATTGTTTTGTTTAATGTTAAACGTTACTTTATTATATATAATTATTTATTCTTTGGTAATATTTTTATTATTTGTTTATTTCAATGTTGTTATTGTATAATTCTTTATATTTTTAATATTTAGTGTTTGTAATTATAGTTAATGATTATTTTATATTATTTATATTTTATTGTTTTAACAATATGTTTGTTATTTTTTGCAATTATTTTAAAGCATATATATTTTTTATTTTATGTTTGTAAGTTATAATGCTTCGTATTTTTTATAATTTAAGTATTTTTAAATATATAATTTTTAAAGTCATTATTGGCTTTTTTACAAATAGTTTTTTGTTTTTCCATGTCAGATTTAGTCACAGATATAATCACTCTATACTAAGTATAAATTGCAAATCAGGGCAGTAAAGATAAAGAACAACAGAAAGGAGCAAATAAATGACAAGAATACCCTAAGAATATCAAAAGATCGATATATGGTGAGAGGAGTACAATATCATATATAATTATATAATTAATCACTAATGACGTTAGTGAAATCTCAACATAAATTATTCCAGATCTTCTCGAGCTTCAACAAGGAAGAGGGGCCCCTAACTTTGGCCAGAGCGAGCTCCGATTCATAAATCTGATGGCTAAGGACACACCATTCAATATCCTTGGGGGGGATTCACAGAGACCCATGATCTGGCAATACAGAGCAGTGCACACACCAGCATAATTGTTATTAATCTCAGAGTGACCCCCATTATTCTCTCTTCAGTAGATAGTAGGACTTGATGTCCTATACTTGAGGACATACATTTCATCACCCCTCCCATAGTTTTTGCAAGCAGGGGCAGAGTGCAAACATATGTACAATATCCACGGCCAAGAGATTACACTTGGCATGTCTAGTTATATCAGTGGAAGCATTTGCTTCCCATCTGGATATTATATCCGGGGTATAGTATAGAAGGCATATAGTATGCAACTGTTGTAGCTTTAGATTAACAGTGTACAGAGCGGTCCAATAATTCTAAAGCCATCTGAATCTCTGAAACCAATGAGAGGAGCCTACTCAACTTAGCAGCTAATAGCGATGTATCCTCTGCAAAAAATGGGAGAGCCCTTGATAGGTCATACTGATTGTGGGTTTCACACCAGGTAAAATAGTACAAAGAGAGCTCAGAGCCGTCAATATCAAGCATATATTCGCAACCTGTCCGGATATAGTCCCTGACTTGCAAGTATTGAAAGAAAGAAAGAATGGCGAGGCAGCTTGTATGAATCTTGCAATCCAGAGAAAGACCGAAAGCCATTTAGGTCAAACAGCTGGCCCATTGTTACAACCTCACAACGTACCCAGACCCTACAAGTTGAGTGCTGAAAGAGGGAGGGCAATGCAGGATTGTCCCAAATGCAAATAATATCCCTTAATACTTGGAAGCATACCCTTTTATAGTAGTTGTGGTCAGGGCCGGCTCTAGAGCGGTGCGATTGGTGCCATCGCACTGGGCGCTGACTTGGGTTGCGGGCGTCATTTGTGCAAGTATCTTATAATTTTAGAAACACCTGCTGCAGCGTTCCTGGCCTCGAGCAATATTCAGGCATCAATTAAACATGTCAAGATAACTCCAGTGATTGATCTTCTTCCTGGAAAGAGACCAGTGGTTTGTCTAGTGAAAGTTTTGACTTATCCTAAGATAGCGCAGAGAGTTACAATACCTGCTGCTAAGAACGTGTACCATGCACATTAGAAACTGCATATAATGTAAATAGGTCAGTGGCTTACTACTTCTGGAAGAGAGCTCCTTTTGTTACTTGTTGTTTATAAGTCAAAATTCTAATATAGAACATTAAGCTATTAACTGTCATCAAAGTGCTGTATGCAAACTGCAAGGCACATGTTAAAGCTATTTGTTTTTTTGCCCAGTCTTTCATCATCCTAATCTTGTGAAAACGGTTCATTTGGGTAGAAAACAATTCTTAAATTTATAAAGAGAACCCCTAACAATGATGTTACTTTTTAAAATTCTGCCTTTGTGCTTTTCCAGAATAAGAACTTAAACGATATTGTCTACCAGTATTGATGACATGTCATTCCTACACTACACCTTGTAGTCCTGTCTGATGTAACGTTTCCTATACACTGATTTAAACACATATGATTGTCTCTGTGCAATGTGTGCGTGGTGTAAAGTGCTCTGGCACCTCACACTGGTATGAGTGTTGCTATACAACTAAATGAATCCAAGAGACCGTGGTTATAGAGACTTGAGGGGCACTGTTAAAGGGTGCTAGTGATGGAATCCGGGGCGAAGGTGGTTATTGGGGGGGTGCCAACAGACATTGTTGCACAGGGCGCCACCAGTGCTAAAGCCGGCCCTGGTTGGGGTCCCCACAGCCGATAGAGAAAAAACATGTCTTGGCCCCCAGAGCCAGCTGATAGCCAAAGGATGATGAATCAGGATAATCAGAGGTTAATAATCTACGCAGGCAGCCAGTAAAAGCAGCCCAGAAATAAAGCTTAAAGTCTGGAAGTGAGAGTCCACCTTTTTTATAAGGGAGATTCACAAATTAAATCGCTCGCCTGGCATGCCTGTAACCCCAATGAAACTTTCGATTGCACCCTCACGGCGTCTAAAAAAGGAGTTGGGAACCCACAATGGGATTGCCCTCAACAAATAAAGAAATTTAGGGAAGAAATTCATTTTAGGTCATTATAAGCTTTAAAGTAAATATAGTGTTTAATACTTATTATTCAATGTACTTACCTAGTTTATTACAAAAATTAAAGAGCTCCCTTTCCCTGCTTTTGTACAAAATGAGGCTAAGTGCCTCTTACAGTTCTTAATGTGAGATATTTACCATTCTATTTTTTATTTAGTCGGTCTAAAGTAGGTAACCAAAAAGGAATTTATTCTGTATTTCAAAACAACATTAATAACAATTAAAACAGGAAAAACCCGGACATTTAAAGTCTATTCGTTATCAATTTTATTTGCTAAAAAGCATGAATTCATTGCACATAACACATCATTACAAACATATCAATTTCCATATAATAAAAATAAATCAATTACAATAAAATACAAAATTGTTAAAAAAAGTTCTGTTGACGCGGCCTTTCGGTGTTCAGATGATGATCGTCACCTTCTTCAGGACTATTTTTTCAAATTAAAACATCTCATTAGACTGGCTGTAGAAACTGCTTCAATTGGGTTCTTGAATATTCGCTTGGGTTCTTCGTTCATATAAATTAGAAGAAAAACTGGATAATTGAATTCTCCTGCCTTTATCAATGGGATTCCATGGACACCACCGTCTCCTTTCTGCAATAGCCTATTCTTGTTTCCAGTTTGGAAGTTGCTGACTGTCCATTCCTACATGCCCATTATGTCAGCAAAATAATTGAAAGTAATATTGGGTAAAGGTGGGTCTGTCTCATTAATTGTCAACATTAAAAAAAAGTTGGCATTGATTGAAGGACTGGGTATTTAACTATACCTATCACATGTTTCCGTGCTCATATATTCTGCTGCAGTGGCTCATTTGCATTTGTCAGGTCAAAAATATAAAACAATGGAATGTTTAAGATGAGCACTTATCCCCATCAATGTATAGGGCAGTGAATGTGTTTGTGATGTACAAAGAAACATATTATCTGTATTCCATCCTGTTGTAATACAGACTGGGTATCTTACGGTATACCTCAATCTCAAATAGGCTTCATTTACCATTGCTTATGTCGTGAGGTGTTGAGAGAACTTTTCCTCTCCAATAATAGGCAAGGGTTTGCTTCTTCTAGTGTGGCCTCCCGACAGAGAAGTGAACCTCTGGCAGCAGTGCCAAGTGTGGGCATGAGAGAAACCAGCTCCTGGTGATGTTGGTAGAATCCTCCCAAAATAAAGGCAGAAGGCTTAGAACAATTACTGGAGCATTGGCACAAAGGACATTTCTACCTGCACTATATTGAAACCATTAGATTGATGTTAACACTGGAAATAAATATTTGCATCGGATGGTTATCAAGTTTAACACTGTTGAACAGTATTTCTAATGTGAAGTGTTGTAGACATATTTGAGTTCAAGTTCGGTTGATATATAACTATGAATGACAAGCAACGTTTGGTATATTAAGGCACTGAAATGATGATTATTTATTTTTATGCAGGAACACAGCTGTCATATAAAATGCACAGTTTGTAAAGTAATTAGCGAGAGTGCATCACAAGTTATTAACAAAAAAGTATCTACTAAGAACAGTGTACACTCTATGCAACACTTTTTAGAAAAGACACTATTTGCTAAACATAACCAAGATCTGAAGGTGCTGAATATCACACTTCCTGCACATGTCATACAGTGCTGAAAACTTTAGAGATAGCCCATCTTCTGAAACAAAACAAGCATATGTACATAATTTGGTACCTGATGCACACAGTCTTCTATGTTATGTAGAAATTGTAATGCGGACACTAATAACAAAATACTAGGTAAGGTACTTGCCTACTGTTTAAAAGAGATGATGGGTGTATTGATACACCCAGACCAAAACAATTTTGTACCATGTTGGCGGACAGCTTTTAAAATGTGTCCAGTGTACTTTGAAAAGTGAGAACCACAAACCAGGAAATGGCAGTGCTGTCACTTGACACATAGAAGGCATTTGATACAGTCCCTTGGCCCTACCTATTGAAACACTTAGAACAATAAACTTCGAGGAGAAGTTCATAAAAATTATCTCCCTGCTGTACGCTAGGCAGCTGGCGAGGGTCCATACTGACAACATAATCTAGGAGGAGTGGGAGCTTAGCAGAGGAACTCGACAGGGCTATCTTCTATCGCCCCTCCTGTTCCTCATAGAGCTTTTGGCATGTAGGTTTTGTGATGCCCTCAATGACTTGACGATACATACATGGAACAGTAGGCATGTGGTCGCCTTATATGCAGATGACCTGTTGAGGTATCTGTCTAAACCCAGAGAATCCTTGAACAAACTCCTTAGGGAGCTGGACGACTTTGAGTGGGCATCAGGCTTCAGAGTTAACATGGCAAAATCTCTAATATACCCCTTAGGAACATTGAGTGGCACATCAAGGGAGCACCTCCCTGAGCTGGCATACCCTGGGAGCTCACATCCCTTATATATCTTGAAATACAAGTGACAGGCAACTGAGACCAATGGGTGACGTTAAAGCAGGCAAAGCTATTGGTAGACAAGCAAAACAAGCTAGATTACTGGGGATATCCCTTCCTTAGCCCATGGCAGGATAGCCACAGCGAAAATGCTGATTCTTCCCAGGGGCCGTTGTCTCCTCCCATGTTGTATGTTCCCAATCCCTGCCAATATACTCATGGAACTTAAATTAGCGCTGATCGTGCTTATATGGAGGAAAAAGCAGAGTAGAGTTGAAATGGAAATGCTGCAATGCACATATGAACAGGGCAGACTTAGGGTCCCATACCTCAAAGTACACTACTAGGCATCACAATTACAATTATTGGCGGGTTGGTATGGCGCTGACTCCACCATAGATATGTCTTTACTACGTGGCTCCAAAACGCAATCAGAACTCATGCAGACTATATATATATAAATAATAAATAATAAATAAAATAATAATATAGCAGGAGAGGCACACAAATGCCAGATTAAAGGATCCTGAAGTTGTCCCTGAATGCGTGGGACCTGTTTGGAGTACGCTGGTGGAGTGCTATACTCAATTTCAGAGAAACATCATATATGGGACCTCCCCAAGTTCCAAAGATTAGACAGAGATCTGTCCATGAGAAGCTGGAGGCAGGGGTGTTGCTATCATGCTTATGACTTGTACGATGAAGGACACATAATCACATGGGACAAAACACTGAACCGTTTCCAGGTGGACACAGGACAATTCATTCCTTATAGGGTCATTTGTCAAACGGCGCACAAGACATGGGGCTCCCAAGATGCTGAGCCATGAGTCTCAGCCATGCGGATGTTACTTACGCAGACAGATCGGGCTGCGGGGATAATCACTTGCCTATATCAGACAATAAGGGCAATACAGCAAGGCACAGATAAGCCTGAGTTGCATGCCAAACAGAAATTGTGAAATGGACTGCAGCCTGCAGTTCCAAGAAAAGCAATGGCAGGAAACACTCATCAGAACTGCAACAAGCAACAGTAGATTCCGCACCATAAACTTTGTGCACTGAACATACATAACCTCTGACACGCTTCATAGGCCGGATAACACAAAGTCACTCCTTTGCCCTAAATGTGGCCAGAATGGGGTGACGTAGCATCATTTTTTTTGATAATCAATTTTATTAACATTTTTAAAACCAAAGACATATGAAGACAGCCAAGGAATGTACAATACAGCAAAGACCATCATCAGCAGACAACAGTAGGCATGACAATAAGCCGGGTGGCAAGGTAGTAGAGATGGTGGTGGGTCATCCCCATACCCCATCAAAGGGAGGTATCTGACAACGGGCTAGGGCCATACGCGGTCTGCCGCTCCCCCACAGAAACTTGGTAATTACCCCATCAAACTCGCGTAACCAACTGCCGGGGAGATGAAAAGTAATGTTCTGGAAAATGTATAAAAAGCGGGGAAGGCTCATCATTTTTAAAAGTGCCTCTCTGCAGAGGGGGTTAAGCGGGAGGGACTGCCAGCACTTGAGATCGTATTTGGCTTTCGTGACCACGTGGGTAAGGTTGAGAGCCCGTTCCAGTTCAGGGAGCAGGGTTATCCAAATCCCCAGATATTTAAATGATTGTCTCCGCAGGGGGATTGTAGACTGCCAGTCAAAGCTGGATCGCGAAGGATGAAGGGGGACCAAACAGCATGGGCCGGAGTTCTCCTGGTCATCCAAGAAAAGCAGAACGTCATCTGTGTATAAGCCGATTTTGTCAGTCTGATGGGGGTCCCAACTCCCCCCTCGGATCCGGGGATCAGTGCGTATGAGGCACGCCAACTGCTCCATTGCCAGTGCGAATAAAAGTGGTGAAAGAGGACAGCCTTGGCTGGTGCCTCTTCGGACTGGGAATGCCTCTGAGAAGGCACCATTAGTCAGGATACGTTAGACCAAAGAGGGGGACAGAGGGCTAGTTTAAAGAGGTCCAGTGCACAGGCCCAGAAGACTGTAGTAACAAGACAAAAGTACAAAGTTCATCTGGTTGAGTGAGAACAAGGGATACTGAACACGGTCTGGTGGTGTAATCCAGAGAAGATCACCAATGTGTATGTGAAGGAGAAGGAGTTCTCCTTGTTGGAACTAGGGGTCTCAAACACCCAGCAAGCTAGGTGTCATGCTTCATCATTTGAGCCTGCCCCTCGTCAGGTCGGTGCTGCAATACCTGACGGGCACCCGGAACCGGGGCTCTTTGTCGGGGATCTTTTGTTCCCGCCGGTGGTTGCAGTGGGGATGAGAGGCCAGGAGAGTGTAGTAATGGTAGTGAAATTAAAAAAGGTCAGTTAGTCCTGAATAAACTTTATTATGGAGGTAAACTGCCTAATTAAAAATAGCGATGAGAGGACCCAAACCTAGTCATTAGGTGTCTAATGGTAGGGATTCTACTCTCTTGTGATCGACATGTTTCGTGTCTCAGGGGTCAGTGATGATCAGGACACTTGTTCAGGATCAAAATGAATGCTATCTACACTTAAAGTGAGAGGTAGGTGTAGGGCTACCTACCCTGTCTTGCCGAATCTGGTGTGAAGGATGTTACACATGTCAGTGGGTGGTTTAGGATGGGTTATAAGCAGAGATTTTCTGGGGTTATTCCTGGCCCTCTTCATGGAGTCCCTGATTTGTCTCTCTGGGTATCCTCTAGCTCTGAGGTTAGAAGCCAAAGTGTGTCACATGCGTAACATCCTTCACCCCAGATTCGGCACGGGTTAAAAAGATAATTCTGAAACATTGGCCTATTCTAAATACGGGAGACCTACAACTACCTAGACTAGGTTTGCATACAAGCGAACTAGCAACTTAAAAGATGCTTTGGTACACACTAGACCTAGAAAAGTTAGCCATGGCACCCAGAGGACCTTATGGAGTCTCCCACCAGTGACGGGACACTACCCCTGCGGGTCCTGTTCGATGTGCCCCCTTACAACTGCCACCAAGGAAATAACACTGCAACACTAAACAATGTATCTACATGCTGGTATGCCCATGTGGAATGAAATACATAGGCATGATTATGCGACCAATAAAGGCTAGAATCAGTGAGCATAGAATCAACATACGCTGTCAGAGAGTAACCACTAGGATGTACACCCATTACATGGAAAATACACATAGCTCAGATGACCTGAGCTGGACAATATTGGAGTCATTCCAAACAATCACTCAGACAGCATTGTTCAGGATTGAACAGAGATGAATACACAGATTGTCCACTCATTTGACTGGCTTGAATGATGACATCCCATGGGGTTAGGTCAACAAAAGGAGAGAAAGGGTTCAAGGGCACTCTTAGTCCCCAATCAGTAAATAAACAAACAAAGGAAGAGTGTCCGTCAGTGTGGCGTTTAAGAAGTGAAAATAGCACGTAATTTAGAGGCCAGATGTAAATGGTCAGAGGACTAGACCAATTTTCGAGAAAAAACGCTTGTTTTTTTCAGGAAACCCTCACTCACCCTAGTGGTGACATGCTTCATCATCGTGTCCACTGGGAGAGATCGAATACCTCCCCAGTGTGCTGCGACGCCAGGAGACTGCGGAGCAGGTTTTTTGTGAGAGTGAAGAGTGAAAAAAGGTGATTAAAAATGTCTGTGGTTGTCCCAAAAAATCAATTATTAACTGGTCAACCCGACATAATAAAATTAAATTAACTATGTGCAGGGAAAAACTAACCAAATAAAATATACTGGCGTTTCCCTTTTAGGGGAAGGTCGACATGTTTCTGCCCTTTATGTGTTTGAATTTACAGGGCTTTCATCAGGACCAATATGCGAGTGTTCCCTCAGCAAGTCTGGGCGCGCTAAGGCCCACCCTGCCAAAGGCTGTGAAAGTTAAAAATAGCACTATGTGTTAAAAATGGTGCGTAAAAAGTACAAACCAAAAGGCTTGGGGAATTACCTCTGTTGCGAGGAGCCTAGAAGTCTGTGAACAGATAATTGACAGACAGACAAAGACATATAAAACAAATAAACAAAATAATCAATCATTATTGATCATATTTCATGACCATTAATCCAATATTGTGGCGTGATACGTGCTGGCAAACCTATCAATGGCCGTGGCCGGGATGGATGATAATGTTGAGTAATAGTTGTGCCCAAAGCCAGGGTGATGGGCCTCAACTAGCGCCAGAACGTGAAGTCTAGCGCAGAGCGTTGCACATAAGTAAGGCAACAAACGTATAAATGGAGACTTGCAGTGCTAAGTCCATCCGTGTGGGAAGCCAAAAGGCTGCCCGTGATTACAGAAATACCTATAGTATGGCAGCGGAGAAATAATCCCCGAAGTGTATTGCGAAAGGCAGAGCTACATAGTAAATACTAGTAGCCTTGCTGGCCGTGAATTTGAGTACTAATTAAGCACGCAAAATATCGGAGCATGAAAGTGAAACAATCCTCACTTGTACATAACGTGAACCACGCCCCATAGATTCAGGAGGGGGGTGGGAGCGACAATGGCACACCCTATTAGGCGAAGGAAAAACAAACACAGGGTAGAGAATTATAGAGACCTGGCAGGATCTCACACATAGAAACTTATCTTTAGGAAGATGTCCAAAGAGATGATCTTACGCCCGCAACGCTCAGCACCCTCTCGGCACCTAGCTGTCCCCCGCTGGATCTCGTGGATCCTGAACGAGGGGCAAGCCCGGCGCTAAGAAGGAGTGGCGTAGGGCGTCTGCCAATAGGCGCTGCTCGATTGAGAAAGAGGCTTGGGACGCACGCCTCGTAACCCCGCGAGCGATAGGCTCGGTGCTGCTAAATGGAAGCGAGGCTTGGAATACAAGTTCCCGCGAGCAGCAGGTTCGGGGCGGGGTTGGTGATGAATACGAGGCTTGGCAAGCAAGCCTCAGAGTCTAAAATAAACAAGAGACTGGGAATACGTCTCGGTGTTGATGTGGTAGGCAGTCATTGTCACTACCTCTGGGGCATAACTGGCATTAACCAGTATGGAAATATAATTATTGTAAAAGTAACAGTGACAGCATCGAAGGAATCTCTAGATCAATTCAGTCTCTTAAATAATAGAGATGGAGTGTATCATTATACATCAAATGAACTACAGAGTGAAGGGTCAGAGTTGTTATCCAGTAAGTGTCTAATCATGAGCACCTTGTTATAATACAATGTTAGTGTTTCAGAACACTGGCCCAAGGTATTTGATCATTTAATCCCAGGATGTGTGTGCTGAGTCTATAGACCCAGCGCTGTTCTTTTTCAAACAGGATGTTCTCTCTGTTCCTGGGATTATTGACCTGTTCGATAACTGTCCAGGTCATGTCATTGGGGGTATGATGTGCCTGCAAAAAGTGTTCGCTGAGTTTGGTAGTTACTTTTTTACAGCGAACATTACTGCGATGTTCCCCAATGCGTGTCTTAACTTTCCGGGTTGTCATACCCACATAACGCTTGGCACATGGGCAAGTAATCAGATATATTACGTTGGTAGAATTACAGTTAGTATGAGATTTTTGGATCCATACTTTGCCCGGTTCCAGATTTAGCTGTTTAGTGTGGGTGGTCAAATGGCAAACACTGCAGTCAGTACAGGGAAAGTGCCCAGTGATGGGGGGTAGGTGCCAAGGTTCAGTGACAGACCTCGTAAGTGTAGATGGACATGATAAGGGTCTTGTATGAACTAGGGCATTTTTAAGGCTCCTGCCCTTTTTGAAGGAAAAGAACGGTTTTTCCCAATCGCTCATGCTGCTGGTGATGATTCTCCAGTTTTTATTTATAGACTTTTTGACATTATCTGAGAGCGTGCTATAAGTAGTCACACATGTTAATGGTACATCAGTGTCTATTTTCATATTTTCTTCGAGGAGGGCATCACGAGGTTGGTTGCGGGCCCTTGTCTGGCCATTGTTGAGAATTCCTTGAGGATAGCCCCTTTGTCTTAATTTTATGGTCAGATCCTTGGCCTGAGTTTTGTAGTCAGTAGTGCTGCTGCAGTTTCTTCTCAGGCGGAGGTACTGCCCGTTGGGCAAGTTCTCTCGTAAGGGCCTAGGGTGGAAACTACTGAATTCCAGAAGATTGTTCCTTGCCGTTGGTTTGTGATGGGTCACAGTTGTGAGAGATGTTCCCTCAATTCTTATAACAAATCCAGGAAGACAATTGATTCTTTACTGTAGTTGTGAGTAAATCTTAAATAAGGGTCAAGAGTATTGACCCAACTCAGGAATTCAATGAGACTGTTTTCATTACCGGTCCACAGTATGAGAATGTCATCAATGTACCTCCTCCATAGTCCTATGGAGGAGGCGAAGGGATTGGATGTAGGGAGGATGTGCTTGGTTTCGAAGTCATACACGTACAACCCCGCTACGCTAGGAGCGAAGGCACTACCCATTGAGGTACCTGTACATTGAAGGTACAGTTGTCCCTTAAAGTAATTTTCTTTGAGCGCCATCCTTGCACATTGTAGAATGAAAGCCTTTGGTGTAGTGTATTCCCAGTTTACTGTATCTAATGCTTGTGCCAGTACCCGTAGTGTTGCTTCCTGGGGGATACTGGTGTACAGACTTTCTATGTCCATTGTGACCAGGATAACAGAGTCTTGTATAAAAGAGATGTCATTCAGTAGCCTGAGAAGGCTTTTAGTGTCTTTCAAGTAAGTGCTCGAGTTCTGCACTATTGGTTTTAAGTAGTAGTCACAGAAGGTGGATAGGGGTTCTAACACTGAACCAATGCCAGATACGATGGGACGGCCTGGTGGTGGTAACACATTTTTATGTGTTTTTGGCAACGTATAGAAATAGGGGAAGTTGGGCCCCCTGCCATAAGGTATGCCGCTTCGTGTGGGGAGATATGCTCATTCTGCTCTGCCTCTCTTACAAAAGTGGCTATTCTTGCTTTCATTTCAGCAGTTGGGTCTGTGGTAAGAGGAGTGTAGTTGGTTCTATCATTCAGAAGTGACAGACATACTTTCTCATAATCAGTAGTGTCCTGAATAACAATTCCACCCCCCTTGTCGGCTGGTTTTATTGTGATGTCTTTGTCATTTTTTAGGTTCTCAAGGGCTTTATGTTCTGCAGCTGAGAAATTATTGAACCGTTTGGGATTTTCAATGGTTTCTAGGTCTTTGGTGACAGCCTGTTCAAAGGCAGTAATTGCTGCAGGTATTGTATGTGGCGGTGGCATGAAGGTGGATTTAGGTCTGATATTGGTGTCAAACTCCTGTTCATTAGTTTCAGACTGTTCTTTTGACTCAAAAAACGCCTTAAGTTTGAGTTTTCTAAAGAATTGTGCGAGCTCCCAATGGAGTCGGAATTTGTCTGGACGTGAGGTGGGGACAAAGCCCAAACCCTTCTCCAAGACTTTCGTCTCTTCCGGCGTTAGAGTTCTCTTTGAGAGATTTGTCACAAGACTTAAACCGCGCTCGTGCTGGCTGTTGCTGTTCGGCTGCGAGTGTGTTTCCCCACTGCATCTTCGTCTTCCCAGGTCACTTGTGTGTTGCCTCTGCTCCGTCCCCGTCCCCGCCCGCCTCTCCCTAAAAAAGGCATGGGTGGGTGATTTTGTGGGAAAACAGGTTGCATATATGGATTCCAGTTCATCATCGGGAACTGGGGTTGTTGGTAGAACAGAGGTGGGGGGCCGTTATTTGGATGGCCATAGTTCTGCCATCTTGGTTGTTGGGTTGGATAGTTAAATCTACCTCTCCCTCCTCTTCGTCCTTTTTGTTTAGGGCTTTGGTTACTCGTGGTACTTCCACTTGAGGAATGGCTGTCTGAGTCATCCGACTTGTTTGTGTCCTTTTTCGGAACACTATAGTTAGGATCAGAGTAGGGGTAGACACTTTCAAATTTAAATTTTTTTAGATCCTTTTGGAATTTCGTCAGTTTGGCCTGCATCAGATTGTCCTTATATTCTACAAGGTCTCTGTTAATTTCGTCCAACTTTTTCCTATATCCAGTTATCGTGGCTTTGAACTGGGCTTCTGTTTGTTGGATCTCAACCTGCAGAGTTTCTGATAGGCGAAGTGCTGTTTTTATAATCAGCACTAGCCAGTCTCTTGTGCAGTGCCATGCAATCATGGCCCAATCCCTTCTAAATGTTGCATCATTTAGAAATATCCTTGGAGCATTAGTGACCAACAACCCTTTTGGGGCTGAATTAGATGTATGGTATTGTTTAAGTATTGTCCCGTGGAGTATGGTTCTTATTCTGTCGCGTTTGAGTTCAGACAGTTGTTCCCATTCTGCCGTATGCGACACTGCTTGAGCTATAGCTGGGTCTGCAAAAATGTTCGGATCTGCCAGTAATTCATCTATCTCTTCCGTAGTGTATGTAAGTCCCAAATTTGCTGTTGCCATTTTTGTGCGTGCGTCCCAAGCCTCTTTCTCAATCGAGCAGCGCCTATTGGCAGAAGCCCTACGCCACTCCTTCTTAGCGCCGGGCTTGCCCCTCGTTCAGGATCCACGAGATCCAGCGGGGGACAGCTAGGTGCCGAGAGGGTGCTGAGCGTTGCGGGCGTAAGATCATCTCTTTGGACATCTTCCTAAAGATAAGTTTCTATGTGTGAGATCCTGCCAGGTCTCTATAATTCTCTACCCTGTGTTTGTTTTTCCTTCGCCTAATAGGGTGTGCCATTGTCGCTCCCACCCCCCTCCTGAATCTATGGGGCGTGGTTCACGTTATGTACAAGTGAGGATTGTTTCACTTTCATGCTCCGATATTTTGCGTGCTTAATTAGTACTCAAATTCACGGCCAGCAAGGCTACTAGTATTTACTATGTAGCTCTGCCTTTCGCAATACACTTCGGGGATTATTTCTCCGCTGCCATACTATAGGTATTTCTGTAATCACGGGCAGCCTTTTGGCTTCCCACACGGATGGACTTAGCACTGCAAGTCTCCATTTATACGTTTGTTGCCTTACTTATGTGCAACGCTCTGCGCTAGACTTCACGTTCTGGCGCTAGTTGAGGCCCATCACCCTGGCTTTGGGCACAACTATTACTCAACATTATCATCCATCCCGGCCACGGCCATTGATAGGTTTGCCAGCACGTATCAAGCCACAATATTGGATTAATGGCCATGAAATATGATCAATAATGATTGATTATCTTGTTTATTTGTTTTATATGTCTTTGTCTGTCAATTATCTGTTCACAGACTTCTAGGCTCCTCGCAACAGAGGTAATTCCCCAAGCCTTTTGGTTTGAACTTTTTACGCACCATTTTTAACACATAGTGCTATTTTTAACTTTCACAGCCTTTGGCAGGGTGGGCCTTAGCGCGCCCAGACTTGCTGAGGCAACACTCGCATATTGGTCCTGATGAAAGCCCTGTAAATTCAAACACATAAAGGGCAGAAACATGTCGACCTTCCCCTAACAGGGAAACGCCAGTATATTTTATTTGGTTAGTTTTTCCCTGCACATAGTTAATTAAATTTTATTATGTCGGGTTGACCAGTTAATAAATGATTTTTTGGGACAACCACAGACATTTTAATCACCTTTTTTCACTCTTCACTCTCACAAAAAACCTGCTCCGCAGTCTCCTGGCGTCGCAGCACACTGGGGAGGTATTCGATCTCTCCCAGTGGACCCGATGATGAAGCATGTCACCACTAGGGTGAGTGAGGGTTTCCTGAAAAAAACAAGCGTTTTTTCTCGCAAATTGGTCTAGTCCTCTGACCATTTACATCTGGCCTCTAAATTACGTGCTATTTTCACTTCTTAAACGCCACACTGACGGACACTCTTCCTTTGTTTGTTTATATCCCATGGGGTTAGCTACACTTGTTACTGATTAACCCACCAGTATAAGAAGTAGAGTCCAAAACGATGAACATTGCTTACTGTGCCTCCAGACCTTGTATGATCCTTGGTGGGAATATAGATCCCACAACAACTTCCCTGACCTTACTATTAGAATCACAGGTCCACCGGTCTGTCAATCTACTGTGTTCTATGGGTTAACTGTGCTGTACGGGCAGACTGCATATCACTTCATTATTTAACTGTCACCTCGACACCTGGACAACATTATGGTGGCGCTATATATACCACATATTCCTTGCCATGCTTTGGGAACTACTACATCAGAATATACGGCTATACACGCACCACGTCTTTTGCCTTGCTAACCCTCCAATGAGAGTTTTCATCACTATGGATATCCTATTAATGGTGATCAACCACTACCATTGTAGACACTATCATAGTATTTACATATAGGCATCTACCGAGTTGTATATGCACTGTATTTTAACCTCAATCATCCATGATTACAAGAAGCCTTTTAATATGGACGCACTGTTGGTGTTGGTTATTTCTATACCTTTGTAATTTGGCAAATGACTTAACTTCACTTGCCATTAATATCCGTGTCTCACATTCTATGAGATATTAGCTGTAACATATAGGACTTCTCAATAGCTCTATACCTAACTTACACATTTCAATATGGCCGCCACGTCAGCAAGTACAAACGCCCCGGATTGACCGTCCTCGATTCCTTGGACAATTCTGCACACGTGATATCCAGCCCGTGAATCACGTCTTACTAATACCCCCGCCGCCATTCTTCGCGTTACCATCCCGGGGTCGGCGGCGGGGTAGGTGTAACCTAAGCTCGTGCAATGCACGTTGGTGAGTTGACTCTAAGGCACCGCCTGTTTCCTGGTAAGCGCAAACTGTGTGCCTCCGTTTTTTGGTGGCTTTGCTACCTGGCATGACCCGGGCGTTTTGGTTTGTGCGCATGCTGTACGCGCAGCCCCAGCGCTCTGCACCCCGTGGACCCTCTGACCCTTTAGAGGTATCCCGGGATGGCACGCCGGCGTGTTGTGCTTCACCATGTCCACAGCCACGGCACCGCTCCGCCTTCACTTGGCCTCATTACTAACTGAGTGGCTGCACGCTGCTATTACCGAGGACTGGAGCCTCTTTTGCCCGCCATAACTATATGAATGGATTAACTATGTTATTTCCAATTTTCCATTTCCACTTTAAATAGGACCCAATCGGTGTCCTTCTAACCGCCGACCGCTGTAGCACACGTTTTGTGCTGATAGTGTAGGTGAGTCCTTCCATACCCATTACACTGGGTACCTTGTTTTTTTGAATTTCCACTTGGTTTTATCATTTGTTTTGGCACTATGAATGCATTTTCTAGTGAATCACCTATAATACATAGGGATTTCACACACTATGGTTAAATGAGTGATAACTGTGCATACAGATACTTCACTAAGACTGGTGCTATACCTTATTGCCACGACAGATAACTGAACACTATAGATGTAATTCCTATGATTAGCACTAATTAGAGATCCATTTTCTACCATACAGAGAGATGGTTGTCACCCATGTGTTATTTAATTATTCCTTTGTACCTCTTGTTTTTATTCTCATTCACAGGTCTATTACGACAAGACAGGGTAGGTAGCCCTACACATACCTCTCTCTTTAAGTGTAGAAAGCATACATTTTGATCCTGAAGAAGTTTCCTGATCAGCACTGACCCCTGAGATTCGAAACATGTCGATCACAAGAGAGTAGAACCCCTGCCATTAGACACCTAATGACTAGGTTTGGGTCCTCTCATCACTATTTTTAATTAGGCAGTTTAACTCCATAATAAAGTTTGTTTAGGACTAACTGACCTATTTTAATTTCACTACCTCTACTACACTCTCCTGGCCTCTCACCCCCACTGCAACCACCGGCGGGAACAAAAGATCCCCGACAAAGAGCCCTGGTTCCGGGTGCCCGTCAGGTACTGCAGCACCGACCTGACGAGGGGCAGGCTCAAATGATGAAGCATGACACCTAGCTTGCTGGGTGTGTGAGAGCCCTAGTTCCAACAAGGAGAACTCCTTCTCCTTCACATACACATTGGTGATCTTCTCTGGATTACAAGACCAGACTGTATTCAGTACTCCCTTGTTCTCACTCAACCAGAGGAACTTTGTACTTTTGTCTTGTTACTACCATTAGTCAGGACCTTGCCTGAGGGCTCAAGTACAGGACCTGAATGAAGCATCGAAAGCGGGGGCCGAAGCCCATCTCGGTCCGAACATCCCCTAAGTAGGACCAGTCGACCGCATTAAAGGCCTTCTCAAAATCTATTAGCGGCAGGGCTAGGTATGGGTTGAGCCGGTGGCGATGGGCTAGGGCCAGATGGAGGCGGCGTATGCGGTGTCGAGTGCCACGGGAAGGCATTAAGCTGCATTGATCGGGGTGGATCAAGTTATGTAGCAAGGGGCGAAGACTTTGAGCTAGGACTGTAGCAAAAAATGTAATTTCGGTATTAATAAGGGAAATTGGGTGGTAGTCTGTGCAAGAGAGTGAGGGTGGCTGAGTCTTCAAGATGACCACAAGGGTGGCCACGTCAGTCTCCGGAGGGAAAGACCCCGTTTTAACCACGACCAAGAGATCAGCGAGATGAGGAACCAACAAGTCCTCATATGTCCCATAGTATTCTTGCGAGAATCCATCAAGCCTCGGCGTGTTCCCGTAATGTAATAAGGAAATAGCACCCTGGATCTCTTCTGAAGCAAAGGGACGGTCAAGGTCTGTTAAGTCGGCTTGGGAGAGGAAGGGGAGTCAGACCTCCGCTCGTTCCAATAGGCCAGCCAAAGATGTCGTGGGGGGTAGAGCCGAGTTAAGCTGAGCATTGTACCCAGCTAAGGCCTGGGAAATGGCTGAAGAGGTACAAAGGCGGGTACCAGTAACATCCCTTACTTCAGGGATAATTCGATTAGCTCTGGTGAAGGAGACCAGGTTATGAAGCAGTTTACAGTTTTTGTCTCCCCATCCATAGACACAGGCCACAGAAGAGCACCATTGCGTCTTAGCCGCATCAAGGGAGATCTGGCAAATCTTGCAAAGCAGTGCAAGTTGTCTGTCCCTGTGGGCATCCTCTGCATGACCAGAGGTCGCTTCCAGCCATGTGGCTTGCGCTTCGAGCTGAGTCAAGCGAGCGGTTTGTTCCACCCATTTTGAGTGGACTAGGCCTCTAGCCACTCCTTGTACGGTGGCCTTGCTTGCTTCCCACAGTGTGCCCGCGGAGGGGACCGAGCCCGTATTAGCTAAAAAATAGTGTCTCAACTCTATCTCGAGCACATCCCTGAACCCTGCGTCCTGCAGAAACCATGCATTAAACCGTCAAACCAAGCGTGTCCCTCCGGAAGAAGCACCAAAGTGGAGAGAAATAGGGGAGTGATCCGAAATTCCCCATGGGAGGTTAGTAACACCGGAGACCAGTTGGCAGTCGGTGGCGGGAAGAAGAAGCAGATCAATACAGGAGTGGGTGTGGTGAGCCGTGGAAGTGTGAGTGTATTGTTTCTCCCAGGGGTGCCAGAGCCTCCAGGCGTCACAGATCCCGAGTGCAGATGACCAGTCCGAGAGTCGTTTTGAACAGGCGAAGCGGGAAGAGGAGGGGTTCCCCATAGCATTGAGTGTTGGCTGTAGAACCGCTTTAAACTCCCCTCCGATTATGGTGTGGCCGAGGGGCAGGGCGGATATCACCTCAGTAAGGCAGTGGAAGGTAGAGGGGAGCGTGGCAGGGGGAATATATACTAAGAGGAAGTTAAAAACCTTTCCCTCTAGCCTACCGCAGGGACACGTAGTGTCCCTGTGTGTCCGTCGAGACGGTACACAGTCTAAATATCGATTCCTAATTGTCGACATACACAAATATCGAGTTGGAAATATCGAAGGTACAGAATTGTGATGTCAAGAATATCGTTGGACAGAATATCGGGCCTAAGGTAAGTAATATTGAATTTATTTATATCGATGTAAGTAATATCGAAGTTAGTAATTTCAATAGCATATATATCAATGTAACTAATTTCAATGTTACTAATATCGATATTTGTATTATTTTTATGTATTTCATTATGTATGTGTAATATGTTTTTGTTAAGTATTTTAATTTTTTTAAAATTATATGTGTATTATTTTTATATATTAATAATGTTATTTTTAAGTAAATTAGTACCGGAGCGGGTTGTGGGTTTATAGGGGAATAGGGTGGGAAGTAATTAAAATATACTTAATTAATTAATAATTTTTAGGAACTATAAATTAATTTTAATTAATTTTTGTTTTTATTTCTGTAGCGGGTTGTGGGTTTATAGGGGAATTGGGTGGGAAGTAATTTAATTGTAATTAATTAATGATTTATAATTTTTTTGTTATGGATAATTATTTTATTTATAATTAATGATTAATTGGCAATTCATTATTTAAATTGATAATTTATTTTTTTAATTGGTAATTCATGTTTTTAATTGTTATTTAATCTTTTTAATTGGTAATTCATGTTTGTAATTGGGAAATAATATTTGTAATTGGTAATTTATTATTTAATTGGTAAATCATTTTGTTAATTGGCAATTAATATTTTTAATTGGTAATTATTTCTTATTAATTGGAAAATATTTGTAATTAATTAGTAATCAATGTTTTATAAAAAGTATTATTTGCTATAAAAAATAATTTTATTGTTTAATAATTTTTAATTGTGAATTAATTTTAAGTAATTTTGTTTTGTAATGAAAAATATTTTATTGTTTAATATTTATTATTTGGTGAGTAATATTTATATATTTAATAAATATTAATTGTTTGTAAATGATGTAGATTTATTTTAAAATTTAATTATACATTATTTTAAATATAAAAATTATTTATAAGTATGTTATATTTAAATTCTATGCTATCCAACGCTTTCCCTACTGTTGCACCCTCTGGAGTTGGAATAGTAATTTTACCCCTACACTATCCAATGCATTCCCTATGTTGCACCCTGTGGAGTTGGAATAGTAATTTTTACCCCTACACTATCCAACGCTTTCCCTACTGATGCACCCTCTGGAGATGGAATAGTAATTTTTACCCCTACGCTATCCAACGCTTTCCCAACTGTTGCACCCTTTAGAGTTGAAATAGTAATTTTTACCCCTACACTATCCAACGCTTTCCCTACTGTTGCACCCTCTGGAGTTGGAATAGTAATTTTTACCCCTACGCTATTCAACGCTTTCCTTACAGTTACACACTCTGGCGTTGGAATAGTAATTTTTACCCCTACGCTATCTAATGTTTTACCTACTGTTACACCCTCTGGAGTTGGAATAGTAATTTTTACCCCTACGCCATCCAACGCTTTCCCTACTGTTGCACCTCGGGAGTTGGAATAGTAATTTGTACCCCTACGCTATCCAACGCTTTTCTTACTGTTACACCCTCTGGAGTTGGAATAGTAATTTTTATCCCTATGCTATCCAATGTTTTCCCTACTGTTACACCCTCTGGAGTTGGAATAGTAATTTTTACCCCTATGCTATCCAACGCTTTCCCTACTGTTTCACTCTATGGAGTTGGAATAGTAATTTTTACCCACCCGCTATCCAACGCTTTCCCTACTGTTGCACTCTCTGGAGTGGGAATAGTAATTTTTACCCCTACGCTATCCAACGTTTTCCCTACTGTTTCACTCTCTGGAGTGGGAATAGTAATTTTTACCCCTACGCTATCCAACGCTTTCCCAACTGTTGCACCCTTTAGAGTTGGAATAGCAATTTTTACCCCTACACTATCAAATGCTTTCCGTACTGTTGCACCCTCTGGAGTTCGAATAGTAATTTTTACTTCTACACTATCCAACGCTTTCCTTACGGTTGCACACTCTGGAGTTGGAATAGTAATTTTTATCCCTACGCTATCCAATGTTTTCCCTACTGTTACACCCTCTGGAGTTGGGATGGTAATTTTTACCCCTACGCTATCCAACGCTTTCCCTACTGTTGCACCCTCTGGAGTTGAAATAGTAATTTTTACCCCTACGCTATCCAACGCTTTTCTTACTGTTACACCCTCTGGAGTTGAAATAGTAATTTTTATCCCTACGCTATCCAATGTTTTCCCTACTATTACACCCTCTGCAGTTGGAATAGTAATTTTTACCCCTATGCTATCCAACGCTTTCCGTACTGTTGCATCTCTGGCGTGGAAATAGTAATTTTACCCCTACACTATCCAACGCTTTCCCTACTGTTGCACTCTCCGGAGTGGGAATAGTAATTTTTACCCCTACACTATCCAACGTTTTCCCTACTGTTTCACTCTATGGATTAGGAATAGTAATTTTTACCCACCCGCTATCCAACGCTTTCCCTACTGTTGCACTCTCTGGAGTGGGAATAGTAATTTTTACCCCTACGCTATCCAACGCTTTCCCTACTGTTGCACTCTCTGGAGTGGGATAGTAATGTTGACCCTTACGCTATTTAACGTTTTCCCTACTGTTTCACTCTCTGGAGTTGGAATAGTAATTTTTACCCCTACGCTATCCTGCTCTTTCCCTACTGTTGCACTCTCTGGAGTGGGAATAGTAATTTTTACCCCTACGCTATCCAAGGCTTTCCCAACTGTTGCACCCTTTAGAGTTGGAATAGTACTTTTTACCCCTACACTATCCAACGCTTTCCCTACTGCTGCACCCTCTGGAGTTGGAATAGTAATTTTTACCCCTACGCTATCCAACGCTTTCCTTACTGTTACACACTCTGGAGATGGAATAGTAATTTTTATCCCTACGCTATCCAATGTTTTCCCTACTGTTACACCCTCTGGAGTTGGAATAGTAATTTTTGCCCCTACGCTATCCAGCACTTTCCCTGCTGTTGCACACTCTGGAGTGGTAAAGAGTCATTTTCACCCCTACGCTATCCAACGTTTTCCCTACTGTTTCACTCTATGGAGTTGGAATAGTAACTTTTACCCACCCGCTATCCAACGCTTTCCCTGCTGTTGCACACTCTGGAGTGGGAATAGTAATTTTTACCCCTACACTATCCATTGCTTCCCCTACTGTCGCACTCTCTGGAGTGGGAATAGTAATTTTTACCCCTACGCTATCCAACGCTTTCCCAACTGTTGCACCCTTTAGAGTTGGAATAGTACTTTTTACCCCTACACTATCCAACGCTTTCCCTACTGCTGCACCCTCTGGAGTTGGAATAGTAATTTTTACCCCTACGCTATCCAACGCTTTCCTTACTGTTACACACTCTGGAGATGGAATAGTAATTTTTATCCCTACGCTATCCAATGTTTTCCCTACTGTTACACCCTCTGGAGTTGGAATAGTAATTTTTGCCCCTACGCTATCCAGCACTTTCCCTGCTGTTGCACACTCTGGAGTGGTAAATAGTCATTTTCACCCCTACGCTATCCAACGTTTTCCCTACTGTTTCACTCTATGGAGTTGGAATAGTAACTTTTACCCACCCGCTATCCAACGCTTTCCCTGCTGTTGCACACTCTGGAGTGGGAATAGTAATTTTTACCCCTACGCTATCCAACGCTTTCCCTACTGTTGCACTCTCTGGAGTGGGAATAGTAATTTTTACCCTTACGCTATTTAACGTTTTCCCTACTGTTTCACTCTCTGGAGTTGGAATAGTAATTTTTACCCCTACGCTATCCAGCACTTTCCCTACTGTTGCACTCTCTGAAGTGGGAATAGTAATTTTTACCCCTACACTATCCATTGCTTCCATTACTGTTGCACTCTCTGGAGTAGGAATAGTAATTTTTACCCCTACGCCATCCAACGTTTCCCAACTGTTGCACCCTTTAGAGTTGGAATAGTAATTTTTACCCCTACGCTATCCAACGCTTTCCTTACTGTTACACACTCTGGAGTTGGAATAGTAATTTTTATCCCTACGCTATCCAATGTTTTCCCTACTGTTACACCCTCTGGAGTTGGAATAGTAATTTTTACCCCTACGCTATCCAACGCTTTCCCTACTGTTGCACCCTCTGGAGTTGGAATAGTAATTTTTACCCCTACGCTATCCAGCGCTTTTCTTACTGTTACACCCTCTGGAGTTGGAATAGTAATTTCTATCCCTACGCTATCCAATGTTTTCCCTATTGTTACACCCTCTGGAGTTGGAATAGTAATTTTTACCCCTATGCTATCCAACGCTTTCCGTACTGTTGCACTCTCTGGAGTGGAAATAGTAATTTTTACCCCTACGCTATCCAACGCTTTCCCTACTGTTGCACTCTCTGGAGTGGGAATAGTCATTTTTACCCCCACGCTATCCAACGTTTTCCCTACTGTTTCACTCTATGGAGTTGAAATAGTAATTTTTACCCACCCGCTATCCAACGCTTTTCCTACTGTTGCACTCTCTGGAGTGGGAATAGTAATTTTTACCCCTACGCTATCCAACGCTTTCCCTACAGTTGCACTCTCTGGAGTGGGAATAGTAATTTTTACCCTTACGCTATTTAACGTTTTCCCTACTGTTTCACTCTCTGGAGTTGGAATAGTAATTTTTACCCCTAACGCTTTCCCAACTGTTGCACCCTTTAGAGTTGGAATAGCAATTTTTACCCCTACACTATCCAATGCTTTCCCTACTGTTGCACCCTCTGGAGTTGGAATAGTAATTTTTACTTCTACACTATCCAACGCTTGCCTTACTGTTGCACACTCTGGAGTTGGAATAGTAATTTTTATCCCTACGCTATCTAATGTTTTCCCTACTGTTACACCCTCTGGAGTTGGGATGGTAATTTTTACCCCTACGCTATCCAACGCTTTCCCTACTATTGCACCCTCTGGAGTTGAAATAGTAATTTTTACCCCTACGCTATCCAACGCTTTTCTTACTGTTACACCCTCTGGAGTTGGAATAGTAATTTTTATCCCTACGCTATCCAATGTTTTCCCTACTATTACACCCTCTGCAGTTGGAATAGTAATTTTTACCCCTATGCTATCCAACGCTTTCCGTACTGTTGCACTCTCTGGCGTGGAAATAGTAATTTTACCCCTACACTATCCAACGCTTTCCCTACTGTTGCACTCTCTGGAGTGGGAATAGTAATTTTTACCCCTACGCTATCCAACGTTTTCCCTACTGTTTCACTCTATGGAGTAGGAATAGTAATTTTTACCCACCCGCTATCCAACGCTTTCCCTACTGTTGCACTCTCTGGAGTGGGAATAGTAATTTTTACCCCTACGCTATCCAACGCTTTCCCTACTGTTGCACTCTCTGGAGTGGGATAGTAATGTTGACCCTTACGCTATTTAACGTTTTCCCTACTGTTTCACTCTCTGGAGTTGGAATAGTAATTTTTACCCCTACGCTATCCTGCTCTTTCCCTACTGTTGCACTCTCTGGAGTGGGAATAGTAATTTTTACCCCTACACTATCCATTGCTTCCCCTACTGTCACACTCTCTGCAGTGGGAATAGTAATTTTTACCCCTACGCTATCCAACGCTTTCCCAACTGTTGCACCCTTTAGAGTTGGAATAGTACTTTTTACCCCTACACTATCCAACGCTTTCCCTACTGCTGCACCCTCTGGAGTTGGAATAGTCATTTTTACCCCTACGCTATCCAACGCTTTCTTTACTGTTACACACTCTGGAGATGGAATAGTAATTTTTATCCCTACGCTATCCAATGTTTTCCCTACTGTTACACCCTCTGGAGTTGGAATAGTAATTTTTGCCCCTACGCTATCCGACGCTTTTCTTACTGTTACACCCTCTGGAGTTGGAATAGTACTTTTTATCCCTACGCTATCCAATGTTTTCCCTACTATTACACCCTCTGCAGTTGGAATAGTAATTTTTACCCCTATGCTATCCAACGCTTTCCGTACTGTTGCACTCTCTGGCGTGGAAATAGTAATTTTCCCCCTACACTATCCAACGCTTTCCCTACTGTTGCACTCTCTGGAGTGGGAATAGTAATTTTTACCCCTACGCTATCCAACGTTTTCCCTACTGTTTCACTCTATGGAGTAGGAATAGTAATTTTTACCCACCCGCTATCCAACGCTTTCCCTACTGTTGCACTCTCTGGAGTGGGAATAGTAATTTTTACCCCTACGCTATCCAACGCTTTCCCTACTGTTGCACTCTCTGGAGTGGGATAGTAATGTTGACCCTTACGCTATTTAACGTTTTCCCTACTGTTTCACTCTCTGGAGTTGGAATAGTAATTTTTACCCCTACGCTATCCTGCTCTTTCCCTACTGTTGCACTCTCTGGAGTGGGAATAGTAATTTTTACCCCTACACTATCCATTGCTTCCCCTACTGTCGCACTCTCTGCAGTGGGAATAGTAATTTTTACCCCTACGCTATCCAACGCTTTCCCAACTGTTGCACCCTTTAGAGTTGGAATAGTACTTTTTACCCCTACACTATCCAACGCTTTTCCTACTGCTGCACCCTCTGGAGTTGGAATAGTCATTTTTACCCCTACGCTATCCAACGCTTTCTTTACTGTTACACACTCTGGAGATGGAATAGTAATTTTTATCCCTACGCTATCCAATGTTTTCCCTACTGTTACACCCTCTGGAGTTGGAATAGTAATTTTTGCCCCTACGCTATCCAACGCTTTCCCTACTGTTGCACCCTCTGGAGTTGGAATAGTAATTTTTACCCCTACGCTGTCCAACGCTTTTCTTACTGTTACACCCTCTGGAGTTGGAATAGTAATTTTTATCCCTACGCTACCCAATGTTTGTCCTACTGTTACACCCTCTGGAGTTGGAATAGTAATTTTTACCCCTATGCTATCCAACGCTTTCCGTACTGTTGCACTCTCTGGAGTGGTAAATAGTCATTTTCACCCCTACGCTATCCAACGTTTTCCCTACTGTTTCACTCTATGGAGTTGGAATAGTAACTTTTACCCACCCGCTATCCAACGCTTTCCCTGCTGTTGCACTCTCTGGAGTGGGAATAGTAATTTTTACCCCTACGCTATCCAACGCTTTCCCTACTGTTGCACTCTCTGGAGTGGGAATAGTAATTTTTACCCTTACGCTATTTAACGTTTTCCCTACTGTTTCACTCTCTGGAGTTGGAATAGTAATTTTGACCCCTACGCTATCCAGCGCTTTCCCTACTGTTGCACTCTCTGAAGTGGGAATAGTAATTTTTACCCCTACACTATCCATTGCTTCCATTACTGTTGCACTCTCTGGAGTAGGAATAGTAATTTTTACCCCTACGCCATCCAACGCTTTCCCAACTGTTGCACCCTTTAGAGTTGGAATAGTAATTTTTACCCCTACACTATCCAACGCTTTCCCTACTGCTGCACCCTCTGGAGTTGGAATAGTAATTTTTACCCCTACGCTATCCAACACTTTCCTTACTGTTACACACTCTGGAGTTGGAATAGTAATTTTTATCCCTACGCTATCCAATGTTTTCCCTACTGTTACACCCTCTGGAGTTGGAATAGTAATTTTTACCCCTACGCTATCCAACGCTTTCCCTACTGTTGCACCCTCTGGAGTTGGAATAGTAATTTTTACCCCTACGCTATCCAGCGCTTTTCTTACTGTTACACCCTCTGGAGTTGGAATAGTAATTTCTATCCCTACGCTATCCAATGTTTTCCCTATTGTTACACCCTCTGGAGTTGGAATAGTAATTTTTACCCCTATGCTATCCAACACTTTCCCTACTGTTGCACTCTCTGGAGTGGGAATAGTCATTTTTACCCCCACGCTATCCAACGTTTTCCCTACTGTTTCACTCTATGGAGTTGAAATAGTAATTTTTACCCACCCGCTATCCAACGCTTTTCCTACTGTTGCACTCTCTGGAGTGGGAATAGTAATTTTTACCCCTACGCTATCCAACGCTTTCCCTACAGTTGCACTCTCTGGAGTGGGAATAGTAATTTTTACCCTTACGCTATTTAACGTTTTCCCTACTGTTTCACTCTCTGGAGTTGGAATAGTAATTTTTACCCCTACGCTATCCAGCGCTTTCCCTACTGTTGCACTCTCTGGAGTGGGAATAGTAATTTTTACCCCTACACTATCCAACGCTTCCCCTACTGTTGCACTCTCTGGAGTGGGAATAGTAATTTTTACCCTTACGCTATCCAACGTTTTCCCTACTGTTTCACTATCTGGAGTGGGAATAGTAATTTTTACCCTTACGCTATTTAATGCTTTCCCTACTGTTTAATTTTCTGGAGTGGGAATAGTAATTTGACATTCTACGCTATCCAATGTTTTCATTACTGTAGTTTTTTTGGGACTTTAAATAGTAGTTGTATTTATTTTTGTATTTAATATTTTTTGTATTATTTTAGATACTGTTGTATTTAAGTTTAAAAATATTGAAAGTATATTTAATTTTTTTAATTTATTAAATATATTTGTTTATTTTTATTTATGTTATTATTTTATATGTGTAGATATTTTTTGTAATTTATAGTATACTTTAATAATTTATAAGTAATTAAAATAATTAATAAAATGTATTATTAGGTAAGTATATATTATATGTTATGTTTATTTTCAATTAAAGTTATATCATTCAATATGTATTATTTATGAATTTTAAACATTATTAAATATGTTTAAATATGTTTCTTTTATTTATAAGTATTATTTACTTTATTTTACTTTGTTTTTTATACAAAAAAACCCAATATTTTTAATTACGATATTTTTAACATTGATATTTTGGTTTCGATATTTTTGTACTTTCCATGTTGTAGATAGAGTGTCGATATACTTGCCTTCGATATTCCAGCGTCGATGTTCTGTAGGTCGATATTATGTCCGTCGATATTCTGTCATAGATTTGGTCGAGACATGTAGAGGTGTGAAAGTGAGCCTGTGCCGGATCAGTATAGCCACCCCTCGGGAGCCCCCCTCGAATCCCGAGGAACAGACCCTCTTGAACCTATACCGGCCAAGGAAAGAGCTTTGGGTTCCCAGGAGGTGTGTCTCTTGCAGGAGAAGGACGTCGGGGGATTGACGCTGAGCACTCCTAAGAGCGCAGTGCATTCAATGAGGTCTAACAATACATTGACGTTCCATGACTGGATCTGGAGGGACCTACCTTGTATGTGCATCTGGGGAGTGGCTAGCGCGAAGTGGGAAGAGCCGGGGGAGATCCAGGCTTCAGGCAAGAGGACGCAACATGGCCAAAAGAGAATGACGGGGCTGGCGCCTGGCTGTGTATTCCCTGTTGGTGAAGACGGTACGTGTGTGCAAGCGGCTGTCATGGAGAAAAAAACAACGTATGCAAAACTGTAAACCAGCGGTCTTCAATCTGTGGGGCGCGGCCCCCAGGGGGATTCAGAAAAGGGGGTGGTGATGAACAGAGTGTCTGAATTAAGCAGACCACTCTTACCCAGTCTAAAGATCAGGGCTTGATCCATCACCGTTATTTATCTCACTGCACTATCCCAGCTCAGAACCTGGCTATATGCAAATCAGTCTGTCCCTGGCCCAGTGCATCATGGGAACAGGGCAGACTAAACTACCAAGCCAATTCTTCACCAGAAAGGAGACAAGCTACCGGGGACCGGTTTCTGGCATTTCAGCCTTCTTCGGCCCGGCTTGCTTGAATCCTGATGGTGCAGTGAGAAAGGGAATCATGTCTGAGTATACCCTGCCACACCTATAGTGGCCAAAAACGATTCAGAAAAGGGGGTGGTGATGAACAGAGTGTCTGAATTAAGCAGACCACTCTTACCCAGTCCAAAGATCAGGGCTTGATCCATCACCGTTATTTATCTCACTGCACCATCCCAGCTCAGAACCTGGCTATATTCAAATCAGTCTGTCCCTGGCCCAGTGCATCATGGGAACAGGGCAGACAAAACTACCAAGCCAATTCTTCACCAGAAAGGAGACAAGCTACCGGGGACCGGTTTCTGGCATTTCAGCCTTCATCGGCCCGGCTTGCTTGAATCCTGATAGTGCAGTGAGAAAGGGACTCATGTCTGAGTATACTCTGCCACACCTATAGTGGCCAAAAACGATTCAGAAAAGGGGGTGGTGATGAACAGAGTGTCTGAATTAAGCAGACCACTCTTACCCAGTCCAAAGATCAGGGCTTGATCCATCACCGTTATTTATCTCACTGCACCATCCCAGCTCAGAACCTGGCTATATGCAAATCAGTCTGTCCCTGGCCCAGTGCATCATGGGAACAGGGCAGACTAAACTACCAAGCCAATTCTTTACCAGAAAGGAGACAAGCTACCGGGGACCGGTTTCTGGCATTTCAGCCTTCTTCGGCCCGGCTTGCTTGAATCCTGATGGTGCAGTGAGAAAGGGACTCATGTCTGAGTATACCCTGCCACACCTATAGTGGCCAAAAACGATTCAGAAAAGGGGGTGGTGATGAACAGAGTGTCTGAATTAAGCAGACCACTCTTACCCAGTCCAAAGATCAGGGCTTGATCCATCACCGTTATTTATCTCACTGCACCATCCCAGCTCAGAACCTGGCTATATGCAAATCAGTCTGTCCCTGGCCCAGTGCATCATGGGAACAGGGCAGACTAAACTACCAAGCCAATTCTTCACCAGAAAGGAGACAAGCTACCGGGGACCGGTTTCTGGCATTTCAGCCTTCTTCGGCCCGGCTTGCTTGAATCCTGATGGTGCAGTGAGAAAGGGACTCATGTCTGACTATACCCTGCCACACCTATAGTGGCCAAAAACGATTCAGAAAAGGGGGTGGTGATGAACAGAGTGTCTGAATTAAGCAGACCACTCTTACCCAGTCCAAAGATCAGGGCTTGATCCATCACCGTTATTTATCTCACTGCACCATCCCAGCTCAGAACCTGGCTATATGCAAGTCAGTCTGTCCCTGGCCCAGTGCATCATGGGAACAGGGCAGACTAAACTACCAAGCCAATTCTTCACCAGAAAGGAGACAAGCTACCGGGGACCGGTTTCTGGCATTTCAGCCTTCTTCGGCCCGGCTTGCTTGAATCCTGATGGTGCAGTGAGAAAGGGACTCATGTCTGAGGATACCCTGCCACACCTATAGTGGCCAAAAACGATTCAGAAAAGGGGGTGGTGATGAACAGAGTGTCTGAATTAAGCAGACCACTCTTACCCAGTCCAAAGATCAGGGCTTGATCCATCACCGTTATTTATCTCACTGCACCATCCCAGCTCAGAACCTGGCTATATGCAAATCAGTCTGTCCCTGGCCCAGTGCATCATGGGAACAGGGCAGACTAAACTACCAAGCCAATTCTTCACCAGAAAGGAGACAAGCTACCGGGGACCGGTTTCTGGCATTTCAGCCTTCATCGGCCCGGCTTGCTTGAATCCTGATGGTGCAGTGAGAAAGGGACTCATGTCTGAGTATACCCTGCCACACCTATAGTGGACAAAAACGGTGGGGGTCGTGGAGTCCTGGGAAGGGGGTCGCAGATTCTGCAGAGTGCAGTTCCTGGCATTGGGCTGAGGGTGCTCACGGCGGAGGCCTAATTCACACCGAGGTGTGAAAAACATCAACGCCTCATTAACAAGTAAAAGGTCTTTTAAAGACCTGTCAAGTACTTGGGTGTGACTGTGTGTGTGTCCCCGAAGCTGTTACAGCCGGCTCACATACACGAGCTGGGTGGGGGGGGGGTTGGTATAGTGTACCCCTTTGAGTTTAATGGATGTTGCGCACCTGGAGCGGTGGGTCCCGTGACACGTCCCCCGCCCCCAGCAGGGAGGCACAGAGATGCCCTCCCATGAGTGGGAAAGAAGAATGAAGACGACGCAGAGAGATACTGATTCACCCCCACCCCTCCCCCCATGAGAGAGGCACAGAAAAGGTGGGTGAATGAATGATGGGTGGATGGATGGATGAAAGGCTGAATGATGGATGGATGTGTGAAATGGTGGGTGGATGAATGATGAGTGGATGGATGAATGAAGGGGTGGATGGATGAATGATGGATGTATGGATGGAAGGATGAAAGGGTGGATGGATGAAGGATGGATGTATGGATGGGAGGATGAAAGGGTGGATGGATGGATGTATGTATGTATGGATGGGAGGATGAAAGGGTGGATGGATGAAGGATGGATGTATGTATGGATGGGAGGATGAAAGGGTGGTTGGATGTATGGATGGATAAAAGGCTGCATGGATGAATGATGCATGGATGGATGTGTGAAAAGGTGGGGGGATGAATGATGGGTGGATGGATGAAAGGGTGGGTGGATGGATGTATGAATGAAAGGGTGGATGGATGTATGGATGGGAGGATGAAAGGGTGGATGGATGAAGGATGGATGTATGGATGAGAGGATGAAAGGGTGGATGGATGGATGGGAGGATGAAAGGGTGGATGGATGTATGAATGGATAAAAGGTTGCATGGATGAATGATGGATGGATGTGTGAAAAGGTGGGTGGATGAATGATGGGTGGATGGATGGATGAAAGGCTGAAGGATGGATGGATGTGTGAAATGGTGGGTAGATGAATGATGAGTGGATGGATGAATGAAAGGGTGGATGAATGATGGATGTATGTATGGAAGGATGAAAGGGTGGATGGATGAAGGATGGATGTATGGATGGGAGGATGAAAGGGTGGATGGATGTATGGATGGGAGGATGACAGGGTGGATGGATGAAGGATGGATGTATTTATGGATGGGAGGATGAAAGGGTGGATGGATGTATGGATGGATAAAAGGCTGCATGGATGAATGATGCATGGATGGATGTGTGAAAAGGTGGGGGGATGAATGATGGGTGGATGGATGAAAGGGTGGGTGGATGGATGTATGGATGAAAGGGTGGATGGATGGGAGGATGAAAGGGTGGATGGATGAAGTATGGATGGGAGGATGAAAGGGTGGATGGATGAAGGATGGATGGATGGATGGGAGGATGAAAGGGTGGATGGATGTATGAATGGATAAAAGGTTGCATGGATGAATGATGGATGGATATCTGAAAAGGTGGGTGGATGAATGATGGGTGGATGGAAGGAAGGGTGGATGGGTAAAGGATGGGTGAATGGATGGATGATGGATGGATGGATGTGTGAAAAGGTGGGTGGATGAATGAAAGGGTGGATGGATGAATGATGGATGTATGGATGGAAGGATGAAAGGGTGGATGGATGAAGGATAGATTGGTGAAGGATAGATGTATGGATGGAAGAATGAAAGGGTGGAAAGATAAAGGATGGATGGATGAAAGGGTGGATGGATGAATGATGGATGGATGGATGTGTGAAAAGGTGGGGGGATGAATGATGGGTATATGGATGGATGAAAGGGTGGGTGGATGGATGAAAGGGTGGATAGGTGAAGGATGGATGGGAGGATGAAAGGGTGGGTGGATGAAGGATGGGAAGATGAAAGGGTGGATGGATGTATAAATGGATAAAAGGTTGCATGGATGAATGATGGATGGATGTGTGAAAAGGTGGGTGGATGAATGATGGGTGGGTGGAAGGAAGGGTGGATGGGTAAAGGATGGATGCATGGATGGAAGGATGAAAGGGTGGATGGATGAAGGATGGATGTATGGATGGAAGGATGAAAGGGTGGATGGATGGATGTGTGAAAGTGTGGGTGGATGAATGATGGAGGGATGTGATGAGGTCTAACAGGCGCATTTATGGTTGTCAAAAGTTGATGATGAGGAGTACCTGTTTCTATAAACTTTTGTCGGAAGGGGGTCATTACGCCTAAAATGGTTTTACAAGGGGGTCTCGGCATCAAAAAGTTTGAAGACCTCTGCTGTAAACAGTGACTCAAACAGAGTCAAAATAAAGAAAGAACGGAGGGCAACGAACCCCCTCCCCACACAACCCAACCTATACTTCCAAACCCGAAGCATCTGTCGCCCAGAACAAAAACAATAAGCTATCCTAAAACGGTTAGCAGGGCAAGTCATGGCGATGGCGGTGGACCCCTCCATGTAGTTGTACAATACATTGTCAACATTTGAATAGCACTGCCACAAGCCCCATGAGTTCCAAATCAGTTCTTATCTCCATGGGACCTCCCGGTCAGAGCCCTACATCAGCTCCGGACTCCCGGAGCGCGGGGCTCCGAGACAGATCCGAGTCAGAGAGAGCCGGGCGCAGTGTCCAAATGGGATCCTCCTCGTGGGCTAGGTTCAACAGAGAACTGACCCGGCTGCGGTCGAGGGGGAAGCCAGGTTGGGCTCTCAGAGGCCGCTCTTCCGCGAGCCATGTCTAGGCCGCCTGTGGCGTGTCGAAGAAGACTGCCTTTTCCTGAAAAATAACTCTGAGGCGGGCCTGGAATAGGAGCCCATAGCGCAAGCCCAAATTATGGAGTTTTTGTTTAACCTCTTCGTATGTACGACGCTAGGCCTGAAAGTCCCTCGTGTAATCTGGGTAGATCATTATGGTACTGTTCTGATATTTTAAGGGACCATGGATTCGGGCTTCTCTCAGGATAGCTTCCCTATGCCGGAAGTTGAGGGTCCGGATGATATCAGGACAAAGAGGGGCCCCGGTTGGAGGCTTGGCTGCCAGAGAGCGGTGTGAGCGCTCGATGGCAAACCACGGCGAGAGGGCTTCTTTAGGTATCCATGACCTGACCCATGTCTCAATGAAAGAGTCCGCGTGTCCTTGTTCAACATTCTCAGGAAAACTTATGAGGCGCAGGTTGTCCCGCCTTGAGCGATTCTCTGCGTCCTCGAGGTACCATCATTTAGCATAGACCTGTAGCAAGATCTAGGATTGCTGGGTCTGGGTGGCGGACACCTAGCCGCACAGATTAAACTTCGGCCTGTTGCTCAACCCATAATGTTTTTACTGCCCATTGGGGTACCCACAATAAAATGCCCACCAAATAAAATCTCATTGACTTCACCCTGCTGCTGGCCAGGAGCCGGCTGGCAATCTACTGGCTCAGTACCAGGGCTCCAACGGTGGAGAGCTGGTTGCAGGCCTGGTGGAGAGGTGTACTGCTTTGTGTACAAATAAAACAGGTCAGAACCGCCAGATCTAACAGAAGGCCTGGGACTCTGGTACCAATTACTGAGGGCGCTAAGGTTCCCTCAGACAAACGCCTACCATGAGAGGCGACGGTGATAGGACATTTAGCCTGTGACCACATGAGCAGACACCTTAAAACACTGAGTCGACAGCCCCGGCCACCCTTCCCAGTTCGCAGTACTCAACTATTCCAACTTGCCATATGGGTCAGTAGTGAAGAAAAAATCTGGTTAAATCAGAAAATATGACAATATAGGGTTGAAAGGAGTAAAATCCCTGGTCAGATCACAAAATATGTTCTTACAGAGCAGAAGGTGTAGCGGGAATTCCGTTCTCCTACAGAACTGTGCATAGAGACCTGGAACCTCGGTGAATTAGGATGGCCCAAAACTCACCTCAGTACCCAAAATCCCCTTACCGAGCTAGCTACAGTGTCTCATTGGTCATAACAAACTCCCAATGCTTAGACAGACCAGAACATGAACTTAGATTACCTCAGGTATCGTGGAACACATGAACTCTCTTTCGTTATATAATCATTCCAAACCAGAACGTGGAGTAAATGAGGACACGTGCATATTTGAAATATTTATTTACTAATGCAGGGTTCTCAAACGCAGTATCTTATATAATACGAGCAAACATATTATAAGCAACAAAGTTATCAGCATAGTTATCAGTCCATAAAAGGCGAATGGTGACAGCATACTAAGATGCTGAAATGAATAGGAATTAACAATACCTAATTCTCACCCTCCCTATTTAGCATAGTATTTTATATCTATGAAGGTCTCATTTGGGTTTTAGCAGGGCGGGCCCATACCTCAAAATCTCAGTGGCAGAGGATCACATCATCTTCCACCAGCTCTCTGCATGCGAAGCAACATCAAGTGTGTTCCATGTGTGTTCAGCACAACAATATAAAAAACGCCAAGAGCCAGATTTTGGCAGCAGCATGTGTGTTATGTCTATGGAGGTGCAAAGATCAGACCTCACAACAACATTGTGTCGAGTTATCCTTGAAGCCTTCAGCACTCACTGTGCAGACAGTGTACCGAGCAAAACTGATATCAGAGCAATAACATATTATTTCTCAAGTAAATCGCGAAGCTCTTCTGGGTTGAAAGCTAAAACAACAATTATGTGTCGTGTGCAAAATGAGGCAGAAAGGTATAATGGCGTTTAAACATTTAATAAGCTCATGCTAACTTAACACAGTATATAGAAAAGAATTAGCTATCTGACAAAGGGAAGAGACCCGTTAGTCAAATTATAAAATATGAGCATATTGAGCAGAAGGGAAGAGAATCGCTGGTCAAATCCCAAAACTATAACCATACAGAATCGAAGGGAAGAGAATTACTAGCCACATCACAAAATATGGCTACTTCTCAAGAAATTGCAGCATCGTGTGGCAGGATCTACAGTGTATTATTCCCAGTCTTGGAATGGTCTACATCAGTGTTTCCCAAACTGGGGGGTCAGTGGACCCCCAGGGTTCCGTCATACATTCCCAGGGGGTCCATAGCCAGCAGTTTTAAAAGCACAGCAAAGTTTCTTGTATAATTAGGAGATGTCAAGATAATGCCAGTGATTAATGTACTTGCTGGAGAAAGATGAGAGCTTTGTCCAGTGGCAGCTTTGACTTAACTAATGTAGCACAGAGGGTTAATATGCCTAATGCAAAGAACGTGTAACATGCATTTTAAAAAGCAGTATTTTATGTGCATAGGTCTGTGGGTTACTGGTTTTGTCACAGAGATTTTTTTGGTACTGTGCAATTCATAAGTGACAATCGTAACCTAGCAGAGGGATCTATAAACTGTCATCAAAGAGCTGCTTGCAAACTGCATGGTACCAGTTAGGTTTATTTTGGCAGAAATGCATTTTTAATGTTAAAGTCAGTGCTAGCCACTGTTTTATGTTCTGAATCCTGAGTTTGTGCTTTTCCAGACCAAGCACTCTTTTGCCTACTAGTATGAATGACATGTGAATACTACACCTTCTAGTCCCCTTCACCTTATGTAACATTTTCTATACACTGATTTACATGTATGATTACAGAGCCTGTGTTCAGGCCTGGTCGCCCCCACGCTCCTGTGCTGCTCCTGCCTTTGCCTGCTGCCGCTTCCAGTTCTTCTCGTGATCGGGCGACCCAGCCGCCGCTGAGCCCCCACCCGCACCAGCTTCTTCCCGCCGCTGCCTACCTGCGGCCCGCCCCCCGCCAGCCCATTCGCTGCCCCGCTCCCGCCAACCAGCTGATCCGCCCACCAAGCTCCCTACTTAAGGGGACCGTGCCACCTGATCGGGAGCGACTGCAGAGCCTGTGTTCAGGCCTGGTCGCCCCCACGCTCCTGTGCTGCTCCTGCCTTTGCCTGCTGCCGCTTCCAGTTCTTCTCGTGATCGGGCGACCCAGCCGCCGCTGAGCCGCTCGCCCGCACCAGCTTCTTCCCGCCGCTGCCTATCTGCGGCCCGCCCCCCGCCAGCCCATTTGCCGCCCCGCTCCCGCCAACCAGCTGATCCGTCCACCCGGCTCCCTACTTAAGGGGACCGTGCCACCTAATTTGGAGCGACTGCAGAGCCTGTGTTCAGGCCTGGTCGCCCCCACGCTCCTGTGCTGCTCCTGCCTTTGCCTGCTGCCGCTTCCAGTTCTTCTCGTGATCGGGCGACCCAGCCACCGCTGAGCCGCCCGCCCGCACCAGCTTCTTCCCGCCGCTGCCTACCCGCCCACCCGGCTCCCTACTTATGCTGCCCTCACGAACGCGCAGCGTTGACGTGCAGCGGGCGCGCCGATGGTGCGCCGAAGGCGCGCCAAAGGCAAGCCCGTCCGCGCCCAGCGCCAGGACCCCTGGTCCCCACCGCCGATGCAAGACTACACAACAGACCTACGACGCCGCCACCCTCAACGCACTCAATGCCGGCCGGAACCCTGCCTGCTACCGAGCCACCCCGAGACGCACCCACGGGCCCTTCGCCTGCCAAGTCTGCCGATTCACCTGCTACCGGACCTGCACCGCCCCCGCCAAGTCCAGCACCAGCAGCAACCACCTAAAGTGCATCCTGCACAACACCCGCTCCGTCCACAGGCACGCCGTGGAACTCTGGGACCTGCTCGACGCGACAGCACCGGACGTCGCCTTCCTCACCGAAACCTGGATGAACGCCTCCTCAGCGCCCTAGATCGCCATAGCCATCCCGGACGGATACAAGATCACCCGGAAGGACCGCGTCAACCAGACGGGAAGAGGCATCGCCATCGTACACAAGAACACCATCCGCATCTTGACTAACTCCGACGAAACCTTCACCGCCGCCGAACACCTGCACTTCCAGATACACACTGACCCCAAGACCACCCTCCGAGGCACCCTCATCTACAGACCACCGGGACCACGCACACAATTCAGCGAATACATCGCAGACTTCATCAGCCCGCACGCCCTTCCCTCCGCCGACTACATCCTCCTAGGGGACCTCAACTTCCACCTGGAGAACAACAACGACAGAAACACCACCGCCCTGCTGGACAACCTCGCCAACCTCGGACTCAAGCTACTGGTGAACACCCCCACCCACTACGCCGGCCACACGCTTGACCCCGTCTTCTCATCCAGCAAGCACATCTCCTTCAGCCACGCCACCGGACTCCACTGGACCGACCACAGATGCGTCCACTTCAGCTTCAGAAGAACTACGACCCACCACCACCCGCAACAGTTCCCCCGCCGAAGCTGGAGCAAGATCACCGCCGAGCAGCTCACCGCCTCCCTCAGCCAGAACACTCCCACCAGCACAACGGACCCCAACGAAGCAGCCAGAAACCTCACCAAGTGGCTGATCGCCTGCGCCGATGACCTCGCACCACTAAAGAACCCTCCCAGCAGACCCGGCAGCAAGAAAACCCCCTGGTTCACCGACGAACTCAAGGAATCCAAGAAGAACTGCCGCACCCTCGAGAAAGCCTGGCGGCTCGCCCAGACCACAGACAACAGGACCATCAGCTGATCTGCGCCACCAAGAAGACGGCACTCAAAGAACGACTGGACAACAACGCCCACGACAGCAAGGAACTCTTCAGCATCGTCAAAGAGTTCTCCAACCCCATCGCCGGAAACAACGACATCACTCCCTCGCAAGACCTCTGCAACTCAATCGCCTCGTTCTTCCACTGCAAGATCGCCGACATACACAACAGCTTCGACGCACAGACCACGCACCCTACCACCGAACCAACGCCCGCCACCACCACCCTCTGCAACTGGACCCCGATCAGCACCGAAGACACCACCCGCACGATGAACTCCATCCACTCCGGATCACCAACCGACCTGTGCCCACACCACGTCTTCAACAAAGCCGACACCATCATCGCACCCCATCTCCGAGACACCATTTATTTATTTATTTATTTGTTGACATTTCTAAAGCGCAACATTTACCCGTGGGCGTCTTGGCGCTAAACTGCAGTTTTTTGTCATTGGGAAAGCTGAACATCGTTGTGGGAAGGCTACTGCTCAAAGAGCCAAGTTTTTAGTTGTTTACAAAACTGGAAAAGAGAAGGGCTTTGCCTGATATGTCGGGGGAGAGTATTCCATAGTTTCGGGGCAGCCACCAAAAAGCGGCGATCGCCCCAAGAAACTGTTCTGGCCCGTGGAACAGTTAACTGCTGGAGAGTAGCTGATCGGAGCGGTCTGCCTGGTTTATAAAGTTGGAGTTGCTCTTTTAGGAAGTATGGACCTTGATCGTTCAAAGCCTTATAAACTATGCATAAGGATTTAAAGTGTATTCTGTTCCTGATTGTAAGCCAGTGATATTCCTTTATAACTTTTGATGTGGGCTCAAACTTTGTTTTTCTTGCGAGTAGGCGAGCTGCCGCATTTTGAATGGATTGAAGTTTCCCTATGACTCTGGATTGTGCGTTAAGGAATAATCCGTTACAATAGTCCAAAGTGGACAGGACTAATGAGCTTACCAAAGTTTTGATGGCTGTTTCTGGGAGAAAAGGACGAATCTTCCTAATCATCTTCAATTTAAAATGGGCTGTGGATGCTGTTTTATTAGCGTGGTCCATAAAATTTAGTCCATCATCGAAAATGATGCCCAAATTCCTCACCTTGGCTGTTGGGATTGGGGGAATGCCAAAAGTTTCTGGCCACCAGTTTAATGGCCAACTTGGGAGAAGGGGTCCAAAGATGACCACCTCAGTTTTATCTGAGTTCAGTCTTAAACAACTGCTAGCCATCCATTCTCCTATTTCTAACAGTCCTTTATTAAATTTTTTTGCTATTTCAGGTCCATCGCCTTTAATAGCTAGCACCAACTGAGTGTCGTCAGCATAGGAGGTTAGGCTCATCCCATGTGCTTTGATGACATTAGCAAGGTCCGACACATAGATATTGAAAAGTGTCGGACTGAGGGATGAGCCTTGAGGAACTCCACATGGTGACGATTGGGGTGTCGATTGATAGGGTCCCAAGGTCACTGCTTGGGTTCTGTTGGCTAGAAAAGATGCCAGCAGATCTTTGGCAGAGTGACAAAGGCCAATCTTTTCGACACGGTCGACCAAGATGGTATGGTCGACCGTGTCGAAAGCTGCAGACAAGTCCAGCATTACCAGGATTGCTGTACCCCCCTGATCCCTAATTGCCCGTATGTCCTCAGCAGCCTTTATCAAGGCTGTTTCTGTCCCATGGTGTTTCCGAAAACCGAATTGTGTGTCATCTAGTATATGATGTTTTTCAATGTATTCGGATAGCTGGGCGTTCATGGCCTTTTCTACAACTTTGGCCACAAAAGGGAGACTCGCAATGGGCCTGTAGTTTTTCAAATCTTGTTTATCAAGTGAGGGTTTTTTTAGTAGGGGTTTTAATAAAGTGTTTTTCAGCAAGTCTGGATATGTGCCTGAAAGCATAATTGAGTTACAGACTTGGGTAAGTGCTGGAATAATGGACTCCATTACAGGCGGTAGAATTGAGAAAGGGCAAGGATCTAAGGCCGAGCCTGTTTTTATTGTTGACACAATTGTTCTTATGTGATCTTTTGTTGCAGTTTGAAAACTTGAGAACATGTTTTCTGTCCGAGGCATGAAGGAGCTGCCTGTCTCTAGAGATGGTTTGGCAGCAAAAGTTTGATAGATATCGTCAACCTTGGTGTAGAAATAAGTGGCCAGGGAATCACAAAATGCTTGTGATGGGGGAGGGGTAAGATCTGGAGTATTACCTGACAGAAGTTTGGTGATTTGGTACAGTCGTCTACTTGAGTTTTTTGCTTCATGAATTTGTTCCGAGTAGAAAGCTTTTTTTGCCTTTGTGATCATATTTTTGTACAGTGCCAGTGACTCTTTGTAGCATATCCTACTGGCTGTGTCGTAGGTATTTCTCCATAATCTTTCTTTGTTCCTATTAATTAGTTTTTGTGCCCTCAGTTCTTTAGTATACCACGGGGCTGTAGGTTTGGCTCTATTTCTAGAAATTACTTTGGTCGGAGCTAGCTGATTAGCTGCCTGACCCAACCAGGTCTGGAATTGTTGTAATGCTAAATTGGGTTCGTCAGATATAATTGGGCAAGTTTGGTCCAGTCTGGTGCTAAACTCCTCCTGATTCATATTTTTCCAGTCTTTAAACGATTTTTGAAATGTTGGGGCTGATGGTTTATTAAGAGAGGAGTTAGTGGCGAGCTTGGCAAGTATAGCGTAGTGGTCTGTCCATGGCATTGGAAGGATGTTAATTATTTGGAGACCATCAGCGCTAGAAAATATGGCATCCAAAATATGGCCTGCCGAGTGGGTGGGGGAAGTGACTAATTGTTTTAGGCCCAATGTTTCCATGTCTGATGTTAGCGCAACTGTATCAGCTTGATTATTTTTGTCCAAATGAAAATTTAGGTCGCCTAGGACAGTGAGTGAGCTTTCGGTGGCGACTGATTCCATAATAGTATTGATACTGGCAAGGAATCCCGCCTTCGGTCCAGGTGGGCGATATATCAAGATTCCTTTAAAATTAGAAAGAGCTGTTAGCTTAATATCAAACTGCATCGCTTCGCAAGCGGTGGATGGTATTGAGTTCGTTCTGGCCGGGAACTGTTCTCTGGCTATAATAGCCAATCCTCCTCCTTTTTTCCTAATGCCTCTGTCCTGACGGTATACTTTGTATCCGTCCGGTACTGCAATGGCCAAGTCTGGCCCAGAAGATTCGTCCATCCAAGTTTCGGTGACGAACAGGATGTCGAGTCTGGTGTCAGTTATAAAATCCGCAATCTCTTGCCTATGCTTCCCAAGTGAGCGGGCGTTGATCAGCGCAACTGTAGTGACCTTCTCTTTAGTATTGCTTACTTGGGGGATGTTAATCGGAGGGAGTTGTGTGGGTATTTTGTAATGACAATATACACATTGTTTGGTAAGATCCATAGGGGTCAGACAGAAGTCTAATCTCGTACAACATAGATTAGGTGGCGGGCGTAGTGCCAATAGGCTGTCATACGTGTAGGTCAGCGTTTTCTGTGTCACGGACAGGCCAGGGGTAGTGGCCCTAGGCCCGGATCCGGCGCGGACGGGCGCAGACGGGCTCGCCTTTGGCGCGCCGCCGGCGCGCCCGCTGCGCCCGCCCGCTGCGCCCGCCCGCTGCGCGGACGGGATGGTCTGGTAGTTTTATACATGGTGGAGGGGGAGGAGGGTGAGAGGGCTCGAACCACTAGCCCGCAACCCTTACCTCCCTCAAGATGGCCGCTAAGGTGGGTCGAGTGGTGTAGTCAGCGCGTTAATTCAGCCGCGCTGAGACAGGGGGAGCCTGTGTTGTGGCCTCGGTGCGACGCTATTCTCGCGCCGAGGTTGGATGGTATTATTAAAATAGCACAATTAAAATAATTACAAGTTCTAAAAATAAACGCGCTCTTAGTCGGCAATGTTTGACAAGCAAGCACAAGAAAGTGAGAGGAGATCCCCCGGCTATCCGCCTCAGGGGAGAAATGACAAATGGCATCAACTCCTCCTTCCACACCACCACCTTCCAGCTGGAAACACGCCGAGCTGACCGTCCTCCTGAAGAAACCAACGGCGGACCCCACCGACCTCAAGAACTACCGTCCCATCTCGCTCCTTCCTTTTCCGGCCAAAGTCATCGAGAAGACCGTCAACAAACAGCTTGCCGCCTTCCTCGAGACGAACGGATCCCTCGACCCCTCGCAGTCCCAGTTTCGGGCCAACCACAGCACCAAGACCGCCCTAATCGCAGCCACCGACGACATCAGAACCCTGATCGACAATGGGGAAACAGCGGCCCTCATCCTCCTGGACCTCTCTGTGGCATTCGACACTGTCTGCCACCGCACCCTAGTGAAGCGCCTCAGCAACATCGGAATCCGAGAGAAAGCGCTGGAGTGGATCATCTCGTTCCTCACTGGTAGAACCCAGAGAGTCCGCCTCCCTCCGTTCAGATCCAAGGCCACCGAAGTCATCTACGGCGTACCACAAGGATCTTCACTCAGTCCAACCCTCTTCAACGTCTACATGAGCCCCCTCGCAGCCATCGCACGCCAACACAACCTCAACATCATCTCCTACGCCGACAACACCCAGCTCATCCTCTCCCTCACCAACGACCCCACGGCCGCCAGAGCCAACCTACACGAAGGGATGAAAGACGTCGCCGACTGGATGAGGAACAGCCGCCTTAAATTGAACTCAGACAAGACGGAAGTCCTCATCCTGGGATCATCACCCTCCGCCTGGGACGACTCCTGGTGGCTCCCAGGCCTGGGCACCGCTCCCAAACCAACGGACCACGCACGCACCCTCTACGCCGGAACCACAGCCAAACTTAAAAAAAGACTCCAACGCATCCAGAACGCCTCTGCACGACTCATCCTGGACATCCCCCAACACAGCCACATCACCGGACACCTGAGAGACCTGCACTGGCTCCCCGTCAGCAAGAGAATCACGTTTAGACTCCTCACCCACGCACACAAGGCTCTCCACGACCTGGGCCCCAAGTACCTCAACGACCGCATGATCTTCTACACGCCCACCCGCCAGCTACGATCGACCAACCACACACTCGCCACCGTACCACGCATCCGCAGAGCCACCGCCGGAGGAAGATCCTTCTCCTACCTGGCAGCCAAGACTTGGAACTCCCTCCCCACCCACCTTTGGCGAACTCAAGACCATCTCTCCTTCAGGAAGCAGCTCAAGACCTGGCTTTTCGAGCAGTAACATACCCCCTCCCCCAGCGCCTTGAGACCCTCCCGGGTGAGTAGCGTGCTTTACAAATGCCGTGATTGATTGATTGATTGACTGATTGATTGATTGATTGGTTGTCTCTATATGTGTGTGATGTAATGTGCTCTGACATCCTACAATGATATCAGGGATGCTATAAAACAAATGAAATACATGTGACAGAGGGGCTATAAAGAGATGAGAGGCACTGTTGGAGGGTGATAATAAGGGAATCATTGAAGAACCCTAACAAAGATTGTTGCATCCTGGTGCATAGTAAGGTCTTCATTTACTATTCTTTAAAAGCTTATGGAATTGAATTATAATGAAAAATGTGTTGTAGTATGCACCATTGTTTTCCAAATATTTGGAGGGGGAGAGCCTCCTAAAGCCCACTTTGTAGTGGTCAGGCTCACTCACCGCACTTGGGTGGACCATGTGGGAACTGGTCTGAAAAGATTTGCCAGGGCTGCTTTGGGTTTCCAGGCTGGCCCTGGCAGGAGCAGGAGCCTCGTACTGCGAAATAAAACCAAGAATTTAAAAGTTAGTCACGGAGATGCAGCACCACCCTTCCCATTGAATGTTTTCCTTTTTTGCAAATTCCTTCAATATAAAATACTAAGGGCCATATGTACGACATGTTTTTATGTGAGCAAACGGTTCACGAACCCGTTTGTGCATGCAAAAACCTACTGGGCCATGTACATAGCCTATTTTGCGAGTCGCAAATTTTTTGCGACTCGCTAAATAGGTTTTGCGACTCGCTATTTGGTAGGGGCATTCCCTTCCAAATAGAGAGTCTCAAAACCATGTACAAATGTTTTGCAACCGCAATTGCGGTTGCAAAAGCAATTACCACCTACTTCAAGTAGATGGTAATGCATTCGCAAATTGGAAGGGGTTCCTAGGGGACCCCTTCCCCTTTGCAAATGCATGGAAATTATGTTTTAAGGGCAGGCAGTGGTCCCAGGGACCACTGCCTGCCCTTAAAAAATGAAACGAAAACGTTTCATTTTCTTAAAAAAATGCATGGAAAACGGGCAGCATTTTTTTTTAACTGCTTACCAGGCCACAATCCCTGGAAGGGCTGGCATTCCCAATGGGCTTGCAAATTGCGAGAAGCTCATTAATATTAATGAGCCTCGCAATTTGCGACCCCATTGGGAAACGCAAATAGTGTTAAACACACTGTTGTACATTTCATTTAGCGACTCGCAATGTGTCGCCAATTGCGAGGCGCTAAATCAAATGGTCGTACATCTGGCCCCCAAATCCTTAGTAATTTGGGTATTTGTTTTGTGTGCACACATGTGTTTTTCTTCTAATTACTGTTTTAATATTTGAAATTTGGTCTACATTGCTTTCACATTTGGATGTCTTGATAACAATCAGTATTGATCACCCAGTCTACTTAGCAAATACAAGTTGGGGACGTGGATGCGGATGTGAAAACTAGGAGATGTTGTGGGATACATTATGCTATCCGTAGGTTTAACTCACACATGATTAGGCTTGAGAAGTGTTGTTGTCCCCTCCATTTCCTGCAGCATGTGAAAGCTGCTTTATGGATCAACATTAGGGTTTTTAGTCTCTTCTGCTCAAACAACTATATCAGTAGAAATTTTGTGAAGTACAGGGATCAAAGGATCTCCATAGGCAATGCTATTTCCTGATTTTTACATCTTTTATAGACTATTCGGGGTTCGATTAGGGATCATGTTTCATCCTCATTCTCTGATTCTTCTCCAGCTGCCTATAGCTTTCAATCTTATTACCCACTAAGAGAGATCAAGAACTTTGTCTATTTTATTGCGTTGGGGGTTTAAGCCTGGCACGGGCATCTGGGTGGTCTGTGTAATGTGGGACAGGGTCATCTAGACTGGGTCTGTTAGCTTCTTTCATTCCCTCTAGCATCAGGCCTCTCTGGGATTTATGAGACCTTTTTTCTTTTCCCTTCTCTTGGATTCTTCACACTATTCTTCAATTTTCTTCCTTCACTAAATATTATCAATTCAGTCTCATGTGCCTAGAAGTTCTCCACTCACATAGCTCTTATTTTAAAAATCCCAGCCACTCCTACACCCATTTAACAGACTTCGCATCTTTGTCTCTGAAGCGGCAGAGTGCTATCCTCCGGTGGGATACCACTCTGACCAATCAAAACTGACCCAGTGTTCCTGCCTCGATTTTCCAGGTGCAGGAACACCAGGCCTGATGTATGGTTCAGTTCTATTTTTATGGGTTTTTCTGCCTAATAATACATATTCCTACCTATATCCACTGACCGGCGGAGTGGGCAGTCTCAGGGAAATACTTAGCCGCCCCTCCCTCCATAAAAAATGCCTGCATTGTCTCTGTTTAACCTTTTGTTGGTGAATCTCAGAGTATGCGTAATTGTCCTTTGGTAGAGGGATAGTGTCTTACCTCTCACTATATATGTGCCTCCTGTTCTTTAGCTCTCTCTGTAACATGCTGAGTGGTTATCCCAAGTACTCCGAGTAATTGTTGGGCATGTTAAATTCCTGGGCTAAGAAGGATGTGTATGAGGCTCCCAGTCCTTCAGATTGATCCTCTATTAGGTCCAGTGCCACGTAAACCTTTTCCATTCCCAATAATTCCCACATGTGGTATAGCCAGCTCTGCTGCTCTAGTACCTCATTTGTCCCCCACAGGGGTGTCATGGTTTGTACTACTGCACACAGGGAAAGTGAGATTATGTTCTTCCTAGGAGAACGTAAGGGGTATGTCTGCTTATTTGGTAGGCTTAGGAGTATGGATGCTGGGAATCTGGAGCTTGTGGTGTTAAGCATTGTACCTAGATCTGACAGAACCTCCTCCCATTATCTTTGTCAGTTTAGGACAATGTCACATTTTTTTAATTAAAGTTGTATAGCAAACAAAATAGAAGTCAAAGTAAACATTTCAGTTCTCTTGCTTAGGAGAGTCATTTTACTTTGAAATAGGGGATGGTGTGTAGTCTGCGCTGTTTTCAAGTTGCATAGACAAGCCTCACTGTGACTCTAGAAATATTGAGCACATTCAGTGTGCAATCTGTACAGCCCATAGCGGAGACCTCCCCAACCCTTCCCCAATTAATGTATCTGTAGCTTCTCTGTCTTTGTGAGTTCTTTTGTCTATTGTGTATGGCAATGTAGGTACTAAATGGGCTCCAGAGGTCCTTGGGCCAGACTTTGCTGGAATTAGCTCCCTGTAGTCTTCCCTGGCAGAAAGTCACATCAGCCAGCCAGTCTTTCAAGCATGGGCTAGTGTCCCCTGTGAATCGCTACCTTTCTTTTGTTTAGCAGCAGCATTATCGCTGTCAGCCGACAGGTGCTGGTCGGAATCTCTTTAGCATGTCCCAGCAATGCCTCAACATTAGGTGAGTAATGTGTCTGCTCCTCCACAATTCCTCTGCTCTGCTGCTTTTGGGAGATTCCATTCCTGAACCCTCACTGGGATGTAGTACCATTACGGATTTATTTTGATCAGTATTTCTCTGCTAGAGGTTCTACTGAATGTTGCATGGCCTTCCGCTTGTGAGGGTTCAACCTAATTAAGCTTCCCTGCCCTTCTGGCCTGATGATTTATCTTCCTGTGGAGTCTATGTGAGATAATCAAAAAATCAAAGGAGGGAGTGAAGAGGAAAAAGGTAGAATCGTCCTCCTCTTGATACTGTTATCCAACATAGGGATTCTACCATATATGCAGCCATGTGTGTGCTGCTATTTTTATTTCAAGTGTTTAGTCATACGTGAAAAATGGTGCAAAAGGATCGGAGCTCCTTCTCTCAATTTGTGGGAAGGGCAATGTTTCCAAAAATTGTAAAATACCCCTCACACACTGAAACCTGATTCAGTGTCATGCTTCATCATTGGGGTCTTCCCACCCCTCTACGGGACGGGCGTACTACGACTTACGTAGATGCAGGAGCACTTAATTCAGTGATTGGTAAGTATGTATAGTGCGTGGGATCGTGAAAAGAAAATGTGAGATGGTTAAAAATTCTCTGTCTAGTGAAACGAAAATACTTTATTGTCTTCCCTGGCTGAGAATAGTAAAAGTGGGGAGGTGCAGATGGTGTACTATAATGAGTCACCTCCTACAAGGTCGACATGTTTCAGAAGCCATCCCCCCTTTCTTCCTCAGAACCAAACAAACCGATTCCTGTTACACCTCAATGGGTGAAATAATAAATGTACATATGCCTGATAGTCACAAACAATGTCCATTGTTCCCTGTTATGGGAGTAGAAAAATATACCACTTGTATATCTTAAGAACTTTAGAATTTAATCGTTATCGCTCCATGAGCTCACGCATGCGGTTTAGGGCACCTTCCAATAGACAATGCTGGAAGGAGCACGATCACCAAAGGAAGTACCTTCTCATGGCACGTCGGAACCTAGGCAGACAATAAAGAATTTTCGTTCCACTAGCCAGAGAACTTTTAACTATCTCAGGAGCTATGATCCTTTTGCACCATTTTTCAAGTATTACTAAACACTTCAAATAAAAATAGCAGCACACACATGGGTGCATATATGGTAGGAGTCTATGTGAGATGCATACATTTCTTACAACAAAAGCTTGCCATCTTTTTTTGATGACGAGTCACTTCTCCAATGATGTTAATAGCCTTCTGGCATGCGGTCTGATTGTGTCATGCGAGACCCAGTGCCTAATCGGAAGGTATCTTAGTCTCTTCCTCTGTTATCCCTTAATCTTTGATCAAAAGCCCTAAGATCTTCCTGATCATAGAAATGACTATCAGGCACATGCATAAAAAAAAAACGTTCGCAAACGGGCAGATTCTCAGAATCTAACCCTTTGGGACCGGTATTTTTGCATTTGGGATGCATCATCCCAAATGCAAAAATCGCAATTTAAGTAATCTCTAAATTGCGATTACTTAAATTGGGGTTGCATTTAAGGAATCGCAAACTGAGATTCCTTAAATGCAATTCATTAAAGTAAAACAATTAGCGATTTCGCTAATAGGGGGCGCAAATTACCATGAAGTTGATGGCATGGCAATTTGCAAAAACTTTGAAAAATGCACTAAAGTGCATTTTTCAAAGTTCCATTTTACACACACACATGCCCTTGGGGCATGTGTGTGTGCAAGATGTACTCATATGCAGATTTCAGGGATGCAACAGGGTGTCTTTTTGACACCCTGGCCCCCTTGAAATTGCATTCTCAATTTGTGATTCTCTAATTGAGAATCGCAAATTGAGAATGTCTTCCCGTTCATTCCTATAGGCCTCTAGGCCCATAGCAATGAATGGGGAGGTATTCCTTAATTGTGAGTCGCAATATGTGAGTCGCAATTAAAGAATGTTTAGAATTCGGTATTTTTTAAGTGATTTCTACATGCATAGGCTGTTGCGAGTCCTTCGTTGCAATTCCTTAAAAATCGCAAGTAAGGACACACAAAAGCATGGCTTGATGCATGTGCTAGCTAATCCTCTACAGCCTGCAATCAGCCACTAAATATAGACTTTCGCTGTCAACACTGGGAGGGGTCTTGGCTGCTTATGAAGGATGTTAATGGTGAGGGGGTTATATTGCTGCCCATTTATAGCTAATTTGACCCAAGCTGTCAAAGTGGCCTTTGTGACCGGGGACAATTAGAGACTCCATGGCCGAAGTATCCTGGTCAGCCAAGCTACCTCAGAAATATGTAAGCCTGCTATGAAATGATCAGAAAAACGCCAATATTTTTCAAATTATGTTTAATTCCATTTTACAATATGTCAGATCTGTGCCGTAATTGGTCAAGTTGGAAACATCCATCCAGTCTGCCCTTTTCTGGCGAATGCTAGGCGTGTATTCTCGCAATTTTATTCGATTCTTACCAACCTAGACTAAACCTTCTGCAAATTTTTGAGCTTATTGAGTGTACTTTTGAGGTGTGGTAACGGGAGGGCTTGAATTACATATAGTATTCTTGGTAGGAGGGCCATCTTAATTGCTGATAGTCTTCCTAGTCCGCAACCAACCCCCATGTGCCATGAGCTCAGGAGATATAAGAAGTTTAGTTTTTGGAGGCTGTCTAATCTAATTGTACCATTATTTTAATACCTAAGTATGGAATATCATTTTTGACCCATTGTTTATTTATAATGAACTTCTTTTTTTTTTTTTACAGCAGTGGGTATAACATACCAACAAAACTAGAGCATTCGGAGGCAAATAGCCAAAGTAACATACATTTTACAGATTAGCAAATGTTATGCTAGCCTAGGGACATACCCAATTTATGTGTGAGCCTAGAGTGAGAATATGACAAGTCCTATCTCTTGAAGGTGTTCTGTTGTTTAGAGGGTCTGAGATTTTCTCCCGCATTTCTTCCCTTTCCGCCTAGTCCTCTGACCCTTTGTTATCTCAACGGGATTGTTTCATATGTTGTTTGCCAGCCAGGGCCTATTCCGACAGATCCCTTTTCCAGCTGCTCATCTCCGAAATCCAAGGAGTGACCCAGTGTACCTCAATCCATCTCTGCCAGTACAGTGCCCTCTGCCCACATTCGCAATTTTATTTTGCAGTTCTGCCTCTATGAACATATACTCAACAAGCATGTTTTAAACCTTTTTATCATAGACCATACTGTCATCCAATTCAGGGTTCTCACCACATTATTCCAAAGCTCAGCAACCCTGGGACACACTCACGCCATCTATAAAAAGAAATCTGTGTCGGGCATTCCACACCACCTTTAGAGGGAAGGCCTCCCTGGATACATCTGGGCAACTTTGCAGGGCATGAGGTATGTTCTGTGTAAAAGTGGAATTGTATAAGTTTGAAGCAGGCATTAGGGGAAATGCACTTGACTTGTTCACATGCCTTCTTCTTCCATTCTGATTGTGTCAGGTCGTCAGAGCAATCAGTCATCCAGCAGTCTCTGCCCTACTCATGTCTCCTCTTCTATCCTGTACCAATGCCGCATATAATACTTTCTTAATTTTCTACATCCTGCCATGTCTAGCAGTCAACACACTGTCATGTGGTCAGCCGTGGCCTTCGGGAAAGTGCACCAGATTGAGCGTATGGTGTGCTCCATCTTGTCGTACTGTAAAAACTGGCCCATGCCCAGCCCAAACTGTTCCTGTGCCTACTCCACAGTGGTAAATGTGTTATTTATATACACATCGCCCACTGAATGACAGCCGCCCTCCTGCCACTTCTGAAAAGACAGCTCTCTGTCCATGTCTTTGAATGGTTTAAGAGTCCAGAGGGCAAGTCGCCAGCGAATAGAGGTTCCTTCAGGGCTTTATGCACCACTGTGTGCCATACCTGTGCAGGGTGTGAGGCAGAAAAATATGTGTAATACTTTGTTCCTGGATTTTGAATATGTGAAATATCAGTTAATCCTATTTCTTTCAAACATGTTTGACCCTCTCGTTATATTGCTCCTGTTTGGCCTTTCTTTGTGCCAATCTGCCCTGCACTGGGTCCATAAAAATATTTAGCTTCCTCCTATTACTCTGTCTCTGTCTGGCATATGCATAAAACTTGAGAAGGTCTTTCAGAAACCTTTCCTGAACCTCACTTTGAACATAGACCGCGACTAGAGTGAAGGTAAACCCATTCAGTGCTAGCTGTATTATGAGTGACCTCTCTTTACCTTCTGCTAGTGTTCCATTCCTCCCCGCACCCAAATGAGTTGGCCAAACTGATAATGGTTACTGCTCCCCCTTTCTTTTTGAGACCCCATGAAAAGTATTGTCTGAGATAGGAGTCGGCACCATTCATTATGTAGATGCGTTTCTTGGACAAGGCACGTATCACTGCCAGTGTCTCTTCAGGGCTCGAAAAACCATACAAATCGCACTAGACCTGCAGGACTAGTAACGTGAAACTTCTACTCGACCTAACTGAAATGCACTTGACCTCTGACTCTGAAAGCTGAGCAAATGTGACAAGTTAACAAGATTTAAAAGCATTTTTATTGCTCATTCACTTTGTGAGCAATAAAGAAGCCTTTAAATCTTGCTATTTTTTCACATTTACTCTGCTTTCAGAGGCAGAGGTCAAGTGTTTATTTGTCTTCCTACTAGCCAGAAAGGGCGAGTAGGACCTAAAATAGCTTGTCCTTATTGAATCAGACTCGCAAATGCAAGCAGGCGAGTGGATTTTTCGAGCCCTGCTCTTAACATATTCAGCACTGCTCATCTCTCTGCTGGGGGGTTAAGGCCTCTAAGCTTCAAAAGCACTCTCTTAATCATGACTTTCCCTTGAAAAGGCATGGATCTGGAAAGTCTATACACTGCCTAGTGTGTGGAAGACCATCATGTGTCAGAGTATAAAAGGACACAACCAGACTGGACCCATGGCCTCAATTCCAACCAGCATATCCTCAAAGGCGACCTTCAGAACAACCTATCCACCTTCGACAATTGGATCTCAGACTGCGCCAACCCCTTGGCCCCCATGAAGAAGAACAGACACATAGGAACTTGTACTCAAGCATGCTGGTACATTGAAGATTTAGGAAACTGTTATGTTATGTTATCCCATGTAATATTATATTGATTTGGATAACGCACTAATCACAATAGAAGGTATCCAGGCGCTTGGGCAGGTGTGTATGTTTGTGGTCCCCAAGGTGCTTATATGAAGAGCCAGGGCATTAGCTTCTTGTGGAACTCAAGATGTGAGGAGGAGGCTCGGATGTGTTGAGGGAAGTCGTTCCATGTCTTGAGTGCAATGTAGGAGAAAGAGTGACCTCCAGTTTTGCTTTTGCGAATGCGTGGAATGTGCGAGTGAGGCAGAGTGTAGGTTTCTGGTGGGTTGGTAAAACTGTACACAGCTGTTCAGGTATTCTGGTCCTGTGTTGTGTAGGGATTTGTATGTGTAAATTGGCTGTGTTTGTGAATGGTGAGTCAGTGAAGCTTCCTGAGGTACTGTGTGATGCGGGTGCAATGTGGGAGGTCAAGTATGAGTCCTGCAGCAGTGTTCTAAATGGTCTGGAGTCATGTAGAAGTTGTATGGAGATTCCGGCATAGAACAAGTTGCCATGGTCCAGCCTGTTAGTGATGAGTGCTTGCGTCATGGTCCGTCTGGTGTTGTGAGGCAACATTTTGACATTTTTTTACAGCATGCGTAGTATGTGGAATCAGTAGGTGCACATTGCATTGACTTGTGCTTGTCATCTAGGAGGATCCCTAGATTTCTTACGTGGTCTGTGGGTGTGGGTGTTGGTCCTAGCCCCGACGGCCACCAGGTGGAGTCCCATGGGGAGGCCTTGTTACCAGTACTTCCATCTTGTTGGAGTTCAGCTGCTGGCACATCCAGTCTGCCATCATCGTCATGCACTTGGTAAATCTGGCTGTGGTTATTTTGTCCATCAGGGAGAGGATGAGTTGATTGTCATCGGTGCAGAAGATGAGCGTGATGTCTTGTGATCGGATTATGTTGGCGAGTGGTGTCATGTATATGTTGAAAAGGGTAGGGCTGAGGGAGAATCTCTGTGGGACTCCGCATATCAATTTCTTGGTCTCTGATGTTACGGTTGGCAGCCTGACCCTTTGGGTTCTTGCCCCGAAGTGCAATGGCAAACAACTGGAAAGAAGATGGAGAACCAGCTGAGACAACACCTCTTGAGACACCTAGAAATCCTCGCTCAGAAGGAACCATGCACAGATCAAAGAAGCCAGGAAAACGTCCCTTGTGATCAGATTCAAATCCTGCTCCAACTCCAACAAAGAACTCTTCAACATTTTCAAAGAATGCGCCAATCCAACAGCAGCCACCAACACCATCATCCCCTCACGGATCCTCCATGAAGTCCTTTCTGACTTTTTTTTCACAACAAAATACGCAAGCTATACACCAACTTTGAACCCCAACCCACCTTAGAGGATATCATCACGCCACCCCCCACCACCAACAGGAACACCTACATCCTAACGAGCTGGAGCCATCTCACCACAGATAACACTGCCAGAATCATGCACACCATCTACTTAGGGTCCTCCTCACACCCCAAGCCTCACCACATGTATACTCTGGGAAGCACTCTGATCAGCGTCAACCTCACCAGCATAATCAACTCTTTCATCCTCCATGGAAACTTCCTGGACAGCTGCAAACATGCAGAGGTGACAGCTCTCCTGAGGAAACCCTCGGCTAACACAAAAGATCTCAGCAACTACAGGCCCATCTCGCTGCTAACCTTTGAGGTCAAAGTTCTGGAGTAAGAGATCTACAAGCAACTCTTGGCCTATCTTGAACAGCACTGCTTCCTGGACTCCACCCAGTCAGGGGTCCGCAGCAACCATATCATGGAAACTGCCCTCCATCGTGGCCAAAAGATAAATCGCCACCCCCATTCTACTCAACCTGTCTGTGGCGTTTGAGACGGGCCCTTATTGTACCCTCATTGCCAGAATCGAAGACTCAGGAATCCAAGGATCTGCCCTGAGTGGATCCCCTCCTTCCTTTCAAACAGGACACAACAAGTCAGGCTCTCCACTTTCACCTCTGAACAGAAGAAGCTTGTTTGCGGAGTCCTCCAGGGTTCCTTCCTCAGCCCAAACCTGTTCAATGTTTACATGGCAACTCTTGCCCACATCACACACCATCAACATTGTCTCCTACGCTGACCACACTCAAACTCAACATGAACAAAACATAGATCCTGATCTTCAGAAGTAAAAGTTCCTGCTGGGACTTCTCTTGGTGGCCACCCGACCTGGGTCCCAAACCCACCCCCACATACCACACCAGAATCCTTGGCATCATCCTTGACTACAAACTCATGATGAACAAACAGGTCAACGCTGTGATCGCATTCTGCTGCCACATACTATGAATGCTTGGTAAGATTTTCAAATGGCTCTCCACACATATTAGATGCACGGACACTGAGGTTGTCATCACCTGCAGACTCGACTACTGCAACACACTCTACGTCAGCATCTCCAACCAACTCATGAAAAGACTCCAATCATCTAAAACACCTCCTCCAGACTCATCCTAGACGTCCCCAGAACAGTTTGCATTACTCCCTGTCTCACTGAACTACACTGGTTACCCTCCCAGATACGTTGCAAATTCAAGCTGCTCATCCACACCTACAAAAAACACAGGAACTGCGTACCTCAACAATCGACTCCAACTCTACCAACCCTCCACACAGCTACGCTCCACATCTCTCTCCTTCACACGCATTCCCTGCATCTGGAGAACCAAGATAGGAGGGCATGCATTCTGCTTCATCACCTTTAAAAACTGGAACAAACTTTTTCTACACATCAGGACTGTCACTCCACATCTCATCTACTGCAAAAAACTGAAGACCTGGCTGTTGAACTAGGAGCACTGCCAGGCATGTGCTCCTGCTCCAGCCCTCACAGGTGATGAGCTGTGCTATAAAAATCTACATAACATATCATAACTTTGGACTTAACTAACTTGTTAATGTTGCTTCCTTTGGGACTCTCCTACCCTTCTTTCCATGAAACTGGTAACTCCCTTTAACTCCTTCTGATGTTGGAAAAACTTGATAAATTAACTTTGGCTCCGTCTGTCACTTTGGAATATTATTTAATTCCATTGGTAGTGTTCTGTGGCCTAATGGTCCACTCCCCGTATTAACCCTCTAGAGAGAAATCTCAGTTTTAGCGGAATCCTTCCCAACAGTGTTACCGCTTGGTGCTGGGCTCTTCTCCTTCTGCGTACTGCTCCAAGAGGCATCCCAGGTGACAGCTCCACAGATTATGGTAGGAGGATTGCTGCACCTAATTGTTCACACAGGGATTATACCTCCCTGGCCTTGTTCTGATCAAGTGTGGAAACTATTCACTTCACATTGGGTACTTTGCATCAGTTGGATCTCCTGCTGAAGGGCTGTTCTGGCACCCTATTGCAACCTGGGCTCAATAGTGGGATACACAAGCCGGCAGTTGCTCCCTGCCTGCGTGCTGCCCCCTTCCTCCTGGTACCTGGTAGCTCAGCTGTTTGGGCTTTCCAAGTTAACCGGGTGTAGGGTATCAGACCTTCCAACTTACACAATGCCACTGTGTGTTACACAATATAGCTCCCATCACATGATCACCTGGATATCACACAGTGTGCATACAATTAGCTGGAAACCCCTGCAGAGAGCAGATTTGGAATTTCTGCACAGCAGATGTGTAACCTATAAGATGTGTAACCTCCCCAGGACATCGGCAGCAGCCTCAGAAGCTTTCTTTTTTAGAGGGTGGGAGACAGTGAACTTGAAAGTGCCTTGGACTGTGCATGGCACTAAGTACCGCCTCCTCGTCACACAGTGAAAGTTTTTTATAGGTTGGCAGGTCTGGGCACACTAGATTTCCTCCTCTGAAACGCTTCTCCCTTTGTATTGTATTGTATTGTATTGTATTGTATATTGGATTTATACAGTGCTTATCACCCAGGGGTCTCTAAGCGCTTGCCTTGGGAACCCGTCCTGGCTTTTTCCCTGTGAGATAGCCCCTACAGGGCATCCCCAAGGTGAAAGCCAGGCATCCCGCCGCGGGGGGCCGTTGTGGAGATTAAGCAAGCTTAATGCCCAGAGTTGCAGAGTGTGAACCCATGATTAGGTCAGGCACCGAAGCGAGAATTACCGAGTCTGTGGACATTTGAGCTCAAGACCCTGCCGCATCGGGAATTGAACCCTGGTCCCGGGTCTGACCTCTGATTCAGGGTCTGCCTGCTCTAACCAGTGAGCCACACTTCTCCCTAGAGGACGCGCAGATTTCATCTTCTGCTTGTTGACAATAGAGAATATCTTCGCAGTTCAGTCACCCATGGGTCTCTTCACTTTCTGACTTCTGGGATTATCAACGATGCACAGCCACTGTTTTGGGAAGTCTTGTGCTTCTCTTCTGCATTGTTGAGGCGTGCTGATCTAACAATCTGTATCCATCCTCTGGTCATGAGACTTCAACATGATCGGTGCTTCCCCCATCACCTGGAGCTCTGTTTGGCATCGGCAGATGGGTCGAGGACACTTTTGTGGGTTATTGACAGAGCAGCGGATTTCAAGTCCTAGGCTGTCGCAATCCAGGCTTCATTTTGCTAACTGGAAAAGTCGTCCAGTAAAACTGCACGTGGATCGGGCAGGAGCTGCAAACACAAACAAAGCCCAGACCCTGCCAAAGTTTCTTCTACAGCAGGGAGGGAGGCATGGATGGCCACCCCAGCCTGGCACCAACTCACTCTCCCACATCTATTTAGTGCCTGCCCAGAGCAGGTGGCGAATGGATGCTGAATTGTCTCAGGAGTGTCGAATCTAGATGCAGAAAAGGACACAGTAATGCGGATTTTGTATGTTATTCCCCATTCCGGGGGAAACAATTTCACAGTGACATGGTGCAGGGATCCAATTTCCAGCCAGAATAGGTTAGTCAGGGCCTTAGGCTTCGCCATTCAAGATGTGTGCCTGATATATAAAGAGTTCCTTAATCAAACAAACTTCCTTTTTCATTTTGGGTCTATATGCCCTTTGCGACCCCCTCGCCTCCTTCTTCCACCGCAAGATCGCCAACATCCACGATAGCTTCAACCCCCGGATACCCCTAACAGGCCTCAACACGCTGGAACCACCTCACCCCTCCGACGACCACCCCCTGACAACATGGGCCAACGTGAGCATCGAAGACACAATCAAGACCATGGGCACAATCCACTCCGGCTCGCTGTCTGACCCTTTCCCACACCACATCTTCAACAAAGCCGGCAGCTCCATCGCACCCCACATACGCAACATCATCAACCTCTCCTTCAAGACCGCGACCTTCCCTGAAAGCTGTAAACACGCGGAGATCAACGCCCTACTGAAGAAACCAAAGGTGGACCCGAGCAAACTGAAAAACGTCCGACCCATCTCCCTGCTTCCCTTCCCAGCTAAGGTCATCAAGAAGATAGTCAACATCCGACTCACCCGCTACCTCGAAGACAACAGCATCCTGGACCCTCCCAGTAAGGTTTCCGCAGCAACCACAGCACCGAGACCGCCCTCATCGCCACCACAGATGATATCAGGATACTACTGGACAGCGGCGAGACAGCGGCCCTCATCCTCCTGGACCTCTCCGCTGCCTTCGACACCGTCTGCCACCGCACACTATGCACATGACTACATGACGCAGGACCTCCTCTTTCCTCTCCGGCAGAACACAGAGAGTCCGCCTCCCCCGTTCCGATCCGAAGCCTCCAAGATCATCTGCTGCGTCCCACAGGGATCCTCCCTCAGCCCGACGCTGTTCAACGTCTACATGGCGCCTCTCGCACGCATCGCCCAACATCACGACCTCAACATAATCTCCTACGCCGACGACACGAAACTGATCCTCTCCCTCACCAAGGACCCCCTCACAGCCAAATACAACCTCCACCAGGGAATAAAGGCCGTCGCCGACTGGATGGAGGATAGCCGCCTTAAACTGAACACAGACAAGACGAAGATCCTCATCCTCTGGCCCAATCTCTCAGCTTGGGACGGTTCCTGGTGGCCCGCATCACTGGGGACACCCACCAACCACGCACGCAACCTGGGAGTCATCCTCGACTAGAAACTCACCATGACCAAACTAGTCAACGCTGGCTCCTCCTCCTGCTTCAACACCCTCCGTATGCCCCGCAAAATCTACAAATGGATCCCGACAGACACAAGGAAAACAGTCACCCAGGCTTGACTACCGAAATGCCCTCCACGCCGGAGCACCGACCAAGCTCATCAACAGACTGCAAAGAATCCAAAATGCCTCTGCACGTCTGATCCTCCACATCCTGCGCCGCGACCACATCACCCTCCACCTGAGGAACCTGCACTGGCTCCCTGTCGTCAAAAGAATCTCCTTCAAGCTCCTGATCCACGCACACAAGGCACTCCACAAGACCGACCCAGCCTATCTCAACAGTCGACTCTCCTTCTACATACCTAACAGGAAACTCCGCACCGCAGACCTCTCCCTGGCTACTGTCCCACCCATCCGTAAAACCACAGCCGGAGGCAAATCCTTCTCCCACCGCGCCACCAAGACCTGGAACACCCTCTCCCTCATCCTATTACAAACCGAAGACCTTCTAACCTGCAGGAGACAACTCAAGACCTGGCTGTTCGACCAGTAGCAACAGCACCCCCTTCCTCCCCACCCCTCAGCGCCTTGAAACCCTTGCGGGTATGTTGTGCGCTTTACAAATTATATGATTGATTGATTCTCAGATGTTTGGTCATATGGGGGTCTTGGCTCTGGGTTTCTAATTATAGCATCCACTTGCTTCTGCATGTTTACTGTATTTGAGCACATCACATAATGTAAAACTGTAACAACAAAGAACACATTCAAGTAAAATAGGCCAGACCTATTTGCTTTACCAGTGCTAGTTTTCTATTTCTTCCTCCCATTTTTAGGTCTTGCCTCAGACAGCGCATGCACTGTAACTTGTAAGCCCATTGTTAAAAAAATAATAATTAAAATGGGTTCAGAGCACCTGAAAAGTGGATACGACTGTGGGAAGGATGGAGCACCTATAGACAGGGACTATGTACCTCGCCAACAATACCCCAAGACCAAGAAGTATTGTAAAGAGATTGTCAATAGCGTTGTACTGTGATAAACACACACTGTTATACTGCATAAGCATTAATGTAAGATTGGGAAAGAAATCCTCACCTGTAGCTTTGACAAACCAGCCGATTGTAAAGATGCCTGTTTGTAATATTTTACCAATGTGCCTTTTTTGTGATCAAATAAATATTTAAACAATAAAATTAAAAAAAAGGCTTCAGAGCCCGCCAATTTCTTCCTTTTGGTTGGCTTCATTATTCTCATTTCCTTGCTTCTCGTTGGTCAGCATGTCCGCTCTTGACTTCCTTTTTTGTGTATGTTTGTCTTTTCGATGGCGCATGGGCCAAGTACTGATTAATGTTTTTTTGTGTCCTTCCACTGCTCGCATTCTAGGTACTTTATTTTTGTTCTTCCCAAGTTGGGCCACTTGCAAAAGCCAAGGTGTTTTCAGCCTGAGCAACCCGTTCAGCAGAATGTACCATCTCTTTTAAAAAAAAACTTTGTATTTCCAAATTTCTTTTCTTTTGTAAAACGTTTATTTATATCAGCTTCCAAACAATATCAAAAGTACAAAGTCGTACAGCATGCCATACATATCAGCTGTGATCACATGCATTGGCGTTATATGTAAATCGTCTCCAAAGGTGCAAAATCTGCGACAGCTCCCTCCGACGGTGTCAGCAGGCCTCAGCATATACTACAACAACATTATGGACCGTTTCATGGCAACATAGAAATATTAAAATATAGCATATCGTGAAGCAGGGCGGAGATGTTCCATCTGTTAGCACAGTGCGCCACATCAGCAAGAACAGCATATAAAGAAAATGTCTGGATACATTCTTTACAGAGAGAGTGTCATGATAATAAAGGGCCCCCTGAGTGTCAGAACGATCCACCACAACCCCCTGTCAATCATTCCTCTTGCAGTAGAGATTAGTCGGATTCTCCCTCCCCCTCGCAGGAGATACGTTTTTAAAGGACCCCACACATCTTTTGGTCAAGAAGCCATTGGTAATGTCTCAGCATACACAGATGCTTGCTCCTGACAATATACAACATCCCGTATCCATTCTTTAAATTTTTGAGCCCTCCCCTACCCCAGCGACAAGCCACCCTACATTTGGCCAATAATAAAGCAATATCCAGGAACCTTCTGCTTTGTTTAGGTATTTGTGCGGTATAGCCCAACAACATCATCAAGGTACCCCTTTCCAGCGTAATGCCCATCATTTGTTCCAGGGCTTCATGCACCTGCGTCCAGTACTCCCATACCGCCGGACATTCCCACGCCAGATGCGAGAATCCCGCACCTGCTCTCTGACATCTATCACACCTGTCATTATCTGAAAGGCGAAATGTATATTTTTTGGTGGGAGTATAATATATACGTTGTAAAAATTTGTAATGTTTGACCTTGAACCTACAACTAGTCGAAACACTTTCTGTGACACTACAATATTCCCACTGATCATCGGTTATCTCTCTGTCTAAATCTCCACTCCAGTAAGTGCGAGCTGTGCTATCAACCCCAGGCCTTTGTGCCCGTATGGTACGATACAGACCTGATACCATGTGTTTCCCATCGGAAGAGCTTAGTATAAAATGCAAGGAAACAAAAACCGCTGTCTCGCAAGGAAAGTCTGGAAGAAGCGCCTTCAGTCCCTGCCTGAGTCTCACATATAGAAAAATCTCCAGTGGGGTGGTGTGTGCATCCCGGAACAAGTGTTCCAGCGTCTGAAACGTCCCTTCATGAAACAGATCTCCCCATATGACAACCTGTAACCGTTTGCACATAGCACGGAAGCCCGCTTCCTGAGGGAGAACCATGTCTGGGTGGTATGTGAGCGGGAGACGTGGCGAATATATGAGCTGTGATTCCAGAAGACGTGCCATACACCTCCAGGCGTCCATCATGCAGGTAACCGTTGTGAATGGTGTCTCTATAGCAGTAAGAGGGCCGTGATTCATTCCACTAAGGGGAGAGGATGTGCCAACCAATCCTCAGCGGCTATCTGAGGCATATAGGGTGTAGGCGACAGCCAATGATATGCATAATGAGCTTGTGCACTAATATAGTAGATCTCGAAGCCAGGGATATCAAATCCCCCCCCCCTTCCGTACGGCTGCGTGAGGACCGACCATTTAAGTAGAGGCTGTTTACCGCCCCACACTAATCGTATTAGTTCAGTGCGAAGGGTCTTGAAAAGAAATGCACGGGGGTAATAGGGAATATTAAGAAATAAATATAAAAATTGTGGGAGTACCACCATCTTTACAAGAGAGACCCGGCCCGCCAGCGATAAAGGCAGAGATATCCATCAGGTGACATTAGTCATCAGCTTTGTTATTGCCGTGCCATAGTTCAATCAGAGTGTTTCCTCCCTGTCCCAAGAGACTTGGATCCCTAAGTATCTAAGATCAGATTCACACCATTCAATAGGAAAGTCTAATGGGAATTTAGAGACCGCTGGCGTAAGTGGGAAACATTGCAATGTTCCCCAGTTAATATGAACACCTGAGAGCTGTCCAAACACCAAAAATTCCCTCAAGAGGGGGTTAATATTTTGCTCAGGCTCTCTAACATATAACGTGACGTCGTCAGCACAAAGCAAAATCAAAATTTGCCGCTGAAAATACCAAAGCGCCCTATCTCCGTGAATCTGACGTAACCTGGATGACAACGGCTCAATTGCTATGGCAAAAAGCAGCGGGGATAGCGGGCACCCTGTCGGGTGCCCCACGATATGGAGAGAGCAGTGGACAGATGCCCATTTATCAGCACTTTAGCAGTCGGTTGATGATACAGCAGCTACACCCAGGAAATAAATATGGAAGGGAAACCCATTCTCTGCAAGAACTGAAACAAATAACTCCACCCTACAGAGTCAAAGGCCTTGGCGGCATCGAGAAATACAGCAGCAATCGGAAATTCTGGCGCCACCGTTTGTATCATAGAGAACAGGGCATGTAGATTGTGTGTAGTGGCCCTACCTGGGACAAATCCCGATTGATCAGGGAGAATGATTTTATCCATGAGTACTGTCAGTCGCGTGGCCAAGACCTTTGCCAATATTTTTGTGTCGCAATTGATGAGCGACAAAGGCCTATAAGAGTCACACTTCCTAGAAGGCTTACGGGGTTTTAACAAAGATGTAATAACCATTTCCCACATCGAAGGAGGGAGGATCCCCATTTCCAAAGAGTCTTCAAATATTTTGCGTAACACTGGTGCCATAATATCGATGTAACATTTATAAAATTCGGCAGGTATGCCATCCAGGCCCGGCGCCTTCCAATTCTTTAAGGACATGATGGCCTCCCTGATCTCATCAGTCTCTAGCGGAGCACTACGGAATTGTCTATGTACATCGCTGAGCCAACATAACGCCACATCCCCCATAAACTCGTCAAGTTCCACTTCATCGTGACTTTGCGTGGTGTACAGTGTCGCAAAATTGGACTTGAATGTTTCTAGTGTGCCTACCGTATCTTGACAGACCTTTCCCCCCTGTGTTTCTATCTCCAATATGACGTTGTTAAGGCGTGGACAGGGAGTGATTTTAGCCAATGCCCTCCCCGGGCGCTCTCCCTCCCCATACCTCCGCGCCACCCAGTGTCGTCCCCTAAGCTTGGCTTCCCTGGCAGCTTCTTCCTCATAGGCAGACAATTTAGCCCTAAAATCTTTCTGCACCTGCCCAGTGTCTCCACCCACCATTCGTTCTTCCAGACCCTTCCGATCCTGCTCTAGAGTCCTCAATGTTCGCTGGATATCTCTTAAGACCCCAAAGCTCTTGGAAATAGAGGACCCCCTTATAGTGACTTTGAAGGCCTCCCAAATTGTCTTCTCATTATCCACAGATCCCTTGTTCCGTGTAAAGAAGTCCTTTATTTAATTCTCCAGTCCGCTCCGAAAGACCAAGTGAAGCTATGCAGTCGGCTGCATCCAACAAGTCGGTCTGGGTCGATCGTAACGAGGTATGCTAATCATAATGCTCACGGGGCAATTGTCAGAATATGTTCTAGCAAGATATGCTGCATGCCGAAAACCCACACCCAACCCTCTGGATAGTAAACAATAATCTAGCCGTGCCCATGTCCCCGTGTGTGAGGTAAAATGGGTCCCTTCCCGCCTCAACGGATGCAATTGACGCCAGCTGTCCACCAACCCCCCCTCTTCCAATATTACAGTCATCGCCTCCCATGATTTGTTATGATAATGTATTGTAGCATCAGCCCTATCTAATGCAGGAGTGAAAACAACATTAAAATCCCCCCATATAACGTGCATAGAGCCTATGTTTATTATTTTACCCCATAAGGATGTAAAAAATTCAGGGGTATCTACATTGGGGGCATAACAATTCGCAATCGTCACAGAGTCCCTGCACATTCTTCCCCAGACAATGATATACCTCCCCTGAGGGTCCGATATTGTACCTGCGAGGGCAAAGGGAACCCGATGCTTAATTTAAATGGCAGTACCTCGTGCATATGTGGAAAAAGAAGAGAACGCCCGAACATTTGCCCACGTGCTGGCAAAGGTATTGTGAGACTGTGGGTGTATATGTGTCTCCTGCAACAATGCTATCTGTACTTGCTGCCTGTTTAAATATGCCAGAACCTGCCTGCATTTTCTTGCATCATTCAGTCCCCTCACATTCCAGGATAAAACCCTCAAATCTGAATCATTCCTTTCCCCTGCCATATTGTACCAAACTTTGACAATGGTAATCCATCGGTATGAGACATAGCACCATTAGTAGTATCAATACATTCCATGCCAGTGCTTCATAAGATCTTGTACTATCAGCAACGCTGTAAACTCCCCATCCCTGCCCTCCACCCACCCACTGAAGCATCCCAATTATGCCAGCATTAAACAATCCCTCCTCCCCCCAACAACAAAGAACCCCTTCCCCCGCCTCCCCCACCCACTGAAGCATCCCAATCATGCCAGCACCCTGTATTCCCCCCCCCCCAACAACCAATATGAACAGTAGAGCAGGGGTATTCCCGTTCGGGATAATACAACCAGGTGGCCCATGGAAACCTCTCACCCCCCTCAAGAGCTCCCCAGTGGTCGTGAAACCCCCAGGAAGGCAACAAGGGTGTCCGGTTCTCCATAGTCAGTCCGTTTCATCCTACCAAAATAGTATCAGCATGCTAGCCACAGCACAACATCAAGAGATAGCCTGCAAATCGCTCCGTGACCAACATAGTCCAAAAAAAAAAACAACAACAATGATGAATTGGCACCAGGAGCCCACATTTAGAGCAGGATGGTCAAATATAACATATCTTGAGAATACTCATTCCACATCCAATAGGTTTGTCTCCAGTGTGTCATCAGTTCCTGGTCTCGTGTCTTTTCGCCGTTTTAGTGTCTTTAGAAAGTCCTCAACTTGGTTCGGCTTGGTATGGATGGTTTGAGTACCCTGATATGTAACTCTCAACCGTGCCGGGTATAGCAAAGCGTAATCCACTTGAGCTTGTCTCAATTTTTGTTTGACTGTGTTAAATTTCTGCCGTTCCTCTTGCACATGCGCCGTAAAATCAGGAAATTTCGTGAAGGACACACCATTATAGGTTAGTTGCTTTTTCTCTCTTGCCCCTCTCAGGACAGTGTCCCTGTCGCGTTAGTTTAAAAAATGCGCAATGATAGGTCATGGGGCACTGCCAGGAGGAGGCCGAGGGAGCAGTGGGCCCTCTCCACAACGAATTGGGGGGAGAGTGCATCCGTACCAATCACCACCTTTATCATCTGTTCCACGTACCCCTCCAGACTTCCCATATTCGTACTTTCGGGCACCCCCAAAATGCCAACATTATTACGCTGACTTCTGGCTTCAATGTCCTCATTCTTTGCACTGATAATTTTCATCAATTTATCAATCTGCAGCATTGTAGATTTCAATTGCGACGTAACATCCTCTGTGTCTGAAATCCTTTGTTCCGCTTCTTTTAGGCGCGAATCATGTCCGTCCAAATTACAAACAATCCAGTGTGTGCAAGCTATCCATTTTGTCTGCCATCGTAGCAAAGCCCTGGCGCACCTCCGATAAAATGGTATGGATATCCGCACTCAGTCCGTCATTTTTTTCAGGGGGCAGCCCCTCAACCCCACTCTCCATCTCCGGTGCCTGTTGATGTGCGCTTTTTTTGGCATCGAAGGTGAGCTTCGACTGACGTGCGTCCACCCTTCCCATCGTGTAGAGTTCAGATTAACCAAACCTCAGGCCAGCAAATTCCCGAGAACAGTAAAATGTAGTGTTCCCTGTGACTCCACACAACTAGTCCCGTCGCAAGCTAATGTCATTGTAAAGAGGCTCCCCGCACACACTACTCCAAGCGTCGCTACTGCATATGCCCTTAGGCTGCCTCCGCGCCCAGCGCCATTACTGCAAGTCCCATCCAATGTGTAGGGCTACTGTTGAGGTGAATATGGCCCGCAATGTCAGCCAGAGCGTGTGCAACTATCGATTCCAGCTAGTTTGCTCCCAGTTCAGCCCCAGACCTAATTCAAGACAAGTCACTGATCGCTCCATTCACCAAGCTGAAGAGCACAAGAAATCCATTCAGGTCTATGTCTCCTGTGAGCGTTCAAAGCCTCTCTATCTTCCACATAGATCATACATAAATACATCCAGCTAGAAATCCATGATGCCCATGATAATACAATAATCAGCATCTCTATGCAGGATCCACAGCAATAAAGGGCAAATATCGTATGGAGCAGCAGGAGTGCCAGATCTGAACAATGCAGCTGCACTGTCATTCAGCAGGTGGCCGCCATGTTGTCTGAAAGTGCGAGTCGTGGGGTAGACAGCCTTTGTCCTCCGCAGTACTCTCACCTCCTTAGCAAGCAGTCGGGAATGTAATGTCCGCGGCGGGTAGCTCACGCCACCACTGTTATCCTCTGCAGATTGCTCTAAACAGGGTCCCCTTCTCCCGATCAAGCCCCGCAGCGCACCCGGCCGCACGGCCCACCCACCACATGGCTGCCTCGACCCTCGCGTAGCAGACTCTGCCCAGCCTGCTCTCCAGGGCACCACAACAGTCCACCACTCACCAGCTCCAGGCGTATGCACAGCCGTCTCCACGTTCCGCCGGGCAGAAAAATCGGTCACCACCAGCTTAGGGACTTTCAATGAGGCGCATTGGTTTTCTTGGGCAAGATCAGAAATGTAGGATATAATGTATTCTGTACTATTAGTCTACCAAGGTAACACTCCATAGTAAACTTACAACCATTGGCCCAATCTAGTAATGTGCTTAACCATACCTTTGGTGCTCAACTTATTTTTCAAGCAAAATTAAAATCTCAGAAATTTACTTATTGAATTCAAAGGCTCACTCTTGTCGACCGAATCCAAAATGTAATAGATTATGAGCGATTTCTGACTGGCCGATGGGCCCCTTTAGCCCATCGGAACCAGTCAGTTTTCCCAGCTGGTATACACACAGACCGCCAACATTGTAATTGGGCGGTATGAATGTAAACATTCCATGTCAGTCGTAAAGCTTCCGACCATGGGACAGAGGCTTTCAGATCGAAATAAGGCCCATCCATACTAATAATATAATAAAGAGAGAGCCCAAACCTTTGAGGCGGGTAATCTCAGGAACCACAGCACCAATCACAACACCCAATACAGCGTTGGAAAGGGCAGTTGCAGCAGAAGGACATAGGCTATGCATATGCCCACCATATACATTTAAAAGGTAAAAGAACCGTGCCAGCAAAGTAGTCCCTTGTGGGCGTGTCTGCGTTGTGCTGTGGGCGTGTGCTGGAGGCATGACAAACGCTGGGGGCGTGTGGTACGTTCCGCCCTTCATGCCATGTCTCATATCGTGTGCTAATCCCACCCTGCTCCCTTTAAATACCTCTGCACCCCATAATCATATCCCACCCTTACTCCTTAAAATACCCCAACACCCTTAAACACTAACCCATCTTAACCCTATAAATATACCCTCTACCCCAAAACCCAAACCTATCCCTAAACCCTAAAAATACCCCTGTACCCCAAAACCCAAACCTAGCACTGAACCCTATAAATACCCCTGTACCTCAAAACCCAAACCTAGCCCTGAACCCTAAAATACCCCTGTACCCCAAAACCCAAACCTAGCCCTGAACCCTAACAATACCACTGTACCCCAAAACCCAAACCTACCCCTGAACCCTAAAATACCCCTGTACCCCAGAGCCCAAACCTAGCCTGAACCCTTAAAATACCCCTGTACCCCAAAACCCAAACCTACCCCTGAACCCTAAAATACCCCTGTACCCCAAAACCCAAACCTACCCCTGAACCCTAAAAATACCCCTATTCCCCAAAACCCAAACCTACCCCTGAACCCTAAAAATACCCCTGTACCCCAAAACCCAAACCTAGCCCTGAACCCTAAAAATAACCTTGTACCCCAAACCCAAACCTGCCCCTGAACCCTAAAATACCCCTGTTCCCCAAACTTAGCCCTGAACCCTAAAAAAATACCCCTATACCCAAAACCGAAACCTAGCCCTGAACCCTTAAAACACCCCTGTACCCCAAAACCCAAACCTACCCCAGAACCCTAAAAATACCCCTATACCCCAAAACCCAAACCTAGCCCTGAACCCTAAAAATACCCCTGTACCCAAAAACCCATACCTATCCCTAAACCCTAAAACTACTCCTGTACCCCATAACCCAAAACTATATCTGAACCCTTAAAATACCCAAACACCCCAAAACATATACCTCAGTACCCCAAAACACATACCCCTATACCCATACTTACCTTATTCAAACATTTAAAAAAAAACATGCTTTTACCATTCATGCATTTACAATGAATTTCGTTGTAAATGTATGCGTGGTAAAAGCATATAAAATGTAATGCCATGCGTTATAATGGCATTGCGGAGTCATGGTACTTTCGTAATGAAAGTATGCGGAGTCATGGTATGCAGAAAGTAAGTTGCGGAATAATGGGTGTTTACTCTCCCCCGGTAAGTACATTGGTGGCACGGCAGCCCACATCTCCAGCAACATACTCATATTTTTTCACCACCCATTTGAAAAATGCACCGCTCTCTCTCATTGATGGCCAGCACCAACATACACTTTTAGACACAGCTCCCGCCACAAGTTCTAGAATTGCGAACTTTAGAGCTGGGGAGCTACATTCGAATCTCGGCATCAGCTCAACATCCTGTGATTCCAGGCAAATCGCTTTGTCTACCCGTGCCTACCACAAATGAATGTGTTCTTCTGTAATGTAAATTGTGCTCATGCCATGTTGTCGATTTTGCGCTATGTAATATTGCAAGGAAAAATAAAGTAGGGAAACTCGAGTTCACACACTACTGAACGCGCACTCTTAAGTGCATCAGCAGTGCACTGTGAATCGGAGCGTTTCACAGGCCTGTCACAGATCAGAAATGCTATCAAAACGAAATCCTATAAAACAATATACTACTTGCCGGCAGCAATTCATACCCGGACAACATCGGGACGGGCTGCTAGTATATATATACACACTATACTGAACAGCACATAGCACTTGAATTCAGATTAGTGCTTTATATTAAAAATAAATCGTTATAGTGCACAAACATTTCTAACATGGGAGAAGGGGATTTGGGAGATTAGTGACTTCATGAGTGGTGGCTTCAGCCATTACCATGGGCTGTCCATTCCAAGTTGAAAGGGCCCTCGTAAATCAACACTCACTGGAGGTCTGTGAGCTTAGCAGATTGTGTGTGTAAACAAAGGAATACACTTTCCCTTCATCGCCTCACTTCTGCATCCGTCCATTTAGCTAGTGGTGGTTATTTTATGGCCAAGCATGGCAAGGAGCACAAGCAGTCAGCTTGGGTTAATACAGAAAAGGCCAGCTCCTTTCACTGAGCAGGACAGAGAAAGCACAATATTAAGAGACAACTGTGAATGTCAGTTACTCCAAAAATCCTTAAAGCAGTTATCTCTGCTGCTACACCAAAGGAAGCAAATACAAAAAAGCATTGGTAAGACCAATTCTGTGTACCAGTTTTCTCAGAGTTGAAGGGGCACTCATAAATGTACAAACATTAATTTGGCCAGCAATCCTCTTGTTTCAGGATGTTATTTTGTTTAGCCCCATTCCAATCACTTTTTGTTAATTTTTAATTTTATGTAAGTAACACCCACAGGCCATGCCATGCTATACTATAAAATGACAGGCTATACTAAAATACAGGACATACCATACAATACAAAGAGAGGTCAGACGGTACTGTGCATTACTATATGATGACAGACAATATAATGCCATACAATGACAGGTTACACCATAGTATACCATACAAGGATAGGCCCTAATATACTATAAAATAACAGGCCATACCATACTATACAATGAGAGATCACATTGTAACACACCAAACTACACAATGACAGCTTATACGATATACCCTGACATTCCCTACCATACCATACTAAACCATAACTTACCAAACCACACTATACAATGGCAGGCCATACTATACCATAGAATTACAAGCCATACCATATTATATATACAATGACTGACCATACTGTACAGCGAGAGGCAATACCGTACAATACAATGACAGGCCATACAATGACAGACCATACCATACTAAATAATTATATACAATACTGTACATTGGCAAGCCATACCATACCACACCACACCACGCAACACCATAGCAAATTCACTAAGAAAAGAGATCTCACATGGCTGATTTCTCTTGGCTTTGCCAAAGCTTGTTAGCATCTGTGTACAGACAGCTCTGTATTGGCAGCACTAATGAGTCATTACCATCAAAGCCACCATATATTGCAGATGTTTATAATGGACAATTAACAAACATTATCAGGGGTGGTTCCTTCCTAAGGGCACTTAGGCGTCACCCCCCTGATATTCCCCCCCCCCCCCCCCCTTGGCCCTAAACTAATTTAAGTAGATGTGAAAAATTAAGTTTAGCCTGCGGCAGTCAGCTGTTAGCTACGGGCCAGTTCCTAATACTTCTGAACCTTAGTGCATGCAGCAGGCCTGAGGGGATGGGGCTTCTGAATATGATTGGCACAGCCAGGACAGCAGACAGTGCTCTGCTGTCGGCTCAGCGTCATTGCAACCAGTCCACAACAAAGTACGCATGTCAGGTTAGTCTGGAGCCTTTCCCCGGCCAGCCAGACATGCGCACTCACAAGGTTCTCACCTACCTAGTTACTGGAGCCTGTGGGACCAAAGCCGCATTCCCCTGGTCTCCGAGTGAGCAGTGAATTGGCCAGCCTAAGTCAGTCCTGGTGCTATTCTTATACTGTGTTGAAAGCAAGGGAGCAGCATCTGGATTGGCTCAAAGTTGGATTACTAGGGCCTCTGGACAGACTGCAGGGGCAGTGTGGGGGTGGGGAAAGGCTCAGTTTGTGGCGCTGTGCAATGGAAGCATTAATGACCAACCACTATATGGCTTTATTGTGAAGCCATGTAATGATTGGCCATTCTGCCCTTGCTTTTCAGCCTCTCTCTCTCTCTCCCCTTTTCATGCGCCTTGTCAGTAATGGCATTGCACACAAGGGAGCATGGAGAGAGAGTTGAGACGTTGACGAGAGACCACCTCACCACCTCGTTGCCTGAGCCGCCAAACCTGATACAAGCGACGCCTCACCAGGACTGAGTTTTGCATGGTGGAAACTAGCAGAGTTAAATTGCCCTACTGAAATAGTGTCTGGTCAGTAAGTACAACTTGTCATAACTTAAATTGATCTGAGCTTAAAAAAAATTGCTGTAGCACAGCTATGAGGAATATATATATAATAATGCATTAGTAGTGCACTCCCTGAATGAATCCAGACCGTGTCTGCATGTGGGAACTAGTAGGAGCGGTCCACTGTGAAATGGGTGTACTTCCACTGTTACTGAAGGGGCGGATAGTCCGAGTGGGGCACTTCTGTCACCTCAACTGGGCCTATGTGAGTGTTCGACCAACTAAGATCATCATCCCAAACAGATATAGTCTTAATTTTTGCTGTTTTGTTGATGTTTACCCACTGTTATCGCCAAAATGAGTGAGCAGCCTATATGTGGTGTAGGAAACCGCATACATGGAAGTGTCTGGCACTTATTTTTAGGTCTCGCCTATTACAGCCCGCAGCGATTAATCGGCGAGTATATAGTAGGCAAAACAAAATCTCTACCAAGTGCGGATTACGTCCAGTTCATGTGATGCACTCGTGTGAGACGCTCGTGCACGTCAAACCCATTAGCCTCGCACCCATTTGCTCCCTGAGCCAGGCATCAGAAGCATCAGACTTCAAAGCAATCCCTTCCGCTTCCCCGCCACACCAGCCACGTCACACCACCATTTGTCTGTGCCTCATCAGACTTCAAAGCTGCCGCTCCCCCGCCCGACGCAGCAGTCTTCAAAGGAATTCCCCCACCAACCCCCCCCCCCCCAGCAACGCCGAGAGCTTGTTTTATAAAGCGGCCTATGCCTCGCATTCACTGTAATGGCTTTAATAAAGATTTAGGAAGAGCTGCTCTTCATGCGAACGCTCACTCCCTGGGCTGTAGCTGCCGCCTCATCTCTCCTGCTTGTTTTTTTTTAGATCGCGCTAGGCGCATTTGCCGCGCTCGCACACAACTCCCACTTCTCCCCCTCCCCACCTCAATCAGGCACCATCCGAAGCTGCGACTTCCTTATCTGTGCAGAGGGGCCACCCAAACCCACTTGTGAATTTGGCACGTTCATCATTACAGCCTTCTGCGTCAGGCGGAGACCCTGCCCATGACCCCGCTGTTTCAACAGCTCCCTTCCTTAGAATGTCCGTTTCTTCTCCGCCGTTGCTTTTATCCTTTGAAAATCTCATTTTGCTTTCAGTGTGAGCAAAACAAAGAGCTGTGTGGAGAATTGTGGGAGACATACATTTTTTTGCCAGTCCATTGACGTGGATGCTTTGTTGAAGCTCAGATAATACAGTGCGGCAAAAGCGTTACTTTTAAATCGCATTAGTGCCTCGCCTAGAACGCTCTTTATTTACTTTCACTACAATAGTGGTTTTTTTTTGCACCCAACGTATTTAATTTGCAAATATGTATAGTTATCTCTATGACTGCATAGACAGCGCGCTCTAAGGTACGTTTTCTTGCCTTTAATCATTCATTACGTATAGAATAAGTGGGACGCTTACCCGAGGTGGCGGTATAGTTTGGTGTTGGCTTGATAATGTCTATTTTTTTTAATGACCTGGTTCAAGTCTAGTTTATCGTGTTAGCATTTAGCATGTTATCCAATATTGTTTCACATATCTTGAAGACAGACAGTCTCTGATTAGCAGTGTCAGCATTAAAAGTTCGTGATTTCACAGCAGTTCGATTTCAGTTGACTTACCTGCATTCAGAGTAAGACATTTAAAGACCATTTTGTTTTCGTATCTATCCCTTTTGCACTCTACGGAACAGCTGACAATGGCAATTTCCAATATTTAAACAGGTTAGGCTACGTTAGGACCCAAATGAATTCCAACCTTGTTACATCATGCTGTATTTAATGTAGAAAAGCGGCACATTTAAGTTATCAGCACTTAAATATATTATACATTTGGTGTGTTTTGTATTTGTCTCCCAACATAGTGTGCATTTCCAGCTTTTGAGTATTTTAACAAACCTCTTTCCAAAATTAAAACCCTTTGCATTATTTTTAAGACGTGCCCTGGTGCTACCGAAACAATTACCCTCGACCAGACATGACACAGCAACCATAAGGGCCATACGTTACCTGGAAGAGCTGTTCAAGCCATCAGTGCAGAAAGTTTTCGGACTAAATCTTGTTAGGTTTGCACCGTAACAAAATTCCGGACTGCTTTGTCAGTATGCCTCCATTAATTCTGAACAGTCCTGACATTGCTGGAATTTGCTCCGTCAAATGAACTGGTTCTCACCGTTCGTGATCAGATTCATAATGGTGTCCTTTCGTGTTTGTTACCTCCTGGAAAAACCTATGCCAGTAGCTGCTCTCTACGGATTTGTACACTGCTACGCATACCAGTGGTGGCAATTCCCTCATAGCCCTTAACTTAGTATTTGAAAGAAGTGCGTTGTCTCTGGCAGGGATTCATTAGTTACATAATAGGTTTGGTCCTTTCACATACTCCTTGCAGTTTTCTAAATCATTTTACTCATTTTTTGGCTCCTTTTATGTGACTCTCATATGCCGTGTTACATAGACTTAGTGACTGAAGAAAAAGACTACAAATAAATCACTATACCTTTGAAGAAATCTCACTAAGACTGCTACACATGCTTTTCTTGTTTTCTCAAAAGCAGAGGGTTATATGCCAATGAGGAATTCATAACAGATGGTTATGCATTTGTCATTGGCTTATAATTTCTACATCCATTACACCAGTGTACTTACTAACTTTGTTGCAGAGGAATTTTTCTTTTCATGGCTCCCCTCCCCTGCACGCTGAAATAGAAAGTGTTTACCACCTTGAATTTAGAAAAAGTATCCAAAGATGAAAATTAAAAAAACGCTCTCAACTTTTTCGGAGAGCTAAATCTAAACCCCATCTTCACCTCCAGCAATCATGTCTCCTTCAGCCACACTACGGATCTCCTCTGGACTGACCACAGCTGCGTTCACTTCACCTACAACAAGCCAAAACCCACCAACCACCCCCAACCAACTCTGCAAAGAAACTGGAACAAAATCACCACCGACCAGATCTCCACATCGCTCCTTCTAAACACCCCAGCCCACTCTTCTAACCCAAACCAAGCCGCCGCCAACCTCACCCTATGGTTATCCAACACCGCCGACACCTTAGCACCACTGAAAAAACGTCAAAGCAAACCTGGCAGCAAGAAGGCCTCATGGTTCAACGATGATCTTAAGAAGTCCAAGAAACTCTGCCGCTCCCTTGAAAAGGCCTGGAAAAAAGACCCAACCACTAGCACCAAGGACGCCTTCAAAAACGCCACCCGCACTCACCACCAACTAATCCGAAAGGCCAAGAAAACAGCATTCAAGGATCGACTTGACAACAACGCCCACAACAGCAAGGAACTTTTCAACATCGTCAAGGAATTTTCCAATCCCTCGGCCAACTCCAACGACATCACCCCCTCTCAAGCCCTCTGCGACTCCCTAGCCTCATTCTTCCACAACAAGATTGCAGACATCCACAACAGCTTCGACAACCAACCCGGAGACCAACCCACCCAACCATTTGCTGAACATTCTCCCCCCGTGAACACCCTTAACGACTGGAACCCAATCTGCACTGAGGACACCATCCGCCTGATGAATTCCATCCACTCAGGATCCCCCACAGACCCATGTCCTCACCACATCTTCAACAAAGCAGACTCCGTCATAGCACCGCACCTCCGAGACGTCATCAACTGCTCCTTCAACTCCGCCACCTTCCCGGAAGACTGGAAACACGCTGAACTCACCGCCCTTCTGAAAAAACCCACAGCGGACCCCACCGAACTCAAAAATTACCGCCCCATTTCGCTCCTTCCATTCCCGGCCAAAGTCATCGAGAAAGCTGTCAACAACCAGCTCGCCGCTTTCCTCGAAGCCAACAAATCCCTCGACTCCTCACAATCTGGCTTCCGAGCAAAACACAGCACTGAGACCGCCCTCATCGCAGCAACAGACGACATTCGAACTCTACTAGACAATGGAGACACAGTCGCCCTCATCCTCCTCGACCTCTCTGCAGCATTCGACACAGTCTGCCACAGCACCCTTTTACAACGCCTCAATAACATCGGAATACAAGGAAAAGCACTTGAATGGATCACCTCGTTCCTCACCGGAAGAACCCAGAGAGTCCGCCTTCCACCATTCAAGTCCGAGGCCACTGAAGTCATCTGTGGCGTACCACAAGGATCCTCACTCAGCCCCACCCTCTTCAACGTATACATGAGCCCCCTCGCGGCCATCACCCGCCAACACAACCTCAACATCATCTCTTACGCGGATGACACTCAACTAATCCTTTCTCTCACCAATGACCCCAGCACCGCCAAAACTAACCTACACGAAGGAATGAAAGAAGTTGCCGAATGGATGAAACAAAGCCGTCTGAAACTGAACTCAGACAAAACAGAAGTCCTCATCTTAGGTACATCCCCCTCTGCATGGGACGACTCTTGGTGGCCGGAAGCCCTTGGAAAAGCACCCATCCCGACAGACCATGCACGGAACCTAGGCGTCATCCTGGATTCTTCACTCTCAATGAACAGACAAGTCAGCGCCGTATCCTCATCCTGCTTCAACATTCTTCGCATGCTCAAAAAAACATTTCGCTGGATCCCCACCGAAACCAGGAAAACAGTCACCCATGCTCTGGTCACGAGCCGACTGGACTACGGAAACACCCTCTACGCAGGTACTACCGCTAAACTCCAGAAGAAACTCCAACAAATCCAAAACGCCTCAGCCAGGATCATATTAGACATCCCGCGCAACGAACACATCTCTGGTCACCTGAAAGACCTCCACTGGCTACCCGTCAATAAGAGAATCACTTTCCGACTGCTAACCCACGCACACAAATCACTCTACGACATCGGACCAGAATGCCTCAACTCACGACTGTCCTTCTACACCCCCTCCCGCCAACTACGTTCTTCCAGCCAAGCCCTCGCCACTGTACCTCGCATCAACAGGACCACCATGGGAGGCAGATCCTTCTCATACCTGGCTGCTAAAACATGGAACTCACTCCCCGCTTACCTGCGCCTTACCCAGAACCACCTAGCATTCAGAAAGCAACTTAAAACGTGGATATTTGACAAGTAATCCTCCTCCCCTTCCTAAGCGCCTTGAGACCCTCTGGGTATGTAGTGCGCTACATAAATTCTCTGACTTGACTTGACTTGACTAGTTCTTTTCAAACTCTTGCAACATTTCATGTCTAATTGCATCACTCATCACCACCACAACATCACTCAGCAACTCAATCAATCAATCAGGGAATTTGTAGAGCACGCTACTCACCCGTTAGGGTCTCAAGGCGCTGGGTGTGGTGGTCGCTACTGCTCGAACAGCCAGGTCTTGAGTTGCTTCCTGAAGGCGAGATGGTCCTTAGTCATCCGGAGGTGGGTGGGGAGGGAGTTCCATGTCTTGGCTGCCAGGTAGGAGAAGGATCTTCCTCCGGCTGTGGTTTTGCGAATACGTGGGACGGTGGCCAGGGCGAGGCTGGCGGAGCGGAGCCGGTGGGTTGGTTTGTAGAATGTGAGGCGGTTGTTGAGGTACTTGGGGCCTGCGTCGTGGAGGGCCTTGTGTGCGTGGTTGAGGAGTCGGAAAGTGATTCTCTTGCTGACGGGGAGCCAGTGCAGATTCTTCAGATGGGCGGAGATGTGGCTGTGGCGGGGAATGACCAGTATGAGTCTTGCCGAGGCGTTCTGTATGCGCTGTAGTCTTTTCTGGAGCTTGACTGTGGTTCCAGTGTAGAGGGTGTTTCCGTAGTCTAGGCGGCTGGTGACGAGGGCCTGGGTGACCGTCTTCCTGGTAGCGGTGGGGATCCATCGGAAGATTTTTCGGAGCATGCGCAGGGTGTTGAAACAGGATGATGAGACTGCGTTGACTTGCTTGGTCATCGTGATGGAGGAGTCCAGGATGAAGCCCAGGTTGCGTGCGTGGTCGGTGGGTTTGGGGGCGGTGCCTAGGGCAGGTGGCCACCAGGAGTCGTTCGAGGCCTAGGGGGTCAGTCCCAGGATGAGGACTTCCGTCTTGTCTGAGTTCAGTTTCAGACGGCTGAGCTTCATCCATTCCGCGACGTCCTTCATTCCTTCCTGGAGGCTGGCTCTGGCGGTGACCCGGTCGTTGGTGAGGGAGAGGATCAGCTGTGTGTCGTCGGCATAGGAGATGATGTTGAGGTTGTGTTTGCGTGCGATGGCCGCGAGGGGGCTCATGTAGACGTTGAAGAGGGTGGGGCTGAGCGAGGATCCTTGCGGGACGCCGCAGATGACTTCGGTAGCCGCGGACCGGAAAAGGGGGAGGCGGACTCTCTGGGTTCTACCGGCGAGGAAGGAAATGATCCATTCCAAGGCCGCGCCTTGGATTCCGGTGTTTCTGAGACGTTGTATTAGGGTGCGGTGGCATACCGTGTCGAAAGCTGCTGAGAGATCCAGGAGGATGAGTGCGGTGGTTTCCCCTTTGTCGAGCATAGACCTGATGTCGTCTTTGGCTGCGATAAGGGCGGTCTTGGTGCTGTGGTTTGCTCGGAAGCCGGACTGTGACGGGTCGAGGGATCCGTTTGTCTCGAAGAAGGCAGAGAGTTGCTTGTTGGCCGTCTTCTCGATGACTTTGGCAGGAAACGAGAGGAGTGAGATGGGTTGTAAGTTCTTGAGGTCTGTGGGGTCTGCAGTGGGCTTTTTCAGGAGGGCGCTGAGTTCGGCATGCTTCCAGCTCTCCGGGAAGGTGGCAGATGCGAAGGAGCTGTTGATGACGTCTCGTAGTTGGGGTGCGATGATGGAGTCGGCTTTGTTAAAGATGTGGTGTGGGCACGGACACAGCACCACAACACCATCACTCAGCACCACCACGGCATCCCTCAGCGCCACAACAGCATCACTCAGCGCCCCCACAGCATCACTCAGCGCCATCACAGCATCACTCAGCGCCACCACAACATCACTCAGCACCACCACAGCATCACTCAGCACCACCACAGCATCACTCAGCAACACCACATTATCACTCAGAGCCAAGAATGCATCACTCAACAACACAACAGGATCACTCAGCACCACCACAGGATCACTCAGCACTACCACAGGATCACTCAGCACTACCACAGCATCACTCAGCACCACCACAGCATCACTCAGCACCACCACAACATCACTCAGCACCACTACAGTATCACTCAGCAACACCACATCATCACTCAGGGCCAAAAATGCATCACTCAACACCACCACAGGATAACTCAGCACCACCACAGGATCACTCAGCACCACCACAGTATCGCTCAGCAACACCACATCATCACTAAGGGCCTAGAATGCATCACTCAGCACCACCACAGCATGGATGTATGACGTTAAAACGCATGCTTTTACCACGCATGCCTTTACAACGCGGTTTTTACAACGCATGCCTTTACAACGCATAGTGCTTTGGGGCGTTGGATAGTGAATAGTTGAATTTACTATTCCAACTCCAGTCCCCTTCGATAGTAGGGAAGGTGTTGGATAGTAAATTAAACCTATTCCCTATCCTAGAGCGCCCCCCCCCAGCGCAATGCGTTGTAATGGTTTGCGTTGTAAAAGTTGTGTCGTAATGGTAGTGCGTTGTAAAAGTTTCGTTGTAAAGGTTGTTTACCCAACAGCAGCACCACAGCATCACTCAGCAGCACCACAGCACCACCACAGTATCACTCAGCAACACATCATCACTCAGGGCCAAGAATGCATCCCTCAGCACCACAACAGCGTCACTCAGCGCCACCACAGTGTCACTCAAGGCAACCACAGCATCACTCAGCGCAACCACAGCGTCACTCAGGCAACCATAGCATCACTCAGCGCAACCACAGCATCACTTAGCGCAACCACAGCATCACTCAGTGCAACTACAGCATCACTCAGCAGCACCACAGCATCACTGGTTCAAATATGTTTTCTCAATGTTTCAAGCTTTATTACAAATGTCACAAAAAGATGTTAATATTTCACTTCTGTTCTTGGATTTTCGTCACAATAAAATACACTGAACATAATCTTCACAAAAGTTCTTTACAAAAGTTTAAGCTATTGCCATTATAAATTACAATAACTTTTATTTAAGTATTAATTATCTAAAAAAATTAAAAGCCATTGTTATTTGTAATAGCAATACATGTAAGTCACGCAAACACAACACATATTGCATTACAAATGCTATAGGTGTCACATTTGCGAAAGTTATAACTATTGGCATTGTAAATAACAAAGCTATTAATTCCGCTATTTTCAAAACCAACACATAAATAAAAAATGTGTCATTTACAATACCAAAAGCTCAAACTTTCCTAATACGAGACCTATTGCATTGCAAATGCTTGTTTTATAAATTAAGAAGAACTGGTAGGATTGTGACATCTGCCTTTGAGGGTGTACGGTGCAGCAAGTCATTTTGCTGCGCCGCGCTGCGTTAGTTTCGAAGCACAGGGATGCAACATATTTACAACAATTTATCGCTTCTCTGTGCTTCCCCCTTCCCTGGCGCACAAACTGCTGCCATGCGCCGAAGCGGGCACCCTTGCACCATGGTACAAGGATGCCTGCGTCACTGTGCAGGAATGGTTCCCTTCCTGCACATAAACAATCAGAAATGGCGCTTTACAACTCCTATCTGTGCTGCATTAGCACACATAGAACTTGCAAAACGTCATTGTTTTACTGATTGTTTATGTGCAGGAAGGGACACCTTCCTATACATAAACAATCAACAGAGGTGATTTCCGCTGTCTATGTGTGCTGCAGAAACGTCCTTTTCTCTCAAAGTGCTGCGTGTAAAGGGGCCGTATTTACGAGGACAGAAAAAGTCAAGAAGGGTGAATTTTTCTGCCCTTGTAAATATGGGGCAGCAAACTGCGCTGCTGGTACATCACAAAAAGTGACGCACCAGTGGCGCAAGGAGGTTGTAAATCTGCCCCTAAGCAAATTGACCATGTTGGGAAAAATTAGAAATAATCTAACTTTGTGATTTGTGATAAAGTATGTGCACCAAATAATTCAAAAATCTCCATCACAACGTCATTAGAACTTTGTTAAAGCTGAAATATATGTGTATGTACAATATCTCTAATGGGCAGATCCCAAATATTGCCGTCATTGCAAAGTCTGACTGAAAATTCTTCTAAAGGGATTTGCAAAACAGGTTTACAATGAAGGGACCTTGTTACCTTAACAAACGGTAAATTACAAACCACTTTCTTTCCGTTCTCTGTCCTGATAATCAATTTGAAATTCTATCAAAACATTCCCTGGAGGTGAGCTATTGCTCTTATATTTTGAAATGAACAGGATAGAAAGCCCCTTTTGAAAAGGTAGGTCCATTTCGCTTTTATTATGTGACAAGATCTTATCTCGAATTCGGTCCAAATCAAATCTTAACTGTAAGCAGGAGTGCTAAGTTATCTGATTACAGTCTTAGCGTTTTCGACCTCAACCCCCACCCCTTCCACCTCTCCTGCTCCCCAACCATTGGTTCCCCTGGGTATCTAGTTTTCAAAAATGTACATGTTTGCTAGGTTTCCCTAGGTGCCAGCTGAGCTAGGACCCAAAATACACAGCTAAGCACATTGCACAAAAAGGGTCAGTTTTCAGTGGAAAAACGTGATGTGCCTATATTGAGTTAGGCCTATCCACACAAGTGAGGTACCATTTGTATCGGGAGACTTAGGGGAATGCTAGGTGGATGGAAGTTTGTGGGTCCCTGCAGATTCCAGAACTTTCCATCGCAGAAATGTGAGGAAAATGTGTGGTTTAGACAACTTTTGAGGTTTGCGAAGAATTCTGGGTTACACAGGCCTAGTGCAAGCCACACAGGTCACCCCATTGTAGATTCCTCTGGGTGTCTAGTTTTAAACAATGTACAGGCTTGCTAGGTTTCCCTAGGTGCCGGCTGTGCTTGGTGCCAAAAGCAACAGCTAGGCAAATTGCAAGAAAAGGGTCTGTTTTCAGTGGAAAAATGTGATGTGTCCACGTTGCGTTTTGGGCCATTTTCGGTCAGGGGCGCTAGGCCTACCCACACAAGTGAGATACCATTTTTATCCGGAGAATCATAGGAACACAGAATAGCAGAACATGTGTTATTACCAATTGTCTTTCTATGCATTTTTGCCTTTCATATGTAAGACAGTGTGTAAAAAAGTAGTAATTGAGGAAAATTCATATACTACTATGGATACCCACAAATTCCAAGATGTGAAAATAATCACTACTTCTAAACTCCATATCCTGGTCCCATTTCTGAAATACATAGGTTTCCTTGATACCTATTTTTCACTCTTTATATTTACTAAATGAATTGCTGTATACACAGTACACAATGAAAAACCAATGCTAGGTGCAGCTCAGTTATTGGCTCTGGGGAACTCGGGTTCTTGGTGAACCTACAAGCCCTATATATACCTGCAACTAGAAGAGTTCAGTGGATGTGATGGTATATCGCTTTAAAAGTATGCCATGGTTAGAAGAAGTTACAGGTGAAAACGTAGGCATAAATGGTAGTTTTTTCCAACTCAATTTAAATATTTATTTATTTCAACTGTTACTTTCTATAAGAAAACCTTGAATGATCTACACAAATGACCCCTTGCTGACTTCAGAATTGTATCTACTTTTCGAAAATATATAGCTTTCTGGGATCCATTATTGGTTTCACACCCATTTCTACCACTAATTAAAAAGGAGGTTGAAATCACAAAAATAGAAAAAATGGCTTTGCCCAGTAAGATGCCCAAACTGTGTAGATAAATTAGTTTTTCTGACAAAAGTCTGCCTGTTCCTGAAAGCTGGGAAGATTGTGACTTTAGCACTGTGAACCTTTTGTTGATACCATTTGCATGGAAAAACAGACACTTTCTTCTGCAGTACTTTTTCCCTATTTTTCCCCCAAAACCCAAATTTAGCTGTATTTTGGCAAATTTCTTGGTTCCCTCCAGGGAATCCACATACCCTGGGTACCTTTAGAATCCTCAGGATGTTTTTTAAAAAAAGGACGCAAATTTGGCGTGGATACCTTATATGGACAAAATCCTATAGGGCCTAAGCGTGTACTATTCCAAATAGCACAAAAAAATGCTTAGCTCAATGGGGGTAAACACCTAGCAGAGAAGGGGTTAAAAAATATAACTCGTTTCAGTAAGTTTGTTTATTATGAAAGTTGTAATAAATTGGATGTTGAAAATGCCAAATATAAATGAACAGTGCTTGCAATAGAACCGTAGCTAATTCTATGTTTGTTATGTTGTTGAGATCATAGATGCAGATGTCTGTCCGGAACCTTTCAGTTATATTCCAAGTATTATATTTAATAAATGTAATTTTTGGACAGTGGGTGTTCTAAACACCTTGAGAAAGTGTGTTCACTAATATTAAAGGGGTGTTTGAAGGAGAGAGAGTTTCACAATGAGTGGTATAGTACCTCAGTATAGATTAGTTGAGAAGCGTGAACTAAGGGGCATATTTATGAACCCTATTGTGTCACTGTTGGTGCAGGAGCAGTACAACTCAAAAATGAGATTCATGAAGCCACACACAGTACCTTGTCTGGCCCTGAGTGGCTTTGTAAATCTTGAGTAAAGCAACGCAGTGCAAATCGCTGCGTTCCCTTACTCTGCACCAGGGAGGCATTTTATCGGTGTTGCGTGTGTGCAACATCCATTGATTTTTATCCATTTGCAGATTTACCAGAAGTGGTAGATATGGGAATGCCCCAAATACATAAGCCTCCCCATGTGAGCCATAACAAGGAGAAATATGTTTATTTCTACTCTGTGTTCCACTTTCTATAGAAGGAGGAAAATGTATGTCTTCTGTGCCCCTTCCTGCTCCTAAACAATCCATCTCACAATGCCCGGACCCTTATACCATGGTACAAGGATGCCTGTGTTGGCGCTGGGCAGCCAAAACAGCGCCAACACAGTGGAAAAGACAGGAATGCACAGTATTCTTTTAAGTATTCCTGCTTTTTCCCTGTCTCGCAATGCAGTACAGAAAGGTGACTTGGTGCACTGCACTGCATGGCAAACACATAAATATTCCCCTAAGAGAATATATTGTCATACAAATAAAGTATTCACCCAGTGTAGATTACTAAGATAAGAATCTAATATATGAAAATGTACTGTAAAGATTGTATACCCTGTTATAATGGGAAAACACAGCATAGTGGTTCTGTTGTAGAACATACATAGAGTTTTACATTGTACTGATGGTTTACTGTTGAGGCTGTTTTTTTCAAACTCCATTATTAGCCATGTTTACTGAAAGGAAGGTGTGTGGAGAGAGCTAACTTCCTCGCTAAACGTTTTTAGACAAATGCAAGAGTGTTTTCACACTACAGAGTGTGCACTTATTAAAATGATTTATAGATGCAGTTCACTCAGAGAAAATATGTTTGTATAAGGAATAAGTTCATACTAAACTATTTAAAACTCAGGTTCTGTTAAGAGTGAATATTGATATTAAACTGAGACCTTCATGCTTTATAAAATTGTTTGAGATAGACTCATAGCTTTATGAAGATACACCTTATTTAATTTCTAGCCCGAAAATAATGTGTTTTGTTTAGTGCTGTAACTACAGTGTGTTCTGTTTTTTTTTAACCCACCATACATGTGGTTTACTCACAGAAAAGGTATTTATAGAGGAATGGGTTTCTAAAAAAAAGCCTTTTACGCCCAGTATTTAACTTGTGGAGGGATCTCAGTAGAGAGGCTATGATGTTAAGTCCCATGTATCTTGTAGAGGAGTGTCAGGCGACATGGTGTGCGCTTATAAAACAAAACCATTCTCTCTGCATGGACTTCTATAAGAATGGGTTACTACTACCACAAGCTAAGTGTGCCCTGTTTAAATCTCTAGGACAAGGCCTAGAGTTTGGGTAAAACCTAGTATACTAACCCTTTACTCTCTATCAAGGTATCAATAGAGACCTGGCTGTCTCAAAAAGCATTCTTACATCATGTTCTGTCAGAAGAGACTTCTTTGTGCAGTGTGTGGATGAAATGCACTATTGATGAAATGAAGTAGCACAGGAGCTAGTGTTTGTATGAGGCCTTGTACGCACACTAATTAGCCTGTTCTGAGATATAACTAAACAGCTTGATGTTGTAACACAGTGAGTACTAGTTCTTTAAGGCCTCTACACAAAGCATTAGCTGTCACTTAGAGAGACTGATGTTACAGGGTAGGATGAGATTGGATCTCTATTTGATCAAACTCTATCATGCAGATCGTATAGCATGCTGAAATATAGCAGCACAGGGCCTACCTATTCCCTCAGTCCTTCTACTCGGACTGTCTGAACTATGATAATAGAAGGCCTAATGTTTTCAATGTCTGCAGACAAATTTCTGTTCAAGTCTTCAGTCTTTTTAAGTGTGTTAGTAAAGAGACTCTTGCTACTAAACTCAATCATACAACAATTAGATTTTTTTGACTAACGATGAAGATGAAATTAATATCACATATGTTTTATTTTCTATGTTTGTGTTGAAATTGATTAAATATACCACTGAAAAAGCAAAAGAACAAAAGATGAAAAAAAAGCTTCTACAAACTAGGCTCCAAACATGGAGCACATCCAGAGCATGGAAAGAAGGACAAAAAAGATTAAAGTCAAATAAGAGCCACTCAGTCTTTTATGAAAAAATATTAATACCAACATGTAAACTTTCTTCTGCAATTGTAACTAGTATCGAAGATATGTCAATGTGTAAGATAATTGTATTCTTTTTCAACAAAATATAATGTCAGAAAAAGAAAAGACCAATCAGACAGATTTCAGAGCAAGCAATTCATAGAGCTTTGTCAGAAGTTCTTTCGAAGGAGAGTAGTCTCAAATATTATGAAGAGCATGAAGATAGTGAAAAGCAGAAGAGCATTGTGAAAGAACAAAGAGTTTGTTGCATGACTAGTAGATAAGGCCTTTGTTTTTAAGAGAAAGTAATTTATTTTCAATTTGAAGAGCATGAAATGTTTAGATAAACTAGTCAATGCCCTTAAAATAAAATGTTGACAGAAGGTTAAAGTTACTAAAACAAACTTTTTCAGTATTTGCCAGGGAGAGTAGACACACACTTTCAGTACTGGAGCATTTTTTATTGCGGAAAGATATTTGCAGGAAAATGGCTGAATGTTTTCAATTGACCAAGATGGTTGTGCATTTGAAATCAATTAAGGTACATCAGTTGAAAAAAAATATTAGTGTTGAGAATTGTACAAGAAGAAATAACTAATTAAGTATTAGGTCAACATCCTGGCAACCAGTTTTTGAGTGGAAGTGTAGAAATAAAATAATAATTTTAAGACAAAAGTCTTTTGACAAACTTAGACTATTCTTATACAAATGCAGCAGAGCAACTGTAAAACAAAAATTGAAACTACTCCAATGCCTTGATCCTTGTCGACTTAGGAGACTGACATACCTTCAAGGACATTCATTGGCTTGCTTATCACAACAGATTTCTGACAATAAATCCAATCAAATATGGATGCTGTTTGTGCACCACACTAAATTAAGCAGTCTAGTAAGAAGATTATACTTTGTAATTTGTCCAGCTCTTCAGCTTCAAAAACGAAATGATTAGTTATTCCGAGCTAGATATTCGGAAGTCAGTTCTGTGATAGATGACCTTTAGATGCAATACTTTGGGCCTGAAAAACCAACCGAAGAGAACTAGTTGGCTTTGGGGAATAGCAATGACACTTCAAATACTAGGACATTATTAGAGATTTTTAGAAAGGAAAATAAATGTATTTGCAACAACAACTGTAGAAATTTTAGGCAAGGTGTGTTTGTTGCAGGCAAACTCTACAAATCACAAATAAAAACATATTTGTGAAACAAAAGAGACTGATCTAAATCAGTGGTTTAAACTTGTTCTTTATTTGATTGCTTAATATCAGTTTGACTTCTGCATAAGGGAGATTGTCTGTAAATATTGTATTGACAAACTGAACGTTAATATAATGCCTGCTAGAGTTATCCATGACAAATTGAAAGTTTTTCCTGTTCCTGTTTCAAAACCTGAATGCGTATGAGACACAAACACTACATCATTTCCAAGCCACTTTTCGAATGGAGACTAAAAATACAAAATTACCTCCTTCTGAACTACTAAAAGGTCTGAAATTTAAAGTTTTGTATTTGCCTTTGAATATGAAGGAGAATATTGAAACTTTAGAGGTAGATCGAGAAGAAAAAAAACACTAGTGGGTCTAGTAAATTGCGTACCTACTAAAGAGAAAACAATTCAGCAGGAACTTGTGAGCATTGATAGGGTTAAAAGAGCTTTGCACTATCTTAAATTACAAAATGTGTTTCACAAATATATTGATATAGAGGAACATGTTACCTGTCTTAGACAAGGAAGTTCTAACTCAGCTCCTTCTGCTCAGTTTGAAAAAGTTGAATTAGGTAAAGCAGAAGAACTATATGAATATTACACCGTTCATACACTATATGATGGGTGATGCTACAGAATTGAACCAAATGAAGCAACCATAAGGAGTACCAGTAATTGTGTGGGAAAAGAGTTAGAAGCACACTGTTTTCCAGAGTTGTTTACAACAGAAGATGGTGGTTGTTATGATGAATGTCCAGTACTATTCTTGCATCATAATATAGATCCAGTGGATTGTAATCTGAAGATTTCCTCTTTAGGCAAAACATATCATACATTTTCCACCTTTTGTTTGAGAGTGATCTGTCAGTGCTATCTTATGCTATGTGCCATGTTATGAGAATAAGGACCCAGTTTAATTAAATCAGTGTAAGAGATTTTGTGTGGAACGTACATGGTAATGATGAGGTGTTAGAAAGTAATTATTTGAAGCCATACTCCACGTTATCTGTAACAAAATAAATCCACCACTAGGTGAGGTTGTGGATTTTTTGTGGAGAAAAAAGAATAGCAAGCTAGAGGAACACCACATATGCATACCTTATTGTGGGTGGAAGATGCACCAAAGTTTGGTGACAATACCGATGACTCAGTCTTATCATTCATTGAACAGCATATTTCTCGTGACATTTTAGAAGAGTGTCAGAACAGAACCCTTTGGCAACCAGTCCTATAAATGTGGCAAATATTACTGACGGAGTTACGGAGCAAAAGAGAAATACTACACTAAGTGTTGTTTTGGATTCTCTAGACCTGAAATATCCAAAGAAAGAGTGAACAGTTTTATGCCTGCAGTCAAGCACATTGTTACTGGGAAATCACCAAAAATACATATAATCTTAAGAGAAATTAGTCTTCAAAACGTATCAATGATTACAATCCTGTAATCCTGTCCATGTGTAATGCCAACATGGATATTCAGTGTGCTGCAGGTAATGCTATTGCTGTAGCTTGATACGTCACTTCATAAATAACAAATTCAGAAAAGACAGAAATGAAGGATCTATGGGAAGAGAAAGCAGCAAAGAAGTCTTTAAGTAAAAAGCTTTATAGTTTCAGTTTAAAGATGCTCTCACTCAGGGAAATAGGATCTTATAATGCTTGTGACAAACTGAGGGGCATATTTACTAGTAAGTGGCAGAGCGCGAAGTTAAGCCACCTTGACTTAAGACCGTGCTTCGCCACTTCCAAAATGTAGGGATGCACGGTATTTACAAGTATACGGCAGCCGCGGTGCGTCCATTGGGGCGTAGGGGGCGTGGCCCCACTAGTCCACATGGACCCGCGGCTGGAAGGCAATTGTTGAACTACTTTTATTTAAAAAAAATCGCCACCAGCAGTAATTTATTTATGCGCCGCTGAGCCCCGCCTGGAATCCGGGCAGCACCCAAGTTGACCGGGAGTGCGCTGTGCGCAGGGGGGCTGTCCTGCACAGCTTGAGTGACACCAGCGCGTAGCAGCAGAGACAGGTACCCCTGGCGGGCATGTGAAGCTTGGGGCTGAAACTAGTCCAAGCATGCGCAGTTAGGTCCCCTCCCATAGTGAGTGACCAGGGGGGTGCAGGTTTAGCCGGGCAGCAGCCCCCAGCGTTAGGAAGGGCGAGAGGGCGAGCAGACAGTGTGCCCCCCTAGCAAATCCTGGTGCTGCATGCAGCACCAGGATTGGCCGGTCACCGCGCAGCAATCCATTATTGGATGCCGCACGTGGGTGGTGCACTGCTGCTCAGCAGCACTGCATAATGGCCAATCACTGTGTCTGACTTGAATGTAGTCATGCAGTGATTGGCCATTTCGCAGCGTGCGGCGCTGCTCAGGCTGCTGACGTCGGAGGATCCAGTTCTAGTCGCCTCGTGGTCGTGGACTCGTCGTGGTGTTTCGTGTTTGCCTGTGGTGCGCGACTTCCAGCCTGCCTGCCTGTGTCTGTGTGCCCCCTGTGTGGTTTAAAACTGTGGTTTCATCATTCAGAGACAGTGTCGACCCGTTGTCGTTGATAATAGTGAGTAGTATGTAATTATAATATTAATAACAGAGTCAGATGACTGATGACTGAGTGCGCTCAAGCCCTAGCCTGCCCTGGCACTCCCGGCCCCAGGGCCGCTACCCGCCGCACGCTGTCTCACAGCCCATCTCCGGTGCAGTCTGTATGCCCTCTGGGTAAATCCGGACTCCGCGCCCACCCCTCTAAAGTATTTTCTGTCCTCCCCTAGGCCCTATCTCCAACGGCTCCGCCCGACCGCCCAACTCTCCTCGGATGGACATTATGGTATTGCAATATATAGAATATTAGCGCCCTAACTGAATGTAGTGACCCCACACCCTGGGCGTCAGCCCCACTGTACTTACTGCAGTATTCATAGACTGTAATATTAGCAGTGTCCTTATACACAGGCACACACACGTGCTTTAAATGTACTGACAGATTGGAGGATGCGTACGGAGATCATCAAAAGCAAAATCATTGGAAATGCAATTGATGAATATAAAAATAGTGCAAGTAAAATTAAAGCGGGCAACTGCTGTACAAGAAAAACACTTTCCGAATAATAACTGTGACAGCTTGTTTTCAAACATTCCGTCACCAAATATGGAGGGACTGGCAAAAAAAGGTGAACCGTTTATAGCGACTCACGAGAGGGAGAGGGAGTAATTATCGGATGCGAGTGCTTGTTACCAGCAGCAGCAGGGCGATCCAGAAAAGTCCATTTGGTCACTCCTGGATGTCTAGTAATCCCCGTTTGGAAGTCTCAAAAGAGGCTGCAGCATGGGCCCAAGAGCAGTAAAGTCGTAGGGGCTGGGGTAAGCCGCTGCAAAAATCGCATAGAGAATGCTTGGGCAATTCCAGCGTCACTCGGGTGAACAATAGCTTGTGCAAGCACAAGAGAAATAGCATTTATCTAGCGCTTAGTACCTATGACGAGGCGAGCCGCAACCAAAATGGTTAAAATGACACCAAAATCGGTCTGAAATTGAGACCGTTGGAAGCAGCCCCCTGAACCCGGCTCCTCTAAGTCAGCTGTAGGTCCACATCCATGTTGGGAAAAGTGAATACACACGCCCGAGAATCCAAGGCGCTCTCAGATAAAAACTCTGGAGTGGCTGAAGGTGAACCCGATTATTGGGCTAGAAGCATAAAGGAGACTTATTTTTGCAGAAGTCTTCATATTTATTTAGGCATAAATTGCACTCACTGAAGTACTTTACGGTGTCTTATTGTAAGACAGGTAGCACTCAAGTATGCAGGGATGTCAATTTCAGGAAATTGAAACTGACATTCATAGTAAAGGACAGGTGTGCCCTCCCTGGTTAATGAGGAACGGATGCCAATACCGTCAGTGTTCATCAACAATGCTCGACAAGACAGATATGACTAGGACCTTGTTAGAGAAAGCTGAAAGGAAAACGGAATGGGCAGGCAAATTAATTCAACTTTATTAGGTATAGTCAGAGTGAATGGAATTGTGTTGTTGTGCGGCTGTAGCGATTTTCGCATAATTAGAGACTTGCCACATAATTCATCATCTGCCGCCTAATCTGCTGATTTTAACAAATTAAAATGTGTTTTTGGCTCAAATGGTTTTAAACGAAGCTACACATATTGCCGTTGAGTGGAAGGCCCTTGCAAGCTTGACTGGTCAAATTTCTGTTGCTCATTGCTATATTAGGGTGTTAAACAGGTACTAATGAGGTACAACAAATGCCCAGACAGTGCTAACAAGTGTAAAATTGAAAAAAATATAAAGAAATACTATCAGAAAACATGCAGCATTACGCTGCATAATTTGCTTTTTCTTGTTGCATAATTTACTAAGCCTGCCACATAATTTGGCCCTCCATTCTTCATAATTCCAGTGGCCCTGGCTATAGCACAGTGCAAAGTCATCCAGGAGATGGATTCTTGGAAGACAATATATCCAATAAATTGGTTGGTCTGACACGCGCTTTTGATTAAATGCTGAATCCAAAAATGTGTCTTATACCATGCATGGTAAGTATTGTGCATAATGTACTGTGTTTACAGTTGAAAAGGCTGTCTTTTGTTCCCCTAGGAGGTACTTTTAGTGTTTGGCTTGTTTTTGTCCCATGGGCCTTCCATTTGGCCACATAGGTTCCCCAGGGTGGCCCTTTGGCAGCTCTAAGCCCCATGTGCGTGACGCTCTGGCAGTTTTGACTCAGTCATAAATTGACTCCAACACAAGGCCCAGGTTACTCCCTGCGATCATTTAGTTACCAGCGTGGAACTAGGAAGACTGAGAGAGCCCTGTATTATTATTATTATTAATGGTTTTTATTGAGCGCAGACATATCACCCTGTTGGGTCTCATGGCGCTGTTATGTATGACATTGATTGTTGGAATAAATTTGGAATGAATGACAACAAATTGTTCAGGACAGCATTTGTTTTAGCACTTTGTGAAAGCTGATAATCTAAATCATTGCGACTAACATGCCTTTATTTAATTGCCTCAAGCTGTGCATGGTGCGAGCGTGAGCCACACTGTTAAAACATGGTATTTCAAGCTGGTATTTATTTTCGAGGTGGACTCGGTGTGCCCATAACTTTTAGCGTGATCTTTGTGTGCACCATGTAGCCGGTTCTTGCCACCGAGACACACATATTTAATGCAAGTGGTTGTCTTTGCCATTCAGGAGTCAGACATCACTTAAGAGGAAGTTGGCAGGTTTTGGAGGTTTTTCCAGCAGCATAAATACAATATTTGCTTCCTTTGACTCTGGTGACAGACTGCTGAGCAATGTTAAATAAATGCTTGGACTTAGGGGTTCACTTTGATGTTACGAAACTGGTGCTCATGTAAAGCGCTCTGATACCCGATGTCTCGACTCTACTTTGCTAGACAAAACAGAAAATAGAAACATCAGTTGTTGGCCTATATATGTAGGTGCGTTGGCAGACTTCCAGACTATGTTTGTGGTCCCAGTAGTAAAATAGCAGCAGGCGGCAGCGCAGAAGGTTAATGTGCCTGCTGCAAAGAACATATACCTGATGCAGATTACAAAATGTATATGATGGAAATAGGTCAGTGAGTCACTGCTTAAGTTAAAATCCTAACATACAACAGCGGGCTATTAACTGTCATCTAAGAGCTGGATGCAAACTGCAAGGAAAAAATTAGAGCGTTATGTTTTTTCCCCCACAGTCTTTGTTTGATTACCCTAGTGTTTCAAAAATAAATTGTCATCTTTTCATTTTCAGCACCTGACAACCTGAAACATTACCGCATTTTGGGGCCATTTCTCAGCAAACAACAAGAGGACCCCAACCTCCTTTGCTGCTCTTTCACCCCAGCTACAACCCAGCAAACACCAGTGTTAAAGGTAAGGAAAGTGATGCTATATATTTTTTTACATGGGAGATAGGGCTATGTATGTGGTCACTCTCCAGGCCCTCAAGCAGTGTCTCTCCAACTCCAACTCCAGCAAGACGGAGATCCTCCCAATGGGAAAAAACACCATCTTCTGCCCAGGCCTTTGGTGGCCGGAAGATTCAGCTGCCCCCCCCAGACCGTAACAACTGCAAGGAATCTTGCTGTCTTGTTTGACACCGACTTGTCCTTCGACCAACACGTCAGGACTGTGGCTGGCCGATGCTTTGGAATTATAAAGTCTCCCAAAATTTTTTTTGACTTTTTACCGTTAGACTCTAGGAAAACCGTAACAGTGGCCCTAGTACTCGCACGCTTGGACTACTGTAACGGTCTCCTTGCTGGAGCAAAAAAGGGCTACACTTAAAAATCTTCAAAGTGTACTTCACACCGCAGCCCGACTAGTTCTAAAGCTTCCCAGAAAATCATCAATATCCGCAGCTTTAAGATCCTTACACTGGCTCCCACTTCACAAGAGAATATTTTTCAAGATGCTTATTGTCGCCTTCCGGGCTTTCAATAACTCCGGCCCAAAATACCTCACCAGACGTTTCCCCCACTACAACCCGAGTAGATCCCTGCGCTCCTCCCATGACAATCTTATCCTTCCTGCTAGGTTCAACCTGAAGACAAAAGGTGGCAAAACCTTAAATTACCTGGCCACTAAAGCCTGGAACCTCATGCCCAAAAACCTGAGATTCCAAACCCAAGAAAAACACTTCAGAAAATTGCTAAAAACCTGGATCTTTAACCTTCCCGATGACTACACCATGGCAGCCATTTAATTCCTCATCCACTATGAAGTAATTTGATCTCCTACCTGGAAATTCAGCGCCATGATGCTCCTTCCGGAGCGACCGCTGCGCTCTATAAATACCCCCACAAATTACAAATCACAAATCTCTCAGTGCCTCCAGCAACCAGTATGGCACAGAGAGGCAGGAGGCAGTACGGCTTTATTTTAGCAGTCAGTTTGTGGAAAGGGGAGCTGTTGGAGATGTATTACGATAATCACAAGATATATGTATTTATACTGAAATTTGAGATTATTGCACTGCACCTTATACGTTGTACTTTGATTATTGACAGGTTTCTTTAATATATATATTGGTAAGGCCAGCAACACACCATCATGAATACAGTACAAGAGCTGATTGCAAGGTCATTCCAGGCCGGCCACTTGAACAAAAACTACAGATAAAGCAATTAGGACCTCATCAGCCTGAAATAAACCTACCGCAAACTACCCAGGACAGAGGAAAAATGTAAAAACGTACATTCTCAAATGCCTGGTACACAAAAGCTGATTGGCTTACAGGGTGCCCTATAAAAAATTCTCTGTTCTGCTTCCCCTGCTTGCTGTTTGGTGGTGACTTTTCTTGGACACGTCAAGGAATGGTTGACTTGAAGCATATATCTGAAAAAATAAAGAAGCATGCGCTCACAAGAAATCATATGGAAAACCTGACAAGACTGGGAATGTTGGCAAGACGCACCAATTGAGCAGCAGATAAATGATGCATATCGCGAATCCATTCAAAAACACAATAAAGCCGTTGATAAGAACATACAAATTTTATCCAAGATCATTGATTGCATTCGTTTCTGTGGTGCTTTCGAACTGGCATTGCGAGGCCATGACGAATCAGAAACTTCCTCAAAACCTGGGATCTTCTGAGGCCTAGTGGATTTAATGGCAACCATAGAAAAGGCTTTGGAAACACATTTAGCACGTGCTACAGTCTTTAAGGGCACCTCTAATACAATACAAAATGAACTCCTTGACTGTATGCTCGAAAATTATAAGAAGCCATATTGTGCAAGTGTTGCGAAACACAGACTTTGTGGCTATTCAGGCTGATGACGCCACTGATGTGGCCACTAAAACACAGTCCGTGTTAGTGTTTCAGTACCTTGACAGTGACAGAAACGTTGTGGAGAGGTTCTATGGTTTCACACATTTAAGAGACTCTAGTGCAGCAACCATCACTGAAGCTATACTGTGTCAACTGAACTTAATTTTCCCGGACATGCCTGTAAAACAAAAACTTATCGCACAAAGCTATGATGGTGCGTCCATAATGAGTGGAAGCCTTGGTGGAGTACAGAAACGAATTTGAGATGTGTACCCTAATGCTCATTTTGTGCACTGTTCCGCCCACCAACTCAATCTTATTATGCAACAGGCGGTATCAAAGTTCAGAGAGACACGAGTTTTCTTTCAGGATATCGGAGGCATAGCAGCATTCTTCACACATTCCCCCAAAAGAACAGAAGCCCTTCATGAGATTGTGGGCAAAAGCGTACCAAGGGGATCCTCAACTCATTGGAAATTTCACATTTGTGCAGTCAACCTAATCTTTGAACATAGGGAGGGCCTTGAGAAATGTTTTGTCGCCATAGGAGCCAGAGAAGACTTTGATCACACAGGTCAGAATGAAGCCCATGGCTTTATTAGAACACTACAAGACAAAGAGTTTCAGTTCTGTTTTTATTTCCTGAAATAATGCGTGATGTTGATGCATTATACGATCAGTTTCAACGAAAAGACATAGATACTGTCTCTATGAAAGCCGCTACATCTACATTTGTACAAAAGATAAAGAAAGTGAGAGATGGGGTTGACGATTTAGAGAGCAAACTGCCGGAGATATGTGACATTGTAATTGTGCAGGCACAAGAACGTTTTTCATTCACAAAACATTTGGTGAGTGCCACTTTATTGCAAAGTAAAGTGTTTTCCAATATGATGAATCCTTCCCTGAGCGTGCTCTGAATCAGGCTGTGGAAGCATATCCTATGCTCAAAAAAGAGCAGCTGAGAACTGAGTTGACTGTACTCTACGGAATGCCTGTGTAACGGAAGGCCACAAGCGCCTTGACTCTGCTGAGTTTAATTCATAAATTGCATATGGAAAACTCACTTACAGAGACAGTGACTTTACTAAAAATTGTGATTACGACTCCAATGACAACAGTAGAAGCTGAACGATGTTTTTCAGCCTTAAAGCGCATAAAGACATTCCTCAGGAACACCATGCTAGAGGAAAGACTGAATGCTTTGGCGATGCTCTCTGTAGAGATCAAGCTAGTCCAAAAAATACCGGACTTCAACATGAAAGTAATTGACAAGTTTGCTACACTGAAAGACAGACGTGCTGATTTAGTTTAATAGTTTCTATTTGGAGACTACACAGATTTTACTGATCAAATGGCATATTAAGTACATTTTGTTTCACCTTAACTCTATCATCTGTGTGGAAAGACATGTGTGAAAGTCGCCTGCGTTCTAATGGTAAAGGTAAGGCGTGGTTCCCAATGCTTTGTGAAGGCTGTTTCCTAACTGCTGTGCAACAACTTCTACTCTTAGAGCTGAGATTTCCATGAAAGTCTTATAGTCTGAATTCAGCACCTGAGCATAATAGGACAGAATGTATGAAGCTCTGTGGTTATACTGAATACGCAGCTATCTATGTTATGCCATCTATTAATGTAATAACTGCACTTTCACAATTGCTTTATTAACCTTCCTGCTTGCTCAAATTTGCTTGAAAATGCACGATTTTTCTTCTTTTTTTTTTCAAAATTTTCTTGGAGGGGGTAACCCCCCCTCCCCCCCCTAAACCCCCCTTTTGGGGTTCGGGCTCACTGGCTGCGCTCGCTCGCTGCGGTGCTGTATCCAAATCACTTTGCGCCACACCCCTTTCAAATGTCACCCACCGCCCCTGGGATACGGTGCAGCCCTGCTTTTTCCCCTGCACTGGCTCTAATTTTAGCTGCCTAGCACCAAAGCAGACACCCTTGCACCATAGTGCAGGGGTGCCTATGTTTTAGGAGAAGATTGTTTATGTGTAGGAAGGCGCCCCTTCCTGCACATAAACAATCTGAAATGGCACCTTGAAACTTCTATGTGTGCTGCTTAAAGCAGCAAACATAAAAGGTGCAAAACATAATTTTTTTTTATTGATTGTTTATGTGCAGCTAGGGTTACCTTCCCGCACATAAACAATCAAAGGCCTTTTGCTGTTTCTATGTGTGCTACACAGCACACATAAAAACAACAGAACACTCCTGTTTAAGATAAGGTTTTCCCTAGTCTTAATTGTGGCGCTGTCCCATATTTACGCTGCCCTTGTAAAGATGGGGCAGCGTCAAAATCAATGGGTGTTGCGGTGGAACGCCCACCACAACACCATTGCCCGCCCCTTTCACACTAAGTATAGCATTATTTACAGGGCAGCATTAAGTTGCTTAACTCTGCCTTGTAAATAAGGTGAATAGAGGCTTGAAAATATGCACCCAGGGTCTTCTAGCTAATTCGGGAAGTCCAAATCAATAATTTGGGCCTGCTATCAACTTGAAAATGTGTGTCATGAAAGCTCAGTTTGATCCGGAATGTACTGAGCTCCTTAAAACAAATATGATGGACACATATTATACTACTAGGAGTGTCCATCTTTGCCTGTATGAAGTACTGCAGTAATATACGTACAGAAATAACATAGATGAAAACATTGACGAAGGATAGTTTGGGGTTATGGCTGGGGTTATGGCTGAAATGGATATTTAGTGATACATTGAAAACCAAGTCTCATAATTAATCATTGTAATCTGAGCTGAAAAAAGGTAAGAAAAGAGAAATCTTTAACCTGGCTCTGTTGCAACCTTTAAAACCTTGGCGTTCAGAGACTGAACTGCTAGATGACTATGATTGTTACAAAGATACTTTCTGTGCAGTCAAAGATAGTATTGAATATGAAGTGTTTTCCACATATCGAAAAATGTTAAATGATGAAATCCAACAGGAGGAAACAATTGCTATAGATGTTTCAAAGGACAGTTCACAAGATAGCCAGAGCTCAGGGCCTAAACGTCAGGATCTCCTTGGCCAGCCTATTATTGAAAATGAAGCATCTACAGTTATGAATGAAGTAAAAAATGCTATGGTCAATTGAGGAGTGACACCATGGATTTGGACAATTCGATCTCTCCGCTCCATCAAGAACAGCTGGACGTTTTTCAGGGAATAACCAAATCTGCAGAGCATGGTCTACCACATGATAAGTCAGAATGTTCTTGTAGAACCTTTATGCCTAGATTTCTCAACGTTAGGAAAATGTTTTATGATTAAAGTCCTGACTGAATTTGTTTACAGGAAGACTAATTGTGATCTCTCATGTGTTGTGACAGCTCCTACTGGACTAGCTGCTCCCAACATAAAAGGAATGACATTGCACAGACTACTTATGTTGCCTGCGGAACATGACAACAAACTAGAATACTTGAAGTTATCTGGTAATGCATGTCTTGAAGTGTCCAGAGTTCTAAAAAAAATTAAAAGTTCTCATTATTGATAAAGTTTGCAAGCTAGCTTTCATTCATCTGAAGATGCAAGAGGTCTTGCGTGGTGGGCGCAGCATTTTTCAATGCTATTATATATGCTTGATTCCTGGGCATTAATGCCTGCGACCTTGGGCGGGATCCACATAACACCAGAGACAAAGGAGGCAGGGCTGATTGGGTGTCAGCAAACATGAAGACCCTCCTCAACCCCATACGTTGGTATGCTTTTGTTTTAGAGGACATGCTGAAGAAGAGTGTTTTTGGCAGTTGATACACCGGAAGGAAGAAGATGTAACGGTGTGAAGCAAGGTACAGTTTTTGCTCGATTCTACTATGGCTTTGTAGCTTGGGAACAGTCCTTCAATTGAGAAACTTAGAAAATGTATAGCTTTATTAAAAATTTCACAGGGCTCCGCCGATAGCCGTTTTTTATGTAGGTTATCACCCCTGAATGAATTTTGAATAATGTTCAAAAAGTGCATTCTTTATATTATTTCAGTTGTCCGTCATCCCGAGATACTTGTGATCATATCCTTTCAATTGTTATGATCCCGGGTGTCTCTGGTTGCAGGTATCACGTACGTCTCGGGCTTTGGATCTGTTTCCCTAATGGATGGATACATTTTGAAGGAAACAGGCTCACATTAGAGGACGTGTACCCTAATCTGGATAATAGGCATTTAGGTGCTAATCTGACCTATAAAGGCATTGATTGATCAATTGGGTTTTAAAAAGCAACAAAGAAATATATGATTTACAAGTCCTGAAGAAGGCGGAAATAAAAAATCACCGAAACGCTGCGTTGACACTTGTTTTATTTATTTTGAATCATTGTATAGACACTTGTTTTATTTAATGTGAATCATTGTTTCAATTGTATGCATAATTGTTTACAACTATTTTTAAAACTATACTGTTCAATATGCAGAGCATAAATGTACAACTGGGATTGACATGTAAATGGTCATGAGATTCTGATATTCATGCTAAAAATCACTTGACAAGGTAAATCCATCTCCATTGGATTTTAACAAAAAATTGAATGTGTTATATGTTTTAATATGAATTGAATGTAATAAATTGGTTTGAATAAATGTTTTTTTGTTACACAAGTAATTTTTCAGGGAAGGTTTTGGTTCACTGGTTACTATTTGATTGACACTACTTCTATAAATTAAAGCACAGAAGGGAATTTTGTTGTGTGTAACTTTCTTACCCAGCCCCCTCTGGCCTAACTGGGGTAACTCTTACTTTGTACGGCAAATCAGGGGGTAGTCAGGAGTGAATTGGACTGTGTCTGCTGTAAGGGGGAAAATAAGCAATTTATTCCGGTTTACCTTGAGGCCTGACCGAGACCTGAATAGAATAACTTCACACAGCACCGTCGACAGATTCTGCTCCGGGTTTCTGACATATAGCAAAGTATCATCCGCATACGTAGATATGATCAGATTGTATGTCGGAAATCTTTTGCCTCTTTGGCTATGATATTCCCGCATTGCACACGCAAGGGGTTCAGAAACCAAGGCATATAACAGTGGAGAAAGTGGGCAACCCTGTCTTGTGCCTCTGGTGATGTGAATTGTGTCTGTGACCAAGTCACCAACTTTAATTCTAGCGGATGGGGAGTTGTAAAGGAAACTCATCATTTGCAAAAAGACACTCCCAAGCCCCATTCTCATCAACAAATGCTTCATGAATTTCCACTCCACAGAGTTGAACGCCTTCTCCATATCAAGGAAGACAGCCACCGCTTGAGTATCCCTTCGAGTGTGCTGTATAGCCTCGAATACCGTTCTAAGATTATAAGTGAGGTTTCTCCCTGGAACAAAGCCAGCTTGTTCTGGCTATATCAGAAGTGGCACCAGGGGAGACAACCTGGATGCTAATATCTTAGAGTATATTTTAGTGTCTACATTAAGGAGTGACAGTGGTCAGTAGGAGCTGCAGGCGGTCGGAGGTTTCTCAGGTTTTAAAATAGTTACAATTAGCGCTTCCCGCATAGTAGGAGGGAGAACGCCTGTTTCGATAATTTCCTCAAATAGACAGTGAAGGTGCGGGACTTGGAGGTCTTTGAACTCTTTGCAAAATGAGACAGTAAGGCCATCTATCCTGGGAGCGATATTAGATTTCATTCCAGCTAGGGCAGCAGTTATTTCTTCTGTTTCGAGTGTGCACATGGAAAATTCCCTGTGCCCATTTAACAGCCTGGGCAATTTAATATGAGTGAGGTAATCTAATATCGCTTCGTCATCACACCCGTCTTCCGAGCAATAGAGGGATGCATAGTATTCTTTGAATCTATTGACTTTGTTGAGAGACTCCGTCATGGGCTCACACTCAGCACTATGTATCATGGACACGTTAGATTTTTCCTGTCTGGTTTGAGCAGAGAAGCTATTATCGACTCCGGACGATCACGCTTGCTGTATATGCCTGCCGTCGCATATTTGCCCAGGTGACGCAGTTCAGCGTCTGCCATTGTTTTGTACTCCTCCAAAGTGCGGTGTAATTCTTGAAGCGTACCTTCTCCCGCCCGTTAATAATTGTTGCTCCTGGTTGGCTAAGTCAGATTCGAGGTCTGTGAAGCGCTGTCGGATAGTGCGGAGAACACCAGAATGTTTGGCCATGGCAATGCTATGAATGTAAACCTTGAAAGTTTCTCACACTGTGGCGAAAGAGTCTACTGATCCAACATTGTTATTCAAGAATTTCTCAATATTTTCAGCCAGTTCCGCCTTAAAGACGGGGTCTAATAAGGAATGCGGGGAGAATCTCCAAGTGAAGGGCGTTATGACTGTTTGTGGGATGTCCAAGTCTATCTGAAGTGGGGCGTAGTCCGAGAGTGTGCAGGGAAGGACTGCACAGTCTCGGATCTGTGTAAACAAATCCCTTGAGATACATAAGTAGTCAATCCTAGTGTGAAGATTATGATAGGCTGAATAGTAGGTGTAACCTCCCTGGCCCTGTGAGCATGTGCGCCATACATCACACAGATCGAATTGGGTAATGACTGACTATGGATCGAGCAGCAGCAATAGGACATCTGGATGGACCACCTGACCTGTCTTCCGTGGGGTCCAATACACAATTAAAATCCACCCCCAGATCAAAGGACCTGCATCATATTGGCGAATGCTCACCAGTAACTTTGTGATGAAAGCAGGTTATCAAAATTAGGGCCATAAGTATTAATAATAATCAACCCAAACCCCTTCCCGCTTCAATGCGAAATAGCAAAGCACCTCTCAGGGTCTGTCTCTAATGCTTCCAGGCGGAGATCAGATCTAGGATTCACCCATGTCAGTACTCCTTGTGCAGGCAAAGTGAACCCAGCCGCATGTGTTGTTACTCTGTAGCCCCCCCCCCCCCCCCCATTGTAAGAGGGCACTGTGCGGGGGCAAATGAGATTCATGAAGGAGAGCTAAATCTATGCCACGTCTAGTGTGGAAGGCTATAACTTTCCGCAGTTTCCTATGATCAATAAGGCCCCGGACATTCCAAGTTAGGATTTTTAATTTTCGAGATTGTACACACATTTAGCTAATGAATGGACCTTAGGAAGTAGTGTTTAATGTCCCTTCCAAGTGGTCTTGTGTAACTGTGTGTCGTGCCCTGCAGACGCAGCTTGTAAGAGCAAGCCTAACAATATGTTGAAAAACATTCTGCTTTGGTCTCTGTAGCATCCCTCCCCCACCCACGGCATGCATCTCCCAACAGTGCACGCACGGAAAATCAACCTCCCCACCCAACATACAATCAGCAAAAAGGCAAATCCAAACTTCCACAAAGCAGTGCTAGTACCAAGACCGTGTACCGTTGGCTACAAACATTTTCATTAAATTTCTGAAAATACAAAACCAATACAATCAGAACAGATCCCCAGTAGTGTGCTACACACGTAGGCCGAGGTTGCCAGCCCAGTAGATTGTAAAAATCTTGTTAGATTAGACAGTGAGCTCCCACGGCCATCTGACCACACATATATACAGTGTATTTTACAACAATAAGTCTACATCAGCCCCGTCCCTTGCAGAACCCCTCCCGGGTAGCTAAGACCCATGCTCTGTGTGTTGGTGCATTCTGCGTGTAACACCTGGGTCTAGCCCACCAAACTTCCTAACCCGCCCCTCCACTGCAAATCGAGGCAACCACTAGTTCCACAGACCCCGTCAATTTTATTGGACTCTCACAATCAATCTCACCAACCACCATCCTAGCTGGATCATTTGGAGCTCAGTTCTTAGTCCTGTTCATCAAGAACGCCTCCTGTCGCTCCTTCCGAGCTGCTCTGGCCGGATTCCTGTCGTTTGTCCCGGGACCATTCCTTCAGGGCTTTTTGCAGCGTCTTGGGGTCAGTGAAGATCTGCGATTTACCTTGACAATTAACTCGGAGTCATGCTGGGTATAACATGGCGTAGTACAAGTTCCTCAATGGCGCGAATTGTCGCGCGTCTCCTGCACATGGGTTGTGAAGTCTGGAAACAATGAAATTGTTGATCCTTCATACTGCAAATTTTGTTTCTCTTGAGCCATTTTTAACGCTGTGTCTCTATCTCTATAATTCAACAATTTGGCGATGATGGGTTGCGGAGACGCACCAGGGAGCGGGCGCGGCCCCATCGGCGGGTGAGCATATTCCACCACGAACATGGGGGAGAAAGACTCGCTTCCCAGCAATGTTACCAGGAACCTTTCGAAGAAGAGCTCCATGTTTCCGACCTGAGTCGACTTTGGCAGGCCCATTATGCAGAGAATGCTGCGTCGGGACCGCGCTTCCGGGTCTTCTGCTTGCAACGCCTTCCCCATTTGCTTCTGTTCCGAGTCTAGGTCCGTCTGAGCTTCTTCGACTTCAGTGACCCTGCTTTCGGCCATGTCGAGTCTCTCCACCTGCTTATCCATCGTTTCCGTCATTTTATCCATGCAGTAGGACAGTGAGTCCAGTTTGTTTCCCAAGACCGAGAGGCTGCTCTGCAAGTTCTTCTCCATAGCCTCTAGTAAGCTGCGAAGCAGCATCCGGCGTTGTTTGCGGCGTGTCGTTCACATTGTCACCTTCGTCAAGGGCGTCTTCCCTCCCTCTTGATTTTCGCTGATCACAGGTAAGCTTAGGTTGAGATTTGTCCACTCTACCCATGATGGCCAGGAGACGGGTGACTGCAGTAACTCAGTTTACACGTGCTAGGCGAGCTTTTCCACACAGTGGGCCAGCGAAATAGGTGTTGCAACACGTTATGGAGCACCAGTCAAGAGGGTTGCAGCCCTGAAATACAGAGAGACATCCCTGCATTTTTCCTGTCATACAACAAAGGTTTGGCGTCTAGAGAGATCCACAGTATACCCAGTTTTGCAATGGAGCATGTTCAGTAGTGCCCAAATCAGAGGGTAGCAGGTGAATAGATGAAGTCGGAGTTACGTAATCTGCACTCAGGGCTGTCTTGGCACCGTGGGGAGGAACAGGAATTCGGAGAGGGGTCCCACCACCTGGGGTACAGGTGCTGCAGGTCTCTGCTTGGGCCAGTTAATCAGCTTGGTTTCACCCTCAGTAATGGCTACACAGATTTTGCACCAAAACTCTAGGTGTGGCCAACGGAAAGCACCTATGTCGGATTTTTAGAGGATATTGTGACGGCTCCTCTGAGCTATCGGGCTACACAGCCATCTTGGGTCCAGGCAAGCTCCGCCTGTATTTGCTAATTCTTTTTTACATTTTGTTTGTATTTTTATATCTTAGAATAGTGTTGGACTAAAACATTAGATTTGGGGATTTTTTTTAACCGTCTGTTGATGGGGCATTTGTGATATTGGAAAAGCTTGCCCTCTACAGACCTGCTTGTCTCCGATGCAAAAATTATCTGCGTTCCTAAGCAGCAAAAAGGGGCTTTAATTAAGATAAGCAGGGTTGGTATTTGCTTCAGCACTCAGTACCTGGACAGGTACAGTGTCTCCAGATTCAAATAAGGTGGAAGCCCTTGAAGAGTTGCCTAGCTCCGCAGCATAAGCTAAGTCTACTTGAGCAAGCCTTTGTGGATGCAAAGACCTGAGGTGCGTCCACATGCCTGCGGTACTCATACTATACTGTTGGGGTCTTATTTTCAAGCCCCTTGTGCCACTGGTGTGTCACTATTATTATGGGAAAAGTGATGTACCGACAGGGAAAGGGGCTTGTAAAGAAGCCCCTTAGTTTCTACTTACCCAGCTGAACTCCTTGCAAAGTTTGCAGATGATATACTTTGCAGAGACCTTTTTGCCACTTGGCCTCATGTAAAAGAATTGCCATACCAAACACTGTAGGCTGAGCTGTGGCTCAGGTGCTGCAACAGCATCTGGTTTCTCATCAGAATCTGACAAAGACATTTTTTATGCCAAAAGAAAAAGGGAAACAGCAAGACAACGAGGTCTACCCACAGCAAACCCCAATGGGCAAATAAACCAAAAGGATGGAATCTACTTTTTGTAAATAAAGACAGCCTTATGAACCCATCACAACTATTGCTTGAGATCTGTTTCCTCTCCCGAACCTCTGTGAGAGTCTTGCGAGATTATAAAATGGTTATTGCTTTATATTTCGAATAGAACAATTAATATTCAATTTTTCTAAGGTAATGAACATCTCTTAGGTCTAACTTTGTTCAGAATTACAAGAAAATACAGTTTTTAAGTTACTTTCAAATGCACAATCTTGCATTGGTTCACTAGAGCTGTACAGCGAGGGATTGTGTGTTTGACACCCACAAGCGTTTCACGAGAGGAATCAGTTTGTAAAAAATAAAATAAATATAACAAACATATCTAAATGTATTCCTTATTATAGATTACCATTAAACAATAACTGAACACATGAAAGAAAACGCTATACAATACTTTAAAATGAAATTGATAACTCTGCAATCTCAAGAGTATCCCAGCAGTGGCACATGAGCCTCTTGCAAGAGTACTAAAACACCTTAAAAATAGACTTATATAGTGAAAACTAATGCTATACATTATTGCAAAGACTGATCACTCTCTGAATTATAATTACAACTTTAATGTAAAGATAGATATAAAGGATATGACAAGTATGGTATTAGAATGGTAATAAACTTGCTAGGAAGATATTTCAAGATGAGAGTTACAAGAATTGAGGAGATTGACAATCTAAACTCAAATATTGTTGTTACTCTGTTTTATACTCAGACATCATTTTTGGAAACATTTTGCAAACTGTGCACCCTTTGCTAATATATTACAATACAAAAGCCATTCCCTTTCAAAATAATGTCCGCACACAGGATATATACTTCGGTTACTTTAACATGGATACACTAAAAGAATTATTAATTTACTTGAAAAAAAACTAGAAATTCACAGAAAACTCCAAAGTTTGAAGTAACATTATCCAGTATATGGGGTGTCTTTCATAGATTCACATGCCTGAATCATTCCCTGTCGTCGAGACGGGAGCCTCCGGTACATAGAAAAGTAATGTCCTATAGACATACACAGAGAAAAATAGGCCTAAGGGCCTCACCTTAGTAGCCTATTCCTGTCCTTATGTAAAAAGGACCAAACTCTTAGGGCCAGCCAATCAGCTATCACCTCCCTCTAGAACCTTCCTGACAGGAGCCTCAGTCTCTCAGATTTTTGTACGCACCAAGCCAGTTAGAGAGAAACGTGAGTCCTTCCAGGGGAGGCGGGAGGGTTGCATGTGAATCTATGAAAGACACCAATACTGGATAACTGCTGTTACTGGTAAGTAACGCGTTTCTTATCCAGTATTAGGGGTGTCTTTCATAGATTCACATGCCTGAATCAGAGTAGTCAGCAATACATTATGCACATTTCTGATGTAATCATGCTATATAGTCATTTTAGATAATACAGATATTACCAAGCGACTTTGAAACATTAGCATACATCAATATATCATAACAGCAAGAGATGTGCCTACCAGGATGGCGGGATGTTGGAAGGCTCACCTCACTGGAATAGATGGCGAAGCACCGCCCGGCCCACTGCTGCATCCTTCAGAAGTTCAGCATCCAGGCAGTAGGGCCTAGTGAAGGTATGGAGCGACTTACATGTTCTCGCCCCGTATATGATAACGACTGGCATCCCTGCAAAGAAAACCATAGAAGTGGACATAGCTCTCATGGAGCGCGCTCTCGCTTTGGAATGCAATGGCTGTCCAACTTCGTCCTGACAGAAAGCAATGGCTGCAGAAATCATCGGGAGATGCTCTGCTAGGCAAGCGGTAGATTCTTCCTAGGTCTGTTTGAAGCTACGAATAACTGGTTAGATTTCCTGAATGTTTTCGTTTTGTCAACTTAAAATTGTAAACATTGCTTGAGATCCAAGGAAAAAAACAGCGATCTCTCAGCTGCCGTGCTTGGGTTTGGCAAAAAGGAACGCATAACCACAGGTTCATTTAGGTGGAAGTTCGACTGAACTTTTGAGATAAACCTAGGATTGGATCTCAGAATTACTCTGTCGTTATTAAACTGTAGCAAAGGATCCTGGATCCAAAACCGCCTGTAGCTCACTGACCCTCCTTGCGGATTTGAGCGCCAGAAGGAGTGCTGAGTGTGCACGAGACATACTTTAGGTCAGCTCCGTGTACTGGTTCAAATGGATGTTTCATGAGCTGGTTAAGAACCACATAGAGATGCCGGGAGGTGGCAACCTCCTTACTGGCGGGAAAGATCTATATAATCGTTTTAGAACTTGGTTAATCAACCCGCTTGACCAGAGCAATGGATTCGTTGAAATTCTTTTATAACGAGATATTGTTTCTAAGTGTTCCTTTATGGAGAAGTGGGCTAGGTCCGACTGTGCCACATGTAATAGATAAGGTAATATTTGCTCCGGTGAAGTGGAGAAAAGCCGAATCTCGTGTTCCACACCCCAAAACAAAAGCACTTCCATGTCAGGGAATATGTTTAGGTGCTATCCGCCCTATGCTCTGGCAAAAATGTGTGAAAGACACCAATACTGGATAACTGCTGTTACAGGTAAGTAACGCGTTTCTTATAGGTAGTTGTAATACAATTATTTGTATTTGTTTTTAAAAAACCTTAGAAAATCACTGAAACAAACAAAGGTTAATTTAGGGCTATAGTTAGGCAAATTTCTCAGTGACAACATGAACGTTTTGAACTAAAACAAAACACAGAACTTCACCATTTATAATTAGCAGAGCTAACTTTAACTTGTTCCCCAACTTGCACTGCTTATGACCTCACATATGACATCACTCATGACATGTTCTATGACATCATTTATGACACCACTGATGACATCATCTCATATAACATGATTGATTACATCACTGATAACACAATCCAAGTTTTGTTTTCACATATGTTGCTTTATAAATTACTATGGCATTAGAGGCCTGCCAGTAAGTAAAAAAAAGCTGAGGAGAATATCAGCTAACATTACTGCCATCACAGCTAAATCTCTCTTTGGTGTTAAAAACATTGACCCTATACCACACATTATACAGCTAGCATAGTTCATATTAACAATCAACCATATATATATATATATAAGGAAATCTAATTAAATACACTGTTCAAGCGATAAATAACTGTATATGTAAGCCAAATCCCTAAAAATAGTGAATGTCAGTTCCTAAAAAAAGACATATGTTGGACAGATTTTATCTGTATCAAACCTCTGAGACATACCAAAACTAGATTGAGAAATGAGGTTGATATCAGTAGAAAACTGGGTACTGTAAGCAGTGATTACTCAGTAGAGAGAGTTTACACTATACTACGCTGTTTGCAAAAAAAATTAAAACTTTCAAGGGAAATACACCATAGAGAAATAAAAAAAGAAAGTAAAGTTTCCAGACTCTCTGTCATAGTCAAATTTTGTCTAGACCAATTCTGATTGATGCTCATGTTCACCCCTTGATGCTGCCCTTCCACCTGCCAAACTATCAAGTTTTCTCTGCCGTCAAGTATTCAGAATCATGGAATGGAACACTGAAAATTAAGACAAAAAGGGTATTGACAGCAGTGTGCTATAAAAACCTGTCTTAGTAGTTGTGAGGGCTCTCAAGCCTTTCCTAAATGCATATGGTGCACAATGCTATATGTATGTCCAGAGACATGAGGTCAAGTAGTCAGCACCACACCCAACCTCACTCGGAATTCCCAGTGTCCTCCCACCCTGGCAATCCGTCCCACACCAGTGGAAGATGCATCTCCACTAACACTCACCTCTGTGTATGTGTTGCTTGTTGAAGGAGCGTTCACTGAAGAAAGGAAATCCAGGCACCTTGCACACTGTTTCCAATACTCAATTGTCCGTAATATCGCTGCCATGACACGTCTGTTCTCCCTGAGGGAAGTACTTCCCAGGTCACAGATTCAAGAAGCCGGTCGAGGGTTAACAATTCAATCCACTCAAATAGCTCCAGTAAGTCCCTCTGCCATTTGGGATGGAGTCTGAAACCGGTAGGCACAAGCCGATATGGGAAATATTTAAAAATACAGAACAAATGATGCTCTCTCAGGAACTGGTGCACTTACTCACCCACTCACAGCCCTACTCAGAGACTCACTCACCAGACACACTTAGACACTCACCCAGTCAATCACGGACCCACGTAGACACTCACACAGTCAATCACAGACCCACATAGACACTAATGCATCCACTCACAGACCCACTCAGAGGCTCACAGAAATGCTCACATGCCCACTCAGAGACACACATTTACTCACAGACCCACTTAGACACTTATGCATCCACTTACAAACCCACTCAAGACTCATGCACCCAATCACAGACCCACTTAAAATCATGCTCTCACTCAAAGACCCTCTTAAACACTCATACATCCACACACAGACCCACTCAGAAACTTACAGACTCACTCACCCACTCACAGATCCACACAGAGACTCATGCACCCACTCATAGACTGACACACACTTGTGGTTGCACTCGCAAACCCATTCAGACTCATGCACCCACTCACAGACGCACTCACAAACCCACTCAAACTCATGCGCTCACTCAAAGACCCTATTAGACATTCACACATCCACTCACAGACCCACTCTGAAACTCACCTACCCACTCACAGACCTACTCAGACTCACTCACCTACTCACAGACCCACTGAGACACTCATGCACCCACAAAGAGACTCATGCACCCAGTCACAGATCCACTGAAACACTCATTCACTCACTCACACCCAGTGAGAGACTTTCGCAGCTACTCCCCGGCCCACTCACACACCCATTGAGATACTCACGCACTCCCACACCCACTAAGACCCTCATGCACTCACACACTCAGTCTCAAAGGTTACAGTTAGGAAATATATATTTTTTTATACTTTAGAAATTCACTGAAAAAATCAAAGGTTACAGGGACATTATACTTAGGCTCAGATTTCACGGGTACAGAACCAGTGAAATTCATCAATTATTGTTACCTGACTAAACTATAATGTATGCCCTCACAATGCACTGCTTACGACCTTGCATATTACATCACCCACGACATGGTCATTGACATCACTGCTGACATCACTGATGGCATCATCAAGTGAGAGTAAGTGTTTTTAAGAGTTTATGGGTGCTAAACATATATACTAACCTACTACAAAAGTTAGATTAGTATGCTAGTTGTACTACTAACATGTGTGATCCGAGTGGGTGTGTGACTGTATCAGTGTGTGAGTAGGTATGTGAGTGGTTGTATGGGTAAGTGAGTGCATGCATGAGTGACTACGGGTAAGTGAGTGGATTTCTGACTAGGTTTGTAGGTGTGGAGTGGTTGTGTCAGTGGTTATATGGGTATGTGAGTGGGTATCTGAGTGGTTGTATGGGTGTGTGAGTAGCTGTATAGGTATATGCATAGGTATGTGAGTAGTTGTGTGGGTGAGTGAATGTGTGACTACATTGCTGAGCGAGTGGGTGTGTGAGTGGCTGTGTGATGAACTGTACGAGTGAGTGGGTGTCTGAATGGCTGTAGAGTGAGTGGCTGGATGTGTGAATGGCCATATCGGTGAGTGGGTGGCTGTTTGAGTGAGTAGTTAAGTGAATGTCTGTTTGAATGACTATGGGTGAGTGAGAAAATATGGAAGTGCTTGTATGGATGTGTGAATGGATATATAAGTGGTGTGTGTGAGTGAGTATGTGAAAGCTTGTATGGGTGACTAAGTTGCTGTGTTGAGAGGCTGTATGGGTGTGTGAGTGGCTGTATATGTGAATAAGTCTGTGTGTAAGTAGTTGTACGGGTGAGTGTATGGCTGTGTGACTGGCTGTATGGGCGAGTGACTGGTTGTATGAGTGGCTGTGTGAGTGGGTGGGTGTGTGAGTAGTTGTATGGTGTATTGAGTGGGTATGGGAGTACTGGTATGGGTCTTTGAATGGGTATGTTAGTGGTTGTGCAGATGTGGAGGCGGGCATACGAGAGGTTGTATGGTGTGAGAGTGGTTCTATGGATGATGTCATCAGTGATGTCATTTGAGGTATCATCAGTGATGTCACTGACTATGTCATGAATGATGTAATATGTGAGGTCATAAGCAGTGTATTGCAAGGGAGTAAGTTATAGTTAGCTCAGGTAAGTGTAACTGCTGAATTTCTATATTGTTTTTATGGGCGATCTGAACCTAACTATAACGTCCCTGTAACCTTTGTTTTTTTTCAGTGAATTTCCATGGTTTTTATAATTCTATTTCCCAACTATAATATCCTGTAACCTTTGTTTTTTTAAACTGTATTTCCTAACTATCACGTCCCTGTAACCTTTGATTTATTATGTGAATTTCTAAATTTTTTTAACAACTAGGCACGTTTGCAAAGTGGTGGAGAAAGGGGATTGAACTGCCACCCAGCTCTCAGCAATCCCGCTGTGCTGCTAACACGAGGGCTTCTTGGCTCCTAAAGATCCTCAGCACCCAAAGGAGCTTCATGCATCAACAAGTAGTGTGCCAGGATGCACTTTTACATACAGAGTGGTGGAAAAAGGGGACGGGCCTTCGACGATCTCTCAGCAATCTCGCTGTGTGGGACTTGCTGGAGGTAACAGGAGGGGTTGTTGACCCCCAAGGACCCATAGTAGCCAACAGAGCTTCATCCCCAAACCAGCTAGCACCAGGAGGCGAGTTGTAGAGTGGTTGAGAAAGGGGGCGGGCCACCCCCGAGCTCGCAGCAATCCCACTGTGTGGGACTAACTGGAGGTAACAGAAGGGGCTGTTGGCCCCCAAGGACCCTCCCCAGCTAATGGTACTTCACCCCCCAACAGGTTGTGCACCAGGATGCATTTTTGCAGAGTGATGGAGAAAGGGGCGGGCCTCAAGTGACCTTACCTGAAGCCGTCCTTTAAAAAAACTATAATACTTTTTTTTTTTAATCCCCCAAGGAGTGGCCCGACACGTGATTGGTACAATGACACTGATTGGCACACAGTAGGGCGCCCCACAAGGGGTGGAGACTGGGGGACTTGGGGGGCACAGGGCTTAAGAGACCAGGTACACAGGGACATCTGGGGTAGCTTCCCGACAGCTAACAGATTCAGTTGCCTAGAGATGGTTGACTGACAGCTAAATCCCACTATATCATCTGAGGACGAGAGGGTGGACCTTGCATCCCCGAGGGGTGGAGCTGATGGGTGCGGCGACAGCCCACAAAGAAATCCTCCCCCAAAATTTTTAAGAGGAGTCCTGTCCTCTTTGACCGGAATAGTCAGTGCGCCATTCAGGATTTAGCAGATCCAGGTATAAGCAATAGCACCAATATAGATCTGTGTGACAGGGGTTTTATCTCTATTGTCTCCTGGAATTTGGCGGGTCTGGTAAATAAACTAGACTCTCCGGATTGGGGGGCATTTATAGATTCATTTGACGAATGCCTCTTCCAGGAGACATGGGCAAGAGAAGACCATAGGCGTGTAGGGTTCGACACATTCTCAATCTGGGCGAATTGGAAGGGGAAGGGACGCCCGTCTGGTGGACTAGTTATCTGGGTGGGATCCCATTTGGGCTGCAAAGCGAGGGCTCTCACAACTAACTCTTCAGACGTTCAATGTGTACTCCTGGAATGGCCTAATGCTGCAAAACTGGCACTGATTAATGTTTATTCGAGACCAGTGGGCATAGCAAAAGTTTCTAGTGCCATTGAGGAACTATCATTGTTTCTGAGTACTATCCCCCAAGGTACCCCGTTTGTGGTCGGGGGAGATTTTAACTGTCAATTTGAACCCCTCCCATTATTTTTAGAAGGTGCGACCACTGAGGAGGATGACCAAAGGGAAATTCCTAAACTGGCTGGCCCCCCAGTGAAGTCCTGGACACCTCTAGCGACACAGATCATGTGCCTAACCTTAGCAAATTCTCTAAGGGCCTGTAATGGCCGGGTTAGTGGAGATATTCCCCCTAAACCAACCTTCAACAAACCTGGGGCACAATTCCCGCCTGGATTACATACTGGTGGAAACATCTGAATGGGCCAGAATTGTAGATTTTAAGGTTTCCCCGCGAGATGATAGCGACCATAATGCGTTGAGCTTAAAAATTTCGGTCCCTGGTGTTACATTTTCTACGCAGGGAGGTGATGACCTCATGAACCCGAGTATGATTTTATCTAGTAACCGGCGCAGAGTCCGATGGTCTAAAATTGTAGGAAGTCCTATGGATCTCCAGAGGCTCTATGCAATGATTGTTCCAGTCTTGCAAAAAGTTGAAAAACTCATTCACCAACTCCCGTCAGAGGAGAGCCACAGAGATCTTGGTGCAATTCATTTGGAGTTGTGTAGTACCCTAGCTGAGGTGCTGAATCCTGTGCAGAGGGCAAAAAAAGGGAAGGGGATGCGCGCCTCATGGTATAATGCTGCCTGCAGGAAGGCTAAAACCGACCTACTTGAGGCCATGAAGCAACATGATAACATTTCACTGGTCAGAGCTAAGAGGAAGGAGTATAAATACCTTATTTCTAATGCCAAGATTGAATGGGATGAAAACAACTGGACAGATATGATGGCCGCTCTCAAGTTTCGAGACGCCCGGAAATTCTGGCAGATCGTCAAAAATGGCACGTCCGAACCCACTCCGGCAGTAGAGGCAAATATTGCACCTAGTGCATGGGAGGATCACTTTAGATCTTTGTATGCCCAAGTCACTGTAGATCCCTCTGGTGAACAGGAAGACTCGGTGGTAGGTATGACCCCTGCGCCATTTCCTGAAACGGATAAATTCACCCTCGCAGAGGTTGGGGCAGCTATCGCCAGACTCGCTGCAGAAAAAGCCCCAGGGTTGGATAAACTCCCTGGTGGCCTATTTAAAAACGAACCCATGGTCTGGGTTCCTTACCTACAGGTCTTGTTTAACGCAATTCTCGGAGGAATGATGGTGCCTATTACTTGGCTGGGGGCGGAGATTGTTCCCATCTTCAAGAAGGGTTCACCTCTGCTCCCAGTCAACTATAGGCCCATCAGTCTAATCGACGTCCCCCAAAAGATCTTTGCCAGGCTGATCTTGGATCGCCTCTTAGAATGGATGCTAGACCACTCAGTCCTGAGCCCCTATCAAGCAGGGTTCAGGAACAAAGTATCCACTATAGATCAAATCTTTTGTCTTACCACCCTGTTCTGGAAAACGGTACAGTTGGAGGGTGGCAGCCTCTACACTGTATTCGTTGACCTACGAGCAGCCTTTGATCTTGTACCTCGTAGGAAACTTTGGTCTGTGCTCTCCGGCCTGGGGGTTCCCGCAACATCTCTTAAACATGGTTGTAAGACTACACACTGACAACTATGCCCAGGTCAGATGTGGCAGGGAGGGAATACTGTCCAACAGATTCCCCATTGGCAGGGCGGTAAGACCGGGTTGTTTGCTTGCACCGACCCTGTTCTGCCTCTATGTCAACAGGGTAATCGCCCACTTGAATGGGGTTGAAAATAGCGACGCCCCTAAACTCGGAGGCAGCAGGGTGCCGGCGATTATGTTTGCAGACGACACCCTGCTGCTGTCCAAGTCGCCAATGGGGATACAGGGAGTTCTCAATGGTTTCGAGGCATTTTGTAAAGATCACGGCCTCGAGATCAATGCACTGAAGACAAAATATATGGTTTTCAATCCACCATCTAAAACTCGCTCTAATATTGGTGCCAATAGGTTAGAGAGGATCCGAACCTTCGAGTACTTGGGGATTACTCTAAACGAAAAAATGTCGTGGGGGCACCAAAGGGAGAAGTCACAGCTAAAACTGGCTCAAATAGCAGGCGGAATTATCAAGCTTGTTACTAAAAATAAATCGTCCTCTAAGCCGGTTGGTCCCCCACTAGAGATCTACAGAGCACAGGCTAGGGGTGCTGTCATGTATGGAAGTGAACTCTGGGGCTACACGTGTAAGCAAGATTTAGTAGCAATAGAGAATAAATTCATTAGACACCTCCTATCACTTCCCCCTAGCACTCCCCTGTTGCCAATGAGACTGGACTTGGGCTTGAGACCCCTTGACGAAGATATGGGACTACGGCCCTTAATATTCTGGTTCAGGATATGGACTGTACCTGAGCTAGTTAACTATAGGCAAGAACTCCAAGAAATTCTTACTCTACCAAATGTTGGGAAAATTCCCTGGTCAAAAATACATAATGATAGAACTAGGGAAACTAGGGTTACCCAACTTATGGTCTGACCCATTGTTATCATGTTCCCGGGTCACGCAGAAACAGCTTATTAATCATTACCGGGAAAGCAAACTTGCTACACATCTGCAAAGAACAGGCCTAGGTACTTTAACGATATCATTCCTAAATACTAAGGACATCTACAGGTTTGAAACTGTTTTAGATGTTATATTCCCAACTACCATTAGGAAACTGTATCTTCAATGGAGGTATGGCAGTTTGCCGAAACGGGCCTATACCTGTAAATGGGATGAATCTTCCCCGACCCATTGCCCAGGTTGCAAATCTGAACAGGAAACTGATTTGCACATATTGTTTTTTTGCAATGCATACGCGCAGGAGAGGAGGAAATGGATCGTCCCAGTGTGCAAAAACCTGGGGTTCTCCCACTGCTTGCATGCATATAGGGTCTTTAAGACCGATCTGTCTGGGCACATAGTTTTCGCCTTAGCTAAATATTTGGGGATATTTTGGCACAAGAGAAGACACTTTTTAGTTGGAGATGTATGACAATTGTCACAATACAACTTTATAACAATGACAATGTTTGTATGTTTAAGTCTGGGTCCTATTCTTATTCCTGTGTATTGGTTTTATATGTTCTAATGTTTTATTATTTTACCATTTTAACTACAATGTTTTTTAATGTATGTACCTGTATCTTTTATGCATATGGCGCCGAAATAAAGATCTTGATGATGATGATGATAATAATTAGGGGAGGAGGCATGTGGGTCCCCTCATTTAGTGAGTTTTGGTCCCGGTGTCTCCATCCCCTGGATCTTGGCTTTTTTGCATGGGGGGCGGGGCCACGCGGCTCCCCTCAATGGGCCAATTTTGGCCTTGGGGGCCCAATCCCCCAGGGCCAGGCCTTTTAAAAATATATAATTCCAATAGGGGATTGCGCCACGTGGCCCCCCTCCTCACGTCGATTACGACCCTGGGGACCCCATAACACGAGGCACGGTCATTTATAAGCCCCAGGAGGGAGGCCCCATGGGCCACCCTTCTTTAAGTGCCACACGCCCCCATTACCTGGCCCACCCAGGGGTCTATTATTAAATAAGCTTGGGAGCTTGTACTTCTTTTAAAAAAACATTTTACCCTGGCAGTTCCAAGGTGGCTGCCAACACTTCTTGGTTTGAAGTGTTGGCAGACAATCAGATTTCAGCATGAGTACTGTTGGATCCTCAGAGGATCTGCAGCCCAATATATACAATTAATATCTTAAAAACAACTGAACGGATTTACACCAATTTACAAAAGGTCACTTTATATATATATATATGTGTGTATATATATATATATATATATATATATATATATATATATATATATATATATATATATTCTCCGCTCCAATTCCGTACCCAGGGACAATGTCCTAACGGTAAAGAAGCACTCACGGGAAACAGTTTGGGTTATTTATTCAAGAACCAAACAGACACTGCTTAACATGTTAAGCAGTGTCTGTTTGGTTCTTGAATAAATAACACAAACTGTTTCCCGCGAGTGCTTCTTTACCGTTAGGACATTGTCCCTGGGTACGGAATTGGAGCGGAGAATTTTACGAGTGGGTGCACCCTCTCTCTTTGGAGCACCCGCCTGCGAGTGCGATGTCCTGGTGTTTAGCAGGAGCAGAGATATAGATAGATAGATAGATAGATAGATAGATAGATAGATAGATAGATAGATAGATAGATAGATAGATAGATAGATAGATAGATCACTAAAAAAAAATGGTTGAAGGGATGTTATAGTTAATTTGAAACTAACAAAACCACTGAAATTCACCAATTATAGTTACCTCAAGTAACTATAACTTGTACCCCGAAGTAACTATAACTTGCTCTCCCACCGTGCACAGTATTATCAACAATGATGGCATTCCAGATGTGATTAGGGATGATATAAATGTAGTCAATAATATGTCATGATTGATTTATTATACAAGGTTAAAAGCTAGCCTGGCGAGGGCACAAGTTATAGTTACTTTAAGGTAAGAGTTTTAGGGCCAGATGTTGGAGCCCAAATACCGGTCGGTAATGGCTGATTTCGGCCGTTACCGACCGGTATTTAGGACTTGGCATGTAGGGGCCATAATTTTACAGAATCTGTAAATTTACCAATTCGGTAAATTTACCGATTCTGTAAAGTACTGAATTGGTATTTTTACCGATTCGGTAAATCCGCATGTAGGTGACACTCCTAAGAGTGTCACAGGCCCTTAAGAATCGGTATTTTGCCACCCAATCCTATTGGGTGGTAAAATACCGAATTCAGGTGTGCATGCACATCTGTGTCATGTGACACACAGACATGCCCTTAGGGCATGTATGTGTGCCACATGTCACACATGCCTGAATTTAGGGTGCTAGAGGGTGTCAAAGTGACACCCCTGCACCCTTGCAGGATTCGGTATTTACAGATTCGGTAAATACCGAATCGGTATTGCCCATTGATTCCTATGGGCTTCAAGGCCCATAGGAATCAATGGGCAATACCGATTTGGTATGTACCGAATCGGTAAATACCGATTCTTACTGATTCAGTAACTTGAAAAAGGAATTTACCTACATCTCACTACTTCTATTTTACCGATTCATTAATACCGAATCGGTAAAATTTGGTATTTATGAATCGGTAAAATAGAATTACCTACATCTGGCCCCTAGTTACTTGAGATGACTATAACTGGTGAATTTCAGTGGTTTTGTTAGTTTCAAATAGTATGTTTTACATGACGTTTTCATATGACTATAGCATTCCGTTAACCTTTGTTTTGTCAGTGAATTTAAAAAACAATTTAAATGTAAAGTTAGGTATTCTTACAATTCCTTACTATAATGTCACTTTACCTTTGTTTTTTTCAGTGAACTTCTAGGGTGTTTTTTAACGTAAAATAAAATGTCAATCATAATGCATGGCAGGGGAGCTCTACTCACCTCCTCCCTCCACTCCACATCATTGCACCTTCCCCTCCCCTCCTGCTCTATATGGTCTGATGTGCTGCCACTGCCCACCAGTTAGCTTGATGTCCCTGCCCACTCCTCCTGCTTTCCGTTGCCTGAGGCTTAGCCCCTATCATTGCCTTCCTGCTTATCCTCCATGCTTATTATAGAAATTAGGGTTGGACCCATATAGTCAGTGGGACCTGGGTAATTGGTAGGTATATATAGAGTGGTCCAAGACAAAACACAACCGATTTGAGAGAATCACAATGTTTAAATTAAATTAATTCAGAAGAATAAATCCTTTGAAGTGCAAGGTGTTTTTATTTTCACCGCACCAAAGTCAATCAATGATCAAAGGAACTCAATGAGAAATATATACACAATATACACAAGTTCAATACGCCCACATGGAAAAGGGGGAAGGTACTAGGGAAGGGGTACACATTTTATGTTAGTTTAACATCACTAATCAGAGTTTTTCATGTGCACGAATCTACAGATCACTATCACAGAAGTTAATAGATCCCCATACGTGGGGTCAGAAAACAATGTGCAAACATCAAAACAACATTTCAAACAGAAGCTCCTATTCAGCAGTATACATCTGGCTATCCTTAGGAGTTCTAGATTGTAGAAAAAAGTCTACGTTTCGACCCTGAGATTGTAGGACAGTAGATCCTTACTACGCGGGTCTTCGTCAGGACGTGAAGGATGGGGGGGAAGGGGGGTGTGGGGCTGTTTCCTAGAAAGAATAGAAGTATGACACGAGTATTAAAACCGGTCTCAAAAGAGTCCCAAAGTACTAAATAACAGGATGACCCGTTACGTTCAAGGTATCTACATTTAAATTAAACAAAACTAAACTACAAAAGGAGGAAGAGGTTTTATACTGAGGATGAAACCATGAATTACATAAAATTACCTGGTGAGAAATCAAAGAGCGGCCTGAAAGAGCGTGTACCTTGTCGCTGTTGTAACGTAATAATGGCAGTATTTATCCATATCTAAAGACCATAATAGAAATAATGGCAAAGGCGCCAGTTAATTACTATGATCGCCACAAAATTATCAGCAATAGTCATCACAATTACTTGAGGTGGAACCTACCCTTGCATTAAGGCATGGTTTTATCAAAGGAATCAATCGTATTATTCATGGCTTACACCTCCATCGTTGTGGGGTAGAAATGTGGATGTCAGACTCTCACTTAACATATCTGAAAATGCAAGCGGTGAAAGACGAGGTCAGGAAATGCACACGTTAGGGACTACATCAATTAGCAGTAGCGGAGCGCTGGCGAAACGCCAAACAGTACCGCCTTTCAAAAACTCACCCTGAAGGGATAATCGGAAAGGAATCAATCGTGTTGTGCTATTAGCCTCCGTCGTTGCGGGGTAAAAGTCCGATTGTAACTTTTAATCTGCAAAAGTGTAAAACGGCAAAAGAACGGAGTCAGGCGATGCCGGCATGGCGGCTAAGGCACAAATGGTGAGAGAGCGTGAGCAAAGGCCCCCAGGGAGCCGCTCGTGAAAGCACTTACCCTGAAGGGATTTTTGCAGGTTTCTACGCGCGAGGGATGCAGCGTCTTGCACCGTCAGGCAGAAGCAGGAAGTGCTGCCCTGGTAACACGCTAGATTAACCAAGCTAGCGTGAGGAAAGACTTACGTTGCTATGGAAACCCTAATGCGGTAGAGGAAAGACTCCCGCGATTGTAGATTGAAAAAACTACCTAAAGTCTTAAAGCATATGGAAATTCATGTTGTTCGTGACCCTGATTAGAACCAGCAAATGACTCCAAATATATAAGGGATATGGTGCACTATTATTCGGGTTACAGTTGAATGGTCATGAATTGCGCGGACCTGCCCAGTTACAAGGCGGTCAAAGCGCACATCAAGCCCCGAAGAGGCTAATGCATTATACATTACTCCGCAAGAGATAAGGCACATCATTTAAAAAAAACGCGCGGACCTACCACGCATGGTGGTCAAAGGCGCATTGGATAATTCATTGTTCAAATGACCTCTAGGATGGAAATAAACACAACATCATTTGAATTGAACAAAAAAGAGAGTTACACGAGAGGCAGGCGTGGTGGTCCTATGCAGGGTACATTAGCAAAAGTTATTGCGAATCATTCGATGGAACAGTCTAAGTGGGATAACACACTGATCTTATTACACCGTCTGGGTGAACCTACCGCAAAAATGGTTAAACGCACAATTACTTCAAAGGTTAGCCATTTAGTATAATAAATGATCCGAAAAGTAGTCTGAGTGGAATAACACACTAATATTACTGCAAAATTGGCGTGAACCTACCACAAGGTGGTTAAACGCACAATCACTCCAGAGGTTAGCCATTTGAGCGAAACTACTCTCAGATTCATTCAGCCCTGTGTGCACAGAATCAAAGAAACGGATCCATTTGATCTCCCTGACATTGAGGATGGGTTCTATACTACCCCCCCGCGGACCTAGTCTCACCTGTTCCAAAATGGTCCACTTAAGGCTTTCTGGGGAATGATTAAGGTCATTGCAGTGATCTACCATAGGGGCTCCTTCGACCTTGCACCTTATACGGCTGCAGTGTTGCAGGAAGCGTACTTTTGCTCGTTGTTGTGTCTGTCCTATGTATATTAAATCACAGGGGCATATTATGCAGTATATCACGTTTGTAGAGTTGCAGTTTGTATGTGATTTTAGAAGAACTTGATGTTGACCATGGGAAAAAGTTTTTGTTTGAAGTGTTGCTGGACAGGCTTTACATGAGCCACAGCGAAAGTGTCCCACAATGGGAGGTAAGTTCCACATCGATGTTATAGATGGTTCCTTCGGAGTCGTCAGGAATGAACATACCACGTGGTCGCGAATGTTCTTCGCCTTCTTGAAGGCGTGGAGTGGTAAATCACTACAGTTGACATCTTCTGAGACCAAATTCCAATATTTATTGATGGTTTTCTTTATTGCGTTGCTTTTAGTTGAAAAAGTGGTTACGCAGATTAGGCGTTGTTCATTGTTACTCTGTTTGGACCCAGATTGTAGTAGGACTTCCCTTGGGTTAAACCATGCTCTTTTTTTGGCTTTCTTCACCAGACGTCTCGGATATCCACGTTCAAGTAGCCGATCCATTAGTACAGCGGATTGCTCCATGTAGTCCTCCTTTTTGCTACAATTACGGCGAATACGTAAAAACTGGCCAAATGGTAAGTTGTCTCGGAGCCCCCTAGGGTGATGGCTGGAATAAAGGAGTAAGGAATTCCTCTCCCCAGGTTTTCTGAAAAGAGTGGTTTGTAGGATGTCATTTTCCACAAAGATTGTAATATCAAAAAAATCAATGGATTCTTTATCAAATTTGATAGTGAATTGTATGTCAGGAGATCTACAGTTGAGCCATTCAAAAAAGTTTGTAATTCCCACCTCGGTACCAGACCAGATACAGATGATGTCGTCAATGTATCTCATCCACATATTTATTTGTGGTCTGAATGGATTGACATCATTGTGTATGAACATATCCTCATACATGGACATGAAAATTATAGCCAAGTCCGGGGCAAAGGCCGCCCCCATCGCAACCCCCTTGGTTTGGAGGTAGAAGCAGTTACGAAAAATGAAAAAGTTTTTCATCATGGCAATTTGAAGTAATGAAATGATAAAGGATGTGGGTACTCGGGTGGGTGCCTCCCGTTTATCAAGTGCAATCGTCATTGCCATCAAAGCCTCCTCCTGGGGTATGCTAGTATAAAGTGACACGATGTCACAAGTTACCAGAAATTCCTGATGGGAGTTATATGGGCGTCCGTCAATCAAATTAATGATATGGGTGGTGTCCCGCAGGTAAGTTGTAGTTGCTTCTGCTATGGGTTTCAGGAAGAAGTCTATATACCTACACAGGGGTTCCACAAGGGAACCGCATCCGGATACTATCGGTCGTCCTGGCGGCTGGTGAAGGTCCTTGTGCACTTTGGGTAACGTGTAGATGGTAGGTAAGCGCGGGTTCTTTTGGTTCAGGTACTGGAACTCATGTTCTGACAGAAACCCTTGTTCGAGACCATCCTGTGTAATCCTCAAGATCTCAGCCTTTAGTTCTTTTGAAGGGTCCCCATCCAGTTTTTTGTAGCTGATCCCATCATTCAACTGCCTCATGATTTCACCGGTGTAGTTGTCCAAGTCCTGTACAACAATTGCCCCACCCTTATCGGCGGGTTTCACCACCACATCAGTGTTGCTTTTTATAGATTTGAGCGCAAGTTTTTCAGCTTTGCTGGTGTTAAATTTGACAAATTTTTGTTCTTCCAAAATTTTGTTTACATCCCTCAGGACAAGACTTTCATACGCCAGGATGCGCGGGGTCATTGCGTAAGTGGACGGTACAAAGGTTGATGGGATCCTAACATTGGTTGCAGATGACGGGCGGGCAATGGGTTTGTCCTTAAAAAAGAATCTTAGTCGTACTTTACGAAAGAATTTGTGAAGTTCCACTATGGTGTTGAAGGCATCTGGTGTCGAAGTCGGAACAAAAGATAGACCTCGGCTGAGTACTCTGATCTCATCCTCCAGTAAGGTATATTTGGAGATATTTATCACAAGGGAGGTTGCTTTTACCACCTGTAATTCTTTCTGCGCGTTGATCTTTCTCCGTGTTCCTCCTGGGGAAAGTTCACCTGTTTCGTGCCTCTCCCTCTCCCGGAGTCCCACTCCAGTCCAGCATTGGATTGGCCCCTGCCGGTGCCCCTGTTCCAGTTGTTCGCTCTGCCTCGTGGGGGTCTCCATCCTCCCTGACCTAAAAAAGGTGCTGGTTGGTATGAAGGTCCGTAAGAGTCCTGATAACCGTAAGCCCCACTTGGGCCCGCTCGTTCAGAGTCCTCACCTGAACTGTACGATGAATCTGAAAAGGTCGTAAAATTTCGTCTACCCCTGAAGGGACCACGGCCCCGGTTGGTGAATCTTCCCTGGCTGTCTTGTCTATAGTACTCGTCCTGTAGGTAGGGATATGTTCTTTTTTTGTCATACAGTTTCACATCACGTGCTAGTTTCTCAGGTTTACGCTTGATGGTAGCTGTTTCGAAATCTTGGAGAGTTGCTACCAGCTTAGTCAGGGCTTCTTTAGAGTTGGTAAGGGTGGCATCCCCGGTTATCTCGGCCTTCAAATCAGCTATCTGTTTGGTTAAGGTTGCAATTTGTTCATTGGCTGTTTCGATACCCAAGACCATCCAATGTAACTGAAACCTTCACGGAACTTCGGCACGTCTATGAAGATAGCGGGTTCAACTTTTACCTGTAAGCCCACAGGAATGATGTTGGATTGTAAGCACTGTGCTAGGAAATGACCATGGAGATTTGCTCTGATCAATTTCTTCTCTAGACGCTCCAAATTATTAATTTTATCATTAAGAGAAAAATCAATGACAGGTGTAGTTGGTGATAGAAAATTGTTAGCTGGATCTAACAGAAGTTGTTTGATGTAATCCTCAGTATAAGAGAGGACCTCCTTGTCAACCATAATGGTTGTATGGAAAACAAATTGGAATACAAAAAATTTATAACAAAGGAAAATTAAATGGGTTTGAGAGAGGGAACCTCGCAGACCAGCGTCTGCTCGAAGTATATTATAGAAATTAGGGTTGGACCCATATAGTCAGTGGGACCTGGGTAATTGGTAGGTATATATAGAGTGGTCCCAGACAAAACACAACCGATTTGAGAGAATCACAATGTTTAAATTAAATTAATTCAGAAGAATAAATCCTTTGAAGTGCAAGGTGTTTTTATTTTCACCGCACCAAAGTCAATCAATGATCAAAGGAACTCAATGAGAAATATATACACAATATACACAAGTTCAATACGCCCACATGGAAAAGGGGGAAGGTACTAGGGCAGGGGTACACATTTTATGTTAGTTTAACATCACTAATCAGAGTTTTTCATGTGCACGAATCTACAGATCACTATCACAGAAGTTAATAGATCCCCATACGTGGGGTCAGAAAACAATGTGCAAACATCAAAACAACATTTCAAATAGAAGCTCCTATTCAGCAGTATACATCTGGCTATCCTTAGGAGTTCTAGATTGTAGAAAAAAGTCTACGTTTCGACCCTGAGATTGTAGGACAGTAGATCCTTACTACGCGGGTCTTCGTCAGGACGTGAAGGATGGGGGAGAAGGGGGGTGTGGGGCTGTTTCCTAGAAAGAATAGAAGTATGACACGAGTATTAAAACCGGTCTCAAAAGAGTCCCAAAGTACTAAATAACAGTATGACCCGTTACGTTCAAGGTATCTACATTTAAATTAAACAAAACTAAACTACAAAAGGAGGAAGAGGTTTTATACTGAGGATGAAACCATGAATTACATAAAATTACCTGGTGAGAAATCAAAGAGCGGCCTGAAAGAGCGTGTCCCTTGTCGCTGTTGTAACGTAATAATGGCAGTATTTATCCATATCTAAAGACCATAATAGAAATAATGGCAAAGGCGCCAGTTAATTACTATGATCGCCACAAAATTATCAGCAATAGTCATCACAATTACTTGAGGTGGAACCTACCCTTGCATTAAGGCATGGTTTTATCAAAGGAATCAATCGTATTATTCATGGCTTACACCTCCATCGTTGTGGGGTAGAAATGTGGATGTCAGACTCTCACTTAACATATCTGAAAATGCAAGCGGGTAAAGACGAGGTCAGGAAATGCACACGTTAGGGACTACATCAATTAGCAGTAGCGGAGCGCTGGCGAAACGCCAAACAGTACCGCCTTTCAAAAACTCACCCTGAAGGGATAATCGGAAAGGAATCAATCGTGTTGTGCTATTAGCCTCCGTCGTTGCGGGGTAAAAGTCCGATTGTCACTTTTAATCTGCAAAAGTGTAAAACGGCAAAAGAACGGAGTCAGGCGAGGCCGGCATGGCGGCTAAGGCACAAATGGTGAGAGAGCGTGAGCAAAGGCCCCCAGGGAGCCGCTCGTGAAAGCACTTACCCTGAAGGGATTTTTGCAGGTTTCTACGCGCGAGGGATGCAGCGTCTTGCACCGTCAGGCAGAAGCAGGAAGTGCTGCCCTGGTAACACGCTAGATTAACCAAGCTAGCGTGAGGAAAGACTTACGTTGCTATGGAAACCCTAATGCGGTAGAGGAAAGACTCCCGCGATTGTAGATTGAAAAAACTACCTAAAGTCTTAAAGCATAAGGGATAAGGCACATCATTTTAAAAAAACGCGGACCTACCACGCATGGTCGTCCACTTACGCCATGACCCCGCGCATCCTGGCGTATGAAAGTCTTGTCCTGAGGGATGTAAACAAAATTTTGGAAGAACAAAAATTTGTCAAATTTAACACCAGCAAAGCTGAAAAACTTGCGCTCAAATCTATAAAAAGCAACACTGATGTGGTGGTGAAACCCGCCGATAAGGGTGGGGCAATTGTTGTACAGGACTTGGACAACTACACCGGTGAAATCATGAGGCAGTTGAATGATGGGATCAGCTACAAAAAACTGGATGGGGACCCTTCAAAAGAACTAAAGGCTGAGATCTTGAGGATTACACAGGATGGTCTCGAACAAGGGTTTCTGTCAGAACATGAGTTCCAGTACCTGAACCAAAAGAACCCGCGCTTACCTACCATCTACACGTTACCCAAAGTGCACAAGGACCTTCACCAGCCGCCAGGACGACCGATAGTATCCGGATGCGGTTCCCTTGTGGAACCCCTGTGTAGGTATATAGACTTCTTCCTGAAACCCATAGCAGAAGCAACTACAACTTACCTGCGGGACACCACCCATATCATTAATTTGATTGACGGACGCCCATATAACTCCCATCAGGAATTTCTGGTAACTTGTGACATCGTGTCACTTTATACTAGCATACCCCAGAGGAGGCTTTGATGGCAATGACGATTGCACTTGATAAACGGGAGGCACCCACCCGAGTACCCACATCCTTTATCATTTCATTACTTCAAATTGCCATGATGAAAAACTTTTTCATTTTTCGTAACTGCTTCTACCTCCAAACCAAGGGGGTTGCGATGGAGGCGGCCTTTGCCCCGGACTTGGCTATAATTTTCATGTCCATGTATGATGATATGTTCATACACAATGATGTCAATCCATTCAGACCACAAATAAATATGTGGATGAGATACATTGACGACATCATCTGTATCTGGTCAGGTACCGAGGTGGGAATTACAAACTTTTTTGAATGGCTCAACTGTAGATCTCCTGACATACAATTCACTATCAAATTTGATAAAGAATCCATTGACTTTTTGGATATTACAATCTTTGTGGAAAATGACATCCTACAAACCACTCTTTTCAGAAAACCTGCGGAGAGGAATTCCTTACTCCTTTATTCCAGCCATCACCCTAGGGGGCTCCGAGACAACTTACCATATGGCTGAGATACCCGCCACCCCCTCTCAACACAATCCCCAAGGATGGGAAACCGGAAACAGTTCTGAACTTTTGGAAGACGGGAGGGAGTGACCCTCCCGGCCGTATTTATTAAAATATGAAACAAAATTAAAACATTAAAATAACAGTTTCATATTATGTACAATTTCATTACCACATTGCGATGTTTTGGCTAACCTTAACATATTCTCTAATACAAAGGTTCTCCTAGCCGAACTAACATCCTACAAAACATTTAACTTGAAATTTTGAAATTGTACATCCTAACGTTTAAGGGCCAACGGCAAGGTCGTAACCGGTGTCAAGATCCCTAAACCAGAAATATCCCCCTCACTTGTGAGGGGCGACCGCACAGAGGTGTACCTCGAGTGCAACTACCAATTTCCCTTGACTTGACGGGGGCCCCAATAAACTCGACGCCACTTAAAGGTCGTCCGAGGACTCGTGTGAGGTATCTAGAAGGTAGCGTAGACCCCCCCCCCCCAAACCCCACACAACTTACCACATCTGCCGTCGCAGATGACCTGGCCCCGGGAAATTCTCCAGGAGGGGGCTGTAGCCCCTCCTACCCAGGAAGGGGCCTTGACCGCCTTTCCTTTCCTTTCGGCGGCCCATCCTTAGAAGGGACCGCCTACCCCGTTGAGGGGCCAATGGCCACCTCCCTCGAGCGCTCCCATCCGTAATGGGTGACGCCCACTCATAGGGATCTTCCAATTAGTGCTCACCGATCATGACCTTACCGCCCGACCAAAATAAATACGACAGTTCTAAACTAAATGACTAATTTACTAAAAGACAGCAAAAACAACAACTTTATTAATAACATGCTACTGATCAACACTAGAGAAGGATAACTTTATTTGCAAAACATACCACAAATTGACCATTCTTTATTGCATATTCAAAGTTATCACGATAACAATCTGAACCTGTAAACAAAAATTAGAGTTACCACATCAAACTTTATTCAAAACCACTTGCTGTCCTCAGGGGCTGGTGGGTGGGTCAAAAATGGCTCTTCGTTCCGTCTCGAGCTCACGTGCAGCGAGGTGGTGCAGCTTCAGAGCACAGGAACAAGAGGATGCTTCCTTGGCTTGTTGCTCCTTTTATCCGTCTTCAGGGCGGGCGTAAACCCGCCCCGGCCTGCCCCGAGGGCGTGGCCGGCCGCGTCAGTGTCTAGGCCAGCCCACTCCAGGGCGGGAAAAAGGCGCGCCCCGGCTACGCCACTTCGGGCATACCAGCCGAGACTCGCCTCCCGCCCAAGATGGCTTCCCGGGGGGATCGTGGTACTCCACCATACGTTCGGGGGGACCGAATGGTCGCCCCTTTCCATATGGCTGAGATACCCGCCACCCCCTCTCAACACAATCCCCAAGGATGGGAAACCGGAAACAGTTCTGAACTTTTGGAAGACGGGAGGGAGTGACCCTCCCGGCCGTATTTATTAAAATATGAAACAAAATTAAAACATTAAAATAACAGTTTCATATTATGTACAATTTCATTACCACATTGCGATGTTTTGGCTAACCTTAACATATTCTCTAATACAAAGGTTCTCCTAGCCGAACTAACATCCTACAAAACATTTAACTTGAAATTTTGAAATTGTACATCCTAACGTTTAAGGGCCAACGGCAAGGTCGTAACCGGTGTCAAGATCCCTAAACCAGAAATATCCCCCTCACTTGTGAGGGGCGACCGCACAGAGGTGTACCTCGAGTGCAACTACCAATTTCCCTTGACTTGACGGGGGCCCCAATAAACTCGACGCCACTTAAAGGTCGTCCGAGGACTCGTGTGAGGTATCTAGAAGGTAGCGTAGACCCCCCCCCAAACCCCACACAACTTACCACATCTGCCGTCGCAGATGACCTGGCCCCGGGAAATTCTCCATGAGGGGGCTGTAGCCCCTCCTACCCAGGAAGGGGCCTTGACCGCCTTTCCTTTCCTTTCGGCGGCCCATCCTTAGAAGGGACCGCCTACCCCGTTGAGGGGCCAATGGCCACCTCCCTCGAGCGCTCCCATCCGTAATGGGTGACGCCCACTCATAGGGATCTTCCAATTAGTGCTCACCGATCATGACCTTACCGCCACCGGCCGGATAGTTGACCGGCTATCCGGACCCCCCATAACACTCCTACCTAAAGGTCATGTCTTAAAGTCTTTAGCCAAGCTACACAGTCTCCTATGAGTAACTCGTTCCCCACCCGGGACAAATGAACACCATCCCCCAAATACATACTGTCACCCGTAATACAACCATGCGAAATAGAATGCAGTGTATTGGAACGGAACAATCGACTCACTTTGTTATTAATTTTTCTTACTGAATGATTCAGAGCAGAAACAGAAATAGCCCCCCGCCATACTTTCCGTGGGATCATATGTGACCATGCAATCGTGCACCCTGGAACTCTCCTCGCCAACCAACTTACAGTGGAAAGCATCGCCTCAAGAAGAAGTCGTCTACCAGTGGTGACCAAATCATTGCCCCCAAGATGTACTATGACTATAGCCGGCGGTGACCTTGTCCGCCCTAGCAAACCCTCAAAGAATGATTGAAACTGGTCAATACAGAGTCCGCCCTTTCCGTAGAAGGACACACTGTACCCGTATTCCCCAGCCACGTGAATCATGTCACCTGCTTCGAATACGTCCGCGGCACGCCTCACGTATGAGTGGCCCACGACCCACACCTCCTTTTTCACAGCCGGTGAAGTCTGACCGCTGGCCCGGTGGTGGGTCGACTGCATAGTCCGCCCCGCCTCGTAGGCTTGCGCAACTGAAACCAAACAAAAACAAGAAGCGTGAGTACATCATTACAGCTTCACAACATGTGCAACCGCACATACCTCTTATAACAATTGGAGGACCAACGCCCCACACGTTTAACTTGTTCGACATTCAGACCCCTGGCTGTAGCCTCTGTAGCAGCCCCTATCCGAAAGGAATGGGTCCCAAACTCGCCCGGGTTCAAGCCCGCAGCAGTAATCGACATCGCAAGCACCCGCTGAAACTGAAACCTCGTCAGTGGGGTGGCGTCAGCGTGTCTCAACAAGGTCCCCCCCCCATGATGCCACCCTTTGTGCTAAATATTCCTCCACACAACTCACCGGGCACATGGAGGAGCCGGGGATCCTTTGTATTATTATACAATCACCCATCGCCCCCTGATCGGTCTTGGACCTGACGAACAAGACAGTCATTGTCTCCCCTCTGATCTGAACGTGCTCTTGGCACAGTCCCCCCATCATGTCCTGCTTGTTCCTCGCCACTAATTCGCTTACCCGCATAGCCCCATGGAATGCCAGCGTAAAAGCGGCTCGGAATAACACTGTTTCATACTGGGATGAACATGTTGCAGGGAGTCTAGATAATAACAGGGCCAACCTATCCAGACCTATCGGGCGCCTTTCATCTACTCTGCGACCCTCAAGGCGTTGCCACCCACGTAGCGCTTTTTGCACAACAAAAGACGCTGTCGGGTCCTGGATCCCATGGGCCCTAGCCACAAAGGAAATGGCGGCCCGATGCCTCTGGGCCGTAGCCACTGATTTGCCTGCCTGCCGTAACGACAGTAGGAATTTCACTACCAACTCCTCCTGGCCCCAAAGCTCCCCTCTAGCCGCCCCCAAAAAGGCCCAATAGGAACGGAACGCCCCTTCATATGCCTTCCTCGTCCTGGGTGCTAAACTCTCTCCCACGAGGTCCTGTAATTCGGGGCACCGAGAGACCAGAGAGCTTCGGGAAAGGGTGCTGCCACCGGGTCCGCTGTGGGCAGAAAACCCCAGAAGGCCTGCATACGAAAACGAGAAAGCGCATCAGCCGCCTGGTTCATCACCCCCGGGACATGTCTTGCCTTAAATAGTACATTCAATTGCATACACAATAACACAATTTCCTTGAGCAATCTCAGAATCCATTTGCATCGTGCTGCCTGGCTATTGATACACTCAACAACGGTCATGTTATCAGACCAGAATACCACAGAGTGATCTCTGAACCCCTCGGGCCAAGTTCTCAGGGCCACCAGAATGGGAAAAAGTTCTAGGAAAGCAATGTTACTTGTCAGACCACTATCATGCCACCATGACGGCCATCTTTGTGCCGACCACTGAGTGCCGAATATGGCACCAAAACCAATGCTCCCTGCCGAATCTGTCCACAGCCCCAGCTCCTCAGAGGACACGGCCGGTTTGTTCCAGACAATTCGACCATTGAAATCCGCCAGAAATGCCAACCAAATGCGCATGTCCTGGCGAACCTCTGCCGAGAGCCTTGTGCGATGATGACCCTCCTTCAGGCCGACCATGGCTTGAGCGATCGAGCGAGAAAAGGGGCGGGCCATCGGTATAACTCTTAGGGCAAAATTCAACTGCCCCACCAATTGCTGTAATTGATGCAGCTTAACCTTAGACTCACTTATACACATTTGCAGGGATGCCCTGAACCTTAACACTTTGTCACCTGGTAAACGAAAACAACCTTCCTCGGAATCGAGCTCGATCCCCAGAAACTCGAGGCAAGTCGAGGGACCCACAGTCTTACCTGGTGCCAATGGCACGCCAAACTGATTCATCAAGACACAAAATGCATTCAAAGCCTGTCCACATTCCGGATCCCCGGCTGCCCCAAGAAACAAAAAGTCATCGAGATAATGCATAACATGTTGAAACTCCGTCTTCTTTGTGAAGACCCATTGCAGGAAGCAACTGAACTTTTCGAAATAGGCACACGATATAGAGCACCCCATCGGCATACACCTATCCATGTAATAGCAACCCTGAAACATGAAACCAAGGAGACGCTGATCGTCTGGGTGTACCGGGAGCAACCGGAACGCTGACTCGATATCAGATTTCGCCATCAGCGCACCGGGCCCCAGGCGATTCAATATGGCTACGGCCTCATCGAAGGATGCGTACCGCACCGAACACACTTCCGGGTCTATCGCATCGTTCACGGAAAGACCACGTGGGGCTGATAAATTATGTATCAGCCGAAACTCACTGGGTCCTTCTTGGGGACCACCCCTAAAGGGGAACAAACAAAGTTAGCAACTGGTGGCACATTAAATGGACCGGCGACTCGACCTCGAGCCACCTCCTTCCCAATCTTTTCCTGTACCACGGTCGTATGCTGTAAGACCGATATCTGGTTTTTACATTTTGCTATACCCTGAAACTCCCCTACTGGGATGCGGAAACCATATAAAAATCCATTCCGCAACACCCCAGCGGAAGCGTGATCCGGGTATTCGCTGAGCCAGGGAATCATTGCCATGGTATCAATTGGGGTAGGTAAAGGTGCCCCTCGGACAATGTCAGACCTGTTTGGCGCCTCCTCTACCCCCGTTATCACCCGTTTTGGCTCTGCACATGGACTCAGGATGGGATGATTGCCCACACCCCCCACATTCGTGTCTAAATTTGCATGACCCCTGGGGCCTAGTACATTTCCCCCTGTTAAAGTTCCAACAAACCCCCCTTTTACCTGCGTTGCCGGTTGGCCTCGAGTGATTGTCGTTAATCGTACCTGATCGAAAGGGCGTCCCCGCATATTGGCGGGAGGATTCACCAACGTTACTCCCTACCAACGGTACCTTCAACATACCAGAGTCCTCCATTTTGGACCAGGACACAGAATCATAACAATCCCAAGTTAAGTTTTTATCATGCTCTTTCGCTTTTCTGAAAATATTATCGTAACAAAACCAATGATTGCCCTCGTGAGACACTGAATACCCCATGATCCGTGACGGATAAATCGGCAATTCGGGCAGCAATTCGGGCCTACGTTCACCCAAGATGGATGTAAAGACCCCCCATGCTTTGCCCCAATTACCAATGTTTTCATTTACCTTAAAGGCGGCCATCTTTGCGCGCCAAACACTCGGATGCATGAGCTCCTTCTGGCTCTTAACATGCTCCATTTCATAATGATCGGTAAGCAACGAGAAGATGTTTATATATTCCCCTGCCCATATCTTCTCTTTGATAGCCAGAGGGACATGTTGACCCAATTTTTCCCTTCGAGAGGGTGCCGACTCATCCCTCGCAATCGGCAATGGCCGCTTACCTGAACCGGAAGCTGCATCTGCGACTGGAACTGATGGCGATGGTGCCTTCGTCGCTTCCCTTGTTTCCCGCAGCTGCCTCATCAACACCTGCGCGTCGTCAGCCGTGGCGCCCTTGCTACCTTTACCCAACCACGCTGCTAATTGTGCTGCCAGCTCGGGCGGCATATCCTCCCCGGACACGGGGGTGACCACTACGGGAATCGGATTCCCTTCCTCCGGCACAGGAGTGGGTGCTTCGAGTGGGGTACAGGGAACTGGGACGTCTCCCCCAGCTGCTCCCCTTCTGGGCCTCTTGCTTTTTCCTCCTGGCGCTGCTCCTGCCAGAGGACGTTTCGGCCCCCCTTCCTCGTCTTTCTCCGCCATCCGCTTCTTTAGGTCGGTCACCTCCTTCATGAGAACACGCAGCATCTGGTCGGTAGTCATTCGCTTTCCCGCCTTCTTAGGCATTCCCCGACAGAGTATCTGCAAAACAAACAAGAAAGATTACAACGCTCAAAAATGGCTCTTCGTTCCGTCTCGAGCTCACGTGCAGCGAGGTGGTGCAGCTTCAGAGCACAGGAACAAGAGGATGCTTCCTTGGCTTGTTGCTCCTTTTATCCGTCTTCAGGGCGGGCGTAAACCCGCCCCGGCCTGCCCCGAGGGCGTGGCCGGCCGCGTCAGTGTCTAGGCCAGCCCACTCCAGGGCGGGAAAAAGGCGCGCCCCGGCTACGCCACTTCGGGCATACCAGCCGAGACTCGCCTCCCGCCCAAGATGGCTTCCCGGGGGGATCGTGGTACTCCACCATACGTTTGGGGGGGACCGAATGGCCAGTTTTTACGTATTCGCCAGTTTTTACGTATTCGCCGTAATTGTAGCAAAAAGGAGGACTACATGGAGCAATCCGCTGTACTAATGGATCGGCTACTTGAACGTGGATATCCGAGACGTCTGGTGAAGAAAGCCAAAAAAAGAGCATGGTTTAACCCAAGGGAAGTCCTACTACAATCTGGGTCCAAACAGAGTAACAATGAACAACGCCTAATCTGCGTAACCACTTTTTCAACTAAAAGCAACGCAATAAAGAAAACCATCAATAAATATTGGAATTTGGTCTCAGAAGATGTCAACTGTAGTGATTTACCACTCCACGCCTTCAAGAAGGCGAAGAACATTCGCGACCACGTGGTATGTTCATTCCTGACGACTCCGAAGGAACCATCTATAACATTGATGTGGAACTTACCTCCCATTGTGGGACACTTTCGCTGTGGCTCATGTAAAGCCTGTCCAGCAACACTTCAAACAAAAACTTTTTCCCATGGTCAACATCAAGTTCTTCTAAAATCACATACAAACTGCAACTCTACAAACGTGATATACTGCATAATATGCCCCTGTGATTTAATATACATAGGACAGACACAACAACGAGCAAAAGTACGCTTCCTGCAACACTGCAGCCGTATAAGGTGCAAGGTCGAAGGAGCCCCTATGGTAGATCACTGCAATGACCTTAATCATTCCCCAGAAAGCCTTAAGTGGACCATTTTGGAACAGGTGAGACTAGGTCCGCGGGGGGGTAGTATAGAACCCATCCTCAATGTCAGGGAGATCAAATGGATCCGTTTCTTTGATTCTGTGCACACAGGGCTGAATGAATCTGAGAGTAGTTTCGCTCAAATGGCTAACCTCTGAAGTGATTGTGCGTTTAACCACCTTGTGGTAGGTTCACGCCGATTTTGCAGTAATATTAGTGTGTTATTCCACTCAGACTACTTTTCGGATCATTTATTATACTAAATGGCTAACCTTTGAAGTAATTGTGCGTTTAACCATTTTTGCGGTAGGTTCACCCAGACGGTGTAATAAGATCAGTGTGTTATCCCACTTAGACTGTTCCATCGAATGATTCGCAATAACTTTTGCTAATGTACCCTGCATAGGACCACCACGCCTGCCTCTCGTGTAACTCTCTTTTTTGTTCCATTCAAATGATGTTGTGTTTATTTCCATCCTAGAGGTCATTTGAACAATGAATTATCCAATGCGCCTTTGACCACCATGCGTGGTAGGTCCGCGCGTTTTTTTTTAAATGATGTGCCTTATCTCTTGCGGAGTAATGTATAATGCATTAGCCTCTTCGGGGCTTGATGTGCGCTTTGACCGCCTTGTAACTGGGCAGGTCTGCGCAATTCATGACCATTCAACTGTAACCCGAATAATAGTGCACCATATCCCTTATATATTTGGAGTCATTTGCTGGTTCTAATCAGGGTCACGAACAACATGAATTTCCATATGCTTTAAGACTTTAGGTAGTTTTTTCAATCTACAATCGCGGGAGTCTTTCCTCTACCGCATTAGAGTTTCCATAGCAACGTAAGTCTTTCCTCACGCTAGCTTGGTTAATCTAGCGTGTTACCAGGGCAGCACTTCCTGCTTCTGCCTGACGGTGCAAGACGCTGCATCCCTCGCACGTAGAAACCTGCAAAAATCCCTTCAGGGTAAGTGCTTTCACGAGCGGCTCCCTGGGGGCCTTTGCTCACGCTCTCTCACCATTTGTGCCTTAGCCGCTATGCCGGCATCGCCTGACTCCGTTCTTTTGCCGTTTTACACTTTTGCAGATTAAAAGTGACAATCGGACTTTTACCCCGCAACGACGGAGGCTAATAGCACAACACGATTGATTCCTTTCCGATTATCCCTTCAGGGTGAGTTTTTGAAAGGCGGTACTGTTTGGCGTTTCGCCAGCGCTCCGCTACTGCTAATTGATGTAGTCCCTAACGTGTGCATTTCCTGACCTCGTCTTTCACCGCTTGCATTTTCAGATATGTTAAGTGAGAGTCTGACATCCACATTTCTACCCCACAACGATGGAGGTGTAAGCCATGAATAATACGATTGATTCCTTTGATAAAACCATGCCTTAATGCAAGGGTAGGTTCCACCTCAAGTAATTGTGATGACTATTGCTGATAATTTTGTGGCGATCATAGTAATTAACTGGCGCCTTTGCCATTATTTCTATTATGGTCTTTAGATATGGATAAATACTGCCATTATTACGTTACAACAGCGACAAGGGACACGCTCTTTCAGGCCGCTCTTTGATTTCTCACCAGGTAATTTTATGTAATTCATGGTTTCATCCTCAGTATAAAACCTCTTCCTCCTTTTGTAGTTTAGTTTTGTTTAATTTAAATGTAGATACCTTGAACGTAACGGGTCATCCTGTTATTTAGTACTTTGGGACTCTTTTGAGACCGGTTTTAATACTCGTGTCATACTTCTATTCTTTCTAGGAAACAGCCCCACACCCCCCTTCCCCCCCATCCTTCACGTCCTGACGAAGACCCGCGTAGTAAGGATCTACTGTCCTACAATCTCAGGGTCGAAACGTAGACTTTTTTCTACAATCTAGAACTCCTAAGGATAGCCAGATGTATACTGCTGAATAGGAGCTTCTATTTGAAATGTTGTTTTGATGTTTGCACATTGTTTTCTGACCCCACGTATGGGGATCTATTAACTTCTGTGATAGTGATCTGTAGATTCGTGCACATGAAAAACTCTGATTAGTGATGTTAAACTAACATAAAATGTGTACCCCTTCCCTAGTACCTTCCCCCTTTTCCATGTGGGCGTATTGAACTTGTGTATATTGTGTATATATTTCTCATTGAGTTCCTTTGATCATTGATTGACTTTGGTGCGGTGAAAATAAAAACACCTTGCACTTCAAAGGATTTATTCTTCTGAATTAATTTAATTTAAACATTGTGATTCTCTCAAATCGGTTGTGTTTTGTCTGGGACCACTCTATATATACCTATCCTCCATGCTTAGCATGCTGCCCCTACTCTCCTTCCCCCTTCCTGCCCTCTGATGTTTCTGTGCATGCCCCTGCTCCCTCCCTTTTGATCACCATGTTCCATGGACCTGCAAGTAAAGCTCTCACTGCCACTACCACCTGCCCAGCATGGTCAGATGGCTGCCACCTGTCCTCGCCCCCTCCACCCTGCCTTTCATTGGCCGAGTTCACAAAGGACCATGGAGGGCAGAAGGGGGGTAGGGGTTGGACACAGAGGGTTAGAAAGTTAAGAGAGGAGATAGTGGAGAGGGCCTTCAAGGTGCTGAAGCAGCATCACAGCAATTAGCTCTCATTAACATTTTTTAAAAATAAAGGCGCATGCTGAAAGACTTTATTGCCCAAAGCTAAAAGAGCCCATGTGGGAACATTAACTTGGCCAGAAGTTGAAGGTGTCTACATTTGTTAGAATCACCACCTCTTTTGCAGCATCCCGCGTATGTCTAAAAACGTTGAAGTGTGGAGCAGGATTCTAGAGTTCATAAAATATACTTTCTGCAATTGCTAAAATAGAACCTGACGACAGAGGGACTTGAACCCAATTCTTCTGATTGGAAGTCAGGCGCCTTAACCCCTTCCATGCTGCCACGATTCTGCGCCTGTGCGGCAGAATCGCGAGTTGGCGGGTTTATGACGGCCCCCAGCCGTCATCAGCTCACGAGCACCGTAGTGCATGACGGCTGGCGGCCGTCATCAGCATGGAATAGGTTAATCATCAAGCTACACAATCACGTGGGCAAGAACAACTCATTTTCGATATTCTGTTTTTGTTTGGGGGGAGGGGGCAGTATCAGCTTCAATCCATCGCTGATCTTGAGGTTCTGAAGTTTCACAGCAGTCCTGCAGCCTGACTCAGAAGCCACAGAGTCCACTGGAAAGCTGCGGCTCTCCAGAGCAAGAAGGTACATGCTACACTGGAGAAAATGCTGCCTATCTCAAAGTAGAAAGGGTTCCTCCACTGCCAAACCCAGGACCGAAAGAAACCAGTATTAGGCAAAACAGTATGCCTAAAATGTCCCCACTCTGAACCACCGTTAAATGTCTGGATGCTTACCTGATCATTAGTTTGTATCTGGGGGCCTGGGGTATTGGAGTTTAAACAATATTGGCCCTCTCCCCTTTTTTGTGTTGATGGATGCATACCTGATCAGGTACCCTTGCTCCAAAGCAAGTTGTCTGTCAGATTCAGACTGAAACTGGGAAATGGCGCAGCGCCAGTTATAATCGTGGACCAGGCGAGATTTCTAATGTGCTGTCGCAACCTGCAGACTTCAATAATGCCATGCTTGCCAATAAATGCTTTTGAAAACTCCTTGGAGATGTTCATCTAATTAGCTGTTTAGACATATTTTATTCCTTGTACCCATAAGCATCCCTTCCTCTAATGCTGTTTTAGCCTTTGGTGATGCTGCCGTGCACCAATTATTAATGAATATTCCCCAAACATTTTGTTATGGAGAGAGTGTCGTAAAAGCTGGGAAAGACATTCCCCTGACTATATTTTGAGTTATTAAGCACTTTATACAATTTCCCGCCAACCTTTTTCCAGGATTGAACGCACTATTATTGCTGACCTCGTGCTTGTACGCTTTACTTGACCAAAGTTTATTATGGTCTTCAGGAACACAAATATTGGAAGCAGTCTTTTTATAACTTCTGTAGGGTTAGTATGGATGTGGTAACATTCCCTTTGGGTTCCATCGCAAGGAGTGTTTATTTTAATGGATTGTTGCTTCTGTAGATGCAGGTGATACATCTGTGGTATATTCTGTGTGGTGAATATTGATTTCTTTCGATTTGTATAGCGCGTTATAACCCAGGGGTCTCTAAGCGCTAGTCCGGTAAACACCGCAGGAAACCTGAACAAGACACTTCCCAGAAATTTATAGCCCACCCCAGGCCTTCTGGAAAAGAACAGTCTTCAACCTCTTCCGAAAGGACAGCAAATTAGGTTCTTTGCGTAAGTCCGCCGGTAGACTATTCCAAACTGCTGGGAGGGTGTTCGAGATGGCACGACCGCCCACTGTCGCCAATCTAAAGCGTGGTTGCGTGAGAAGGGTTGCCTCAGCAGATCTTAGCACCCTGGCAGGTTTATATGGAATCAGGCGGGTCTTAATGTACCTTGGTGCCTTAACAAAGAGAGATTTATGTGCGATACATAACCCTTTGAAGAGCACCCTCTGCCTTACTGGGAGCCAATGTAGCTCACGCATAAGTGGGGACACATGCGTGCTCCTGGGTTTCTTATGAATGAGCCTGGCGGCATCATTCATCACCATCTGAAGTTTATCCAGGAGTTTTTGGGGTAAACCCAAATAGAGCGAGTTGCCGTAGTCCAATCTTGCCAGAATCATTGCGGAAACCGCCCGTCTCAATGTGGAATAGGACAGTAATGGCGCAAGTTTTCTGAGTTGACGGAGCAGGCCAACACAAGTTCCTACCACCGTGGTGACTTGTTTCCGCATAGAAAGTTTGTCATCCACATGGATGCCTAGGCTTTTTACTGCCTCTGCCGGCTCCGGGGGCGGTCCAAGTTCCCTAGGCCAGAATCCATCATGGCATGGATTGCCAGCGATGGTAATAGGTAGAACCTCCGTCTTGTCCGGGTTAATTTTTAGGGAGTTCAGCGACATCCAATTAGCTGTATGCTTCAAGATGGTTTGCAGATTTGCTGGCGCCCCAGGAGCATTATCCATTTGGATAATGATTTGGGTGTCGTCAGCATAGTTGTATACCTGACAATCCATTTGATTCAGGAGTGCAATCAATGGTTGGAGATATAGGTTGAATAACAGGGGCGACAAAGCCGACCCCTGTGGCACTCCACATGAGATTGGTGTTGCAGTAGAGAGCAATTCTCCCAGCTGAACTCTTAAAGTGAAGTGAATAGTCATGTCCTGTACATGCTTTCTGCCATCCTACCTTTTGTTTCCCAAACCACTGCTTCTTTTGACGCTGCCTTGTGTGCTCTTGATGCCCTTTCCCTCTTAGCTAGCTGTGTTACTTCTGATTATGCTTTTTCGGCTGGGTTACAAGTGATTTTCTCGTGTTAAATATACAAGCATATTGGCACATTGTCTTTAAAATTCGTTGCGTGGGATTTGCAACTGATACGGTTAACATCCTTGTGTTAATTAGCTCCCTGGATGTTTTCCACTTGCTTGCAATGCTCACCCCATTGAAAACATTCCGAGCACTTTTGCCACAGCTTAAATGCGGGTGGGTGAAAGTCTTTGTGTGGTGGGATACAACAGTGTGTGTAGAATAAATAGTACCATTCTTAAAAAATTAAAGACCTTTTTTCAAGTTATTAGAACCTTGGGCGAGCATGACAATTAAGCTGAAAAGTGAGCATGACAAACTGAATAGGCAAAAGCACTTTAGCTGTGTTTCCTAAATGTAAATGTTTCTTTTTTTTAATTTTTTTTATTGAAGATTTTTCCCATTTATGAGTATAAGGTACAGCACGCCAAAATTCAACTTAAAAAGCAAATAACACTATATATGTTACATTTCATTGTACATTCATGTTTCCACAACTGTGGTTCAAATGCATATTATCACATCTTAAATTATAGACAAAAAATCTAAGCATTATTAGTCTCATCCTTCCATCTACTTATCGGTTCCCAGATTTTCAATCCCAGTTTCCTCCCATTCTTTCCTTTTCTTGCGTATATTGCCTTTTCCAAATTGTATATCCTGAGTATCCTAGCTAAACATTGTTGATATGTCGGTGCCAATGGATCAAGCCATGCTCTAGCAATGCATAATCTTAATACTGCCATAGCCACAAAGATAAAATACCCGCCTTCCCTCTGAGCGCCATCCGCGTTTACTCCCAGCATTGTTATTGGAGGCGTTAGAGTAATCTGTATTGTTAGTGACCTTTGTATAAATATCTCAATCTTCTTCAATATCGTGCTCAGGTGGGGGCATGTTGCAAATACGTGCACAATATCTGCCTGCAAGCTTCCACATCTTGGGCAATTAATACCCGTGAGACCCCCCATTGCCCAATTTTTGCCGGCGTGTAGTACAACCGATATAACGTTTTATAGTGTTGCGCCTGGAGGGCCGCAGAACACAAAACATTCTGGCCCATCTCTAGTGACATTTTAAAGCAGTCTTTTTCTACCTCTAACTTATTCCCCCACATGTCTCCCCATTTCTCCAAATTGTACTGCTTACTTTCTATTAATTTGAAATAAAACCTCTTAATTGTGCAATTTACCCCTCCCTGTGCCACCTCCATTATTGAATTTTTAGCAAAACCCGCTGGCCCACCTGTTGTATTTGGTAAGAAGCTTCTTACTTGCAAGTATTTAAAGAACTGTCTTGGATCTACTCCGTATTTTAACTGAATCTCTGAAAATTGCAACAATCCCTGTGTGCCCATGACATCACCAATCTTCGTGATTCCCTTTCTACTCCAATCTTTGAAGACTGCATCCGCAAAAATATCTTGAGGGAATACCGGGTTATTGATCATTCTCATATATCTATTATATTTCCCTAGGCCATATCCCTTTCTGAAAGCCTTCCAAATATTATATGCTGCGATAATCGTCTTAAAGCGAGTTCTCTTATAGTAACTTGAATCAAACTTTCAGCAAGACATTTTCCGCCTCGTCCCCCAGCAGCAGAGCGTGTTTTGCTATAGTTCCTAAGTCATCCTCCCCTTCTGCCTCCGCCCCACCTATCAAGCCCACCATATACTGAAGGGCAGCTGCCCAATAATATGATTTTAATTCTGGTAGAGCCCATCCTCCCCTATCCCTTGGGAGTGCCATAAATCGTAATGCCCTTCTAGTTTTTCCTTTAGACCAAATGAATCTATTAATCATAGATTCTAGATTCTTGAACCAACTATTTTTAAAAAACAACAGGATTGCCCTAAATATGTACAAAAACTTCGGCAGTACCAACATCTTTATAATATTAGTACGGCCTTCGATGGATAAATGCAGATTATGAAGCCTGTCTAAGTCCTTTCTCACTTTGGTAATTATCGGGACTATATTTAATTCAACCAAGTTATCTAAATCTGAAGTAATTGTAATCCCTAGATATGTACTTGACTGAACCACCCGATGATCATGACACTCCACATTTTTATTCTTAATTATTTGTGTCTTGGTAGTGTTTACGGAGTAACCTGACACTCTGCCAAAGTTCTGTGCCTCCAGTTCCACATAAGGTATAGCCTCTGTGGGGTTTAGTGTAAGGACTTTAACAATGCCGAGACCATTGCATTGTAAATGCTTGTTTGTTCTGTGAAAGCATGGCACAACCCTGAAGGCCTTTCTGAAAACATCCTATCTGTGGTACTTGGGGTGACTGCCAGGTTGCACAACCTCTTTACCTTTCATTCCTCTGATCGTCTGGGTGGTCTTTGCGACTGACCCTCCGTGGGTGACATTAGCTCTCATTGCTGTCGGCTTCTCTCTCTGGGCTCCACTGCACAGCATCTACCATCTTTGCAGGCTGTGTGTGCAGAAAGTAGAAACCTTTGTTGTGACATTTCTTCATGCACTGTAAGTACAAAGTTGTACACGCTCTGTGCCTATCACGTTACTGTGGAGTGTTCGTGTTTGACGTAGGAAGTTTTCACTAAACAGAAGTGAAAGCATTTGTAACCTAATCCAAAACAGATGGCAGGCTGTACGATACCAACTTTGGAGCTAGAGAACAGGGTTTGAGCATCAGCATGGGCTACATCATTTAATTATAAAAAATTCAACAGCGATCTCGGAGGGGGTGTGGGGAGAGACAAATTAAACAAATAATACACGGGGAGGGGGAGACATATACAATATGAAAAAAACACGGTTGAGACAGGCAAATGTAGCATCTAAAACTAAATGAAGCAAACGGTGTGAGGAGGTGGCTCAACATATAACGCTGTCGGCTTTGGAGCAGGAGAACAGGGTTTGAGCCTCGGTGTGAGCTGCATCATTTAATTATGAATAAATAAACCAAGATCTCGTACATATTAAACACAAATGAATAAACAGCGTGGGGTGAGGGCAGGAAGCTGCCAGATGTGGAAATGCGAGTAGCAAAGAAAAAAAGTAGTCCCTAAATAAAAAGCTAACAGCCAGCAGTGTAGGTTAACTGTAGTTGGTCATGCTGCTTCCTCCAGAAAGAAAAGAAAACGGAAGTAATGTATCGGACCACAAGCCAACAATGAGCGAAATAAGAACAGCAATTCCAGATTCCACCAAAGGCAAGCGACAAAACAAAGAGAAACTCAATGGGTGGAGTTTCACTAGTAATACTGAATACTTGATGCCTCGTAGAGGCAGCGCATGTGCTGCTTATGCGAGACCTAAATATGAGGGGGTCTTTTTCCCATAGAAATTATGGTTAGTGCCCTAAAAATCAAAAAAATGACACATTTCCTGAGTTCTCTATCGGTAACAAAGTGCTTTTAAATCATTTGCTTTATTTATGTTTTTTATCCAGTTGTTCACTTGCTTATTTGTTGCACTAAGAAAAGAGGATGTGGCACTATGGCTAGAGCTGCCGACTTTTTAACTGGGGAACCAGCTTTGAGTTTTGATGTCAGCGTATCATCCTGTGATTCTTGGCAAATCACTTAATCTCCCCATGCCTAAAACTTAAAGGAATGTGTACTTGTGCAATGTAACTGATGCTCATGTAAAGCACTCCAATACCTTCGGGTCAGGTCAGTGCTATAAAAAAACTGTAAAAAAAAAATAAGCATTTGCCCGGGGCCCTTCTGCAACAGCCTGTCATTGGACTATACTTGGGCTACATTTGTGCTTTTTTGTCTCTGATGGCCATCTTGGAAAACATTTTTGTTACAAAGCGCCCTAATTTCGTATGTACTGCAGTTTCCACAGTGGAAAATGTTTCCAGTTTTTCACTTCAATTCCATCAAGATAGTGTTCAGATGGGCCCCACTTTTCGCACATGTTCAGAATGTTAAAGGAACAAATGAAGGACGGAATGCTGAACAATACAAAATGTACCCCAATCACAAAGATCTGAGTTTAATTCATTGTTCTTTTGCTCACCACACCACCCCAGTCTCCACCCAGCCATATGCAAATCAGTCTTAACCCTGTGCCTCATGGGAACAGTCCTGCTCGAACTGCCAAGCCAGGTCCTCCCTGGACCGGAAACAAGCATCCTGAGACCGGTTTCGGGGCATCACCCCTCATCAGCCAGGTTAACTTGAAAACAGTGGCGCAGTGAGTACGGGACCCACTCTGGGTATAACCTTCCCACGTAGGGCCACAAAAGCAAAAGGAACAAATAATGGACAAAATGCTGAACAACGCAAACATTCACCCCAGTCACAAAGATCTGGGTTTCATCCATTGTTCTTCTGCTCACCACGCTACCCCAGTTTGGACCCAGCCATATGCAAATAGGTCTTGACCCTGTGCCTCATGGGAACAGTCCAGCACAAACTCCCAAGCCAGACCCTCCATGGACCGGAAACAAGCTTCCTGGGACTGGTTTTGGGGCATCTCTGCACTGGAGTGAATTTTGACATTCTAAAACATCCTATCTGTCAACTGTTCTTTTTCCATTTGTCACCCCGAGTGGGACGGGAATGCCCAGGCTTGGGTCTCATGCTCTCCATGCCACTGGAGACAAGCTAGCCTGACTGATGAGGGGTGAAACCCCGAAACCGGACATAAGATGCTTGTTTTCCAATGCAGGGAGAACCTGGCCTGGCAGTTCGGGTTGGACTTTTACCACGGGGAACAAAGTTAAGACTAATTTGTATATGGCTGGGTTTAAACTGGAATGGCATGAGGAGCAAAGAAATTATGGGTTTACACCCATATCTCTGTACTGGGGTGAATGTTTGACATTGTTCACCATTCTGTCCATCAATTGTTCTTTTTGCATTTGTCATCCCGAGTGGGACAGGTATGCTCAGATGTTGGTCCAGTGCTGTCCATATCACTGGAGTCTAGCCAGCCTGGCTGATGAGGGGTGAAACCTCAAAACTGGTTCTAGTAGCTTGTTTTCCAGTCCAGGGAGAACCTGGCCTGGTAGTTTGGACTGGACTGTTCCCATGGGGACCAGAGTCAACACTGATTTACATATTGCTGGGTTTAAACTGGAATGACATGAGGATTAAAATAAATGATGTATTTAGCCACAGATCTCTGTACTGGGGTTAATTCTTGACATTGCTCAACATTCTGTCCATCAATTGTTCTTTTTGCATTTGTCACCCCGATTGGGACAGGTATGCCCAGACATGGCTACAGTGCTCTACATTCCACTGGAGTCGAGCTAGCATGGCGGATGAGTGCTGAAACCCCGATACCGGTACTAGGATGCTTTCCAGCCCAGGAAGAACCTGGCCTGGCAGTCCGGGCTGGACTGTTCATATGGGGAACAGGGTCAAGACTGATTTGCATATGGCTGGGTTTAAACTGGAATGGCATGAGGAGCACGGAAATTATGGATTTAGATCCGCATATATGCACTGGGGTGAATGTTTGTCATTGTTTAACATTCTATCCATTAATTGTTCTTTTGCACAGAATATTAGTACTCTAGTTGCTCATTAGAAAACTGTGGTAAAGCTGTTGATCACCAGTGAGTTAACTGGCAGTTTGCTGCTGGTGTTGAAAATGCATTTTTCAGTCGGCATGTCAGAATATTTTCAAGAAACAGAAGAGTAAGATATTTGAGAACTCATTTCAAATCTGTCCAAATTTTGCTTTCGACAGCTCCAACCACAAGTTCTATGTCAAAATGAACCCCCCAGTTTGTCCCTTTCTAAATTAAGCGTTTTAGGTTTTACCAGTTTGAATAAATCAAGATGGCTTCAGGCGTGCCACACATCATGAGGCTGTTAGCGCTCTAGTTGTTCCTTAGAACACTCTGGGAGGCTGCAGTAAAACACAAGGGAATCAACTGGCAGGCTGCTCCTGATGGAAGTACATGTTTTACTGAGGATGTCAGACTTTATTCTCACGTAGCTGAGACAAATAGTGTGACTATGCAGAAAATATGCTCTCATTTTAGTTTCTGGGGCACCTTCCATAACCTTTATGAGAAAACAGTTTCTCTAAAAAAATGATTCATGAAATCCCAGCAGAAGGTCAGCATTTTTCACAGGGTAAAATACTCATGAAACACACCAAATTACTAAAATTTGTATGGTACCACCACAAATTATTTATATTGTACAATGCATTTTAAAGGGGACCATGTCCCAGAGTCCTATTAAAGTTGCCATAGCATGTTGTCCGTGTTGTAGCCAGCCAATAAATGGGAGTTCCCATTGGGACCACCCCTCCAAATACTCTTAAGGGTCTGGGTGTGCTCACTCTGACCCCTTACATATTTTTTTAGTCATTTAGCGGACGCAGGGACCCAGCCCCTGAGTCTTGTAATGGCTGCCAAAACATATTGTTCAGGTTGAAACCAACCAATAAGGAAGCAGTCTCCTTTAAATTGGCCAATCTGAATATATCTGTAGACCAACTTTCTAAATAATTAGATTTTTTTAACCTTAATTTCTCAAACACTACTGAATGGATTTAAACCAAATAACAAAAAGCACAATCTATGTAACAAAATCTTGCCTCCTGCCAAATTTGGTATAATTCCGTTCAGCAATGTTTGCTGTAGCCCTGTCTAAAGATGTCTATGGAAAATGCATGGGGATTTTGTACATTTAGCCCCCCCCCCCTTTTTCCCATACCCGCTTGACAGATCACCCCAAAACTTTCCATGTACAGACTAGTCAAATAGTAGCACCTTTTTGGAAAGTTTCTTGTGGATTCCTCAAACAGGGCTAAAGATATTAGCAACACAAAAAACGTTTTTCCTATGGAACAGCTGACCTAACTATTACATAGCAAAACCAAAGGCGATGATGGAGGGAGTGTTGTACATTGCAAGCACTCAACTCAGTCAACAGATCTGGGTTTCATCCATCATCATTCTTTAGCTCACTCCGCCCCCCCAGTTAAAGCACTCCCATATGCAAGTCAGTCTGAACCTGTGCCTCATGGGAACAGTCCAGCCCGAACTGCCAAGCCATGTCTTCCCTGACCAGAAACAAGCATCCTGGGGCCGGTTTCAGGTTCATAACCCTCATCAGCCAGGCTATCTTAAATCCAGTGGCAAAGTGAGCAAGGGACCCACGTCTGGGCATACTTCCAACTTAAGGCAAACAAAGCAAAACCAAAGGGGGTGATGGACGGAGTGTTAACCATTGCAAGCACTCACCCCCAGTCAACTGATCTGGGTTTAATCCATCATGATTCTTTAGCTCACTCCAACACCCGAGTTGAGAGAAGGCCATATGCAAATCAGCCTGACCCTGTGCACAGACGTGGGTCCCTTTTTCACTTTGCCACTGGATTCAAGCTAGCCTGGCTGATGATGGCTGATTAGCCAGAAACCGGTCCCAGGATGCTTGTTTCTGGTCCAGGGAAGACATGGTTTGGCAGTTCGGGCTGGACTGTTCCCATGAGGCACAGGGTCAGGCTGATTTGCATATGGCCATGTCTGTACTGGGTTGGCAGAGTGAGCTAAAGAATGATGATTGATTAAACCCAGATCAGTTGACTGGAGGTGAGTGCTTGCATTGTTTAACACTACGTCCATCATATCCTTTGGTTTTGCTTTTTTGCCCTAAGTTGGCAGAGTAGGCCCAAATGTTGGTCCCTTGCTCACTTCGCCACTGGATTGAAGCTAGCCTGGCTGATGACGGCTGATTAGCCACAAACCGGTCCCAGGATGCTTGTCCCCAGTCCAGGGAAGGCATGGCTTGGCAGTTCGGACTGGACTGTTCCCATGAGGCACAGGGTCAGACTGATTTGCATATGGCCATGTCTGAACTGGGGTGGCAGAGTGAGCTAAAGAATTATGATGGAATAAACCAAGATCAGTTGACTGGGGGTGAGTGCTTGCATTATTTAACACTCCGTCCATCATCCCCTTCGGTTTTGCTTTGTTCGCCCTAAGTTGGAAGGGTATGCCCAGACTAGGGTCCCTTGCTCACTTTGCCACTGGATTCAAGCTAGCCTGACTGAGGACTGCTGATTAGCCAGAAACTGGTCCCAGGATGCTTGTTTCCGGTCCAGGGAAGACATGGCTTGGCAGTTCGGGCTGGGTTGTTCCCATGAGGCACAGGGTCAGACTGATTTGCATATGGCCATGTCTGAACTGGGGTGGCGGAGTGAGCTGAAGAATGATGATGGATTAAACCCAGATCAGTTGACTGGGGGTGAGTGCTTGCATTGTTCAACACTCCGTCCATCATCCCCTTTGGTTTTGTTGACTATACATTCCCAGTGGCCTATATTGTTGTGGCGTAGAGTGGAGTGGCATCAAGTGCAGTGGCGTAGAGCGGATTTGTGCAAAGTAGAGTGAAGTGTCATAGAGGTGTCATAGAGTAGACTGGAGTGGCATGGAGTAGCGTAGAGTGGCTTGTCGCAGAGTAGAGTAGAGTGGCGTATCATTGAGTACAGTGAGTGTCATATAGTGGAGTGTTGTAGAGCAGCGCGGCTTAGTTTAGAGAGGGCTGGAGTGGAGTATAGTCTTCTAGAGTGAAGTGTCATAGAATGGAGTGGCGTGCAGTAGAGTGGAGCGTGTGATAGAGTACAGTGGCGTGTCCTAGAGTAGAGACGCGTGTATTGAAGTGTCATGGAGTGCGTGGAGCGGAGTGGAGTGGAGTAGAGAAGTGTGCCATAAAATGGAGTGACATGTAGTAGAGTGGAGTGGGATGTTATAGAGAGACATCCAGTAGAGTAGAGTGTTGTAGAATGCCATAGAGTGGAGTAGAATAGCATAGATGCAGTAGAGTGTTGTAGAGTAGAGTGGAGTGGAGTGTGGTAGAGCGGAGTACAGTGTTGTATAGGGAAGTTGAGTGGAGTGGAGTTCAGGGCTCGAAAAATCATAAACATTTTACTAGACCTGCAGGTCTAGTAACTTTAATAATCTACTTGACCAAACTGTGATGTACTTGACCCGTGAACTGTGTCAAATTATGTGATACTAGGCAAATATGTTGTCTTATGGAGCTGCATTTTTATTTATTATCACATAAGAGAGCACCTTCAAATATGCAAGTTCACTATTTCTGCTGTACAAAAATAATCTTTTTATTTTCTAGACTAAATGTTTGGCCCATGTATGACAAGAGTTGAGCCATATATAGGGTACACATGATTCCTGGCTTGCCTCTTAGTTCACTAATCGCATTGTCATCTGGGCAGGAGAAGTAATAATTCCCACTTCATGTTTTAAAACTCATTTTTCATAAATATATAACCAAAGTATGATGGGGTAGTGCATTGTCATTTACAGATAGCATATTTTCCATGGCCACAAAACATTCCTACTAACATCTATTTTTACTGATAATAGCGCACAAACAATTTTTGGAAATTGGGTTTCAGCAAAAATATTTCAAATTTGCACATCTCCAAATAGTGTTCTAATTTGTTTTGATCCTATACAGATATATTTTTACCACAGAATTACAAATGGGTCTTCATAACTGTTCACTTAGCTATTTCAGTTTTGTGTGAGAAAATAGACTTTCATTTAACAGGCTTTGCACAGTTCAGTTGTCACACAGTTCACTTTACAAAATCCTCTAACATAAGTCACAGATAAAAAAAATTTAATAAGATAAGCTGATTTTTGACCTCTGACTCTGAAAGTCAGCAAATGTGACAAGATAAGATGTAAAGGGATTTTTATTGCTCTTTCACTTTGTGAGCAATAAAGATGCCTTTAAATCTTGTAATATTGCCACATGCTTTCATAGACAGAGGTCAAATGTCAGTTTGTCTTTCTGAAGTTAGAGGTTTATCAACTTGCCAGAAAGGGCCAGTAGTCCCTAAAAAGAGCTCACCCTGATTAAATCTTGCTCGACATTGCGAGTGGATGAGTGTAATTTTTTTAGCCCTGGAGTGGTATACAGTTGAGTGGCATAGATTGTGTCGTAGAGTGTAGTTGTGTAGATTGTCATGGCATACAGTGTTGTGGCATAGAGCGGAGTGGCATGTCGTAGAATAGACTGAACTAGTATAGAGTGGAGTGGTATGACATAGAGTAGAGTGGAGTACTGTGCCATAGAGTGCAGTGGACTGGCATACAGTGAAGTGGCACAAAACTGGAGTGTGATAAAGTGTTGTAGAGTAGAGAGGTGCAGAGCAGGGGAACGTAGAATGAAGTATAGTGTTCTAGACTGTATGTGCATGAAATATCGTAGCGAGGACTGGAGTGTCACATAGTGGAGTAACATGATAGAGTAGAGTGGCATTTTGTAGAGTGTGGTGGAGTGGAGTGGCATACAGTAGAGTGGCATGTTGAGGAGTGGAATGGTGTGTCATAGAATGGAGTGGTGTGTCATGGAATGGAGTGGCATGTTGTACAGTGGCATAGAGTGGGATAGCGTGGTGGGGCATACACTGGAGTACAGTGTGGTAGAGTGGAGTGGCGTAGCGTAGCATGGAGTGGTAGTCCAGAGGTCTAATTTACAGACTAAGGTAGTTTAATGCAACTCCCTTCTACATTCTTAGAGGCAATGGAGGTAACTTGCAATAGCTCATGGGGAATGTCCTTCTTCAGCTTTTGAAATGCATGACAGGTATGAAGTATGGTTGCATGTAATTTCACAGACAACTACTTCATAGTAAATATTACTGAGAAACTATTTTATCTAAACTGATTATTGGAAATGTAGAGGATGAATGGCACATATCATTCCATAGACTCCAATTTATGTATAAATGCAATAGTAGTAGGTCTTACTTCCAGAAACTTTATTTGTCTGAAGTATTTATTGTAGTGCTTCACTTCAGTAACCATCATTTTGATTTCCGACTTTTACATTATTAAACAGTTACTCCAGATGCTTATAATTTACTGCCCCCTCACCACTCTTAAATACCACTCCTACTTGTCAACCCTAAAAAACCCTCATGACCCCAATACTTCATGTATTCTTGATCCCTAATAAAGACCTCACCACCCCAAAACTCCACCCACCCTTGTACTCTAAAAATCTTTTTTTAAGCTTGAACTCTAGCCATCTCTGACCCCTAAAAGCTCCTCATTATCCTATAACAACTTTAAGGCCACTTACGATTGTAGAAGTAGCGCCAGGATAGAACAGCCCCCACTCAGTAGTGACTGTGGTTTGGTTAGTCTATCAGATATTCCACCCCAACATGCCCTTGTAGAGAAAGCATGTTGCAATATGGTATCTTTGAACATTGCGGGCTTGTTATCTAAGCAGGCTAATTCACTTTTTGAGGACTTCGTTACAACATTTAATATTATATGCCTGCAAGAAACGTGGGCTAAGGAGCCTATTCATATTAATGGTTATAAGACTTTCCATACTCCCGTTACTGAAGGGTCTAGCGGTAGAGCAAAAGGGGGTCTTGGCATGTACATCTCAAATAGGTTGCCTTTCAAAAAGGTTGTACTCCTTGCCGGGGATCTCTATCATCAACTAATGTTAATTCATGTTGAAGGTAACTATTGTGTATTACTGATAAACATTTACCACAACATACCCCCGGCTTTAGTGAGAGACGTCTTATCGCAAATACATAACAATCTGCAGTCCGAACTCAGGAAGCATCATAGAGATATGATGCTGATTTTGGCAGGTGACTTTACCTGTGCACTTTGCTCAAGCGGAGGGGGGAAAACCTGTGGCGTTCTTATAGAGGATGGTATCGGCAATACCCACTTCTGCCATTCCCCATTGGGGGACTTGTATAATAACTTGATCTCTAGCATGAATCTGGGTTTTGCAAATAAACTAGTCAGTACACCAGCACCTATGCTGCACACTTTTAATGGTAGGGGCAGTCACTCTACCATTGATTATATTCTCGCATCGAATAGTCACGCTCCTAGATTGATATCATTTTCTGTGGATGATAACTCTGTAAGCGATCATTATCCTTTGTGTCTCTCAGTCCTAATTCCATCTAGTAAAATACATAAGCATGATGTAACAGACCCGGTCTAAACAGACATCACAATTAATAAGTTAAATGGCTATAACCTGCGATGGTCAAAAGTGAAACCCGTGGCTACGATTAAAAAAGTGGAATGTAAGTGCAGCTCAGCCATCATTACATGTTTGGATGAGTCAGTAATTCCATCTGGTATCCTCTCGTCCTTTAAATTAATAGCTGAGGCCGTTAGGGATTCACTATTTGTGTCAAAGAACAATCAATCAATCAATCAAGGCATTTGTATAGCGCGCTACTCACCCGGAGGGTCTCAAGGCGCTTGGGGAGGGGGGGTCCGCTACTGCTCGAACAGCCAGGTCTTGAGTTGCTTCCTGAAGGCGAGGTGGTCTTGGGTCAGGCGGAGGTGGGTGGGGAGGGAGTTCCACGTCTTGGCGGCCAGGTAGGAGAAGAATCTTCCTCCCGTGGTGGTTCTTCGGATGCGGGGGACGGCGGCAAGGGCGTGGCTGGTCGATCGAAGCTGGCGGGTGGGAGTGTAGAAGTTGAGGCGGTCGTTGAGGTATCTTGGGCCTTGGTTGTGTAGAGCTTTGTGTGCGTGGGTGAGGAGTCGGAACGTGATTCTCTTGTTGACCGGGAGCCAGTGCAGGTCTCTCAGGTGTCCGGAGATGTGGCTGTGTCGGGGGATGTTCAGGATGAGTCGGGCTGAGGCGTTCTGGATCCGCTGGAGTCTTCTCTGGAGTTTTGCGGTGGTTCCGGCGTAGAGGGAGTTGCCGTAGTCCAGTCGGCTGGTGACGAGGGCCTGGGTGACCGTCTTCCTGGTTTCGGTGGGGATCCACCGGAAGATCTTACGTAGCATGCGTAGGATGTTGAAGCACGACAAGGAGACGGCGTTGACTTGTCTGGTCATGGAGAGGGAGGAGTCCAGGATGAAGCCCAGGTTGCGTGCGTGGTCCGTTGGTTTGGGTGCGCTGCCCAGGGCATGGGGCCACCAGGAGTCGTCCCAGGCGGAGGGGGATGATCCCAGGATGAGGACTTCCGTCTTATCTGAGTTCAGTTTCAGGCGGCTGTCCATCATCCACTCGGCTACGTCTTTCATCCCTTCGTGTAGGTTGGCTCTGGCGGTGGCGGGGTCGTTGGTGAGGGAGAGGATCAGCTGGGTGTCGTCAGCGTAGAAGATGATGTTGAGGTTGTGTTGGCGTGCGATGGCCGCAAGGGGGCTCATGTGGACATTGAAGAGGGTGGGGCTGAACGAGGAGCCTTGAGGAACGCCGCAGATGACTTCGGTGACCTCTGATCTGAACGGGGGGAGGCGGACTCTCTGTGTCCTTCCGGCGAGGAAGGAGGTGATCCATTCTAGTGCCTTCTCTTGGATTCCGATATTGCTGAGGCGCTGCACTAGGGTGCGGTGGCAGACAGTGTTGAACGCCGCGGAGAGGTCCAGGAGGATGAGGGCCGCTGTTTCACCGTTGTCAAGCAGGGCCCGGATGCCGTCAGTGGCTGCGATGAGGGCGGTCTCGGTACTGTGTTTGGCCCGGAAGCCAGACTGCGAGAGGTCGAGGGATCCATTCGTCTCGAGAAAGGCGGCCAGCTGCTTGTTGAAGGTCTTCTCGATGACTTTGGGAGGAAACGGGAGGAGCGAGATGGGGCAGTAATTTTTGAGGTCGGTGGGGTCGGCTGATGGTTTCTTCAGGAGGTCGCTGAGTTCGGCATGCTTCCAGCTCTCCGGGAAGGTTGCGGTGTTGAAGGAGGCGTTGATGATGTCCCGTAGATGGGGAGCGATGACGGAGTCGGCCTTGTTGAAGACGTGGTGAGGGCAGGGGTCGGTTGGGGATCCGGAGTGGATGGAGTTCATCGTGCGTAGGGTTTCTTCGGTGTTGATCGGGGTCCAGGCGCGGAGGGTGGTGGTGGGGGCGCTGGTGCGATCGTGGGGTGCGTCGGCTATGTGCTGAAGCTGTTGTGTATGTCTGCGATCTTGTTGTGGAAGTACGAGGCGAGGGAGTTGCAGAGGTCTTGCGATGGGGTCATGTTGTTGTTTCCGGCGCTGGGGTTGGAGAGCTCTTTGACGATGTTGAAGAGTTCCTTGCTGTTGTGGGCGTTGTTGTCCAGTCGTTCCTTGAATGCTGTTTTCTTGGTGGTGTGGATCAGTTTGATTCTAAATGTTACCGAGCATATTCTAACCTGAAAAGGGAATTACATAAGGTCTCTAAAACTATTGAAGCCACAAGGAGTGCAAGGGGGGAATATAGAGTAGCTCTTGGGGAACGAAAAGCCACAGTGAGGAACGAGGCATGGGAATCACTCCATGAAGCATCCATAAGGGGTGACAGTGCGGCTTTTTAGAGGGTGATAAAGACCCCCTTTCTGAATTTGAGCGAGGGGCCAGCTATAGAGGCCGCTATACCCAAGCACCAGTGGATAGACTTCTTCTAGAGGATGTACAATGTTGACGGAAATACTGTTTCTACCCCCGTTAGAATGCCTAGGGAAAATGCTACTAACCCGAAGAACATGTACCACAAGCTTAGGTTCACATTGGAGGAGGTAACTTCTGCACTTGACGTGAGCTCGGGGAAGGCCCCGGGTCTGGATGGGGTCCCCATAGATCTTTTTAAAATCCAACAATGAACTATGGGCCCAATCATCACCCAGGTTCTAAATGCTAGCTGCCTTGCCCCCTTTCCGACCACATGGGTGGAATCCACATAGTCCCTATCTTTAAGAAGGGGATCGCCAAGACCCAAAGTGCCATAGGCCTATTTCTTTATTGGATGCCCTGACTAAAGTAGCTGGACGCATAATACTAGAACGGTTAGGTGATTGGGCTGAGAGAAATACTATCCTGTCAGACATACAATATGGTTTCCGGGCAGGTCTGGGGACAGTGGAGCGGAGTCTTAATTTATCTATTATAATGGGAAAGTACATGAGAGTGAAAAAAGGCAGATTGTTTTTGGCATTTGTCGATCTCACTGCTGCCTTCGATTCGGTGAGACAGGAGGATTTATGGGCTATCCTTGAACAGCTAGGGGTAGGTATACACATAATCCACTTCCTCAGTTGCCTATATTGTGGCGCTAAGGCGCAAGTTCGTTTTGGCACAGGTGGAGAACGCACAGCCCCATTCCCCATTAGGAAAGTAGTCAGGCAAGGTTGTGTCCTGGCTCCTTTCCTTTTTAATCTTCATATCAATGGTTTATGTAAAGCACTAACTAAGGACAACAATGACTTTCCACTAAGAGCTGGGAGCCATATTCCTGCCCTTCTTTATGCAAAAGATGCAGTTTTAATGTCCCGTATGCAAATAGGTCTACAACAAGTTTTAAATAGTTTTGTTAAGTTTATGGGTGATTTGGATCTCAATGTGAATACTTCTAAAACCTACATCATGAGATGTGGGCCTGGGAGTCACATATGTAGGGATATGTTCCTGGAGGGCAGAAAATAGAGCACACTATAAGCTTTGCATACCTAGGAATATTGTTTGAGCGGAATGATTCTTGGACTCAAGCCATTACTGCCAGAAAACTCGTAATGGCTAGGACAACAACGTCCCTTGTAAATTTTGCAAGGAAATTAGGGAGAAGACCACCAAGGGAACTTATACAGATTTACAAAGCGAACTGCGTCTCTGCAGCTATCTATGGAGTGGGAGTATGGGGCTTTGTGGAGACTCAGGGGCATATTATCAAGAAACAGCGTTATCGTTATCGCCGCTTTAGCTGCAGAAAACTGCTGCTAAAGCGGCGATAAAGGGCTTGATAATACGCCCTTGTGAATTCCCATAGAAGCCCATGTTCTGGTGTGAACATGGGCTTCTATGGGAATGCTCTACGGAGTATTATCAAGCCCATTATCGCCGCTTTAGCAGCAGTTTACTGCTGCTAAAGCTGCGATAATGTTAACGCCGTGCTTGATAATATGTCCCTCAGTCACTACAAACGGTGCAGAATATCTTCATGAGATATATGTTAGCTGTCCCTAGTAGCAATTCTGCATCCGTCTGTCACTCAGAGCTCGGGTTGCCATTTATCTCAGACTTGATAAAAATGTAGCCTGTCCTTCAACAACAACAACAACCCGAGCTCAATGCAGTCGATCAGTAGAAAGGAGCTAAAAAACAGGGTCTACTCCATCTGGACTCAATTAGATTGGCTACCGAGAGCTTAAAGCCCACTGTGCAATATAACCAATTGATTTTGTCCTATTTTAATATTCAGTTTTACTTATTGATTGTACCTGGTGGCTACGACAGATTTTTATAAACCCGTTTCAGATGTAATATTTTCCACAGGCTAGTGAGCTTCCCAGGTATGAACGATTGGTTGCGAACTCTAGGACTGTGCCCGTGTGACAACTGTTCGGATCAATCGACAATTCATGTTCTGTTATTTTGTAAGTTTTACAGTAACCTGAGCATAGTTTGGATTGTCCCGATTTTAAAGGAGCTGGGCCTGAGACAATGCCGTCCTGCATTGCTGGTGATGCAGCTCCTGGACGATGTACACAAAGCCTGTCGGATAGGCATGTTTTAAAAGAAAGTTTTTAGCCACAGGAAATCTATCATGTTGTAATTATGGAGACTATTATGATTGTTTGTATGTTTACTTTTTTAATGTAATCATGTATAGTTTTTTAATATTTTACAAATTTTAATGAATGAATTGTTTATATGCACTTTTATGATTGTCTGAAAAAGCAATCGAATAAAGTCTCTTTGATTGATTGTAGTGCTTCACTTCAGTAACCATCATTTTGATTTCCGTTTTTTACATTATTAAACAGTTACTCCAGATGCTTATAATTTACTGGCCCCTCACCACTTCTAAATACCATCCATCCCTAATCTTTCTGCTCATAAACTCCACCCATTCCTGAACCCTAAAATCCCTCACCACCCTAATTTCCACTCCTACTTTTCAACCCTAAAAATCCCTCATGACCCCAATACTTCATGTATCCTTGATCCCTAAAAAGACCTCACCCATACCTGAATCCAAAAAACACACTACCTATAAATCCTACCCAAGTTTATCGTCGTTTTTGATTTTCCTTAAAATTCTTTTCTTTTAAGTGTTTTCTTTAATTTTCTATTTATTTGTATTTCCTTAACAGTGTCTTTCCTTAATATTAGTTTTACAGGAGTTAGGTTCCTCCAAAGTGGTTGTCTCAGTTTTTGTTTTTCCATTAATTTACATAGATCAATACTTTCCACTTACTTGTTAAGAAGAATTATACTGACTTTTGTTGGCCTGTCACCTCTGTGTCTTCAGAATGATCAGGCATTTTATTCGAAATGAGTCCTTTATCTCTGTCTGTCTTTTCTCCATGACTACGTTGAAGTGCCTTGAGCCTGTTAAATTAGTGAGGTCCTTTATGTAATTCACATATCTCCAGCTCTGGGAGTGCCCTTGAAGAAGTCTTCAAAGCGTAAAGCCACCTGAAATGAATGCTAACCTAATACTAGATGTACTCCTTTAACCCCTTCCACGCTGATGACGAGCTGGGCTCGTCATGGCGTAGCCTCCTCGCACGCTGATGACGAGCCCAGCTCGTCACGTAAAGTGCGGTTTTAAAAAACTCAGCACAGGAGCGGAATTCCGCTAGCGCGCATGCGGTTAATATGAAAGGCTATGTCATTGCGTTAGGTGAAAATCACGAAAATAAATTTACCAGATTATGATTCTTCATCTTTTGAATGATGTGAAATTTGTAGTTCTCCAAAGCTTAAATTCCACCTTTTAATTTGAGGAAGAATCTTGGCTTTGGGGTTACCTGAAGTGGATGTACAATGGTGACTGACTTTAGAAACTGAAATGTGTTCACATGTCTAGTTTACCATCAGGTCTTCATTGTCAGCATGCAAGTTGACCATTTCTGTATCTGTTGGTCTTCAACTGAAATATACAATAGAACTTCGAGGAAAGTTTGGACAATGTTCAGTTTAAGAATGAATGCCTCGCCAGGCCTACTTAACTGCTATCTAGGGTGAACTCCTTTCGAAGTTCTGTGTTAAAATATGCCAAGTGTTCACAGTTGGAGTGCCATGTCTCAGGCAATTATAGAAGTATAGTCATGGTTGTGTGATAAACATTGTGATGTATCTGGAGGAATATGCTTTTTCCAGCTGATCAATATTTTTATATATGGGCATTCAAATATAGGGCTGTAACCAGTCCTACGTGATTCTTCCCACACTGCATCAGTAATCATAGCAATAGACAGTTCCAAATGGTAGCCCTGTGATGCACTACAAATGGTATATGTTCAACTCTTTGAGACTGGGAGAAGCATCTTGGAATCCATGGACCTTGTTTCTTCACCATCAAAGACAATAGATGATAAGACGCTGGGGTCTAAATAGGTATATCATAATCTAATATCAGAGTTTTAGGTGCTAATTCCTTATAGTAAAAACTGAGCATGAAGTAGAGTTTTAGAAATAATGTATTCCTTTTTGTATTTATGCGATGTTCATTAGTTTTCGCCAGAGTTGTTATATCTGGCACCATCATTTTGCATAATTTTCTACGCTAGTTTGGCTTCTAACGAAAGTTTCTAATGATAGTAGTACAATGGTCTTGTGTGTGCAGTCACTTTGGGGAAATGATGAGAAGAGCCCAAGAAAACGCCTATTGTCCCTGGCAGGTAACTGTCTGTTCCTAACATGGATCCCTTCCAGGAAAGTTTGGACTGGGATCACGGAACCCTGTCTATTTTCTGTGCCACAGATGATAAGCTAGTATACCTTCACAGCCTGGGGTCAAAGGGAAATCTACATGGTGTGATGAGGACTGGCCTGAAATAAAATATGGTGCTATGTTTGTTGCCTTAATAAACTGAGTACATGAGGGGAGGGGGAGGGGGGTTGCACCCAGGTCAATGAGTACCAATATAATAATAATAATAATAATAAAGGATTTTATAAAGCGCCTGGTGACGCCATCACGGCGTGTCCCCGCGCTGTGGAGAGAGAAGCAGGGGAAAATGAGCGACCTAAAGGGTGAAAAGGTGAGTTTTTAAGAGTCTCCTAAATAAGGTCTCTGTCTCAGCCAGTCTAATATGCAGAGGAAGAAGGTTCCAATTCTTGGCCGCCAACGCACGAAAGGAGCGCCCTCCCATTCTTGCTTTGTTTATCCGGGGGGCACACAGAAGCCCGGTACCCTTGGAGCGCAGTTCTCTGTTGGGCATATAGGGGATTGCGAGATCCTTCAGATATTCAGGGGCTACCTGAGAGGTAATCATATAACATATAAGGAGCGCTTTAAACAGGATTCTCTTTTTTATAGGGAGCCAGTGAAGAGCCACTAGTGTAGGCTTGGAGGCCGCTCTTCTGGGAAGCCTGAGGACCAGACGGGCCGCCGTGTTCTGGAGAACCTGAAGTTTTTTAATGTTCTTCTCAGTGGTTCCTAAGAGAAGAACATTACCGTAATCAATACGGGAGGTAACCAGAGCTTGAGTCATCGTGCGTCTGGCCTCTAAAGGAAGGAGGTCCAGGGTGCGATTTAAGGTCTTCAATACACCAAAGCACTTTCCTGTTAGCTTCTGGACGTGGCTGTCATAGGAGAGTCTGGGATCAACCCATACACCCAGGTTCTTTGCTTCCTTGCATGGGGAAGGCATAGGACCTAGACAGGAAGGCCACCAGTCCAGGGTCCAACTGGCCGAGTTACCCCCAATCACCAGCACCTCAGTTTTTGAACCATTGAGCTTGAGGCAGTGTTGGTTCATCCAGCCTGCAAGCTCCTGCATGCAAGTTTTGAAATTAGCAGCAGCCAAGGTGGGTGTCTGGGATAAGGAGATGAGGAGTTGGGTATCGTCGGCATAAGATACTATTTTTATGCCGTACGATTGAACCACCTCCGCCAATGGGGCCATATAAAGGTTAAACAAGGTGGGGCTCAGGGCAGAGCCCTGAGGCACCCCCTGTTCTAGGGCAATGCTGTCAGAAAGGGAATTGCCTCGCTGAACCTGGAAGCTTCGGTCTATTAGGAAAGATTTAAGCCATCCCAATGCCTCCTTTGTGACCCCAGCCTGGTTTAGACACTGTAGCAGAGTGGAATGGGCTACAGTGTCAAACGCAGCACTGAGGTCCAGCATTATGAGCGCCATCGTATGACCCTCATCAGCTCCTGCCCTAAGCGTTTCAGTAGCTCTCAGGAGGGCTGTCTCGGTGGAGTAATTAGTCCGAAAACCGGACTGGGAGCTGTGCAAGGATTTATTAGCTTCAAAGTGAGCCATAAGTTGTTTGTTTGCAATTTTTTCGGTCACTTTAGCAAGATAGGGTAATAGAGAGATTGGTCTCAGATTTTCCAAGGTGTCCTGACTTACAGTAGGCTTCTTTTTGATAGTTAATACAATAGCCTTCTTCCAATCAGTTGGTAAGTGCGCAGAGGAGAAGGACAGCTGAATAATCTGCCTAAAGTAGGGTTCTAGTACCTGTAGGCTCTCTCTGAGTACTTTCGGGGGAGCAGGGTCCCGAGGGGAACCCGATTTGACGCTCTTGCAGATGTTTATAAGCATATCGGGAGTGGGAACCGAGAAGCATTGGAGGCAAAACTCAGTGGAATTAGTAACAGCGCTTTCTGTAAAATCACGGCCAGATGGCAGCTTGTCAGAGAAACTGGTATAGATGTTGGTGATCTTATCTGAAAAGTAGCGAGCAATCTTATTGCAAGTTTCCACTGAGTTGTCGCAAGGCGCATTATCATTAGTGAGCACAGAAATTTCCTTAAAAATTTTAAAAAGCTCTTTAGAAGAGTTCTCTGCCTCCCCAATGTGCGTCTTGTAATGCATGGCTTTGGAAAAACGGACTTTTTTATAGTATTCCTTTTGTGCTTGTTTATATTGAAGTTTAATAACTGGGCAAAAGTTAGTACGCCAGTCACGTTCTAATTTTTTGCATGCGGATTTGCATGCTTGTAGTTCTTCAGTGTACCAGGGAGTGGATTTCCTGGGGCTGATGAAATTTTTAAGGTTGCGAGTAGGAGCGGTTTTATCTAGGGCCCCTAAAATTCTGTCCTGCAATTGACTGTAGGCTACTTCACAGTCAGTATTTTCAAGAGAGTCTCCTGTTCCAATCAATTTATTGAACATGTCCTGAGAGAAATTTTTCCATTTCCGGCGCTGGTACCGAAGATCCGTGTCATTTTTTTTTTTCGGATCGGGCTCAGATCTCTGCAGGTAGAAAGGAACAATGGAGTGATCTGACCAGGGTACCGGAATAGGAAAAAGAGCGTGTACTCTGGAGACGTTCCCAAAGATGGGGTCGAGAAGGTGACCTAGTCTGTGAGTGGGATCAAAATTTATGAGATCTAGCTGCAGAGACTGGAGAGCAGACCTAATGTCCTTGGCTCCGGAATCGAGGGGGTCATCAAAATGAGCGTTCATGTCGCCTAGCACCAGGAAATTGTTTTTCCTAATAGCAAGGTGAGCAGTGTTTTCGAGAAGGCTGGATGTAAAGTCATACAGTCTCCCGGGAGGTCTGTACACAAGAATGCCAGAGAAGGAGAATTGAGGGTTAACTAGGATAGTAAAGAATCCAGCTTCACAGTGATCTATGATCAGAGGCGATAGGGAGCACTGCAGGGGAGTTTTAGTGGCAATAGCAATTCCACCTCCCCTGCCATCCTTCCTGTCAAGTCTGGTCAAGGAGAAACCAGAAGGCATGGCTTCAATGATGTCCGGGTCGGAAAATTCCCCAAGCCAGGTCTCCGTGAAAAACATCACATCAAAGCCATCATCCTCCAATAGTTGATGAATTTGTATAGCGTGTTTGCCCAGAGAGCGGCAGTTAATCAAACCCGCCTTAGTCCGTATTAAAGAGCCTGTCCTGATGGGTGGTTTGTTAGGCGTGAAAGAGCATGAAGGGCAACAATGCACAAGCAGCGCCTCCATGGTGTGAGAGCAGGATAGGGTGACTCCAGGACGGAGATCTAATAGGGCCTGTCTATCATACCGTATACTCTGGGATGTGGAATGGCCAGGAGTCGTCGCCCCGCGCCCCGTCCGGCCGCGGACGGGCGCAGACGGGCTGGACTTTGGCTCGACTTCGGCGCACTTCCGGCGCGCCCGCTGCACGCGTCCGCTGCGCGACCGCGGAGCTCTGCACATTTATGGAGGGGGTAGGGGCGACTAGAGCGCGGATGTTGCAGCCCTGAGCCCGGAAGTGATTGGGCTCCTCCTCCACCCTCCGCAACAAACGTCCAAGATGGGCGCGGCGGGAGTAGGCGGTCAATAGTACCCCAACAGAACTGTCAGCCAATAGGTAAGGCACAGAAAGCAATTTTTCACAGTAGTACACTGAACAGGTTAAAATTAGCCAAACGCGCTAAGTTTTAAAAACGCTACTAATACAGCGCTAACAGTGCATGCTGTGTACACGAGCGTCAGCGGATAGAGTAAGCCACTGCCACCGGCTTTCTCCTCTCCACAGCGCGAGTGTAGATATAGAGATGTCCACTGAAAATTGTTAGGAAATTATATCCTCAGATGAGACAGTAGTCTCCTGTTCAGATGAAGGGGTTGTTAAGCTTAAATGTTAAATGCAAATCCTCTTATTTTATGGAACTTTGAGTAATATGGCCTCATTTAAATTTTGGTGGATGGAGTATGTACCTTCGGCATGGCGAAGTACTTTACGACTGCTGTGCAGAGGTTACTCTGCCTGCAGAATTTAGAGATATTTGCCGGAGCCAACTTCTCATTGGTTACTGACAATCCATGGAAGTTTGAAGGTTGTCTCCAACAGCATAATAGATCCATCTGGCAAACCTTGAATATTTTATTATTTAAAAAAAAAAATCCCAAAGATGGCTTTTCTTTTTCAAAGTAACAAAAATAATTATGCCTTCACCATTAGAGATTTGGGGATCTATTTCATTGCCTCTTAATAACAGGTTTTTGAAAACCAGCCATGTGGCCACCAACTCTAAATTGGGTGGACAGGCAACTGGCCTAACATCTGATGGCTCTTACTTTGTCGAGCTGACAAAGGTATATGGCAGCAGAGGAGGTGGAGTATTCTCTGCTGCTGACATATTTCAGTTCCGCCTGTTTCTAAACGAGGTGGGTAGAACTTCAGTTTGGCAAAGAGGGTACTCCCTTGCCTTTGCAACAAAGTACCCTCTCCGCCAAACTGTAAATCAGGCTCATAATCTTATTAAGTGATAAAATGGTGGATGGAAATATGGGGATATGGGTTCAAATGCAGGCTGAAGTGATTCAATATTTTACATCGGAATCTTCTTGGTCACAGGAGGTGAAGTAATAGTGCTTGTTACAGTGAGTCTAGCTTACCCAATGGAAATATTTTACTCATGGTTAGAATTCGACCTAGTCGAAACTCATACTTGGCATTTTTCAAAATAAAAGCCTTCAATACCTTCTGCTAGATATATGTTGTATCAAAGTCAGGATTTCCAAATAAAATTTCAAGACAGTATTTATGTCTTGTAGTGTAGGCAGTAAGAGCGCCTATGTAGAGCTATCAAGAGCCCATATAGCCCATCTTAGTGATGGATACACTATATCCACACTTAAATAATAGCTCAAATGAGAGAGAGCATGTTACCAGAATTAATAACAGTAGACAGAAGAGTAAGCTAGTACATTTTACAGGCAGTGGGGACAAATGTGAATGCAGTAGTTGATCATGGTGCCCCTGCATCTGTGATTAACCCCCAGCCTATAAATGCAGTATTGCACAAAGCAGCTACTAAGCGGGGCGAAATTTCCTTCTGGACTCCTTACACATCTAATCAGTTAGAGACAGTATACCCTTAGACAAAACACCAAGAAAACCAAAATACCTCCCATGTACCTTTATTTTTTATTTTTATTTTAAAAGTGTTACATAGCGTTGGCCATCTGAAGGTAGCAGAGCGCTTTACAACTGTTGTGAGTTGACAGTCGCGTTCAAAGAATAACCATTGTAAACACATTGATTCATGACGGGTCTAGTTGAGAGGGGGCATTAGAGTGAGCCAAGAGGTAGATGCTCTAAAAAGTTAATATTATCACAGTGACTGGATTCTCAGATGGGTGCGATTCCGTCTTGTGCGTCAACTATCACTTCGTAAGAGTTCGATTGTGGAAGAGGACTTTGAGCTGGCTTTTGAATTTTTTGAAGGAAGGGTTTGTCCTGATATGTAATGGGATGGCGTTCCAAATTGCGGGCGCATTTCCAGAGAAGGATAAGGTTTTTTGTTTGAGAGTTTTCGGAGTGATGAGAAGTAAAGTGTTGGTGCTCCTGAGATTTCTTTTCTCTCTAGCTTTGTTGAGTTTAGAGGCCAGATAGGCAGGTTTGCCAGCATGCAGAGCTTTGAGATTGAGGCAAGCAGTTCTGAAGTTAGAACACATTTCGCTTGGGAGCCAGTTTAACTCTCTGAGAGTGGGGGAGATGTGTTCGTATTTCTTTACTCCAGTCACCATTCTGGCTGATCCATTTGGAGTTGATCTGAGAGATGCAAGGTGAGATTTTGCCGTGCCTATGAGGGTGGCGTTCCCATAATCCAATCTGGATAGCACAAGGGATTGTGTGGCTTGCTTAAGGTCTTTTGGAGGGATGAAGGGTTTGATTGTGTTGAGTAGTTTTAGGTTGAAGAAAGCACTCTTTGCGGTATTCTTGATTTGTTTGACCATGTTTTGGTTAGGGTCCAGAGTGATTCACAATGATTTCACAGAGTCGGCCGGGATGAGAGTGCAGATGAAGGCATCAATAGGTTTTAGCCAATCTGTGTTTCGGGGGGGGGGGTCTGATCTTTGTTGGCTATGAGGAGGATTTCAGTTTTATCCTGGTTGAGTTTCAGGTGGTTTAGGAATAACCATTGTTGGACTTCTATTAAGGTGTCATTAAGTCTTTGCATGTCAGCCATGGAGGAAGTTTCTAGGTAGATCTGGGTGTCGTAAGCATAGAGGGAATGTTGGCTTTTTTGAGTATGGTGGTGAGGGGCTCCATGTAGATGTTGAACAGTGCGGGTGAGACAACTGATCCTTGGGGGGGCGCCCCTGCTTATGGGGCGTAGGTCAGACGTGAAGTTTCTGATGTTTATTCTTTGTGAGCGGTTCTGCAGGAAGGAGATGAACCACTGTAGGACCACCTCTTCTGCTCCTACCCTTTCACAAAGTACACTGATGAACAGTTTGAGGTCAACAGTGTCGAAGGCCGCCAATAGGTCCAGAAGTATGAGTAGACAGCAGCGGCTCTTGTTGAGTGAATTGTAGGCATCATCAATGACATTCAGGATAGCTATCTCTTTGCTGCAGCCTTTTCTGAAGCCTGATTGGTAAGGGTCTAGCAGTTTGTTGTTGTCCATGTGATGGATACGTTGACGAAGAACACATATTTCTAGTAATTTGGCTAAGATTCAGAGATTGGAGACAGGCCTGAAGTTATTGAGATCGTTTGGGTCAGAGCCCGCTTTTTTTTAGTAATGGTGTGACTTGGCCGATTTTGAGGCATGCTGGCTTGTTTCCTGTTTTCAGGGAGCTATTTATGATCTTTGTCCAGAGCAGGAATAGGGAGAGTTTGAGCTTTTTGGCCAGGTGGTTAGATATGGGGTTTTCAATGTGTGAAGAGGGCTTGGTTCCCGTAGTCAATTCCACAATTTCTGGTTCGGAGATGGGTTTGAATGATTTCCAGTTGTTAGGGGGTTGCCTGGGTGGGTTATTGACTTCTTTGTAGGGGGGCGGGCTTTCTTTGGGTGTGTGGCGGTGGTCCTCCAGTGAGAGTTCAATCTTTTAGATTTTTCCATCAAAACAATTGGCAATGTTTTCACATAGGGCTTTGGAGGCTGGCATTGCGGAAGGAGGGTTTGGATGTTTGCTGTCTAATGAGATTAAAGAGTTCTTTAGGGCTATTTTTGGCATTGTTTAGTGCACCACAGAAGAAGGAGGAATTTTTATTTTTGATGTGTTTTTTATATTTCCTGCGTTCCTTTTTGAGTTGATCAAGGTGGATTGTTGAAGGGTTGTTACGCCAGAGTCTTTCTGCAGCTCTCAGTTGTCTTCTTTCCGATTTTAGGTCTTTGTTGAACCATGATCTTGTCGACTGTTCTTGACTTTTTTTGTTTCAGGGGAGCTATTTGGTCAATGGCAGTCATTGTTACATTGTAATGTGAGGTAAGTTTTGTTGTGGAATTGTCGCAATCGGTGTGGGGGAGAGGAGTGCACTTATCTTTTCTTCTAGTTCGGCGAGGGGGATCTGGCTTAGGTTTATCGTCCAGTGAAGGGGTCAATTTGTGCGAGGAAGGTGTTGGGTCTTTTGATTGATGTGAAATAGAATGATGTGGTGGTCTGACCAGTCGAAAAGGAGGATAAGGTTGTTGTGGAACATTTTAGGACCCTATTGTAATTTTCCCGATTCATGCCCTTATATAGGTATAAATCACTATATCCTTATATAGGCATGAGAATCATAAGAACCATAACCATATTTAGACATAGCTCATGCAGTCCAAATACGGCAGGGCTACTTCCACTAGTTCCGAAAATCTACAACGATTTTTGGTAAAACTCTTCTCCAGCAGTTAGGGACTTCCCCTTGCTCAAGACTTGACTTGTCCAAGAACTCATGGAGTTTTCAAAGAACTGAGACTCTTTTATGATGTTATTATGTCCACCTTTACGTCAAACTCGGCAACTTCAAGGTATAAATATGCCCACACTTGCCTTAGCAAGGACACGGTGGTTTGGAGCATTTCCACTATCTACTTGCCCGACGCATCCTGCTACTGCAAGTGCAGAAGGAAGCCGACCCTCCAGCAGACGCACTGAGAGGGACGCTGTCTTTTCTCTCTCCGAGAAATCCAGCTCCAGTGTTTCCAAGCTACCCTTGCGGGTTGTTGGAAAATCGAGTCCTGAGCCTGACCTTCTTCATTCCAAATTAAGGTACGGAGCTAATTAGAGCATAAGAGAAATCTTGGACAGATTCTTGACAAAAGGAGAATATATTTATTCTACACCTCACTTCTTCCCTCGTATTTAGGTTAGGTACATTAGGGTAGGCATATTTTAGAAGCACCAGTTGAGTACTTTTAGCCTCTGTTATTTATGTATGTATTTCTTTATGGTTTAGGAACCATACAATGCTCTTACAGTATTATTTTATTCTACTCTTTCTACTGTATGCATTATATTTTGCAACCATGCTTGAGAAAGAAGACTGTTCAATAAATCCTTTTTATTGAAAACGTCCGTCTATCTATTTCTCTGCACTTCTGGTGAAACGAAGCATGCACGATTGACTGAGTGAAATATCTATCTATTGTTTCCACAACTCTAAAGATCAGTTTTATCTTGGGGAAACGAAGTTGTCATGTTTATGCGGTTGTCAGAAACGAATCCCTTCTTGTGAACTCGAGAAAGTTTCTAGTGACCTCTGAGCTAGCTGGCTCTCACAATTAAGTCTAATATATTCGATAGAGACCTAGTAGACATAAGTCCTACGTCACATCTATAGGATATATTATTCCAATGCGCAGAGCCTATTGGGAATATAGGAACTACAATACAATGTTGATTGAGTCTTTGTGTGCTATGATGGCATCCAGGATTGAGCTTTTGTTGTGGGTTTGCTCTGTGCAGTGTTGGGTCAAATTATTGTTGCGAAGAAGCTCATTCATGGATTGGATTAGAGGGTTGTTTTCCTCTTTGCACTGTAGGTTTAGGTCACCAAGAGCCATATGTATCAACATCATGATTTGCGATTCTCAAATAGCGATTTTTTTGAAATCGCTATTTGAGATTTGCAAATAGGGATGTATGTAAAAAATCACGATTTGCTATTTTCAAAATGCGAATCGCAATTAGGGAATACTTTACCATTCATTTTTATGGGCCAGGAGGCCCATAAGAATGAATGGGAAGTTATTCCCAATTTGCGATTCGCATTTTGAGAATCGCAAATTGAGAATAATTTCAAGGGTGTCATAAGGATACCCTGATGCACCTCTGAAATGCACATGTGTGCACAAATGGCGCACATACATGCCCTAAGGGCATGTATGTGCTCCACATGGCACCTTTACAAATGCCAAAAAGTGCATTTGCGAAAGAAATCGCAATTTACCACCAACTTCAAGATGGTAGTAATTTGCGATTTCTTAATGAGAAATCGCACAACTTGGGTGCTTCCTACATTGCATTTAAGGAATCGCAAAATTTACGATTCCTTAAATGCAATCGCAAAATAAAGAATTACAAATTTGCGATTCCTTATTTTGCCGTAATACATACCATTTGGCAAAATTGCATTCGCAAACGCCAAAATTCTGTGAATTTCGGCGTTTGCAAATGCAATTTTGCTTGATACATATGGCCTCTAGTATTAGGTTGTTCGTGTCCTAGAGTGAGCAGTGCGTTATCAGGTCGGAAAGGTGTTCTCCAAATGCAGGGGTGTTGCCTGGTGGATGGTATAGGAGTTGGCAAAGAAACGTTTTGTTGTCCGACGTCTTGATGGTGGCGGTTAGGTATTTAAATGTGTTATTTTTTAAGGAGTCTGTTTCCGTTAGGGAGATATTACTTTTGTGGATGATTGCGGTACCGCCGCCTTGCTGGTTCTTTCTGTCTTTATTGATGGTTGAGAACCCTTGGGGGTGAGGATTCATTCCACCAGGTTTCTGTGATGAACGTGATGTCTATGTCATGGGTGAGGATGGTTTCTGCCAGTTCTATTGCGTGTTTGGTAGCAGATCTGCAGTTTATGAGCATGCAGTTGGTCCCCCTCTTGTTGTTGCGTTTCTCATTTAGGGGAGCCATGGGGATATTGGTGAGGTGAACTGGAGATCTCAACTTTTTCGGTACAATGTGGTCGTTTCCAAATCCAGTGATAACCTGGATCTTGGCGCTGGGGAAGACAGCTGCAGTTGCTTTATAGGATACGGCGAGATCCCTCGCCTCTTTCATGGACATTTCAGCGCTTGTTCTTTTGGGTCACTGAGCTTGGTTCCTGAAGGGGTTTGCGTTCCATCTGAGCCTTTGGGCCTTGTGGGGACTAGTGTGTTTATTGAAAGTGGCTGTGGGTGTGGGGAGTGGGTGTTGGATTGTCTCCTTGGGTGTGGTGCTGTTCAATAAGATTTAATTAATACCCTGTTTTAGGATCTAGAGCTCGTATTCCAGTCATGCCAGTCTTTGGGTTGTATTCCTAGAGGAGGGTGTGGAGGAGTTTGTTAACGGGATGTCCTGAGCAGGGCAATCTATGGATGGGGGAGTTTGTCAGTGGTGGAGTGGCTCATAGTGTTGCTGCTGCTTATGTCTATGGATGGAGAGGGCTTATCAGTAGAGGTGTGGCTCCTAGTGTTACTGATGCCTATGTGGTTCATGTGGATAATCGTGGGGGGGTGTTGTGACAGATTGCTTCGAGAATTGAGCGGCAGCTTCACTGGTTTTAGTGCATGGAGAGAGTTTGGGGCTATTGTCTGCGGGTCGGTTTCCCTTGTTGCTTGATGGAAGTAATGTCGAGTAAGGGGAGAGGAGGAGGCTGAGAGAGGACTGTAGTCTCTCATCCGGGTTGTAACTCATGTTTGTTGTGGCTGAAAGGAAAGTATTGTGCGCTCTGGGGGAGTAGTTGGAGGGTGGCGCCGAGGGGGTTATAGGGTGGTGGGTTGGGTTTGGGTCATGGAGTTGTTTTGAGAGTTTTCCAGGAGGGTTAGTTGGTTCGAGGATAGGGTTTTGTTCGAGTGGGAGTGGTGTGAATGAGTGAAGGGATTGCGTAGTGTGGGGAAGAGAGCATCAAATGCGTCCACGTTGTCATTGTTGGCTTGTATCAGGACTGTGCCATTGCTGTAGATGGTCGCAAAGGTGTTGCCATTGCGACTATTGTGGTTTGAGATTAGGAACCTTTGTTTCCAGCTGACAGGGGTGCTAGTTGTTTTAGAAATGTGGAGGTGGGATCTAAAAAAGGTGTTCCATTTCGCAGGGATCTGGGTGTGGAAAATTAGATCCATTTTCTGCTGGTCTTTAGAGGAGCAGTGGTACATGTCTGAGAATATTGTTTCCTGGTGTTGTCTTATCAGCCTGTGTTTGAAATTTATTTTTGCTTTAGGTGAGAGATTGGGTCGGAAGATGATGGAGAAGGAGTTCGGGTCATGGGGTTATTAGCCGATCGATGTATAGGCTCGGAGGGAAGTTAGATTAGCCGGTGTCATTTTGACTCTGTTAAGTGGGTGCATTATTGTTTTATTAAGAGCTGGGAGTAGGCATTAGTAGGTGCCTTCTGAGGCAGATGCTGACTTTCTAGAGTCATCACTTCCCTTTTGTCTGCATTGAGTTCACCCCAGCAGGGTTAACTGTGGAGGGTGTTGCATTGAGTGTCAGATGCTTCCTATGCAACATTATACCCGCGTCTTGTTAATTGTTGTGGTCGCCTTGCCAGAGTTTGCATCAGGGTTATCTGAGCAACTCCATTTGGGTCCCTGTTGGCCGCCATCTTAGTGTCAGACATTGTGATTTTTTCCACTGCAGCCCAGCATTTTTTTTTTTAAACAATTTTTATTGCAGAGTCAATTACAGTATACTTTACTAGATTCAGAATCTCTAGTTGCAGAGTCATACTTCTATCTCATCCCAGATGCCACGTACACAGCCATTCAGCCCACAACCCGGAGGTCGGGCGGCGCTACTCATTAACAGTTTACACTCTTGACTGGGTTGTCTGCTGCAGTCGTCACATGGGGCCCTCTGCCCTCTGCTTTTGTATTTTCACCCCGTACCCGCCATCTCTCACCAAATTTCGTACGCGTTCAGCTGCTGGATCCCAGGATGCTTATCCCTCCCCGGGGTCTACAATGATGCCTGGTGCTAGGGTATGTGCTTATACTGTGGGCCTTCGGAGCTTTGGATTATTACTGTGCGTGTGTGTCCTGTATCGGTGCTGGGGTCAGAACCGTCCCTATTGAAGCTACCTGTCCCACCGCCTCCTCCTCCCCCTCCTCGTCCACTGTGCTATCCCTCAGCGCCTGTACTAAAATTTCCCATGCCATTGCTGCGTCCTGTGCTTTCTCATCTGAGCCACGGCGGGCCAGCTGATACCTGATCGTACTCTCCGCCGTTGCCCACTTCAGGAATTCACACAGCCATCTCCGGTGTGTTGGCCCCACCTTCGACTTCCAGCCTTTGGTCAGCTCTCTCTTCGCAATAATTAGACCCATGTCGATGAATTTGCTAGACAGTTTGTTCTTTCGTGTGTGTGGGAACCAGTGTAAGACAGTGACCGCGCTATCGTACTGCAATTCCCTGTCTGCTACTTCATTCAGGGTGTCACCTATTTCCCTCCAGTATTCCTGTATTCGAGGGCAGCCCCTCAGCATGTGTACTAGGTCTGCTCCTAATTGGGTACATCTGGGACATGCAGCATCTTCTGCACCAAAGTACGCCGCTATTTTACTCGGGGTTAGGTAGGCCCTGTGAAGTATATAGAGGTGTATTAGTTGGAACCGCGCGTTTCTGGTGCTCTTCCTGGCCCTCCGCACTAGTTGGGACCACGTCGTGTCTGGGATTTCTAACTGTAGGTCTGTTTCCCATTTATGCTTCAGCGATGTAAGTGGTTGTAGGGTTTCTGTGTGCATCCTGGAATAGAGGCATGTAACTGCCTTAAACGTTCCTGCCGCCATCATTGTGTATTGGCACGCCAGCGTCGTCGTGGGCTCCAGCAGTCCCTCCCCCCAGTGCGCCTGTATGGCTCTCACCACTGCCGCATGCATTAAGTAATCTCCCCTCGGGAGGTCGTACCTTTTCTGCAATGTCTGGTATGGGGCCAGTACTCCGTCATCATAAAGATCCCCCACCAACTGTAACCCTGCATCTTCCCACAGTCCCAGTTTCGACCAGTCTCCGCCATGTGGGAGAGCAGTCACCATGCCCAGCGGGATCTCAGGTGCATAAGGGTGCTTGGGTCCAATTCGCTTTTGTGTGCGATTCCAACATAATCGCAGCGTCCGCTCTTCTTGGGACAGCCCTCCAAGCCTCAATTTTTGCTGCATGGTAATGTATGCCAGTATGTGACGGGGGGTGCCGCCTTCCCTTTCCTGCTCCGGGCCTCGGTAGACCCTCGCAACCTCCTGCGTAAAGAACTGCAATTGGGCCGCCAAGTAGTAGAGCTCGAAATCTGGGACCGCTAGGCCGCCCTCATCCTTCGAGCGGGTCAACGTCGCCAATGCAATTCTACGTCTGCCCGTTCCCCACAAAAACTACACAATCATTGACCTCAACCGTCTGAAGATCGCTCCAGGTATCCACACAGGGAGGGTTCGGAAGAAATATAATATTCGCGGTAGAGCTATCATTTTTAGGAGTGAAACCCGGCCCGCCATTGAGAGGGGGAGGGAGATCCAGAAGGTCATACTGCCCTGCAGTGCACGGACACAACAACCTATATTACCGTCTAGCAGGTCCGCGGGCTCGTGATATACGTACACTCCTAGGTAGCTCAGACAGCTAGGCTCCCATCTAATCTCCGGGTGGGTTAGGGGGCGCTCCTCCCCTTTCCTCAGCGGGAAGAGACAGGTTTTTGTCCAGTTAACCCTCAGTCCTGATATTGCGCCGAAGCACTCCAAGAGTCTCTTCGCGCCGTCCACAGGCTCCTCAGCATCTTCTAAGAAGAGGAGGAGGTCGTCGGTGTACAGGGAGATAAAGTGGTGGGCCCCTCCGACTTCCAACCCGTTGCAATGTATCCTCCGCCGAGCCATCGCTGCCAGAGGCTCCACCGCAAGCGCAAACAGCAGAGGAGATAGTGCACATCCCTGTCTCGTCCCCTGATGCACCTCATATTGGTCCGATACCAAGGGTCCCACCCTAGCTTTCGCCGAAGCGTAAAGCACCTTCGTCCACCCTATATATCCCTCACCCAGACGAAAGCCATGCATCACTCTGTATAGGTACTCCCATTCCAGGGTGTCGAATGCCTTTTCTATGTCGACCGCCGGGACCAGGGGGGCTCTCGCTCTCGGTGGTGGGTCATCCACTAGTCTGAGCATCCTACGGATATTATGTGTCGTATTTCTAGTGGGTATAAAACCTGATTGATCTTTATGTATCAGGTTCTGCATATGGGGTAGCAGCCTGGTGGCCAGCACTGTGCTCAAAATTTTGTAGTCCGCTGTCAACATGGACAACGGCCTATAGGATGCCGGGTCCGTACTGTCCCTTCGCGGTTTTAATAAAGGGATCATAATGGCTTCGCGCATTGATTGAGGAAGACTGCCCCCATCCCTGGCCTCGTTATATATCACCTGCAGTCTCTGGGTCAGTTGTTCTAGGTATTTCCCGTAAAATTCAATGGGTAACCCATCTATTCCTGGTGTTTTGTTACGCGCCATACTCTTTATTGCCCCTCTTATTTCCGCCAAGTCTATTGGGCCGCCTAGTAAATCAGCCTGCTCCTGCTCAAGTCGCGGTATCTGCAGGTCGCTTAGGAAAGCCTCCATTGCCTCGCTCTGGTTCCCCAATTCGCTCCTATAAACCTCTCATAATATGATCGAAAACAGTCTAAAATTTACAGCTGTGTTTGAAGTGTGCCGCCTCCATTTCCCTTCAGGGTCAGAATCGGTTGAGCGTCCCTATTGGGGTTCGCTAACCAGGCCAAGAGTGTTCCAGTTTTGTCCCCCTCAGCAAGAGTCTTCGTCAAATATGTTTTATAATCGTAGCTACGAAGGCGCTCTACCTCCACTGCCACTGCTTCACGCGCTTCACTTACTCTCCTCTGTAACTCAGGGCGGCCAGGGCGTTCCTGTTCCGCCTCCCTCAATTTACGCTCAGCCTGTTCTAAGTCCTCTACCAATGTCCTGCGCACCCCAGCAAATTTCCCCATACAGTGCCCTCTTACTACTATTTTAAATGCGTCCCACTCCACGGCCCTGGTTGAAGCGGTACCCTCGTTCTCCGTGAAATAGTTAGTGATCCGATTTTCAAGTTCTTCGCGAAAGGGTGGGTCATCCAGCGTGTCCGGCCGTAACCGCCACGTCAGGATCTTTGGTGTTGTATTCATCCAATCTAGCGTCAGGAGGATAGGGTTGTGGTCAGAAATTGTACGTGTCAAGTATTCAGTCCGGACCACTGCTGGGAGTATTGTTTGGGAACAAAGGAAGGTGTCAAGGCGGACATGGAGGTCGTGTATACTAGAGTAGAACGAGTAATCTCGCTCTGTCGGATGTTGTGTGCGCCAGCTATCTGTCAGATCCCACTTCCCTTGCCATTCCGTTCTGTATTTCGCTAACCTATGTACAGGGGATTTGTGCAGCGGAGGGTGGGATCTGTCTAGTGTTGTGTCTTCTATTGAGTTGAAGTCCCCCCCCATCAGCATATGTCCTGTAAAGTAAGTGGCCAGCACTCTGCAGAGCTTCGCAAAATAAGCTGCCTGATCTACATTTGGCGCGTAGATGCTACTAAGTACAATGTGTCGACCTCTAAGTAGCCCTTCCACCGCTACAAATCTCCCTTCTGGGTCTACCGTATGTCTAGTGACTTGGAAAGGAACTCCCGCCCTCACCCAAATTAGCACTCCCCTGGCAAAAGCAGAGTACGTGGTGTAAACCAGTGGCCCCTCCATCTACGCTGTAGCGCTATTCCCTCTTTTTTCGTTAAATGGGTCTCCTGCAGGAATGCTATATGCACCCCTCTACGAACTAAGTGAGAGTGGATCTTGTGTCTCTTCGCCATAGTGGTGAGCCCCCGCACATTCCAGGACACACATTTTATCGAGCCCGCATTAGCCATTGTTCCATCTTGTTCGGTTCGAGTCAATAACATGTAGCTTCCAGACATCAGACACCACACCGTCCCCACCCATCCCCAACATTCCCCCCTCCACCCTTCCCCAAACTACACCTCGAGTTACCCCAACTTCTCCAGGTCCCCCCTCCCCCAGAACAGGACCCAACTGCAGAAGAGTCGCTCCCAACTGCAGCCCAGCATTACTTCATTTTACTTGGAAACTTTGTTGCATTAACTATTGGAAGCGGTCAATGTTTCTTTCCAATCTGTAACATAGGTCTAGAAAGTTGCAATCGATGGCCGGTGCCTGCGCTGTAATGCTTTAGCTGCCCTCTTCGTTAAAAATTAGGAGCGATCATTATTTCCTTGATCTCTGTAACATAGGTATATATATATTGTATTGTGTGGTTGAGGTCTGCGCTACACGGTTCGCTCAGCATCGCTCCGTCATTGGGGCCCTAGCAGCAGGGTTGCCTGACCCTGTGGAGTCGCCTTTAAGGGGTCAAGTATTTGTGGCATAGGCACAGACTGGTGCCTTCTGTCAAGCATTTGTGGCATATGCATAGAATGGTGCCTTCTGTGACCTGTGCCAGCGCTGCAGTGGTCTGGTTGTACCTCATCCTTGTGAGAATGAAGGCATAGATTATTTTGTTTATCTCTCTCTGTCCCCGGTGTCTGAGCCCCACTGATCGCGCTGCACTGCTTTGTTATAGAGGGCGATGCAGCCGGTTTGCCTGACCTCAGGGAGCCACCATTTTGTGGTCAGGCACCCGGGATATTGATTTTTAAAATTGGAGGTGTTAATTCTTTCCAATTGCATCTCTGTCTCTTGACATACAATGGTGCCTTAAGTGGCCGCTGCCTGTGCTTAACTGATTAGGCCACACCTCTTCGCTGTTAAGGACGTTGCCGCTGGTATGCCTAGACCCGGGGAGCCGCCATTTTGTGGTCAGGCACCCAGGGTGTTTAAATCGGGATTGGAGGTGTTGATTCTTTTCAATTGACTCTCTGTGTCGTGGCATACAATGGAGCTTATGTGGTTGCTGCCTGCATTCAACAGATCGGGTAGCACCTCTTCATTAGAAGGGACGTTACCGCCGGTATGTCTGGCCCCTGGGAGCTGCCATTTCGGGGTCAGGCATCTGAAACATTTGTACGGAGCCTCGCCGCCCCCCGCGGGCTGCACCTGAGGATCCGGTGTATCATCCAGTGTCTCCAGCCTTTCCGTAACACACCAGTGTTGTTTTCAATCCCTGGCCATTGGCGAGGGACGGGAGTTATGCACAGGAAGAGTCCCACACTCCGTCAATCCTGGGGTCGGTCCAGGAGTGTCTTGAGGGTCTGTGTCTTTCCTCTCCTCGCGTGAGAACGGCGCCGCCTGGTCAGAGCATTCCTGAATCTTTCTTGGAGCCCACCTCTCCGCGGACTCTAGTCTGCTCCTTGCCGTATCTGTCCCTCAGTTAACAGCCCTCCGGGACTCCCGTGGAACCTATATGCGTGACGGGACCGTCGACTGTGCAATTTTCTGGTCGTCCCTCCGGGGCACTTCCTTGCTTCCTGGAGGCAACAAGGTGCGGATCGACGAGCACTGCTGTTTCATGCAATGGACACACCACTCGGTTCGCAACAGCTCCCTGGCTTTTACTTCAGTGATTTACGGTTGGCCAGTAAGTTCCTGTTGTTACGATTGTTTTCGGATTGTCTCAGTTTTTGTATGGGAGGGCGAAAAGGATTTACACCGATTAGTGATCCTGGTGTCCCCGAGCTCCAGCTCAGAGCTCCTTTTCCTCAGCCATCTTGCTTCCGTCCGTTCTCATGTGAATGGTACCGCCTTTCTAGGAGTGTAATGCATGGGGAAATATATTTACTAACAAATATGCTATCACACATGGAACTCTTCTGTCTAAGATGGTGATGCTTAAGGTTCTGAAACAAATACAGAATGAACTTAGGGCTGATCCATGGATAGATATAGGCATGAAATTCATGGGGAACTTTAATGCAGTCTTTGAGGTTGTTCTCAGTAACATACAAAGCAAAGTGGTGCTTTTGACTATTCGTCAGCACCTTGCCACAGTAGCACACAATCATAAAGAACATGAATGCCCTAAAATGATTTAATGAATACACCCCCCTATGGGTTGAGATACCTTAGGTACTTGCTCACTAAAACCACAAATCAAGCTCAAGGCAGAGGTAGAGAGAACACTGAAAGATAAAGGTCAGGATGTGAAGAAGAAACATAAGGACATACAGAAAATTGGGACATGATAGCCACTTCTGCGAGAGTCCAGAAGGGCTTATCTATTGAAGGACCATAGAAGTTTGATCCAGTGTGATCTTTATCAATATGCTTATGACGGTCTTTCCAGTTAATTGTAGAACGTAGGGATAACCAAAAATGTTCAGAGAAGTATTCTAAACAGTGACCAAACCAAGTGTTGGAGAAAGGAGGAGTACCCCAGGAAGAAATCTGACAAAGGGCAACTCCAACAGTAGAATGCCAATGACAGTTGTACAAAAGATGAGAAAGGTTCGGATCAAAAGGCTTCAAGATTAACAAGCATTTGCAATGCAATAGGTCTCACATTAGGAAAGTTTGAGCTATTGGTATTGTCAATGACAAATTTTTTATATATGTGTTGGTTTTGAAAATAGCCAAATTGATAGCTTTGTCATTTACAATGCCAATAGTTTTAACTTTCGCAAATGTGACACCTATAGCATTTGTAACGCAATATTTGTTGTATTTACATGACTTAGATGTATTGATATTACAAATAACAATGGCTTGTAATTTTTGTAATAATTAATACTTAAAAAAAGGTATTGTAATTTATAATGGCAATAGCTTAAACTTTTGTAAATAACTTTTGTGAAGATTATGTTCATTGTATTTTATTATGAAGAAAATCCAAGAACAGAAGTGAAATATTAACATCTTTTTGTGACATTTGTAATAAAGCTTGAAACATTGAGCGAACATATTTGAACCAGTTGTTGTTGAATGATTGCACAGATTGATGCTGTGGTGGCGCTGAGTGATGTTGTGGTGGCGACGAGTGATGCTGTGGTGTTCAGTGATGCTGTGGTAGCTCATAGTGATGTTGTGGTGCCCATGAGTGATGTTGTGGTGCCCCTGAGTGATGCTGTGGTGATGCTGAGTGATGCTGTGGTGATGCGATAGATAGATAGAGTGAGTGTGATAGATAGATAGAGGGAGGGCGATAGATAGAGTGAGGTCTATACATAGATAGATAGAGTGAGGGCGATACATAGATAGATAGATAGAGTGAGGGCGTTACATAGATAGATAGAGTGAGGGCGATAGATAGATAGAGTGAGGGCGATACATAGATAGAGTGAGGCAGATAGATAGATAGATAGATAGATAGATAGATAGATAGATAGATAGATAGATAGATAGATAGATAGATAGATAGATAGATAGAGTGAGTGAGGCCGATAGATAGATAGAGTGAGGCCGATAGATAGATAGTTAGAGGCCGATAGATAGATAGAGTGAGGCCGATAGATAGATAGAGTGAGGCCGATAGATAGAGTGAGGGCGATAAGATAGAGTGAGTGCGATAGATAGAGTGAGGGTGAAGTTGGAGGGTGGAGTTGGGGTAGGAGGGTGGAGTTGGAGGGTGAGGTTGGAGTTGGATGGTGGGGTTGGAGGGTGGAGTTGGGGTTGGAGGGTGGAGTTGGGGTTGGAGGGTGGAGGTTGGAGTTGGAGGGTTGAGTTGGAGGGTGGAGTTGGAGGGTCGGTTGGAGTTGGAGGGTGGGGTTGGAGGGTGGAGTTTGCAGGTGGAGTTGGTGTTGGAGGGTGGAGTTGGATTTGGAGGGTGGAGTTGGAATTGGAGGGTGGAGTTGGGGTTGGAGGGTTGAGTTGGAGTTGGAGGGTGGAGTTGAGTGATGTGGTGGTGACCCTGAGTGATGTAGTGGTGCACCCTGAGTGATGCCCCTGAGTGATGTGGTGGTGTCCCTGAGTGATGTGGTGTTGTCCCTGAGTGATGTGGTGGTGTCCTTGAGTGATGTGGTGGTGTCCTCGAGTGATGTGGTGGTGTCCTCGAGTGATGTGGTGGTGTTGTGTGGCGTTCAGCAGTGTGCGGCGTGCAGCAGTGTGTGGCATGCAGTAGTGTGTGGCGTGCAGCAGTGTGTGGCATGCAGCAGTGTGTGGCGTGCAGCAGTGTGTGGCGTGTAGCAGTGTGTGGCGTGCAGGAGTGTGTGGCGTGCAGGAGTGTTTGGCATGCAGCAGTATCGTTGTTTATATTCAAATGTCAATAAATACATTTAAGGGGTGGAGGGGATGTGCACCCAGTAGTAGATGCTGACGAATGAGACAAAAATAAATATCTATAAGGAGAAATAAGCAAATTAAAGGAAACCTGTAAGAAAATGTCAAATAAAAGGACTCAACCAGCAGCCCTGGCGGTGAAGGGAACACTGTTTCACGCAGTTGTTTACATATGTTTAGGCAAAACACTGACTCAGCAAGAGAGCACATGGCTTAAGTGGGCTTTCTTGCGCTCCATGTTGGATGTAGCAGAGGGCGGAAGAAAATGTTAAGGATACTGGAATCGAACTATGGTTTTTGAAGGTTCACCCAAGGCCCATAAAGGAAGTACATTTAACTATGCATGTATGCTTTGTGATGGTTTTATCACAAAAGCCTAGCACAGAGCAAAATGTTGTCAACATGACTTCCCTAAAAGGCCGGTATATTCCTTCGAAAACAATGAAACCAACGTAGATTGGCATGTAATGCTATACTTCTGTATCTGATATACACCATAATGCCACTACTGTGTGCAAAATATTAAATACATTTAACTTTAGAGGCCCCTTAACACTTCTACTTGTGATGAAAAATCTGGCGTCCGTAGTTCGGGAAGTAGAGGCGCTGGAAGGGCTTGTAGGATGAGAAACGGGAAAACACTTCACCAGCACACATGCAAGGACCACACAAAGAGCCTGCAATCAGAGAAAAGAAAGTTGTGAGCTTCATTGTGAGACTGTACGCACGACTCCGATGACAGCGAGAGCGCGTGCGCACAAATTAAGGTAGTGACATATGCGCAGGTACGAGTTGCGCGCGGGAGAGAGGGAGAAAGGAGCGCGAGAGCCCAAGGCAATGGCGGCGGCAGAAGAGCGAGGGAGGCGTTTTTATATAGCGCGGACTTAACCCGAAGGTGTCAGGGCGCTTCACAATAGGAACAGTAGTGAAATATTTTGATCCACTTTAAAATTCTCCCATTTGAAAAATATGACCGTTTTTCCAGTTTTAAATATGCTGTGTCTACTGACTACTTAAAACAAGAGGCCTGCTGTTTGTAAATTCAAGCCTGTGAAGTGAGATAAAATTAAAATGAAGAGTTAATCTTAAATTAACTCTTCCTTTTAATTTTATCCCATTTAAAAGCATTCAGAAACATCATTTTGTTCTCTGCTTCAATATTGAATTGACAAGGACTTTTATTTAAGATTTAAATACCTCAGTGCTTCAGTTTTAATCATCTGTGTCTGGGTTCATAAATCTGACCCCAACACTGCTCCTTATCAGGCCCTGCTATCTCCTACCTGAAAATAGTAATGTAAACTAAACACAAACTTCCCTTAAAAATAAACTGTGACCCTGTGCTGATTGAAAAAAGAAGTCAAGGCTGTGAGCTACTCTGAAAGTGTCTGTGAGCTAATGGTAGCTCAAGATCGACTGGTTAGAGACACCGGCCCTAGAAAAAGACAGTCCTACTGCTGACGGCAGGTGGGAAACAGTGCTTTTAAACAGTGCTACCAAGATCTCAAGAGTTCTCTAGACTCTCCAGGAGCATGCTGCCACAACATCGACCATTGAATATATTCAATTAGAGACCCTGGCTAGACACAGAAATCCTCCAAAATCAAGGACATGAAATAGAAATTCAAATAGTCGCAACATATTGTTCACCATAAACATGGTCTTCGGTCCACACTTGTCGAAGTCTTATGACATTATCCTGGAATAATTTGCCTCCTCCTTTTGTAAAGGATATACCGCTTGGGGAGGAACTGTACATGATGCATTCTCTTCGAAACTGCCTGAGGATCCTAGAAAAAAATATGTACAAAAATGTGCTCTACAGCAAAACACTCCATTATAAAAGAATCAAGCAGAGTGGCAGAAGGACCTGATTTCATATATGATTACTCTCCTGTATGAATACAGTTTCAAGCCAAAATATGCATTATAGCCAAATGTGACATAAAAACCACCCACGCAGAATTAAAAAAACATGGAGTGATAGTACCCTGCATAACGACAATGAATACCCATCTATTCCCAGTGATAAAGCCTCAAAATTCTTACAGTTTGGTGTAGGCCTTCAAAAATGTGAAAGTGCTCACAAACAGATGGGGTGCAAAATGCCCACAGTAACAGCTTGTGATGAACTTAGTACTGAAACATGTCAAAATTACTTTAGTCATAGCTAATAGTTGTTTTCAGTGAAAGTATATGGCTGAAACTCAACATTAGACAACCTTCACATACTGGGGTATCCAGTACATATAAGCATGATTACCGCAGGGGTATACAAAAAGCCCTGGACTATTCTGAGCAAGAACAATGAAATTACTTCAGGGCGATCCTGACGTTCTTTGATATATTCAAAGCCTCCAAACTCATTCTGAAAACAAGAAGCCCTTGTGAGGACTGTGGATTTCGGAATGGAGAACATGCTGAATTACTTAAAGCGGGTAACACTGCTGTATGATTTCCTAATGCCCATAGCCCATTTTCCATGGTTGACAGACAGACATTTTAGAAACTAAATGTTTGGAAAAAGGGGACAGTAAACAAAATCTACACATGATGTTTGTCCCTAACAATCCAGGCTACTCCTAAGTACTGTAAATGAGGGACAACGACCCCAATAGCTTATCAGCAATAAATATTCAGTTGCTGAGCTGAGGAACAGTCCACTTTTACAGAGAAAATGTTGATGGCAGTGCAAAGTGCCATTTTAAAAGAGTACAGTAGGTTTCCCAATATCCTCCTTAGAAGCAGCTGGTAGGGCAAGCAGTCCTAATGGCTGTACCATACACCTGTGCCAGGGATAATTGGCCACAATCCAAAGGTTGACAGGTATTCAATGTAAGTATGACCCTACACTCAGCAATTAATATTCTTTGCTATATCCAGAGGCAAACTCTGCATGTGTTACCCATACATGGTTTGGGTGCTTTTCTGTAATCCAGGTATTCTGCTGTCCGATATACGGGCGACTGTTTCCGGACGCCACAATGTCACAACAGACTGGAGTATGTGGTAGGCAAGTGCCCCCGAGAAGCTGCCACCTTCTCAGGAGGAAAAAGCCAAAGGCATAACAAACTTCCTCATTGGATGAAGACGTCAAAGCACTGAAGTAAACCAGGAATACAGAATCCAATAGTGGAATTTTTGCAGGAGCAAACAGTCATGATCAGCAAGTGGATCAGAAACATGGCTTTGTTGTGACACATACTACAACCAGACAGAAGTCTTCATATAGTAAGAGACAACAAACGAAAATGACATCAGACATCACATGATAGGAAACATAATGAATTGGATTAAAAAAAGATTCAAGGAAGAAATAGCCCTGATGGAGAAAGATAAAAAAACACAGGAACAAAAACCTTAACCAGACTTGCTGCAGAGCTCAAACAGGTGATTGCCATTTTGGATTTGAAGAGGCAAGGAGAGGTCTTTCGACAGACTTCTTTTCGTCTCTCCGTATTGTCTCTTCCCTTATCCTCCCTTTCTCACCCCCCCTGCCTCCTCACCTACTTTTCTCTCCTTTCCTAATTGTATTATTTTTTTTTTTGGATTTATTGTGTAATTGTTGAACTTTTTCTGTTACATTGTTGATTCTCATGTAAAGCGCTCTGATACCTCCGGGTCTAGCCAGCGCTATATAAAACTCTTTAAATAAAAATAAAATGTAGAGCTAGGAGTTGAGGGCTTCATGTGGTGTGTTCTGTGACCCGGAAATCAAGGACCACACAAGGTACCGTGGTACGCAGGTGCCCAGGAGGCCGAGATGCCTCAGTCACAACATACATGAGTTTTAGTCAGTGCTTTAAATGGGCCGGTACTAAGTACTGGCAATTTTCTTTTTTGAGAGGGAGAGTAATACTTTTAATTGGAGAGTACCAACACTTCTCAGAAATAAGCAGGTACTCTGGTACAGGGTACCTGCACTTCTATTTTTCTATTTCAAGCACTGATTAGAGTGTATTCTATACAGATGCTCTGCATGGTCTGCAGTGGGCATGAAGCAGAAATATTATACTGTTTGCATTACAGATCAGGAAGTTTGCCCAAGATGGAGAATTTCAAGCTCTGTAGACTCAAAGTAAAACCTTAGGTGATTTTATTGCAAAAATAGCAGAAGTTCAAGCCCTGCTTGAGCCCTTCAGAAAGCCAATTAATTGGTTGCCACACGTTAGATTCCGCTTTCTATGTGTTAGGCTTCTGATGTATTTCTGCCTCAGGGACACCTAAAATGGATTCAGAAATTCACCTAAGCAGGTTTCCGGAATAGTGACAATTCTTCAGAATACGCTACGGCTGGACAAAGTTTACACAGCCCATACAAGTGAGAGAATGTATGCTAAATGAAATTGTGTGCCTTATTTACATGCATAATGTAATATGCTATTTATTACTGTGTGGGGGGGAAGTTAGGAGTTCCTATGCGTCAATGATCTCTGGTGCATGTGCAGGCCTGGCACCAATTAGCCTGCATTTGAGTTAACCTGTGCTTGGCGTTGTGGCTGAGCTCAGCTCAGAGGAATGTTAATTGGTATAATTGTTGTAAAGTTAGCTACTGAACTGTAACTTATGTGAGCAGCGTTTCCCTGTCACAGCAGAGTATAGATGTATAAAAGTACACAGAAGTAAAGGTAGCCAAACAGGTTAACTTGACAGTGTACACACGAGAATAAGGCATTCTCTGATCTGACGTTACATTAAAACGAGGTCCACAATGTTTTATTTTCTTATATTTTCACAAACAAAATAACAGAATCGTCAGATGCATAACACTTCATCAGGGTACATAAATCTGAGTAGATATATAGGAAAGAATATAAACGTATTTAATAATGCTATTAACATGCATTTGTTGAAGGTCCTCAGTTTTAGTTTTTGTATTAGGAGGTATTTTTCCCCCTTACTGGGGACACAAATGTTTATTCGATGGCATTCACATCCGTATCCCCTATACTCGCAATTCTGACCTTAACCCTGGACGTAATTCTGCTCCAGTTCCCTTGTGTACTGCACAGAGAGAAGGTGGTAATGGCATGTGGTGCAAAGCATGTAGCCACTGAAAGTAGTTTTAATTGCTTACTATGTTGGCCTTCCATGAAAAAACTTAATAAAATATTCTAGAAGTAACCCGGGGCTGTCCCGAACTCTTTGGAAAGATATGGGGCAAGTGGTTTAATTTGCTGTCGTGAGGGGCGGGTGCATATCTTCTAAGCTTCTGGCTCTTCCTATGATTGATGCTACCCAGCATAATGTTTCACAAATCTTGTTGCTGCTTAGGTTGATGTACAAAACCATTACGCTTGATTCTGATGCCAATATGAATTTGTGGTTTGATAAAATTTTAATAAAGTTGATTATCGAAAAAAATAAATATTCTAGAAGTAAAATATGTCGCTCTACATTCTGTTTGTCAAGGCAGATAGTGACAGGGGCTTCCCGAGTGGGCTACTGAATACGAAGTGTGGCCAAAGTGCATGTAAATTACCTAGCCCCTCCAGTGGACAGAGCTACTGGGCGCAGTTATGGACGGCTACATTTGGCACCAGGTGTTCACTTTTTGCTGGATACAGCAGCAGGCCAACCTTAATAAGGAATAAGAACAAGTAATGGGAACAGGGCATGGCAGAAGGCCTTGCCCTGTCTCCACAATCAGCAGGCATACCTGTTAACAAGGAAGATCGCGTTCTGAAGTCAAGCATGTGGGCACGGTTTTTAGGTATAGTCTATGGCCGTTAAACAGAGCCTCCAGGGTATGCTTGCTTGAAATATCCAGTACTGGAGGCCAAGTCACAGGGCGTGTGGCCAAAGGCCATGTCCTGAGCCTAGTGTCCACCGGGATTGCCACAGACTGGGTCCTGGTTACAGGGGCTAGGCCACTGGCCAGAAGATGTGCACAGGTTCACACCTGGTGCCCAGAGCACACAGAAAACGGTGCTAGGCCTTGCCATGTAGGTACAGAGTCTGGGGGACATGGCATAGGGGATAGCTATTAGCCACACCCTGTGTAGTGTGCTGGTGTGACATCCCTGCAAGGCATAATTAGTGAGTGAAGGGAGTATAATTAAAGGCATCATTTCAGCCATTATTAAATATATCATTAGAAACCTTTTAACATTCAATGAAAATACCTTAGTGAAGAGAAGTTATGGATGTCTTTTAACATCGGTTACAATTCAGTGTAAGTAAAAGGACTATACATTCCCTAGAGAAAAAAACTTCAGTTTATGGTATTTTATAGTTAGGACCCAAAAACTAAAAGATAGTCAAATTCCACAGGTATGACTATCTTCACAGACATGACACACCCCGAGCACTGTTCATGTCTTCATACGTGACATCACATATAAAATGGTCAATGGAATCCCTCTCCGACTCCACAAAAGGCACCAGCAATTTGGTTTTTTTTAAGTCTATTTTCTGACAGTGGAAATGCAGCCTGTTTATATACATAATGTAGTCTGTGTATTAGTTTAAAAAATCTGTTAAGGGAAGTTAAAGGTTATCTGTAAGCTGCAGTTCACTGAACAATGTAATTTAAAACCTTAGAAATCTTTGGAAAAAAATCCAAGTTGAAAGGACATTATGGTTGTAGAAACTGCATTACTGTTACTTAGTGCTCTTTACATCACACATGCCATCTATAATAACAAGAAATTTCACACTGTCACACTGCATATGTTCACAGGATAGAACTGAGACATATCACTTTGAATCATTTGTGCCACTACATTGGATCCCACAGGATCTCCAGTGGATGCTGTGTGCAAACCAGTATGTGCAGCACCACAGTGGGAGAAAGGGGTTGGGGTATTGCCTATTATGTATATCAGAGGTGCAGACCTTTGGGAAGAGCCAAACTACTTCGACAGGGTCAACAATTCTTCACAGCTATCATACAAAGGGCCAGGAAACGCAGGTGCTTAATTGACATTTACAAAACCACACAAATTGTTGTTTTCATGGCTTTCCCCTCTTTTCACCCGCAAAGTAACACAACACAGTGCCTAGCGCTGCCTTGCGTTACTCTGAGTCAGGGAGGTGTTACCTGGGTGGAGCATGGGTGTTCTCATGCATCCTCCCATGTATTTTGATGCAGACCAAAATTTACTAAAGTTAGTAAACCTGGGTTTGTGCCTATCCAACCTTAGCGAAACGAGGAGAATTATGTATATTATAGTTGCTTTCTCTTTGCATGTGTACCGTATTCTTCAGCACACATACAAAAATCCTTCCTGCACAAAAAATGTCCTGACCACGGAACAGGCACCCTTTTGTATGACTCAAGGGTGTCTGCGTTGGCGCTAGGCTGCCACAAGTGCAACAGCAAAAGTAGAGAGCAAAAGTGTGCCATATATTGGTAAATACAGCAGATTTTCGCTGTCTCCTTTTCACATGTTGTGTGAAAGTTTAATACATCTGGACCTAAGTCTACAGCAAAAATATACATCCCAACACAAGTGCAGCCTACTGTTGTGTGCTGTGGTCAGAGATTCAATTCAGATACCTGCTTTCTAAGTCAAAATTAGAAGACAGATTGTGCGATAGGAGGAGCCCAGCAACTGGCCCTCTAAATGGCAGTCTTTTCACAGAAGATCAAGGATTTTGAGGCCTCATCCCCTTGTACCCTTGTAGCACTTGTGGATTCGTCCTGAGTTCAAGGAACAGAGATGTTGTAAGGCATGGGCAAAGTGAAAAAGTAAACACTTTCCCAGGTCTTCGACCTTCCAAGAAGTCCCCTGGGAAAGTGAACTTTCTGTTGATCTCACCTAATTCTTACCCTCTCACCCTCTCTGCCTACCTCTACCTCCAGCTCTGCCTCTACCCAGCATCATCCTAAGGATTCTTGGGGTCCCAGGCAAAACAGTTTTCAAATGTTTCAGAGTTTAACATATATTTTAGTATTGTTTGACATCATGCAGATTTGAAGTAACAGAAAAGGTATAATACAATTCTAATGTGTTCCTTATAGGGGCCCTCAAAATATGTTCTGTTTGGGGCTCCCAAAACCCTGAAGATGACGTTGTCAAGGAGTACCGCGGGTAGTACAAAAGTATGTCACATCTACTCAGTGCCAGCTTTAGGGCAGTGCGACCGGTGCCATGACACAGGGCTGCAAGTTTGCATGGATGCAATTTACACTGTTTCTGAAATTTGTTTCCATGACGTTGGCAGTTCTAGATATCAAAGATGGACAACGGTGCTCACACGGGCAGAGATGGCACCCACAAGAATACAAATTGTTTTATGTTAGTGTCTGGCCAGCAATCTACATCTTACATGAATTATGAACTGCTATGAGTCTCTTGGTGCTACTCGTATCTCCCTCGCTCCAGTGGTGGCTGAAACTAACAAAGGGTGGGTGGGATGAGTGCGGGAAAGGGGCAGCGCAGGGAGGGGGAGACACGGGGCGGGGAAGGGGCAGCGCGGTGAAGGGCGGAAGACACAGGTTAATAATAATAATGAAAACAACATACCTGATGCTGGCTGCCTCCTGCGTCTCTCCTGCTGGCCTCTTCCTGGGTCCCAGTAACCCCTGGGACATTCTGGGAGTCTGCAGAGCGGGACAGGTATTGGCCTGAGCAGGCATGAAGGACGCTCCACTCAGGCCTGGGAGTCTGGGGTTTCTCCAGCCCAGCTGCTCAATGCAGCTGGGCTGAAGAAAACCTAAGTGCGCATGTGTGTTTTGGTTAGCCTGAGATGGCCGGCCAAACACACATGAGCACGTAGGGAGTGCACATGCACTCCTTCTCCCCCTCCCATGCCCTGCCTCTCAATGCTCAAGCTGGCTCAGATCCGACAAACGAAAAATAAAATGATGCTAGAGCGTCGTTTTATTTTTTGCTCGCTGGCTCTGCGCTAGGCAGTAGGTCGACACTCCACCGCCATTGTGGAGGAGCCGCCACTGCCTCACTCTCTCTCTGTCCTTCACAGACCTTCTCCAAGCCAAGGGTGGCCAGCTCCATGCTATGGACAGTTTCCATCTCCTGGCCACACATCTTCGGACCACAGGTGAGCGCAGGGCCCAGGACCCACATTAGCATAGCAGAGAGCACAGCACTGGCACTAGAGCAGGGGAAGCAACTATGGCTGAGGTGGAGCACGTACATTTATATTGTGACTAGAGCCAAGTACATTGCTGCTCTGACAAGTTTTCTGTCCTTTGAAATTCCCCTGGTAATATTGATAGCACACGGGAAACACATGAGAGTGTTTGTTTTTAGTATGCCAAAGAACCATCCAGCACAGATCCAAATGCACTACTCATTCACACAGGGGAGCCCTGCATGCACAGTGGGACTTCTTTGGCGCTGCAATTTACAGCGTATGCCACAGATCAAAGTGGCAACTGAAAAAACAGGTATCCCGATATGCATTTTGGTCTTTTGGATTGTAGAAGTTGCGCAACAATGCACATTAAGGGAATACTGCTTTAATTGCCACTGGTAACTGTGTTTATTTCCGACTCTTACCTGGCCCACCTATAAACAGCACCATTGTCCTGCAGGACAACAGTGTATGCGCTGTGCGCCAGCATGGGTTTGCAGTGCTGCTATTTTCCTGAGTAATACGTGCTTGAAATTAAGGTTCATTGAATAAATTTAAAAATAAAAACCTATTGCTGGTCATTGCAGCAGAGTGAATCATTGTAAGGCATAGCTGTATTTCTTGGAACATCTGTTTATTTGTGTTGTGCAATTAAACAAAGGGAAATCCCTTTAGAGGTTGTGTGGTTGAGTGTGTTACAATGTGCCCTCATATACACGTATTCCATCTTTCTTTGAGTGTGTGGCTCTATGATTATGCAAATCAGTGTTTATGTATGTTTGTGAGACTCATATCTGTATGTAGAAATTATATCTGAGTGCCCTAAAGCCTTTAAATCGGTGTGCACTGCCAGTTCATTTGTTCAGAGGCTTACAAAAACTCATCCTGAGTTGATGGTGTTAATGAAATCGTCACTCTCATTATTGGATTTGACACAACACTTTAATCTGTAGTGCTTAAATGCTCGTTTGGAGGCTTCTGTGCTATACATGCTGACGATTACGGCTGCTGGTGAAGTATATACTAAAGGCCTGGCAGTGTTAAATACCTTACCAGTGCATCAGAATAAACCTCTGTGCATGACGGTATGCTTGTATGTGAGGGCATGCCTCTGGGCGAGACTTCTGGTGTGAGTGCATGCCTCTTGACGAGAATGCTAGTGCGAGTTCTTGCGTAGGCCATTGATTTTCTTTGCAGTTGAATGTGTGTACACACTTAATTATCTTATAGAGCATGCCATTGTGAGTAGAGAACTTTCCCAGATTACCTTCTTTACATTTTTAATGCAAAGATAATGAGGATGGGGAACTGATTTGCCACAGTAGTGCCATTCATTGTCTCTTTATATTGTGTGTGTGATGTAATAATGCTTTGACACCCCACATTGCCGTGAGTAGCGCTAAAACTGTAAGAGGCTCTGGAGTCTGGAGACTGATAAGGGGCACCATTGGCGAGTGACAGTGAGGGGATCCTTGGAGAAGAAGGTCATTGGTGGGGAGGGGAGGGGTGGCGGGATGCCAACAAAGATAGTTGCACCGGGCGCCACCAATGCTGAAGCCGACGCTGTATCTACTTTTGAATCGGGGCCTACGTTTTTTTCTCACTTTTCAGGTTCTTGTGTGCAACTCGCAGAATATCCAGCAGATGTCAGCAGGAGATCAAAATTTGAGCAGGCTTGAATTCCTACACTATTCTTAAAATCGTACTTAATTTGTGGTTGAAAAAACTACGAGCCGTAAATTACCCCAATAATTAACAAACTCATGGAAGCAGATACATCTAGTTAAACATAAATTACCTTTAGTGGAACGAGTACATTTCTAAATGTGCTCAATACTCTCAGCCTTAACTCTTGCCTTCATTTTTACAACCAAATCGGCAATCTATGGAAACACACTTGCTTAACTGGCACTCTTACCGGTATGTCAGTACAAGACTATGAAGTGAGTGGCTGAATAAATGCCCATAAAATCAGAGATCCAAGCATTATATATTGCTCCTACCTGGGAACCAATCACAGCTTTGTTGGTTATTCTGTTTCATGTACAAGCAGTGGCACCAAAAACGATCATACTAATTGGGCGCAATTGCACCAAACAGAGAACCTTTCCCCTACAAAGTGCAGATTATGGGTGCAAACTGAGCGAAATTCTAGTTTATCTGCTCCCTTCAGGTTTCATCTTGTGCATAGTTCCCTATTCTGGCGGATATGCTCATAAATGACACACCCAAAACCATATTACATAGAGTGCCATGGGGCAAAATGGGTGTAGGCACCACTTTCTTTTTAGCTCCTAGGGCTCTGTTGAATTAAAGAAGGGATGCAGAAGCTTGTGTAGTCCCTTCTGTAATACAGATCTATTTTAGGAGGGCCTTCCCTCTTTTTCATGGGGCGTGGCCCCCATGAGGTCAGCCCTGTGGAGGGGGATGCCAACTGCAGGTTGTGCAGTCACTCACTGAACCTACCTGAAGTTCATAGCTGCCTTTTCAGTTATAGGGTGCACTGTCCCTATTTGCAGGGACAGTGCACCCTGTTTGTAATACAGCCCCTGCTAACTACTGCAGCCCATAGTTTGCATGGGGAATGTTCTCACACCATTTGTGCCCAGGTTTCTAGACATTACTATCCTGAATTCAATGGGATACAAATTCCATTTACGGCGGAGACTCCAGTATCTGCTCTAAATAGACTACAAGCCATGAGCTAATTGTTACCAAAGCTAGTGTTTGGCCTCCTGAAACATGCTGCACAATGAATGTGGGAAAGTTGTGAAAAATGACAGGATGTGTATTCCAGAAATGAGGAATTAATGGGCAATTGTATCTTACTCAGAACTGGGTGCAAATTGTGCGCTCACAAATTTCTGTACCCTGCAAAGATATGATTAGCATGTGTGTGATTTGCACCTGCAATTGTGCTGAGACTGTAATCAGTGTCTAAGGCGGTCATGAATCTTCCATCAACCTTTAGATATACATATATAAAAAATATTTATTTTTCAGAAAGACACACATTCGATGGATGATGTCATCAGTGATGTCATTTGAGATGTCATCAGTTATAGTTAGCTGAACTAACTATAACAGGGGAATTTCAAAGGTTTTGTATGAGTGAAATGCCCAGCTAACTATAACATGTGTGAAACCTATGATTTTTTCAGTGAATTTCTAAGTTTTTTTTAATGCTAATTCCTAACTATAACGTGCCTGAAACCTATCTTTTTTTTCAGTGAATTTCATGTTTTTTAAATACTAATTCCTAACTATAACATGTGTGAAACCTATGGTTTTTTCGGTGAATTTGCAAGGTTTTTAAATACTAATTCCTAACTATAAGATACCTAAACCCTAAGTTTTTTTCAGTTTATATATATATATATATATATTTTTTCAAACACTTCTCCGCCATAATATATATATATATATATATATATATATATATATATATATATATATATATATATATATATATATATATATATATATATATATATATATATATATATATATATATATATATATATATATATATATATATATATATATTACCTACTGGCGATAGCCAGTAGGTATATATAGTTAGGATTTTTTCTCTATGGAACTTTTGAAAATTCTATGCCTAATAACTTTGGCGTTTGTGGACGGAATTGGCTGAAATTTTCAGGAAAATGGCACATTTTGTTTCTGAGCAGCTCCTGGAAATTTGGGGGGGGTTCTTACACTGAGTGTATCTAAGGTTATATTAGAGTCTGAAGATGTATTATCACATAAATGATATCATCAGTGATGTAATCAGTAATGTCAAATGAGATGTCAGTGATGTCATCAGTGATGTCATTTGAGATGTCATCAGTGATGTCATCAGTGATGTCATCAGTGATGTCATCAGTGATGTCACTGACCATGTCATGAATGATGTAATATGTGACATCATTAGCAGTGGATTGCGGGTCCGCGATATATAGTTAGTGCAACTAACTATATATGGAATTTCAATGGTTTTGTGCAAATAAAATAAGGTTTTTTAAATGCTAATCCCTAACTATATATGGTCTATAACCTATGGTTTTTTCAGTGAATATATATATATATATATATATATATCCCATACACAATGGCGAAATGAACCAACGCCACTTGCTTTCGGCGGGCCACAGCGGGGTTCGCCTTACCCCCGTAAATCCAGTCAAACAGTTGTCACCAGTATCCACAAGACAACAAGCTGAGGCCCATTTGCATTCCAGGTGAGTTTTATTGGCAGAAGACACCCAACGCGTTTCGCAGCCGCTTGATCACGAGTTCTGCCAATAAAACTCACCTGGAATGCAAATGGGCCTCAGCTTGTTGTCTTGTGGATACTGGTGACAACTGTTTGGCTGGATATATATATATATATATATATATATATATATATATATATATATATATATATATATATATATATATACACACACACACACACACACACACACACACACACACACACACACACACACACACACTGGAAAACTAAACACCCACTTCCCTTACAAAGAAATGGAAAGTTTGCATCTCTGCAGCCTCTCTTATTTTTCACCTTATTCATTTTCCACTCAATCAACACATCATCCACAAATACACACACCTACTTACTGCCTTTCATGGCTGGGCTTATCAATTATTCTTCTTTAATTCAAATTCAAAGTCAAGGCCCTTTATTCAGACTTCTTCGTAACTACTACCCATCAATAGCAGTGGGTAATTTCCACACTTCCATCCTTTCTTCCGTCCTTACTACTGCACACTATGTGTACTTTATGCACTAGCTTGCTTCCTTAGATGTGCTACTCGTTTCTTTTGCTCCCACTGCAGAATCCAACACCCTATCTGTGTAATGAGCTGGAAATCCAAAGATTCTCTTCACTGACATGGCAGTGGGTATTTTGCATGTCTCCAACCTTTCTTATTTTTCACCTTTTTCTTCTTCCACTCAATCAACACATCATGCACACATACACACAACTACTTGCTGCATACAGTAGCTGTGATTATCAACTATTCTTCTATTTCATATACCTTTTCAAAGTGCAGGCCTTTATCGAACATTTTTCAGTAGATTTCTGACTTCTTTTGTGGAAAATGTCCAAACGTCCAATGTGTGGGTGTTAGATCCATTTTGCCTGACTACAAATTTCTTCTTTCATTGTCCCCATCCTTCAGTGTGTAAACACGGAAAATAAAACCTGCTAAATTTGTCTAGCCATTAATGGAATTTCCAACAAAAATATCTGCAATCAGAAAGAGGAAACCATCTTTCAGGGTTCAAATGCAAACTATTGTGCACTTCAATGTGTAAAAGGCTTTGTGAATCGGGCTTTTAATGAAGATATGTCAGCACCTTGCTTTATTAGGGTTGAAGCTTCAATATACTACTTGTGCAGTGGGAACAATTGCACTACTCAACATTTTTCACATTTATCAAGTGCTACGTTTAGAAAAGAAACAACAAGACAGTAATTGATTTTACCATACAATTTCAACCAACGATGTACTATAGAACGGGAGGTCTTTGCTATATTAAGGCCACTGTAGGCAAATGGTACTATGAGAAGAGGCCAGAAAGGGGCAAGATGGCGGCCGCTAGCGTGGCTGTGTGAGTGGTCAGTGAACTGCTCCTCGTGGCTCCTTACCTGGTTTGACTCTACCGGCGTGAGTGGCGTGCTAGCAGGATTCCTGCGCGGCGATGGATCTCCTTTTCTCTCGACCTGCTGAGGAAAGTCTGTAAAACTGCAGAAAACGGCGTGTGGAGCACAAGGCATGGAGAGTAGTGAGCGGAGCTCCGGGGCCATACTGCAGTGGTAGCATCCTCCAGCAATACCCGTGAAACACCTGAGACACCTGGGACTGTGTGGAGTGGAGGCCGAGCAGACCGGAGCACACTCCGCGGGAAGCAGGTGAAGTGCTGTGGAAAATCGACGGTGCCTACCGGAGCTGCGCTGCGGATTGACTTTCAGGGGCAGTGCAGCTGCTTTCAGTCCTGCGGAGGGCGGGTGGTTGATCGGGCTAAGGGAGACTCCAAATTGAGAGACAGCAGTTTGTGTAGCGGGATGGCACCCAAAGGAAGAGGTGCAAAAACGCGCGGGGGCAGGTGCAGACCCTGGGGGCTCGACTGGGGCGGCGGATTCCGGAGCCGCTGGTGGCACTATTACAATGGAGGGAGGAGATCTTGGAAAAAAGCGGGTCGGCAATGACAAACTAACGGTGCCTGAAATCACCTCCCAGACACCTAATACGCGACATCAGCGAGGTAAACCTAAATCAAGTGGCAGTAAAGTAATTGAAGAACCGAATGTACCAGATCAGTGTTCTGTGCTCCTCTTACAGATAACAACAATGAATTGATCTTAACCGCAACACTACAAGATCGCCCAACTTTAGATATTGAAAGCTCTTTATTAGAGAAAGGTTTTGAGGTGGAGTATGCGGGCTCTGAGGGAAAGTTCTATTGTATGTCTGACCTCCGGGTAGTCTCAGAACAAGATGATGAAAATGATAATGATGGTGATATGTCAAGTACAGCGGGTGACTGGAGGGATGGACTGGATGAAGAGGACGAAGCAGAGCAGTCCTTATATCAGGAAATGGTGAAGAAATCTACGGAACTGAGTGAGCACCCTTCTCATTCCTTATCAACACGTATTGATCAACCTAGATGGGAAACGGTAGCAGGGGGAGATGTAGGTCCGGATGGAGTACGGCTGATAGAAAATGTAATGGATGACGATGAAACCCCTGTCACTTTGAATTTAATTTATAATTTATAAAAGTATTATGGCCCATCGGGCGGAAACAAAAGCTGAAGGGTTACTCACACAGGGAGTCGTAAGAAAATTACAAAATACATTCAGATGGCTGGTTAAAGCTAGCGTGGACACTACTGCTCGTGTAACGGAAGCAGAGGAGCACATCTCTGGTGCTGAGGATTCTTTAGCTAAACAGCAGACGTCCATCGAAATGCTCCAAAAGACTAAGCTAGATGTCGATTGGAAGTTGACTGACTTGGAGAACCGTGCAAGACGAAATAATGTACACGTCCTTGGCATAGCGGAGACTAAAGAAGGGCAGGATACAAGGCAATTTATTGTGGAAATGTTTAAGGAGGCTTTTCCGGAATTAAAAGATTGGAACTGGGAGACTGAGGTCAGTAGGGCGCATAGATTTCCATTTGTCCAACGTAAGAGAAAAGGCGATTCCAGAGCTGATATGAATGCACATCCTAGAGCAATCTTAATATGTCTCAATAATTATCTTTTACGCGAGGCAATTTACGATTTGGTCCGGCCTGATAAGAAACGTGTTGGTAAGGGGTGCGAATTTTTAGTACGGCCTGACTTCTGCTCTGCCACTGTTCAGCAAAGGTGGCAATTGCGGCAGTTGATAGCAGCATTCCAAGCTAAAGGTGCTTTAGCATTCCTTCTCAATCCTGCTAAACTAAAAGTGACATATAAAGAGCAAACCCACTACTTTACCTCGGAGATTCTTGCACAAGACTTTCTAAAGACTTTGGGTAGTGAGTAAATTTATGTACCTGCTGATGCACGCTGTTGTAAATTACTTGTTCATTCTCTTCCAGGTGGGTTATTTTGTTGGTTTGTCTCTTCTTAACTTCTTCTCTCTCCTTTTCCTTTTCTTTTCGGTTTGTCTAACTTTGGTACTACGTGATTAAGTAGACCATGAATCATATATGAATAGAATATGTGGCTGTGGTTGAAAAGTATACAATATAGTGGTTACACGCCTAGACATAGGTATTTGGCTCAAAGATGTTAGAGGGAGAGAGAAGATAAAGGTGCTGGAAGAGATGTATCGCAGTCGGTTGTCGGCTAGGTGAGGAGCCGGGGGGGGGGGGAGCAGCGTACAATCCCTCCCCATCACACAGGACATGATCCTTAAGCCCAGGGACAGGTGGTGTGGGGGGGGGTGGGGGTAGGGGGAGTTAGGGGGGGAGTGTTGGAGGGAGGGGGTGGTAAAAAAATAATACATGAGTACAGTTGTTCACAGTGGATGAAAGGATGGGTAATTCAGTGGTGGAGGTTCATGGGAAGTGTTAGGGAGGGATTTGATGGCGGCTAAGGGTATTAGAATAGGTACACTAAATGTCAGGGGTTTGAACTACAGGGATAAAAGACAACGGGTCACACAGGAATTGCAGATGATACGCTGCGATGTTATGTGCCTTCAGGAGACACATATAGGTTGGGCCAAGAGGAAATTTCTAACAGAATTGGGATATGATTTAGTGGCATGCACTAAACAGGCTTGTACATCCAGAGGTGTAGCAATCCTGGCTAAAAAACATATTGGCAATATGGGCAGAATTCTAACGGATGGGCTGGGGAGGTGGGTAGTCATGGAATGCACTGTAGGGGTAAAGAAATTTACGCTCTGTTTGATATATGGTTCCAATCTTGATGAAGCAGCAATTATAGCTTTTTGAATGTGGAATTAGCAACATGGCCTGCAACAGTGATATTATGTGGGGATTTAAATATAAACTTAGCACCAAACATACTGTGTAATAAAAATTTAAGATATATGGGCAGGAAACCTCGAGTGTTCAAAGCAATACAATCATTGATGTACGCACAGGGCTTAGTAGATGCCCGGGCTTCACTTAGGGGGATTGAAGCAGGATATACTTTCTTCTCCTTTCCCCACCAACAATTAGTGAGACTGGATTACTTTTTTGCGTCACAGTGTATGTTGAATGGTGCTTCTATTCAGGTTTGTCCGCGTGTGACGTCGGATCATGGCCCAGTAGTTTTAACTATCCTTGGCGGCGACGTAGGGACTAAGCCAAGGGGTTCTCCTTTGATCGGAAATTATTATATGATCAAAATTTTTTAGAATACATGGAAGAATGGATTGCTGCCTTCTTTCACATTAATCGGGACAGTACGCATACTAGTTATGTATGGGATGCTTTCAAAGCCGCTTTTAGGGGGGAAACCCTCAGCTATGGGCTGTATAATCAAAAAAAGATGGGTCTAAAACTTCAGGAGATGTACCAGGATCTTATAAAGGCTGAGGAGTTGCTTATGCAAGGTATACATAATGGAATGGATATTGGGGAGTTGGCAAGTAAGGTAGTCCGCACCAAGGCCAGAATAAATCTCTATTGGAATCAGGAAGCTGCAAAAAAAAATTTCATTAAACAGCAGTTGCACTATGAGTATGGGGAGGCAAGTGGCAGGTGCTTGGCCCGAAAGCTCAGGGTAAAAGAGGCGTCTCAAAGAATAAATAAGATTATAGACTCCGGTGGATGTTCCATTGATAGTGATAGTGGTATACTAGCGGTGGATAAACAGTTCTATGATACATTATATGCCGGTGATAATTATGATAGTCATAAAGCAGAAATACTATTAAACCAGTATGTTGAACATGGTCTGATAGTGGAGGAGGCAGCAAGGTTAGATGCCTCAATTACGATGGATGAATTGGAACAGGCAATAAATGGGTTAGCATCTGGTAAGGCTGCCGGCCCTGATAAATTGCCGTTGGAGTTATACAAGTGCTTTTTCGGTGTGTTAAAAGTGGAAATGTTAGCAACAGTCAGAGAGGCTCAGTTAGGTGCTGCTCCAAAATCTTGAGACAAAATCAGTATTGTAGTTTTTCGGAAAATGGGCATACCAGCAATACTCCCGGCCTCATACTGCCCCATTTCTCTATTAAACACTGATGGCAAGATATATTCAAAGATACTGGCCACCAGGTTGGCGACAGTTATTACTCCATTCGTATCAATTTGTCAGCACGGATTTATTCCGAATAGGGGAACGACAAACCACGTAAACCGTGTAATTCCATTATTAGATTATGCCAATGCCACTGGTGGCGCATTCAGCCTTCTTTTATTAGATGCCGAGAAGGCTTTTGATCGAGTCTCATGGTGCTTTTTATGGGAGGTGATGCGGCGATGTGGCTTCGGGAAATGGTATGTTACAGCAGTACAAACACTATATCGTCAACCTGTTGCCAGGATCTGCACCATGGGACTGGAGTCAGAGGCAGTTCTCATTCAGCGTGGCACTAGACAAGGGTGTCCATGCTCCCCATTATTATTTTCATTATATATTGACCCATTTTTAAAAATGATCGAAGCAAGCCCGAGGATTCAACCAATAACTATACAGACCCAACAATATCGAGTGTTTGCTTAAGCGGATGACGTGGCTGTTGTGTCATGTAAACCAGCAGCGGCAATGCAATAGATTGAGAAATTGGCAACAGAATTTGGACCTGTATCTGGGTACAAGCTAAACACTGCCAAAACTCAGATCTTATGTTTGAATGTGCACTCATATATAGATCAAAGGGTCTTACAAGAAGTTACATATTTGGGAGTGCAGATTCGCACTTCGGCGGCAGCGCTGGTAAAGTCTAATTGGGGAGAGTTGATGTTGGTGGTTCGTCGGCAACTTGACCAGTGCGAATGTTTGTACCTGTCGCTGGTAGGGAGGTGCAATGTACTCAAGATGATGATCCTTCAAAAAATATATATATTCTTTTAGGTGTGTACCTTTGGAAATACCGAGAGTGAACCTTACACAATTACAGTCAATATGTATGAGATTCTTATGGTCTAGCGGGAAAGTGCGAAGGGCATTGCAGTATATGGTTTTGCCCAGAATGGTCGGTGGGTGGGCCGTGCCGGATTTTACCCTTTATTACTATGCATGTATGGTACAACACATGAATATTTTGCTCACAGGGGAAGGGCTGGCAGACATAGCGGAGTGTCCTTCCATATACCAGATGTTGCTAGGTACAAAAGCAAAAAATTGTTTGTTTCTGAATTTAGATTGGAGTTATTACAAATGTACTAGATTTAAGACACTCAGTACTGCATATAAAGTCTGGAAAGTAATTAAGAAAATGTATGTGTTCAAAAAAATATCCTGGTATACACCATTAGCAGCAACAACTTTTTTCCAAGTGTATTTTGGGATCGAATAGTATATAAATGGAGAACCAAAGGTATCACCCGGGTTGGGGACCTGTTTGAGGAAGATGGTCTTAAATCATACGAACAACTTAGTGAGCAATATCATCTGCCTCGGGCGGATTTTTTTAAATATTTGCAAATCAGAAATTATCTTTTGAAGACCTGTGGGAATATTCAACCCAATCTTCTGATAGAAGCAAATAGAAAGACAGCAAGAATTGGGATATTGTATTCACTCATGCTTAGTACGAAGCCTAATGATTTGGAGGAGCAAGGGCATAAATGGGAGAATAGACTTGGATATCAAGGGATACAACTAGAGACTTCTCTTGTACTAGCTGGAAAATTATTTTTATCTGCTAAATTAACCGCCCAACATTATAAGGCAATCTTCCATTTATATCATACGCCAGATAAAATGTCCAAATGGGGTGGGACCCAGAGGGAAAATGTTTCCAATGCGGGTGCCCTGCCAATGACGATATACAAATGTTTTATGCATGTCCATTATTAAGCACATTACTGGAGCAGCTGCATACGTTTCTATCTGAATTGTTAGGAGTCCCTGTACATCTGTCACCTGTGCAAATTTTTCTAGGCGTAGAGATGGGGGCTACGGCTGATGATGCTCCTAGTAAGAATGTATATTTGATTTTTCTAGCTACAGCAGTGCTAAGATTCTGTATAGCCTCTGACTGGTTACAAAAGGATGCCCCATCATTCGTGGCTTGGAGGACCAGATTCTTTTCAATGTTTAATATGGAGCATAGTTTATATGCTCTCAAAGGTCGCCGAAAACAAAAACTGGGCCAGCAAATCTGGGGTGCAGTTTTTGCTTATTTGGATACTGACAGGTGAAGGGGGAGGATTAGTATTATACTTTTCTTTCTTTCTTGTCTTCTGTCTTGCAATTTTTCTTTTTATTCTTATTTTTTGGTCTGAATAAGTATCAACTGTAATTTGCTATCCAATATTGTGCTACATATGTGCAGTTGTATTTCTGTTACTCATGTATTTTTCAATAAAAAGTTAATAAAAAAAGAGAGAAGAGGCCAGAAAAGGTGCTAGATTGGTACAAACTTTCCCAAAAATGACCTTGGTACCAGGGAACTTTGCTAGCATTGCAGAAAATATAACATTTAATTTTTTTTTTTTAATTAATTATTGTCGAAGACTTCAAAACTTTTTTGCACTGTCTTGAGTCTCTTCTGGCGAAGCCAGGGCTTATGTCTTTCCCTGTGTACTGGTCCAGAGTTACCTATCTAATTGTGGAGCTTATTTACAAGTCCCTTGCACAGCTGGTGCGTCACTTTCAGTGGTGCACCAGCGGCACATTTTGCTGCCCCATATTTACAAGGACAGAAAACGCCACCCTGCGTGGCTTTTCCTGTCCTTGTAAATACAGCCTTTTACAAGCAGCACTTTGCGTGAGAGAGGCGTTCAATGGGTGTTGCTGCGGGTGTTCCCACACAACACCCATGGAACCTGACACATTTCCAGATTTATGAGAAATCGTAAATCTGGAAATGCTCCTGAATGCTTCGCTTCCCATGGGAAGGCGTAGCAAGGCGAAATGTATTCATTTCTCCTCAATTTTTTCCTTTCCTCTTTCTATGTGTGGTGAATTCTGCAGCACACATAGAACGAGAATATCACCGCTGGTGATTGTTTATGTGCAAATGAAGTTTTGCAAGTTCTATGTGTGCTAATGCAGCACACATAGGAGTTGAAAAACGCCACTTCAGATTGTTTATGTGCAGGAAGGGACACCTTCCTCCACATAAACAATCATCCCCGTGACGCAGACACCCTTGCAGCATGGTGCAAGGGGGCCTGCATGGCAGCAAATTGTGCGTCAGAGAAGGGGAGAGCACAGGGATCCGTCATATCCTTGTAGATATGACACATCCGTGTGCTATGAAAGTGCTGCAGCGTGGCGCAGCCAAAGGGTTTGCGGTGTCGCGCTTTCTTGTAAATGAGCCCTGTGTAACTTTACAGTGCATTTTGAAACAAATGAATATTAATACCATCAGTAAAACTAATAGTCATCATAACTGTCCTCATTATTACACATACAAAGTCACCAATATTCTTACATTTATTTATTGCATCTTTAAACAGCGATCACTTCAATTAAAGTCTGTCCCGATACAAAGGTTCATTAGATGCCACTCAAGTTATGTGCCATGGAGTGTCGTCATTATCCTGTGTACCGGAGCCAGTGGTGGCTGAGACCTTCATGTGCAACATCGTTAAAGGAAAGTACGTTACATCAGAAACCTGACAAATGAAAAACATGTTCTTTTTTGTCCCTGTTTTTCTGTCCTGTTCTTTCTGACGTCATTCCTCATTGTTGCACCTGGCTGCAGACCTCTCCCCGTTACTCGGTGCTGCCGTCAATGGCGCCGCTGTGCTTTCCAGCAGCACAGACCAGACACTCTGGCCCATTCAACCTCCTGAGGTGACAGCTCTGACGTCACTTCCTTCCCTTCCGCTCGTTGCATCTGCTTTAGGATATCCTCTATGAGTTGAGCAGCAGGCCAAGTAGGGAAAACTTACAGCTGTTCAGTGTTATGTTCTTGTCTTGCACACAAGTTCTGTATATCATTTTTCAATTCAATTCTCGTATTTGCAATGAAGTGTTTTTGAACATTTCCTCTACTGAAAGTTTTAATGTTGACAATAGCAGCGACAAAGAAAGTAACATGCTACATGCATGGTGCAAACCTAAATGAAGACCTATATAGAAACTGCGTTGCAAGTGCAACCATATCTATGTTTTCTTTTTCAATATAGTCAGATGCTGTTTTCAAGATCGTTAGCAAGCCGTAGTTGGAAGGGAAAACGTTTTTAAGTGAGTGCTTTTTTGTGTCTTATGGAATGCGAGGTTACTGCCTATTTTTTCGGCATAAATTTCCATAGTTTTGAGAATGATTGTTTTGAGATTTGATTTAAGGCCAACACCTCACCCTGTCCACTGGATCTGCAGCCCTTCACTACCCGTGTTCACCATTGGTGTTGTGGTCACCCCTGAAGGGCCGCTCAACCCTATAGTCATGTTTGCCCTGTGGTTTATCTCCAGCCCCGCTGTTGTCATGATTGCCTCGGGGTCACTTGTTGCACTGCGACTTCCTTAGCCCTCACTATTCGAACTCCCTCTTTCTCCTTCCTTGCTTAGATCCACCCAACTCAGGCAGTCAACATACGTTCCACATCATGTAAATGTTGAGAATGCATGTGTGTGCTCTGCCATCTCTAGAAGAGTACAATGTGTCTTCCCAATGCTGGAGTGTGATTTGTGTCTGAGTGCTGGTAAAAGCTAGTGGATGCCCCTATAAATGGGAGACAGATGGACAGGCCTCCTGTTATTACAAATGGAAACACAGTACATATCTTACACATATGTGTGTGTACGCAAATCTCATAAAGGTGCTGCACATAGCACCTTGGGTGTTACACATGTTATAATTTTGACAGAAAGCATTTCTTGGAAGCTGATGTGGTTTCATATCTGGTTTAGCTGTGGCTGTCACAAGTGTGTACATTACACACCAGACGACTTACACACAGTAGCATTATAGGAGTAGCCCCTAACTGTGGCACACTTAAATATTACCAACACCACCACTCGAGACTGATGGCAGACACAAAAGTTAGATGCCACATAGGTATGAAGTTACATACATTATAAACATTGTCCTATTGCCAGCTGGGCCATTTAAGATGTTCCTTGACCAGATCTGTTCTGACATGGGGAAGCTATATCTGTAAAACTATAGTAACACTATTTTAAGACTGTATCCTTGGCGATGAGGATGCCACCAAACAGCATGCGTGTGTATATGATATTTTTTTAACTGCTCTAGCAGTAACATATGGATTCTGATCCCCAACAGCTCCTCCCTATATGTGGACTTCCTTCTCTGTGAATGTCCCATTGAGAACACATTACGCAAATGGCGTTGCAGTGCTTATTAGCTGCAACAGCGCAGTACATGCATGAGGTGTAACATGCTGGTGTGCCTTTTACTTATCAGGCAACCATAGCTTTGAATGCTGAATGTTTACCCGCGTGTAGCTGAAGCGTATTGAGACTCTGGATAGTCAAGGACGTTTTGACCTTCCTCCCCAAATTATGTCTGCTGCCTGTCCTGCAGTGTGGCCTGCACCCATCTTGTGTACTCTGTTTCTGCTACTCACCCCTGGCAGTACTTGCTTCACCTTGGACCTGCTTCTTAGGGAGACCTACACCCAACACCTATCTCCATTGTGGCTGAAGAAGTCCCTTGGGTTCTTTCCTCTGTTTTAGTATCTGATCCTTCAGTGACTGTGTGTGTATATTTAAATCAGCCGGGTGTGTATATTGAAATCAGCCTAAGCTGTCCTCATTGGCTAATGTAGTGTCCAATCGTCACTTTACATTGAGCTAGGTGCTGGTCCCCACCCGATACTCTGCACCTCCCCAGCGGAGTAGAGTACCTCCACTTTTCTTGTAAAGCTGTCTCCAATCCCAAAGAGGGCACTCCCTGGTGCAGACTTCCCCCAGAGAATTCATTCTCCCTCGGGTCTCTCCTGCTCCTTTCAGTTGTCTGTCAATTATGGCCTGGAATGAACCAGTCTGCTAGCAGCAGCCATGATCACACAATCCTGAAGGCTCGAATAGCCCTGCCTTCATTTGATATGGAAATGTGCCAGGCACTTCGGACCCACCTCTTTGGCGTGTCACTCACTCTGCATTGAATGCAGGGCCAATCTTTGTCCCTCCACTTGCTCTCCTGGTCAGAGACAGACCAGAGAGTACAGCCACTCATGAGACTCACTACAGTCATGGAGCACCATCGGCTCTGCACCACTATCTTTTTTTTTGAGTGGCCTTCCCTGTTTCCTCATGCTAAATGTTGACTGAATGCACTTCCAACGTATACCCGATAGGGCAACCCAATACTCTGCAAGGAAATTTGATATAAACTTTAATCACAGAACACAAAGGTCTCCTGAAGAAGTAATTTACATTACAATTTCAACTGTGAGGTAGTTGGTACCAGAAGATTCCAATCTCTGATTACAGTGTTACATAAAGAAAATTAATGTACACTTAATATATTGAGGTGTACTCTGTTTGAAGGATACATGAAAGGGAACATTTACATTCTAAATTCTTATTCCAGCATATTTTTAATACCGATTCAGAAATATGACATCCTAGGGTCAATGAAGACCACACCAGCTGACTCAATAGTCACACAAAACAATTTCACTGTTCATTTGTTAGTGGCTATAGTCAGTAAGGAGTTCCACTCAACAAATCAAAATCCTTGAAGAAATGCTTCTATTCATGTTTTATATCAAGGCCATGCAAGGTGTTGAAAGGTGCACCAAAGCGTCATCTGGGGGCGAGTCGATGGTATAATGCACCAGTAGTAGGTAGTGGGAAAACTCACACAGAAGAGACAATGTGTGTGTGTAATCCATTGTACAGAGCGAGTGAGCTCTAAGGAATAGTAAAGAAATAGGAAAGAGCCCCAGGACTCAAAGCACAGAACCTTGAAGGATGAATGTATGAGAGAAAGAGGCTCTTTGATCAAGCCATAACGGCCCCTTTGTTAGCCCCTACGAATGTACAAACGAAGACCAGCCAAAAGCATGGGGATCTTTGAGTGTGAGTGCACACTACTTTCCCTCCCCCCATCATGAGATCAGTTATATGAAATTGCCTGGGGGACCCCCTACTCCTCCACAAGGCTAGCAGACACCTCATTGTATTCTGTGCATGAGGAAAGAGGACATTATCGGGACAGAGAAATTTATACATAATGAACCCCCGCTGAAAGGGACTCCTGCCCACGATATGCACCATCTGTACCTCACTGGCACATGCAGATGTCTGTAACAGTGGGTGGGACTAATTAATGAGGCTGGGAAGAATCCATTCCTGATAGTGGAACCTTTGGCTTATATAGTTTGTACAATTTGGAAAAGAAATTGAAGGATCCTAAAAATAAGGTAGATGCACAACAATGGCCAGCATTAAATTAGTGTGCTGTGGTGAGCAAACAGAAATATGAATCCTAAGTCCATGGTGCGGAGCTAGCTCAGGAGTGACTGGAATACCAAGTAGGCCACATTAGGGACCGAGTTAGTGCTTGTGCTACTAGTTTTTCCTCCTCCCCCATTTATTTTCCCAAATCAATGAACCAAAGAAAATAAGGAGAGCAAGGACAACGGAAGGTATAACTCATATATGTTTTAAAATTCCCATCCCAACAAAGAATGCAGCCAAAGTAAGGCAGCACAAGCAAGACTTCAGGTGGAAGGAGCACAAGGAGCTAATGCTCAAGCGAGCGCTATGATGCAAGCAATCAATTGTAGGATGCTAGAAGGATACGCGGAAGCGACAAGCTAAGATACCGATTCCACTGCCATAGACTGGTATAGAGCAAAAATTGACTCAGTCCCATCTCATTAGAGGAATCCCCTTGAGTTCATTCCCACTATCACCCAAGAAAGCTTAAGACAGATCACAGAGTAAAGGGCCAGGAGTGGGATTCTAAAAGAGATTGAAGAGTGTCCCTTCAGACTAGCGACGCAGATAACGAAAATCTCTCTTTGCCAGTCACAAACACTCTCCTCCTCTTAAAGAGATTACCTCGCTCCCGGTAGCAGAGTTACTGTTCGTGTCCCAGTGCTACTTCTGACATTTAATCAGTATTAAGAAACAATTCCCTAACATTTGACAAAACCCTACACGGTTTCATGAGGAATTAAAAAGTGCATTTGAAGTGTACAGACCTAACTGGGCTGATGTCAATCAACAGTAATATTTGATTCTGACAAATGAAGCAAAAGCTTTGCTGAGAAGGAAACGTGGTCAAGACAGTACCCCAGGAACAATGGGGCTCTAAATGCTGTGGAGGATGATTTGTTGAATGCAGTTGCAGAAGTGCGCCCAGTTAAAACAGATTGGGCTAAGATCTCGAACTGCAAAAAGAAAGGAGGAGAGTTGCTAGTAGATTATTTAGTCAGGCTTAAGGTTGTGCTTGAAAGCTATTTGGGCACTGCCCATTCATGGGGGATAGCTCAGAAAGCAGTAAGTGGCGCACAGGTGCATGGATTGTAACTGAATGTGCGAAATCAGTTGATGACTATTTCTAGTCAATGGCAAATAAAGTAAAAGGCTATTTGAACTTCTAACAGTAGCAAATTATTGTGTTGCTTCTGGAAACCTCAATAAAAAATCTGTAGAATCCAAACTGATGTCTCTAAAGTTACAAAATATGCCACAAAACATTAAGGGCAGGAGCCGAGGAGTTCCTTTATGGGAGGAACAAGGAGTAGGGGGTCAGGAAGTGGCTCAGGAGTGGAAATGGGAGAGATGGCGGGAGACACTCTAGGCGCAGGAGGTCATGTTTTACTATTGGAAAAGGGATTGTCCTAATGTTGTCTCAAATCTATTTGTTCACCAGACCCCCGTAATTTAAACAGGCCACAGAAAACCCATACGCTGAATACCAGGATAGTCACAGAGTCACCGACTGTACCCTGAACACTTTGATTCTGATAGATCAGAAAGGTTCTTATGTTGATTGTATGATATGTTGCCTTATTGATACAGGGACATGGCAATCTGCCATAAAAGCGTCTGAGTTTCCATCAATACCTTTCTCATGCTTGTCCATGGATGACAACGATATCGGGACTTCCAGTAGTGCATCATTAGATTATCTGAAATTACTAAAATGTTGCTTCTTAATCAAGGGTAAAAGGATAGCTTTAGTATATAAAAGATAAAAACTAAAAAAAAAAAAAAAAGTGTTACACCGATTGACCGGATTTTCCCTCACAGGGGCAGGGGCGGTTGTCTAAGTTAGCTTGGAAGCCTAATGGGAAATTCAGTAAGTATTTTATAGTGCTTTCTCTAAAACGGAAGAGTAATCTGTGCTCCCAATCATTCATGTTGCCAGTCAGGTAACTTTGGGGTGAGCCAATTCGTCCCGATTCCTAGTAAGGTAGCCCGATACTCTTGGTTTTACTATCGCACTCTTTATTCTTTCTTCCAGTACATGTTGGTACCAACACGCCTGCAGCTGTTTCTTGGTAATAGAACAAGGGCCCTCCAGATTTTCAAATAGCTGGGCTCGAGGCTTCAGGGCAAAAGGATTCCAGACTTTTCTGGAAAATTGTGAAATGGGGAAGAGGGGGCGCCCCCAACAATCCCGACAACAATGTCGATGAGGCGTTGTGGGTCGAATATTTTAAACCCCAGTATGCTGAGAGTAGGGATATAATGGCCATTGAACCAATCCCTATGGTATTTTGCAAGGGTGATTTATTTTCAACTAAGGACGCGGAACACGTAATAGCAAGTTTGCAGGGGTGGAAAGCCCCTGGGCTAGATGGAATCCCTTCAGACATTTTTAAACACGACAAGGTCCAGTGGGCAAAATACGCGACCTTGTTGGGAAACGGCCTAGCGAAAGGGGCAAAAATCCCAAATATATGGAAGGGGGCAATAATAATACCGATCTTTAAGAAAGGCGATCGGTCACTCCCGGCAAATTATAGACCAATAAGTTTGCTGGCCACCATGCAAAAAGTAGTGGGGAAGATGCTGGTCGACAAACTCATGGCCTGGGTAGATGACAACAATGCTTTATCCCCCTTCCAGGCAGGATTCAGACGTGCAACTAGTACGGTCGATCAAATTTTTCGTTTCACCATGCTGCGGTGGGGGACTGTACTCCTGGGCAAAGGCAGCCTCTATGTAGCATTTGTAGATCTAAGGGCTGCCTTTGATCTGGTGCCCAGGTGCACGCTGTGGGAGGTTCTGTCCAAAATAGGGGTCCCACCTGATTTGCTTACGCTGATAATGCGTCTGCATGAAAGCAACTATGCAAAGGTCCAGTGGGGGAGGAATGGGGAATCCACCACCAACTTCCCAGTCGAGAGGGGGGTCCGGCAGGGATGTGCAATGGCACCCCTGCTGTTCTCCCTGTTCATTAATGGCATTGTAGACAGGATGATGGACGCAATGGTTGACGCACCTTCGTTAGCGGGCATCAGAGTTCCAATTCTGATGTTCGCTGACGACACTTTGATTGTGTCCAAAACCCCGTCGGGTCTCCAGCGAGCCTTGAACATTTTTGACTCATTCTGTAAAGAACGGGGTCTCGAAGTTAATGTAAATAAAACCAAGTTGATGGCCTTTGGGCAAAAGCGTCAATCTCGACCCAATGTATTTTTGAACAATATCAAATTAGAGTTGGTAAATGTTTTTACATACCTTGGGGTCGAGATCTCAAGTAAACTTGGTTGGTCAAGACACATAGAGAAGGCGGTGTTGAAACACCAGCAGATTTCAGGAGCCCTCAGGGTCGAGCAAGTAAAATCCAAAACCAGGCCTATAAAACCTGTTCTCATGGTTTACGACGCAAAAGCCTTGGGCGCAACCCTTTACGGGGCTGAAGTCTGGGGCTTTGAGAGTCTTACCACCCTTCAAAGATCTGAGAACAGGTTTGTGAGAGGGATAACTAGCCTCCCCCAAAGTACCCCACTGATACCGCTTGGTTTGGATCTAGGTAGAAGATCGCTTAGTGACCGTGCCCGACTGAGGCCTATCCTCTATTGGAGACGGCTATGGACAATCGTGGAAATAAGACACTATGCTGAGGGGTTCTTAGCATTAGCCAAATTAGATGTTTTTCGCAAAATCACATGGTTAAAAATGCTAAGGGATATCCTTGCTGAGCTTGGGCTCTCCAAATTATGGGAAAATCCCCTTGGGGAAGTATTCCCTAGTAAATCCAGTATTAAAGAACTATATTGGAACCACATCGATCAGAAACTTTGGAGGAGCGTAACCTCGGAATCCATGGGGGGTAGATTCATGGAAATTAAACAAAGACCTTCCCTAGAAAAGTATTGGGACAGCATAACTGTTCCATTAGACAGGAAATTATTTTTCCAGTTAAGGGCAGGTTCTCTCCCCTTGAGGTGTATGACGTCCAGATGGAGAACTAATAGTGGCTCGTGTTGTCCGTCATGTGGGGCCCCTAATGAAAGCATTGCACACTTTCTTTTTTTATGCGATGCTTATGTAAATCCAAGAAAATCTTGGTTGGCTCCAGTTTGTAGGAACCTCGGTGTCCAAAGTGGTGTTGAGGGGTTGAGAATTATTTGTTCCTCCACTGAAATGTCAATCGTAGTTGGAACTGCTAAATATCTGGGGTGGGCTTGGTCCATAAGGAGGAGGGCTCTATCCTCTAATGTGTTCTGAATTTTACATTTTCCTATGTATGATTTATCCTTGCAGACAACAACTGGGAGATATATATGAATTTTAACTTTAAAATGCGGCTAATATGTATGGTATGAGTTTTTATTGTATAAACTCGGGAATGGTCCGTAACGCGGAGGTTTCTATATTGTAACATGCATGTAGTTTCCGCATATCATGAAAAAGCTATTTTAATTCTAATTGATAACAATTTTTATGCTATGTATTATGTATTTTTAATTATAAATTTATTGTTATAGAATGTTTGAAGTTTTTTAGAAATGTATGTATTTACATGTGTGTGCTTTTATGAGTGTATAACTCGAATAAAGCTTTTTCTACTACTACTACTAGTAAGGTAGCCCGATACTCTTGGTTTTACTATCGCACTCTTTATTCTTTCTTCCAGTACATGTTGGTACCAACACGCCTGCAGCTGTTTCTTGGTAATAGAACAAGGGCCCTCCAGATTTTCAAATAGCTGGTTAAAATCAATCATGCATAGACAAGATTCGATGTACTTTATCTAAGGGATTTTTCTACCATTTTCACATGCAAGGCAATCTTTTATGATGTCTTTTGTAAGTGCACCCTCTGTGTTTTGCCAAATGGCATACCAAAAAAGCAGGGGACAAGCACTAATATAATCCTCAACAAAGGGGAGACCTATCTCGTTATGGCAAATAAAACTAGAGATAGAGATCGGCGCTCTCAGCATCTTTCTGCAGAATCTATTTTCCAGGAAAGACCAATGTGTACAGGTTTGTCCAAAATTGGAGAGCCACTAATATTCTGGTTTTTCCCAGCTTCTGTGTGGTTCATGAAACTTGCTACCATCTTTTCCTGCATCCCTGCTAATGCTCAATAATTTACAATAGTGGATTTATGTTCCACCTTCTCTTCCATACCCATTCACGAAGTAGGGTGACTAACCGTCCATAAATTTCACAGACTTCCTGTTATTTGAGCCTTTTGTCTGTTGTCTGTGAGAAATTCTTCCACAGACGACGTTTGTCAGTAATTTCAGACATTTGTGCGAGCTGCCCCCGCAAGCAGCCTGAGAGTTCTGTAGCTTTCACTGCAGGGGCCAGCTTGTGCTCCTGATGTGATCAGTGGCCTGCAGCAGTCCCACCTCAGCCTGGCACAGGCTGCTATCGGCCCATTATCATTCTGTATGTCGGCCTAAATATCACATACAGAATGAAAATGGGTCTCTCCATGCAGTGACAGCATTGGGTGGGCCTCTTCCTGCCAGAGACCAGATCATTCTGTTGCTCTCAATCTCATTGGCAATATCCAACATCAGTGGCGGCTGGTGAACTTTGACAATGGTGAGCGTAAACAACTTCATTGATTTTTGGAGAGATGAGTGAACAAACCTGAGCTCTTATAAGGTAGTTCTGGCGCAAGTGGGACAATTGTGATTGAGCTGCTCTTAATCGCCATCAACTGACTTCTACTAGTTGGTCCATTGACGAAACAGCGGAGTACCTTGATGTTATTTCCTTATGTCTGTTGAGAGAAATTGATATGTACATATATGTAAATAATGTATAAGAATTTTGGAATCTAGGTTAATGAGGTACCCCGCTATCCAGCAGCCCGCCTTCTGTTTTCACTGATTCAGGAGCCGTGTGGTGTGTGTATCTGTGAGTCGCGGTGCTATGGGCCCCACCTATGAGTAAAAGAGTTAGCTCCTGGGTTAAGTGGGATGATTTGTAAGGGTAGTTTAGGAGCCGCGCTGGATCACAGCACAAAAGGGAATTTTTCAATCTATGGCCCCCAAAATTTTGCTAGAGATGATCTTGGTTTAAAAACAGAACATAAAATCTAGTTATGCAAGGGCACCTGCCCTAATCATTTTCATAATTCTTCTAGTATATTTCTTCCCTAAATTTTTCCTTCCAGCTCTGTCTAAGTAGATTATCTGCTGCATATTATTGTGGCCATTAGAAGTAATGGGGTAACCCAGTAACCCTCCGAACCTGGGTATGGAAACTAAACAACAACAATGGTTCTGTTGGGGATCACAAATAAATTGAACAACCTGTAATTAATACAAACCAAAACAATATATCCAGTGGAGGATATATAAGGAGACACACACTGACCACAATGGTTCTCTAGGTAAATCTTTTTAGTATAAACCTTGTAGTGAGTTAGTTCACAATTTTATGAATAGCTGTCCAAAACAAACAAACACATGGACTATGAATACATTGAGTGAATAGGTCGTGACTGGTGACAGGGTGCTGTACACAGTTAAACGAAGTGACAAATAATCATACATATAGACAAAACATTAAATCATGAATGTCCACTTTAGAATACAATTGTCACAACTGGATAAATTATTCCCTTGTTTCGTTGAGACTCTGTGTGGACGGATACATGAAAAGAACGTCGACGTTTCGACCCTATGTAAATGCGCTGATTTGTGTGCATCTGTGTCAGATCTTCATCAGGACTGAAAAGGGAAGGTAGGACAGCCTGATTGTACGTATATACTTCCTTAGAACAGTCCTTCAAGGGGGGAGGAGAATGTCAGCCGACAGACTCCATAGTCATGCTTGTGGAGAAGTGTGGCTCAGGGGTTAGAGGCGGCAGACCCGGAAGCTGAGATCGGCCATGGACCAGGGTTCAATTTCCCGCCTCGGCGGGTCTCTGGCCAAAAAATTCCATGGACTCGATAATTCTCGCTCCGGTGCCTTCTCGACTCACGGGTTCACACTCTGCGACTCTGGGCAATAGCTTGCTTAATCTCCACAACGGCCCCTCGCGGCGGGATGCCTGGCTTTCACCTTGTGGATACCCTGCCGGGGTTATCTCACAGAGGAATACCAGGACGGGTTCCCTAAGCAAGCGCCGGGAAACCCACTGCAGGTAGCTGTGCGCTATATAAGCTCAAATACATTACATGCTTGGAGAAATGATTTCTGGTTTCTTTGTATTTGATCTTTTACACCAGCCGGTGGAATGATCGGGGGTAGGGGTACCGCTGTAGTGATCACTTAGTGAAGCAGCGAGGACGTCTGAATCCATCTGCGCGTCGCGTTGAATGCATATTATTGTGGAGTTTTTACATAAAAGATGAAGTGTGATGAAAAAAAAAGTAATACATATCTCATTGCAGGCCATAAAGAGCCGTTATAGACAAATCTTACATTAAATAATTTGATTTGAAACATCAGTCTGTTAGTTTGTGAAAATACAGACATATCACCATGAACTACAATATTTTCATTTAATTTTCAATTCAGCAAAAGTGACACAGGTCCTTCCACTAAAGGACCGTTATGTAGTGCACAAGCAAAATAGTCCAAATTTGAATGTATTTACATGGCTAATATTCGTGTGTGTTTTCAATATTGTAACCGAGCAGCAGTTCATTAATTTCACTGAAGAATGACTAGTTAGGTGCTCTTGACTTCTTTCTCAGTTTTTTCTGTCATGGCAGAAGAGCATTGCTCGGCCGTGACGCTTGGCTCAGGATCTGAGAGTGGCGATCTGGCGAAGCTGAGAGGAGTGCCAGAGACTAGCCGCAGGAGCCGAGAATGAGGCCGAAATATTGCTGTAGGAGAAGAGAAATATGCCGGAATATCGACGCAGGAGACAGGAAGGACGCCGGAATCTCGCCACAGGAACCAGTTGTGAGCAGGTAAGTGACACGGAAGAAGAAGACGGACCGAATCCCAGAACGCTAGAACACGAATGGTCCAGATTTGGGATCAGGTCCTTTTTGTAGCCTTGCGTGCCCGCCCGCCGTGCAGCCCACCGTGCAGCAGGTACAACACCACATGCATAAATCTTGATAGAAATTGGGATATGGGTGAAGCCAAATGTGAAAAATGAACGTAAGTATGCTTACACAAGATATATCCTAAAATATCCTTAAAACACTACCCACTTGCATGTTGTCAGGCAGATAACATTTGTAGGTTTTGTACTTGCAGATTCTAGTAAATTGACCCTCCAAGGGTGTGTTGCACCTACTTGCTCCACAGCTGCGGTTCTCCTTTAGGGCGGAGGAGCGACGCCCCGCCTGCTGGAAATGTAGCAGCTGACGGAAACAAAAATGAATGAAAATGGTAATGGTGATTTATCATTCTAGTGCACCTTGTGTATGAGTTTCGGGCAGGGCCTTTCCAACTTGCAGACAGTTGCCAAAAGTGCTCATTGGCCAGCTATCCTGCCACGGCCAGCCCAGCATACACACTTCAGACTGCAGCAATCTGTGAGCTGTATAAGAGCGCCGGGGAATGCAGACACAGGCTCCTAGCCTAAAAATGAGCACTGCCTTAAGCTGCTCCGACCCATCCTGGAGCTCCTTTCATACAAGAGAGCAGCTCCAGGATTGGTTTTGTTCATTTTCTCTAGCCGTGGTGGATTCTGGGAACAGTATTTCGCAGTGCAGTCACCAGCACCTAACACTATGTGCACTGTTTAGTTTTTTGCCTCTTCCGGCCTCTCACTGTGGCTGCCTTCCTTTCATGAGTATTGCCTTTTGCGTGTGCCTGAGAGGAAAAGTAAGCCTCCCCCGACGTTGATAAGTACTTTCGTTATCACCCCATATGGTTTGTTATGTGGTAAGTGCACTGAAGTGCACCCTTGCATTCATTTCACTCGCACTCTGCAGTTGCAGATTATGGCTCTCTGTTTCTGAATACAAATGAACAGGCTATGTTGTTTAATCAAGCGCACCCTTATCTGTAGGATTCATGTGTTGATCCTAATTATTTGGCCACAACGTTGATGAAATAGTATTTGTCATCGCAAATTGTCTGACATTTATTGATTAAGTATGCTTCCGATTTCGGTACAGATGTGCAGATCAGATGGTGAGAGAAAGTTGACATGGGTACAGTCGATTGCACCAACAACATGGGGGAAGTTGGCTCTTTGGTAGAAGCCTTGCTTCACTTTCAGGATTTCTGCACCAGGTTTGGAGAAGCTGATATGTTGCAGCGTCAGGCTCAATATTGCTCCCAAGCAGTGCTTAATTTGTGCAGGAGCTTTCAGGTGCTAAGCACCAGCACTTTTTTAACAGGGCTGGGGCTATTGAATTTTTCTCCCCATTGAGATGAGCCCAATATTTATTCAAAAGAAATGTACCTACCTGTCCTGTGTCGTCGTCCTCCTTCCTGCAGGATGGCCCACCCAGGTCCAGGCATGATGACTGCATCATGTTAGTGATGTCAGTAGTGCAAGCCTGCCTTTCAAGGAGCATTTTCTTTTGCATTGGTTAATTATTACAGTTGAGGGCGGGCTGGTGGGTGAGCTGCGGGCTAGGCAGACTGGGTCCCGGAAAGTTCCGGTCTCGGCAATAAACTTAATGCGACATCGTCGAAGTAATAAAAAAGTGCGTAGCTGCTTTCTGTTAACAACTTGCATGCACTGAAATGAAAACCCAGCAGAAGCAGGCCATAATTTATTCCTTTTGACTTGTCATTTGCATTGCATGCTGATGCTCTTGGCCTGGACTGGGGGCCCACCAAAACACATTATTTGCCAGTGATCTAATGGAGCCAGTGCCAAGGAGATTGCAGGTCACAGGTAAGAGAGTAGTAGATAGTACTCTGGAACAGATCTACTATTGTGTGTCCTATTCACCAATTTCTTTGCAGCAAATAAATGTATAAGTTAACTGGCAACTCTGCTTTTTCAATGCTCAGCACCTCCTGACTCAACGGCTCCTTTCCTCTGCCACACCTGACCTCCCAATTTATGGGTTACCAGAGTAAAGTGCCAGTGCTTTTCCGCATATGTAAACCAGCATGCTTTTCTTTTTGCAGAATCTGCAAATGAAAAAGGGCAGGTTACAGCACTTGTCTACAGCTGCAGTACAAGTTTTAGGCAGAACCTAGTGACACACGGATGGACAGAAGTTCCTGCAGGTTATCTATGTTTGTGTTTCTAGTGCAAATTGGTCCACTGTAGGACCCCTGGCTCTAGCATCTCCATTTTTGTAGTAACCTTAGATGTAAATCACGCAGTTGAATCATTATCAGACAGGCCTTGTGTGTGAACACTCACAGATATTTTAAATTTGTGCATTCACCTCAAAGGCCCGGACTGTGCCACGTTTCATGTGGCAGTTTCCATCTGCACTGCTTCCCCGCCAACACAAGGCATCATCAAATGAATACTACACTCTTCAGGCAAGCTGCTTGGAGAACCTCCAAGCTCCATGGCTCATGGCGACTGATGGAGTTAAAATGAGATTGACTTTTTCCAAAAACAAGGGGTAGTTTCACATTGAAAAATTGTTCTTTTGAGCTTGAAACTAAATAAAACAGCAGAATGTAAACAATGCACAATATTTTATTTGTAATTTGGCCCAATAAAAAAATACCACTTTCACTCTTGCACACACATTTTTCACACACAATTTGTGCCCCTTTCACATAATTTACACTAGTGCACCCACAGTTATCTTCTGGCTGCCTGGCCACTTCATCGTTTGGCAATGGGATGAATTAGTACTGTTTTTGTTTGAAGAAATTTGTAGCTGTTTAACTTGGGAATTTCTGAGGAGGCTGGAAGGGAGAGGGTTGGTTTGCTGTTGCCTTGAACATTCATCACAACTTTTTCTCACAGTTTACCCGATTTAAAGCTTGGAATGGTTAGAGGAGACTGTTGTTTATGTCCATATAAAGTAATACCAAACAAAAACGGACATTGCGTGGCGATAAACAACTTAGAGGACCTTATGAAGCAGGAAATTAAATATGTACAGCAATTGCAAAAAGAGCTCAACTGCAACTTTTGTCTATGAAGTATTGGTGTGGCTCACCTAAAAAACATAGATTGTATAAATATTATATATAATATCACAATGAATCGCATCTTGTTCTCTGTGGTAGGGCCAAGGCTGCTGCTGTATTTAGGGTGCAGCGGTTGCGAGACATTTGTTATGATCGGATATTGCGACTGCGAGCCTGCGTTCCTGCAAGAGCATTGCATTGATTGATGCTTCTGTTTTGGAGGGTCAGGTCCGGTTGCAGCTAGAGAGAAGGGGTGGGGTAGTCAGGTGTGAATAAGTGACATTCCAGAATAAGCATCATCAGAAAGGAACAGCAGGGCTTTAATTCCAGAGTTTACCGGGGTCCGCTCGCTGCAGCAGTGGACTCCAGACAGGAGCTCTCTCCTTTCCATGGCTCTCTACCCACTGCCGAGCACCTGCAGGGGTTCTGCAAGTCATTCCTGACAGCCTGTGTATACAGGAGCTAATGGGGCCTTGATGGTCTTACTGTGGGCTAGGGATGTGGAGGTGAGATGTCATGGGTGTGTGGTTCTCAGTCTTCCACCTCTCTGGGTGGATGTGTGGTGTTTTCAGACAGACACCCCTGTGGGGGATAGGCACCTCCTCAGGATCTTGCTGTGCCTCATCTTGGCCCATCTGTGCTTCAGTGACATGTGGCTAGTGTCTGACCCTCAGCCACAGGTGCACAGTACATGGTATAGACTGTCCTGTAGTGAATCCTTATGGCGATGAACATGCCTCATTTCCTGACCTTTCAACCTGTAGATTTTGGTCTAACCCTTGTTATGGCACGTTCAGCAATACTAGTTCTGGGTGTGGGTGGGTGGAGCCAATAGAGGAATTGGGTGGAGTGAGTGGGTGGAACCAGGGGTGTGTGGGTGTGGCCTCCTTAAAAAAGTTGAGCACCCGCACTTAATATTTTACAAATTAAGCACTTTGGGCAGGAAGGCTGACAAGGCTCCGTTACACACCAGCCACAGCAGCTACTATATGCTAGATAGATCCAGAGGTTAAAAGGTGTGTAGCACAGACATCAGTTTCAAATGTTCTGGTATGTCAGGTGATTTTGTAGTTGTAGCTTCAAGTGCTGCCAGTGTCTGCCAGTGTCTGACTATCACTATCTCCATTTTGGTACTCTATGGTCAATTTCTCCAGTGTTGCTCCTTGCTCTCTGGTTGTTCTGCTCAGCCTTATTTTGCCCCTGCTTTATATTTGCTCTATTTTTTCCATGCAAATGCCTCCTGCGCTACCTCTCGAAGATTTGCGTTACTTTAGTACACATGATTAGTGCGGGTTTGAACATCATTTTGCGTGGGAAACACCCAACCAAGCCCACTTTGCATTATCCACGCAAAACAACGCCAGCGTTTTTTTGCCTCACACAGCCATTTGGATGTGTTACAAAACAGGTTTTGTATGACATTGAAAATGTCTGCGGGACTTTGCACTTCTTTGCATCGCACAAACTGTCACGCTAAACTCTGGTAAATCCGGCCCATAATTCAGTAATAAAACCAAAACCAAAAAGCAAATGTGGAAGGGGAAAAAAAATTCTCTTAACTAAACATAATTTCAAACTTTCCTGAAGGTGGCACTCTTGTCTTTAGCTATATAAATACAGCAGAATTATCTGCTGCATATTATAAGGAGACATCCAGTTATGAATATAAATAAAAAAGTAAAACGTCACTACCACGGATTGCTTAAAATGTTGTTTCATCCAACAAAGAATTGTCATATTTCACTGTAAAGAAGGCTCAGCCATAAATGATTCTAAGAAACTAATTAAGGTTCTTATTCCATAAATAATCTGCATGACAGAATGTTTCGAATGAGACCTTCTCCTGACTCACCTTTGCCAATCAACTATTCCACATCACAGCCACTGACTCCTGTAAAAGGGAGTGTCAGCACTTCTGTGTTTCAGAGTGGTAAAGCAGCACGTGACTGTCGTGTCCCAACCCACACATACACGTGGACACAGACTTGATAGTTCACGAGCTCTTTATTCAGCTTACAGCTCGGTCCCCGTCCCTACACTAACTGCCCTTTCCTGTCCTGACCCCACCTCTTCCCCTCAGCCCACCTAGCTCCTCCCACCCCAACTACTAGACAGTCAACTCTATAACATCTCCCCCTTTCTTAATAAAACAGCAATGAAGTGAAACTTAGTCCATTTCTTCAATCAATCTCTTTGGAGGCTGTATCTGGCGTCGGGGTCGAGCCGGCGTGGACACAATGCTCTCGACCACGGGTTCTGGCTCCATGGAAGGTGCAGAGTCGGGTGCGCCAGTCTCTGGGCTGCCATGGTTTTCCAGCACGGAAACAGTGGGTGTGCAGTCACGTCTTTCTGGAGGGCACTTCTTAAAGTGGGATGCATTTCGGGTGACTCGCCTGTTCTCTGACTCCGCGGTCACCATTGTGCCTTTCTGCTGCACAATTGTAAGAGGCTCGTCTTTGAAGCGACAGTCAGTTTTCTGGCGCTGTTCTTGTTTAACAATGACTCTATCGCCCTCCTTGAGGGAAGGGGATCGGGCCCTCCGTTTGAGATCAGCATGTTCTTTCATCTTCTCCTTGTGGTACCGATCTGTCGCAGCCATGTCTTTGATCTGGCGGTCTGAGAGGGGTTTCTTCAGGGCGCCTTCCCAGGTTGGGATCCGGGTTCTCGGTGTCCTCCCAAGCATGAGAGTGGCAGGGCAGACGCCCGTCGTGGAGTGGGGAGTGGTTCGGTAGGCACAGAGGACTTCATTCAGTGCTGCTTGCAGGTCCTTTTTCTCGGCGGTGGCCTGTTGGAAAGTTTTCTTGATGGTGGACATGAAACGTTCGACAGTCCCATTGGCTTGTGGCCAGAGCGGGGTGACCTTGCGGTGTTGGAAGTCCATCTGTTTTGCGAAGTCACTGAATTCATGCCCGTTGAACAGGGGTCCATTGTCCGTTTTGATGATCCGGGGAACACCCCAGGTTGCGAAAACCTCCTCAAGTACTTTGAGAGTACAGGTGGCATTGGTGGAAGGGATGAACTGAGCCACTGGGAACCGGGAGTATTCATCTACGATGACGATCACATATTTCCCTGACTGCAGGGGCCCGTAGAAATCCATTGCGACTTCTTGCCACACACCGTCCGGTAGTGGGGTCATCTGGAGCGGTGCTGGCGGCGTGCTGGGGCCGGTCAGCTGACAGGGATGGCAGTCCTTCAGAGTGTTCTCGACTAGTTGGTCTAGAGCTGGGAACCAGACACGTTCTCTAAGCGCTCTCTTGGTGGAAACAACCCCCCGATGACCTTCATGTGCTAGATCGACTACGCCTTGCCTGAGGGTGGCCGGGACGACTATTCGGTGGTCTCTTAGAAGGAGGCCATCTTCGGTTATCGAAAGTTCATCAGAGACGTGTCGGAAGGCCTGGAGTTCACTTCTAATTTCTGGATTTTCCTCGTCATCTTGCGGATGGTGTCTCCACCTGTTGGACAGTATGCGTTTCATCACGATCTGCAGAACAGCGTCTTTGTTGGTTGCTTCACGGATGGTGTCCATTGGTATGGCTGGAGGGCGAGCATGGCTTGACACGAAGTGGATGTATTCCTCTGCTATGGATGAGGTTGGTACTGGAGAGTCCCGGGGGTGGCGGGACATGTAGTCAGCCGGGTTGTCACCCTTCCCCGGTTTATGAATGATTGTAAATGTGTACTCCTGCAGCCGAAGGCCCCACCGCTCAATCCTGGGAGGCATCTTGCTCTTCGGGTTTCCGTATATCGTCACGAGCGCCTGATGGTCAGTAATGAGCGTGAAGTGTTTCCCATAGATGAAGATGTGGAAATGCTCACACGCCCATACGACCGCCAGGCTCTCCTTCTCAGGCTGGGAGTATTTCTTTTCCGGGTCGGTGAGGCTGCGGCTGGCGTAGGCGATGATCCTCCGTTGGTCCGAGTCGTCGTCATATTGGGCTAGGATCGCTCCCAGCCCCACCGGACTGGCGTCTACAGTGATCTCTGTTTTCCGTCTGGGATTGAAGTAGGACAAGCAGTCGGACGATTCAACCGCCTGTTTGATGTCTCGGAAGGCACGTTCACATTCTGGGGTCCAGTCGAAAGGCTGGTTGGACTTCGTGAGGAGCCGCAGCGGATGGCTTATAGTGGCGTAGTCGCGAATGTAGCGAGCACAGTAACTCGCCATTCCGAGAAAGGAGCGCAGGTCGTTCACGTCGGCTGGGCTTTTGGTGTTGTTGAGCACAGCCACCTTGTCTGGATCGGGTTTCATGCCATTGGATGAGAAGATGTGTCCAAAGAATTTTAGTGTCGACTGGTGGAATTCGCATTTATCCTTGTTGAGAGACAGGTTAGCGTCCAGCAGCGCCTGGCAGACGCGATCGAGGGCAATATCGTGTTCTCGGAGATTTGTGCCATACACTAGAATGTCATCACTGTAGTTGAGTGAATTTGGGATATGGTGGATGACCAGGCGAATTGCCTCCTGGAAAATCTCAGCGGCCGAGGAAACACCAAAGCTGAGATGCTTGTATCGGAAGAGGCCGAGATGGGTGGCAAACGTGGTGATGGAGCGAGAGCTGTCATCTAGCTCGAGCTGGTGGTAGCCCTTGTTGAGGTCTAGCTTGGAGAAGACCGTAGCTCCATTGAGGGCCGTAATCATGTCGCTCAGGTGTGGGCCGGGGTGCCTTTCCCTCTCGATTGCCGTGTTCGGCAGGCGCATGTCTACACAAAGACGGACCTTGTCGGGGGTCCCCTTCTTTGGCACGATGACTACTGGGGACACCCAGGGAGTGGGTCCTTCAGTGCGTTCAATGATGTCCGCATCCAGGAGGTCTTGCAGCTCTTGGGCCACTGCGGGCTGCAGATGAAACGGCACTCGCCGTGGATGTTGAGCAATTGGTTTGATTTGTTCGTTGATGTGCAGATGCACTTGTCGGCCTTTTAGTTTGCCCAGGCCCTTGAATAGAGCTGGGAATTTCGCAGCGTAGTTGGAGCAGTCGTTCACGTTGAAGAGAATGTGCACTAGGCGCAGGCGCTCAGCAGTCGGAAGGCTTAGTAGGCAGTCGGCATCGGGTCCTTTGATAACATGAATGATGGCAGGGATGGTGATGTCGCCATAGGTGAGGGTGGTGTCAAACTTCCCTAGGCATGGGAGTGGTTTTCTCGACATCCACGTGTATACTCGGACAGGTGCGAAACGCAGATGAGGCTTAGGAACCATGCGCTCGTGTTCAGCAACGGAGATATAGTTAAGAGATGCGCCACTGTCCATGACAAACTTCGCGGCATGGTTGCCCACCATGATGTCGAGTCGTGGGTAGCGCTTGAGCTGATCATCGTCAGCGATGTTGACATACTCGGTGGTGTAGGCTGATCGTCTGGATGAGGAGGATCTGGACTCTCTGGAGGGAGAGCGGCGATCCCATCGGGAGCGTCTGGATTCGCGACTGGAGTGAGACGACGCTGGGGATCGGTCAGGTTCATCCTGGACGGCTCTAGCATGGTGCCGTTTGGTGTCTGTCCTTGATGACCTTTGCTGGCTGACGCGCCGGTTAGTGCCGCCACGTTTCTCTCGGTGGTAATCACTGCACATGGCCTCAAAATGATTAGATCGTCCGCATTTCCGGCAGCGTTGGCCCATGGCAGGGCAGGAGTCGATGTGGGGATAGTCATATCCGCATCTGTAGCACCGTCTGGTGCGTTCGGGTCGTCGGTCTCTCCTCTCCGAGTCTTTCGGCCGGTAGTCGGTCCGGCGTCTGGGTGAGAATCTGGATCGGCGTGACCGGTCACGCGGGTTGCCTCGGTAGTCTTGTCGCCCTTGTCGTCGATCGGAGACACGGTTGGCGTGCTCACGGCTAGAGCTGGGTTTGACTTCGATGTCCGCCGCATTCTCTTCGGCTTGGTCATATATTCGCGAGTTTTCTTCAATTTCTGCCAATTCTTGTGGCTTCCTTAGTAGTCTTCGCCTCAGTGCGTCCGAGTGGCAACCTGAAATTATTTGGGACTTGATGGCCGCGTCCGGCGAGAAATTTGTGAAGTCGCAGTACTGGGACTGACGCCGCAGTCGGTGTATGAAGGACGTTAGCGGTTCATCTTTGTCTTGGTGCTGCTGGTGAAACTTGTGCAGCTCATAATCAACGTTCCTTTTGTGCAGGAAACGATTGTTCAGTATGTCCTTTACTTTGATGTAGGTGTCGCCGTCGTCGGTTGGGATCTCCCGTACTATCTTGCTGATCTCACGCCCTCCGAGATTGCGAAGGGTTATTATCTTGTCCTTGTCTGTCTCAATTCTAGAGCCTTCAATGTAGTCCTCAAAGTCCTCCAACCACTCCTGCCATTTCAGGCCCATGCTACTTCCGGTAGTGATTATCAAGGGTTCCGGCGCACGCAGATGCGTGCCTTTAACCTCCTTCTTTGGGGCAGGGTTTTGGGCGTCTTGCGCGGGAGTGTTGGACATTCTGGTATTGGTATGTCTTGGCTTACACTTGACACTGGTCGCGGTCACCAACGTTTATTCTCACTGTTACTCGCTGCCACTACCACTGCTTGTTTGTTTCACTTGTTTGTGCTTGTCTAGCAGTGGGTGCTGGGTTATCAGGCCACAAAACGTTAATTTGGAGGTACCAGTGCTTATTTCCGACTTTTGCCTGACTCAAAGATGGCCGCCCTTCCATCAAGTAGGATCTGTCCCTTGGGCCGCCTGACGTTAAGATGGCCGCCTCCCTCTGCAGCCCACGAGGTTCTCCTCTCACTCTGGGTACACACACACTCGGCGGTGAAGAACTCACGGTTGAGCCGGGCATCTGCACGCTGCGTTGAGGTGAGTGTTGTGCGTCATGGGCTGACTTCGCGCACTGCCTGCCGCCTGTCCGACCTTGTCTGTCACTGGCCGATGGGGCGCTGGCTTCTGTGAGGTCGCGCGTGCGGGGCTTTCCTTCGCCTCCTCTCTGGCCTCACGGCGGTGCAGGCTCACCTGGGCAGTCTCGGGGCGCCTCCGGCTCCCGCCGGGAACAGCGCGCTGCAGGCTCTTCAGCGCGCTCAGCGCGGTCGGCGTTCTGGCGCTTTTCTTGCCGTGCCTCAGGCGCTCTAGCTCAGCGCTCGTTCGCTGGACTGTTGTTTCTTTCCTCGACCCTCTCCGACTTGCGAGGGGAGATCTGGCCACTCTTGGGGCTCGTCACCGGTGCCTCAGGGCTTCGTCGCAGCGGAGCTCACTCCACGCTGCAGGACGGGGCATTCGCGAGTGGGGCTTCTTTCTGATCCCACCCTCGTCGCCAGCTGTCGTGTCCCAACCCACACATACACGTGGACACAGACTTGATAGTTCACGAGCTCTTTATTCAGCTTACAGCTCGGTCCCCGTCCCTACACTAACTGCCCTTTCCTGTCCTGACCCCACCTCTTCCCCTCAGCCCACCTAGCTCCTCCCACCCCAACTACTAGACAGTCAACTCTATAACAGTGACGTGAGGGGCAGACCTCATAAGCAGAGTTTTAGAACACGAAAGTAAGAGATTTAGAAGAAAAAATTCCGGGGTGAGTATTTTCCCCATTTATTTCTATTGAAGCAAAGACAATTCCAGCCATTTTTGGCGTAACGAAACTGGAGTCTCCTGCCTGAATCAGGTCTCTTGGCATATATGTTAAGCAAGCAGCACCGTGTAACAATCAATTCCACTGGCCCAATCAAGCCAGTCCTGCTGCAGCGCTTTTGTATGGGAACGAAGGACTGGGAAAAGGTTCGCCAGGCCATGCTCTTTGGGTTCAGTAACATCTTACGGATTTTAGGGGCCCTGGGCCAAACCTATTCCGGGACCCCTGTTCAGAACAGGTTTGAATTTATGATTACATTTCAGCTCTTTCATGCCCTCTTTGGCCAGGCCACTAACAGTGCACAGGCGAAATAATCCAAATGCTAATGTATTTCCATCTAATATTTATGGATAGTGTATGTTTTCAATATTGTAACCGAGCTGCAGTTCATTAATATCACTGCAAATAATCTCTGTGATACCCTCCCATTTTCTCTGCAAAATATTTGTAATAGACTCTCACACATTACCCACATTAAAAATAAAATAACGGAAAAAGGTATTTAAAAAAATCTGTTTAAGAATTATTTAAGGTCATCAGGGTGAAACTCTGCAGAACAGAACAGCCCCCCCTGAAAGGCTGGGACCCCGGGCCAGAGCCTACTTTGCTCTTGCCTTAAAACTTCTCTGATTGGGTTGCACGTCAGAGCTGGCTGCATGTGTATCAGTGACATAACGGAACCTTACGAGCCCCCATGCAAGGCATACTGAAGGGGCCCCCGCCACATGTTAATGTTAATGTTATTCGGACTTCTAAAGAGCAACATTCATCCTAATAGGATATCACGGCGCTAAGATTGTAACGGTGTGCAGTGAGCATATATCTGAGACTAGAAATTTAGTCTGTTTCGAGAAACAACACAGTTTTGATTTTTTTCCTAAAGGTAGCAATCCGTGAGCCTTAGATCTATTGGCTGATCATTCCAGATGTTGGCGGCTAAGTGTGAAAAAGCACACCCGCCCATTCTGGCTCTCTTTACTCGAGTGGTAGCAGCTTTTGCTGTAAATTGTGAGCGAAGGTTCCGGTTCGGTGCATAAAACTTGATTCTATTTTTTAGGATGTTGGGGCCGGTTTTATGCAAAGTTCTATGAGTAATACATAGCATTTTAAAAGATGCTCTTTGCCTCATTGGGAGCCAGTGTAAAGCTCTCAAACAGCTCTTAGCGGAGTCGTACTTTTTCCTGTTGCAAACTGCTTTTGCTGCTGCATTCTGGACAAGCTGTAATTTCGTGAAAAGATAGTCTGCTATACCGACAAACAGTGAGTTCCCATAGTCCAGCCTACTTACCAGTAATGACTGGACTAGTATCTTTCTGCATTCAATGGGGATCCATGGAAAAACTCGTCTTAGCATTTTTAATATTGCAAAACCCTTGCCACATATTGTAATAACATGATTTTTCATGGACAGAGTATTATCAATGTGAACTCCCAGATTTCTTGCAGTCGGGGTTGGATTGGGAGGTGTGCCGAGAGTATCAGGCCACCAGGTGTTGTCCCAGAGCTGTTGGGATCCGCCGAACAGGAGGATTTCCGATTTATCGGCATTTAATTTCAAAAAGTGACTGCATCCAGTTGGATAACTCGGTGAGGCAGTTAAGCAACCTGTTTTTGGCGTCCTCTTCGCCCTTAAGAGTGACCATTAGTTGCGTATCATCTGCGTATGAGCAGATGTTAATGCCCCACTTTTTACCAATGGTTGCCAGGGAGGATACATAGACATTAAATAATGTCGGGCTCAATGATGTCCCCTGTGGTACCCCATATTTGATCTTCCGGGGGGTAGAAGTGAAATTGCCTAAACAAACAGATTGTAATCTGTCTGATAGGAAGGATTCCAACCAGTTCAAGGCTTTAGCTTGTATACCTTTTGCGGCCAGCATTTTTAGTAGGAGGTTGTGGGAGAATGGTATCAAATGCCGCTGATAAGTCTAATAGTATAAGGGCAACTGTTTTTCCCTTATCAGCCTGAGTGCTGATATCGTCAGGCACAGCTAGGAGTGTTGTCTCTGTGCTATTGTTGGCCCTAAAGCCCGTCTGGGAAACATCCACAGATTGTTGGTTTCCAGAAAATTTGGTAGCTGTTTATTTACCAATTTTTCCAAGACTTTTGATAAATAAGGTAGCTGTGAGATGGGGCGATATTTGGCAGGGTTATTTACATTAGACCCATTTTTTTTTTAAAGTGGCATGACTACTGCATTTTTCCAAACATTAGGGAATTCAGCTCGGTCCAAAGACCGGTTAAGTACTTGCGTCACTGCTGGACATATTATGGGAGTGAGTTGTGAAAAAATATAATGTGGACATGGGTCCAACGGGGATCCTGATTTGATTTCCAGCATAACCTTGCTTACTTTTTCTTCGGAAAAAGGGCCAAAAGTAAAGCAGCTAACCGACAGAGTGGAGTCTAAGTGATACTCCCCTTGTTCCTGATTGTTGTTCGAGAATGAAGTATAGATTTTGTAAATTTTTTCACAAAAGAAATTACTTATTTTAGTGCAATTCTCTTGTGAGGGGTTCAAATTTGAAGTGAGGCTAGAGGGCTACAGAGTTCTTTAACTATTTTAAAGAGCTCTTTGGACGAGTTTCTATTGTCCAATATTCTATCAACAATATCCTCAACACCCAAAGTTCTTAGTTGTGGCGTCCCTCAAGGGTCGGCACTCAGCCCCCTCTTGTTCAACATCTACCTCGCCCCACTCTTTACGTTGATTGCCAATTGGGGTGTTAAGGCAATTTCTTATGCCGACGACACCCAATTGGTATTTCCGTATTCGGAGATGTCGGAGGAGTCCTTCTCGAGCTTTAAGGGATGTCTCCGAGATGTGGCCTGTTGGATGAATACGAATAAATTAAAGCTCAACGCCAATAAAGCGGAAGTGATCTTTTTTGGGACGGGCCCTCCCCCACCCCCAGAGCTATGGTGGCCAGCGGAAATGGGACAAGCCCCCTCGCCCAGCCTGACGGCAAAAAACCTGGGTGTGCGGGGGGATGACAGTATGTCTTTTACCATGCACATCCAACAAGTAGTCGGCTGCTGCTTGAGCAAATTAAGGAATCTTTGCATGATTCTGAGACTGCTACCAGAGAGCTGTCGTAAAACAGTAGTCCATGCCACAGTGACATCTAGACTGGACTACGCCAATGGCCTCTATCTGGGCTTACCAAAATACTTAATACAAAAACTCCAGTTGGTCCAAAATGCGGCTGCGAGACTGCTAATGAGGATTCCTTTTAAGCACTCAGTCTCTCCGCATCTTCGATCACTTCATTGGCTACCAGTTGCCAGCAGAATCAAATTCAAGGCACTTACGTTGGCCTTCAGATCTCTGTTTGGCACCTGTCCTAAATACCTGAAAGCTCGGCTACCAAGATACTTCCAGGCCCGTGCGTTACGCTCCAACTGCCGTGTTCAGCTTGCGGCCCCTAGAGTGAAAAGGGCGAGACTGGAGGTCGAACTTTTTCGGCAAATGTTGCGACACTGTGGAACACATTGCCCCCAGCAATTCAGCAAGCCCCCTCTGAAATCTGCTTCAAGCGGCTTCTAAAAACCTGGCTCTTTACCCAACCGCACTAGGCATCTTCACTTCGGTCCTCTTGGTTAACTGTGTTCTTTCAGCGCCGGGACACCTCCTCGTGAGGTAGCTGTTCGCGCTATATAAAATGCTGTATTATTATTATTATTATTATTTGGGAAAAATAGTCTTTTTTTGCTTTCCTTATAGCTACGTTATACATTTTCAGCTTCCTTTTGTAAGCGAGTCTTTCATCTGGGGTTTTGCTTAGCCTCCATTTATGTTCCAATGTGGAGCATTTTCGTTTGAGAGCCTTCAGATCTGAGCCATACCATTTCTCTGACAACGTTCTTCTGTGTCTATCGTTTGTACGAAGCAGGTGAAAAGTGATCCAGAGCATTCCCAATACTATTTAGCAATTGGTGGATTTCCTGCTCGCTAGAGGATCCCGGATCATTTTTATAACGAAAATGCTGTTGGAATTTTTGCACAAAGAATTTTTCCCAACTTCTAGTTTTAGCTACAGTCTGAACAGTTGGTCTTGTGTTCTTTATGGGCAAGTTAAAATTAAATTCAATCCTGTGATGGTCAGTCCAGGTCAGCGGCTTTATGTCTTTAATGGTGGTGTTTACTATGTTGGTGAAAATAAGATCCACCATATGTCCTGCTTTGTGTGTAGGTCGTTCAATTTTCTGTATAAGTTGCATAATTTCCATATCGTCTGCCAAGTGTTTGGTTAATGGGTTATTATTCAAGTCATAGTGGACATTAAAGTCTCCTAGAACTAGAATATTTTTATGGTTAAGACTAACAGGAAGGATTTGAGCAAGGAGCTGGGTACTAAAATCTGCCGTACTTCCCGGGGGGTTATAAATGATTGCGCCACCCAACATTAATTGTGTGTTTATGGAGATTGAAAAAATCAGAACTTCATGTTTACCAACTTGTGTGGTTGCTTCCTGGTGACAGGTGAAAGTTTCTTTAAATATTATGGCCACCCCTCCTCCCCTCTTATTTGATCTATTCAAGTTTAAAATGTTATACCCTATAGGGAGTGCTGCTGCAATATCAGGGGTACTATGCTTGTCAAGCCAAGTCTCCGTAAGAAAGGCTAGGTCTGGTTTAATCTCGTGTAAGGTATCCCATATTTCAATAGAATGTTTGGGAAGAGACCTTGCGTTGAGGTAAATACAGGAAAATTCGAGATTAGGGGGTTTTCTGTATGTTGGGCAATCTGTGGGGTTACCATCCCATCTACAATTCCGGCAGCCAAAGGGGCTCATGGTTTTAAAGGGTCCGACTTTGGCGCATGGGGAATAGCCATGTAGTGTTGTTGTATTAAATTTGAGAAGTTCCCCTCTGGAATATGTCAGAGTGGGAGTGCCTGATTTATCGATGGTTGGAGAGGCAGGGGTTGTAGCCCCTAGTCCCGGCCCGTCGCGGACGGGCGCAGACGGGCTCGCCTTTGGCAAGCCTTCGGCACACCGTCGGCACGCCCGCTGCGCTTCCTAGGTGGGGAAACCATTTTATGCCGTTGACGGCGGGAGGGGCAGAGCACTGGTCTGCTCGCCCTAATCCTCACCCAAGATAACGGATGGTAGTCAGGACCCCAGGCAGCACCTAATCGGCTGCGGAGGGGGCTATCAGGTAAGGCAGAGGGAGGCAAATGCTGTAAGTACCGCAGGTCAGTGCCCGTTAGTACAGAGACTTTTGCGCGAATGTTAAAAGTACAAAAGTACAACAAAAATCTTTGTTTAAAAAGCAGAGTGAATGCCACAAAATGTCATCACAAAGTGCAAGTTTAGGATCACAGTAGTCACTTGCCTAAACGCATGCTCCAGGTCCCGGCTTTCTGCCTTAAGACCTCACTCATACACACTGTCAATCGTGTGCCGGTAGCGTTTCTGGGATTTTTATGCCGTGGAGGGCGGGAGGGGCCGAGCACTGGTCTGCTCGCCCTAATCCTCACCCAAGATGGCGGATGGTAGTCAGGACCCCAGGCAGCACCTAATCGGCTACGGAGGGGGCTATCAGGTAAGGCAGAGGGAGGCAAATGCTGTAAGTACCGCGGGTCAGTGCCCGTTAGTACAGAGACTTTTGCGCGAATGTTAAAAGTACAAAAGTACAACAAAAATCTTTGTTTAAAAAGCAGAGTGTAAGCGACAAAATGTCATCACAAAGTGCAAGTTTAAAATCACAATAGTCACTTGCCTAAACGCACGCACCAGGTCCCGGCTTTCCGCCTCAAGACCTCACTCATACACACTGTCAATCTTGTGCCGGTAGCGTTTCTGGGATTTTTATGCCGTCGAGGGCGTGAGGGGCCGAGCACTGGTCTGCTCGCCCTAATCCTCACCCAAGATGGCGGATGGTAGTCAGGACCCCAGGCAGCGCCTAATCTCACTCCCATATGATCTTATTCCAGCTTCAACAAGTTCTCATGGGCCCGAGTTATCCCACAGATTATATACGATGGGGCATATTTACAAGGGCTTATCGCCACCAGAACGTCACTTTTTTAGATTCTGGTGGAGATAACCACTTCTCCTTATTTACGTGGCTTAACGCCACCTTGTAAATAATGCTCCTTTCAAGCAGCACACAGTGTGAAAGGGGCTGGCAATGGGTGTTGCAGTGGGCGTTCGGAAACAACACCCATTGCTTTTTGGACTGTACCACTTATTTACAAGGGTGGCATAAATATGGGGCAGCGCCAAAAATAAGAGTAGGAAAAACCTGGTCCTAACCAGCGCAACAAGGAGAAATTATTAATTTCTCTTAGTTTTTGCTGTTTCTATGTGTGCTGCATTCTGTTTCCTGCACATGAACAACCATTCCTTGCAACGCAGGCAACCTTGCACTATGGTGCAAGTGTGCCTGCGTTGGCGCTAGGCAGCTAAATTTAGTGCCAGTGCTAGGGGAAACGCAGGGGAGGTTATTATTATAAATACTGCGTATCCAGGTGTTTCCAGAATGTCGGAGCATGGTGTTACCAATTGTGGCGTAACACCAAGCGCCGCCATTCTGTTGTACAAATGCCCCACAGTCCCTCAAGCTCCAGATTCAGACTGCAGGGCTAATCGTCAAGCACATTATATCAAAGCACAAAAATCGATGGGTGAAATGCATATGTCTAACCACTGGCAGTCACTCGGAGTAGCATTCCAGCAGTCTTTTGCCCACCTTTCCATCTCATTAAGTTTGGACCCTGCCACATGCAAACCAATAGGAACAGACCAGCATGACTGCCAAGTCAGGAGCTCTTTAAACCAAAACACAAGCATTCGAAGACCAGTTTTGGCCTATTTGGGCCTCTTCAGATGGCTACATCTCTCTCAAGTACGACCCGTGTCTAAGAATACAAAAAACGTGATGGAAGAATGCTCGAATTAATCTCAGCCACTGGTAATTATTCAGGGTTGCATCCCAGTTCATCATTTTTTTTACCACCATGCTAAGTCGGATTGTACTCAGCCATATACAAATCAGCCTTGTTCCTGCTCCAATAGGAAATTAAACTTTTTAGACACTCACCCCCAGTCACAGATCTGGGTTGAATCCATCATCGTTCTTTAGCTCACTTCACCACTCCAGTTCAGACCCAGCCATATGCAAATCAGTCTTGAGCCTATTCCTCATGGGAATAGTCCAGACCGAACTGCCAAGGAAGGTATTCTCTAGACCAGAAACAAGCATCCTGGGACTGGTTTTGTGGTAACGCCACATATCTGCCTGGCTAGCTTGAATCCAGTGGCAAAGTGAGCAAGGGACTCGTCTGGACCTACCCTGCCAACTTAGGGCAAACAAAGCAAACACAAGAAGATGATGGACAGAGCACTGAAACATTTCAGACACTCGCCCCCAGTTACAGATCTGGGTTGAATCATCATCGTTCTTTAGCTCACTTCGCCTCCCCAGTTCAGACCTAGACATATGCAGATCAGTCTTGACCCTATTTCTAATGGGAATAGGCCATACCGAACTGCCAAGCCAGGTCTTCCCTGGACCAGAAACAAGAATCCTGGCCTGGTTTTGTGGTAACACCCGTCATCAGCCAGGCTAGCTTGAATTCAGTGACAAAGTGAGCAAGGGGCCCACGTCTGGGCATTCCCTGCCAACTTACGGTGAACAAAGCAAACACAAGTGCCAGTTACACAACATTAGAAATGGAATGAAGGCCATCCCAGCTGCCGATCCACCTCCTTTGGGCCCCTTTGGCCATCTACAAATGGACTTCATACAAATGCTGAAATGGGCTTTTTATTCTTAGTGCTTATGATTGGATTCTTTCAGTGTGGGCTGAAACATATTGATGTGCAAGAATGGATGCTATAACCATGGCTAAGAGCAGGCAGAGAGAGTTCACTTTGCTCTTCTGTATCCCACAGCGTCTTTCAAGCCACTCAAGAACACATTTCATTTCAGAAATAGTTCAGGAGATTTGCAAAGCTTTAGGGATCAAACAACACTTCCACTATCATGAGATATTAGCATGACTAAAAATATAAATAATATAGCTAAAATATGCTCCAAAGCCCAACTGAAATGGGTTGACACCTTAACTTTGCTTTGTGGTCAATCAAGGCCATTCCTAATTAAAGGACTGAATTGAGCCCCAACGAAATCGAAATTGTTATGGGACACCATATGATGGGTTGAATCCATCATCGTTCTTTAGCTCACTTCACCACCTCCGGTCAGACCCAGCCATATGCAAATCATACTTGACTCTATTCCTCCTGGGAATAGTCTAGACCGAACTGCTAAGGCAGCTCTTCCCTGGACTAGAAACAAGCATCCTGGGACAGGTTTCGGGGTAATACCCCTCATCAGCAAGGCTAGCTTGAATCCAGTGGCAAAGTGAGCAAGGGACCCACGTCTGGGCATACCCTGCCAAATTAGGGCGAACAAAGCGAATAAAAGGAGATGATAGACAGAGCACTGAATGGTTTCAGACACTCACCCCCAGTCACAGATCTGGGTTGAATCCATCATCGTTCTTTAGCTCACTTCGCCACCCCAGTTCAGACCCAGCCAAATTGTAATCAGTCTTGACCCTATTCCATATGGGAATAGTCCAGACCATTATGCCAAGGAAGGTCTTCTCAGTACCGGAAAAAAGCATCCTGGGACTTGTTTTGTGGTAACGCCCCTCATCTGCCAGGCTAGCTTGAATCCAGTGGCAAAGTGAGCAAGGGACCCACGTCTGGACATACCCTGCCAAATTAATGCAAACAAAGCAAACAAAAGAAGATGATGGACGGAGCACTTAAACATTTCAGACACTCACCCCCAGTCACAGATCTGGGTTGAATCCGTCATCGTTATTTAGCTCACTTCGCCTCCCCAGTTCAGACCCAGACATATGCAAATCAGTCTTGACCCTATTCCTCATGGGAATATTCCAGACTGAACTGCCAAGCCAGGTCTTCCCTGGACCAGAAACAAGAATCCTGGGCCCGGTTTTGTGGTAACACCCATCATCAGCCAGGCTAGCTTGAATCCAGTGGCAAGGTGAGCAAGGGACCCACGTCTGGGCATACCCTGCCAACCTAGGGCGAACAAAGCAAACACAAGTGACAGTTACACAACATTAGTAGTGGAATGAAGGCCATCCCAGCTGCCGATCCACCTCCTTTGGGCCCCTTTGCCCATCTACAAATGGACTTCATACAAATGCTGAAATGTGCTTTTTATTCTTAGTGCTTGTGATTGTTTGGTTTCTTTCAGTGCGGGCTGAAGCATATTCATGTGCAAGAATGGATGCTATAACCATGGCTAAGAGCAGGCAGAGAGAGTTCACTTTGCTCTTCTGTATCCCACAGCGTCTTTCAAGCCACTAAAGAACACATTTCATTTCAGAAGTAGTTCAGGAGTTTTACAAAGCTTTAGGGATCAAACAACACTTCCACTATCATGAGATAATAGCATGACTAAAAATATAAATAATATAGCAAAAATATGCTCCAAAGCCCAACTGAAATGGGTTGACACCTTAACTTTGCTTTGGGGTCAATCAAGGCCATTCCTAATTAAAGGACTGAATTGAGCCCCAACGAAATCGAAATTGTTATGGGACACCATATGATGATGTCATTAAATCCACCTGTTCCTTCTGCTAAGTTAGACTTGCAATTGCATGATGATGCAGTTCTCCAGTACTGTTGAGAATGTATTTGCTGTCTCTATAGTTTCTGTTCCCAAGTTCAAGCTTCCTTACCTGACTGACCATTGGAGGTCTGCCGTACCCTTCAGTGAGGTGATTGGGTCTTCTTAAGTTGCACCAAAATAGGTCCTCCTTGCAGCCCTGGTAGAGGGAAACATATCTGGTGCTCGTCCTCAACATAGCTGTGAAGAGGCGTGGAATACCTAGGTCTAGCCACTCCTCCCCGTGCAAGATTGCAAAACCCCCAATGGAAGCCATCGATGGGCCTGCACCAACAGCCAGAGCAGGACCACCTGCAGGAATTGACCCTTTTTCTGCTTCTTCTGCAATTAGATCGGACATTCGAGGCAACCAGTCCTGTCTGTTCGTGAGGGGAACCAGCCCATCTTTCATGCATCCCTACGACCACACAATGATGTGCCTACCACCTCTCATCGTTAAAACCTCAGGTCGAGGTAAACAGCTGGTCTTCCTGACACTGGATTCCCCTATGAGTCTGGCCAGCTCTCCTTGATGCTGTTATTGTTCTCTAGATCCTGATAGGATACCTCATAAAAGGGGAATGGGACACTAGCAGAAAGTAAAACTGCACTGTGCCTGTCCTCAAAATGCACTGTGCCTATCCGGGAACAGAGCCATAGATCTGTGATCTAGAACAACTCCTACATACTGTTGCTATAAAAATATCAAAATGTAGTCTTTCTTCTAGCTGGGTTTGCACTCACAATCTGCTGACAAATTTCTGGGAATTTGCCTTTGATCAGAAAGCCCCTCATCAAAAAGAACATTGCACTGAAATGTTCTACAATGGGCACTGTGTACCTGAGTGAGCAGGCACCACCCTGAAAGATACTGAAGATATGAATATCTTCTACCACATCAAAAGATACTTTCTATCAGACACTTTTCATCTTGCGTACTCGAGATCCAAGTGACTGGAGTATCTTGGTGGGTCACAGTGAGTGTGACAGTGTTCTGGAGACAGTACTGGACTACATTATCCCCTTTGAAAACCGCTTTCCCACTGGTAAGTTGTTTCAGAAGCGCTATTTCTGAGAATAGTAAATTCGTTTCTTTTGTGGCAGTTATGCTTATTCTTGGCTGACTCTAGACTGGACTGAAGCATGTTAGACTGGATATGCGTCCCCTGCTGTCAGACCGTCTTTCAAGCATTTCCTCCAGCGATTACAGAGACTATGTGAAGTGTGCAGAACAAACAAATTCTTCCCCATTGTTTTTCTCAATTATGGTGTAGGTTTGGCTAACTGTGAAATGAGACAGAATTCTGAACTACTAGACAAAGTCACTAAGGGTACAGTCATTTCATTAAGCCTGATAGCCAATTAGCTAAAGCCCAGAAGGCTTTGCTCATGCAAAATAGAATGGCCCTTGTGTTTGTAGCCAAAGGAGGGGTTTGTGCCATATATTCGATCAGAATGTTCTATACACTCACCAGTTACCTCTCTCAGCATCCATGAACAAATAGATCACATCACAGGTCTTAGGAAATTACAAAAAATTAAAAGTGTTTTATGAAAGGAAATGCCATCTGGTCTTGGATACCTGGGATATTTGAGAAATTGAGAATTCTTATTTTTGAAATAATACGAGCAATATTTCTTACCATGCTAACCGTATACATTTTGAATATGTATCATTCAAAATCATTGCAGAAATAAAGGCATTACTCCTGGTTATCTGCTTGAAATTGCTGATGAAAGCAACAGGTATGTAGAAAAACAAAATTTACAATGAAGAATTTCAAGCTGAAATTATCAAGTTGAGGAGAAGATGTAGCCTTACGGCTAGAGCGGTCGCCCTCGAGGCTGGAGAGCCGGGTTTGAGTCTCGGCAACGACGCTCAACATCCTGTGATTCTGGGCAAATGACTTAATCTCCCCGTGCCTAACAAAAATTAATGTGTCCTTGTGTAATGAAACTGGTGCTCATGCAAAGCACTCTGATACCTGATATCTTCGGGTCTAGTTTGCGCTATATAAAACTCTAAAAAATAAAAATAAAAAGTTAAATGCTATAGAATGGTTGTACTTTTCACCTCATATTGAAAGTATGGATTGTAAAATCATGTTTATACCTGCTTAAAGCACTATTGAAGCCTTTGCATTTTGTACATTAACATTCATTTTAAACCTACTGTTATCTTGTATTTCAGTGTTGAACGTTGCATATTCGCCTGACTGCTCTAGAGTGTAGCCTTTCTTTGAACGTAACATGGACAAGTGAGAACATGTAGATTTAGTAAAGTTAGCTTTCTAATGCCCCCTACCTCATCTCTATCCCAAGAAGTTGAGCTATGAACCTGATCAATATTTTGAGCTTCAGATTAGACCAAGTTCTATCTTCCACTTTCTACCTTATACAAAACGTATTACAGAAAGTTGAAAGTAAAGTGAATTTAGCATTTTGTGCTTCAACAACTCAGACAATAAAGCCCTAATCTATTAAAATTGAGAATTCAAATTCAGAACATACTTGCTGCGTGCTAAATTATTGTATGAAACATGTATTAGACTTCTGTGGGCTTCTCAGGGTGTTTCTTTTGTTCCACAACCCTTTTGTAACAATCAAGTGATAGTATGAGTATAAGTTGAGTAATTATGGATAAGTGTTTTAAAGAAGGTCTCTAGTTGGCAGAGGTATGCTCCCTGTCCAAGTAGGCACTACCACTCTACTCAGGGTAAGCTCGATACACACTTTGAGATAACCTATGCTCACCCTCTGGTAGCTTGGCACAGAGCAGTCAGGCATATCTAAAGAGGCAATGTCTAAAGTATTTGTGCAACACACACAGTAACACAATAAAAACACAACAAAAGACTCCATACAGGGTTAGAAAAATAGATAGTTTTTCTATGAGTAATTCAAGACCTAAATGATAAAAAATAAAATAAGTAGAAACGAAGTTATGATTTTTTCATAATATTCAGAAATATAGTACTTAAAGTCATAAAGTGCCAAGCAAGGCTACGGTTGACCTGGGTAAATCTAAAGTTCAGGCCAACCCTAATGGAGCACGGGTCGGATGCATGGACAAGCCTTGCCCTGCTGAAAAACTACCTTGTATGGAGGATGCATTGACGTCGGAGATCCAATCTGAGGAGCAGAGGAGGCGATGCATCGTTGTCGATCTCTTGGATGTAGACGATAAATCAGTTTCAATTGCCGTGGTCTGCGAACCCTTTCACGATTCAGGTGATGTGTCGTCGTCATACCGTGCAGTCTGTCATTGTCGAGTCACACAGTCCGTCCAAGTGATGTCCTCGATGCAGCACTGCGCCGAAGGAGATGCGTCAGTTCCAATCGATGCAAAGTCGACTATGCTTGAATTCTGCTGGGTCAGTACAGAGCAAGTCACTTCCAAGGGCCCAGGATTGGATTAGCACCACTTGGGAAGGCAGGACTCACAGATGGCAGAGTCCAGGAGCTGTTGCAGGGTTGCAGGAAGTATTTGATGTCACTGAGACTTCAGAATGGGGGGAAGCCAGCATGCCCTTGGAGTTACTCTGGGTTCAAGTGAGATGGGTCCAGTCCTTTTCCCAGGAGAGCAGGCAGAGGGTACACAGCAGTAGGCAACAGGTAGCACAGCACAGCAGAAAAGCAGTTCTTCCAGAGAAACAGTCCAGCAGAGTGGCAGTCATTGTAGCAGCACAGTAGTCTTACTGGCAAAGGTCTTCACAGGTCCAGTGATGTACTGTCTTGGTAGGGTCAGAGACCCAGTATTTAAACCCAGCTGAGCATTTCAAGGGGGGGTGACTTCAAAGAACGCTCTTAAAAATACACAGAGGTCCTTTATTCCCAGCCTTGGCTCTAGACTATCAGTAGGGGGAATCAGCCCTTTGGGTGGGGACAGGACACTACCTATTCAGGTACAAGTGTCAGATTGTCCCTCCCTTCCTGCCCAGGAAGGGAAATTAGAGTGCAGATGAGTGCTCAACCTCACCTAACCTTCCTGTGCTTGTGGCTGTCTAGAGGGAATGCACAAAGTGAAGCTGTCACCCATCCCAGACATGTATTGGAGCCAGGAGGCAGGCACACAGAACAGTAAGAGCAGAAAAATGCCCATTTCCTAAAAGTGGCCTTTCTAATATAGTAATGTTAAATCCAACTTTACCAGTAAAGAGGATTTATCATTACTACTCCAAAGATATACAACATGACGAAACTACACCTTTCTAATCAGGAATTGCAACTTTAAAGTATATTAAGGAATTCCCACTGTTAACCTATGAGAGGAGGAGGCCTCACAGTAATGAGAAATGAATTTGGGTGTTTGTCATTACCAGGACTTGCAAACCTTCATAGTGCATGCCTACCTTTTACTTACACAGCACTCTGCCCTGTGGGCTACCTATGTCATACCTTAGGGGTGACTTATGTGTAATAAAAGGGGAGTTTAAGGCTTGGCATGGGTTTTTAAATGCCAAGTTGAAGTGGCAGTAAACTGCATACACAGGCCTTGCAGTGGCAGGTCTGAGACAGGTTTGAAAGGTTACTTGTGTGATTGGCACAATCAGTGCTGCAGGCCCACTAGTAGGATTTAATTTACAGGTCCTGGCTTTTTTAATAAATCCCAGGAGAGTAAGTAATTCTCAGAGAAAGAAAAACCCACTCTCTCTTCCGTATTCAGAGGTGATGGACTTATTTCCTTAGTCAGCATAACAGATGACACCTTCGTCCTCAATAAATATATAATCCTTATGGTCTGCTTTTCATCCACTTCAGTGGACAATGATCCCAATGACATGGGTTATTCATTGTATTTGGACTGCTGGTTTACATAAAATATGTCAGGAAAAGGAATGAGAATCCTTTCTCCATTCCTCCCACAATCTGTAAACACATAAGTATTTGTAGTGTGATGAAGTGGGAAGGGCTACTCTAGTCAACTTGTCCATAATTTTATAATATAGGGTTCTCTGAAACAAAATGCACTGGTTATGTTTTGGCCGGTTAATCTTAATGGCTATTTGGCAAAACTTGATAATGAAAGATCATGTCGTAAAGAGGCCTTGTTGTAAACTTAGCAAGGCTTCTTCTGTAGCATAGACCTGATCAGGTACATTAAACTTATTTTTTAAAATATCAGAAATGTTTGAAATATATATTCAGGATAGCATCTACACTGGTAACTTGCTGAGTTGTCCAGGTAACCATTGTCCAAGCAACAATCCCACACCACTATGGAATAGATAATGAATCGTACCTTTACTCTATCTTTGCTGAATTATTGTGGCCTGAATGTAAATGAATTGTAGAAGCTTTCAAAAATTCCTTACTTTATTGGGGATTTCTTTCAATGTCATTACATTCCAAAATGAAGAAGAACTGGAGGCAAAGAAGAAATGCAGGGGATACAAAGACACGGTCTAAAACACTTTATCAATACCAACAAAAAACAGCATACAAGTAAGATACCAACACAGAAACACAGAGAATGAAAGAAAGAAGCAAATGAATGGCAAGCGGACGTTGAAAGCAATGCAGATGGATTACCCAAAGCTTTGCCCTGTCCTGTGTCAAAAAGAAAGGACAGGAATGTGCCATAATACTGAAATACGGTGCATTCCTGTCCTCTCTGCCTGCACTGGTTCACAAATTGGGGCCTAGCGCCAACGCAGGCACCTTTGCACCATGGTGCAAGGGAGTTTGCGTTGTTGGCAGAATTGCTTTTGTGCAGGAAGGGGCACCTTCCTGACCAAACACTAACAATGGAGGCGTTTTCCTCTTTCTACTTGTGCATCAGATTGAAGCACACGTAGAAAGAGAAAACATTTGCAATGCAATAGGTCTCCCATTTTGGTAAATTGGACCTATTGGAGCAATGTGTCCCTGAAGTGGGTGCCTGGCTCAGCATTAAAGTTAAAACATGTTTTTAAAAAGCTGAAACAGAGAGCGCAGTGTCTCTAAAGTGGGTTCCGCGCAGAGCTTTAAAGTAAAAATAAACCCAGTAAAACAGAAAGTGCGGTGTCCCTGAAGTTGGTGTCGCACTGAGCATTACAGCAGCAGAGATTTTATTTTCAGTGTGAGATTGTGCCCTCTGGATGACGTGGCAAGGAGCAGTGTGTCCATGCTATAAATCTCCACGAGTTGCATTAATGAGAAACAGCTATATGCATTAGAGACTGGCCCTATGTGCATTAGAGACTGGCCCTCCCTCAAGGGCAGCTTCCCATTGCATTATTTAAACACCCCCGCGGCCTGGAGGAGGCGATGATTAAAGAAAATAGTGCTCATTGACTAACAAAGCAGACCATGTATGACAGAAGTAAAAGTTCCAGTCATTATGGGAGTTTAAAAATGCAGACAAAGCGGTGCCAAGAAGCCTATTCACAAATGAAAAGCAACAATTTCACAAGGACAGTAACAGGAGCCAATTGGAAAGCGGGGTGGGAAATGGGCGGAGCTTCTATGCCATACCTTAATACAGCATGCCTCACAGCGCATGTGCTGCCCAGGCTTGACCTAAAAAGGAAGAGGAATAAAGTTATTTCTCCTCGTTACCTTTCCCCTGGGAAGGCCCATTCCAAATTTTACAGATCCTTGTAAATCTTGGAATGTGTTAAAACCCATGGGTGTTGAATGGGAACACCCAAAGCAACGCCCATGTAAGGCCTTCTTGACTTACTCCATATCTATGAGGCCATGCAAAGCCAAGCAGGGTGGCTTTGCCTCATCTCGTGGACATGATTGAGAGGCCCGCGCCACCGCAGCATCGTAAAAAAGTGACGGTCCGGTGGCTCAAGCCTCTTGTAAATGAGGCCCTAAATTCTAGCACTTCCTGTCATGACCTGTAAAAGTTCCTACTCCATCTTGCCTTGGAAAAACTTGTCTGCTGCAGAGTAGAAAGAGTAGCCTGTTACATTGGAAGTCGTATGCTCAGATGTCATCAGGGGGAGTGGTATGTCACTTTCTGCTGAGGTGTAGCTCAAATTGGTATTGCAAGAGAATGGAATGTAGAAGTGCAGGTGTTAAAAGGATGTGCAAGCTTCCTGTGCCAGACATCCTTGGTTAGAATAGGGTCATTGGCTATGGAGCCAAGCTTCATAGACTACACCAGACCCTGTGCACTGATTTCTTGACCTAGACAGTAGGAATGCAACCAGACGGGGCAAGGCACAAGAAGTATAGCCAAATGGGAGCAGAGGGGGACAAAATAGCATGTGAGGCTTCAATCAGTCAAGTTCCTGATGAAACCAGTAAATCAGGGTTATGTGAGATAATATACTGTACTTAACAATATATTGCGCATTCCGGTCATTTCAAAGTGCTGCCACCCAATGTTTTAACTAGCACCAATGCAGCCACCCTTGCACCAGGGTGCAAGGGTGGCTGCATTGTAAGCAGGGTTGTTTTAGTGCAGGAAGGGACACCGTCCTACACTTAAACAATCCCCCAAGGCATTTTCCTCTTTCTATGTGTGCTGCAGAATGAGTAAGTAACAAAGAGAAATAAAGATATTGCTCCTCGTTACACCTCATGGAGAATCGCAGCCTTAGGCCCGATGGCGCAGGATACGCCTAAATCCCCGGGATTCACCTGCCTTGTCAAAACAGAGACACAGACTCTTCATCTGGCGTAGAAGATGGTATTTTATTAGCTGCAGCCAGTACAGTGGTCTTAGAAGTCGTCAGTACAACGAGGTTCAAAAGAGACTGCCACTTAACTCCGTGGCGCACAGGTTTATATATCATACAGCACAATGCAAAAATGCAATCACACACGAGCATGAGCTATAAGCAAATGTTACAATGTTTTTAAAGCCAAAGCAACTCAAGTTCCCGGTTTTGTTTGCCATTCGACCCTTTAAGTAAATCACAAGTGAATCCACACAATTCGGTTTACTAGCAGAGAAAACACAGCTGTGTGTTGCAGAAGGACAGTCGAGAAACATGAGAATGCATGAGATGTGTAGCGAAGGACAACAGATAAGATAACTTAAAGGAAAGAATGGTGTGAAATGACATGTAGTCCGGACAGGAATTAGTGTACTCGGCCAGACCCTGACACTCGTTAGTATACATAGGCGCGGAAGCCACCTGACACGCAAAGCAGAAACGACAAAAAAAGCATCGCATTCGCCTAGCTGCCTGAGTGAGGGCAACATAAAATGGCGGCGATCTCAAAATGGAGGCTGAGCACGAACGAATTCGTAATTTTCTGACCCTCACTCCCCTGAGAAGGTGTATCATTCTGACGCATTGCCAGGTCTACTAATATTAGTAAATCTGGGAATGCCTTAGAATCCATGGGTGGATGCGTGGGAACATCAATGCTCCACCCATGGAACGCCTCCCCAGGGCGGAGTAACGCAAAGCAGCTATTTGCGCTGTGCTGCCTGGCCAGTAAAATTAAAAGATTGTTTATGTGCTGGAAGGGACACCTTTCTGCACATAAACAATCTTCTCCTGCAACACAGATACCCTTGCACTATGGTGCAAGGGTGCCTGCATTGGTGCTACCCAGCAAAATATAGTTTGGGCTGGACTGTTCCCATGAGGCACAGGGTCAGAATGATTTGCATATAGCCATGTCTGAACTGGGGTGGCAGAGTGGGCTAAAGAACAGTGATGGATTAAACCCAGATCTTTTGACTGGGTGTGAGTGTTTGATTGATTCAGATGCTCCGTCCATCACCACCCCCTTTCGTACCCAGCAAAATATAGCACCAGCGCAGGAGGAAACGCAGGGCTGCACCATATTGTTGTAAACATGGTGCAGCCCTGCATTTCAGAAGTGGTGGTGCGCTGTGTTAAGCCAAGGAGGCTAACGCCACACTCCACCACTTTGATTGTAAATATGCCCCCAGGTTACTTGTAGCGGTCAGGTTGTTGATGTGTGTACATGCTGGGGCTCAACATTTCACGCCTTACGTCATCCAGCATTGCATACATTTTTTTGGTTTTCTGAATGCTGTGCTTCTGTACTGTTTGAAGCCATGTGTGGCCACTGCATCACAGATATTATAAACTGAGTTTCCTGCAATGGTCAGGTTGTTGGTGGCCGTTCATGACAGGGCTTAACATTTGATGCTTTACCATTCCATAAAAGTTTTTGTTTCTTCCGTGGCATGTTTCAGTACTGTTTTTATGCCACCCATGACCTATGTATTGTGAATGCCATATTGTACTGTAATGTGCTGGAGCATTAATATCACTATGTAGGGTTGAGATGCTTGCCTACATTAGTAGCATGCTACACTGTTTACGGTGTGCGGTTTACCGGATGTTGTCTTTGTTTTGAACATATGTTGGAAGGGTTTCCATGTTTTGCATGATGACCATTGAGGTGCAGGTCATTTTATGAGATACAGCGAATAGCAATGTGAGAGGCAGACACATAGTTTTATGGGTTTTAGTATACTGATAGCTTTTAACAGCTCTGCAGGTCCCTTTATGGTATTTTGTATGATATGGACTGCTTAGCTGGTTATTGCACTGGGTTGTGGGATCTAAGATTTTGTTTATACCTCTGGTCCTGAGTTGGCATGGTATGAGGGAGAGAAGTGGAGAGATCTATTTGGATTGGCATTTTTATTATCATCCTATATCTGACTGTCTTTGTGAGATGTAAAGAAGGTCAGATTATGTAGCTATTTGGGACGTGCAGTAGTTGACTATATTAAAGTTCTTTTAAATTGTCCAGCAATGTGTCACAAATCTCTTCACTTAGTCCACGTCTGTTCATTTGGTGATGGCTGTTTTTTTGGGGTTGTACAGTCCTGGTCATGGACAGCCCTTATAGCAGATTTCTCTTAGGTGAATTTAACAAGTCACATACAATTTGATGCTCAGAGCTGCGTATCAACCCCTTTTGCATATGATAAATACGGATGCACCACGGTATAGGCTGTTGGAATAGTCAAGCTTGGAGATTACGGTATACACCTGTTACAACGCATTTGTTACAACGCACTACTGTTACAACGCGACTTTTACAACGCATACCATTACAACGCATTGCGCTGGGGGGCGCTCTAGGATAGGGAATAAGTATAATTTACTATCCAACACCTTCCCTAGGGTCCACGGGGACTGGAGTTAGAATAGTAAATTATACTTACCACTATCCAGCACCTCAAAGCGCTATGAGTTGTAATGGTATGCGTTGTAATGGTCGCGTTGTAACAGTAGGTAGTTGTAATAGTATGCGTTGTAACATGGTACATCCGGAGATTACGAGTGCAAGGGTGCCTTGTAGTTTATGCTGGTGTTTAAAGTATGGGAAAACGCCATGTAATGTTTTCATTGTGTGAACTATGTGCCTCAGGTCATTATGATGTGGCACAGTTTGAGAGCTCTGGAGCTGAAGCTAATGTCAGCACAAGTTTCTCACTGCGCCTGTCAGTGCCATAAATGTTTTTAGATTATATGCTTACCCAATTTGTGGCCTTTCTGCAGACAACCCTGAGAAAAGGCTGCATATGTGCCGATTGTATTACTATTTTGTGTTAAAGCGTATGACAGCAGTTATAGACTGTTACTGCAGCTTTGCTTGAATATCTAGAATTGCTGCTCATGTTACTGAATATCCTACTTTCCATATTGTTTGAATGTGTCAAGTCTAGCGCATAAATCCGCATTGGGGCTTGATCCTGTGAAAATGAGCTGGATTCAAGATCAGAACAGAGAGCTCCCAATTCCACAACTAGATTGCCCCCTCAACCACTACCCGTCAATACCATACACAGTAGATGCAGGAAATCTAGTAGGGGAAAGGGGAATTGAAGAGAGAGAGGGAGGCAGGATGGCGGGAGAGAGAGAGGGGGGGGAGAGGGAGAGTGAGAGACAGAGTTAGAGTCAGAGTTCTTTTATGGCTTCCAATTGCATCTTGACTTCGGAACTGCACCGCGGTCCAAGTCACTGGTAAGTCATATATTGCTTCAAGCGTGAAGTTTGCTGCTGCAGCAGTGGAGCATTGGAACTAATCCATTTCAGAACTGGAGCCAATGCATGATTCAGAGTCTCACACCACTTCAGAGTTTGAGAGTGGGGAGCTCTTTAGCAGGGATTTATCTGTCAGAAAGAGATTGTGAGAGGAATCTGAGTTCTCTGATGATATTGGCTTACTTGTTGTTGCCAAGTCAAGGATTTGACTATTGAGTATGAAACTGAAGTTCCTCAGCCTTGCCAAACAATCCAGCTACATCAAATATTGGGCATCTTATCCTGGAATTTCCTTTAACGTCATCATTATGTGGCTCAATGGGTAATTAAAGCAAATGAAGTCTAATAGTCTCAGAATGCACTGGTTTGTTTAGTTGAAGCAATGTACCAAAAACGTGATGTGTATCATAAACAGAGAGAACTGAGTAAATAATGTCATATTCATGCTTTCATAAAAGTGAAATGTGGCCTGGTACATCACAAAACTGTTAAAAAAGAAAAAGATACATAGATTTATTTCAGGTCTTTTACTTTGCTAAACAAATATTTAACGTTTCTTTTACATAATATTCCTGTCCCCTATTCCACCCAAATTAATGTTTAGAAAAACCTCGAAAACCTGGCTTTTTCTTCAAGAATAGGAGCTGTTGTCTTTCCCTTGATGTATCAAGTCTTCACATGGTTCACTGAATGTGTAGGCATATTTGTCTCTTCAGCGCCTAGACACCCCTAGTCAGGAGTTCGCGCTTTATATATTTCTCAATTTTATTCATTCAAGATACATTGTATTATGTACTGTATTGCATACAGGCATTTCTATGGTGCCTTCCCACCTCTCATTTTGGCATTCTGGCAACAAGAATAGCAAACGTTGCAGTTCTGTGTAATTCTACTCCTGAGCTCAGTTATCTTCATTTGTATATTTTTCTCGCTGGCAACAAATTTAATACAAATAATCAACGTAATAGCATTAGAAGTGTGAAATACAGATCCATGCTTTGAAAATAAGGACAAGTAGCAACAGCCAGCCACGCGTTGTTATGAGCCCCAAAGCAATCAGAAGAAATACCTGCCTCAAAGTGATTTATTAACAATGCACTTTCGATTTCATCACAACAGTTAACGATTTAGCATATAAAACATGAAAACTCCATTCCTGAACCATGACATTTGCACACGCCTCTCTCCCAAACAAGTGGAAGCAGTTCAGGAGACCCCCGTGTGTTCTTGTGTACTGTGTGCAATAATTTTCCCAGCACGGTGCAAAAATCATTAAGTCCAACCTAAAAAAGCAGATCTGTACAAACTCACTGTCATTGTCAAATGGCTGACCCTTAATGTCAAAATACAAATCCTTGGTTTTCAATAACCTGAATATTAACAAGGAGACGCTTAAAAGAACAGCAAATTCACACTTTTACTTTTCAGCATTTATTTCTTGAATCACGTGAAGTTTCTCAAATGATGATTTGTTGGATGAAGGTTGTGCATGGTCGTCATTGACTCTCTAGGAGTGGAAATTTCCTAAGGAGAATTTAACTTATATTTTAGGCATAATTTCTGGACAATGTGTAGTGTATTAACAAAAGGAGCTCGTTTGATCAATTTCACATAAGTATTTGTTTACATAAAGTAATATTTTTGGAATGAATCCTGTATGTACGAGATAGCCAACTGAGGTGTTTCCCCTCCTGCTGTGTCATTGTCTGGACTTCATCAGGGCTTTGAACAATATGGGAATGAGATTTACATTCTATTATGTCTCATTGCGCAACATAAAACATATACATAAGCGAAAAATCAACCCCCTTAAATGTAATTCATTATGATAAATTGGGCACATCAAAACAGGTGGCACTCCATGCTCCATAATTCATTAGAAATGTGTGTGAAATGTGATTAAAACCAATGTCCGGGCCAAGATCCCATTCTTTGTGCTGCACCAACACAGATAGGGTTTGTGTTCCTGTTTACGGTGCATACATTAAGGGCCTGATTCCGAGTTTGGCAGATAGGGTTACTCGGTCACAAATGTGACGGTTATACCATCTGCCAAATTACAATTCCATTTAATCCTATGGAACTTGCAATACAGCGGACGGGATATCAGTCACGTTTGTGATGGAGTATCTAATCCGCCAACATCGTAATCAAGCCCTAAATCGAAAAAATCTCTGTGTTAGTGCATAAGCTGTTGACAGCAGAGCAGAGCTTGGGACCACGAGGAGGCAATTACCGGCCTGTGTTTCCAAGGTTTACTGTTTAGAGTCCATGCACTGAATGGAAGTTTGTGGATTTAATGTATGCAATGAAGACAGGGAAGAAGAAAATTACATTCTTAGAACCTTTTGGTGCCAGTACAGCGCAAAGAACGAATCATGATAAGGTCCCAAATGTTATGTTTTTATACAGTCCAAAGAACACCAATGTACACTTATAGTAAGGAAGTAAGTAACAGACTTGTAGAGAGCGCGAATGCCCGAAGGCATCTTGGTGCTGTCATTGGACAAAGTGTTAGTTAAAAACAAGGGGACCCCATACAGTAGAACCTGGGGTAACGAGATGCTTTAGAATAACAATGGTTCGGGGTAGGCCTCAAGAGGTCCTTAGTGGGAAGTAGAACAGAAAGCGAGTACTTAATAAGTCGCTTGGGAGCAAAAGTAGTAGGTACAAGTAGGAGTATTTTATTTTACTCTTTGTTCAAGGATATACATAAATAATCATACTGTTTTGCAGGTGCTCAAGTGAATAGTGTGCCGCATCCGTGGCAGCCACGGATGCGGCGCTAAGAACCCCCTTTCCTGCCGAAGCCCAGCCAGATTAATTTCAGGCTCCTTCGTCCTAATACAAAAGCGACGAAAATTAAACACGGAACCCCCTCACACTAACTTGGGATTTTAGGCTAATCCCTCAAAATTTCAAGTAGGACCCACGTCCCTGTAGCAGTAACTTCCAATACTAGAAGTCCGTTTTTCTAAATACATTATCCAATTGAGAACAACGACAGTCAATCAACTGTACTACCAAACAATCACCCTTGCCTAATTAAGTTAAAGCAAGTTTCAGGAGGCTCATCTGTTCTGATGATGATCTAAAGCTATATAGATCGAAACTCCGTCGACCTACCCAAGGAATTTCACCCATTCCATTTGTACATAATTGTTGTGTTTTTATCCTTGTTGTTGTTGTGTGACAGTTCGTTCACTTTGATCACTTATGTCACTTCCTGCACCACACTATTCACTTGAGCACCTGCAAAACAGTATGATTATTTATGTATATCCTTGAACAAAGAGTAAAATAAAATACTCCTACTTGTACCTACTACTTTTGCTCCCAAGCGACTTATTAAGTACTCGCTTTCTGTTCTACTTCCCACTAAGGACCTCTTGAGGCCTACCCCGAACCATTGTTATTCTAAAGCGTCATTGGACAAAGAACTCGGAAGGAAGAACTAGTGCGATGAAGAACGTGTGAAGAGCCAAGGTTTTAGCTGTTTCCTAAATTGTCTCAAATAAGATTGTGCTTAAAGGGCAAATAATTCCACATTTTGCAGGTGGCAAAGAAGAAACATCTACCACCCCAGTGGGCTTTGTTAGATCTGGGGATTGCGGCTGCAGTCGATCGAAGTGCGTGCTTGGGAATTTACCATTGGAAGGACTTTCTGTAGAATTCAGGGCCAGCATTGTGAAGAGCTTTCTGTGCCATGCACGGAGCCTTGAAACTGACCTATAATTGACATAATTTTGTCAGTCCACAATGAGGTCATGCATTTATATTTACCACACAACTTCTTAAGGTTTGTTGCCTTATGAGCTTGATTCAAAACGTGTGATATCGTTACGGTCTGAAAAGGGCGGGATGTGGAACATGGAAGAGGTAATAATAGGTAGTCGTAGTCCCTTGGAAAGGTGTACGGACCAGCTGCTACTTAGCTGACTGAAACTAAGAAGCCTGAGTTGTGATTCTGGTTTCCCCCATATGAGCAATTTCTGTGATCTTAGCTACAAAAGTTTGCTTTGTTGGAAAGAACAAATTACACTTTTATTGATCATTTTACGCCAATAGGAAGTTGCACCAAGGGGTTGTAATTATTTAATATGTGACCATTTCCTGCTCCCTTCTAAAGATGTATGCTGTTTGCAAGACATTTGACTAAATCATTTGACAAGTCCACATTTTCCTCAAATATTCTTTTCATCTAAATCGTTACAAAGGTGTAGAGGATTAGTGATTGTTGAAAGTATTTTGTTATCAGTGTATTAAATGAAAATTAAAGGCTTCCTGTCATTGAATATTTGATTTCACGCTTTCTATCAAAGGCTTTGGTCCCAGTCCGTGTAGATCACCTGCACTGTGAGATTAACCGGTTCAATGTTGCAAAACATAATACTTTTAGTCAGTTCGCATAGTAAATTGCTTAGTTTTTCGTGTGTTCCTTTCTTAAAGCCTCACTTGTGGTTACTGGGCTGGTTCACTGCAGCCTCCGATGCAGAGTTTCTCAAACTCATTCAAAGCCCCCGTGGTGTAATTTATGCAGCGAGACTGCCCCTAACCTTCCTAGGACTTGGGCCGAGAGCTGATTCCCAACTCAAACTAAATAGCAAGGATCTCAAAACAAAAGGAACAAGCATTTGCAATGCAATACGTCTCGCATTTGTGAAAGGTAGAGCTATTGGCGTTGAAAAATTACAATGTGTTTCACTTATAGTTTATTTTTTCGGGCAGTGGAGTTATTATTTAAAGAAAATAAGTGCACATTGTCCTGTGGTGTTAATGTAGTGAGATTGTACTCTGAATATACAGTGACTGTTTTTGCTATATTGTCATAACAAAAACTATTTATTTATCCTATTTGTTAACCAATCTGCACCATTTATATTTATTAGGCTGCTAAACACCTGGGGCCTCATTTATGAGGCCTTGCGTCAGTTTTGCGCTGCGGATGCGTCACTTTTTGTGACACATCTGCGGCGTAAAACATGCTCCTTGTTGCGCCATATTTAAAAAGTGACGCATCTAGGTAGATGCGTCACTTTTTAAACCCCTGCGCCACATTATACCTGCGTCAGGTATAATGTATGCAGAGGGGGCGTTCCCCCGCAAAAAGCCTCGTAATAGTGACGCAGTGAAATCTATGAGATTTCACTGCGTCACTTTTAGGATGCGGTTGCGTCAAAATCTTGCGCCTGCCTCACAGCAGGCGTAAGACTGACGCAAGCCCTTTCACATGGGGCTTTCCCCATGTGAAAGGACGCATTGCTGGAGATGCGTCACTTTTGTGACACACTCCAGCAATGCGTCACTTTTGCGCTTACAGATGCGTCAGAAATACTGACGTATCTGTAAGTCCTTGCGACATGATGCGTCATACATTAAATATGACGCATCATTGGTGTCGCAAGGAGTGCGCAGTGAAAAGTGACGCATCGAGGTTTTCACGCAGCGATGCGTCACTTTTCATAAATGAGGCCCCAGATGCAGGAAATATATTTTGCTCATGCTTTTTGGAAGAAACATAAATAGAGGGCATGGGGCGCCTCAGTAAGCGTGGCATTCGTCAATAAAATTTATTTATTCGCCTTACATGTAAAAAAGGGCATTGTTTAAAGTCTGTACTGGAGAGGTTGCAGCTGAAGTCCTGCAGAAGCAGATACTCCAGACTGTTGCTTGCTGCTGCCTTTATGAGCCATCACGATAGGGACAAGCTGAGGAGAGCTTTAGGTAGAGAAAGAGTGACCTACTTGGGCTTCCGTAAGATGCAGGCAACTCAAGTAGGCAACATAAGCACTGGAGCAGGAAGCGAAAAACAAGTCAAAGCAGTAAGCAGCAGGGACGCTAATCACCCCAACTCCAGTCAGAGGACACGTCCCCAGCTGTAGACACTAAAAAAGTTCACTGGCCTGCCGAATTCAGGGTGGCGGCCCACGGACCGCCATACTGGCGGTCCACCCGTCACATTAGGACTGTGACAGTTGGACAGCCGCGGGACCGCTGCTGCCGCCAGAGATCCATGATCCCTGGCAGTTGCATAGTGGTCTGAGGACCGTATATGTTGACGTGCCGCTTAGGCATCGCCAAGCTTATTAGGAGTTTCCTCACTGCCGTACCTTTCATGGCAGAGCGACTGCCATGAAAAGTGTGATGGTGAGGAAACAAAAGGGGGCCCTACAGGGCCCACTTGTGCCTTTGTACCTAGGGCTGAATGCAGAGAGGCACATGGTGTGCCCCCCTGTCTCTATGCACCCACATGTTTCTGCACAGAAAAAAATGCACAACGTTGTTCATTTTGGTCCATGCAAAAACGTGGTTTAACGTTCCCATTGACGTGCCTATTTCAAAGGGACCACAGTGGGAATGCTGAAGAACTGCCCACCAGCTACTTAAAAAGTCATAATCAGGCAGGCAGTCTGTGTTGGCTTTGGTGGTGTGGGAGCGGGCGGCAGCTTACTGGACCCACTACCACATCACCAAAGGCATTATAGGGCCCTTAGATCAAGGTACGCTAGCCGCGCGTAGCCGCTATTGTTAAAGCCAATGCTGCTGATATTAAAACAGGTTTTGCACGGCTGAAAAAATACATAAAATAAAGCATGGCGTGCCGTGCTGTTTTCAACAAAAAAGTGCGGCATGCCGCAATGCTATAAAACATATATTATGTTGTGTGCAATCGCAAGATCGAGTTGGGGAAGCTGCACAGAAGAAAAGAAATGCCCTGCCACCATTATTGCAGCTGAAGCCAAAAAACATAAGATAAAGTGTAGTGTGCCGCACTGGTTAAAATAAAAAAGACTTTGCGGGAGAGCATGTCCTACCTACAATAGTAGGTAGGAAAAAGTTGTTTAAAAAAATTGTGCTCACAGGGGCATATTTACATGTTCTGACGCATCTCTGCAAATCAGCAGGGATGCGCCAGAACAGATGCGTCATGCAATCCCCCCCTTGCGCCATCACAGATGTGCCGCATTTACAATGCGGCGCACCATAGTGCAAGGAAGGGAAGATGCGTGACGCATCTTGTGGCGTATGGGTGGCGCATTGCTGGAGTCGCGTCGCAAGCGCAACGCAACTCCTGCAATGCACAGGGGCCACCCATACTCAACGTGGTGCGTCACTCCTTACGCCTGCTTCAGGCAGGCGTAAGAATTTGACGCAGCAGCACTGTAAAACGGACTCAGTGAAATCTTGTAGATTTCACTGCGTCAGTTTTACGCGGCTTTCCTGCGAGGAAATGCCCACCCTGCGACAAAACGCCCACATGAAACCTGGCGCAGGTTTCATGTGGCGCAGGCCTTTACTACGTGGCGCATTTGCCTAGATGCGTCATGTTGTAAATAAGTCGCAACGTGGTGAATTGTTTACACCGCCGCTGCGTCACAAAAGTGACGCAACGGCGGCGTAAAAGTGTCGCAAGGGGCTTGTAAATCTGCCCCAAAGACTTTAAAAAAGCTCAAATAACAACACATGTAACCTCATGGGCGGTTACAATAGGAGAAAAGGAGGGACTACTAAGCCTATTCACGAAAGAAAAGCCACCATTTACAAAGGACAGCAGCAGGAGCCAATTAAAAAAATGGGCGGAAAATGATTGGAGCTTAAAGTCCATACCTGAACACAGCATGTCTCAAAGAGACAGTACAAGCGCTGCCTTGGCGAGACCTAAAAAGAGAATGCCTCGATGTTATATTAGAAAGGCAGATACGTTTTCTGTGAATGTTCAATCTGACACATTAGTTTTCAGGTAATGAGAACACTCAACTCTGCTGAAACTACTGGACCAGCTTTGTTTATTTCCAAACCGCTCCAAAATAAGGCTCAAGATTTGAAGCCTGTTTTACTTTGCATATCGATTTTAGATGTAATAACACGGAACTTGTAGCTGTCTCCAGGATCAGACTTGTTTGTAGGGCAATCTGGCAAGGCCAGAAAGGCTGGTCTGACAGTAGAGTGTGTGGGCTGGTATTCTGGCTGTTTGTGGACCTGTTTAAGATCTGTCGGATTGCTTTTGATGTTGATTTCTCTGCTATTACCACAAGCACCTTCCAAAATACATATACTACAATGTTTCTTTACAGGTTCAAAACTACGCAACCTGCAGATTTGGGCTATTGTTTTAGCTATTTAATGCACTAGTGAGGGCCGCTCATTTAGGTGCTCGGAGGGATTTTCCGTCACAGCGCGACCCTGGCTTTCTTACTCATTTGACCTGGAGGCTACGTATGAATAAGGGTCTCTCAATTTCACTAAAAGTGTAGATTTCATGATATTAAGAGCGAGCTTAAATCAGTAAAAGAAGTGAATAATAAACAAACAACAAAGGTCACAATGTGCCGACTATATTGATGATCTAATATTATTTAAAGAATAACTTGGCTTGCAATTTATAACCCCTCAGTTGACTGTGAAGCCCACACAGTGTCGTAAAATGAAAAAGACAGATTTGCATATAGCTGGGTCTAAACTGAGATGGCATGAAGAGCAAAAGAACGATGGATTTAACCCAGATTTCTTGACTTGGGGTGAATCTTCTGTTCCTAATGAGAAGCGCTCTGACGCCTTTGGGTAAAGTCCGCGCTATATAAAAATGCATAAATAAATAAAAATAAATAAATAAATAAAATCTTTGATTTGTTCAGCATTTCGTTCATCATTTGTTTGTGCAGCGTAAAAAAAATAGCAAGTATTTCTAAAGCACACATTCACTTCTTGTGGTGCTGAATAACAGATGGTTATTGTTATGCAACTCGATAGCACTCAATTTAGTGATGTCAGAATGTTGAAAGGCTGAGTGGGCCCACTGGGATTGAACCTTCGACGATAAGGGCAAGAAATGTTACAGGTATGGATGCATTAGTCTGCTGAGCCCAGCAGATCAGTAATGGTGACAAAACATGGGCTACAGGGAATATTTGGAAGAGCCAAATTAGTTACTGTTGACTAGAGAAGCTCTCCTCTCACCTCGTCAGGTAGTGGCAACAAGGTTGGCTTGTGTGACCATTATTGGGAATATTAAGAGATCTTCAACAACATAGAGAATTGCTTAAGATCCAAAGTTACCCCACAGAAGGTGGAAAACAAAATATCGACCAATGAGTATAATACAAAAAGCATCCTATGGAGCGAACTCCAGGTTTGGGGCATTCCAAGCAACCTGCTTAACGCTATTATTGCACTCTATTCATCAACTTGGGTGAGGGTCAAGCTCTTGCACACTGCTCTAACAAAAACGATAAATACCAACCATGGTCTAAAATAGGAAACCAACAAAGGTCTAAAACAAAGATGTGTGCTAGTCCCAATGCTTTTCAACTTCTACATGGCAGATATGTCTTCGTCACTAACCCAAGCAAATCTAACTACCCCAAATATAGGAACAACCAAGATTACGACATTACAGTATGTGGATGATATAGTTCTCCTTAAACATTCAAAATAGGCATCCAGAGAGCCCTTAATGCCCTTCATACATAAAATAAGACAAACAAGATGAGAGTAAACACTTACAAAACAAAGGTGAAATAATTTGGAAGGGTGCGCAAGCAAATAATTTGTCACTTGTCCATTAGAAATAACAGGAGCAAAATCGTATAACTACCTGGGCACTTGGCTTTCAGCAAACGGTGAACCCAAAACACATCTGAGTAACCTTAAAGACAAGGCAACACTAATTATCACCAGACTTTGCCAACTGAATGTCTCCCCTGAATGCCTACTTCAGCCCCAGTCCGAAAAGTGCTTAGGACCACATTACCATCTGCCATCACCTATGGCAGTCAGGCTTTCCTGGAACTACATATCAAAAACATGGAAAAATTACATCTAAAAGCCTATAAAAGAGTGTTTAGGCTGCCATATTACACTAGGGGATCGCTGGACCAACATGTGCTCAATTCCAAAATATTATCACAGATGTTTTACAGCCATGCTCGGTACGTTGAAATTGTCCTTCAAAATATAATGAAATCCAAACACAGTCCTTGCAGCTCAAATTTAATGGAATATTTGGAAGAGCCAAATTAGTTACTGTTGACTAGAGAAGTTCAGGTAGTGGCAACATAGGTGGCTTGTGTGACCATTATTGGGAATATTAAGAGATCTTCAACAACATAGAGAATTGCTTAAGATCCAAAGTTACCCCACAGAAGGTGGAAACCAAAATATCGATCAATGGGTAATAATACAATCTAAATGATTGCATATTTGTCCCTTTTTTATCAACGAAAAAGTGATGAATTATTTAAATGCACTAATTATAGATTTAGTCAATTTAGCAACAAATCACTACCTTTGATAGACATTTGACTAGATTAGACCGCAAAGTTTATATTTACAGACAACTATACATTCACTTCATTCATATAATCTGAACCAATTCAGACACGGTTTCGAGAAGAGAACAGTTTTGCACCCATTGAATGTGCTGGCAGCAATTGTTCCAATGTCTAATGGGTCTTAACAATATTTTCATGTTTCGCATCCTCGTCAAAAACAAAAAGGCTAACGAACCCTTGAAAAACCTTGTGTATGACCATTTCAATACATCAGAATAATAAAGCCAGGTTTCTTGGCATTACTTACTCTTGTTTTTTAATGCCATGTGCAAAGGTGTCAGACCAACGTTACAGCTATTAATTGCTATATGTAAATGTAAATGTAAATGTGTGTGTCTTGTAAAGCGCACTGCTACCCGGAGGCGTCCTGGCGCTATAGACCGCTGGGGAACCCGTCCTGGCTTTCCCTGTGAGATGTTCCCTCCTGGGTATCTCCAAGGTGAAACCAGGCATCCCCGGCGTTTGTGGGGGGCCGTTGTGGAGATGAGGCAAGCTAATGCCCAGAGTTGCCGAGTGTGATCACTGGTTAGAGTAGGCACCGAGGCGAGAATTATTGAGTCCGCTGACCCTGGTTCACGACCCTGCCGCGTCGGGAATTGAACCCTGGTCCCAGGCCGTCCTCTGCTTCCAGGTCTGCTGCCTCTAACCAGTGAGCCACACCACTATATGATTCCTGTGCAACATTGCCCTTTTAAATTGAATATTTAACACTGATATAAAATGTGAAGACATTGATATTGTTTGTAATATTCTTATGCACTGTTACTGTTTTGCACTCCTTGATAAATTATATCGTGGTGTGGATAAACTGGAATTATTGTAACCCCGCCATCTGAGAAGAATGGTCTACTATCAGGTACTCTCCTCTCTAGGATAACCTGCTTTATTCTGTTGACTTTTAATTGGTCCATTGATGCACTGTGATTTCTGTTGCCTACTGGCTCAGTGATTAGTATCGTCTCGCGGCTACCTCAGGGAATGAAGCAACGAGCTCCCTACACCACTACATCTGACAGCCTGCCCCGAAGTGCCTTGTTTGGCCGAGACATCACAGGCATCATATCAGTCGCCAAACCAAGCCACCTCCGGCCAACAAGACCTCCACCGGCAGTAGCCATGATGGATTGGAAGAATACCAATTATGAGTAGTAGCTTAATCAGAACAGGCCATTTTGGGGAGAGCCATATGCATCCCTCACTACCCTGTGCTGCACGAACAAAAACAGCTTCCATTTTGTAGCACACGAAGGGCACCACAAAGTTTGTGAGTTTCAACAGAGACCGCTTTACAGTAGATCTACCTGAGATTGATGTAAAACTATCCTTTATGTTAGAAGAGAGTTCGAAAGAGACACGCATTGTTAGAGTTAGATTTTTTCTTCTGGAAAATAAAAGGACCCAATAAGAGGATTATCTTAGGTTCAGGCCAATCGGAACAAAGTTCAGCAAAAAATGAAAACAGTGGAGTCATTGCAGAAGGGCAGCTTTCAACCATAAAAGTGAAACCAGTAAGAACCAGACACTTATTAGTACAAAGACTGAAAAATACTTGTAATCACACTATAATAAGTGCAATGATTCATTTTCAAGAAAATCCTTTTTGTACTATTGATGTAAAAAAATTTATACACAAAATGGTTTTCCTTTAAAGTAAGTCCTGAATGCATTAACCTACGTATCTAAATCTTATTTCAAGTATTATTTATTTGCTTTACATGCACAATGTCCTCCTTTTAGTAGGAGAATCCTTCTTTTCAAGTGCCTACTGCATTTCTTCCACCTGCTGCTGCTCTTGTAAAAAATACAACTATGACATAGTAATGGAGTACTTCCTGGTAGCAGGAATACTAGGGGCCTAATTTACGAGGCCATGCGTCACTTTTACGCCGCCGGTGCGTCACTTTTTGTGACGCACCAGTGGCGTAAAAAATGCGCCTTGTTGCGCCATATTTACAAAGTGACGCATCTAGGTAGAGGCCTCACTTGTAAACCCCTGCGCCACATTATACCTGTGCCAGGTATAATGTATGCAAAGTGGGTATTTTGACGCAAGAAAGGGTCATGGAAGTGACTGCGCCAACTCAAGGACACAAATGCGTCACTTTCTTACGCCTGCCTCACAGCAGGCGTAAGACTGACGCAGGCCCTTTCACATGGGGCTTGCCCCATGTGAAAGGACACATTGCTGGAGTTGCGTCACTTTTGTGACACTCTCCATCAATGCGTCACTTTTGCGCCTACAGATACGTCAGAAATACTGACGTATCTGTAACTCCTTGCGCAATGATGCGTCATACTGTAAATATGACGCATCATTTGTATCGCAAGGAGGGCGCAATGAAAAGTGACGCATCGCTGTATTCACGCAGCGATGCGTCACTTTTCATAAATGAGGCCCTAGAGGTATTAGCCACTAGCCTGTCGGTGAAAGGTAGGTACACCTCTGGGCTTTTCCAGGATGAGAATAGTATTGTCTTAAAACAAAGGCCAAAGGGGATGGCCTAAAGTCCTCTGTACACTGTTCATGATCAAAAGGTCTTGGCTGCATCAGACCTCAAAATAGACAGTCCATACACAGACCTACAACGAACATGGTGCCACCATGTGTCACACTGTACGCACTCTGTTCATACCGTCACCCGGTGAACAGCCGATATCAAGCGGTGGAAGGGAAGGAGAGTAGGAAACCCCTACACTTCAGTGCGTCTTTGGAGGCTTTCCACCTCCTATATCCATTGCAGCCTCAGCACGCTTTCGAGTGTTTTGGGGTGGGGAAGACATTGGTGGAGGTAGATGGCAGAAATGTCTCTTGGGAAGAGCTCTGTATGACATCCTGCCCCTTCCAATGCCCTGCTCTCTCCTCACACAGTGACTTGCATTTTGTCTTTGGCATTTGTGCATACAGAACAGCAGAGTCCTATGTCGATCATCTAGTAAAACACATCCCCCTTCCAGACTCTCTGCAGGAAAAGCTGGACACTTTTACTGCTTCTGCCAGAGAGTTAGCTACATGAAAACCACCCTCTTGCCACTTCTAATCTGTCTGGAAGTACTATTTAACGAGTTCAAGAACTTTGACCAACAAACTGTCTTTTGGAGATAATTTTGAAAGCCACTTCCACTTTGTACTAATAAAGTTTCATCTGATATAATTTAACTGGAAAGATGATTTGTTTTGGCACTGATCTGGCAGTCTCCCATAAACCAATCGCAGATATTGCCAATGGGGTCTGCATTCCGGAATGAGAGATATTTAATTATTTGAGGTGTGAATGGCACTGTTGAGGTGGCAATTATAGCAGGGAACTGCATGCACTCATTTACCATTTTAGGCTAAATATTTCCAGAGTATTTGCCCGGTACTGGAAATATTGACAGCACTGGTACTTGGAAGACAAATCAACTTCCAGAAATCATGCATTACACAAAGGCTGTAGCTTATTTTTAAGTGAAGCACACACTCCTTATATTTTCTTGACACTTATGCCCAAGGACCTGACTGTGTCACGATAGTCCGAGGAATCCTTTCCTGCCAGACTTCTTTCAATAAGATGCACTTGTATCATTTAGTATTAGGACAGACTTAAATGCAGCTCCTAGCTATTCTCACAAACCCACTTCTGAATTAATTTCTTATGTACTTGGACAATAGAGACTGGTGCTTACCTTCGATGACCCCAGACTGCACTGTAGGTGTGTATGGCGGGTGGCATAGGCCAGCTCCTCTTCTATGCCCCGTTGTTCCCAGCACAGGGGCCGGAGGCTGCTCGTGGAGTTCAAACCGAGTGTCTGTCGTGGTTCAAGTTTGCTGCACTCTGGCATGGCACGGCACTTTTTACTTCCTCAACTCCCAATGTCTTAGCAACGAGAACAAAAGGGAAGCTGGTGTATATGTCAACTGGTTGCCAAGGCTGCTATGATTTTAAATCAGTTTAACAGTAAGGTAAGCATAAAAAAGACAAGTTTTACGATAAAGATTCAGGGGAACAAAAGCAGATCAAAAGGGCAACACTTGTTCGGTTAACTTTTGAGGGGCATTTAGTATTGATTGGCAAGAACGTTCTGTAGGTTTTATTTTTTGTTCATCACTTTAATTACTACAGGCAGTTTTAATATTTGTTTACTGCTAATCTGTAACAATTATTCAGTTATTTTCCTTTTTCACTAAGTCGTCAGTTTTTAATAAGAATAATGGTTGCTAAATTATAAAAGAGTGGTGGCAACGAGGAGAATATGTATTGCTAAAGGGACTTGTAGATATGCTTCCAATTGTTCTTAAGCTATTGCTGTGAGCTAGGGATGCTGGAAAACTATGCTTCAGACATAATACATAAATTGAATGAGTCAAACAGGAAAAGTATTAGCTGAGTCATTGGCACGTCATTTTGACAGATGCCAAACACTGATATAGAAAGTATTTTAATGTAAAAAAAGAAGAGGTCGAACTACACAAAATGTTTCCTAATGATGCAAAATAAATATTAATCAGATATTAATCTACATTAATGATGCACAAATAATTGTATTTATAGAATGGCCAAGGAAAACAGAAACACCCAAAGTAAAGAAGAACACAAAATGAGTTGTTACAAACTGACAAATAATTTTGTTACAAAAAGCAATTACACATTTAGAAAATTGTATAAAAACATTCAACCCACCATGTATCAATAAGTGCACAAACAGCGTCATATTCCCCCACATGCATCAATGTAGGATTTTGCATTTCTGAAATAGCGAAAATTAAGGAATCGCTATTTAGGAAATGCAAAATGCTATGCATCATTTTTTTCGGTATTTCTTTGTGATTCGGTAAAAATCGCATTTTTTACCGAATCCCAAAGAAATACCGAATTCTTAAGTTAATTTTCGCAATTTCCATTGATTCCTATGGGCCAAAAGGCCCATAGGAGTCAATGCAAATTGCGAGTGGCACTTAGAAAATTTCATGGGTGCAGGGGGGGGTCCAAAGGACCCCCCCCTGCACCCCTGAAATGTATTTTTCGCATCATGTTGCACACACACATGTCCTAAGGACATGTGTGTCCGTAACATGAATGTTGAAAAAAAAACATTAAAAGCATTTTAAACACTTTTTCCAAATTTACCGAGTGGTTCAACCACTCGGTAAATTTGGAACCCTAAGTGCGAATTTTCACTTGTCAAAAGTGATGATGCATTGCTTTTAAGAAGTCGCACATCTGCGACTTCTTAAAAGCACCCGCAATTTTAGAACTCGCAACAATGTTGCGAATTCTAAAATTGCTTCATGCATCCCAAAAAGCACTTTTGCATTCGCAAACGGCCGATTTTAAGGAATCGCACCGTTTGCGAATGAAAAAGTGCTTGATGCATGTGGGGGTTAGTTTCATAGAAGAATTCTTCCTATTACAACTCTGGACACATCCCCACTTAAATGCCACACACACCCATATGTCTCAAATCATTATCATAAACAATGGCTAAATAAAAGCAATATACATTAATTGTTGAATTGGGAAAAACCTCTATGACTACACCCTAGAAATAGGGCTCAATGCCCTGGGAAGCAGATCTGAACTTACCTGTCTCTCCATTTCACCTAGTAAAACAGTTTGAGTGCCTTCCTGAACACATGATAAAGGTGGATGGTCCAATCAGAGCTATATGTCATAAAAAGAATAGGTCTTCATTGACAGCAAAGGGATCTTGACTAATTTAACTGATACATCCAAAGGCAGTATTAACTCTTCTGGCAGATTTACAATGCCTTACAAATCAAAGAGAGAGAGAGGGGAAAAGGGCACACTCTCGGTCCCCCTGTAATACTAATATAAACAACAGAAGAGTGTAAATTCATAAAGAAACAAAACAAAAGCCAAAGAGCATGGAACTGAGTGTGCAAATCAATTTGATTTGTATAGAAGGCCCTCACTTACCAACATGGTTGGTGACATGCTTCATCATTGGGCCCCACTGAGTGAAGCCGAATGCCTCCCCGGTGTGCTGCATCGCCAGATTAAATGCGGAGCTGGGTTTTTGTGAAGGTAGTGATGAGTGTGGTGAATAATAAAAATGACCAGATTGTGTCTCGAATTTTTTTTATTCTGTAGCCAATCTGTCATATTAAAATTATGTGTAGGGAAAATTTACCAAATAAATTGTTTGGTTTGGTTCTATGAAGCATGCACTACTATTAGCCGCCACTTCTTTGGCTAGCAACGTCGCCACTGCAAAATACCATTACAGTAGCTATCTGGTGAACCTCGACCAAATAACGGAGTACCTTGATGTTTATTTTCCTTATAACAAGTTAAATGATTTTCTGAAATGTAAATAATGTATAGAATATAGAATTTAGGTTAAAAAGGTACCCGCTATCCTTTTCACTGAGTCAGGGGCTGTGTGGTGTGTGTATGTGTGACTCGCGGTGCTATGGGCCTACCGATGAGTAAAAATAAATTGCTCCTGGGTCAAGTGGGATGAGTTTGAGGGTTATTAGGAAGACTTGCTGCATCAATAACATAATTACATGGTGTGGGATTCTTGTTCCAGGATCCAAGAACAGACGTTCAGAGGCGAAGTTGAAGTTGAAGCGATCTTTATTAAGACAGAAGGAAGATCCCATCCATCTCCCAACAACTTAGATAACTGCCCTACATTATAAGCGTAAACATTCTCGGCCCACCTATGACACAATGGCATGACAGCAATAACATTCCACTGTCATTATGGCCTGCCCCTCTTTTGTTTCCAAGACCAATTACCACACACCCACCTCCTTCCATACCACTGACAAACCTATATGCAAAGAAAAACTACAAAAATGGTTACATACTTAAACAGGTAAATCGCTTTACAAAATCTTTCAAGAACAAGGGTTTTCTACTAATCCTCGAAGAGACCATAGTCCTACCTTTTGCTCCATCCCATTCATACCTTCACCTTTCAGTTCATCACCACTCACCCCCTTTTCATCCGTAAGAGGCTCTGGACCATTATAAACCATGACTCTCCCAAGATTTCAAATGTGGTGATCCTGTGTTTTCACTGCATTATCAAACACTTTGATTACTCTAAAGGGTTTTGAAAAATTGGCACAATCTACACCCAAACCAGGACATTTTATTACAGGCATGTCTCCCACCACAACTGCAGTCCTCTTCACCGCTTTCCTGCTGTTGAAATTCTGCTTTCTTGCCAGTATTTTACCAAACTCTCTCTCACCTCAACTATCCTCACACTCCTTCTTTTTCATCACTCCTTTCAAGCTTCCCACCCATGCTGGTTCCACCATAGTATTGGGTAACCTACCCCTAAACAACTCAATATGAGATTTCCCAGTTGTGCTATGTAGCATCAACCTGTACATTTCTACTTTCTTTTCAACTTTAACCTTCCAATTCAAACCATTGGCTTTCGCTAGCCCAATGGTCTCCTTAAGCACTCTATTAAATCTCTCCACCATGCCATTAGTTTCCAGGTGATAGAGGGCACACCTCTTGTGTCTTATGCCATGTATCCTCAAAAACCCTTCCATTTCTTGAGAGACAAGTCAACAGAACCTCTGGATACCTCTCTCTTGCCATTAATCGTTCCAAAAACATAAGCAAATGTCTGGTTTCCACTCCCACCATCAAACATACTTCAGGCCTCCTAGAGTACATATCCATGACAACTATCAGATAATACTGCTGTTCATCTCCACTAATGGGACCAAGAATGTCCAAAGCAATTTCCTTCCACTGTCCCAGAGCTAACTCTCTAGCAACAATCAGCTGAACCCTCACCATCTTAGATTCATTACTCATCAAGCAGAGCAAACAATCCCGCACCAGCCTCTCCACCTGTAGATCCATGCCCGGCCACCAGTATGACAACCGTAACCTTTCTTTTGTCTTGGACATGCCCAAATGTGAGACATGAGCTAATTCAATAAGCCTACTCCGAAATTTATTAGGGGGAACTAACCTGGTGCCAAGAAACAGAAGATCACCACATGTGCCCAATTTGTCCCTAACTTTGTAAAGCTAAGGAGTTAGGTCCATGCAGGGTTTGGGGTAGACTGGACCCTATTATATCAAAGAACACAAAATGTGCCTACACCCAACTGATTTTCAAAAAAGAATTTTTCGCAAATAGGTCAAACACAAGCTTCTTGAGTTTGACCCGGTATTTTTATTTATACCTATCAATTTTGAAAATGTTAAACTCTTTTTTTCCTATTTCTGCAAAAAAGGAAAACTGTACATTTAATACATTTCAATCACTATACCCAACTATTTACAAACATATATTAACATTTCATAATACTCTCTATATACAGTCATCATACATCCCACACAAAATACAATATACAAAAAACACAAATTGGAATATTTCAATTGAATTAATCTATATACAAAAAGAAAAGGGCAAAGTCAAAGGAAGGAGCAAAATCCCCAAATGAGGATAACTTTACAACCAGCCAAAGCCAGTTTATACAAGTAATGATTTTAATAGCTCCCTCAGGTGTGCCAACGCATTTCAAGTCTGTAGAAACCAGTTCCCGGACTCTCATCAGGGCTTTGTCACTTTTCTGTATGAAATGCAGAAAAACAAAAGTTTTATTTACCAACTGGAAGCCACTCTTCTGACTCGTATTGTACTGTGAGGTAGAAATTATGTACCTGTCAAAATCTGGTGTCCTGGCCCATCTTGGTGTCAAATGCAAGCTCAGGGAGAGCTTATTACACTCTTTATTATGAAATTAGTGGCTCATATTGTACCACAGGGCTATTTCATTCCCTGCAATAAGAGAAATAATATATGCGTTAAGACGCTAGTTGTTCTACAAAAGGAAGAAGACGAATATTTAAGAGGAACTGGGAGCGTGTAATATTCATACCTCTGTTTTATCAGTCGAGATCTCTCTTTATGCCACTGGTTGTCTTATTCTTCAATCATTAAGGCAGATTCTGCCAAAGAGAATTATTTTTTATTTTTATCTGTTATGAACATGTCGTTGCTTTAAAGAGGAGTCTTATGAACATTAAACAAACACTACGCCGCCACATACCTTCTCAGTGCTGTACGCGGCAGATACTCGATCTTTATAGTGTATCCTTTACCACAATAATTACAGTGCCCGGCTATGTCCAGAAACAAGCTGTCAGGGCAGAGAAAGAGACGGTTGATTTATAGCCTACTTCGGTTAAAGTTTAGAACAGTAAGCGCGAGTTCGCATTTTTTTGCAATGGCCCGCATACCTGATTGTGACTTGACGCTGGTGCTCGGTGATTGCACTGACACGATTCCGATTTTGGAGCGACTCCTATTAACATAACAAGATTCATTTAGCTTGTGCGAGCAGATGAATATTAATGCAATTCTGGTGTATTGCTTCAAAAGTTGGCGATACAACAAGTGGTTTAAGAAATAATTTGACACAATACCTTTTACTACAGCAAGCATTCAAGTCGAATCTCTCTCGGCTGTGGCGGTGGCCATTGTGAACCCCCTTTTCATCCGTAAGAGGCTCTGGACCATTATAAACCATGACTCTCCCAAGATTTCAAATGTGGTGATCCTGTGTTTTCACTGCATTATCAAACACTTTGATTACTCTAAAGGGTTTTGAAAAATTGGCACAATCTACACCCAAACCAGGACATTTTATTACAGGCATGTCTCCCACCACAACTGCAGTCCTCTTCACCGCTTTCCTGCTGTTGAAATTCTGCTTTCTTGCCAGTATTTTACCAAACTCTCTCTCACCTCAACTATCCTCACACTCCTTCTTTTTCATCACTCCTTTCAAGCTTCCCACCCATGCTGGTTCCACCATAGTATTGGGTAACCTACCCCTAAACAACTCAATATGAGATTTCCCAGTTGTGCTATGTAGCATCAACCTGTACATTTCTACTTTCTTTTCAACTTTAACCTTCCAATTCAAACCATTGGCTTTCGCTAGCCCAATGGTCTCCTTAAGCACTCTATTAAATCTCTCCACCATGCCATTAGTTTCCAGGTGATAGAGGGCACACCTCTTGTGTCTTATGCCATGTATCCTCAAAAACCCTTCCATTTCTTGAGAGACAAGTCAACAGAACCTCTGGATACCTCTCTCTTGCCATTAATCGTTCCAAAAACATAAGCAAATGTCTGGTTTCCACTCCCACCATCAAACATACTTCAGGCCTCCTAGAGTACATATCCATGACAACTATCAGATAATACTGCTGTTCATCTCCACTAATGGGACCAAGAATGTCCAAAGCAATTTCCTTCCACTGTCCCAGAGCTAACTCTCTAGCAACAATCAGCTGAACCCTCACCATCTTAGATTCATTACTCATCAAGCAGAGCAAACAATCCCGCACCAGCCTCTCCACCTGTAGATCCATGCCCGGCCACCAGTATGACAACCGTAACCTTTCTTTTGTCTTGGACATGCCCAAATGTGAGACATGAGCTAATTCAATAAGCCTACTCCGAAATTTATTAGGGGGAACTAACCTGGTGCCAAGAAACAGAAGATCACCACATGTGCCCAATTTGTCCCTAACTTTGTAAAGCTAAGGAGTTAGGTCCATGCAGGGTTTGGGGTAGACTGGACCCTATTATATCAAAGAACACAAAATGTGCCTACACCCAACTGATTTTCAAAAAAGAATTTTTCGCAAATAGGTCAAACACAAGCTTCTTGAGTTTGACCCGGTATTTTTATTTATACCTATCAATTTTGAAAATGTTAAACTCTTTTTTTCCTATTTCTGCAAAAAAGGAAAACTGTACATTTAATACATTTCAATCACTATACCCAACTATTTACAAACATATATTAACATTTCATAATACTCTCTATATACAGTCATCATACATCCCACACAAAATACAATATACAAAAAACACAAATTGGAATATTTCAATTGAATTAATCTATATACAAAAAGAAAAGGGCAAAGTCAAAGGAAGGAGCAAAATCCCCAAATGAGGATAACTTTACAACCAGCCAAAGCCAGTTTATACAAGTAATGATTTTAATAGCTCCCTCAGGTGTGCCAACGCATTTCAAGTCTGTAGAAACCAGTTCCCGGACTCTCATCAGGGCTTTGTCACTTTTCTGTATGAAATGCAGAAAAACAAAAGTTTTATTTACCAACTGGAAGCCACTCTTCTGACTCGTATTGCACTGTGAGGTAGAAATTATGTACCTGTCAAAATCTGGTGTCCTGGCCCATCTTGGTGTCAAATGCAAGCTCAGGGAGAGCTTATTACACTCTTTATTATGAAATTAGTGGCTCATATTGTACCACAGGGCTATTTCATTCCCTGCAATAAGAGAAATAATATATGCGTTAAGACGCTAGTTGTTCTACAAAAGGAAGAAGACGAATATTTAAGAGGAACTGGGAGCGTGTAATATTCATACCTCTGTTTTATCAGTCGAGATCTCTCTTTATGCCACTGGTTGTCTTATTCTTCAATCATTAAGGCAGATTCTGCCAAAGAGAATTATTTTTTATTTTTATCTGTTATGAACATGTCGTTGCTTTAAAGAGGAGTCTTATGAACATTAAACAAACACTACGCCGCCACATACCTTCTCAGTGCTGTACGCGGCAGATACTCGATCTTTATAGTGTATCCTTTACCACAATAATTACAGTGCCCGGCTATGTCCAGAAACAAGCTGTCAGGGCAGAGAAAGAGACGGTTGATTTATAGCCTACTTCGGTTAAAGTTTAGAACAGTAAGCGCGACCTCGCATTTTTTTGCAATGGCCCGCATACCTGATTGTGACTTGACGCTGGTGCTCGGTGATTGCACTGACTCGATTCCGATTTTGGAGCGACTCCTATTAACATAACAAGATTCATTTAGCTTGTGCGAGCAGATGAATATTAATGCAATTCTGGTGTATTGCTTCAAAAGTTGGCGATACAACAAGTGGTTTAAGAAATAATTTGACACAATACCTTTTACTACAGCAAGCATTCAAGTCGAATCTCTCTCGGCTGTGGCGGTGGCCATTGTGAACCCCCTTTTCATCCGTAAGAGGCTCTGGACCATTATAAACCATGACTCTCCCAAGATTTCAAATGTGGTGATCCTGTGTTTTCACTGCATTATCAAACACTTTGATTACTCTAAAGGGTTTTGAAAAATTGGCACAATCTACACCCATATTTACTGTCTCTTTTCCAAGTGGAGGATCGTGGGACACGTAGTGTATTAGCGAATGAAACCACCATTATAGTTATTTCTTAAGTGTGAATCTTTGGTAATTGCAGGGGCCCAATTAGAGTGCACACTTCTTTCGAACTACAATCTAGATAATTCTGACAGGCTATTTAATCCTGTAAGTGTACTATTAAATTTCAGGATTAGGTATGCCTTTTTGTTGTAATAAGACTGTCAGCATCAGGAGGGCGTTTTGTCTGATTCTATGGCAGGACGGGAGGCTTCTGATTATGCTTTCTCATTTCTTTACTGCAACAACAGCAGTCAATGAAAATGAAAGTACACATGTAAAAAATAACATTTCTCATGAGGCTTTGAACCACGCCTCTCTTACAACAACCAATCACAAAGGTATCATGTCTATAAATCCTGGAGACACTAGTCCGGCCTCCTCTTTCTTTGCTGCTCCGCAGCCCAGATAAGTGCTCTTTTCTTTCATGTTTGCTCTATTACTTGTGCTTGATGCCTGTACATTGGTTGATGCCATTGACTATTGTTTCTTATTATTCATGTATATTGCATAGTTTGATTGATCGCTTTACGCTTTCTTGGCACTGTTTATTCGTTCAATGTCCGCTTTGCTCTTAGATTGGGGCAGGAGCTTCGTTCCGTTCCCCGCTCCCCCGTGGTGGCGCGTGTTGCGCACCTAGGCCCGTCCGATCCCTTCCCTCGACTTCCAGTCGTCGCTGCCCGCGGCGCAAGCTTCGGCTAGCTGCACAAGTGAGGGGTTAGCCCCCCCCCCTCGGGGACGAGCGCACGTAGGTGCCGTTGAGGCCTTACGCACGTCTCGGGGAGCCCGCGCACGCCGTGTTGGCACGCGCAGTTCTCGAAGGTGCCAGAACGACGCTCTGCCCCTGGCTGAAGTGGGGATCGACGCAGCTTGGGCCAGGAGCCGTGGGCGATTTCTGTGCTTTTGGGCAGCTTATATTGGTTCAGGAGACACCTTTTTTCCTCCATTAGTCCTAGAGTGGGACTTGGCCTTGCTCTTGTTTTTCCCTGGTATTTCCGGCTCCTGCGCCTGGCACCCCCCACCCTCGACGCCCTTGCTCGGGCTGGTCTTTGCTTCCCGCTGGGGACTAGAGTTGGAATTTCGGATTCCAGATTGCGATGACAGACGCCGAGTACTGCGAAGAGGAGGATGCTGCGTATGGTTTTCAGGGACACCAGGAATTCTATGAAGGGGACTCCATGGAGGAGATCATAGACAAAAAACTTGATGCCAAATTGGATAAAGCCCTTTCCTCGGCCCTCTCCCCTCTGGCCAAGAAGTTGGATCTGCTGGTCCCGGGTAAGCCGATGCCCGCTCCGGGCAATGATCCCCTTCACCCCCCTCCCCCGAAGAAGGCGGCTCTTGACCTTTCCTGGCCGCATGCCCAGTCTTACGACAAACTTTATAAGTCCCAGGAGTCTCGATCCCAAGACAAGCCTGTTACCCCTCCCCTCACTTCCCCCCTGGTTATCACCACAACGGATACTGGCACCGATACCGATTCCTCGGATGCCGCTCCGCGCAAACGCACTAAAAAGCGTAAACACACTTCCCCAGTCATTCCCACTCCCTTTTTATTCGATCCGACGGACATTGTCCACCCCAGATCATCCGACTGGGTTCCCCCTCAGGCGGTGGCGACCTATCTGGAGACTCATCTCTGCAAGGGATTCGACAAGGAGGTTCGTGCCCGCCTGAAATCTGAATGCCCGCGCCCCGATTTGCCCCACAAAGTGGCTCTCACTCCGGACATAGACCCTTCCATGACCACTTTTCTTAAAAAGCATAAAAAGGACCCGAAGAAAGGGATTGATCGCGCGCTCAAAGCGTGCCAAGATAAAGTCCTCGACCTTTCGGGCCCGTTGGCCAAGATCCTGGAATTGGCCCTGCAGGCGCAAGAGACTGGTGCCGCCATACACCCTGAGGTTTTGGCGGGTTGGGCTCAGAGGGCCATTTGTATACTGGGCAACGCGAATTGCGCCCTTGCCTCGGAACGGCGGAAGTCCGTCCTTCTCCGGATCGACCCCCAACTGGTGGAATTGGCTTCCTCAGAGCCGGGTCCTTTGGCGGAAGGACAGTTGTTTGGGGACAATTTCGTTAAGGATATTGCAAAATTTGTGAACACTTTTGCTTCTTTGGACAAGTCTCAGGCATCGCTGAAACGTGTTCTGCAGGTCTCTGGTAGGGCCGGGCGTGGCAGAGGATGCTCGACCGGCCGCTACTCAAATCCCAGTCCTCAAAGAGGTTACGCCCCTAGATGGGGTAGAGGGTACACGCAAGAACCGGATCAAGCCGGATTTTACCCGTCCCGATCACGCGGCTTCAGGGGCCGCTATAACAAAGGAATCAATCGAGGCTACAAGAACTTCGATAACCAATCTTCCGGTAAGTCTCTCTCTTCCTTTACTTCCGTTGGGGGGAAGATTGCAACATTTTGTCCAGAATTGGGCAGCTCTCACTTCAGATGTGTGGGTCTTTCGGACTGTCCAGGGTTACGAGATAGAGATGGTGTCTTGCCCCATTCAGCTCTTCCCCCCCCCCCCCGTCCTCTCCTTTTTTCCCATCTCGAACAGAGTTTTATAGACTCAGAACTAGACGAGCTTTTGGCAAAACAGGCCATTGCTGCAGGACCCTTCCTACCGGGAGGCTTCTGCAGCAACGTCTTTCTTGTTCAAAAGAAAGGAGGCGGTCAGCGCCTCGTGTTAAACTTGAGGGATTTCAACCCCTTTGTCATGTATCGGCACTTCAAGATGGAGGGCATCGATCTTTTGCGAGACCTTCTCTTGGAAAATGACTGAATGGTCAGACTGGACCTGAAAGATGCCTACTTGACGGTCCCAGTCTGCCCATCACATCAAAAGTGTTTGCAGTTCCCCTGGAAAGGGCGTTGGTTTCGTTACGAGGTACTTCCTTTCGGGCTGTCCTCGGCCCCTTGGATGTTCACCAAACTACTCAAGCCGGTGGTCTCCCGCCTCCGGGAGATGGGAGTTCGGTTGATTGTCTAGCTAGACAATATGCTGATTCTGGCACAGGACCGGTCCCTCCTTCTCACGCATTTGGAGTGGACGACGTCCTTATTGCAGAATCTGGGATTCGTGATCAACACCAAGAAATCGGTGCTGATACCGGATCGGCAGATGGAATTCCTAGGTTTCCTGATAGACTCGGTCTCGGCCCAGCTTCTCCTTCCTCTGCCGAAGATCAGGTCGATCAAGAGAGAAATCACAGCTACCCTGGCCAAAGAGAAGATTTCTTTGAGGGTTCTGGCATGGATTGTGGGCCTTCTGGCCTCGTCGATTCAGGCCATTTTTCCCGGACCTTTGCATTACAGAGCCCTGCAGAGGCTCAAGATCTTCTACCTACAGAGAAACTTTCACTACGATCACTTGATCCCTCTCTCCTCCGAGTCCAGGGAGGAGCTTCAGTGGTGGTTGGACCACATGTCAGCCTGGAACGGCCGAGCTATATTCGGCACAGCCCCGGATGTGGTGGTGGAATCCGATGCCAGCCAGTGGGGCTGGGGCGCTCGCTGCGGCGAGTTTGCCACAGGAGGACGTTGGTCTGCAGACGAACTATCACTTCACATCAATTGTCTAGAGCTTCTAGCAGGGTCTTTTGCCATCAGGTCTATCTCACCGCTGAAGAGCAATTGTTGTATCCTCCTTCGGATGGACAATGTCTCCGCGGTGCGATACATCAATCGATTGGGCGGGACGAGGTCCCGGATGCTGGTGCACATTGCGAAGGAATTCTGGCACTTCTGCCTGGATCGCAAGATCTCCGTGGTGGCGGAATATCTTCCCGGGAAACTCAATCAAGTAGCGGATTGGCATTCCTGATTTCTCCGGGACTCCAGCGATTGGAGGCTCCATCCATCGCTGTTTTCCCGGATCATGTCGCTACGAGGCCCGTGTCGGATCGACCTGTTTGCCTCGCGCCTCAATGCCCACCTTCCCCTGTTTTACAGTTGGAGACCGGACCCAATGGCTCTGGGGACGGACGCGTTCCTTCATCCTTGGGGACATCAGAGGAATTATGCGTTTCCACCGTTTGCACTGATCCCGAGAGTAGCGGCATTGCTGCGCCAACAGGAGGCGACGGTGGTGCTAGTAACGCCTTATTGGTCGACTCAGTCGTGGTTTCCCACACTGTTGGAATTGTCAATAGACCTCCCCTTCCGGCTCCCAGTCTTCCCGACGCTTCTGCAGGACCCAGTGGGGGCGTGCCACCCCCTGGTCCTGCAGAACCAGCTGTCGCTAATGGTATGGACGCTCTCCGGAGACATGAACGCCTTGCAGGCCTTTCACGAGAGGCTTCCAGCTTTATGCAGCAAGCGTGGGCTCCTTCCACCCGAAAACGATACTCTGCTTCGTGGAAGAAGTGGGTGGGTTGGTGCCTTCCAAAACAGGTGGATCCCGTGGGATCAAATATAACAGAGGTACTGAATTTTTTGTCAGAATGTGCGACTTCTGGCCTGGCCTACAGGTCGGTTAACAACTTCAGGTCTGCTATTTCTGCTGGTCACGACCACATAGACGGTAAACCTGTGGGGATGCATCCCTTGGTATGTAAGTTACTTAAAGGCGTGAGTGTGGCCAACCCTCCTCGGCCCAGGTATTCCACCATGTGGGACGTTAATAAGGTGCTGAATTTGTTGGAATCCTGGCCCGATAATGGTGATTTGTCTCTGAAACAGCTTTCTGCCAAGCTTACTATGCTATTGTGCCTTATTTCATGTCGGAGGGTTTCAGATGTCAGAGCTTTGGATTTGGCTGGGAGGATGTTTTCACCCCAAGGTGTATCCTTTGTCATTACTAGACGTACTAAGACCATGTCCCGTTCAGTTGATTATCCTGCCTTTCCTCATAACGGCAAGCTGTGTGTTCTTCAATGTCTTAAATGTTATGAGGAGCGTACTAGTGTACACAGGGCGGATCCTCTGGGGCAGTTGTTGATATCTATTCAGAAACTGTTCAAGCCAGTCGCTGCTGCTACTTTAGCCAGATGGGTCAGGTGGATCATGTCGGAAGCCGGCATTGATATTTCTGCTTATGGGGCACACTCTGCGAGGGGTGCGATGGCTTCTAAGGTTTACCTATTGGGTTCTCGCTTGGAGGACATTCTGAAGGCAGCTGACTGGTCCTCAGATTCAATGTTTAAGGTGTTTTATTACAAACCGATTCCTCATGTTTCTGATGCTGTGATTGACGAGCTTTAACGTGAGCTTTGAAGCAGCATAATCAGAAGCCTCCGGTTCTGCCATAGAATACAACATTTTCTAGCTATCGCGACAAGAATTTTAGATTCTATTAAGGACACGGAGGCGAGGATTATCCCACCCGTTGGGACTGTTATACAACTGTTGTTGTTTACATGGTTTTACCTAAGTGTTTTGCCCACCCTTACAACGATCTAGGTTGTGGTGGGAATTTTTCTCAAACTTCCTTTTTATGTTCTAGGAAACGACTCCAACAAGAGTTGAAGACCGCCGGTGCTTTGGCTGCCGCTCCTTCCGGATGGAAGTTTTCCTTTTCTGTTCAAGATTTCTCCGTTGGGACTTCTGCTGGATCTGTTTTCTGTTGCAGTATTAAACTTTTCAGTGTGTTGAGACTGTTACTGACTTTCGCGCAAAGAAAGAGGAGGCCGGACTAGTGTCTCAAGGATTTATAGGCATGATACCTTTGTGATTGGTTGTTGTAAGAGAGGCGTGGTTCAAAGCCTCATGAGAAATGTTATTTTTTACATGTGTACTTTCATTTTCATTGGCTGCTGTTGTTGCAGTAAAGAAATGAGAAAGCATAATCCTCGCCTCCGTGTCCTTAATAGAATCTAAAATTCTTGTCGCGATAGCTAGAAAATTTTGTATTCATAGTGAATAAAATGGACCACTTAAAATCATTCTCACTATGCCCTTTCTCCACAAAGTGGTCAACCATTGGTGCTGTCATGACTTTATTTTTTATACGCGACCATTGTTGACTAATTCTCAAGTTGGCCTGTTGATTAGTTTTACCTATGTAGATCTTCCTACATGGACAAATTATCACATAGACTACGTTTTTTTGTCTTGCAATTTGTAAATCATAGGTGTTTCCACTTCACCCCCAGATATTCAAATTCATTCCCTTCGATGGTACTTGAACAAGCCACACAATTCCCACATTTGTGGTGGCCCTCCAGCGGTTTCATGTTCCATTGAGAAAGCAATTCGCTTCTAGCCTTTGGTGCTGCAATGTCAGCCCTGACGATCTGTTGCCCTATGCTTTGGTTTTTTTTTTTTATAAGCAAAAATGGGTAGTGGAAATGGACATTCCAGCCCTTCAAGGAGATGCCAGTTTTTTAGTAAAGCCTGCCTCATTTTGTATGTGTCCGGTCCATAAGTTGTCACACACACTAGCTTGTCTAGTTCTTTCTTCTTTTTCACTTCAAGGAGGTATTCACGGGGTGTGAATCGCGCCCTTTTGAAGGAATGTTTGAGGAGTTTTTTCGGGTAACCTCTCTGTGTCATTTCGCCACAAAAGGTTTGGGCATGTCCATCATAGTCACTCAGCTCAGTACAGTTTCTCCTTATTCTTAGGAGCTGCCCGTAGGGCAGATTAGTTTTTAAGTTCCTAGGATGAGCACTCCTATGGTGCAAGATGGTATTCTTGTCTGTATCTTTTCTGTATAGAGATGATTTCAAATGTCCATCTACACACGTTAATTCTACATCTAAGAATGTCATTCTAATTTGACTATGCTCAATAGAAAATTTAATGTCAGCATGTCTAGCATTTAGCCATTCATGGAACGCCAATAGTTCAACCTGGCTCCCCTGCCACAGGAGCCAGATATCATCTATATAGCGTAACCATTGGTTGATGTGATTCTCAAATGGGTTGTTGGTTTCCACACAATGTTTCTCATATTGTGCCATGAAGAGGACTGCCATCTCTGGGGCATAAGGACACCCCATGGCAGTCCCCTTCACTTGCATGTAGAATTGCCCATTGAAAGTGAAATAGTTCTTTTTTAGAGCAATTTCAGCCAATTTAAGGATGAATGATGTCGGCACCCTATGTGGTCTCTCTCTGCTTTCTAAGTATAATTCCACAACCTCCAATGCTTCCTCCCGGGGGATCTGCGTATAGAGGGACGTTACGTCCATTGTGACCATTATTTGTGTCTGTTGGTCAAAAGGGGTACCTTCTACTTTTATCAAAAAATCTGTAGTGTCTCTCAGGTGTGATTTAACTTCCTTCAGAAACGGCTTTAAAAAGAAATCGACATATTTTGAAATAGGCTCAAGACAGGAGTCATAACCTGTGACTATAGGCAGTCCCGGGGGTTCACTCAAATTCTTATAATTCTTTAGCAAAAGGTAAAGGGCAGGGGTCCTAAAAAAACACTGGCCTTTCCTAGTTGCAAAATTTCTGAAATGATGCCTTGTATCTGTTTAACAGGGTCTTCTGGTAACAGGCGGTAGGTACCATGTATCATTCTGCACTTGTTTGAGGCCCTCAGTTAAATACATCTCGCGTGGCCAAATAACTACCGCCCGCCTTTGTCGGCTTGTTTTATCACCACCGATTGATCTTCCTTCAATGTCTGTATTGCCACTCGTTTCTGGCTGATATTTTGCTTGACATACTTCTTAGTTTTTTCAAGTTTATTAATGGATGACAATAAGACCTGCTCAAATGCATATATTTGTTTTGGGATGTTCTGACACGGGACAAATGTTGATTTATTTCTCAGACCTGTAGTTTCATTGTTCATAATTGTCGGTTGATTCGCAAAAAAAGCCTTTAATAGTATCTTTCTACATAATTCTATGGCTTCTAGTTTCAACCTAGTGAAATCAGTTCGTTTACATGGTACGAACTTTAGACCCAAGTTCAAAACAGCCTCTTCATCAATAGAAAGTACCTTCGATGATAAATTGACTACCGTGCTCGGTCCACCTACGATTCGTAGAAGCGGCTCCTTGTTCTCATTTCCCATGGTGCCTTGTACCGACTTTTGGGCTGTTGACCTTTCTCTAAAAAAGCAACCTGTTTTTTAGAATTAGTTCCTCTTGTGTCTGAGCCAGAAGACTCAGAAGATGATGTTTCTGAAAAGGTTGTGAACCTATTTCTTGATCTACCTTGATAGGTTGATAAAGCCCTCTGTGAATCTGTCAGATTATAATAATCGTCCTTCCAAAAAGGGTATACTTGTTCAATTTTAAAGGCTTTTACATCTCTCTCAAATTTAGTACTTTTATCATTAATTGTATTATCTCTGAAAACTTGGATCTCTTTTTCAATTTTCTCTAAAAGACCCTTTGCGTGGAACAGTTGCAGCAAGAAGTGGTCCGTCTCCGCGAACAGCAGGTTGACCTACAAGCACACGTGGAGGGCCTCGAAAACGGCTCGCGACAAAATAACATACGTGTCCGAGGAGTGCCATCCAAATTGGAAGGTAACAATGTGTCCGTCTTCCTACAGGGACTGTTCCGCGAAGTTCTAGGGGAGTCCGAGGACTTCGAGATACACATTGACAGAGCCCACTGGGTAGGTCTCACACGCCGGGCGCCAGTTCCCCCACCTGATATTCTGGCCTTCCTACCTGACTTTCCTTTGAAAGAAAGAATCCTACGGGAGGCCTGCCAGAAACAGCCCCTGCAGTTTTAAGGCCCCTCGGTGGCCCTATATCAGGACCTCTCTGCCATCACCCTGCAAAAGAGAAAGGCATTTCGAGTGGCAACGAAGTTCCTGCGGGACAACGGAACTCCCTACTCATGGGGCCATCCGTTCAGACTAATCTTTAAATGGAAAGGAACTCTGCATCAACTCTGCTCCCTGAGGAACACCTGCACTCTACTGGGCATAGACCCTGGGGAAGACCTGCATGCGACTGGGGCTTCGTCACAGCCACCTCAGAATAACTCCCCTCACACCGACCGACAGGGATGGCATCGAGTGGGGCGCCAACGTTCGCCCAAGGCCGACCACCGACCGGACCCCGAGACAATGGCACAAGAGCAGGCAGCAGCAGTTCAGGAAGTGTCTAAAGACACAGCACCCTTAAGCTGCTGTACCACAGACAGAGGGGGTCTTCTCTCACGCATTGACACTGAGCGGGCGCTGGGGGGGACGGGCGGGGGAACCGCGGGGTCGCCACTGCCACACACTCCTATACTTATCTTTACCACAGGTCTGAACGGTTTGTGACTGACCTGGGACAATGGTTTACAGTTGGGGTCACCAGTTGGGGTCAGGGAGGGGGGGTGGCGGGAAGGGGACGAGGGGGGGGAACTTGGAGGAGGGGGAGTGGGAGGTAGGGGCGGAAGGGTGGGAGCAGTAAAGGGGGTTGGGGGGTACGAGAGCCGGAAGATGTTGGGGTTTGTTGGGGTGGTTGTTTTGGGGGGAGGGTCTCTCCTTTGTCCACATTCTTTTCTGGTTTTATTATTTTGGCGCGCTTCTCAGAGATCCAGAGCCACCATGCCCACCAATGACACATTCCAAACTCAAGGTACTTACCCTTAATATAAGGGGGCTCAACAACCCTATAAAGCACCGAGCTGTCCTATCTCTCTTAGAACACTCTTCGGCCAATATCTGTCTCCTCCAGGAGACCCACCTGCTATCCAAAGACCAACACCGCCTCAAGACACGCGCCTTTCCCACGCAGCTTTTCTCCTCTTCCCCCCAAAATAAGTCAGGAGTGGCAATATTGGTATCCAAATCTTTTACGGGCAAGGTTCTCCAACTGGAGGCGGAGATAAGAGGGCGACTATTAGTCTATCGCTTCCTGGTGGCGGGACTCACTCGTGGGCTCAGTATACGCACCCAATGACGGTCAAGAAACCTTCCTCCAGACAACGCTAGCGGCAGCGACGGCCAATACGGAATGATATCTGGTGCTGGGGGGCGACCTTAACCTGGTTTTTCACAACGTAGCGGATCGCTCTTGCCAGAGAACGGGCCAGGTGGGGGCTCTCTCCAAGGCGGGACACACCCATCTTCGCGACCTAGGCCTCACTGACTTGTGGAGACATCTCCACCCACGTAGCACAGCTTACACCTACCACTCTGGGGCCCATAAATCCTACGCCAGGCTTGACTATTTCCTCTGAACCTCCTCACTGGTACAACACACACACGAGGTAGATATTTTGCCAGCCTCACTGTCGGACCACTCCCCGGTGGTGGGAGCGTTTCTCCTGCCAGCCACCCCGAACCCACACCGACACTGGAGCCTTAGAGACGCCCTTCTCCACACCCCCTCGACGGTAGAACGGATCAAAGCCACTATTACACAATTCTTGACCCACAACAACAACACCGACACCACTCGGGCCACTCAGTGGGCTGCCCTTTAGGCTGTCCTGCGAGGGGAATTCATATTGATTACCACAGCCAACAATATAGAGCGGGCACAGAAGAGAGCCGAAATAGCACAACGTGTAGCGGAACTAGAACAAATGCACCAACGCACGGGAGCAGCTCGGGCATGGCGTCAGCTCTGCACCGAGAGAAAGATGTTAGCCGCCTTAGATCAAGACACTGCAGAATATGCAGCACTTCGCCTCAAACGGGCCTACTATGCAGGAGGGGATCGGTGCGGACGGCTACTGGCGACCAAATTGCGGGAGCAGCGACATCAACAGGGAGTACAGGCCATAAGGACAGACGGAGGAGATCTAGTCTCGGACGATGCCGCTATAACAGAAACCTTTGGGGCATTTTATCAGTCTCTCTATGCAGGTGACACTCTGGACCTGCAAGCGGGCCATACTTACCTACAAGGTGCACGTCTCCCATCTCTGACCCCAACACAGGCAGACTTTCTGGACAGGCCCATAGGTGTGGAGGAGGTAGTGTCTGCAATCTTGCGCCTAAAACTCGGGAAGACGCCCGGCCCTGATGGGTAACCCGCAATGTTTTACAAAACATTCTGTCACCAAGTGGCCCCTGTCCTTCGGGACCTTTTGAACTCCTTTGCCGAGCCTGCCACGATCCCCGCAGAACTGCTGGAAGCCGCAATTTCGGTCATACCGAAACCAGGCAGAGACACGACCCGCTGTGGTTCGTATCGGCCGATTTCACTGCTGAACATCGACTTCAAACTATATTCGGGATTCCTAGCGAGTCGCTTGGTGCCTTACATGCAACAGCTAGTGCAGCCGGACCAGGCAGGTTTCATACCTCAGCGGCAGACTAGTGCCAACACCAAAAGGGTCCTCCATCTCATTGAAGCGGGGTCCCGTACGAGGCCCGGCTGCATGCTCCTCACTATCGACGCCGAAAAGGCTTATGACAGGGTGAATTGGCCCTACTTATAACAGGTCCTGCATCTTTTTGGCTTCGGAGAGGTACTCTGTACCCGCATACTAAACTGCTACAGGCAGCCCAACGCTACGGTGCGAGTCAATGGACACACCTCCTCCCGCTTCTCTATCGGCAGAGGGACGAGGCAGGGCTGCCCGCAATCCCCTATTCTGTTCGCCCTTTACATGGAACCGCTGGCGCAGAGAATCCGGCAACACGCCCTCATCAAAGGCATTCCGTTTGGAGGGGATACCCACAAAATTAGCTGATGACATCCTACTCTCCCTCACCGACCCAGTCCAGTCTCTACGCGCGTTATTTTTTGAGCTTCGCACTCGCATCCGGGTTTAAGATCAACTCCGACAAATCAATAGCCCTTAATGTTTCTCTAGCACCAGAGACGCTAGCCGAGATTCAGGAGGAACATGACATACAGTGGTCAGACACCACAGTCCCCTACCTGGGAATCCTCCTGGGCCCCATACTCCCAGCCACCATCAAGGCAAACTATGCCAGGCTGCGCACACAACTCCGAGGGGAACTTCGGAGATGGAAACACCACTCCCTCTCTTGGCTGGGGAGGATAGCCACCACCAAAATGACTCTTTCGCCGCAGATTTTATATCTGTTTCAGACACTTCCCCTACGGCCACCGAAGAACTGGATTCAACAGACGCAGTCTGAACTGGCGCACTTTATCTGGCAGGGCCGTCGACCGCACTTCAAACATGATATCACGGTCCTTCCGCCGGGCAACGGCGGAGTGGGGGTACCGGATCTCCAACTTTACTTTTACGCGGCGCAACTCAGGAGCCTAGTGAAATGGCATCAATTAGAATCGGGAAAGCATTGGCTCTTCCAAGACCAAGCTGTGGCGGGTATGCCGCTACAGGGGGTGCCCTTTCTCCCGAGACGACACCGGCCGCCGAACCTATACGCATCTCAGATAACGGGCACGGTCATCATGGAGGTGTAGGATCGGGTCCCCACCAAATACGAGTTGACTTCCTTCCCCTTCCCCATGACACCAATACTCGCAAACCCCGACTTTACTCCGGGTCTCGACCTGAAAGCATTCACTACCTGGCGACACTCCCCTTGCAAATCCCTGGGTCATCTGTTTAATTTAAATGGTGTGCTCTCCTTTCAACAAGTAAAGGAGGACTACGGCCTCACAGAGGAAGACCGATTACCATACCTACAGGTTCGTCACTGGGTGCTTCACCCTGAAGTCAAGCCCGAGGCACAACGACACCTCACCCCCTATGAGAAATGCTTGGCCACCCGCACATCCGAGAAGAAACTGATCTCCGACTTGTACCAACACCTCCTCCTCACGAACATTTACACACACAACGCTGGCAGGTGCAGATGGGAGCGGGAGTTAGGATGGTCCCTCACACACAAAGAATGGAGTGGCATCTACCATAGAGCACGACATTCCGCATACCACGCTGGACTGACCGAAACTCTGACTAAAGTGGCCACCTATTGGTACCATACACCAGAATGTCTCCACCAATTTGACCCACTTATTAGCGACCGACGCTGGAGGGGGTGCGGAGAGCTGGGCACATTGGAACACCTGCTGTGGAGCTGTAACCGCCTCCAGGGGTACTGGGGCACAATATTAGATGACATAGATGACCACCTGGATACACAACTCCCCCGATTCCCCGCTTACATCTTGCTAGGACTGCCCAATACTGTGCCCCCTGAAGTCCCGGAGAGGTTGTCTCATTGCTATAGCGCATGGGGCAGCCACACAAAATATCTTAGCACACTGGAGGACACCACAGGCCCCCCCTCATACAGGCTAGCTGCATAGGTTATGGATGGTGCTCGGCCTGGAGAAGCTGTCGCTGGTGCAGGCGGGGCGGGGTGAAGAATTCCCAGAATTATGGCGCCCCTTCTTGACATTACTCACTAAAGAATTTCGTGAATTGAGCTGCCCTAGGTACTTGCACATTCTCCGATTAGCAGACACACCAATACCGGACCAGACGGCACCCAAGCGCAATCTGAAACCCACGCACTGGGGACCATCTCATTTGCTTTTCCTTTTCGTCATACAGAGGATACCTTTTTGTTTAGTGGACAAAGGGGAGAGGGAGGGGGGAGGGCGGGCTTGTTATATTGCGAAGTGTTACAGGAGATTCATATCATTGATTGTCTTCATTCTGCACCCGAAATAGATACCTGTGTCGCATTGGAGCTGCATTGCTTGAATGACCGTTCGCGGTCCCTGTATCTTGTTCCTTTTGAAATCTCAATAAAAGATTTAAACCATAAAAGACCCTTTGCATCATTGACCGCCTGGTTGTTCTTGATTGCTTGAGTGAGTTCCTCAATTTCTTCTTCCTTACGGCAAAGTCTCTGTGCCGTCTCGATTGTATGTACCATAAGGTCTCTGCAGCACTTGGTGTTAATGCAGCTGAAGCCTTTTGAAAATCAGTTGGGTGTAGGCACATTTTGTGTTCTTCAATTTGTCTCTAATGGCGCAAAACAATTTATTTTCCTCAGAAGCTTGCTTCTTGGTGTGCCACCCATTCTTCACCAGAAACAAAACAGAGAACAGGATCAGCCACCAATTCCTCACGCCTCTTATCCTGTGAAATCACTTCATTGCGTACCATACACACAAATTCATTCTCATCATACCCTATTTCCAGATCTTCTTGTTCATTACACTCACCTCCAACCAATCTCGACATTGTGTCAGCTACTCCATTCTCAATCCCTGGTTTAAATCTCATAACAAATTCAAATTCATGTAGAGCAATAACCACATAAAAGTTTCACAAAGAGGATTGTGGTTGGTCCTAACTTCAAATCTCGTACCCCACAAAAATGTCCTCAGTTTCCTAATTGCCCAAAACATAGCCAGGGCTTTGCGTTCAATCACGTAATAACGAGACTCAGCCTCCTTTAAACTGCACAACACAAACATGATGGTATTGAGCTCCCCTCTTCCTCTTTGTTGTAATACTGCGCCTAGCCTTTTTGAGGCTAGCATCCGTGGTAATTATCGATTCCTTACAGGGATTGAAACTCTTCAGTTTAGGAGCCATATTAAGCTTCTTTTTCGAAACTTTGAATTCCTTCTCACTAGCACCATTCCAAATAAACACCTCATCCCTTTCTGAGCAACAGTCTCATGTTCGCACTCAACTCTGCGAAACATTCAACAAGTGTAATATTCTATCATCACTAGAAACTTCATTAACGCTTCTTGAGACGGAGAACTCATGCGCAAAATTTTATACACCAATTCAGCCTTTGGCTTTATTCCATCCCCAGTGATAGTGTGGCCCAAATAATCAATGGTGTTTGTGGCGAATCAACATTTCTCTGCTTTAATGGTTAAATTGTAGTCATCAAGTTTTTCTAAAACACTCTTCAAGCGCACTCCATGCTCCTTCTCATTCTTCCCAAGCACGAGGATGTCATCTTGATAGACGCAGACTCCCTCTAAACCTTTTAAGACTCTCTCTGTGGAACACTGACAGACTGATGCTGCCAAAACCAAATCAAATGGCAACCTGATAAATCTAAATGTGTCAAAAGGAGTGACAAAAGCTGTTAGATCCCTGGAGGATTCTTTTAATTCTACCTGATGAGAGACAGACGCAAGGTTAATGGTTCTAATAACCGTTGCTTCACCAATGAGTATCAATAACTCAGATATATTAGGCAGAGGATATTTGTCAACTATCACGCTCTTGTTAAGATGTCTCCAGTCTACGCAAAGGCGTAGACTGCCATTGGCCTTGCCAGCTGCAACTACAGGAGCAAGCCATTCAGTGCCTTTAACCTCTTCAATAATGCCCCCTTTTTTACTTCCTCTATCTCCCTTTGACTTGCATCTCTAATTGCTTTGGGAACCCCTCTCACTTTACAGCATGGGGGTTGAGTTCCTGCACATATGCATATCTCATGCTGAAACCCTTTCAGACACCCAAGTTCTTCTCTGAACACATTGTAAAAGTCCCTTTTCACTTGACATTCACCTCCACCCACACTCACACTGGATGTGTTATCTATAACCTGATTCACTCTTTCCTTTAAGAGAATCGGAGAATCAGCACTCAGATCAAGCATTAACCCAGATCACCTTGTTGAAACCAGCTTATTACACTGTCTCCCTTCTCAGAGACATATACCTTGCCTAATACGTAACATTATTTATATTTTACCAAACAAATAAAGTACCCTCTCAACCTTATGGGTTCTCCACCATAGGCATAAGGGTTTATATCAGGTTTATGTAGGACAATTTTCACTTCTAGACTGTTTTGTAAGAATTTCCTAGACACAATAGTCATTTTTGCTCCAGAATCTAATAAACCTTTTGCTGACTTCTCTTCCACCAAAATGGCATCACTGGGACAAGATTTACCTTTCCCCCCGTACTTCCAACCTGCAAAACAATCTGTCCACACTCTCTCAACGTGGCGTTACTCCGTTTCAGTACAGTTTATATTAGTAGTGGTATATCTTGATTTACGCACAATGGTAAAGTGCCAATTCTTATTGCACTTTGAGCAAACTGCCTTTGATGCAGGACACCCCTTGTCATTCGCCAAATGGCCTGTGTTATCACACCTGTAAACGCTTGCAAATGGTCACTTTATTCCTCACTCCCCCATCATCACTCTTACTAACAGGTTTCTTAAGTTTCTCGCTCACAACTTGAGCAGTTTGATATTTTTTCATTTTTAGCTGTAGCAACACATTTCAATGAATGTTCCACCCTCCTTACAACCTGTATTACTTAATCAAAAGAATATTCCTCTCTCGTCCACAATTCTTCTCTTTCCATTCCACAGCCCAACATGAATTGGTCCCTAATTTGTTCATCACGAAGATCAGCGAACTTTCAAAATGACACACGTTTTCTCAATTGTGTCACATAACCCTTAATCGATTCATCTTCATTTTGCAAAGTGGTACTTCTCCAGTATCGTGCTGACCTTTGTTCCTGTAACTGTAGAGTGGGTCACAGCAAAAGCTCAGTTTCCTTGAGGCACAGCAACGTCTATTAGCAGACACTGAGACCCAACACTTACCACACGAACTGGAAAGGACACCCAACACAAAATGTGGCCACTCTTGCTGCCAAGTAGGACAGAGAGCTGCTTCAAGGGGGACACTCTTCTTTATGTTTGTAGGTTATGGAGGTGGTCTGGGTGTGCCATACCTCTGAGCTAATACTATGCAGCCCAATTGCAGTGGCCCATTGCTAGCCACCACTTGGGTGAGACCTGGCTGAGATGTCACCCCAAATTAAATCTGGAACTCTTAACAGCACCCTTTTACCCCTTTGTAGAGGGCCTCCACTTCATGCATTATTACTTGAAGTGGGGCGTACCTATCTGAGTAACTCTTCACAGATATACCAGGCCAGCGCCTGCTTACCCCCCTGCAATCTTGTTGTTAGGCCTCCATGCCCGAGCTGGTATCATCCCAGCACGGGATTTGACCTCCTGGGAAAGCGTTGACTGGCTAAGGTGGGGGGCATATTCGAGGTGGGAACCCTTAGAGATTTCCAGACCTTGTTTGAGCAATCTGGATTACTCCCAGATGAATTCCTTACATATGGTCGGATCTATCATGCATTGAAGCCAGACTCAGAACTCCCCCTCACACCTCATTGCAAATGCTTTACACGATGGAGCACACACAGTAGGAGACCAATAATTTGGCTATTTAGAGGGATCTGGGATTATGGCGGAGTATCGCTACCGCCCCTCAAGTTAGCCTGGAAAATAGAGTTGCAGGTTGCCTTCAATGATAACGAGTGGTAAGCTATTCAATTCAATTCAATTCAAAAGACCTTTATTCGAATTTCATAAAATTCATAAAAGTACATACAATAAAAACAATCTCATCTCTAAGCAAATCTATTTACAGTAATCATGATACTTAAAATTTTGTTACAGTTCTCATAAATCTAATTATCAGGGGTCTTCCATCATTTTGCGTACACAAGTTATCAGTCTCAAAAAAGTGCTAGTGCGGAAGGTTAATTCATCTGTTTCGAAGGAAAGCAACATTAAATAAGACTCCCCTAGGGAAGGGGTTTTCGTTTTCTAAAATATGGAGTTAAAAACCAGTTAATGTACTTTAAATAAAATTTACAGAAAAATAGGAAATGCAAATCATTCTGTGTGCTTATCCCGTCACCTGGACATGGGTTATAATGTGTTGTATGGTGATAGCCCAGAGGAAAGCCCAATAAAAATTTCACAGAGCCTGCCCTTAGGCGAAATAACAGTGATCTTTCCCAGTTAGTCATAGGGAGAGTAAGATAGGGTGGGAGAGGTTGCCTACACAATTCAATCCCCATGTATGTCACAACAGTAGATTTGAGTGATTCCCTTCTCATTCTTTCTGAATTATAAAGTGCATATAGTGCATGTTTAATCTCATTCTTATCTCGATCTTAGATGGATCCGAAAAGAGATCTCCCATACCCACGGCACATAGTGTCTTAAAAACTCCTGCAAGCCAGGGGATAGCTAAGCCCTTTTCACATTTAAGACAGTCATTTATAATATCCTGTGTTAGGCAAGTTAGGTTATTCCTCCAGATCCTGAGCCAGAATAGGGCTGGCCTTGTTCTAATAAAATCACATGTATAGGGGAGATTTAATTCCTTGTGACAAATAAACTCAGAGGATGATATTGGGGCACCCAGTATTTTTCTGCAGAATCAGTTTTCTTCTCGTTGAATACTGGGACGTATCCCCAAACCTCTGCCCCGTATGTGGCTACTGGTATGCATTGTAACCTAAAAAATGTTTAAATGGCTCTAGTGGCACCTACTTTCTTTGGGCGTGGCAGGCTCAAGATAGAATTGGTGGCTTTCGAGAACTTGCCCGTGGCGTGGGCCAAATGCCCACACCACGAGCAGTTCGCAGCGAAAACCAACCCTAAATATGGGAATGTGTTCACAGACTCTAATTTGTCTGCCCCTACATGTATAGTATTGAGCTTCCTTTTCCCTGGGCCACATGGCATGATAAAAGATTTTTTTAAATTCACACGCAGATCTAAGGCCTCCATATATTGAACAAAAGTTTTAACAAGTAGGCGGAGGGCATTGGGTGTGCGACCCATAAGGATCTGCGTATAATAAAACCGGTAATGGGATTATTGGTACATCTGAAGTCACTTGTTTTAGAGATTTAGCTAAACCATTGATATAAATAATAAAAAGCAGGGGTGCTAAAACACACCTCTGTCTGACCCCCCTGCCTATTTTAATAGGTCCAGACACTTCCCCACCTGTCCCTCACCTAACTTGTGCCTTAAGGTCGGTATGGAGATAGGACAGAAAACTTACAAGAGCCTCATCTAGTCCGTAGTCCAACAAGATGGACCAAAGTTTAGATCTGTTGACTAGATCGAAGGCGGATGAAAAATCCATAAATGCAAGGTAAATAGGGGACGATCAAGCGATGTTATACTTATCAGCTTCAGATTCAGACATTGCTCTACCGTGCCCACCTTGCTCCTAAATCCCAACTGACAAGGGTCTAGTAGGTCGCTATCTTCTGTCCACTCTAACACCCTATTGTAAATGACTCGCCCCAGGATTTTTAGGGTGTTATGCAAGAGTGAGATCGGTCGATAATTGACCAGATCTGACCTATCGCCCTTTTTAAAAATTGGAACAATCGTGCTAGTGGACCAGTTATTGGGCATGGGCACTGAGGGCAGGCTATTAAAAACGTTAAGGAGAATCGGTGCCCATAAATCTGGGCTAAACTTGATAACATCTATGGGTAGTCCATCAGGGCCAGGAGCCTTGTTACCAAGGCTCTGTCTGATGGCTACTTCTACCTCATGAAGACCAATCTGTAGACAACACAGTTGACCAGGAACAAAGCTTGTTGGTTCCTCGATTGGTGTAGCATATATTTTCGAGAAATGGGCCTCCCAGACACTGCTGGTTATATTACAACTAATCAGAGTTAGAGATATGCCCATGTCACGCATTTTCCTGACGGCCGTCCAGAAGGGGCTACTGCTCTTATGATTTGTACTTCCGACCAGTGACTCCCACTGTTCCGTCAGTAATGCCGCTTTCTGTTCGGCTATTTTAAATTTATAATATTTCCTGGCCGCCTGTACCTCTACTTTGCATCTGGGTTTAGTGGTTAATGCCCTACGCAATGCTGTATTTGCCGATGAACAGGCGGAATCGAACCACCTTGGGTCTTTCTCTTTCTTTGGTAAAGGGACTGATAAACAAGTTTTTATTACAAGACATAATTTACCAAAGTCCGCCATTATCCTGATACAGTTCCCATCAGAGGATAGACAGGAGTTGATCAGGTGGGAATGTTCCTTTTTCACATTTTCTAATAAGGCCCCACTATTGACTACCCTCCATTTTAATCGGAGACCGTCTCCTGAGGGTGTAATATCTCTTGCACCATTTAGATTAGCATATACAGGGCTTGACCCTAGTTGCAAGGTAACTGTAAGAGGATTATGGTCTCCAAATGGTGTTTCCAACACTGTGGACTTAATTATACGATCTATTAGGTGGGGGGACATAAAAATAAAATCAATGGTTGAGGAACAATCTCTGCCTCTGAATGTAGGGGCATAACAAGTGCTAGAGGTGTGACCTATTTCCAGGACATTACTGAGGATATGTTCAGTTAGGATGTTTTCTAATTCAATACCCCTTCGTTCCGCTTGATCTAGTTGAATTTTTTCCTCAGACCGATCATTCTTTGCAATTTTTGCATTGAAATCCCCCCCAATGAGGACCCTACCTCCTCCTCTATATCTAATTTTGATTCCAGATTACATAGGATCTTAGAGAGCGCTATAAAATTCTTATTAAGGTGGTAAGCTATTCTGAAATATCCCTCCAAGATTACATGTAAAGCCTGCTTCAAACTCACACTTCCCTACATAGCTCATAGGGCCTGTCTCACTCCACTAAAAATCCAGAGGCACTTTCTGGATTTCCCAAAATGTTCTAGGTGCCACACCATAACCAGCTCACCTGACCCACACACTGGGGTCTGTACGAAGCGGTGGCCCTTTTGGGCTAGGGTTCTGTCCATACTACTTGAGATCACTGAAAGTTTAGTCCTTGACCCCCACCCCATCCCTGGGCTGTAATCCTAGGTATGTACCTTCAGCCTCAAAAAGGCCAAACTGAACACTAGATTTTTGGATCTAGCTCTTCTGTTCATGAGGAGGCCTATCACCAGACGCTGAAAGTCCTCTGTTTTGCTCCCACTTTTGTCCTGGCACAGTGATCTACCACAGTGAGAGCAGGAGAAATATGGACTCCGTTGTAACCTGATTGCAGCCCTATGTGACGCACTTGTCCGGGAATGTAAAATCATTTTAACGATGATGCCCCCTGGAACAGATGCCCCATCTCAGCTATTGCGCCCTCACAAAATTAATAATGCCATTTGCAGTCTTCCTCTTCTCGCACTCACCTATACACCTTCCATCCCCCGTATCACCCAGTGGAAAACAACTATAACATTGGTACATACGATCTCCTTGACTTTCCCTCCCTTGATGGACTTTCACCAATAATGTTGTACTGTCTTAATTACATCTCCTCCTCATGTTTGTTTACTAAAGCTTTAAAATGTTTGTCGATCATTGCTTGAAACAACTCACCGCAATTGTAGATCTATTTTTGGATAAATATACATTGTAACTTGTATGATTCCATACTATACAGTTGTAGTCTGCCACCATTAACATCAGTACAGTTTATCTAGAAACAATAAAAATGGATTAAAAAAATTATAGTACTTTATGTATCCGGATATCAGGACAGGCCCCAGGTCCTGTTATTTATGATGGACACTATATAGTAAACTCCAGCACCTTCCAACATTCTCTCATCATCTTGCTATTCATCCTTCCTGTTTGCATAACTTATTTTAGGAGGTCAACCGGTAGACAACTATGCCTCTGGTGAAAGATCATGCAGCCCACTTTCATTGCACTGAAGTGTAAAATGAGCACTATTGCTGTAGCCTGTCCCCTAACTATCAAATAGTTGGCAACCTTTTCTCACTGGAGGCCAACATGCCAGAGTAGTCAGTGGCGTGCCAGGCCTTAGCAGAACTAGAGGCACTGTGACAACCCCTTGAATGCCACAGTGTGCTTGTAGGAGTACTGCTGGACATGTGAGAGATGCTTTTCTCTCTTCCTCTCTGGGGAACTTCAAGAGGTTGTGCAGTTGGTTGAGGAGCTTCAAGAGCACCAATTAAAAGGCTTTATTAGAGGCACAATTTTCTGCTGGCACATGAAGTGCAGTCTAGACTTAAAGTCACCTACAGTGACCTTAGTGTCTTGTCATTGCGAGATCTTTCTTTAAATGACAAGATCTGTGCGTATCAGCACTAATGAAGATCCTGCTGGGTACCTGCTGTCTGTGGCGATGGCATTGAAAATGGTAGCATTTACAGGTGTTGTGCCTCCCTTGTTCATTCATGTTACTTTGATACCAAGAGCCATTTTGCAGCTACAGGAACAGTGTCAGAACCCCATGCAGAGGGCCACGGGGCACGCATGAGCCACTGGGCCCAACCTACTATGGACCCTGAGCAAGTGGGCCCCCTTCAGCTTTTGACTCTCACACTAGATACAGCGCTGTGAACACCGGCTCACAACTCAATGTATGTTCAATTTCAGCAATACATTGTTGACTAGTCAAAAACTTTCTTTTATGACAAAAGTAGTATTTACATACAAACCCAAAGTGAAATACAGTATACACAAAAATACACACAGTCCCCTTAGGTCAGGGTTCTAGTGTTCAATAGGCAGGTCCATGAGTCCTACTTCCATCCCACTAGAGGTAGTGGTTATTCCCCATTCACTATAGGAGACATTCAGGTTAGGCTCCACTGGCAGTCCTAGTCCCAGAGTCCCACTCTGACTCTGATAAAAGGTGTTCGGTGCTCAAAGCACTGTGTAGCAGAACAAGTTCCCCTGGGGTCTTCCGGCCCTGTGATCACTCTTACCCATTCCTGCGAGGATGGTTCAACCAGAGTTTCTGTGGGGGAAAAGCAGTAGCTGTTGTTGGATAGTAACACTCAGGTCTTTGCATGGGCAATGGTTGGACATCCACGGCATCTCTGGTGAGAGGGTAAGTTTCTCTAACCCTTCCCAGGGGTGGGAGGAAGATAGCTCCAGTTCCGATCCTCAGTCAGGGCCGGGCCAGCATTGGTCACCAAGGCGACCTTTCCTCACAACAACACCTTGAACTAGGCAGCAGTTCTTGCCCTTTCCAGTGCCTGCACCTGGTATACAGGGTCACCAATCAGCACCATGGCCCACCTGACATATATGGTCACCGACTCTTCTCCGTACATGGGCAGTCAGTGTGGTAGTTATGCTGATGACAGCTAACTTCATGGCGCATCCTTCTAGTATACAGGCTTGCCAACTTGAATGTCTACACTCGTATCAACCCAATCAGTACAACAGCTGTCTCCTCACACATTTGTACAGGGATCCACTGACCACGATCCTCCACTCGACCTCGCTCCCTTCAGCGTTCTCCTCTACCTCACAAGGTAAACTGTCTTGGCAAGAAGGCAGGCATCGGTGCTCCAGGTTCCTAGGGCAGATGGTCTTGAATGTCCTTGGTTGATGTCCCCTCGCACAGCTAGGAGTCATGCAGGCCTTAGTCTCCAATCCTGGTGACAGGCAAAAGTCTTATAGAGCTTCTTCTCCTTGCTGAGCCCAACTGGCCACTTCAAAGTTGACAATTTCAGGGGCCTCTAGCTCTCCTTGTACTCCATTTCCAGACACTGACTGACATGATTTATGATCAGAGTGTATGAAGTTTGTGTTGGAGAGCAGCTTCATTTCTAAGTGTCCACTTCTCTACCAAGTTCATCCTCCCGCAAGCAGTCTTAACAGCAGGAATGACTCTAAATATTACAGCCCAACAACACAACCATATAAGTGCCTGTAGGTTTACAGCTAGGTGTCTGCCACAATGATATATGAATCAAAAGGTTACCCCAGGGCCCTGCCCTATTATTCTCCTATCAGCCCCATCCCCTTCCTCAGATGTGCCCAGGCCCCTTTCCACTGATCTCTCTCTGAATCAAAGAGCACCCATTAAAGTGTACTACTAGCCTGGCTGTCTCTTCCTCCGGCGTCTCCCATCCAGTTCACAGGAATGCAGCAATCCACAAATCTGTCTGGAGGGATTCCTCTACGTCATCATGCTCCTCTAGTCTGTCCTGGGACTTCCACAAATGGAAACCAGAATCTTCCAAGTATTGTACACATCACAGGAACAGATACACCAGCATATGCATACAACGCACACACTGCACAACCCTACATACTAACTTGATGTGGGTAAAAAGGCCTGCCCATTTCTACTGATCACTACACAGTATACTGCCACCATAGCACTCATGCTACTTAACTCCTGGCAAAGGTAGTAGCCTTTCACCACTATTTGGGATAGTGCTTTGGGCACCCCGACCAGTCCAAAAATACTGCAATCCATGAGACAGGCCTACGTCATGGTGCTCATGCATGATCCATGTTCGTTTGTGACAACAAAAATCAGCATTAGGGTTCCAGGCATTGTTGCAGCTGGGCACTCTCTGCGGGGGTACACATTTTCACCATTCAAGGGATTTTACAGTCCCAACAGACAGTAGTGTAATTGGGAGGAGTCACAAAGTAGTAGGCAAGCTGACTGGTATACAGTGTTGCATGAATCTGCTGCTATTCAGGGGCAATATAGCATAACACCGATGACTCTACCCCATTTTGTGGAAAAATCAAAATGGAGAGGACCAGCTTAACAGCCCCTGTCTCGTGAAGCACAATTTTTTGTTAATTTCCAAAATGATGCAACTCATTTCCTCGACAGGTGTAAGTACTTTTGACAAAAAAGGGTGACATATTGCAGTAGAAGTAGTATGTTATAGGTGTAACAGTACTACAATATATTCAAGGGTAGAGGCATGAGATTATAGGCAAGGCAAGAAAAACGGTGTTCTAATAATGGACAGAGGTACTAGGGAACAGGTAGGAGTACAATTATGAGTGTATAGATAGGACTAAACGTACCAGGGTACTTTTAGAACTACAAAGATATTGGCATGGATAGAGGACAGAAGTAAAGAAAGAAAGAATTTACAAATAAGGGAATACAATTGATAAAGTATTGGAAAAGAGATGAAGGGAGGAAGACTGATAGGGTGTGGGGTGTTCCCTCTCAAGACAATACAATGAGAGGGTAGACATGGATGGGGAAGAAAGAGATACAGGTTTCACCCTGTAAAAGGAATACCAAGGAATATATGTGATTCTGGAAAAAAGACTATAGCCTATTGTTCTGGTCTGAATGACAACAGTAGGTGGATTCACATATGTGGAATGCCATTCACTTAGAAAGATTTAAGGAAACATGATCCTGAAGACATTTTTCAATTTGTGTTTCCTTAACAACAGTTTCTCTAAAATCACATGCAATCATCCCCGATTTTTAATAAACCTGGCACAAAGCTTGGTGCCAGATTCAAAGTGAAGTCCCATTAATGCTGCAAGAGTTATGCTGAGATAACACTTGCCTATGCAGGTACATTGTGGAATAGTGCAGGCACACACTATATCATTTCTCATGACTTGCACATTACGAATTCTGTAGTCATAGTGAAAATGTGAAACAGAATAGAAATTTGACTCTGCAGGAGGCACAGAGAGCACAAAGAGAAACAGAGTTGTATTTTCGCTTTCAATACTATGTAACTGTTGCTATATGCAATAGTTACGGGGGGAGGGGGGGGGGGGGGGGTTGAGAGGGGCGGGCCAGCCTATTTTAATGTTTGGCCCTCCCAAATGACCTTGACAGACTTTCTTAGGATAAATACCTATTTCCGTTTCTGCATTTTAGCTGGGCAGCTTTATTCCTTATCTGTTCCTGCTAGCAGCAGATAATGATTTATGATACTCACTGGTCTAGTTCCTGTCACACATTTCACCAAGGAAAGCCGAAAGGCAAGGTAGCTATAGGCATTGATCCCAATAATAAACTCTTTACACAAAAACAAAATCAGAGTACTTTTTAAATAATAAACAATTATGTTCAACAATGATGATGTAGTTTGTTTATAATTTTGTAACATCACATGTTTGAAAAGGATACACGCATGTTACAATATTTAGGTTGACTACCTGAGTTCTAATACTTGCTTCTCCATTGCACTTGTTTGATTCTCGGTCATTCACTTTATCGCCATGTGCCCTATTTCTTATTTCAGGGAGCATATGGGTCTCTTATCAGAACTCAGTTTGGGCTTGTAAATTTTACTTGTATGTGCATATATCTTTTTTAAAAGTGCAATGCAAGTATTGTACCTCAGAGAAATGTGGACTCTTAAGTTGTTGTGAGTGAAGTTTCCGTGGGTGGTCACCCGGTGATCCAGAGCTGGAATGCCAGAGGCATTTTTTAACATCCACAAACGTACATATTTGTAGGTAGTAAGAACCACATTTTTGACCATTTTCTATCCTTGGAAGATTTACTCTTGTCAACACTAGGAATAAATTCCTTACAAGGGTGAGATGTTACCATATGTGTTTGCACTTGCTAGTTTTTATGTGTGAAAAATATATGACCATATTCTAGCATACAAAAGATGAATTCACAAACTTTCTTCAAGAGTACTCCTGGAAAGCTTTCTTAGAGTCATCAATCTCGATCCATGCCTGTTGTCAAACCTGAATGCATAGCTTTTCACCTTTCTTAAGTCTCAGGCCCATACAGAGCTTAGAAAGATTAACATTTAGTGTTATTTACATATTGAAATGTATGTTACTTCCTGGACATCTAAACTGGAGAGGCCAAGTATTGTAAGTTTATGCCATGTCTGCCACACACCCCTTCCCCTACCTTTTCTTCCTCAGTAGATATCGGGCACACTGATGGGCAGTGTGTGGTGCTAGCTTCACTTCCCAGCAGAGCTGCTATTAAGTTTTAAAGGAATAGCACTCATGCTCCACATTGGGATATTATCATTTTAATGTGTCAGCACTTCAAAGCATGACTGTTATAACTTCATTGGAACAAAATCAGTTTTTCTTAGAAGACCATTACTCTGCAAACTCCTTTTATTTGGTGCTGCAACACCTTAAATAGCACTTACCCTAGTGCTTTAAATGGACAGGTACTATTAGGTACTTGGGGCCCGATGTAGGTGGCCGTGTCAGGCCATTTACCGACCGGTAACGGCCGATTTCGGACGTTACCGACCGGTAAATGGCCAATCGGTATGTAGGGGCCTAAATCCAAGGCCACATGTAGGTAAATCTACATTTACAGAATCGGTAAAATTACCGATTCGGTAAAATACCGAATCGGTAATTTTACCGATTCTGTAAATTCCATATGTAGGTGGGACTCTTCTGAGTCCCAAAGGCCTTAACGAATCGGTATTTTACCATGAAATCCAACTTCATGGTAAAATACCGATTCCGGTGTGCATGCACATGTGTGCATGCACACATATGCCATGTGGCAGGCAGACCTGCCCCTAGGGCTTGTATGCCTGCCACATGGCACCCAATCCTGTTTAGGGGGTGCCAGCGGGTGTAAAAGTGACACCCCCTGCACCCTTGTGAAATTCGGTATTTACCGATTCGGTAAATACCGAATCGGTAAAGCCTATTGATTCCTATGGGCTTTGAAGCCCATAGGAATCAATAGGCTTTACCGATTCGGTATTTACCGAATCGGTAAATACCGAATTTTACCGATTCGGTAAAAGGGAACATCTGGATTCCCTACATACCCACCCCTCACATTTACTGATTCTTAATTACCGAATCGGTAAAATTCGGTAATTTTCGGTAATTAAGAATCGGTAAATGTTACTTACCTACATCTGGCCCTTAGTACCTGTCCTTCTTTAATTTTGATGGGATGGTACTGGCACCTCTCACTATGGCTCCAACCATTTTAATGGGAGAGTTCAGGCACTTCTAATCTGCAAACAAGTACTCTGGAACAAGGAGTACCTGCACTTCTACATTTCCATTTGAAAGCACTGACTCCCCCGAGAAGGTTTGCAGTACTGTTAATCATGGAGTACTAACACCAATTGCCATTTCAAGCTGAAAGCCTTTAAATTGAATTTGCACCGCCTTTATTTTCCTCTGGCCTTAGGATCATGCATGAAAAACAAGAGTTTCAGTGTCAGCAGTCTATAATACTGTGTGGATAATTTAGTCATGGTGCTCACAAACCAACAAACCCTTTCATGAAATTCCCATTGGCATACATACCCTGTGTGGCTTCCATTGTCCTGATCCTACCATCTTTTAAAGACCATGTCCAATGAGAAAATCTACCAATCACCACATTGTATAATTCCTTTGATAATCAAATAGTGCCGGACCAGATTCAGTCTTTCATTTGACTGACCTGCTCCAGTGTATAGCCTCTCCAGCGGTAGTCTGGTGTGAAATATAGCTTCATTACGAGTGGCCCAGTAAATTGTGATATGTGATATGCACGTAACCTCTCTTACGGCACATAACGCAATTATGAGTTTTGTGATTAATATCAGCAAGTCAAACATGGTGATATTTATCAAGAGAAAAATGACCACCCGGTATTTGCAGGAATATGCAGACTTTATTACACTAAGCACCAAAATCAGCATTTTATTCCGAAAATCTCATAATTAGGAAGTATCTTTGTGATTTTTATATGCTGTAATCTAAAGTCTATGAAGTATGATTTTGCATTCAATGAACTTTTTAGGTCAAGCCTACCAGACAAGGCAATCTGTTTAGTTGTGAAAGACTTGAACATACAGGGGTTGGTGCTGTTAATTGATTACCATTGGGGGGCTATCCTGTCACTATCATTTGGCTACTTTTTATCTGATGGCTTTTTTGTCATTCTTGTGTTTGTCCCTCCCATGAAACATTGCCTCTTTTCCATCTCTTTGATTGGCTGGCTTCTAGGCTTCCTCTATTTGCTTTTAGGGAACCACTTTTTCTTATTGTTTAAGCACCCCATTTCTGTGCATGTATTATCCAGCTGTCTCCTTTGCGTGCTTTTCTCCCCTGCTTGCTCTCCCTGCCCACGTGCTTCTCTCTCCTAACACACACTTGTACTGCTTTCTCTCGTGTGCTTCTGTCTCTGTGCTCACATTGCTCCCTTTCGCCGGTGTTCTCTCTCTCTTGTTGCTTCTCCCCTGCCCGTCTATCTGTTGCTTCTCATTGATCTAACATGTTGCTTCACCTCTATCCCCAACCCGCTCATCCATTATAAGTTTTGAAAAAAGTGCTTACGTTTCATGTTTTAAAATAGTGCTTTCAGGATACTTTTTCAAATTTACTGACCCATTTTACATCAGTAAATTAAAAAAAATAATGTTCCTTTGTATGTGCATGCATGCGTGTTGAAAGCATGCTATTGCCTACCAAATGATCATGTCATTGTGTCACTTTTTAATTAAGCCATGCTGTACAGCAACTGTGATGTTCTATCTACAGCATGTATAAAAACATTACCAAACCAGTAGATCTTACAGGAGAGACCTTTTGGCGTTGGTATGCTTATATAATTAAATATTGATTCTTTTAAAAATACACCTTTTGTTTTAAATAATCTGTTTATGTTCATGACGAATATATTGCATTTACAAGGTTCTTTGTAACTGATATATAAAACACCAAAGAATTGGGGAGAATGTATGTGCATATGAACTTGAGATGTAACTTAACAGATCTGTGAATATTATGTGGTAAGCATGTATCAGTATCTGTCCTTCTTCCTTTTAGGAGCCCATATAATTAGAAATGCAGACCCCCATTTAGAAAACACTAACCTAGACTGGGGTTGTCAAACTTTTGCATGAGTACTTGTGATATTTATGTTCAAACATCAATGTGCTAGGAGTGTTTAAGAAATGCAGCTAACTGAAGAGATGGAATTTAAGCACATAAACAACCTTCACTGATTAGCAATTTATTGAATAGCCAACAGAATAGAGCTGTGGGGCAAGAAGAGAATATGCCCTTCCACCAAGCTCAGAGTGCTCATCAGCGAAAGCACAGAGCCAGATCAAAGCTACTGGGGGTGCCATGCTGAGAATGTTAGGCATGTATACATTTAGAACCCTTCTAATAAGAGGCCTGGAGGCAACATTAATAGCCTTCACATTGATCCACTGCTCAACAGGAAGCTGGGAAACTTCAGAAACATTTACGAAAGGTAAAAACCAACCTAAGCACGATATTTTTGGTCAGCTGCAATCTCTGAGTCATATCAGAAGGCAAGCTCTAGCATAGTCACCTATTACTAGAGTTTCTGCTCAAACCACCAGAGCATACAGATGTCTCCTGAAAACACGAGAGGTTACAGAGCTCACTTGTTCCCCGAAAGACTACAACTAATCAGTGCGAAATCTAGAGTTATTATCCTTGGGGACTGCTGGGAAGGACCTACTAATCTCACTGGGCCAAAAAGCTTGGTTTTAAAGCCTCTTCTGGCCCAAAGTTTTATACCCGCCTTATTGGCATTGAGCTTCAGTAAGTTATATGTCATCAACACCTCAATTCCAGATAAGGAGGAGTGGAGAGTGTATTGTAATGGAGACGGAGGCAGGTCAAAGCACAGGATACTTTGAGTGTCATCATCGTGAGAAAGGTAACCCACACTGAAATATTTAATACATACTCCAGCAGTTAGATGTTGGAATCAGTGGAACTTACAACGAGAGTGGTGACTGTTCAGAATGTTTTGGTGGGATCGCAAATATCTGGTTCTGACTAGAAAGAAAGGAGAAAAGCTGGTATACGGCCACTTCATGTAGGCCTACTGCCACCAAATAGTGGATTAAATTAGAGAGATCCATGGTGTGAACCATTGATTGATAGTGTACCACAGAGAGACACAAAACTCAATTAATGGTACTTAGCAAAAGAAACTACAATTCCAAACTGGACTTTCTTTGGGAAAACACCAGAGCTTCTCAAAAGAGGTGCAGTACCAACACGTCTCAAAGAGGCCACTGAGCTTTTATTGAATTATTACCTGCACTTTGTATAAGGTCTACTATATTTTTAACTGGACACTATAAACACTTATTTGCAGGGCTGCTATACCTGTCATTAGATAGTGCTGTCATTTCTCAATAAGGTTGGCACATCTCTATTAAGTAATGCAGCACTTGCTAAAAGAGCTATTATATTTTTAATAGAACAGTAAAGGTACATTGCAACAGGACTCCTAAATTTTAGTGGAACAGAATCAGGACATCTCTGTAGAACTTTAATGGCACTTTATCAGCTGTTATTGATACTTCTCTAAAACTGATCCTTCTCAGCAGGACAGTGCTAGCTCCAACAGGACCAAGTACCTCTACAAAGAAAGCCACTGTGGAATTGTTTGACCCCCTCTCATGAGGGGATGTCATACATTTTTAGAAGAATATTGAGATCTCTCAATAGGGCTGATATTATTTTCAATATGGTTGGCATTTTTTGTCAGGTAAAGATATCTCACATGGTTGAACACTCCTGTAATGGGAAATTCTTGGAGATTCTATGCTTCGATTTGTCCCTAAACTGAGCATCAGAATGCCGCAGAGTTGGCTTTATTGCTACACTGAGCAAATAACTTGGATAAAGTGCGAGTGCCTAGATAAGTCTGTCCTTGCCATGTTATGCGCCTTGGTCCGTTTTCCTGGACAAAGAAGTGCTAAATAGTTCAGCCTGTTCTTGCCACTCATGGCGGATGTATGTCAGTACAATGCGATCTTTTAGATCGCGGTACTTTACAACGCCGTTATTATACCGCAAGTCGTTACAACGACTTGCGTCGAAGGGCGCGGATTGAGGAATATTATAATTTTATATTCCAACACCAGTCCACGTAACAATAGGGAAGGTGTTGGAATATAAAATTACAATATTCCTTAACCAACAGCGCCATCCAGCGCAAGTCGTAGTAACGACTTGCGTTGTAATGCCAGCGTGGGAAAGGTCGTGCTGTGTAAACACCGCGTTGTAAACGACGTTTACCCTCATGGCAGGTCTTACTGCTTCATTTGAATATACAGAGGTGGTATCAATGTTTTTGTCCATTTCAACAATCTTTTTGCAGATTTGTGCACCTCTACTCAGAAAAGTAAAGTAAAAACAAAAGGTGACCCTGCACCATTTTATAACTGCTACAGGCTTGTTTAATTGTGTATGTCATATTTGAGTAGACCTAATATATTGAGTGCTATAGTTTATAAGTGCAGTGCCTCCCTACCAGTCCACACTTTCATAAAACACCAGTGACCAGGGCTGTGTAAGAGAAGGAACTCTAATAAAATATTGTTGTGTGGTTTTATGAAATTAAGATTTCAGGATTGCCTTTCTAAAGCTCTCTTCGGATAAAAATAAGAATAATAGATATAATAGAAATACCGGTGGAACATACTATGAGGAGAGGGGACACGTGGAGAGGGAAACAAGGGGAGAGGGATGTAGTGAGGAAAGAAAAATTAGTGAGACATAGAAGAAGTCCTAGGAAAAAGCAGGAGAGGGAAGTAAAAAAAGACACAAGGGAAGAAAGCAAGTGAGGGGTAAATGGATAAAGGGAGATTACAAACCACAAGAGGGAGTCTACAAAAGTAACACAGAGAAAGAGAATACATATAAGAAAAAAGGAACTAGAAAGCATAAACATATATACAGAGAACAATGTGTGTAAATATAACTAATTAAAAGATGGAGAGAGTGGAAGGTAAAGTGTGGCTGTGTGAGCAATGTACAACATCAAGAAAGACTAAGACTGAGATAGTTGGAGAAAGAATGGGAGAAAAAGGGAGTGACGCAGTGACAATTAGTAAGGTGGGGTGAACATGACAGAGTGGAAGGAAAAGAGACATCTACAGAGGAAAGCAGAGAGCGGTAGAGCAACAAAGGACGAGAGAGGCAGAATAGACAGAATTTAAGAGGAAAGTTGATAGAGAAGAGTGAGCATAACGGAGTAAAATGAGAAAACAAGAAGGCAGTTGAAGATAAAATATGAGAGTCTTTTGGACGGAATTGAAGATTTATCCAGTTTTGAGCAATGTTAGTGACACAATGGACTTTCAAACGAAAAAAATGCACTACATTTTTTGAAAATGGCTGTAGGCCACTACCCAAGACTCACCTTGCAAAGAAATACTCGAGGTTCTATTAAGGTCTCACCAATGACACCTTTCCAACAGTGCTTTTTGGCAATTCGCTTAACAATGGCACTCCACCGTTCCATGTTACCTGTTACTATACTCTCTTTATGAGAAGTGTTGTTGCTCTCTTTTTAAAGGTATAGCAGTCTTGGTATGAAGAGTCGGTATTGTCACTGAAAATTACACCTCATATCTTGAGAAGCAGTGGTTCTTTTACACCTTGGCAGCCAATCAAACTGCCTGATATAATGACATCTGACAATGGCCTTTGTAGCTCTCGTCTGTCAAGATGCAAGCCCATTCTTTATATTACCACTACAGGTGACAGGCCTTCACTCTTTCTACATTCACCATGCAGAAATATATGTGTCTGTACAAGCAAAGTTAGCTCTCTGATAGGTACCACCTTGAGGGGTCTAAGCAAGGTTCCAGCTGCATGAGAATTATAGAAGGTTGTCTAGTTTTGTGCAAGTTGGATACTTTTCCAAATGGAAGGCATCGAGCAAGCAAGAATAAAGTGATGCTGAGAAGCTAGCATAGAACAAGAGCCTTGACAGTAACTGTGAATTCACTACTCAAGAGCAGAGTCTGGTGGCTGAGGGTTCCCTAGATCACTCCTGTTCTTTTGCTGGAGATAGAACTAATGTTCCCATCCAAGCCACAGGTCTCAGATTGACCTGACCCAGCCTCTTGCAGTGACCCACCCACACCCATGTTTACCTGTCTTTTTGCTGACTGTCCGAGGAAGATCTAATATTTCACAGCCTCTTCAGAACAACATTCCTGTAACTCTGACGGGGCAAGCCTATGTTGTAACAAAGGCCCTGATTTAAACCTTGAAAGATGTGTACTCTGTCATAAACATAACGGATATCCTACCCATCTTATTGCAAGTGCCCCTTTTTAAAAGCGAAGTTGTAAGGTGCCAAACTTCACTCTTCTCTAATGTAGCCAGAGTTCCCTAGACTTTTACCTAAGACAAAGTTTAGGCCTTGAGCCTTTAGTGTAGTGCCTATATGCCTGAAAGGCTCTGCGCATTGGAATAATATACACTATAGTTTTGACATAGGACTGATGTCAGTATGTCTCTATTGAGTACATTAAACTTAATTATTTGTGTGTGCCAGCTAACTCAGAGGTCACTAGAAACTTCTAAAATGAACAATGAGAGATTAGTTTCTGACACCCGCATAAACATGACAACTTTGTTTCCCTTAGAGTCGTAACAATCTCAGAATCGTGGAAACAATAAATTAATACCTGTTTCACTCTGTCAATCGTGCATGCTTAGTTTCTACAGAGTTGCACAGAAATAGATAGACGGGCATTTCAATAAAATTGATTTATTGAACAGTCTTATTACTCATGCAAGAGATATGAACTGCTACAATCGTAAGACAGACTACGAAGCATAATATGTACAGCGTTTGCAGTAATATAAAATAATACTGTAATAGCATGGTTTGTAGCTATGACATATATTCATAAAAATAGATACATAAATAACACAGGCTAAAATACTCATCTGGTTCTGATAAAATAATCCTACCCCAGTGTATCTACCCTAAGTGCAGTACGAGGGAAGAAGTAGGTGCTTTTTAGTTATAGTCTAGTTTATCTGTAGTTGCCAAGAGTCCCTCTAGGTTTTAGTCTGCTCCATACCTTAGAATGAGAGAGGTTGGAATCTCTTTCCCGGGTCTCGATCGCTAACACCCCGCAAGGGGAGTCAGAAACACTGGAGCTGGATTCTCAGCGAGGAGGATTGCAGCGTCTGATCAGTGCATCAGTTGGGGACTTGACTTCCTCCCGAACTTGCGGTGGCGAGCCACGTCGTGCAAGTAGGCAGTTGAACCGTGGACCGAACCGTGGTTTGCCATGGCAAATGAAGGTATATTTATACCTTGAAGGTGTTCGTAGAAGTAGGGCATAAGAATGTCATTAAAGAACCCCTAAGGAATAGATGTTCATGCATAATAAATGATTCCTGGAAAAATCAATATCCAAGTAAGGGGAAGTCCTAAAGGCTTAAGAGTCTGATTTTCCAAGAACTCGTTGTGATGAACGGATGTAGGTGCCATGCCTGTATTTGGTTGGCATGAGCAATGCCTAAATAAGGGCTGGATTTCTATGCCTAAAGAGCAATGTGAATTGTACCTATATAAGGGCATAAATCGGGAAATCTATACGAAATCTAAATCGACACACAACAAGCTGATGATGATATGCTACTGCAGAAATCCTCACACGCACAGGGCGAAAATAGAGAAAAGTGCTTTTAAATAAGAAATACAAGAAACAAACCATTGCACTAAAAAAAGAAGGCACTTAAACCTGCCAGTCAGCCAACTTCACACACCTACAATTTCAATCAATTCTGATCAATTCTGCTTCATAAGGTACCATTATTTGAAAACACTCTATTTATTTGAGTAGAGCAACACCAATAATCCATAGTATGTGTTAAGACCTATACTTATTACCCTATTCTCTCCACAAATATCAGTGATTAAATCCACCCGAGGATGCCTCTTTTTTGTGTTGTCATTACTGGGGGCCAGGCCCCCCAAATCATACGCTCCTGGCTATGGACCTTTATAGGAGCTGAGATTAAATCTTTGCTTGCAGATTAAAACAGAAATATACAGAAGATATGGCAATCTTGACAGTGTAGAATGCAAAGTAGAATGTATGGACCTTAGTGTCAAGAACTAAATGCTGAGAATGTCTGTTGAGTCCCAGTCTTAAATATACAAGTAAAGAGAGACGTCTCTCAGCAGCCATGTTAACACCATGTACTGAAAAGTAGATGTGAAAGGTGTCTCCTGAAGAAGGTGCCAGTTGGGGGGGGGAAGGATGAAAAGATAATCGGCAATCTTGTAATTGAAGATAAAGATTAATACTAAAGTAATTCAAAAGGCATCAAATTCCCCCTGACATCAGCGAGGAGAAAAGAGCCCAGTGAAAAACCCAGAAGTAGGATTCATTGGGCATTCCAACTGCCAGAAGCAACAAGCATTGGCATAGCCAATAGGTGTCGCTTTTGGGACCTTATAAGTATGTAGTAATGCTGCACAATATCCTGGGTGCAACAACATTAACTGTTGCATGGTTAAACACTTATAAGGCCCCAAAGGCGAGACCTATTGGCTATGCCAATGCTTGTTTTTATTTTAAAGGACAAGCAGTGCTATCAGGCTCCAGATGCCACTTAGAGGTAGAGAGAGAGGTGTGTAGAGCGAGGTAGGTAGAGGGAGGTGGGTAGAAAGGGGTAGAGAAAGAAGGGTAGAGAGAGAGGTAGAGAGCGGTAGAGAGGAAGAGGTATAGAGAGAGGTAGAGAGGAAGAGAGACAGGTAGAGAGGCGCCCACAAGAAAATACTATTGACTGGTGCATATAAAGTTAAAACAAAGGGGCAAAAGGCATCAGAGCCTCTCAAAGACAACAAGACAAGATCTCCACAACATAAGGCCCTACAACGCCCGTGCATTTTGAAAACATCAATGACCGCACTGTGCGGAAACGCCACACAGTGCAGTCATCTAGTGCCAGAGCTCTCACACAGGGATGTATGATGGTACAACGCGTGCTTTTACAATGCGTACCGTTATGACGCAGGTTTTACAACGCAAGTCGTTACAACGACTTGTGTTGTGGGGCGCTGGATTGTGAATAGTTTAATTTACTATTCCAACTCCAGTTTCCGTGGATAGTAGGGAAGGTGTTGGATAGTAAATTAAACTATTCCCTATCCTAGAGCACCCTCCAGCGAAAGTCGTTGTAACGACTTTCGTTGTAAAACCTGCGTGGTAATGGTACCGCGTTGTAAAAGTTTTGTGGTAAAGGATGTTCCCCCTCACACAGGAACCCCTTAGCAAGAGCCACTGCTGGGGATCATGTCACACACTGACTCCAACCGTGCCTGGAGTCAAAATGGCAGGCAGAGAGAGGTGCCCCCTGACAGCACCTCGACCATATCAGGCCCTAGTAGCGGCTCGGCCAACGGTGGGTGACGGTGTGCTGGGGTAGATCCAATGCACAGCACACAGACATTGCCACAAAAATGTACTATTTTGCAACAGAAATTGACTATTTCGCTTGTTTTCCTTTGTTTTTTTTTACCAATTGTTCTGTTGCTTCACTTTAGCTCATCTCAACACTTCATTTCTGTTAACTCTGCTCTTCTCCTTCACCAATTCCTTGCGCTGTACTCCGATCACGGACGTCTGCTAGGGTTGTTTACTGTTTACTTCCCATCTCATGCTGCCCCCTGCTGCCTGCCTCAAAGTTTGTCTACTCTGCTTTATTAGTTTTGCTAACCCCTTGATCACCTGGACCATGGTCTGCCTGGGTTATTTGCTATTTGCCTCTCTGCTCCCCTACTCTTGCACGACTACTTCATGAATGACCTGTGCTAGGCTTTTACCTTAGAGATGAGGCAAACTCAAAATAGTATGTCTCCCATACTGATGTTGTTTGTTCCCATTTAGTACACTTTCTTTCTTTGTCTACTTCCTTTGCTCCTATCCCCTCTCCCCTGAATTTCATTTCTCCTTTTGCCTGCTACACCGCCTAGCCCCCTGTCCTTTTTGTGCCCTTTGACTAAGCACTCCTTCTCCTCTTCATGGGGAAAGATCCAATATTTATACTCTGGAGTCTCAGCGAACCCACTGAGAGAGTCCAAAGCGCGAAGGAAGCCACTCACAGTTGTGGTATGGTATGGCACCCCTTGCCAAAGCACTCCCTCTCCCCTTTTTGGGGAAGGACCCAGTATGAAGGCCTTGGAGTCTTGGAGACCCCTCTGAGAGAGTCCACTGCGTAAAGGAAGCCTCTTGCAACTAGATGGGGAAATTATACCACTTCCCCTGGGATCACAGCTTACTGGACTTTGGACGCAGCTTTGACTCGTCTACCGGTTTGTGTCCCCTTCACCCTCCCCCTCCTCTTTCCATGCTGTGTCTCTCACCCTCCCCTCCACGTTTCCACTTTTCCTCCTTCATTCTCTGTCTACTTCCCCTGCTCCTACCCCCTCCCCTTGCCTGCTTTTTCCATTATGTATATGTCCTTTTTGTTTGTCTTGACCTTACATGTAACTATGTTGCTATGCTCTAATAACTGTGTAATCTTTGTAACAATGTAACCTGCAACTATGGTCTGATACTCATGTAATGCGCTCTGATACCTTCGGGTCTAGCCAGTGCTATATAAAACCTTTAAAATAAAATAAAAATAAAAGTAGGCGAGACCTAAAAATGGGGTGAGAGGTCAGGAAGAGGGAAGTGTGAATCTTTCAGCTTTTTTCCAGGGACATCATGTTGCCTCAAAACTGGCCCATCTCTCTTTACAAATGCAAGTTGGTGTATTTTCAAGCTTATGCCCATTGTTTTTTTCGGACTCGATGAAGAAACCCTGAGTGATTTGGAAGTGCGTCACAAGGCCTAAGCAAGCTGGCACAGAAAGATTAAAATCGATCAAAGAAATGGCCCTGGTGGCTGCTGATCAGGCAATAGTTCTATGTTTGATTTTTCAGTTTCACAAATGAAGGTTTACAAATTACTACACAGCGCATGGAGTGTACCTATTGAAAGAACTAAATTAAACTCTGCAAATATGACGAACAAACCAACTTCTCATGTATGTATTTTTATGTGTTCATTATAAATCTACGGGAGCAGAGAATAGAGTACTGGATACAGCACGTGCGAGGGTATCGGGTATAAAACCGTGTTGATGTTTAGCACATCACACTCTGTCTTCTTTTGCTTCAGAGCATTGGGGACAGGATGTAGAATTCTAATAAATGCTCGCATTTGGGAGGAAAGAGAGTTGGGTTTTCAGCACGTTGTTTACCATAAAAGTAAAGGGCAGGATGTTTAGTATTATTGCCTAAATATGTACCATGTGTTTTTTTTTGTTAAAGATGTGTGTACTGTGAGAGTCTGATCTCGGCTAACAACGAAATGAACTTTCCACAGGGCTCATGAATAATTTGTAAGGTTTTCAGAAATGTTTACTTTGTGTGCGGGATCAATGTCCAATTTAAAATAAGCCTTGTGGTGGAACATGATTCACACGCTGCCATGTGACGAGGAAGAAGGGGGAGAAGGGAGGGGGTAGCGAGAGCAAACAGCAAGGGGGAGGAGGAGCATGATTCATGTGCTGCCATGAAGCTGACAAGGAGGGAGGGTAGAAGGTAGGGGGTAGTGAGAGCAAACAGCAAGGGGGTGGAGGAGCATGATTCAGGCGCTGCCATGAAGCTGTCGAGGAGGGAGGGGGTATTGTGAGAAGAGAGCAAAGAGGTGGAGGAGCATGTTTCAAGCACTGTAAGGCTTAATGAGCCATTACAGAAAGCCAGATGGCGGCTGTGCACGTTCACACACGTAACCGCAAGCTTGAGGCCAGCAAAAGCGTGTGGTAGCACTTTGAAAACCCACTTACTAAATGTCTTTCAGCGCATGCGCTGGGTCTGGCGGGACCTAAAAATCAGGGGCAAAAATAAAAGCAGGGGGTATGAAGAATGTGGTGAAAAATAAGGGAACAAACACATTGAGGCTCATCCTCCACTTGGAAATGCCTCCTTATATATGATTGTAACAGGAACTGACATCAGTAACAGGAACTGACATCAGCTGCTACGCTGAAAGAAACCCTCCTCGATATGAATCTCTCCCAACATATTCACCTTCCTACTCATGAAAAAGGGCATAGCCTAGACCAAATTTGGTCCCAAAACATTCCCTTGGCGATTAAGTCCATCATGCCCTGTGTTTGGTCGGATCATTATCTGATCAACTTTACTATGACCACAGGGAGAAGTAAAAATCCCCTGCCCATGCCAGGAGGAAAAACCAGAAGGTGGAAGAATGTTGATGTCCCCGCTCTCATTGGCTCACTTACTTCCTCCCTTCCCTCGTTTGATCAGGACATCGAAAAGATGGAAGAGGCTTTCTCAGGGTGGCTACTCCAGGCTGCGGACGCTCACGCCCCCTGTACCTGCTTCCCCCGCTCCCGCCCCAATGACGCCCACAGGTGGTTTACACCTCTTCTGAAAACTCACAAACTTGAAGTCCGTCAACTGGAGCGAAAGTGGCGCACAGCCTACTCAGAACAAGATAGGGCCAACTACTGCAAGGCTCGCAAAAACTATCAAAAGCTTATTTTAAAACACAAAACCGACTATTTCTCGGATAAAATTCTTAAAGCTCAGAATCAATCTAAAGAACTGTTCAACATTGTGGAAGATCTTAGTACCAGTGACAGAACCTCCCTCCCGACAGTTCCCACTCAGGAACTTTGTAATTCTTTAAACTCCTTTTTCTTTGACAAAATCTGCACCATTAAACAAAACATTCCCACCACTCAGCCTCCACTTTTATTTGCAGACATCTTTTATAACCCTGTTACCCTGGACTCTTACCCCCCCATTGAAAACGCTAACTTATCTAAACTTCTCTCTAAGATCAAATCCGGCTCCCCTGATGACATCTGCCCCCCTTACATCCTGAAAGAAGTGGGTACCAGCATCCCTGGGGGTCTACTTCCCATGCTGAATGGTTCACTTGCTCAGGGTAAAGTTCCAAACAACTTTAAAAAAGCCCTCCTTATTCCCCTCATAAAAAAGGCAGGAGCCAATCCATTAGACCCACTCAACTACAGGCCCATATCTCTGCTGCCATACTGCGCCAAACTCCTGGAGTCTCATGTATGCGACAGCATCTCCACATTCCTTGAAAAATCGGAATATCTTGCACCTAATCAGGCCGGTTTCCGCCCTTGCCATTCTACGGAGGCGGTCATCCTCTCGGTGCAGAATACCCTGAGGCGGAATGCGGATGAAGGGATCCACCAGGCTCTGGTGCTTTTAGACCTCTCTGCTGCTTTCGACACGGTCGACTATACCATCTTGGTCGACCGTGTCGAACAGGCAGGCCTCAGGGGCCCTGCACTGAGCTGGATCCGTTCATTTATCACTGACCGAACTCAATCGGTCAGACTAGGCTCCTTTACGGCTCCCACCATATCTACCATCTGCGGAGTACCTCAAGGCTCTTCGCTGTCCCCCCTGCTTTTTCATTTGTATCTGCGTCCTCTTTTGTATTCCCTCAGGCACGCTAAGGTCACCATTTTCAATAACGCCGATGATTTGCAGCTCATCTTTCCTTTGAACACCAAGGACTCTGTGGTAGAATTTCAAAACACCATGTCCCACATTTTGAGTTGGATGAGCTGCAATCACCTGAAACTTAACCCAGGCAAGACTGAACTGGTCTTGCCGGGACAGAGCGCCCTCAGCTGGAACCCCAGTTTCTGGCCCTCATGCATGGGCGCCCCCCCATCCAAATCATCCTCCGTTAAAAGCCTCGGCATTTTCATTAGTGAGGACCTCTCTCTGAAAAAACAAGTTGGAGCTGTTGTTTCCTCCAGTTTTTTTCAGCTGAAGAAAATAAAAAAAATCGCCCGCTTCTTCTCCCAAGCTGCCCTCACTCAGATCATCATTTCCCTGGTTTTGTCCAGACTGGACTTTTCCAACAGTCTATACCTTGGGCTCCAAACTGGAGAGCTTAAACGCCTCCAGCTGGTTCAAAACCAGGCAGCCAGACTCCTCTTGAACATTCCTAGAAGGCAATCAGTCAGACCCGGCTTGAAACAGCTGCATTGGCTCCCGGTTGAGCAACGCGTGGCCTTCAAAGCTGGGTGTATCCTTTTCAAATCTCTACACGACATTGGTCCCATTTTCATTAGAGACCTATTTAAAAAATATAGCCCCCCCCCGTAACCTCCGGTCTGCTCATAAAGCCCTTCTGACTATCCCTCCGTACAAGAAAAAGCGTCTCGGAGGCAGCTGCTTCGACCATCTTGCCGCTGCCCTATGGAACTCTTTCCCTCTTCATCTGAAACTTAGTGATAACATCCTCAGCTTCAGACATTCTCTGAAGACCTGGCTCTTCTCTCAGGCGCATCACTAAGCTGCCTTATCTCCACCCTCCGATGGCCACGCCTGTTCCTTACTACAGCGCCATGAAGCCTCCGGGCGTACGAGCGCTTAACAAATGCCAAATAACATTAACATTAACATTAACAAAGGAAAAGGCTTTACTTCAACTTGGATTGGGAACATCATATAGTATCCCGTGGAAAGCCCACCATCTTGGAAAGCTCAGTTTATAAGGTGTGTCTTTGACCCATTCCTTGAACTACTGGTGTTAGTTTTTTACATGAAATCGTCAATGTTTGGCATCCTATGTCCAAGGCTGCATTCTGCAGTCCTGCTACCGCCCTCTATGACTAATGTGCTACTGAGTTTCTGAAACACCCTTCGGGTGACCGCGAACAAGGAGACTCAATGGTGTTCCAGGTATTAGGGGCACTCAGGCACACAAGGGGCGTGGTGCCCAGCAGCACATTACTCACTGACAGGACGAGGATAGCGCTTTCCTCTTCTGGGAGCATGCATCCTCTTGTAAGCCTTCATCACGGTTCTCTGCTAGACTAAATGAGCACATGGGGCATCTACACAAATATTTCTTCTTGAAGATTCCGCAGAAAAGGCTTCCACTACAGTACTGAAGCTGACACTTAACTTTTAATTCACCCAAACCACAATGAAGATTTACAAAGGAGTTCTAAACAGAATCATGTCAGAATAAATTTGGTTCCAAAATCAACAAACAGGGGCAGCACGGAGATCCATTCAGAATATTTGACACAATTAAATTGTCAACAGCGTTCCTGGCTGTGTGTGCACATAGATTGCAAGCAACAGGGATTGCTACAGGCTGCATATTGTCTTAGCTACAGGGTCCAATACATGATCTTAACATAGGAGGTGGAAAATTACCTAGCATAGCAGGGTTCCTAGATAGTGATGTTTCTGAACTTCATACAGTTGGTTCAGGGTGTGATACATCCACAAGAAAAAGAGAGGCTCAGAGAGTGGAATATAAAATATGTCTTATGTTCTTTGCAAATTTTAGACTGAGCAATCTAAATGTCTTAACTGAGTAAATGCATTGGGGGCCCATGCTACCTGCTTGACTGCAATTATATATTGAGACAAGTCAGATAAGTATCTTAATCTGGCAATCATCTGCATTTCCATATGTCAGAGAAAGTGACATATTTTCTAGGTGTTCTAGATTCCAATCTTACCCAAAGAAATAACACTGTCACAACTAGGATCCCAACCTGCATTTCGACCACACTGCATCAGAATGTAGACAGACGAAAGTAAAGAAAACCTTTCTGTCTTGATTCTTAAACTATAAAAATGTTTACAGCATCTACTTTTTGGCATAAGAATATTACCTAAAAAATGTCATGTTTCCCCAACTCCAATTATATGAGAACATTTATTTGGGGTTGGAAATGATCCTCTCTAAGGTGCTTGCCCTCGACTTTTTGCCTTTCTCCTTCCCAGTTTTCCGCTGATCTAGGGCTAACCTTTGGACTTTGAACGCTTGTGATACTGCTGTTCAGTACCAAAGCGCTGTGCTCGTCATATACATACTGGTGATTGGTGTCCACATGACTGGCTAATGCAAGTTAGCTGTAAGTCCCTTGTCTAGGAGTAAGACATATACTTAGGGCATGCAACTTGAATGTACCTACATGGGGCTGCAGCACCGGTTGTGCCATCCATGTAGGCAGCTTAGCAATCATACCACAGGTTGCCCTTGTAGAGCCTGTGTGCGCTACTTATTATTACTTGGCTTGCCATTTAAAAAGCTGTGTGCCAAAGTTCTGCATGTCTCTTGCTATATCAGAGTTCTCCTTGGTGACAGGGAGTGGTGTTGATAAGAGGTAGGGCATGTGCGTGTGTGTACCTAATTCTGTGTTCAGTGCGACGGGCCCTGCTTCTCGCATTGGATTAGCATGGGGGAATGTAGGGAAAGGCTATTGAGCAGGATTCCCTATGTACAGGGTAGTAACAGTATAGCATTTGTTATTAATGAGTTCATAATGGCGAATCTTCTCCGGTAGTGGAGTTAACATTATGTGTGTGGAAATATAACTTTGGGAAAGTGGGCATTTCAATGCTCAGAGATCTGTGTGCCTGTCAGACTGTCTCCAATTCACATCTGGGTGCTGGGGGGAAGTTAATTCTGTGCATTCCTGATAGAAGGCCATAAACTAGGGCCTCAATCTGCAGATCTCTGACTCTGAGGGGGCTTTCTGGGACAGTTACGTGGGGGTGGATTTGGCACCTGCATTCCATATGCAGGGGCTTGCCTCCCCCACCAAAGATAGTGATCTAATCTTCTGGGGTAGAATGGCAGACAGGAAAACATTTAGAGAGGGCCTGTGCATTCCAAAGGTGGTCTTTTGAACTGATGACATCTTAAAAGGCCACGTGGATATTACCACTGGGGCTCTGGCCTCAGAAGCTAGAAACGCTTTTGGGATTGGAACCATTCTACTCTGGTTTGATGCTGGGACATCGACAAGAGGAACTATTGGGGCAGAGGGGACTGTAACTGGATTGTCTACAGACTTGTGGTGGCCTGAGGATTATTGTGCTAGAGGAATGGGACTATCACTTGGTGGATTTTGCCTGGACGTTGCTGGCCTACAAATAAGTGCCAACTGTCATGGCCTGGGTCCCTAAGTACTCTCCAAGGTCTGGTTGTCTGGCCTCCTGTCCACGAGATCCCAGGGACAAAAGGATATCCCCATTTTCACAAGAGTGTAAGGACCACTCAGGGTGCAGCAGAAACAGTTGAAAGTGATTGTAGATTGGGACAAGGACCGTCCTGATGTACTCCATCATCATACTGTGCAAAGCAGTGTGCTTGTAAGGATCAGCAACCCATCTGAGGTGTCGGCGTAAGGGGTTTGAGGAATGTGGGGGAAGCTTGCAGAATCTGAGGGACCTGTGCTTGCAACAAGGGGGGCTGTGCTAGCTTGCATGGTGTCTGTGGGGTGTTGGGGGACCTAAACTGGGATCTGAGACTGTTTTTGACCTCCAGATCAGGAGAAATACAGTGCCCGACATCGCAGCCTCCATCCAAAATCATTGGTCCCCTCTTCCTGGCCCATGCCGTAAGGTACTTTGTTTTGGAATACATCGTGATGGGGCCCTAGGGGTTTCGTGTGCCTTCTGGGCTCCCACAGCTGGCTGTCAGGAGCTACGCCAGCTTGCACCTCCGACAGAGGGGAAACATTTCTCCAGACTTGAAAGCATACCAGTTTCCTGGATCCAATTTTTTTGTCTAAGTGGGGGGATAGCGATCCTGCACTCGTAATGCACGAGTGCAGGATCGCTATCCCCCCACTTAGACAAAAAATTCTAAATGCTAGAGGTCTAATCCGGATAGACGAAAATAAGTAACTGATTCTTTCCACTTTAGGTGGTTCCGACATTCTGATCAACATGTTGCCAGCAATGATGCTGTGTATCGTTGGTATGGGTAGTTGAGTGACTGAAGGGGCTGGGTCGTGAGGCGTAGTCAAAGACCTGTGATTTCTTGACCATTAAAATATTGGAGGTAATGCTGTATTGGGAATGTCATGTTTGTTGATTGCCTCTGAATAGGGCATATATGGTAATGCATCTCTGGTGCTAATGGGAAAGCTAGGCATAGCATATATTAGTAAAGTATATGTTCAATATACAGACCGCTTCCATTTCAATGTATATATCATGTTGATTTCGATGTGTGTGTGTAATACAAAGACCAGTGTTTTATACATACGGTGCAGAGTCTTTTTCTAGCGTACACAGGGGGATATTTACGATAAAATGTCAGAACGCGGTGCTACCCCAAAATTGGCAACGGCGTGCTCCAACATTTTTTAAACGCAGGGATGCACGGTATTTACAAAAATACGGTGCACCCTCCATTTCCCCAAAGCTGGCGCTAAAAAAGCTGCCAAACGCCATCACAGGCACCCTTGTGCCATGTTGCAAGGGTGCCTGCGCTGCAGGGGTGATTGTTTATGTGCAGGAAGGGACAACCTTCCTGCACATAAACAATCTATAAAGGTGATTTGCCGTTTCTATGTGTTCTGAGGAATGCACCACACATAGAAAAAGCAAAATACGAGGAGAAATTAATAATTTCTCCTCATATCACCATCCTAAGACCAGGTTTTACCTGGTCTTGGTTTTTGACGCTGCCCCAGCCTTGTAAATATGGGGCACCATGAAAAAGCAATGCATGTTGCAGTGGAAATCCCACTGCAACACCCATTGCATGCCCCTTTCAAGTGAAGTGTGAAAAGGGGCCTTATTTACAAGGTGGCATTAAGCCATGTTAAGTGGCTTAACGCCTGTTTGTAAATAAGGAGAAGAGGATTTTGCCACCAGAACATCACTGAAAAGTGACGTTCTGGTGGCGATATCCCTTTGTACAAATGCCCGCAGTGTTTTTTGAAGGTGGTGTTGTTGTGCCAGTTCTTTACACATTGACCCTGAGGATAAGCCTCGCCGCTCTGTACCAAGGCACCCATGGGTGAGCACAGGTAATCGGACACGTATATTGTACTCATTCTACCTAGGATGGTGGATTTGGACTAGCTTCTAAGCTGTCCAGTCAGATGGAAAACGCTGGGTCTAACAGCGGTGTACCAGGGAAATTAGGAGTTTCTCTGAACCAACTGTATCAATGTGCCTTTATACCTCATGTGTCCCTAAGCCTCCATACTGCATACCCTCAAACTGGAAGTAGCCATTTTAGAATTTGATTCTCAGGATGATATGGCAGATTAGTCCAAATCTGGTTCGGTGCTTTGGGCTAGAAACTCTGAACTCAGCAAAACTAATGTAATCAAAGTCCAGACAGTGTTTTTACTTTAGAAAACACACGTGCTTTAATACACACACAATTAAGATTTTTCCATCACCAATAAACCTCTACCAATTGGGCTTTTCATATTTTTCGATCATTAAGAAATAAAGGCCTACTGTCTTTCAAAGTAGAATGATGGCTATCCAGAGGAAGAAAAAACCAAAAGATTAATCAAAGTAATGGAATATATTGGAGACTGTTCACCGAAAAGAAACCCTAACCTGCAGCCAAACCGCTGTTTACATCAATGCCTGGTAACCCAGGTGCTTTGTGAACAGAAATCCCAGTATTTTCAAACGCCTCCAATCCCATGCATGCTGTGTTAATAGACAGATGTATCGAAGCATAGATAATCTGCTATGATGTGGGGCAAGGAGGAGGGTGGGGCGGGGGTCTTCACTTCTCCACAACCTTCTCCCACCCTGCCTGCTTTCAACAGTAGCCTAGTATTCTTGCTGGGTGTACCACCACCTGCCAGCACCCACCTGACCCACCACCTACCTTGGGCAGTTATAATGTGAGTCCTGTATAGCCTGACCTTCTCGTCAGAGGGAGCAGGAGCGCGCCTCATTGGGGGACTTGGACTAGCTTAGTTGCATGTTATCCTCATGTGACACTCTCACCCAAGTCTTCCCTGCAACCCACAGACACCCTACTACACCAGCAAAGATGTAAAATCCTCTGCTACTAGCCAGACATGTTGGAAGGAACTAACTTCTTTATGAGGTCACATTTCTGCTGGCGCGGGTATCAGTTTAAATAAAACTAGGATTACCATTACACACACTGTGCTCATCCCCGCTGTACTTAATCTAATTGGTCAATGTGCCTTGCCCGTTGTATTTGAGAAGATCAGGAGCAAATCATCACATAAATAATAATCATGATTTCTATCTTAAGTTTAGTCAACGATGAGAGTTGCTTGAAGTTTTCAGGATTTTATTTTTGAAAGTTAGTAAATCATCTTTAGTCAAAATCATATTTTTATTCGTATTCAATCAATAATCAAATCTTTTACAGAATTGATAAAAGCAAATGGTTAATTTAATTAAGACAAAATGCATTACGCTGTTCCACTAAGGAAGAAATCTCTGTTCTAAGAATGAGGCGAAAAAGTGTCAGAAGAACCCATTAACAGTTCAAATTCAAAAGACAGTAAATCAAGCATAAATGCTCAAAATACATTAAACAGTCAATAATAGATCAAAACAGAACTTCCCATGAAGGAAGGTTCAAGAAACTCAGTCGAGTCTCAACTCAACAAAGAATAAGGCGGGGAGAATGTGCAGCAGCAACCGCAAACAGAAAGAGAACCTGGGCAAAGGCAAAAAGGAACGAGTATAACGGCGTAAGGTGTATGGCAAAATAGTGTATAGCGTTTCGTGTCTAGCGAATGGTGTTTGGCGTTAATCTACTCTAAGGACACGTGCTATTATAAACAGTCAAAAATCATATCACAGTTAATGTTGCACCTTCTCTTCCTCTCATCCAATCATTTTTCAGGACTCTTCCTGGGAACAAGATCACTCCTCTTCTTCTCACATAAATACAATGGTTCACAGACAGTAATCTCCAAGGGCCTCATTTATGAGGCTGTGCATCACTTTTACGCCAACGGTGCGTCACTTTTTGTGACGCACCAGTGGCGTAAAAAATGTGCCTTGTTGCGCCATATTTACAAAGTGACGCATCTAGGTAGATGCGTCACTTTGTAAACCCCTGCGCCACATTATACCTGGGCCAGGTATAATGTATGCAAGGGGGGGGCGTATTGACGCAAGAAAGGGTCATGGAAGTGACGCAGTGAAATCTATGAGATTTCACTGCACTACTTCTAGGACTCAAATGCGTCAAAATCTTACGCCTGCCTCACAGCAGGCGAAGACTGACGCAGGCCCTTTCACATGGGACTTGCCCCATGTGAAAGGACACATTGCTGGAGTTGCGTCACTTTTGTGACACACTCCAGCAATGCGTCCCTTTTGCACATACAGATACGTCATTGTTCAAGATCTGATTGGAGATGGGGTTGTGGAAGAAGTCCCTTACAATATCTGCAATAGTCCTACCCTTCCAATCCTGTAGAAAGACACTGATACTAAAATATACAGGTTTATCATTGACTTACGAGAAGTTCATAAGATTGTAGTGCCCCAATATCCAATAGTCTCTGACATCACAACCTTTCTTACTATGGTTCCTCCGACTGCAACTACATTCAGTGTGATCGATTTGAAGAATGCTTTCTTCTCGATACCTATTCATCCTAACAGACGTTATTTGTTTGGCTTCATTTTGAATAATAGATCCTTCAGATTCTGTAGAGCTCCACAGGGGTATACAGAGAGTCCTAGCATTTACAGCCAAGCATTGAAATGACAGCTTGATTCTTTCCCTGTGGCAAAAGGGTTTGGCTCTCATACAATATGTTGATGACATCCTATTGGCAGCTGATACCCCTGAACAGTGTGAAGAAGGAACACTGTTGTTTCTCTCCTTTCTTGCATCTGACCATCACAAGGTTTCTAAGAAGAAATTGCAACATTGTAGACAGCAGGTTACCTATTTAGGTCACCTCCTGTCTAAGGAGGAACATGCACTCACACCAGACTGCATTCAAGCTATTTTAGACACACCTGTGCCCCGTACTCAGAACGATGTCCGTGCACTGATTGACCTTACTTCTTTCTGTAGGCAGTGGATCCCTAGTTTTTCTCACATTGTTAAACCCTTGTTGGCTCTTTTGACTAAAGACACTCCAATGCCCCTCCCATGGACTACTGAATGCCAGAATGCTTTTCAACAGTTGCGTCAAACTCTATGTTCTGCACCAGTATTAGGCACTACAGACTACACTAAGGCCTTCACACTGTTTGTACATGAGAGGGATGGTTGTGCTCTCTCAGTTTTAACACAGACACACTGTGATAAGCAGCGTCCTTGTGCATATTTCTCCGCTGTCATTGATCCAGTCGCTCGTGCGTTACCTGGGTGTTTTCGCTCTGTGGCAGCGGCAGCTGTGTCCATATGTCAGAGTGAAAGGATAGTCTTGTCACATAGATTGCTTGTGTTAGTACCCCATGCAGTTGACGCCTTGTTGAACCAATCAAAAACGCAGCACTTAACTAGTGCTCATTTGACAGGATATGAATTGACAGTTTTGGCCCCTCATATTACCTTGAAAAGATGTTCAACTCTTAATCCGGCTACTCTATTGCCATTCCCAGCTACTCAGTCCCAGTCACTAGAGTCCCATGACTGTATATTCCTTACCGAGGAACAAACAAAGGGTTGTGTTGACCTGCAAGATACACCCCTGTCAAATGTTGATGGGGAATTATTGGTTGATGGGTCCTGTTTGAAACTGCCAGATGGCACAACATCAGCTGCATATGCAATTACAACACTTGAGACGGTAGTTGAGACAGCTAGTTTCCCACAGAAGTCAGCTTGATGGCATTAACAAGGGTGTGTGGAGCCTAGCACCGACTTGTCTGTTAATATCTACACTGATAGCTGATATGCTTTTGGAGTGGCTCATGATTTTGGGCTACTCTGGAAGGAAAGATGCTTCCTTACATCACATGGGACACAAATATTGCATGGGGAATTAGTACATAATCTCCTTGCTGCCCTGACATATCTTAGGAAAATAGCGATTGTTAAGTGCAGTGCACACAAGAAAGTGACAGATAAAATAGGACAGAGCAATGCCTTCGCAGATCACACAGCCCGTGAGACTGCAATGCAGCGACGCACTACATCCATGTACGTAGTTAAGTCCCAGGCTGAACGTTGACATGATGCCAGGCAAGAGGTGCTGGACATGCAGCGATCTGCCTCTGCTGAGGAATTCAACCAATGGTCTAAGGAGGGAATGTTGGATGATGAGGGCTATTGGAAAAATAAAGACATGACCAAATGGAGATTGCCCACAGCCTATTTACACCCTATGGTTCACATGGCACATGGGCCGGCACATGTTGGAGCATGCTCAATAGCAAAGTTGCTTACGCAAGTTTGGGATCATCCTGAAATTGCCGGCACAGCTAAAAAGATAGTCCAGTCTTGTCTGATTTGTCTTCAGTATAACCCTGGAAAGGGAACACGAACTCCAACAGGAGGGTTTCCCACACCAACTGTACCTTTTGAGGTTCTGCAAATGGATTACATCCAGCTTGAACGCTGTAATAACCTGAAGTATGTCCTAGTAGTGGTATGTGCCTTTATTAAGTGGATCGAGGCGTACGCTACGAACGATAATACAGCTCTTACTACAACAAAGGTGCTTGAAAAGGAGTTTTACTCCAGATTCGGCATTTGCCGACTTTTGTGGAGTGACAACGGATCCCATTTCAAACTTAACTTGGCTAAAATATAGGGTTCCAAATCTCTGAAATGGCCTGATGCACTGCCTTTGGCACTGCTATCTATTAGATTGGTGCCACATACACGGTCTGGCCTCACACCGTATGAGGTGGTATTTGGGAGGCCAATAAATATTTGGGGGATTCCTAAGCCACGCCCTATACATGAAGTACCTTGTGTCTTGATGAGTGACTACCTGTCACAGTTGACTTACAGCTTGCTTTCTATTCTTTATCAGGTTTGAGAAGCTCTTCCTGACAGGTCGCAAGGTGATGGCCATTGTTAGACCTGGCATCATTTGCGTGAGTCTCCCTTCCATTTTGACGGATTGCCTACTCTGTTTTGATATGTTTTTGCTGGATATATGTTTTGGGCACTGTGCCATTGCTATTCAGTGCCACAGTGCAAGTATTCCCTATGTTAAATTGATGTACTAATTGGTGATTCCATGATTGGGTTTTATAATTTACTTGTCAGACCCTAGTACAGTGCACCATGTGTGCCCAGGGCTTGTAAATCAAATGCTGCTGGTGGGCTTGCACCACTCGTTGTGTCACCCACAGAAGCAGCTTGTAAAGAGTGTCTCAGGCCTGCCATTGCAAGGCCTATGGGCAGTCTAGCACTGCCATGTCGACTTGGCCAAGTGCACCCACTTGCCAGTCCCTAAACCTTCCCTTTGCTTCATTTCAGTCACCCTTATAGTAGGCCCAGGGACAGGGTGCATTGTAAGTATGAGGTAGGACATACTCTGATGTGTGTAGCATGTCCTAGTAGTGAATTACAGCCATTTTAGTTTTTCACTATTGCCAGGCTATCTGTTCTCCATAGACCAGAATGGGCAGTTGGATTATTACATTCTTAAAATCCTAACTGACTCAGGGAACATGGTAGAAATTCAAATTTAGTATGCCTGATCTCAGAATAATACGATACATCTTTTAGTAAAGTTGATTTTAACATTCTGCGTTTGAAAATACCACTTTTAGAAAGTAGGTATTTTCTTGCCCAACTGTCCAGGCCTGCCTCTGCTAGGTTGTGTATCCCTTGTCTGGGTTTGTGAGTGATAGGGCTGGGGGATCCCAGGATACATGCTGGGGCAGCCCAGTGGTGAATAGAGAGATCTGCATCTAGATGGGAGGGAGGAGTTGCACCTGAGACCTGAATAAGGCTGGGCCTTCCCTCTTCAATGCTGGCTCTACCTCCTGTGGCTTGTCTGGTGTCTCTACCCTGCACTGTGAAAGGAGCGAAGGAATCATGTCAACAAAGCGCTCCAGAGCTGTGCCTTCCCGCCCCTGTGCTGGCTCCACCTCCTGTGGGGTGGCTGATGTCTCTGCCCTGCACAGTGAAAGGAAGGAGAGAGTCATGTAAAAAAAAAGTGCTCAGAAACTGGTTTGGACTAGGCAGAGGCCTCTCTGCCTTCAGAGAACAAAGGATTTTTGGGTATAAATATTGGGACCCTGATCCCAAGAACTTAGATTACTTCTGGAACAAAAAAACCTTCTGCCAAGGAGAAGAACCAAGGAAGCTGCAGGAATTTTACTGCCCCTCTGCCAGTGTGCTGCTTGCTGGGTTGGCCTGCAGTGGTTGCTTCATTACCAAGGAAAGGAGAAGGAACTTTTAAGGACTTTCATCATTTACAGAATATTCTCCAAGGGCTTGAACTGTGCTTGCCTCCTGCTAAAGTCTCAGGGACAACAAAAGACTTCATCTCCAGCTCCCCTCTGAATTTCCTTGCTGGGAATTCAGACTCAAGGCATTTGGGTGTCACTGGGAGCTGGAAGCGCGACGCATCGAGAGGAAGTGTGTCGCCGCAGCAGCTGAAATCGGCGCATTGCCGGAGAAGCAGCCTTCACCGCATCTCCCTGGAAGTGTGTGTTCATCGAAGCTGCCTGCTGTCGCATCACCGGAGAAGCGTGACGCCATAGAGAGAGTCGCCATCGCATCACCGGAGAAGCGTGACGCAGGGCCTGTCGCGGCTCCAAAGTACAGAGTCGTCGCAAGGCTGCCAGGTCGTCTAAGCATTGTCACTGCATCGTCGCGTCAAGGGCGCCATGTTCTCGCATCTCATAAGTCTATATAAAGAATAATTATTTTTATAAAACCTGTGTAGTGTCCATCTGTAGTGTTTTCACTGTATTACTGTGTATATTCACAAATGCTTAACATACTGCCTCTGAGATAAGCCTGTCTGCTCGGGCCAAGTTACCAAGGGGGTGAGCAGGGGTTATTTAGGAGTATAATCCCCTTATCCTGACTTAGAAGTAAGGGTCCCTATTTGGACAAAGGTGAATACCATTGCCAACTAGAGACCCCCAGATCTAACAGCCATGATCTACGGCCCGGCGACCAAGTGATGGTCAAAGTCTTCCAGAGTCTTCCAGAGGCCGAATAGCCTGGAACCAAGGTGGCATGGCTGCAGTCCGAGTGACCAAAAGGGAAAAATTGGATTCACTCCACCTACTGCAAGAGACTGCCATCTGCCCTGATGGAGCCCGCTGCACTCACCGACCATCGAGACATCCTGGACACAGAGAGAGGCCAAGCCAGATCACCTGAAGAACCTGAGGAAGTCTTCCCGGACCACACGATCCCTGGTGCATCTCGAAATGAGCTGCGACCCCAGAGAGAAAGTGCATTGCAGAAAAAAACTGGATGAGCAACTGTCCTAGGTTAGTGAAAGACAGAGCCAAAGTGGAGGGGGATCTTTTTCTTGGTGACACCCATCTTAACTCTCAGTGAAGAAACCAACGGCTGCCCAGGACTTTAGAGAACCATCTGCATTGTTGTTTAACATCGAGATAAACATGCCTAGGGAGAAGACATCGACTGCTGCGAAAGTTTGTGACAGTAAGGCAATGTTTATTGTCGGGCTCCCTTCCATTGTTATCATCATTACTACGGTGTTATGTTATGTTATGTTATGTTATTATTTATTTGTAGAGCGCGCGTACACCCTTGGGTTTCATGGCGCTAATGTCTATGGCCCCCAGATGATCCCTAATCGTAGGTCTGCTTGAATAACCACGTTTTCAGGGACTTTCTAACGATCAAGAGACTGTCGCATTTCCTGAGTGAAATAGGAAAGGAGTTCCAGAGAGCAGCTGCTAAATACGAAAAGCAACTTCCTCCTTGCTTCTTCCTTTTGAAGTAGGGGATGGTCAACAGGTTTAGATGGGCCGAACGTAAATCGCGTTGTGGTTTATGTACAGTTAGCAGCTGGCTGACAAATTTTGGGCCCTTTCCGTGTAGAGCTTTAAAAACAATGCAACCAGTTTTGAAAGTGATCCTTTGGGCCATTGGTAACCAGTGGAGTTTTTTTAGGCTTGGTCGGGCTGACTGCCATTTGGGCTGTTTCCATATCAGCCTTGCCGCCTGATTTTGAACCACCTGGAGTTGTTTCAGAGAGCCGACTGGGAGCCCGAGATGGATGGCATTAGAAAAATCAAGACGAGAGAGTACTAAGGCAATTGTTGCCAGTACCAACGCTGAATGGGTGAGCAGGTGGGCGATTTTTCTAATTTTCCATAATTGGAAAAAGCTAGAGGAAACAATGGCTCCCACCTGTCCTTTAAGTGAAAGGTCAGCGTTTAATATAACCCCCAGGCTTTTAAATTTCTGTGAGGCTATATGTGGAGAGCCCATGTGTGAGGGCCAGAAGTGGGGACCCCAACTGAGCTCGCTCTTCCCCGGCAGAACTAATTCTGTTTTGCCTGGGTTAAGCTTGAGATGGTTTGAGTCCATCCTCTTTTGTATGAGTGACATCATTGCCTGAAACTCAATGACAGTATCAGCTGTATTCAGGGGGAATATTAGCTGCAAATCGTCGGCTTAATTAAAGATAGTGACTTTCCGGGTTTTTAATAAATATAGTAAAGGTCTCAAATATAGGTTGAATAGAAGTGGTGAGAGTGACGAGCCCTGTGGCACTCCGCAAGATGGGGATAATTTTTGAGCTATGAAAGTGCCCAGTCTCACTGACTGCGTCCGATCAGAGATGAAGGAAGCTATCCAACCAAGCGCTGATCCACTGAGGCCGGCCTGCTCGACGCGGTTTAACAGGATGTTATAGTCAACCGTGTTGAACGCGGACGACAGATCCAGAAGTACCAGGGCTTGGTGGATGTCTTTGTCTGTGTTGGCTCTAAGGGTGTCCTGAACTGCAAGGATCACCGTTTCAGTAGAATGTGCTGGACGGAACCCTGCCTGGTTTGATTCTAGAAAGTCCGATTGCTCTATGAAATTCGAGAGACATCTGGACACGTGGGCCTCGAGAAGTTTGGAAAGAAACGGGAGGAGAGAAATAGGCCTGTAATTTGCCGAGTCCAGTGGATCAGCCCCTGGTTTCTTTAGGAGTGGAATGAGCATGGCATCTTTAAACGTACCAGGAACATTGCCCTGTGAAAGAGACTCATTCAGGAGTGGGAGGATGCTCGAAGGCATAGATGAGCATACCTCTTTCAGAATATATGGGGGCAGCTGTCATAGGGGAACCCGGATTTAACCCGAGATAGGAGTTCCGATAGTGTATTTGAATCAATAAGGGGGAGGGCATCCAGTGTGCACGGGTTAATACAAATATCGTCCAACGCTTCTGAGCGGAGTGAGTCGAGAATGCTCCCTTTTATAGTGGTGATTTTATCTATAAAGAAAGAATTAAGTGAGTTACAGAGCTCCTGAGTGAGTGACTGGGGAGGAGCAGTTCTGTCACTTTTGCAGAGATCATCCACTATTTTGTTTTGGGAGTTTAGTATTTTCCTAGAGAAATAATCAGTTTTGTTTTTTAGGATAGTTTTTAAATACGCTCTGCGAGCTGTCATGTACTCCCCCTTATGTTGCGGGCAGTATTTCGCTCTCCAGGTTCTTTCTTTCTGGTGGAGTCCTAGTTTGAGTTTCCTTAGTTTGGGGGTGAATCATTTGTGAGCCTCTATACAGCGTGTCCGGGAGAACTTGACCACTGGGGCGTGGATATCCCCAGCCTCAGATAGCCATTCTGTGATCTTTTCTTCCATACTATCTAGTTCATTGCCTAGACTAGGTTGTGTGGATTTCAGAGATGCTAGAAAATCCTGAATATTTACAGAGTTCCACTTTCTGGTTTTACCTCCTAACTGGTATGGTGGTTTAATGTGGCCTTCCATGGTGATTGTAAACTGGATTAAATGATGGTCAGACCAGATGCAGGGGGTGATGGAAGGAGTTGGAAATGATAAATTATGGGACCATATCTGGTTCAGTGCATGACCCTTTTCATGAGTAGAAGTAGATATGTGTTGGGTCATGTTGAGGTTCATGAGCAGTTCATGTAATTCGACTGCCTGAGGTCCCCCTGCCTCAGTATTGAACCAGTAATTCAAATCCCCTACAAGGAGAACTTTCGAGAAGTTTACTGCAAGAGGAGCTATCTGTTCTCCTAAAGATAGTGGAAAGGTAGTCATAGACCCGGGAGGGCGATATACAAGCACCATTACCAGAGCGCCAAAGTCTGGTTCTAGTTTAATAACAAGGGTGCATATTACCAACAACTAGCGATAATTATCGCTATGTTGGTTTAGCGGCGATATTTTTATCGCAGAGCTGCAGCGATTTTTATCGCTTAGGAACCTTGCTATTATCAAGGTTTATCTCCTAAGCGATAAAAATCGGCCGAAATGCATGAATATCGCTGAAAAGTCAGCGATATTTATGCATTACCGAGCTAATGCTCTTAGCCATGTTATCCACCTACCATTGGATAACATGGCTAAGAACTGCTCAGGGGCAGGTGTTAGCTTTTGGAGATATTCGCGCTTAGCGCGAATATCTCCAAAAGTTGGTAATAGTAAGTAAGTAAGTAAATTTTATTATGTATAGTTAATTAAAACCAGTACAATCACTGCAATAAAACAATTTCTTAAAATGTGATAAAAGAATGTAGTCTGTATAATCGTCCTTATCAAAGACCATGCGGTGAGAGACCAAGGGTAGTTGTCGAGCAGTATTCCCTGAGCCGGGGCGGGCTAGACTTTTGTAGCCCAAAGTTCATCCGTTAGGTGCCAGAGCCAGAAGTTGCAGCCAGTTGTAGATTTTGCAGTCGTTGCTCTATCGTAGTCAGAAACTTGACGTATCTACAGTTCCGTTTTGTATTCGCAGGGTTCAAGCATGCAAGCACAGCCTGCCTTCGCGTGCTGGTCCCTATCTGCTTGAACTGGTCCCTTAATAGCTGTCGGCGGACTTGTCGAAGCTCTTCGCAGAGACAAGTCATGTGGAGTATGTCTCCCGTTGCTAGGTTGCAGAGCGGACAGACTTCATGGCCATTGCTCCCAAGCCATTATGGTTGATACTCTCTGCTGGGCAGGATCCCTAATCTATATTTCAAAAACTTCAGTTTTGTGATTTTTGGGTAGCCCTGGCTGAAATAAAATTGTGGTATCAGGGATTTATACGTATTTAGTGTCATCCACGCATGGTTTCTTTTTGCAAAAGCGGCCTTGTCCTCTATTAGGGAAAGAGTTTTTACGTTTTTCCAAACCGCTTTTTTAAAAGGGTTGCATGTCCCAAAGTGTGGTTGCCTTGACAGCCCCCAATGCTGCCTTCAAGTAGGAGCGTGCCTGAGATACATGCCTGCTTTGTATGTCTTGCCACAGCATCGCATTTAAGGTGTCATTGGAGGCAGAGCGGAGTTTGTGGCAGCAGATAATAAAGGCTCCTTGTCTTACAAGGTCTTGTTTTTTTAGGCCAAACTCCAACCTTATTTGGTAATAGGAGATAGCGATGTTAGCGACTGTTTCCAGTCGCTAACATCTTGGCACGCCCACTTTGCATGTCATTAGTGATAAATATCACTGACATGCAAAGCGGGGCCCAAGATGGTCGCTATCTCCTACTAGCTGTCGCTAACTGGTGTTAGCGACAGCTAGGTAATAGGGAGATAATTTTATCTCCGCTTTTTTGGCTTTTAAAGCCAAAAAAGCGGAGATAAACCCCCTTGATAATGTGCCCCAAGGTTCTCCGACTTTATGAGAGTGAGAGGGGTAAGGGCCGAGATTTTATGATTTTTATGAATAATGGCTGCTACCCCGCCACCTAGTTTTCCTGGAGGGCGATTGGTTGTTAAGATATAGTACTCCGTGGGGAGTGCTGCTAAGATATCGGGTAGTGAGTCTTGGGTCAGCCATGTTTCCGTAAGTAATAGTATATCTGGTTTTTCAGTGGCTAATAATCGGAAGATGTCTAGTTGGTGCTTTACCAGGGAACGAGTGTTGAGATAAATACATCGTAGTTCCAGTTGAGGTTTAGTAATGGGCTCAATAGTAATTGGTAAGACCTTCCTAGTGTCTGTACCCTGGTAGATTGATGGATGCCTAGCAATGCCGTTGATGGAGATACAAAAAACACAGTTGATGGACAGAATGCAGAACATTGTCTTACATTCACCCCAGTACAAAGATCTGGGCCTAAATCCATCGTTTTTTTGCACTCCACACCACCCTAGGTCAGACAATGGCTATATGCAAATCAGCCTTGACCCTGTGCCTCAAGGGGACAGTCCAGCCCGAACTACCAAGCCATGTCTTTCCTAGACCGGAATCAAGCATCCAAGGACCGGTTTCTGGCTATCAGCCTTCTTCAGCCTGGATAGCTTGACTCCAGTGATGTGGAGAGCCTGGGGCTCACGTCTGAGCATACCCAGCCCACTCGAGGTGAAAGTTGCAAAAAACACAGTTGATGGACAGAATGCAGAACATTGTCTTACATTCACCCCATTACAAAGATCTGGGCCTAAATCCATCGTTTTTTTGCACTCCACACCACCCTAGGTCAGACAATGGCTACATGCAAATCAGCCTTGACCCTGTGCCTCAAGGGGACAGTCCAGCCCGAACTACCAAGCCATGTCTTTCCTGGACCGGAATCAAGCATCCAAGGACCGGTTTCTGGCTATCAGCCTTCTTCAGCCTGGATAGCTTGACTCCAGTGATGTGGAGAGCCTGGGCCTCACGTCTGAGCATACCCAGCCCACTCGGGGTGAAAGTTGCAAAAAACACAGTTGATGGACAGAATGCAGAACATTGTCTTACATTCACCCCAGTACAAAGCTCTGGGCCTAAATCCATCGTTTCTTTGCACTCCACACCACCCTAGGTCAGACAATGGCTATATGCAAATCAGCTTTGACCCTGTGCCTCAAGGGGACAGTCCAGCCCGAACTACCAAGCCATGTCTTTCCTAGACCGGAATCAAGCATCCAAGGACCGGTTTCTGGCTATCAGCCTTCTTCAGCCTGGATAGCTTGACTCCAGTGATGTGGAGAGCCTGGGACTCACGTCTGAGCATACCCAGCCCACTCGGGGTGAAAGTTGCAAAAAACACAGTTGATGGACAGAATGCAGAACATTGTCTTACATTCACCCCAGTACAAAGATCTGGGCCTAAATCCATCGTTTTTTGACACTCCACACCACCCTAGGTCAGACAATGGCTATATGCAAATCAGCCTTGAACCTGTGCCTCAAGGGGACAGTCCAGCCCGAACTACCAAGCCATGTCTTTCCTAGACCGGAATCAAGCATCCAAGGACCGGTTTCTGGCTATCAGCCTTCTTCAGCCTGGATAGCTTGACTCCAGTGATGTGGAGAGCCTGGGACTCACGTCTGAGCATACCCAGCCTACTCGGGGTGACAGTTGCAAAAAACACAGTTGATGGACAGAATGCAGAACATTGTCTTACATTCACCCCAGTACAAAGATCTGGGCCTAAATCCATCGTGTTTTTTTGCACTCCACACCACCCTAGGTCAGACAATGCTATATGCAAATCAGCCTTGACCCTGTGCCTCAAGGGGACAGTCCAGCCCGAACTACCAAGCCATGTCTTTCCTAGACCGGAATCAAGCATCCAAGGACCGGTTTCTGGCTATCAGCCTTCTTCAGCCTGGATAGCTTGACTCCAGTGATGTGGAGAGCCTGGGACGTCACGTCTGAGCATACCCAGCCCACTCGGGGTGAAAGTTGCAAAAAACACAGTTGATGGACAGAATGCAGAACATTGTCTTAGATTCACCCCAGTACAAAGATCTGGGCCTAAATCCATTGTTTTTTTGCACTCCACACCACCCTAGGTCAGACAATGGCTATATGCAAATCAGCCTTGACCCTGTGCCTCAAGGGGACAGTCCAGCCTGAACTACCAAGCCATGTCTTTCCTAGACCGGAATCAAGCATCCAAGGACCGGTTTCTGGCTATCAGCCTTCTTCAGCCTGGATAGCTTGACTCCAGTGATGTGGAGAGCCTGGGACTCACGTCTGAGCATGGAGTTGATGGAGATACGGCGCAGTGTGTTCGAGGCTAAGGGTGGGCAGGGGTACGACCAATGTTTTTTAATTCCTTGGCTGAGTAGATCAACTTTTGCCCAGGGTTCCCTGTCCCTGGAGTCGGCCTGGTGCGGCGCGCCCGCTGCACGCGTCCGCTGCGCGTCGCGGCGAGGTAGTCATTTTGTAGTGACGGGGTGGGAGGGGCCAGCAACTGGAGCTCTGACCAGGTGATTCCCTCCTAAGATGGCGGCCTCTGTCTGAAGCATTCTCCGCTGTAGCGCTAATCGGCTGCAAGGGGGGGCAAGTAAAATTCAGCAGATAATCATGCGAGTGAAATAGCTTTCACAAGAACATGTGCAAGCAGGCAAATGATCTTTTTAAAAATCGCCACTACGAGCGAAATACCTTGTACAAATATCATGTGCAAGTGAGCAAGTTCTATTTTAAAATTCGCAGCTACTTCCTGGCTTTCCGCCTCAGGAAGGGGACAGTAACATTAACATGGGTTATAGAGAAAGTAACTGCTGCTCAAAATATACTAGCTGTCACTAGTCCTGTCCCCATTGAGCATCATTACTTCTCCCTTCCCTATCATGAGCAGCAGCACAGAATGTCCTACCTCAATAATACGTCCATTGAGATGTTGCACCACACCCATAATGCTACAAACGTTACTAACTATTGTGTGTGTTTGGAATGATCAGAAATAGGGAGGAACACCTTTCATTCTTCTGCCGTTTTCACACAATGGTTCTTGTCAGGCTTGGTTTGCCTTGTTATGGGTATCTGAAGTTGCTAACATTACTGGTGCTGATGTAGGGAGACTACATTTTCAGCTAAATAAGGTGTGTTATCCTGATGAGAGATCCACAGGCTAAAGGAACTGTATTGGAAATGGAGGAGTATCGCCGAGGAAACTCCTCCATGCGCGATGTTTTCCCAAATACTCGAACAACCAAAGGAAATGGACCTCCTGTTATAGCAGTTACTAGAGCTCGAGCAGACTTATGTATGAACAGTGTTGGAAGTATTCCTGTGGGGAAAAGTGACTGTACTTTGGTGTTGAATATTACTGGGGTAAATAACAGCAGTTTGATGTCATCCCACAATACCTTCTTTATATGTGGGAATAAAGGATACTACCATCTACCCATTGGTTAGTCAGGAACTTGCTATGTGTCCTTTTTGTTGCCACCTGTGTTTTTGGCTCCTGCATCCTACCATAAAGACTATAAACTATATAATAACATTTCTAAGAACCGATATAAGAGGACAATAAATCATGATGAGGTGGATCAGACGGACACTGCACTGCAGCAATATGTTGACTTTAATTTGGGATTGTTCTTCTTTGTTGGAGCTGCCTTAAACAGTCGGAAAATTAGACGCTTAACACATGTTGTAGAAGCTGTATCCAACAAAACAGCACTTGGAAACACCACAGAAGAACTGCGAATTGCGAGTATTGTGGCGCTCCAAAACAGAATCGTCCTCGATGTTGTGTTGGTTGAGATGGTGCATGTCGCATCATCGGGAGCAGCTGTTGTGTTTACATCCCTGATCACGTCCCTTCAGTTTTTGATGCAATCTCTAACTGCATAAATTCGCTGCTGAGATTCACCCCGATACCGGAACATGGACTTTAACCAGTTGGCTGTGGACATTATTTGTTACCTGGGGCTGAAAACTTTTAACAATACTATGTAAATTCTTTGCGATCCTACTGTTATGTTGCTTATGTCTTCAATGTGGTCCAATGCTTTGTTCCTTTTGTGCCACTGCTTGTATACCTACCAAACGCAATGTTAAGAATGTAACTGTCCAATATGTATTAGACCAAGAAGTTAATCAGATGATGCAAATTGATATGCAAGATGTTTTCTTTGTTCCTTCTAAATCATAGATGTCTTCAGCTAATGCTAAAAGGGTCGTCTGTGGAAACTTGGCAGAGATCACTGTTAGCATGCGCATAAGCCATTTTGTCTGTGGCATCCATTTTCGTTAGCCACGTGTTTGCCGTGTGCTTCCCCGTCTTCGCTATTGCCTGAGTCATCATCTATATTTAACTTCTTCAGCACTGAGCTTGAGCACTGCACATGCTCAGAAAGGCCTGTAGCTGCTAGAATGCACCTGTTACAGACTTAACTGTCAGGCTATTTTAACTGATGTAGGCAACTATATAACTCCTCCCACTCTGTTGACTAACTGATTCTCATGTATCCTTATATGTGAATAGCTATTTGTGTGTACACTTGTACTGCCTCTTTTTGAACCTCCATGCTTACACTGCAACTATCACAGTATATGAGCACCATGGTTTCTGTACTCCATGTATTGCCTCATACATTGCCTGAGGGTTATGTATCGATGCAGTTCCACTCATGAGTGTCAATAAAATATCTCTTTAATATTACAGCTTCCGTGCCAATCTCTATTTTGTCAGTCTACAGGACCAGTTCGCAAAGAAGGGCGAACTCCTGCACCGGTGGGCTCCTAAAAAGGTTCAACCCCACAGAATGGTCAAGATCAGTTTACGTGCTGCATCCTATGTGTGGTTATTCTTCATAATTCTACTAAATAATACATTCTAAACAAATATTTCAACCCATTTTAAATAAGCAGATTTTTTTTTGCAGAGATATATGAAACATTTATTTAATAAAAACATGATTATTGAAAGATCAAGAATTAAACATTTTATGCTCACTTCAGAGCATTTTAGTCAACTACATGTTAAGCAATACTGCTTACAACATTTGCGGTCTACTACGAGTAAGTATAGCTACCTACTACAATTGTTCAATTTTTAAACCCATTTTTGTTCATTTAAGTCTGCACGTTTATATTACACATATACATCAACGGTGTTATTCTGTGTTTTGCTGAAAACACATCTTCACTTCTGAAACCTCTGAACATAGTTCAACTCTTTTCAAACAGGACCCCTTCCAAGTGTTCATTGACTCAGTACTGAAACTTTTATGACCGGGGGCCATTATTAGAGAGAGTGCTGAATATGGTTAATATTTCCTACAGTAGAACCACCCACAGGTCACAGGAATAGGGTCCGGCAGACAAAAGTTCCCAAAAAGTGGGCCTCATAGAGGAATATCTTCGTCTCTTTGGGGTTTTGTTATGAGGTGAAGCGTTGTGCTCAGGGAAACCTCCCCAGGCAAACAGGGAGTGCTGTTAGGGGCTGGACTTTTACCAAGTAGACTCACAACAGCCAAGGTGATCACTGCTGCTTTCACTGTACTTGGACAATGCCTTAAGCCCTGCTTTATCCCCTTGGAAGAAGCAGGGCACTCTGGTGCGACTCTGGGCCTGCCCTCCTTTCCAGTGCTGTTGATTTCCTGTCCTGGAGTCAAACAAGCTCCACAGTAGCATCCAACAGGTGCTTAGCTAACTATACTCTGTGCCAGCACCCGCCAGGCACTCAGTCCTTTTTTGGATGGCAGTACATAGCAGCAGGAGCCCATGGTGCTTTCTCTTTCAGGGGCAACTCTGGAAGAGCTACCCCAGGCACAACTGGTCCACTGTTCATTGGCTCTGGGGGGAAATCAGGGAGATAGTGTCATCAGCCATGGACAGAGTCCAGTGAAATCCAAATAAACATGTCAGGGGCAGGTGCAACCAAAGCCTCTTAACAGGGGTCAACTAGCAGAGGTGGACCTTACTCTTTCCAGGTCTTCCAAGTCTCTTTTTCAGTTTATTCTCCTGCAGCAGCAAGTTATAAAGGGAGGTTTAAAATTCTATCATCAGCGGGTCCACACTAAAACACTAAAACAAATGTTGCCTCCAGCTTTATTTTACACAACTGGGGGTCAACCTATTGACTGCCCAACCTCTAACCATGTTGGGAGACTTCCAGAATGTCAGAACATGTTGCAACTTGATTATCTTTTCTCCCTTCCTCCCCATCCCTTCAGGCATCCATCTTCCCTCTCAAACATCAAAGGGGCCTCCTGAGATGTACTTCAGACATGGGTCTGTCCTTTCTCCTTTGTTCAAGCTGAGAACATCCCCATGCCTAATTATCAGGAGGCAGCTAAAATCAGTTTGTGAAATCCACTACCAGATGTTAACCCCTTCTGAAACGTGGCCTTGTGTTTAAAGGGCATTTGATCAGCCAGCTAGGAGCACTTTAATTATCTCCATCCTGCCAGGCTTGATCAAGAGTGAGGCTCAGAATAACATAACTCATACTGTAGCTCTAAACGAACCAGTTAGGATTAAACTGTTCTTATATCAGGGTCATGGACACATGCAATTATAAACACAGAAATGTCCCTAGTCTCTGTAGTATCACAATTTAGAAATAAAAAGTGCCCTGTAAACACTGCAGCTCTTACCCTTTATTCAAAAGTAATGGTGCATTCCTGTTAGAACCCAGAGGACGTACACGCCATGACCATAATTATGTGGGTCCTATGCTCACTATGCCACTTGAGTCAAGCTATCTTGGCTGATGACAGCTGATAGCCAGAAACCGGTCCTAGGATGCTTGATTCCGGTCCAGGGAAGACATGGCTTGGTAGTAAGCCTGGGCGGTAAATTCAGTTCCGTTCGTAGAATTTGCAGAATTCGGGTAGTTTTGCGTTCTGCGGAGAACGCGAAATTGCCCGAAATTCTGCGTTCCGCGACTTCGCGAAATTTTTTGCTTGTTTGCGTTCCCAAATGCGTGTTCGCAAGACATTTCCCCCCGAGCACGCAAACCACGATTGTGAACAGTAAAAAAGCATTGCGAATAAGCAATTCCGCGTGTTCGCGAAATTTCTGCATGTTCGTGAAGATTTTCTACCGTTTCACGGAGATTTGCGTAACGCGATTTCGCAAATTCCACCCACCCCTACTTGGTAGTTCGGGCTGGACTGTTCCCATGGAGTCAAGCTTTCCTGGCTGATGACGGCTGATAGCCAGAAACTGGTCCTAGGATGCTTGATTCCTGTCCAGGCAAGACATGGCTTGGTAGTTCGGGCTGGACTGTTCCCATGAGGCACAGGGTCAAGACTGATTTGCATATGGCCATGTCTGAACTGGGGTGGCATGGTGAGCAAAATATCGATGGATTAAACCCAGATCTGTGAATGGGGGTGAATGTTTTGCCAATGTGCTACATTCCATCCATCACCTTGTGTGTTTTGCTGTTCGCCCCGTGTGGGAAGGGTATGCCCAGATATTGGGTCCCATACTCACTACGCCACTGGAGTCAAGCTATACTGACTGATGACGGCCGATAGCCAGTAACCAGTCCTAGGATGCTTGATTCCGGTCCAGGGAAGACATGACTTGGTAGTTCGGGCTGAACTTTTCCCATGAGGCACAGGGTCAAGACTGATTTGCATACGGCCATGTCTGAACTGGGGTGGTGTGGTGAGCAAAATAACAATGGATTAAACCCAGATCTGTGACTGGGGGTGAATGTTTTGCCAATGTGCAAAATTCTGTCCATCACCTTGTGTGTTTTGCATAATTATGTGTCAGCCATATGTCATGAGTGCTGGGCTCGCTACATCACATACGTGGGGACTGGCAGAGGAGTACAATACTACACCGATCCAACACAGAAATGTTTTGCGTTCTAGTGTTTGGGATCGAGCCTTTGTTTCCGGTTACGCTGCACACTAATATATTATATATATTTTTTTATCCTAATGAGTTTTCGTCCTTGGCGATTCGTTCTCTTGCCTTGCTTATTTAATTCAGAGTATTCCTCAAAAGACAAAGAACCCTATGTTGCACTTTCCCTGACTATGAGGAGACTTTAAATTGTTGTAGTGCATGATTGGTATCCAGAAACTGAGGAGAGAAGATCCTACTCTCAGGTCCAGTAAGAGATCATTAGGTGGGTGTAGAGTGTCTCCCTTCCTTGACTATAGTTCTCCACCTCTATAGACACTTAATTGATATTGATATATCTTTTATTTATTTTGCATACACGGCTATAACCTCATTCGAACCTTTTCTATTTTCTTTGTGGAAGAAGGGATTAGTTAGGTTATTAAGACTCTTACACGCTTTTCAATGTAAATCGTTCACACTGAGTAAATATCTTTTACTGACTGCCTTATCTCTTTTTGGGTAGAGATATCTCCTGGTTGTCTGGTCCATCCCATATATGAAGGACGAAGTGGGACACATTATTCGTCCATTCCTATTTCTTCCCTTCTTCCCCTGGTTCATGGCCATTTACTTTGACTTGCTTGGGTATGTCGGGGACCGGGGGAAGAAGGGATCTCACTTCCTTGCATGGCGTTCCTGCGGAAACGTGAGTAAATTCTGACACCATATGTATGTGTCACTGGGTCATGTCTGGCAGCAGTCTTACCTGTATGTAGATGACATTCTTAGTCAAACCAAAGGTTTGCCTTCACATGCACATGTCATGAGGAGTCTATCCAGAGCCCCATGTCCAAGCTGTTCTTATGCCTCAAGGGGACAGTGGAGACTGCAGCTTAGATACACATTTCCATGGATCATTACAGTGGACGAGCATTCATTTGGGAGTCTCCTTTCGCAACAGAGGTTAAAAGGCTGAGGTCTAAGAACAATAAAACTAGGGTTATCCAGTATTAGGGTATCTTTCATAGATTCACATGCCTGAATCATTCCCCGTCGTCAAGGCGGGAGTCCCACGGTAAAAATATATACAATAGCAGTGCCTAAAAATTTCTTGTAGTAGGCTGGAAAAGCCCAAAGGCCTAACTAGGCCTCAAAACTTAGCAGCCTATCTACATCATTATGTAAAAAGACCTGAAACAGTAGCCTCAGCCAATCAGCTGTCCTCACCCTCTAGAACCTTCCCAGCTCAGGCAGTTCTCCTCAGATTTTCACTGCACTTCGTGTGTAAGGGAGTCTCCCTGAGTGCCTACTCAGTTTTTGATCTTTTTTCCTCAAAAATGTCTGAAAAGAAGGCTCTTTTCAAAGCTTGTGGAACCTGCTACAAGAAGAGGGTCCATGTGGATGACCAGCACTCTGACTGTATTTATTGTCTGCATCCTTCACATGTTGTGAAGGACTGTAGGATTTGCCGTACCTTCCCTCAGAAAACTATCAGGGATAGGGAGGCAAGGGTTCTTTTGTGGTTGAAGTCTTCTTCCACTGATGATGAGGACAAGGCCTCTACCTCCAGCAAGAGAGCTAGATCCAAAGAAAGTTCTTCTCCTGAGAGAAAGAAGAAACTTAAAACCTCTCAGAGAACTTCAGAACCCTCAAAGAGTGCATCTGCTTCTTCAGGTTTAACAACTGTGAGTACAACCCAGGATAAGACTATTTCTCTGGTGTCTGTACCTACTACTACCTTGACTTCTGCCTCTTCATCTACTTCTACGGTTACCACTTCGGCTATTACCTCACCTTTGATGTCTGTTAAACCATCACTGACTAAAAAAAAGTTGGCATCGTCGACGTCTCCGTCAACGACAGCTCCGTCGACTAAATCTTCTGCTCCATCGACGACAATTCTGTCGACGAAGCCGACATCATCGTCGACGAAGACACTTCCGACTTTGTCGTCGACGAAGGCCTCGTTGACGAAGGACTCGACGTCGAAGTCACCATCGACGGCCTCGTTGTCAAAAGACTCGTCGACGAAGACATCATCGACGGCCTCCTCGGCGAAGGGCTCGTCGACGAAGACACCATCGACGGACCCGTCGACAAAGGGCTCGCGACGAAGACACCATCGACGGTCCCGACGACGAGGGACTCGTCGACGAAGGCATCATCAGCGGTCCCGACGACGAGGGACTCATCGACGAAGATGCTATCGACGGACCCGACGACGAAAGGTTCGTCGACGAAGACACCATTGACGACCCCGTCGACGGCAAAATCTTTGTCATTGACAGTACCATCGACGGAAATCCCTGTAACAGTGGCTTCCGCAATGACATCTGCTCATCTGTTGCACAGTTCACCTCCGACAAAGATACAATACACTCATTTTCAGATGAAAACGTATCAAAGGCAAGATTATTCTCAGATTTCTCCACTCTTACCATGGCACATTTTGGAGACATATGTGGAGGAGGAGTCAGATGAAGGGGAAGAGGATGGTGGTCCTTTTGGGAATGCCGGTCACCCTTCTCAATTACATATTAAATATCAGGAGGATGATGAAGATGATGTCCATGGTCATTATACGCATGACGTTTATTCCACGCCATATCAATCACCTCGTACTAGACCTTCTCGGTCTGAGGACACTAGTCATTTGCCAACTTCCTTAATACAGGATTTGCAGGCTATGTTGGCGGATTATCGCCAGAGATTTCCACCAACCCCGGTTGCACCCGCTGGGTCGCCTATTCCAGTTGACGTGCCAAGACCTCCGTCACCACGAGCTTCATTGTCGCCAAGACAAGATACTGGTCCAGCACCTCAAAATGATATGGATACTTCTTCCAATGATGACGAAGAAAGCAGGGAAGAAGGCGAGTTGCCGGATAAAACACCTGTGGATCCTTGGGAAGATTATGTCATTCCTATGCCTTCGCCGCCTGCGCCCCGTCCTTCAGATTCTCCACCTGAAGATATTGGCGTTTTTCACAATATTATGCAGCGAGCTGTTAATAGATTTGAATTGGCCGTCACAGTTGAGCAGTCGGACTGCTTTTTACATGACTTTAAAGAGGGATATCGCAGAGTTACCAGGGCTATTCCCATTCTTGACTATATTTGGAAGGAGGGCCTCAACATAATGAAAACGCCCGCTTCCATTCCTGCAGTCCTTCCAAGAATAGAGAAAAAGTATCGAACACCATCGGATACTCCATCTTGTTTAATAGGTCACCCTCGACCAGATTCTGTCATATCCCAGGCTGCGCAGCAGAAATCCAAAAATCCATCTGCTCCCATTTCAACACCACCTGACAAGGAGGGCAGAAGACTTGATGCCATTGGAAAGAAGTTTTCGGCAAATGCATCAGCCTCCATCAAAGCTGCTAATTCATTGGCTATCCTGGCGTGTTATGATAGTCAGATGTGGTCCGATCTGACGGAATATCTGGATTTGATCCCTGAGGATCATCAGATGGAGGTACGCAGAATTGTGCAGGAGGGTGAAAGGGCGGCTTCAGAAATCATCGATTGCGCCCTGGACATTTTAAACACCAATTTCAGGCAATTGGCTGGAGCAGCTGCACTTCGGCGTCAAGGTTGGCTCAAGGCTACCACCTTCAGGCCTGAGGTCCAAACTAAAATCTTGGACATGACATTTGATGGAGATTCACTTTTTGGGAAGCACATCGATGACGCTTTGCTGGCTATAAAAACTGATACAGCTAAATCACTTGGTACCCTACAATACAAGAGGGGATCCTTTAGAGGAGCAAGAGGCCGTGGTTACTCCTCCAGAGGCAATTATTCCAACCAACAAAATCGTCAGTATCAATCTAACTACAACAAACCTTACTACCAATCCTCTTACAGGCAGCCTGCCTCTGGTTCTTTCTCTCGGCAAGGAGGGAAACGACGCTCAAGCAATCAAGGGCGAGATTCCAACAAGCGCCAATGAGCTTTGCCGGATGTCAGCCACTCACCTTTCCCTTCCCGTGGGCGCCAGAATCTCTGCTTTTTACCACCAATGGCGGAAGATAACTTCAGATCAGTGGGTCCTGGATCTTGTCAGCAATGGACACACTCTGGAGTTTTTGCAGAAGCCTCCAACAACGCCGCCCAGGGGTCCCCCTCCCCCTCGTCTTCACTTACTCTTCAAAGAAGCCTTAAAGATGAAACACAAGAATGCGATAGAACGAGTCCCTCCTTCTCAGAAAGGGAAAGGATTTTATTCTCGCTTCTTCCTCGTAGAGAAAAATTCAGAAGAGTGGCGTCCAATATTGGATTTGCGCAAACTCAACAAATATCTAAAGAAACAGAGTTTTCGCATGGTAACGTTGAAGGACATTCTGAATTGTCTCAACGAAGGGGACTTTATGGCTTCTCTGGATCTACAAGACGCCTACTTCCACATCCCTATTCACCCGAAACACCGCAAATACCTAAGGTTTCAAGTGGCTGGCGTCCATTTTCAGTTCAAAGTGCTCCCATTCGGCCTAAAATCGGCCCCCAGAATCTTTACCAAATGTCTGGCTCCGGTGGCAGCAATGTTGAGGTCCCAGGGAATGCAAGTTTTCCCATACCTCGACGACTGGCTGTTAAAAGGTCCAACCAGAAACTCAACATTGGAAGCGGTCAGGAGTACGCTTTCTCTCTTCTCGAATCTAGGACTGACCCTCAATTCGAAAAAATCTCAGCTTCAACCTCGTCAAGAATTGACCTTTCTGGGAGCAGTCTTGAACACATGCCAGTGCAAGGCGTACCTGACACAAGAGCGGCAAAACAAGCTGTTAAAACTAGCAAGACAAATATTTGCAAGAAGGTCACTTTCAGTTCGGATATTCGCTTCCATTCTAGGGATGTGCTCATCTGCGATCCGCCTCATTCCTATGGCGAGACTCAGAATGAGACCGTTGCAAGAAGAGTTACTTCGTCAGTGGAAGCAGGTCGACGGATCATTCGACGACCGCATCAAAGTGACTGCCAAAATGAAACATGCTCTTCTTTGGTGGTCGAAGGCGCACAATTTGTCGCCGGGCCTCACCTTTCTTCAAGAAATTCCAGAGTTCACCCTGACTACGGACGCATCCATGGAAGGTTGGGGAGGAACAAAATCTCTCACCCTGTCCCTGGAAGCTCAGGAGATGTGGGAATGGGCCCTGCGCCACGGCATATCCCTCAGAGCAGAGCATGTACAAGGCGTTCGGAACTCTCTAGCAGACAGCCTCAGCAGACCGTTCACAGGCTGTCACGAATGGGAGCTCGAACAACATCAAGTAGAGATGATCTTTCGACTTTGGGGGACACCGACGCTGGATTTGTTCGCCACACAACAGAACAGCAAATGCCTGTTTTATGCCAGCAGGTTCCCACAACGGGGGTCAAGAGGAAATGCCCTTCTGATGAGATGGACCGGAATGTTTGCGTACGCCTATCCTCTGATTCCGCTCATTCCGAAGGTACTGCAAAAGATGAAGAGGGAACACTGCACTCTCATCCTCATTGCTCCCCGTTGGCCAAGGCAATTTTGGTTTCAGGAGCTCCTTCTGCTCTCTCAACAACCTCCGTTTCGTCTCAAACCGACAGTGTCGATGTTGACAAGGGAGGGAGGTCAAATCCATCATCCGGATCCTCAATCGCTGCACTTGCACGCTTGGCTCCTGACTTCCTAGAGTTCAAGGACCTAAACATCTCCTCGGACTGCAGGGCGATCTGGTCGCAAGCACGTGCGCAAAGTACCATCAAAACATATCGTTTTAAGTGGAAGAGATTCTGCTCATGGTGTGGAGACAATGATGTTCATCCACTTCAGGCTCCTCCTGAAGCCATCCTTCCATACCTACTGTCTTTGGCTAAGGCTGGTCTAGCCTTTTCTTCCATTAAGGTGCATCTGGCAGCGATATCCAGATTCAGGAAGAGTTCCAACAAACCATCCTTATGTTCATCCTCTTTGATCAAACAATTCCTTAAGGGACTATTCCGAGCTTTTCCACCAGTTCGTCCTCCTCCTCCTGAGTGGGATCTTAATATTGTTCTTTCTCAGCTTCTAAAAAGACCTTTTGAACCGATTCATAAAGCGGAACTAAAGTTTCTTACTTGGAAAGTGGCTATCTTGTTGGCTCTTACTTCAGCTCGCAGAGTTAGTGAAATACAGGCCTTCACTATTACTCACCCTTTCTTGCAATTCTCTAGAGACTTTGTTACGCTTAGAACCAATCCAAAGTTCATTCCTAAAGTACCAACTCAATTCCACATCAATCAACCGGTCAAACTCAGAACCTTTTTCCCGGATCCTAAAACTTCTGCGGAGAAAGTCTTACATTCTCTGGAGGTAAAACGGTGCCTGAAGTTTTATCTTCAGAAGACAAAGGACATCCGCAAATCTAAACAACTTTTTGTTGCTTATGGCAAAGCCACCTTGGGTCAAGCTGTCACAAAAGCAACTATAGCTAGGTGGTTGTCTTCTACGATTACTTTCTGTCATGACAAGGCCAACAGACCTTTATCAAGAAAAGTCAAGGCGCATTCCACAAAAACAATGTCAGCGTCTACGGCCCTTTTCGCTGGAGTGACGCTGGAGAACATTTGCCGAGCTGCTACTTGGAAAAGTGTACACACTTTTACCGAACATTACTGTCTGCAGTCGGCGGTTCATGATGATACAGCAGTTGGTGATGCGGTGCTGCAGCATCTTCTTCACTAAGGTTGGATAACTTATGGTCTTTTATTCTTCTTTTAAAGTTTAAGTATTTATAATGCTGTCCTATCAATGATGTTTTTTATGAAGGTTTTGATGTATGTGTTATGTTAACAAGTTTGTACTCCATTACCTTCCTGGTTGAGTGGGGATAGATATATGATTTCTTTGTCTCCCACCTTCCTCTATCGACAGACGTGAAGTTACTGCTTGCTACTCTGATTCAGGCATGTGAATCTATGAAAGATACCCTAATACTGGATAAGAAAACGAGTTACTTACCTGTAACTACGGTTATCCAGTATTGGTATGTTTCATAGATTCACATGCACCCACCCTCCTCCCCGGCAGGGCAGTTCTATTCTATGGATACTCATTCTCACTTGTACTGGGAAAATCTGAGGAGAACTGCCTGAGCTGGGAAGGTTCTAGAGGGTGAGGACAGCTGATTGGCTGAGGCTACTGTTTCAGGTCTTTTTACATAATGATGTAGATAGGCTGCTAAGTTTTGAGGCCTAGTTAGGCCTTTGGGCTTTTCCAGCCTACTACAAGAAATTTTTAGGCACTGCTATTGTATATATTTTTACCGTGGGACTCCCGCCTCGACGACGGGGAATGATTCAGGCATGTGAATCTATGAAAGATACCAATACTGGATAACCGTAGTTACAGGTAAGTAACTCGTTTTCTTACTTTACATGGGTAGAACCCAGATCTCTCCAAAATGTAAATCTGTAATTGGGACAAAGTTAATATGCAGAATAATCCCTATATAGGGCAGTTTATTAACAATGTAAACTGGTAGCTCTTTAGAAACATTCATGAATATGTTGGCTCCTTCACACATTTAGACATTGATGAACCTACAACGATTTGACTAGTTGTGTTATACTGGCGTCTTCAGTGGGATTTACTACAGAATTCCTAGTACTTCTATGAGCCTGTTCTGTCTTACTTCAGTCTTAAGTGTAACTCACTTATTTATTTCAAAGACAAAACATGCTTGCTCATGGGAGAAAATTGTGACTCATGTCTGTGATGAAGTAAATGGGTAGTTAGACCCTAAGATTATATGTGAGAGACAACTGCTGAAAGTAACAGCTTCCGTCTCGTGGTGAAGGGGCCTTAGGCTCAGGATCTTATTAGGATGTAAGGACTCCTGGGACTGGCTGGGGACTTCCACGCAGAAGGTCAGCAGCAGTGGAGGCAAACAGAAAATCAGTAGTACCAGGAGTTCACTGTTAATCAGTAGGATGTGGTCATTACAACGTGGTCCAACGTTCTAGATGCACTGCAGCCACAAGGTTACATGCAAAGCAAATAAATGAAATGATCAGCTCCTGATCTTATACACAAGAGTGAGCACTTGGCTGAAGACACAATGCCAGTCAATGTACTCTCCATTTCACAAGTTCAAAGGACCAGCCAATCCGCTAGGGTCAAGATTCCCCCCTCCAAAAGGAATATGGAACAGCTGGGGCTTTTGACCTCATGTCGGAATCACAGAAGAATTCTCCAGTGATTTCTCTGGTGGGAAATCTTCCTTTACACTACCTGAAACAAGCTCAAAGGAAGAAGATATTGGTAGGGGTAAGGTCACCAACACTTACTGTTAACCCAAAAATAAAGTGTGCCAGCAATGTTTGCAAAGATCAGAATTCATATACCCTAATTCTCCAGAAAGAATATCCCAAAAATGATTGCGTGTAACAGTTTCAGATATTATAGTTAATTTCAAAATATACATATGAAGAGGCCCAAGCAATGGCAACTTTATGGTCTTCACCTTACATAATGAAGCAGGTAGGTATTTATCCTGGGTGCATTTAGGCACTCCAAGCACTATAACCAGCCAGGATTCAGTTCAAGAGAACTGATGGGAAGTTCCATTGGGGCCTCCCCTCTCAGGGCTTACCCAAGGGGCAGAGGCGTTACACGAATGATGGGGTCCCCTGCAGAATGTGGAGATAGCCCCCGGAGTCTTTCATTTCTCACAGATATTAGTTAGCCTTGGTTTAAATGTGGGTTTCTTGCAGGGTTGGGAGTGTGGGGTTGGGGGCTTAAAGATTTGGGATTCTCAGGAGCTGCAGGAACCTATGTTATGTCTCTGAATGCAAAACGAGCAATTGATGGACAGAATGCAGAACAATGTCATTCATTCACCCCAGTACAAAGATCTGGGTCTAAATCCATCGTTTTTTTTGCTCACCAGGCCATTCCAGTTTGGACCCAGCCATATGCAAATCAGTTTTGACCCTGCACCCAATAAGAACAGTCCAGCCCAAACTGCCAGGCCAGGTCCTCCCTGGATTGGAAACAAGCATCCTAGGACTGGTTTCGGGCTTTCAGCCCACATCAGCCAGGATAGCTTGACTCCAATGACACAGTGACCTCGGGACTCACGTCTGGGAATACCCGGTGCACTTAGGGTGAGAAAGCAAAAGACACACATATGATGGATGAAATGCAGAGCACATCAAACATTGACCCCCAGTTAATAGATCTGAGTTAAAACCATTGTTCTTTTGCTCGCCATGCCACCCCAGGATGCTTGTTTCTGGTCCAGGGAAGACATGGCTTGGCAGTTTGGGCTGGACTGTTCCCATGAGGCACAGGGTCAGACTGATTTGCATATGGCCATGTCTGAACTGGGGTGGTGGAGTGAACTAAAGAATGATGATGGATTAAACACAGACCAATTGACTGGAGGTGAGTGTTTGATTTGCTCAAATGCTCCGTCCATCATCCCCTTTGGCATTGTTTTCTTCGCCCTAAGTTGGCAGGGTATGCCCAGACGTGGGTGCCTTGTTCACTTTGCCACTGGATTCAAGCTAGCCTGATCAGCTAGAAACGGTTCTCAGGATGCTTCTTTTCGGTCCAGGAAAGACATGGCTTGGCAGTTCGGGTTGGACTGTTCCCATGAGGCACAGAGTCAGACTGATTTGCATATGGCCATATCTGAACTGGGGTGGTGGAGTGAGCTAAAGAATGATGATGGATTAAACCCAGATCAGTTGACTGGGGGTTGAGTGTTTGATTTGCTCAAACGCTCCGTCCATCATCCCCTTTAGTATCGATTTGTTCGCCCTAAATTGGCAGGGTTATCCCAGACGTGGGTCCCTTGTTCACTTTGCCACTGGAATCAAGCTAGCCTGCCAGATGACGGCTGATTAGGCAGAAACCGGTCCCAAGATACTTGTTTCCGGTCCAGGGAAGACATGGCTTGACAGTTCGGGCTGGACTGTTCCCATGAGGTACAGGGTCAGACTGATTTGCATATGGCCATGTCTGAACTGGGGTGGTGGAGTGAGCTAAAGAATGATGATGGATTAAACCCAGATCAGTTGACTGGGGGTGAGGTTTGATTTGCTTAAACGCTCCATCCATCATCCCCGTTGATATCGCTTTGTTTGCCCTAAATTGGCAGGGTATGCCCAGACGTGGGTCCCTTGTTCACTTTGCCACTGGATTCCAGCTAGCCTGGCTGATGACAGCTGATTAGCCAGAAACTGGTGCCAGGTTGCTTGTTTCCGGTCCAGGGAAGACATGGCTTGGCAGTGCGGGCTGGACTGTTCCCATGAGGCACAGGGTCAGACTGATTTGCATATGGCCATGTCTGAACTGGGGTAGTGGAGTGAGCTAAAGAATGATGATGGATTAAACCCAGATCAGTTGACTGGGGGTGAGGTTTGATTTGTATAAATGCTCCATCCATCATCCCCTTTGGTATCGCTTTGTTTGCCCTAAATTGGCAGGGTATGCCCAGACGTGGGTCCCTTGTTCACTTTGCCACTGGATTCAAGCTAGCCTGGCTGATGACGGCTGATTAGCCAGAAACTGGTCCCAGGATGCTTGTTTCTGGTCCAGGAAAGACATGGCTTGGCAGTTTGATCTGGACTGTTCCCATGAGGCACAAGGTCAGAATGATTTGCATATGGCCATGTCTGAACTGGGGTGGTGGAGTGAGCTAATGAATGATGATTGATTAAACCCAGATCAGTTGACTGGGGGTGAGTGTTTAATTTGATCAAACGCTCCGTCCATCCTCCCCTTTGGTATCGCTTTGTTGGCCCTAAGTTGGCAGGGTAAGCCTAGATGTGGGTCCCTTGTCCACTTTGTCACTGAATTCAAGCTAGCCTGGCTGATGATGGCTGATTAGCCAGAAACCGGTCGCAGGATGCTTGTTTCTGGTCCAGGGATGGCTTAGCAGTTCGGGCTGGACTGTTCCCATGAGGCACAGGGTCAGACTGATTTACAAATGGCCGTGTTTTAACTGGGGTGGTGGAGTGAGCTAAAGAAAGATAATGGGTTAAACCCAGATCAGTTGACTGGGGGTGAGTGTTTGATTTGCTCAAACACTCCGTCCATCATCCCCTTTGGTATCGCTTTGAGGTGACCCTGAAGGCGCCAATTTGCTGTATCGTGGCTTTCATTAATTTGAGGTCCCTGTACTGTTGCCGGAAAGCAAGAACAGGAAGGACTCTGGGGACAGAGGAATGGCAGGAACACCAGCTACACAAATGGTGAGGGTTTTCATCCGTACACATTGCAAAATAGCTTAGTGTATTATGCCCAAACTGCATGCATGCAACCTGTAAGGCAGAGTTCGTCTTAAAGGTTATTCAATTCAGTATTGTGACCCTCTTGTTAAATTTACTAAATCTCTTCTCCAGCTGGGAGATGGGCCTTCATTTTCTCCTCCACAACCCTAGACAAAGCTTCGCCTTTGGGAAGGCTTCTTGTGCTCTAGTTAAAGGAGTGCTGAATGGATTCAGAAATGTTTGGGCCAAAGATGTCTGCCTCCTCAGCATTTATTCTCTATTTCTTGCAATAGTCATTGCAGGGCCGGTTCTAGGATTTTTGGGGCCCCAGACAAAGTGGAATGTGCGAGGCCCCTCTAATTTGCATAAGTAACACCTGCAGGACTGTCGAAGCGGCTTTGTGCAGACTCCTCCTGGGCAGCAGCTCCCCTGTCTGCCACCTACAAGCACCTCTTTCACAGCTCCTATTGGGCAGAAGGTGTGAGAATAGCTTGGGGGCTGAGAGTTAAAACAGTGCAGACTGTAAAGTGCTGACAATGGGTGTCCCGCAGTGTCTCTGAATGGGCAGCCAGGCAGGAGGCCTAATTGAAAGACACACCTGCAATTAGGCCTCCTTACAACAGGCACAAGATGAAATGTCCCCCTAGGCCTCCCCCACACCAACCCTGAGAGGCCCAGGGACGGGGCCCACCTCCTGTAAGCCCAATTGCAAAACAGACACCTTTCTTCAATGGGATCGGCAGGTGCAAAAGAGGTTTGGCGGTGTGTTGCACTGGTGCGGAGCACCATGCTGGTGGGCTGAGAGTGAGGCCCTGGGCAGCTGCCCATACTGTGCATGCGTAGTTCCAGCCCTGCATCATTGTGAGAGAGCGCAATTTGAATGCAAAGTATATCGTAACCATATCTAGACGTATATGTTATAAACGTAGGAATGAAATGCATATCGTAATGTAAAGTTGGCGATTATAACATAAAAGCCAACTAACGCGACAATATGGTATAGGAAATGTAAATGTATCTATACGTTAAAATGCATTAGATTTAGAAGGCCCGTATACATGATGGGTAAATATAGGAATGTGTAGAAGTGTTTACGAAAAGTAGAACGTGCACAGTAGAATTCGTGTACGTGTGTAACTTTAATGTGGAAAAGCATAAACGTGGAGAAATATAACGTGGAGTAATGTAGAGAAAGTACGTGACAATGTAACCGAAGAAAATGCATAAGTTATACTCTATGCAGTCGTATTCTATGTATTACACATATTTGATGTAGAATGTATTTAAGTATAACTAGGGCTTTGCTAAAGTACGAATATATAAATGTATGCCAAAGGTTATACTGTGTAGAGGGGTTTTGTAGGAATGTTGGAAGAGTTTAGGTCATTTGTGTTTGTAACCTAACTGGTCAAGAGTTCGAAGGAGCATAGTCAAATGTATGTAATTTAGAGGGCTTGTAAAAGTCGTAAATAGCTTGATGTGGACGTGAGAGCCAAGAAGTCTAGCACTTGTTAGATTTAAGGTGACAATGCCGGACGGAGCTTATTGCTCGAACGTGAGGAGAGACACTTTGAATGTGGACTATGTTTTGACAAGGCCATTCACAGGACCTAGCAGGGTCAAGTTAAGAGACATAGAGTTAAAGCCTTGTCTAAATTCATATGTTACTCGATCTGAAAGGATCAATAAAAGTCGACGATGAGATGATGAAGATGACATACAAAGGAGAAGGGTCAACTTAACGAACGACGCAAGGAGTGGACCAATGGAAGAAGCATGAAGTTGACATCATCGGGGAAAGTCCGTGGTGGGCGTCAAGGGGCGTTCCACCCACACTGTGATTGTGTATTTTAGGGACAGCACCCCGGGGAGGAGGTAGCAATGAGCAGAGTCATCAGCAGAGCAATTAGCATTAGGCTAAGGCGAGAGCGAAGACAAGGGTAGATGCCTTGAGCAGATGCGCTTAGACATCAGAAGCGCAAGGGAGCAGTAGGCCGAGGACCCTTAGAGAGCGGATGGGTAGGCAGATAGGGTACTGCTTCTGGAACTTAAGATTTCCTTTAGAGGCTAAGAGAGTTTGAACTTCTTTGGGAGTCAAACTGCTGACACCTTTTTAGGGGAGAAACTTGCGAAGTAGGGTTGTCACATAGCATAGAGTAGGGACAGATTAACTTGATGATATTTTTTATCTTACTGCAGATGACGCAGAAGGAACCACTTCACACCGAAGCTTAAGCGGCTGATATTGAAATTGATTTTGTATTTTGTATACTTTGAGATTTTATCCTGAGTGGATTGTATTGCATTCAAAATTAACCTTATATAAAACTCTTAAACTTTATCAGTTGTAAGTGGTTCTTCAGAGTGGCGTCAGTAAATGGGGTTTGTCTAACCAATGCGGGGGTGGTCCTTTCCTCAATGACAGATACGAGCGGTCCAAAACAGATGAATGGGATTCTTTATTAAATTTATCATAATCATAAATTGATATCAAAATCTCATTCCCCGCAGTTGGTAGCAGAGTATGATGGTTATCTTCTTGAGGAAGACGACCTAGGCCAGGTTAGTTTACCCCAAGGTCCCTAGTCATCGTCGACCAAAGAAGAATCGCAGCCGAAGACGGTGCTGATGGTGCGTCGAGAGAAAAGCAGCAGAGTCGGTCGAGAGTGAGTATAAGGGTCATGCGTTGTAAGATTGCGGTGTTTCATGTTGTTCCTGTGTTGTAATGTCAAGCGGAGTTGAATGCCTGTAGTGTGATTGGGGGAAGGTTGTGAGCGCGCGCAACCGGATGAAATCTTATGTCCAGAGGACTTAAGTGGTTCGGGTGTATCGAACACCCAGAGTAATTTGTCTACCATTGAAAGGGGGTCATGAGGTACCATTGATTTCCCGACAGACCGATGATAGGGGGAGCGTATGTGTGAGTGAATGAGTAGCGGACGCTGGTCGTACGTTTACTGTGTGTAAGTAACCTATCAGTTGAGGCAAGTGTCCGACCGTAAGAGGGAAGACGCTGTGCCAGTTGAGGTAGCAATTACAGTTAGACTGTGGCCGTACAGTCAGAGAAAAGTGATCGCTTGGACGGAAGTAGTCATTTTTCAGTGTATGAATGGAAACGCATATGAAATCGTGAACGAGTTGAGAAACGAGGGAAGCTGCTGAAGGGACAAGTGACGTCAGCGTAAAGCCACGCTGGGATTGGTCGGTTGGCGTAGAACCGTGCTGGGATAGGCTGATTAGCGAGAGTCGCACAGAGATTGGTGGTTGTTATTAAGACGCAAATAAGTAAGAAATATCGTACGTTATCAAAATGAAGTGTTTTAAGGGTTTAGGAAAAATCTTTAAAAAGAAAAGGAGAAATTTATATGCCGGAGAAGAAGCTCCACCAGAAGGCACACCAGCATATCATATGGCAGTAAATGTAGGCTTACACTCGATATTATGGATTTCCGAGTGGCACAGGCTAACTGAAGGGCAAAAAGAACTGGCGTTTCCAAGATTTGGAACATTTAAATTAGAAGTGTTGAACCAACTGAAGGCGACGATGCTTTCGATGAGACCTCTACCGAGGCCAACACAATTTGAAGCTCTTGGTGTGTGGTTTAGAACAGCACACGAAAGGGGCGTAAAGAGGCGCCAAGAAAGAGTGAGAAGATCGGTAAAGGCAGTGCAGGATGCCAAATGGGATGAGGAAGCGAAGAAATGGAGAGTGCAAAAGATAGAAGCGGACAAACTGTTCACCATGATAGAGGCTACGGGAGAAAGGAAACCTCTAGAACAGGAAGATGAGGAAAGCGAGTCGGAGGAGGATCTGATAGAGAGGCTATTGACAGACAGACCACCTCCATACAGTGGGGAACTTGCGAGTCCCATATTACCGCAAACGGACGGAGCTAGGTGGGGGGAGTATAAGTCGATCCCGGTAACAGAGTGGGACGCTAATAAGACTGAGGAAATACCCCAAACTAGTTCTGAACAGAGAGTAGTGGGAAGATTTGTGGTCCAGAAGGTGCCGGAGACGCAATGTGCTAGGTCATACCAAATGCCGGACGCTTTGCAGGTCCCGGTCACCATAGGCCCTATTGTGTCAATCTACAACCCGGAAGGGGTCCAGCAGGAGGAACAGGCACGATGGGACAATGAAAGAGCAGAAGTGGAGAATAGGAATGCCACAATGAATCCCCACAGGCAAATACGAGCACCAATAAGTCGGAGTACCCCATTAGATTCCGCAACGGGTCCCAGGGTAGAACAGGGAGGTCGAAGAGGACCAATGGATTTGAAGGGTCCTAAACCGAAAACCCATAAGGAATTAAGGGAATACCTGAGAGAATGGGACGCTGCCGAAGAGGCTCGGAATAAAAGTTTAGAAACGGGATCCGAGTGGAGAGAGCAGGACAACAGGATTCTCTCTCATTGTGGAGCTGGTGAAAGCAGCCCCGAGTGGGAGAGAGGAAGTCAAGAAAGCAGAAGAGATACTTATCCTACTGATAACAGCAATAGGCTAATGTGCGAAGACAGAAGTGCAGGGTGTGGCGAAGTGCCTCGTGTCACCTTCAGTGAAGGGGAACATAGGACACAGGAGTACCGGAATACCTTCAGGTGCACACACCATGCCCCAGGTGAGAATGTGAGACATTGGAGTCACGGAAACATGGAGAGTCGCGAAGCGTCTCGACATGCATCCGGGGATAGTGGTCGGAGTCATGAGAACCTAGGGAGTCGCGAAACGTCTCGCCATGCATCCGGTGATCACGAAAGAGATCACGGGAACACGGAAGACCGGCGAGGGCCTTTCATATTATTAAGCGACACCAGACAACAAGCAAGTTATAATGGGTTAGAGCAGAACGGTGGATCCTATCTCACATCCGGAGAAACCGAGCCTAGAAATCGGAACATAGGGTTGGGGGACGGAGCATTATTCCACCATACCCCGCGCAAAGATGGAAAGGCTTGGGATCTAGAGGGGTGGGAACGAAGAGAAGAGGGGAAGACTCCTCATAACTCACCTGTGTTCAGGCGTAGGGCGCATAGTGGAGGTGAGAGAGATATGAGAGAAGAACATAGAACTGAAATGCTGAAAGCGGAAATAAAAGCAAAACGGCTTGACGTAATGAGTTTGAAGGCAGATCTGGATGAATTGATTGATGGTACAGTGTCATTAGAGAGATTAGCCTCGTATACACCAGATGAGATACTGTTCCTATCCAAAGATATTACTCGAAGAGCGAGGTCAGCTCATGAGAACTTATCTAATTTGGCAAACAGGTACATGGTAGACCTGTCACGAACTAAGGCTTTACAGAGTAACCATAGGCTAACTTGCACGGACCAGGATTTGGATGATCGCAGAACGATCGCGCTGAAAGTACACATAAGGGAATTGATCGTAAGTATCAGAATATGGAGAGATCTAGATAGATGGGAGGAAAGATGGTCCAGAAAGGGCTCTGTCAGACGGAGTGTGCTTGAGGAGTCCCAGGACACAGGCTTGATGCGAATGGAAGCCTTCCCTTTGCGAGAAATCGCGAATGGAAGCTACGTTCATGTGCCCTGGAGTAGGGGGGATTTGGCGGCATTCACCAATTCCTTCCCGAAGCTTAGAGATAATCCCGTCGAGTGGTATAAGCAGGTAGAGAGATTCGTGAAAATCTCGAAGGTACTGTGGATCGATTTGAACACACTGTTCGATATCGTAGTACCCGGAGACTTATGGACGGCGTGCAAGCTTAATGTTGAATGGCCTACTTGCGAGCCGCCGAGAAATGCTCGGACAAATGGTCCATCAATTAGAGTCATGGAAAAGTACGAGAGGGTAATAACATGGCTAAAGGAGAAAGTGCCGGTGCAAGACATAGACTGGGTAAAGATAGATCGAACTACTCAGGAGCCGAAAGAAACAGTTCATGAATTCTACGAGCGATTACTGAAAGCATTCAAGCAGTACAGCGGGTTAGATGTGATGGATCCCAAGGACATAGGACAGTTTGTTTCAAAGTTTGTCCTCGGATTAAGACCAGAAATATGTCTAATGATCCAGCAGCATCTGATCTGTTGGCAGAACAAACCTTTGGATGAAATTCTGAGATACGCAAGGTACTGTAGTGACGAGATAGACTTTAAGGCAAAGAAGCTTAAAGAAAAGTTAATGCTAGTGCAAATGCAAGCTGCTGGAAAGGATAAACAGCGGCAACAGGGAACAGGAACGCAAGCAAAGAAACAGAATAATCAGAGCAGAGATGAGGAAGAAAGACCGAGACCGAGAATGGATATCGCGACACTGAAAAAGACAACAAGATGCCATCAGTGTAACGAGGTGGGACACTGGCGACGCGAGTGTCCTTACAATGTTGAGTCAGGAGAATTAGAGCAAGAGGAGGAAGAGGTTCAGAACAACGTGGTTAAGGGAGCCACAGTCCCGAAGGGCAGGTTTGTCAAAGGGGGGACTCAGACTCCTCGAGCCCCGTTTCCTCAACCACCTCGCATTTCAAACGGAGGGAAAACCTACAGACAGATGCCATTGTTTGTAGGAGGAGAGGAATGCTACTACGTTGATCCACTTACAGGGCAGCGGGCGAGTAGGGAGGAAGAGTGTACTCTAGGAGCCGCCTTGGAGGTAGATCAGAGAGGACCATACGTAGAGGCTGAAATAGCGGGATGTCCTACAACCTTTTTGGTGGATACGGGGGCCACTCGATCCACGTTGAGATCTGCGGTCGTCCCGGGTCTGCCAATATCAGGAGAAACGGTTCAGGTGGTAGGAGTCGCGAACAAAAGGATGACAAATCCCTTGACCGAACCAGTGTCAGTAAGGATAGGGAATTACAGTGACGAACATCAGTTTGTGATCTGCGATTCTAGTCCTGTGTGCTTATTAGGGAGAGATTTGCTGTGCAAACTGAATTGCACGATACATTGCACACCTGAGGGAGTAGAAGTGCAGACTAATGATGAGGACGCTGATTTTAAAGTCGCAAACTCAAAGGAGTGTGTGGAACTTTATCCTACCTTAACAGTGGAGGAGCTTCCACAAGACTTGAGGGAGAAAGTCTCAGCTGAGGTGTGGGATTTTACTGGGGAAGAAATAGGATTGATCAAAGGAGTGGAACCGGTAAAAATCTTGGTAAGACCCCATGCTGAGTATCCAAGAACACCACAGTATAAGCTAACGCCAGAGACGATTGCAGGGATCAAGCCTGTGATCGAATCCATGATTATGCAGGGAATACTGAAGGAGATCGTGGGTAGTCCATGTAACTCCCCGATCATGGGTTTGCAGAAACCTAGTGGAAAGTACAGGATAGTGCAAGATCTTCGAAAGATTAATAACATTGTTGTCTCATGTTGTCCAGTGGTACCGAATCCATCAGTGATATTATTTCAGATACCGTTCCAAGCTGAATGGTTTACCGTGATAGATTTGTGCCAGGCTTTCTTTTCGATACCGTTAGACGAAGAGAGCCAGTATCTTTTCGCTTTCAAGCTGGAAGATCGCGTTTTAACATGGTGTCGTATCCCTCAGGGGTATACAGAAAGCCCGTCGATCTTTAACCAGTTATTGAAACGAAATCTTGAGAGTCTAGTACTGCCCAAGAATTCAGTTCTGGTCCAGTACATAGACGACCTCCTAGTTGCGTCAGGAACTGAGGAAGCTTGCAGAGAAGACACCATCACCTTGTTAAATCACTTGGCTGAGAACGGACACAAGGTGTCTCCAAGTAAGTTGCAATATTGTAAGACTGAGGTACAATACTTGGGCCACAGGATTGAAAAGGGAAAGCGGAAGGTGTCTCCAGACAGAATAGAGGCGATTATGAAAATGAACGCGCCTACGACACAAAGAGAAGTCAGGATGTTTCTAGGCATGGTCGGTTATTGCCGACAGTGGATAGCAAACTTTTCACTGAAGGCTAAACCGTTATTACAACTGACGCACAAAGGAGTAAGTGATCCGGTACCATGGGACAAAGATTGTTTGATGGCATTTTTGCAGCTGAGGGAGGACTTATGCCGTGCCCCGGCTTTAGGAATGCCAGATTACACTAAACCTTTTTTGCTTTACTGTTGCGAGAGAGAGGGATGCGCTTTAGCAGTTTTAGCACAGGTCCATGGAGATGCGCGCAGGCCAGTGGCGTACTTTTCGGCTACATTAGATCCAGTAGCCGCAGCGTTGCCCGGATGTCTCAAATCCGTAGCTGCAACGGGTGTCAGCATTGAACGATCTGAAAGCGTAGTTATGGGACATCAGTTAGAAGTGTATGTACCACATTCTGTAGAACTGTTAATGACCAGGACTAAGACTCAGCATCTGACGAATAGCAGGCTCACACGTTACGAGCAGGTCATACTGGCTGCCGAGAATGTGACCCTAAAGAGATGCTCTGTCTTGAATCCTGCAACCTTGATGCCACTTCCGAACGAAGTGGACGACGAAAATTGTACAGAGCATGACTGCCTCGATGTGACTGAACTATGTACCAAACCGAGACCTGATATCGTAGATGAGCCATTGACAGACCCAGACGAAATTTTCTTCGTTGATGGTTCATGCGTAAGAAACGATGTCGGTCAGCTGAGAGCAGCTTATGCAGTATGCACGATTACCAGAGTTATAGAAGCCGCTTGCCTGGAAGGAGTACACTCCGCACAGGTAGCTGAAATTGTGGCTTTGACTCGCGCTTGCCTAGCAGGCGACAGACTTCGAGTCACTATATACACCGATAGCCAGTATGGTTTCGGCGTAGTTCATGATTACGGGCAGTTATGGTCTCAAAGAGGTTACATGACCTCCTCGGGTTCTCCCATTAGGAACGGAGAATTCGTGAAACTACTGTTAGAGGCTTTGCAAAAACCTATGGCCATAGCTGTGGTCAAGTGTGTAGCACATACAAAAAATATGGATTTTGTATCACTAGGAAACAAATACGCAGATGAAGTAGCGCGTTACTGCGCAGAGCAGGGATATTCTCACACTGATGCAAAAGTGGGGGGAATCCAGGAAAGAACTGAATTGACCATGTTGTTAGACACTGTGGATACATGGGATGAATTGAGAGCTGTACAGGAAAATGCACCCGATGATGAGAAAAAGGGCTGGGAAACAGCAGGGTGCGAAAAAAGTGAGATGAATTTCTGGGTTTCTGCCGATAGAAGGGCAGTTTTACCAAATGAACTCATTAGTCCAATGGCAAGGAAATTGCATGGATCAGCACACATAGGAAGAGATGCTATGGTGAGAGTATTCAGACAAACGTGGTTCAATCCCAAGTTTAGAGTAGCGGCAGAAGCAGTGTGTCAGCGATGTACGATCTGTCAGCAATTAAATGTGGGTAAGAGAACACCAGTTACATTGAGTCACATTGGGAGGTCTGGGGGGCCTTTCAATAGGATGCAGATTGACTTCATAGAAATGCCTCCATGCAACAGACTCAGATACGTGTTAGTGATTGTCTGCATATTTTCTAGATGGGTTGAGGCTTACCCTACACGTAGGTGCGATACACTTACAGTAGCAAAATTGTTACTTAGAGAGTTGATACCGAGGTTTGGGGTGCCATCCTCTTTGGAATCGGACAGAGGAACTCATTTCAATAGCGAAGTGGTGAAGATGCTGTGTTCAGCTTTGAATATCGATCAGAAGTTACACTGCAGCTATCGACCAGAAGCTTCAGGGATTGTAGAACAAATTAACAGTACTATCAAGTCCAGACTGGCTAAAGTTTGTTCATCGACATCCCTGAGTTGGCCAGACGCACTTCCAGTAGTTCTTATGAGCATACGTAGCACACCTGATAGAAGAACAGGCCTCTCTCCACATGAAGTGCTAATGGGGAGAGCTATGAGATTGCCATCGGTTCCGACTGCAGCGCTAGTGAACATCACAGACGATTTGATCTTGGACTACTGCAAGGGACTATCTGATGCCGTTAATTCTGTGTCCCTCCAGGTCCAGGCTGCAGAGGTTCCATCAGTACAAGATTTGTGCCACGACCTGAGTCCAGGAGACTGGGTCCTGGTGAAGAAGCATGTCAGGAAGAACTGCTTAGACGTGCGTTGGCGAGGACCGTTTCAAGTCATACTTGTAACGAATACCGCAGTGAAGTGTGGAGGTCTGCCAAACTGGATACATGCCTCACACACCCGAAGAGTGCCAACACCTCCAGAAGACACAACTCCTCTCTCGGACAAGAATCCGACGGGAAGCGGAGAAGCCATAGAGGGGGAAAGCCAAGCTGTGGAGGTGATCGAAGAAACTGAAACTGTGTTGGAACAGGGCGACGAAGGTCAGGACACTAGTGGGACCGAAGCCGCCTCAGGAGAAGAAAGTAATTGGGAGTCCGACACAGATATCGAGCAGACTGAGAGTGACCCAGAGACGGGTCCTGGAACAAGGAGCGGAAAGACGGAAAGCAACGAAGCCAGTTGGCCGGAGAGAAGGAAAAGGCCAAGTTCGGAAAGGAAAAAGGAAAGAACTCTTGCCCCGATCGCTGAAGAATCGGATCAGGAGGAAGAAACAACAGACTCAGGAACTGAGAGTCCACGAAGATCGAGAAGGGTACGCGTGCCCTGCAGAAGGTACGCCACCCCAGAGTGGACTTATCTAGCAGATGTATTGGGGACAGAAATCTGGGAGAGTGAAGAGTGTGAAAGTAATCGATCTCGATCCATTTGTGGCAGTGGAGATATGGATGTTGGCGCCTGGACTCGAGACTGAGGGGTTACTGACTTTCACACTTCCCATACCCCCACGTTTGAGTAAAATTCAAGATCTAGTGCTAAAAAGATTACAGTTTTCAACAGCTGGTCAGCAAATGACAGAGGAAGAAGAAAAAGTTATTCGCTTTGAACTATTGATTATTGTTGTGAAAGCTGCAGGTCCGAAAATAATTGTTGATGCATAAAAGACTTTTGTACGTATGTTATAAAGAAGAAGATAACCTAGCGCCGAGTGGAAAGAAGAATAAAATTAGGGATTACATTTAGAGGACGGAGAAGGGCTAGGGTTGTCTGCCGCTAAGAAGAGAAAAAGACATTGTGGTGAAAAAGATACCTGTTGATAAAGAGCACTTTAAAGACTGTGAAAGCAAACAAGCAACCAAAGACTGGAAAGAGAACTTTCGCTAGAGAACGAGGTACGCTGTTTTTGATAACATGGAGAACGGCAACCCAAACAGAAAAGCTAGATGTATAGTAGGTACACTTATAGCAATAGTGATATTTCTCATAATCATAGTGGTAACGATATCTTACATGACAGGACATGAGAATGATAAAAGGATAGCAAATGTAAAAACTGTAACGACTTTGAAACCTGCTCTTGTGGGAAAGAAGGAGGAGAGCACTGTTACACGTGAAAAGGCGTTACTCGTAGATGAAGCTCGTAGATTACACATAGACGAGTCACAGGGAAACTTTAGGTCAAATGCATATGCCAAATTATTGTACGAATATATCGATGCCATGGAGGCCAAAGATTGTTACGTTTGTATGCAATTGCCGGCTTCTGTAGACGAAGGCATTAGATATCACCATCTCCCATTGACTTATGGGATAACATGTAGTTTACTGCTTAGTATATTTTATGGTAGAGAAGGATTTGAGTACTACTTTTCAAATTATGATTCGGTACTGCCTGAAGTTCCGAATTATAAGCAGATGAATAAGTGGGACTACTACAAAAAGGAGGATAGATTAGCTAAATTCTTTCTTCCTTGGGACACATTAGATACATCATATGCACGTAGAAATAATCTGACTTGCAAAGTATCAGAAGTAGAGAAAAGGTTTATAGCACAAGTAGATGACCGATGCAGACGGCAGAAGGTTCTAAAAATGTCAGGGCAATGGAAAATAGATTGGACAGAAGAAGAGAAGGCACATAAAAAGAAAGGTAGCAATGGTCCAATAGCATTGGATAGAACACATAAAGGAAAGTTATGTTTAACTCGAAGCAAGACGTATTATGAGAGTGAATTTGTAGGTGAAGTTAGTTGCGAGCACTCCTTTAGACTGGAGTACTACACGAAGGATTTTATGAAAGGGATGCAAGCTATTCCGAATGTGTATTTTGTATGTGGGAGAAATGCCTATGTAAAACTTCCAGACAATTGGTATGGTTCGTGTTACTTGGCAATTGTCTTCCCCAAAATATATCATGCAAAGGATTTAGCGATCATAGAAGGAAAGGCTTCGAGGAGAACGAAAAGGGAAGTAGGAGATGCAGAAGTGGTAGGAGATGTATTTGGAGCGATGTTTCCATTGTTAGGTTTGATTCTTAACGAGGTTAAGATTAGAAGATTAGCGACAGTCGTAGATAGATTGTCTGCTAGTACTGCAAGATCATTAATGTTAGTAGAGGGTGAGATGCAGTCGATTAGAGCAATAGTTTTACAGAACAGACTTGCTTTAGATGTGATATTAGCAAAAGAAGGCGGAGTTTGTAAAGCTTTGAAAGTTCAGGAATGTTGTACTTATATTCCTGATAATTCAAAGCCACTTGAGAAAGTCATACAGAACATTACACAGATTCATCAAGAAATTGAAGATTTATCAAAAGTAAATGTTTGGGAAAAAGTAGGAAATGGAGTGGGAAAGGTTGGAAGTTGGTTTGCTAATCTAGGCAAAAGTATAGTTTGGTATATTTTAAAGCCTGTATTAATAGTATTAATTTGTATAATTACATTATTAGGATTAGTAAAATTGTATAAGTGGTATAGGTCGAACCGGTTACAAAGATCGATGAGAGACCAAGAAAGGAGACTAGCTGTTCTACAAGATCAACAGTATAAAAGTCTGAGAACACTTGAATCGATAAAAAGAGGAACTGATGTAACTAGTTCGGTATAAGTGATGTATTCAAATTGCTTTTAGTGATGACTCCTAAAAGTCATCAAAGGGGGGAACTGAGAGAGCGCAATTTGAATGCAAAGTATATCGTAACCATATCTAGACGTATATGTTATAAACGTAGGAATGAAATGCATATCGTAATGTAAAGTTGGCGATTATAACATAAAAGCCAACTAACGCGACAATATGGTATAGGAAATGTAAATGTATCTATACGTTAAAATGCATTAGATTTAGAAGGCCCGTATACATGATGGGTAAATATAGGAATGTGTAGAAGTGTTTACGAAAAGTAGAACGTGCACAGTAGAATTCGTGTACGTGTGTAACTTTAATGTGGAAAAGCATAAACGTGGAGAAATATAACGTGGAGTAATGTAGAGAAAGTACGTGACAATGTAACCGAAGAAAATGCATAAGTTATACTCTATGCAGTCGTATTCTATGTATTACACATATTTGATGTAGAATGTATTTAAGTATAACTAGGGCTTTGCTAAAGTACGAATATATAAATGTATGCCAAAGGTTATACTGTGTAGAGGGGTTTTGTAGGAATGTTGGAAGAGTTTAGGTCATTTGTGTTTGTAACCTAACTGGTCAAGAGTTCGAAGGAGCATAGTCAAATGTATGTAATTTAGAGGGCTTGTAAAAGTCGTAAATAGCTTGATGTGGACGTGAGAGCCAAGAAGTCTAGCACTTGTTAGATTTAAGGTGACAATGCCGGACGGAGCTTATTGCTCGAACGTGAGGAGAGACACTTTGAATGTGGACTATGTTTTGACAAGGCCATTCACAGGACCTAGCAGGGTCAAGTTAAGAGACATAGAGTTAAAGCCTTGTCTAAATTCATATGTTACTCGATCTGAAAGGATCAATAAAAGTCGACGATGAGATGATGAAGATGACATACAAAGGAGAAGGGTCAACTTAACGAACGACGCAAGGAGTGGACCAATGGAAGAAGCAGGAAGTTGACATCATCGGGGAAAGTCCGTGGTGGGCGTCAAGGGGCGTTCCACCCACACTGTGATTGTGTATTTTAGGGACAGCACCCCGGGGAGGAGGTAGCAATGAGCAGAGTCATCAGCAGAGCAATTAGCATTAGGCTAAGGCGAGAGCGAAGACAAGGGTAGATGCCTTGAGCAGATGCGCTTAGACATCAGAAGCGCAAGGGAGCAGTAGGCCGAGGACCCTTAGAGAGCGGATGGGTAGGCAGATAGGGTACTGCTTCTGGAACTTAAGATTTCCTTTAGAGGCTAAGAGAGTTTGAACTTCTTTGGGAGTCAAACTGCTGACACCTTTTTAGGGGAGAAACTTGCGAAGTAGGGTTGTCACATAGCATAGAGTAGGGACAGATTAACTTGATGATATTTTTTATCTTACTGCAGATGACGCAGAAGGAACCACTTCACACCGAAGCTTAAGCGGCTGATATTGAAATTGATTTTGTATTTTGTATACTTTGAGATTTTATCCTGAGTGGATTGTATTGCATTCAAAATTAACCTTATATAAAACTCTTAAACTTTATCAGTTGTAAGTGGTTCTTCAGAGTGGCGTCAGTAAATGGGGTTTGTCTAACCAATGCGGGGGTGGTCCTTTCCTCAATGACAGATACGAGCGGTCCAAAACAGATGAATGGGATTCTTTATTAAATTTATCATAATCATAAATTGATATCAAAATCTCATTCCCCGCAATTGTATGTACATTGCGAACTACCACACTAAGAATTGTGAAACAACAAAATGTTTATTACTTCTTGTGTTCCTTTCATATGTTATGGGATAGTTTGCAGGCTAAATTCGTTTTGTGCCCCAATATCTCTTACTTTCTTCCACCATTCACTTATGAAGCTCTTCCTCTTGTCAAACTGCATAATATTAGTGCCCTTCATTGGGTCACCAACATAGTAGTGACTATTAAATTCATTAAAATGTTCACAGAACCCGCATTTGTTCCCTCCCACTGAGCCAATCACTGGTCTGGTTGCATCACTCTATCCATTATCTTCCTGTCATGCGCCTTCTTCACTCACAAATGTATCTTTGTCCAGTTTGTCTGCATCACAAATGCCTCTTTGTCTGCACATCCGCCCGTTTTACCATTTCCTGCACAGAGCATGTGACCAGCGAACTGCAAACCGGATGTTTTCGCTCTATGGTGGGCCTCTGGCTTTGTGCACTGTTTCAGCCAGTTGTAAGAGCTAGCCAACCGCCTGGGAGCTTGTAACAGGAATGAGGTTGTTGAACAAGTGACCATCACATGAACAACTGTACAGCTTGCATTTACAGTCTTAATTAATATGAAATGTTACTGTATGATGACCTAAAGAATGTGTTCTTGCTCCAAACCCAGGCGCAGAAGATCAATGTTTATTATGAAAAAAAATAAAAGAATTCTATAGCTAGAGACAGAGATTCTATTTCAGAGTATATAACTCCTCAGGGACAACACAAGAAATCGGTTGCCATGAGCCATTCTACGGGATAACCAATATACCACGGGTAATATTGAAATATCATCTTGAAAGAAATCAATGAATGAAGTTCAAAGTAACGTTCGAATGAACACAATCCATGGATCAATATTTACTGAAGCAAGCTTACCAGAACCGCTCTCAGGAACAAGCATTGGTGACGTCAGTAGGTCTCGCCAATGTTTACGTGCACATACGTCAATCACCTGCACATGCACGTGCATATAGCATAGTATGGCGGTTATTTTAGATTTTGTATTTGCTGTTCCAAGGCGGCAGTAAATATGCACAAAAGCACGTCTGCCAAAGCAGCAGTCCAGCAACAAAGTGCAGATAGTAGGGACAAGTGAACAAACTAGAAAGCAAAAAAAGCCTCACAGGACGTGGTGGGGTATGTAAACGGGGAAGGGGAGCAGGAAGCTAAATTGGAAGGTGCGGTTGAAGTGGAAGCAGCCCAGGAGTAGAATGGGGGAAATATACATGCATTCCCGGGCCCTGGAGTGCAGGAGGGAAAAGAAACAAGCATTGGCAATGCCAATAAGTCTGGCTTATGACTGCATTGACAAGCCAGACCAAAATAATCTATGCACCTCAATGACTGCCCTCCTGCCATCTGTGCTGCTGCCAGAGAGATGCCCCATCCAATATACAGTTATCTATAGGATTGCAATGGCATGTGTGTGCCCCGTAAAATTCAAATTCAGGCATCTGGATAAATAAACAAAATGATCACATCTTTGTGGAGGCCAAGCACTTTCTTGTGGAAGCACACAACTTCTGCTCAATCTTCAGGCTCCAAACATTTAGGCGGAGCCAAAGCCCTTCTCCTGGTGATACTCGTATAGTTGTCTAGTGGCAGCTGTACTGTCAATCCAGGCAATATAAAGAAGTTAGCTGAATGTGTGCATGAAAGAATTCAAGTTATCCAGTCAAAAGGATTGTAAAGAAGCTGTACTCTAGGGGAGGACCAAAACAAGAGGAGGAAGACTACTGTAATTTTTGTAGTCATTTTTACTATCCATAGTATGTCTTATCAAACGACAGCGAAAAGCTGCCTGCAGATGAGACATCAAAACTGACAACATTACCCTACGTCTACTTGGTAAACAAAAACCTGGCTGTGAATGACTGACATAAATACCTGTCCCTAGGCTAGGAACACTAGCACATCCTCTTCGAATAATAAAAAGGAACAATTCGATCCACTTAGAAGGAATGAGAACAAAACACGTAAATGCAGCAATTCATTCATCTTCGTGTAGAAAGGCAGAAGTAATGCTCTTTTCATGTATAGAAACCAATTTCCAAATTCAGGACTGTTATGTGTACTGTAAGAACCGCTTTACAGAGGGCAATGGTACAAGCAGGAGCTACTTGTCCCAGTTGTGGTGTTGAGGACTTTTACTCTTGATATTCCATGACCTGACCTACTATGGATCCTGAGCAAGTGGACTAAGTACCCCTTCAGCACTTGACTCTCAGGAATAGTGTCGCACGGGCAGTCCAGAGCTACCTCGGGGGGAGTTAGATACAGGGGCTGAACACAGCTAATAAAACTCAAAATACACACAACAGCAGCAATAAATTAGTGTCCAAACAAATACTCACTTTAATGAAAAAGAGAAGTATTTTATTTTACTGCTACCAACACAAAAGTAACTACGACATTCACACACAGACTTAAGACAGACTTAAGACAAACTTGAGACAAACTTAAGACAGAATCCTAACGTTACTTCTACTAAATACCTTCTGTGAATACCAAAAGTAGTAACTTTAGGATTTTGTCTTAAGTTAGTTCTGTGAATCGGGCCCTCTGTTCCTCCCTTCTGCTAATTCCTCTCTTCTCCCTCTCACTTGTCATCCTTGTTAGTTTCTCTGTGGCCCTCTCCATCATGTTCTCACTCATTTCTTCACCCCCTGCTCTTCTCTCATTCCACCTTTTCTTATTTTCTCCCCACTCTCCTTCACTTCCCTTCCTCTCCTCAGAACTACCGGTGTCTCTACTTTACCTGTTCATTATCTTCTTCCCAGTCTCTCTCCCACTCTTAGCTCCCTCCCAACATTCTTTGTCTCTTTTATTACTCTCCTTTCTCTCTACTCATTTCACCCTCTTTTTTTTTGTCCACCTTGTCTCTTGTCTTTTATCCTTCTTTGTTTCTCTCACGCTGTCCTAAGTCTTGTGACTCCTATTATTTAATGCTACTACCTCTTTTAGTTTAAAAGGCTCTCTGTTATTTCATGTTTATTTGATAAGCTGCCCATTATTCTGCGACACCTTATACGAGTTCCAATTTATTAATCTGCATCATGTTGCATTTTGGGACTAGTAATTCCAATTTTCAAGTTTCATTTTAAATGTCCACTGTAATGTTGACTAAAAGGTCATGCTGATTAAAAGTGTGAAAAGGTGACATGGCTACTTAGCAGCTATAACAACTGAAGTAGCTTCTACGGCTGTGTAGGGTCTCCTGACAGTGACAAATCAGCTCAGATGAACACATTGTTAAACTGCATCTCCCCTTTACATTGCAGAGGGAGAATCAACACCTCCTGCAGGGCAGCCCGAACCTCTCTTCTGTGATGACGAAGAGGACCACCACAGCTTTGACTCCAACGCCCTCCAACAGCTTGCGGAGAGCCTCCGCCGCCCACCTCCAGGAGCAGGGCAGCACAGCTGCTATGAGGAGACCCCACCCCCTGCACAGACCATATAGCAGGCAGCACCCACCACCACGGCTGCCTCCCAGGACCCCCACAAAGAACACATGGCCTTCTAATTCCGTGTGTTGGGGTGCCTTTGAGAATCTAGCTGAACAGGTGCTGGTGGGCTTAAACTGCATGGAAGCCAAACTAGATGCCATATGTGGGTGTCTCAGTCCCATCAGGGACCACTCACGGTCCCTAACGGACACCGTCAGTCCGTTCCATGCTCTCCAACAGACCACGGCTGACATCGCTGGAGCCCTGACGCAGAGACTAGAACAACTGTCCAGTCAGAGTGGCACTAGGGATGTCACACAGGTGTTGCAACACATGTCGAGGTCAATGGAGACAATGGAACTGACGCAGGCGGAAAGAGCGGCTGCCACAGCTGCACACCAGCGAGAGGTAGCTGGGTTTCTCAATGACCTCAGGACCATCCTCATGGCATTGCTGTCACAAGGGCTGGCTCTGATGCATGCTGCTGCTACCACTACGTCCACATCTCCGCCCCCTGAAGTGTCAGTGCCACATGGTGTGGCAGACATTCCACTTCCGCCCCTGAAGTGTCCGTGCCACACAGTGCAGGAGACAGAACACCACCACCCACACGTGTGGCACATGGAACAGCAGAGGACGAAGATGCAGATGAATTTGCCATTGTGGTGAGAAGGACGCAGTAGCATGCATCTCCGCCATAGGGCCTGTTCTGCTTGGTTCTGCCCTCTGCATCATCACCTTCCACTGTCCCCCTATACACTCTGCGACACTCACCTTGGACCTCAGATGGACTGCCATATTCTGTTTGTTCGCCAATGACACAGCAATCAGACTGCGGATTGAACTCTTCCTCTTCCTTTGGACTTGTCATTCCCTGACGGACTCTGGCTGGCCCTCCATGGGCCAACATTGTAGAGTGGGCTGAGCATGGCCCTGTACTGCTCCAGCTGCATCACTCCACTGAATGTGCATTAAACATTCATAATCACACAGATTTGTCATGTCTATGATCTTTCAAGTGTGGAAGTATGGATAAATGTAGGTTCAGTGATTCCCCCTTACGTCCATGTTGCTCATGTCGTTGGACTTGGGTCACAGGGTGCCACATTGCCGAATGCGGTCCGGGTGGCCCTGACACAACAAGAGGGACACATGCATTAGTTACTTCCTTGTCCAATCCAGTACGTAACCACGCCCAGAGACCCGGGGTCATGGTTCACACCCTTATGCTGGACTGGCATGCACCAGACCAGCCCACTCGCTCACGCTCAAAGGGGGAGGGACAACGCTACATGTGCCAGGTCTTCCCTGTAGTGAACTGCAGATCAGAGGTCTAGTCGTCAGCATGCCACAGCCACTCCCTCACGGCTGGTTTACACCCACACCACACCCATTCAGCACACGTTTCATAGGATATGTGACCCTATCAATAAAAAGGGCCAGGCATACGTGCTCAACGCCATTTCCACTCTCTATCTGGCTGCATCCGTGTGGTGTTAATGTAGGCACCATCACATTCTCCAGGGCTGGAGGTGACATGATGGAGTCTGCACCAAGAGACCCAATCATAAAGGATCCATGACTTGCGGGGCACAGACTTGGTGGCACCGGAAACACTGCAGCTGGCACAGGCGCCCCGCCACGGGACAGTGACTTTCAGTTCACTGAGGTAGGGGCCCCTTAAGTGCTGAGCTGGAGTGCAGCCTGCGATGATGCCTGTCCTGGTGGTCCAGACTGGTGACTATTGTGAGCCCTGCTAGACCGCAGTGTATGCCTGAGCCAGCGGGCAGTGCGTGCCTACCGCCATGTGGAGTTGCCTTGCGGGTCACAGAGTTAGTGGCACCCCAAGGGCTAAGCGGGTGTGCAGCCTGCGATGATGCCCTGTGCACTGGTATGTCCTCTGCCATAGCGAAATCAATACCCAGAATCAAATGTGAGACCTGGTGGCCAGCAGAGTAGGGCTGCATGATGTGGTGTGTGCCATGTTCGCGGGACCTGGGCTTGGGACTTGCACCGGCACGTGGTGGGCCCTCTTTGCGACACTCCGGTGGCGGAACGTGAGCAGTGAGGCCTGGGCGCGCATTGGAGGGCATGCACCGCTGGGCGGATGGGGTGCAACTGCCTGGGTGCGCAGGAGTGGACAGGCGATGATGACGTGTGCAATTGTATGTACTTTACGATTCATGTATATGGACTCTGTTTCAGATGAGAGATCTGTTTCAGATGAGGGACTTGGTGGAATGCACTACATACTGGCATATGGTTGGATACACATCAGTGGCAGCAGGTGAGCAGTGAGGCCTAGGTGCGCAGTGTCAGCACTCTCTCTCCCTGTCCGTCTCTTCTTTTTTCTATGTCTCTCTCCCTCTCTTTCCATCTTTCTCTCTCCCTCACTTTCTGTCTTCCTCTCCCTTTCTCTATTTTCCATCTTCCTCTCCCTCCCTCTTTCCATCTTGGTCTTCCTCCCTCTCTTTCCGTATTTCTCTCTCCCTCCCTCTCTTTCCGTCTTTCTCTCTCCCTCCCTCCCTCCCTCTCTTTCTGTCTTTCTCTCTCCCTCCCTCTCTCCATCTTTCTCTCGCTCTCTCACTCTCTGTGTTTCTCTCTCTTTCGCTATCTCTCTGTCCTTTGATGAGCGCATGACACACCTTCTCATGTGGTTTTTAGGTTTCGTCTGGCGTAGCACTGCGCAGCAGTGTTCGCGCAGGCAAAATCTTTTGAGAATCAGTATGGGGCTTTAACCTGCCTCTCTGTTCCATTGGCTAGCTCCATAAATGGAGGCTAGCCATTGGAACAGAGATGCGTCAGTCATTGCCCGAGCAGATTCGTGGGCGTTCCGGCGATTTTTTCGCTCTCCGCCACTTTGTGAACGTCATTGTGGCTATGGGCGGTGTTTTTAAAAAAATTTTTTAAGGTTTGTTTTGGTCATTTCTCCAAAGATGGCGGCTGGGCAGTAGCTTACTTGAGAAGCTCCGCAGTGCCGTCTTGAACCAGCGTGTGCAAGTTCCTGCCCCCCTCCCGCTGTCCGTGTGCCCGTTCCCGCCCCCCTCCCGCTGTTCGTGTGTCCGTTCCCGCCCCCCCTCCCGCTGTCTTGTGCCCGTCCAGTTTTGAAAAGGATGGGGTCCGATTTTGAAGAGGGTCAGTCTTCCTGGGCGCACCATGGAAATACTGCAATATTTAACATGCGTTCCCTTTCAGAGGCTATAGCTTTTTTAGCCATGCATGTGAAATTGTACTTTAAAATGCAGAATTTGACCCATTGTTTTTTTTTTCTGTTGGAACACGCCCACTCCCCCGACGCCCTCCTCAGGCCCCAAAGCTGCCTGGAGGAAGTCTTTGAGCTCGCTTTGCTCACTGGCCGCCAGTACAAGTAGCACGGCTCAGTGGCGGACCAAAACGTGAGCCCCCACCCCACTGCAAGATATGCTAACGGGGCCCCTCAAACTCACATAAGTGGGGCTGAGGGTGCCCCCTCCAGTATGGGTAAGCCGGCCTCCCCCTACGCCCCCGCGGGGGCTTTTGTTCCAACCCTGGAACGGTTCTTTGTATCCCAGACACCGCTGCTCATTTAACCTGGGTGTCCACTACTAATTCTGAGAATCTTGCTCCCACGCTCCCCCTATTTCCAGAGCCCTTCGGCCAGTACACTCGGTGGACGGTGCGTTGTGCATTACCTCAGACCCCCAGTCACCTCCGCTCCGTCGATGCGTGACGCCCTTATCCATTCCTGGCAGCTCGCGGGCCTTTATGAGCTGCATCGATCCGCTCCTCGGTTATTTCATAAGGGACAGGAAGGGGGCGCCGCTTTATCATCCGCGGCCCGCGCGCCTTTAATGGGCTCAAGTAATGGCCAGCTTTTATAGCTGCATTACCTGCTGTCCCTGTTAACCTTTGATTTTGTGTCTTAATGACCTGTGGATTCATTTCGATAGGGAAAGCTTTCCGGTGGTTAAACGATGGGGCTGGCAAGGACAGAGCAAGCAGAGAGGAGTTTACCGAAGTTTGGACTCTGCGAAGCTTCCCACAAACCGGGTCTGCTCCCAGTGGGGCTGGAATTGGGACCTGGGAAGTGGACTTGGTCGCCCTGTCAGTCACAGGAGGCTATAAGTGGGATGAAAAAACTGGGGGCCTCTCATAGGAGCATGGCCACTGTAATTATATCCAGATATTTAACACAAATAACATTACTCGTCCTGCAACAAGAGGACCATTGGCTTGGTCAGTGGTTGTAAGTTGCATGAGATAAATATGCAACAACTAGGACTTCGTTGTGTATACTTTGGTAATGGTTTAGGTCTTGTTGGCAAGGTTGTGGTTTTAACGCTAGAGCAGCCGACCTTCGAGCTGACAAATTAGGTTTGAACCTGACCTCTTGTGAATAAAAAAAGTGTCCTTGTGCAATGTAACTGGTGTTCATGTGAAGCGCTCCAAGTTTGAGCTATATAAAACAGAAAAATGAGTCTCTTTGAACTTGCATCAAAAGCAATGACTTTTTTTTTCTTCACCCTGAGGGTAAAAATGGAGAGCCGGTTAGCAACCTGTATAGGTACCTGCTTTTAAAAACTGCCCTTGCTGAACAACGGCAGGACCCGGCCCACTTAAATACTTGACTCACAGTACCTTCTCTATTTTAATAGGTGCCGCAGACTATCGTCCTAACGGCTGGTGCACCAACAGACGTACCTGATGAGAGTAAAGCTAATATTACCTGATCCTTGTGATTCGGTCCTGCCGTGAATCTAGTACCACCTTGAATACATTGTGACTTCAGAGTAAGGAAAAGGTAGAAGTCTCCGAGGCAAGCACCAATTGCCATTTTCAAGCACAAGATGAAAGCGTAGGTGAACGCTGTGTGATCGCCTGTCACTGCAGCATTCCTGCAGGTTTTATTAATTTAAGGAGTGTTACTAGCTTTCTTGCAGAATCAGGAAAGGAGGGAAGCTGTGCTTCAGATAGGGGCCAGTAGATGCGGGTGGGTGGGCGCCGGTTCTTAATTTTAAGTAAGGTGCTTATTTTTCTTCAGCAGACTTCGATCTGTGATAACAGAGAAAGAGGAAAAGGGAGAAGGAGGTGAAAGGTAATAAAACCAGGACAAGTGGGGAAAACGGGGATTGTAAAAGACCCTGGCATGCTTCCTTGCTCATGTATTTGAGAACAAGGTGTCTTGTTGCAATTGTGCCCACAGGAAGGTATGTCTCTTCCTCTGAATCTCGCTATGGTGTAGCGAGCAGAGTACAAGGTCAAAGTCTGGTAGGAGAGAAGCCAAAAATCGGCCAGAGATGGGCTCAACAACTCTTTCTCCTGAAATACAATGAGCAGAGTCCGTGCTCGATCTTTATAAAATAAGTAGGTGGACGGACCCAAAGATTTTCTGTGATATTCCTAGTCTTTGTGCCTCTTTCTTCCACCACACATTTCCTATCTCTATCTCACTAAGTGGTGAATTAGTATAGTGAAATATGAAGTAATTTGAGTGGTCGATATTAGTCCCTTGATTTCTCACTCCTGAACACGATAGAGATGTGGGCTGGCCTTGTTTCAAATTAGCAGATATTGTTACAGGTTCTCATGACTGGGTGAATTGTGAGATGCGTCTGTACTTATCTGGTGAACAAATTTTGGGTGCTTGGGCCTCTAAGAAGTGTAAGAAGTGCTTTAACTTTAGGATGAACATGTGTTTTGGTCTCTGCTATAATGACCAAATACATAGCAGAGTTAAGCTTCACATTTGCATGTCTATGGTTTTCAGTGCTACATTGACGCATGCTTTATTGTTTAAGTGCATTGGCATAGCTGTGTGATGTGCATGTATTAGCTCATTTCCGGGTACAATCATAAGGATGAAGGAGGACTCTGTTACCTGTATTTTTCGATGCTAAAACTGGAGGTGCTGAGTGTTTGCCTTGTGGGATACTGGTAAAGTTGTGTTTATTTGCAAGAAAGACTTTCATATAGGTGGGCAAGGTCGAACTGGCAGATATGTACATATTTTTGCCATAATGTATTTATCAGCAGTAGTTTTCTATGACATAGCCCTACGTAATCCTGAAGAAAGCAGTGTGCATCTGTGAACTGTCACCTACGTGTCCAAGCACCATTAAAATCTTCATCCGTGCCGTCTGCAGGTACACGGTCTTTGGTATAATTGGAGCTTTGGGGCCACCACTTTCTAATCCGCCTCTGATGTGATTATCTGTAGGCGTTGGATTTTCTTACCTGATGCAAAAATTTCCTGTAATAATGAAACAAAAAAAGCCAAGGGGAATTTGGAAGCATGGAACCTTTCCGCAAATGTATAGGATATTGGTCCCTGGCCCATCGGGGTCCTGAAAAACTCCGTTTATGATCCAGACCCTAAATGGTGGACTATCGCAGCCTTGCTCGGGGTTATAAGAGAACCTTCCTGTCAAAGCGGTGATCTTCAATTCTAGTTTCTTAATGCACAGTAAAGTGTTCGCGCAGGCGAAATCTTTTGAGAATCAGTATGGGGCTTTAACCCGCCTCTCTGTTCCATTGGCTAGCTCCATAAATGGAGGCTAGCCATTGGAACAGAGATGCGTCTGTCATTGCCCGAGCAGATTCGTGGGCGTTCCGGCGATTTGTTTGCTCTCCGCCCCTTTGTGAACGTCATTGTGGCGGTGGTTTATTTATTTATTTTTTTAAGGTTTGTTTTGGTCATTTCTCCCAAGATGATGGCCGGGCAGTAGCTTACTTGAGACGCTCCGCAGTGCCGTCTTGAACCAGCGTGTGCCAGTTCCTGCCCCCCTCCCGCTGTCCGTGTGCCCGTTCCCGCCCCCCTCCAGCTGTTCGTGTGCCCGTTCCCGCCCCCCTTCCTGCTGTCCGTGTGCCCGTTCCTGCCCACGCTCCCGCTGTCACGGCACCTCGGCTTGTTTTCAGTGTAAGAGGCTGCGTCCAAAGGCGATTGCTTTCACTTTGTTTCTCGAGGCCTATTGGAAAAGACAACCATCATTGAGTAATGTTGTTGCAGAGTGAGCAATTGGAAGTGTGTTAAAATATGTGTTCCACTGTGCGTGCTCACTCAGTGTAAGCAGATGTCACTTCTCTTTTCATCTTACAATCAGCATTCTGAACCGATAGTCCCGCAGCCGGATGTCCGCGAAATAAAAGATGCAATATCCAGGCTATCAAAACTGAAGTAGGAATGAGCTGTTCGCGTCATCACTTGCAAGCCAAGCTCTGTTCTGAATGTTGTTATCTTTTATTTGAAAAACTGCCTGACTTTAGACAATATCGCTGATTCGCAGAGTTTAGTGAAGCCTTTAAGCGCATCCCACCAGATGTCAGTTCTGGTTAATATGCTATGTTTATGAGGTGTTTATGCACTTTTTAATACTGATTTATCAGGTAGTTAAAAAGTATCAAAGTGTAAGTATAGTTTGATGCTGAATGAACTCCATTGCCAAAGTTTACCAATGTTTGTGCACATGCATGGACGTATTTAATTAATTAATTCTGCTTTAGATGGCTTTGGCATTTATGGGCGTTTAATGCAAATGTCCGTTTCATTTTCTGCGTCATTTAACACGTACTTCACTGGCAATTTGAGTGCTAAGTTACTTGCAATGTGTTACTGTGTCGTGTATGAGTGTGTGGGTCTGTGCGAAGAAAGTGTGTGAGGTGTTGAGTGCACTTTGGTGTGTGATGTTTGTGCCCAAATGTCATCCTTTTGCATACTTTTGTTTGTCGGCCACATGGATGGGAGGGCGGGCCCCAGGGTATTCTGATGCAGACGTCCTGTTTGTGTGAAGGATGCGTAAGCCATAGGGTTGAAATTCCATGTGCTGTTTGCTTGGGGTGTGTGTGTAGTCCACTGCGTTGAATGCTTGTGTGCTGTTTGCGTGGCGGGTAAATACTCCACTGCACTGAATGCCTGTTTGCTTGAAGAGTGCATACTCCACTGGGTTGAAGTTCCATATGCGGTTAGCTTGGTGGGTGAGTACTCCACTGGTTTTAATGCCCATATGCTGTTTGCGTGGATAGTGATTACTCCACTGCATTGAATGCCTGTTTGCTGGAGGGTACATACTCCACTGGGTTGAATGCCTGTTTGCTGGAGGTTACATACGCCACTGGGTTGAATGCCTGTGTGCTCTTTGCGTGGCAGGTACATACTCCATCACGTCGAAAGCCTATTTTCTCTTTCCATATAGTGTGTGTATCCTGTTTGCATGGAACGTGCATACTCTACTGGGTGTGATGCCCATGCAGAGTATTGGTGTTGAGGTTATTTATGGTTGTGTGTGCCTTTTATGGGTGTGTACTTGAGTTCCCTGTGTGATGGGGTGTGTGAGATTGTGTGTGCTGCTATTTGCTCTGTGTGAAGGTGTGAATGGTGGTGTTCAGCTCAAAGCTTATTTCCTGTACGGTGTATGCATGGTTCATGAAGTTCTATTTTACTTTCGTTGTTTCAGTGTTATGTTCCTTTAGTTTGGCTGTTATGTATTCAGTTTCTTGTGTTCCTTTTATGTTCTTGTACTTTATTGAGCTACTGTTCGTGCGGGGGGGGATGTGTGCTATTACCCCTGGGGGCCTTAGCTCTTACCTGTGCCCTCAGCTCTTACCCCTCTGCCCTCAGCTCTTACCCTGCCCTGTGCCCTCAGCTCTTCCTAGTCCCTCGCTTCTGACTCCTGTGCCCTCAGCTCTTACCTCTGCCCTCAGCTCTTACCCCTCTGCCCTCAGCTCTCACCCCTCTGCCCTCAGTTCTCACCCCTCTGCCCTCACCCGTGCCCTCAGCTCTGACACCTGTACCCTGTGACCCTCGCCGGTGACCATGGCCAGCATGGCGGGGGAGGATATTGTGGCCTTCCTGCTGGCCCTGTCGGGCTGGGTGCTGGTCTGCTCCACGCTGCCCACCAACTACTGGAAGTGTGTGGCTCTGTGTGTGGCTCTGTAGGTATGTATGTGTGTGGGACTGTGTGTTTGTGTGTGGCATTTGCGAGAGATTAAGCTATTGGCATTGTAAATGACAGTGCCATTTATTTATCTATTTTCAAAACCAACACAAATAAAAATGTTGTCATTTACAATGCCAATAGCTCTAACTTTTTCAAAGCGAGACTGTTGCATTGTAAATGCTTGTTTGTCTTGCAGGCTACTGATTGTCCCGAGGAGAACTGCCATGTGCTTCATTTATGTTCTTCTGGGTTTATTTGAATACATTTTTGTTTGGTAATTCGAAGGTGAACGTGTGATGCTCATTTTTGTGACAACACATGCATGTTCACTGTTGTGATTGTGCGACATCAGGTGGATTCTTTGGTACATGATTTTGTGAAGTTGATGTGGCATGTCTTTGCCGGGGCGGGGGGAGTGCCACGGGGTGTCCAGGGGGTGGTGGTGTTGGGGGTTGTGGCCCTGTTGGGGCTCCGAGCTGCATGATCAGTGGCTCCATGGCTTTCCAGGCCAGGGAGGACCTGGTTTGAAAGTTCGGGCTGGAATGGTCCCATGGGGAACAAGGTCAAGAATGATTTGCATATGGTTGGGTCTAAACTGGAATGGCATGTGGAGCAAAAAACTATGGATTTAGGCCCAGATCTGTGTACTTGGGTAAATGTATGACATTGTTCAGCATTCTGTCCATCAATTGTTCTTTTTGCATTTGTCACCCTGTGTGGGGCGGGTATGCCCAGACATGGGTCCCGTGCTCTGCATGCCACTCGAGTCAAGCTGTACCAGTGTGTCAAGACTCTGGGCCAGCAAAGTAGATACAAGGGGGACAGGGTGTGAGTACATGGCTCACCTCCTGCTGAGTGCGAACACTGTTCCAGTGTCACTGCAAATGCCAAAAGACCCACTATTAGGAGGTTGCTGCAGTGTCTGTGATGTTCACTAGCAACCCCTCAGTATCCAGTGGACACATGCACTGCACAGGTAGTCACTATCTATCCATCTGGGTGACTGCAAGAAGAGCACTGACAACATTCACTACAGGCTTGACTCTCAAGGGGAGGACTGAGTGGAAGTGTTACTGGTATTACCACCCCACCACCTCTTGCCCTATAGGCCTGCATTCTTAATGAATGTAGCTTCCAAGCAGCAACATATCATGTGTGACGCCATCAGACTTTTTTACCGAGGACAATGCTGCACTGTGGGACCTGCAGTTTTGCTTTTAACATTGCATGCTGGGACATTTAAACTCAAATAGCATATAAAGAGCTAATGGCGAAAAACTTTATTATCGACTATTACATTTAACAATGGTTAAATTGAAGCTATGCACTGTAGGACTGCTAGACAAGTGGGAGTGCCAGCGTTCCCTGCAAGTAGGGGGGTGATGAACTTTATCACCATGTAAGGGATGTATGCACTGCTCCTATCCTGCCTGTTCACCCTCACCACGAAGATTCTGAAGTCTGGACCTTTGGAATCCTCCACTATTTCATCATGGAGGCAATGGCGGCTGGTTTGGAACTGTGGCAGGGGGTGGGGGATGGAAGGGGGGTTAGAAAGAAAGAAAAAAATGTACGTCATCATCGCCAATTGACAGTTGCTGCCTCTCCTCCTCTGAGCAGCAACAGGAAGCAGACGGCCTCTCAGAATCCATTGACCACTCACAGCGCTGCTAAGGCAGCGTTTTGATTGGTCTGACCGCTGTGGTTCGGCGCTCACACGGGGACTGAGAGCCTGTGCATCTTCTTCAACCAGGCTGTAATGCAGTCTGGGTGGAGAACATGCAAAGTGTGCAAGACGAGTCGTCCAAACCATCTTGCTCCATTAAGTGCATTAGGAACAACTCCTCCTCACTCTCCCAGGCAAGCCCAGCTCCACCCCAACTTGGCTGACAACATGAACTTTTTAATGCAGCATTATTGTTTTCTATTTCTTTTTGTACTTAGTCGGGCGACGCTCCTCTGCCGTCCCTCAATGCTGCAGAGAGGCTAAAAATCCATGAATGTGGAAGGAACATTGTGGAGTGCATATCCTGAGTGCAAGGGCATATTGTTTGGAATTTTGGAACGCGGCTGCCCGAGCCGCGGTAACAGGAGGTGCACCACTTCTAATGGAAGGACTGAGAGGGCAACAATCCCGAACAGTGACACGATGTTCCCTTGCTTAATTAGCATGTAACTCTGAAGTGCCAACCTACTAAAGGATGTAACATATGTTTTTAATGTTAACAGGGGCTTGGAGCCTACTAAAGGAAGAACACTAACACTCACCTGAACTGCAAGGACCAGCATGCATCAAGGCGATAAACTGCAAGCCAAGCCCACTGTGGGCGGAGTCATGTAATGAAAATAAAAGAAATTGATTCACCAGATGAGCCTTCCTTGCCTCTGTTTGAAACTCATGATGAAGAGGCGTCTGCCTCGAAACGCGTCGAGTATCATTGTCAATTGAGGGACACAAGGCAAACATGCTGCAGAGAGGCTAAAAATCCATGAATGTGGAAGGAACATTGTGGAGTGCATATCCTGAGCGCAAGGGCGTATTGTTTGAAGAAAAAAAAAAAATATATATATATATATATATTATATGGTAATTCCTAACTATAACGTCCCTGAAACCTTTACTTTTTCATTGAATTTCTATGTTTTTTTAAAATGCTAATACGAACTATAACGTCCCAGTAACCTTTGGTATTTTTCAGTGAATATATATATATATTACTAGTGACTTTTTGGCAAAGATACATGACTTCAAGTGGCAAAAGGGATTTCTATTGATAACCATTGACATTACAGCCTTATACACGAGCATAAGCCACAAAGATGGCCGGAGGGCAGTGAAACATTACCTCAGAAAACGTGCTGCTGTATATGAACTACACAACAAAATGCTCATTGACATGATTAACTTTTGCCTCCATATAACTTGTCTTTATTTTAGAATTTTCTCTATCAACAGTTACAGGGAGAAGCTATGGGGGCCAGTTTCTCCCCCAGCTATGCCTGCCTCCACATGGGCTGGTGGGAGGAACTGGTCCTACATAGGAAATTTGCAAACACCCTTGATCAAAAAAGTAAAATGTTGGTGGCGCTATATTGATGATCTGTTTTTAATATGGCATGGTTCTGAAACAGAGTCTAAAATATTTATTGATGAACTGAATTTCAATGACATTAACTTGCAATTTACGTCAAACATCAGTGCAGAAATGGTCACCTTTTTAGATGTGGAAGTGTACATGGAAAACGGGAAGATTGAGACAAAAATACACAGGAAACCCACAGCAGTCAATTCGGTGTTACATGCAACAAGTTTACATCCCAGGCACCTTATACAAAACATCCCCTATGGGGAAATGATTAGACTGAAAAGATTCTGTAAGCCCAACAAAACAGTCGATCTAGATTCCTCCAACGGGGCTACACTAAAAAGTGCATTGACGCTGCCATTTTAAAAAGTGGGTTGGCTAACAGGGACACCCTCCTTAAGCTCAACAAAGCAGGGATAACTGATGAGGCCCCCATATCATCATCTAAACCTAAGAACACAGCCAATGATGAATTCTGGATCATAGTGGGTTATAGCAACCAGAGTAAGGAAATCAACCACATCATCCAAAGTAACTGGCCTTTGGTAAAATATGACCCTGTTTTAGGCCGCACACTACCCACTAAGCTCTCTATCACCAACAGAAGAGCTCCCAATATGAGAGACAGGCTATTACAGAATAATCCTGTTGACAAACCGAAAGGCAACTGGTTAAGCCAAAGAACAGGCTTTTTTAAATGCAGAATCTGCAAGGCTTGCCAGTTGGCATTAATACTCTACCATACAGAACTGCATTTAGTGAGCAGGAACAAACCATCAACAGAGCCCAGTCTTGCAAGACTGAATATGTTGTATATGTTCTTGTGTGCCCTTGCGGGCTTAGGTACGTGGGAAGTACCAAGCTGCAGGGGCACAAGGGGATTTTGCAACATATCAGAGCGATCAATAATCAAGATCCTGTGTATCCGGTGGCCCAGCATTTCATGGAACACCACCAATCAGACCCCAAACAACTTAAATATTTTATAATAGACTGTGTCCTGTTCAGTAGACGAGGTGGGGACAGAGAAAGAATCCTACGAAAATTAGAAACTCGCTATATTCTAGAACTGGATTGCAAAAGCCCCAATGGTCTCAACTTAACAGAAGACGTATACACATGTCTTTAAAGACCAATAACGCATACCCGTCTTATGATGCAAATCTCTGTTGTTTTTCTCGACTTCCTAGAGAATATTAGTTTTACCCATAGTGATCTAAAAATGAAATAATTTAAAAAAACTAACAGCATTCTAGAGCTATAAACTGTAACAAAGCAGCTAATCATAGTCTCAGGTCACAAAAAAGTCTCTACAAGATATTGGTTTTAATCTTGTTGTTTTAATTCACTCTTTTTTTAGTTATTTAAATAACTATTGACAAAGGCTTTTGTCAAAAGGATATGGTGTTGTGCACTTGAATAGGACAATTTTGCACATAATGTTAATACACCAAGCTTACTGTATGTTGATATGAGTATAACATACGGAATCGACAACAGAGGCACCGATACAATTCTCTACCTCTATATATTGATTTTATGACATTTTAAAATCTTTTTATACAGTAACTTTATTTATTTGTGCATTTTAAATGATATGCATTGAGGTTGCACAAGACATCACAAGCTTCTGTGAAAATGTCCACAAAATATTGAGTGATTGTTCACGATGCAGGTATGTCCTGTGACAAGTTTACAGCTACAGTTTGCACCTAAAGAGTTGGATGATCTGGTATTTAAACTGTGATGATAACCAAACTCTCCACCTCTTTAAACTGATTTTATGATATTTTAATATCGTCTTTTACAGGTATTCCATCCATGCATTCTGTTATTTAAGTATTTATGACAATACGCATGAATTTTGCACAAAGTGCTGTTGGTAGGGAAATTTGACCATAAAACAGCGTCTAAATTGTATTTATGTTGAGCCAATTGAATAGGTATTTATACCACTATTGGATATATTCACTGGCTCAGCATCAAAGTACATTACTCTACATCATGCTAGCTTGGCAAACAACACAATGATTTATTTATTTGCACTGTCACTTTAACACGTTGTAAAAATAAAAAATAAAATGGTATTTAAATGATCAGCTGACTTTCATGCGTGTCATGTGATCAAGGCTCTACGGAGTTGAAAAGTGTTATGGTGGATGTACCAGGTAGGTCGCTCCCCTTCCGCACAGCACTGCCTGTGTCTCCCTGCCCCAGCTGCCGCTGCTGAGGAAGTTCGAGGCCTTCCACTACCCGCAGGCTACCACCTGCGCCTCATCTCTGGTGGCCAGTGGTAGGCCGTAGTAGGTAGGTTTGTTAATCTCCGCTTTATTGGTTTTATTATATTGCCTGTATTTTCATTGTTGTGTCTGTGACTGCTGTTGTCTGTTTTCCCCTGCTGCCTGTACGTGGTCAGTGCCCCTTTTTCTTCGCTCTGTTCCCCTCGCTGTCCCCGTGCTCTCTGTGCCCGGTCTTTCCTTCTGTACCCCTCGCTGCCCCCGTCTTTGCCGGTTTTCCCTTCTGTACCCCTCGCTGCCCCCGTGTTTGCCAGGTTTTACCTTCTGTTCCCTTCACTGCCCCCGTGCCTCACTGCCCATTCTGCCTTCTGTTCTTAGCTGCCCCTGTATTTCTGTGTTCTGTATTTTGTCTCTGGGCCACTCATTTTTCTGGTATTTCTGTGCCCTTTTGCCTTCTGTGCCACTCGTTTTCCCCTCGTTTTTGTGCCCCTTTTGCCATCTGTTCCACTCGTTTTTTTGAAACAAAAAAGCATAAAGCAGCAGACAAAGGTCAAGCACAATGGTTCCATGTATTCTAAATTTTAGATGGTGCAGCCACTTCCAGCTTTCGCTGCTTAGAGATGTATAAATTACAACAATATAAAACACCAAAGAGGAAGGTGCACTCAAATGAAGTCAGTAGAAAAAAGTATTTATAAATATCTTCTTCTTTATTCAGAATATTATTTTCTGTAAGCAAGGGCACAGCCAACGTGTTTCGTTCCCTTTGTGCCGTGGGAACTTCGTCAGGGCAAAATAATGTTATCACAAAACTCGTTTTTTATGCCCATCTGCTTTCTGTGGCACTCATTTTTTCCCTCATTTTTGTGCCCCTTTTGCCTTCTGTTCCACTCGTTTTTTGTGCCCATCTGCCCTCTGTTCCACTCGTTCTTTGTGCCCTTCTGCCCTCTGTTTAACTAGTTTTTTTGTGCCCTTCTGCCTTCTGTGCCACTCGTTTTTCCCTCGTTTCTGTGCCCCTTTTGCCTTCTGTTCCACTCGTTTTTTGTGTCCTTTTGCCTTCTGTGCCACCTGTTTTTCCCTCGATTTTTGGCCCCTTTTTCCTTCTGTTACCTTTGTTGTCCCTCACCGCCCTCGCCGCTGCGGCCCGCCCCCCTGATGGCCCACTGCCCATTCGCTGCCCCCGCCTTCCAGCTGCTCCTCCATCCCACCTCCCCATATATGTCGTCCCCTGGGCGGCCGCGCCGCTGGCGCGACAAAGGCACGGCAAAGGCAAGCCCGTCCGTGCCTGGACCATGCCCAGCGCTAGAACCCCTGGCCCCCGCACGACCACCGCCACTACGACGCCAGCACTCTGCACGCTCTCAACTCCGGACGGATCCACACCTGCTTCAAGGCCGCCCGAAACGCACACACGGCCCCTTCACCTGCCAGAACTGCAGCTACACCAGCCTTAGAGCCAACGAACCACCCGCCAAAAAAGACCCCAACCCCCTCCGATGCATACTACTGAACAACCTCTCTGCACGCTTGCATGCCATCGAGCTCTGGGACCTGCTCGACACAACATCCCTGGACGTCGCCTTCCTGGCAGAGACCTGGTTTAACGACTCCTCCGCACTTGACATCGCCATAGCCATCCCAGACGGCTACAAGAACACCCGCAGAGACCCGCACCAATGGAGTCGGAGTAGGAATCGCCATCGTCCACATGAAAAGCATCAGGGTCTCAACTAGCACCGACGACGCACTCTGCACCGCCAAACCCTCCAACACCGACGACGCTGACCACAGCCGACTACAATGGATCGAGGACTGCGCCAACACCCTCGCCCAGCTGAAGAAACCCCCCCACAGAGACACCAGCAAGAGGGCCAGCTGGTTCACCCCAGAACTCCTAGCCTCCAAGCAAGCCTGTCGGAAACTAGGGAAGAAATTGCACAGTGAACAAACTCCGGACAGCCTCGCAGCACACAAGGACGCCATCCGCAACCCCCACCACCTCATCAGGGCGGCCAAGAGGACCTCCTTCAAAGACCTCCTCGACAACAACGCACACAATAGCAAGGAGCTATTCAACATCGTGAAGGAACTCTTCAACCCCAGCTCCAACACCAAAGACATCCCGCCGTCGCAAGCCCTGTGCGACTCCTTCACCTCCTTCTTCACCCAGACAGCGCCAACAGACAGCAACACAACAGACCCTCCGCACACCATCGACCACGACCCCCTGCTAGCCTGGGCCAGCATAAGCATTGATGACACTATCAAGACCATGCGCACAATCCACTCCGGCTCTCCGACAGATGTTTTCCCGCACCACGTCTTCAACAGAGCAAGAAGCTACATTGCACCCCACCTGCGCAACGTCATCAATCTCTCCCTCTAGACCGCAACCTTCCCAGAGATCTGGAAACATGCCGAGATCAACGCCCTACTCAAAAAACCTAAGGCAGACCCAAGAGACCTCAAGAATTTCTGGCCCATCTCTCTGCTTCCCTTCCAGGCCAAGGTCATCGAGAAACCGTCAACAGACAGCTAACCCGATACCTCGAAGAAAACAGAATCCTGGACCCTTCCCAGTCAGGGTTCCGCAGCAACCACAGCACCGAGGCTGCCCTCATCGCCGCCACTGATGACTTCAGGACCCTGCTGGACAACGGGGAGACCGCAGCACTCATCCCTCTAGACCTCTCTGCCGCCTTCGACACTGTCTGCCACCGCACACTACGCACACGCCTCCACGCCGCAGGGATCCAAAACAAGGCTCTGGATTGGACCACCTCCTTCCTCTCCAGCAGAACCCAGAGCGTCCGCCTCCCCCATTCCATTCCAAAGCCTCCAAGATCATCTACGGCGTACCCCAGGGATCCTCCCTCAGCCCGACGTTGTTCAACATGTACATGGCCCCGCTCGCACACGAAGCCCGACAGCACGACCTCAACGTAATCTCCTACGCCAATGACACTCAGCTGATCCTCTCCCTCACCAAGGACCCCATCACCACCAAAGCCAACCTCCACGAAGGAATGAAGGCCATCGCCGACTGGATGAAGACCAGCCGTCTGAAGCTGAACTCAGACAAGACGGAGGTCCCCATCCTCGGCTCCAACCCTTTAGCCTGGTGGCCGACGGCACTGGGAGCAGCCCCGACACCCACCGACCACGCACACAACCTGGGAATCATCCTCAACTCAACACTCTCAATGACCAAGCAAGTCAACGCCATCTCCTCCTCCTGCTTCAACACCATCCGCATGCTCCGCTAGATCTAAAGATCTACAGATGGATCCCAACAGATATAAGAAAGACAGTCACCCAGGCCCTCGTCAGCAGCAGACTCAACTACCGAAACGCCCTCTATGCGGGAGCCCCGACAAAGCTTATCAAACGACTACAAATCATCCAAAATGCCTCGGCACGACTGATCCTCGACGTACCACGCCACCGCCACATCACCTCCACCTGAGAAACCTGCACTGGCTTCCCATCAACAAGAGGATATCCTTCAAACTCCTCACCCACGTACACAAGGCACTCCACAAGGCCGGCCCAGCCTAGGGCTCTCCTTCTACATCCCCAACAGCCAGCTCCGCTCCGTCGACCTCTCACTCGCCACCGTCCCGCGCATCCGAAGAACAACCACTGGTGGGAGATCCTTCTCCCACCTCGCCACCAAGATATGGAACACCCTCCCACTGAGCCTACGACAGACCCAAGACCTGCTGACCTTCAGGAGGATACTCAAGACCTGGATGTTCGATCAGTAGCGCCCCCCAGGGCCTTGAGACCCTCGCGGGTATGTAGCGCGCTTTACAAATTATTGATTGATTGATTGAGGTATTAAACTGATTGAATACACCGAAGTTGTGGTCCGTGCTCCTTTCTTCAAAATTTGAAGCGCCAAGCAGCGGTGGAGTTTCTTGCCCTGTATTGCATATTTTGCACATTTTTGCACTGTTTACATTATTTAAATTTAGGTGGAAACGATATGTATTTAAGAAATTATAGTACCTGTTTTTATTTTGAAAGCGTTGTTTTTAAGTAATGTTTAACAAAGTATTCATATTTGAATGTTACTTTGTGATTTAAAACTCGCCAACAGTATGATTCAATATATTGTAAATAGGTGCTTGTTATAGCATATCGAAATCCCTATTTTAAGTCTGTCTTTTACCTCTTTGCTGTCAAAATAACGGAAGGAAATCATTGTGAACTGAGTATTTAAACCACACTGGAAGTGGAGCATGTCATGTGATCAAGACCGGGGAGATGCGTCATGTTGTGAAGAAAATAAACGCACCTTAGAAAATATTTATCTTGTGTGGTGGTCCGTTCCTGAAAATATTTGCTGGAGCAACTTTGTAGACAGGATCTGATATATATATATATATATATATATATATATATATATATATATATATATATATATATATATTCACTGAAAAAAAAAGATGTTTCAGGACATTATAGTTAGTATTAGCATTTACAAAACCATAGACATTCACTGAAAAAAAACAAAGGTTTCAGGGACGTTATAGTTAGGAATTAGCATTAAAAAACCTTAGAAACTCACTGTAAAAACCACAGGTTTTAGGCACATTATAGTTAGGCTGACATTTCACTTGTACAAAACCAGAGAAATTCGGCCGTTATAGTTAGCTGAGCTAACTATAACTCGCGCCCTACAATGCACTGTTGATGTCACATATTACATCACTCATGACATGGTCAGTGACATCACTGATGACATCTCAGAAGATATCACTGATGACATCATCAAGTGAGTGTCAGTGTTTCTAAAAAGTTTAAGAATGATATATATATATATATATACACACCAAGGTGTATTTGACGAATGAGTGGGTATATGAGTGTCTATTAGGATGATTTCTTGGATGCGTGACTGACTGTATGAGTGAGTGATTAAATATGTCAGTGAATGTATGGGTGAGTGACTAATCTGTGTTAATGAGTATATCAGTCTGTCAGTTGGTATGTAACTGGCTGCATGGGTTGGTGTTTAGGTACATGAGTGTCTATATGAGTTATTGATTAGTTGTCTGAGTACCTGTATGGGTGTCTGTGTGGGTGGGTGACTCCCTGCATGAATGTATGAGTGGGTCAATCCCTGGGTACATGGGTTCATAAGTGCGTCTGTGAGGGACGCTAAGGTTGAGTGCAAATGACTGTGTCTGTGACTGCATGGATGTCTCAGTGGTATATGGGTGAGTAGCTGCATATGTGAAAGGCAGTATATGTGAGTGTTGGGAGTAAATAAGTAATGAGTGTGTGCTTATGTCAGTGATTATAGAAGAGAATAAGTATTTGTTACTACATGTATGAATAAGTGAAATGGTGTGTGTATAACTGTAAAGGTGAGTAAATGGTAGTGTGATTGATTCTTTGGGTGACTGACTAGGTGTGTGAGTAACTTTGGGTGAGCGGCGGTGTGTGTGTGTCTGTTTGGGTATATTAGTGCATATATCAGAGGCTGTGTTGATGAGTGACTGCGCATATGAGTAATTGTATGGGTGATGAGTAGATATATATGTAGACCTATGAATCAGTGAGTGAGAATGTATTAACTGGTATTGGTGTGTCAATGGTTTCTAGAATGGTAGTGTGTATTTTCGAGTGGATGTATGAAAGGTTATATTAAGGTGTGAGGTGGTGCATCAGATATTAAGTGAATGATGTCATCAGTGATGTAATCTGAGATGTCATCAGTGATGTCACTGACCATGTCATGAGTGCTATAACATGTGACGTCATCAGCAGTGTATTGCGAGGCACGAGTTATAGTTAGCTCACCTAACTATAATGGCTGAATTTTACTGGTTTTGTCCGAGTGAAATATCAGCCAAATGATAACGTACCTGAAACTTGTTTTTTAAGTGAATTTCTAAAGTTTTTTAAATGCTAATTCCTAACTATAACGTCCCTGAAACCTGTGTTTTTCAGTGAATTTCGATGGTTTTCTAAATGCTAATACTAACTATAACGTCACTGAAACCCCCATTTTTTTCAGTAAATTTCTAAGGTTTTTTAAATGCTATTTTCTAACTATGCCTACATGGGTAGGACATGTGCAGAAAGAGGAAGAAAGGCACAGAAAGAAGCAAGAGAAGTGCAGAAAGAGGCAAGAGAGGTGCAGAAAGAGGAATAAAGGTACAGAAAGAAGCAAGAGAAATGCAGAAAGAGGCAACAGAAGTCCAGAAAGTGTAAGAAAGGTACAGAAAGAAGCAGGAGGTGTATGGAAAAAACTAACAGAGGTGCAGAAAGAGGCCTACTTTGACTGTACCTTACAACAGACTTATACAAAGTAGCCTAATCACTAATCCTTCTCCCAAGATGTCTTAAACCTCACTTTTCTTTTGAAGGTTGACTATTCATTGACTGCTCAGAATGTTAGGCGTACCAAATATAAAACAGCAATCTTAAGCATATCACTGTTGTAAGTCTGACCAAGTTTGTGAAGGTATGCATGTGTGCGTCTCTGCTCTTACCAAGTGACATGTTACATATACATAAACATACAAATACTTGAATACCTGTGTTTCAAACAGCAATCTCTGTAAATATGTGTACACAAAAGTAGAAGCAAGAGAAGTGTGGAAAGAAGGAACAGAGGTGCAGAAAGAGGCAAGATGGGTGCAGAAAGAGACCCGAGAAGTGCAGAAAGAAGCAACGAGGTGCAGAAAGAGGCAAGAGAACAGCAGAAAGAGGCACGAGAGTTGCAGAAACAGGTAAAAGAGGCAAGAAAACTGCAGAAAGAGGCAATACAGGTAGAGGAAAAGGGAAGAAGGGTTCAGAAAGAAGCAAGAGAGGTGCAGAAAGAGGCAAGATGGGTGCAGAAAGCAAGAGAGGTACAGGAAGAAGCAAGAGAAGTGCATAATGTAGCAACAGGGGTGCAGGAAGCGGCAGGAGGGGTGCAGAAAGAGGCAAGAGAGGTAAAGAAAAAGGCAAAAGAGGTGCAGAAAGAGGGAACAGGGGTGGAGACAGATGCAAGAGAAGTGCAGAAAAAGGGAAGAGGAGTGCAGAAATGTGCAAGTGAGGTACAGAAAGAAGCAAGAGCAGTGCAGAAAGAACCAACAGAGGTGCAGAAAGAGGGAAGAAAAGTGCAGAAAGAAGCAAAAGAGGTGCAGAAATAGGGAAGAGTGGTTCAGAAAGAGGCAAGCGTAGTGTAGAAAGGACCATGAGATGTGCAGAAAGAGGCAAGAGAGGTGCATAAAGAGGCAATAGATGTGCAGAAAAAGGGAAGATGGATGCTGAAAGAGGCAGGAGAGGTGCAGAAAGAGGCAAGAGGGTTGTAGAAATTTGCAACAGAGGTGCAGAAAGAAGCAAGAGCAGTACAGAAAAAACCAACAGAGGTGCAGACAGAGGGAACAAGTGTGTAGACAGAGGCAAGAAAAGTGCAGAAAGAGGGAAAAGGGGTGCAGAAAGAGGCAAGAGGGATGCAGAAATTTGCATCAGAGGTACAGAAAGAAGCACGAGGAGTGCAGAAAGAACCAACAGAGGTGCAGAAGGGGGCAAGAGGGGTATAGAAAGAGGCAAGAGAACTGCAGAGAGAAGCAAAAGAGGTGCAGAAAGAGGCAAGGGAACTGAAGATAAAGGCAAGAGATGTGCATAAAGAGGCAGGAGGGGTGTACAAGGAGGCAAAAGGTGTGCAGAAAGAAGCAACAGAGATGCAGAAAGAGGCTAGAGCGGTGCAGAAACAGGCAAGAAATGTGCAGAAAGAGGGAAGAAGGGTGCAGAAAGAGGTAAGAGGGGTACAGACATTTGCAAAAGAGGTACAGAAAGAAGCAAGAGGGTGCAACAAGAGGCAAGAGGGGTTCAGAAAGAGTTAGGAGGGGTGCACAAAGAGGCAAGAGAGGTACAGAAAGAGTCAGGAGGGGTACAGAAAAAGAAAGAAAAGTACAGAAAGAATTAAAGAGGTACAGAAAGAAGCAAGAGAGGTGCAGAAACAGGCAGGAAAGGTGAAGAAGGAGGGAACCGGGTTGCGGAAAGAGGCAAGAGAATTGCGGAAAGAAGCTAAAGAGGTGTAGAAAAAAGCAAGAGAAGTGCAGAAAGAGGCAAGTGAGGTTCAGAAAGTGGCAAGAGAGGTGCAGAAAATGGCAAGAGAACTGCGGAAAGAGGCAAGGATGCAAAAAAAGGAAGAAGAGTGCAGAAAGAAGCAAGAGAGGTACAGAAAGAAGCAAGAAAAGTACAGAAAGAAGCAAGAGAAGTGCAGAAAGAGGGAAGGCAAGTGCAGAAAGAGAACAAGGTAGCAGACAGGAACAAGACATGTGCAGAATGAAGCAACAGGGGTGTAGGCCCATCTCCCTGCTCCCCTTCCTGGCGAAGGTCATCGAGAAAATCGCCAACATGCAGCTGACCCGACACCTCGAGGACAACAACATCCTAGACCCATCCCAGTCCGGATTCAGATGCAACCACAGCACTGAGACCGCCCTCATTGCCACCACAGACGACATCGGGTGCCAGCTAGACAACGGCGAAACATCAGCCCTCATCCTCCTGGACCTGTCAGCCACCTTAGACACGGTCTGCCACTGCACACTAAGAACATGCCTCCAAGAAGCCGGAATCCAGGGAAAGGCTCTGGACTGGACTACGTCCTTCCTCTACGGCAGAACCCAGAGAGTCCGCCTCCCGCCCTTCCGTTCCAAAGTCACCAACATCATCTGCGGCGTACCCCAGGGCTCATACCTCAGCCCGACCCTGTTCAACGTCTACATGGCCCCCCTCGCAAAAGTAGCCCACCAGCATGACCTGAACATCATCTCCTACGCCGAAGACACCCAGCTCATCCTCTCCCTCACCAAGGACCCGCACACCGCCAAAACCAACCTTCACGAAGGCATGAAGGCCGTCACAGAGTGGATGAGGAGCAGCCGCCTGAAACTGAACTTAGACAAGACGGAAGTCCTTATCCTAGGACACACCCCCTCTGCGTGGAATATCTCCTGGTGGCTGACCACACTGGGAACAGCCCCAACACCCACAGACCACGCACGCAACCTAGGATTCATCCTCGACTCCTCCCTCTCCATGTCCAGGCAGGTCAGCGCCATCTCCTCCTCCTGCTACAATACCCTCCGCATGCTTCGAAGGATCTACAAGTGGATCCTGACCGAAACAAGAAGAACGGTGACCCAAGCCCACGTCAGCAGCAGGCTGGACTACGGCAATGCACTCTACGCAGGAATCCCGGCCAAACACCTGCAACGACTTCAGCGCATCCAAAACGCATCGGCTTGACTGATCCCCAACATCCCCCGCCACAGCCACATCACCCCCACCTAAGAGACCTGCACTGGCTTCCCGTCAACAAGAGGATCACCTTCGAGCTGCTCACCCATAAAAACACAAAAAGCACTCCACGACACCGGACCAGCCTACCTGAACAACAGACTCAGCTTTTACACCCCGCCCGCTAGCTCCGCTTTGCCAGCCTTGCCCTTGCTGCTGTCCCGCGCATCCAACAAACAACCTCCAGTGGCAGATCCTTCTCCTTCCTCGCCGCCAAGACCTGGAACACCCTCCCCACCCATCTGCGGCAGACCCAAGACCTGCTCACTTTCAGAAGGCTCCTCAAGACCTGGCTCTTCAAGCAGTAGCAGCACCCCCCTCCCCTCAACACCTTGGGACCCTCACGGGTAAGTAGCGCGCTTTACAAGTTCACTGATTGATTGATAGAAAGAGGCAAAAGAAGTTCAGAAAGAAGCAACAGAGGTGCTGAAGGAGGAAAGAGATTTGCAGAAACAGGCAAGAGAGTGGCAGACACAGGCAAAAGAGGTGCAGAACGAGGGAACAGGGGCGCAGAAAGAGGCAATAGAGGTGCAGAAAGTGGGAAGAGGGGCACAGAAAGAGGCAAGGGGGTGCAGAAATTTGGAAGAGAGGTACAGAAAGAAGCAAGAGCAGTGCAAAAGAACCAACAGAAGTGCAGAAAGAGGCTTGCAGCAAGAGGGATACAGAAAGAGGCAAGAGAAGTACAGAAAGAAGCAAGTGAGGTGCAGAAAGTGGAAGAGCTGAGCTGAAAGAGGCAAAAGAAGTGCAGAAAAAGAAAGAAAGGTGCAGAAGAAATGCAGAAAGAGGCAAGAGAGGCACAGAAAGAAGCAAGAGTGGTTTGCACACCATTAGTACCAATGTTATACCCACATTTAGCACTAAGTTACAAGTGACCATTCTAGGTTTGCAAAAGGCCTTCCACCATGCTGTAACACTTGTCACTACATTTCTGGTAACATTTGAGCCGTTTAAGCTAGAAACAATGTTTGTTTTTGTTCAAATCTGCAGATAATGCAGCGGATGATGTATTATTTGGCAAATGCAGCAGAAAGTCGGTGCAGCCAAACAGTCGCATGATTCCAGTGGCCCTGCTCATACCTCTGACTAGGTCCAGAAGTGCTCCTCAGTGATTCCTTCTTTTTTTATCTCATTGAGTTTATAGTTTAGCTTCTATGGAAATGAGGAACACTAAACCAGAGTTTACCACTCCACAACACAGACTATCATACCACACAATTACTCTCCATAACACATAATCCCACTCTAAATAGTTCCTATACACTAAATACCACATACTTTCTATCCACATAATTTCACTGCACAACATACCACATAATTCCACTACACACAATCTAAATCCACTCCACTCCAAGAAACATTAGTAAAAAACTTTTACATTTATAACGCCAATAGCTCTAACTCTCGCAAATGCAAAAGCTATCACATTGCAAATGCTTCTTTAACTAGTAGTCACGTTTGCAAATAGGTGGAGAAAGGGGGCTGGGCCTCCGACCACTGCTCAGAAATTCTGCTTATAGGAGGTACCAGGAGGGCTTCTTGGCCCCCAAAAGTTCCTCAGGAGAAAAGTGGACTTCATCCCCCAACCTGTAGTGCGCCACGAGACGCGTTTGCACAGTGGTGGAGAAAGGGGGGCATGGCCTCCAAAGACCTGTTAGCAATCCCACTGTGTGGGACTTACTGGAGGCAACAGAAGGGGTAGTTGGTCCTTAACGACCCATAGCAGCATAGGGGACTTTAGTTCCCATTGAAGCGCTCACCAGGGAACGTGTTTGCAGACTGGTGGGCAAAGGGGGCGTGGCCTGCTATGAGAACTTACCAATGCTGCTGTGTGGGATTTACTGGAGGTAATAGAAGGGGTAGGGATAAAGTCCACTTCAGTCCTGAGGTCCTCAGGACACAAGAGGGCATAGTCGCCCCACCAGCAGTGCGCCAAGAGGCGCGTTTGCAGAGTGATGTGGGCATGGCCTTGGATCACTTCTTAATAATCCTACTGTGTGGGGCTTATTGGAGGTACCTGGTGGGCTAGTTGGCTCCTAAGGATGCTTACAAACCAAGGGTACTTAATTCCCTAACCCAGAACGGGCCAGGAGGTTTGTTTGCATAGTGGTGCAGGGAGGGGGCGGGGCCTCCGGAGAGATGCCGGCTTCTCTTTTTTCTCTTCTTTGTGGAAGAGGGGCTGTGTTGCCCCCTTCCCGTAACACTTTTTGGGACCCCATCATCCAGGGCCTGAGCCATTTTTTTAAATTAAAAAAACGAGAAGGGGGCCACACGGCACCCCTCCAGAGGCCTTTATCGTCCCTAGGGACCCCATCTTTGCCTCCTATATATTTTTTTTAAGTTTACAGGGGGGGGCATGGTCCCCCTTCCCTGGGCAACCTTGGGCCCTCGGGACCCCCTCACCCGGGGCCCGGCCAGCCAATTTTTTATTTTGGAGGGGGGCCATGTGGCCCCCTCCGCAGGCCAATTATGGCCCTGGGGACCCCATCCCCCAGGGCCTGGCCTCATGTTGGGGACCACCGGAAGCCCCAATGCCACTGCGGTCCCAGCAGGCTTCCCGCCTCCTGCAGGAAATGGTATTGCTTTTGGGCAAAGGAAGCTGCTGACATGTAGCTCCATTTGCCCAAGCAATTCTGCTTTGCTTCATGGATGCAAGAGCAGGTTTACTGCTCCCGCTTCCATGAAGAGAAGCAGAAGTTTGTAATGGCAGGCCGGCGCAGTGCTCCTGCCCTGCCATTGCAAACTACAATGTCCCAGCAGTGGGCACCCCGGGACATTGCTGGAGCCGGCCCTGGGGGGGTGGTCCCCAGGGCTAGCTAGGACTCCACGAGGGGGACCCCGTGGCCCCCCTCCTACATGTTTAAAGCCCAGGAAAGGTAGTGGTACCCGGGGCAGGGGATCCGCAACAGACCCCCATATTTACATAAAGTGTGCCCCGGGGAGGTGGTAGTTCCCAGGGTTTGGGGGGGCCTGTGAGGACCCCCGCCATATTCAATTTGAAACACCGGGGAGGTGGCGGTCCCTGGGGCAGCATGGGGAGGAAGGAGCCCCTGATGCATTTCAATAACAAAGCCCCAGGGTGGTGGTGGTCCCCGGGGCTGGAGGGCACCTGCGGGGACCCCAGCATTATAAATCTGCATTGCCCCAAGGACCTGGCCCAAACGGGGCTTCTAGAAAACATAGCGCGGGAGACCGCACTTAATTTTTTCTTTTTAAAATGTTCTGTCGGATTCGCAAACAGGGCGTTAATTTGGCTGAAAAGTTTTAAAAAATGCTTTTTTTGGGCCTGGTGGTCTGACCCCCCTGAGCAGGCCTAGAGGGTCAGGTTGTTTTTACACTTCCTCCTTTTCGTCATTTTTTTAACCGTTTGTCACAAGATGGCTGCCAACACTTTCTTGGTTTGAAATATTGGCAGCCAATTAAAGTCAAGCTTGTGCTCTGTAGGGTTTGCGGATCCACTGCGGTCACCAGATACATAATTTTTTTAAATATGAATATTTCAGGAACTACTGAACAAATTTACACCATTTAAAAAAGAACACTTTTTGAAACAAGAGCTATTATTTTGCCAAATGTGGTGTAATTCCATTCAGCAGTTAGGGCTGTAGCTTTGTCTAAAGTTTCCCATGGAAATCAACATGGAGAAAACGTGTTTTGGGATCCCCCTTTTTTCTCGGCCCTTGCTTGATGAATCACCCCAAAACGTTCAAGACAGGAGCTGACCGGAGCGCCCCATTAGTTTTGAACATTTCGCAAAGATTCGTCAAACGGCGGCAAAGATATTGGCAAAAGAAAAATGCTTTTCTTGCGGAAACTAGGTCCTAAATATAACTACCTACTGGCGACCGTCAGTAGGATATATATGTATATAAAAACAAAGTCCTGCAATGTGACTCCTCACATAACCATCAGGAACAGATCTCCATAACACCAAGAAGTTGAATCAAAAAGGTGGCTTTATTTTTCCCTCGCCATCGGCATAATATATATGTATATATATATATATATTCACTGAAAAAAACATAGGTTTCAGGCCTTATATAAAACCTTTGAAATTCACTCAAAAAACTATAAGTTTTAGGGGTGTTATAGTTAGCTGGACATTTCACTCATACAAAACCATTGAAATTGCTCATATATAGTTAGTTGTACTAACTATATTTCGCGCACCCGCAATTCAATGCTGATGATGTCACATATTACATCATTCATGACATGGTCAGTGACATCACTGATGACATCTCAAATGACATCACTGATGACATCATCCAGTGAATGTGGTTTGCTTCGTTATTTAAATATGCATTATATACATAGCAATTTGCATTGAAGAATGAGTGGATATATAAAAATAAATATTTGGATGGAGGATTTAGTAGCAGTGTAATCGACTGTTTACTTCACCAATTTATAGTGTCTCACTAAATATAGTGGATAGTGATTAAACTGTGTGAATATCTGTATCACTTTGTCAGTTGTTGTGTAAACTGGTTCTCCAGTTAGTTACTAGGTATGTGAAAGTCTATATTAGTTATTGATTAGTTAACTGAGTATTTGTATGAGAGAGTGAATGTGTGTGTGGTTCAGTGGGGGTTGTGTGACTGCCCAAAGATGTGTGAATAGTTGATTCAGTAGATATATGAAGTTAAAACTACATTTTCTAACAGTTGTTTGGGTGAGTGAATATCTTTATGGGTGTGGTGATGAGCAAATATATTTCTCAATGGTACATGTCCAACAAACTACAAAAATAAAAGGCAGTGTATGTGTCAGTTGTATATAACTAAGTATACATAAGACTCAATGATTGTGTGAGTGACTGTATGGATAACTGTATACTTGTAATAATGAATTATAATACACTAAGTATGACTTACTATCTAAATGAATAGATGAAGTGGTGTTTGTATGAGTGTGGAGCTAAGTAAGTATGTAAGTATGATCCATTGTTTGCATAAGTGAGTAGGATAACTTCATATGTGAATAGGTTGTGTGCTGGTGTGTAATGTTGATATAGGTGTATCAGTATTTTTGATAGAGTTCTATTTTTCATTGACAGCATGTATGAGTGAATCTACAGGTAAGTGATTAGATGTGTGTATACATCTAGGAATCACTGAGTGGGTTTTTAGATACTTGTATTGCTGTGTCAATGGATTCAAATATGATACTCTGTATTTTACAAAGAGTGATGAAAGATTTTACTAGTGTATGAAAAGGTGTATGTGATTGTCACGTGGATGATGTCATCAGTGATGTCATCAGTGATGTCACTGACCATGTCATGAATGATGTAATATGTGACATCATCAGCAGTGGATTGCGGGTGTGCGAAATATAGTTAGTACAACTAACTATATATGAGCAATGTCAATGGTTTTGTATGAGTGAAATGTCCAGCTAACTATAACACCCCTAAAACTTATAGTTTTTTTGCGTGAATTTCAAAGGTTTTTTAAATGCTAATTCCTAACTATATAAGGCCTGAAACCTATGGTGTTTTCAGTGAATTTGCAATGTTTTTTTAAATGCTAATTCCTAACTATATAAGGCCTGAAACCTATGGTTTTTTCAGTGAATTTCAATGGTTTTTTAAATGCTAATTCCTAACTATATCAGGCCTGAAACCTATGGTTTTTTCATTGAATTTCGAAGGTTTTTAAAATGACAATTTTTAAATGTATTAATTTTTTTTATACTGATTTACTAAATTTTTGCAGGCAGGTGTTCAGAGGGCATGCCCCCTTTTTACAACACTCTGCAACGCAGCTCCATGGCGCTTACTGGAGATACCTGTTGGACTAGTTCCCTCTAGGGGACCTCTGTATTGAACACAAATTAATTCCCCAAGTTAAATTGTGCAAACACGCCCTGTAGAGTGTTCTAAATTGGGGGATTAATTTCCCTTGCATATTGGGGGTCCCTAGGGGCCAACTGGCCCACCATGAGCCTCCATTATGCGCAAGTGGCTGCATTGCTTTTCCCGGGGGGCGTGGGCCCCAGGGAGGTGTAGGGGGGATTGGGGCCCCCCACACTACTTTATCACTATGCCCCGTGATTTTGTCCCCCGGGGGGGAATTTGAAGAAAAAAAACAAGTAAAAAAAAAAAAAAATTGGCCTTGGGGGTCCTTGTGGGCCCACCTGGGCAGGCCTAGGAGTTCAGGGTGTTTTTACCCTGCCCCCTTTTTGTGTTCTACACATTTGTTTTTCTGCTTTCTTGTGACTCGGTCTACTGAGCACAAGATGGCTGCCAACACTTCCTGGTTTGAAGTGTTGAAAGCCAATGAGCATGCAGCTCCTGCTCGGAAAGTTTTAGAACTCAAAAAGGGCAGGGTAGAAGCACCCTGAACCCCTAGGCCTGCTCAGGGGGTCCCACAAGGTCCCCCAAGGCAAAAAAAATAAATGTTTTTGGCGAAATTCACGGGGTGCGGGAACCCCTGCGATTTTGAAAAAAATATAATTTTTTTTGCCTTGGGGGTCCCTTTGGGACCCCCTGAGCAGGGCTAGGGGGTCAGGGTGCTTCTACCCTGCCCCCTTTTTGAGTTCTACATGTTTGTTTTTCTCCTTTCTTGTGCATCAGTCTACCGAGGCACAAGATAGCTGCCATCAATTTCTGCTTTGGAGTGTTGACAGACAGTGGCAGCCAATCAGCATGCAGCTCGTGCACGGGAAGGTGCTCGCACGGTGCGCGCTTATAGATACATACATTTTTTCAAATTCGATTTTCTCAACAACTACTTGAGGGATTTACACCATTTAAACAATGGGCCGATCTATGAATCAGATTCTACCATTTTGCCAAATTTCTTGTAATTCCATTGAGCCGTTCGGGCTGTAGCCGTATCTAATCGTCCTATGGAAAATAACATGGGGGAAACACGTTTTGGGACCCCCCTTTTTTCTCGGCCCCCGCTTGACGAATCTACCCGAGACTTTCCAGGAAGAAGCGGAGCGGAACGGGCCATGAGAAATTCACGAAGATTCGTCCACCGGCGCCAAAGTTATTCCCAATAGAATGTTACGGATTTCCTATGGAAACTAGGTCCAAACTATATATACCTACTGGCGACCGCCAGGAGGTTATATATATATATATATATATATATATATATATATATATATATATTCACTGAAAAAACCATAGGTTATAGACTATATATAGTTAGGGATTAGCATTTACAAAACCTTAATTTACTCGCACAAAACCATAGAAATTCGCATATATAGTTAGTTGCAATAACTATATATCGCGCACCCGCAATCCACGGCTGATGATGTCACATATTACATCATGGTCAGTGACATCACTGATGACATCACTGATGACATCTCAAATGACATCACTGATGACATCACTGATGACAACATCGAGTGATTGTATGTTTCTGTAAAGCTAAAATATGTCTTACATATTGAAGAATGAGTGGATGTATAAGTGTCTGGATGAAGGATTTAGTAGGTGCATGAGTGAGTGAGTGATTAAATGTGTCTCACTGAGTGCATGGGTTAGTGACTAAACTGTCTTAATTTGTGCATCATTATGTCTGTTGTTCTGTAAACTGCTGCATGTGTTGATCAGTAGCTATATGAGTAACTATATGGGTTATTGATTGATTGTCCAAGTATTTGTATGGGAGACTGAGTGTGCGTGTGTCTGGTTGGGAGATGTGTGACTCTGTGCAGATCAATGTGTTCTTGTATCATTGATTGTATAAGAGACTAAGGGGGTCATTATGATTGTGGTTTTTCCGCATCCTCGAGGCCGGCGGAAGCCACCGCCGGCCCCGAGGATGCGGAAAAACCGCAGCGGACTGACCAAAGACCCACAGCCACATTAGGATGGCTGGTGGGTCCTGGTTTCCGTCCGCAGCTTTTCCGCCGCGGTCAGATTACAACCGCGGCGGAAAAGCTCTAATATGGTGACGTGTCTTCCAGACACCGTCCACCATATTAGGATGGCCAGTAAATTATGCTTTTCCGCGGCGGGTTTTCCGCCGTGGAAAAGCATACGGAACTTCACTGCGGGGGCCCGTTGCGGGCCCCCTAGGTGAAGGGGGGGTGGGGGGTGCACATGGGGGGTACCTATGGTACTCCCCTGCATTTGCATACAGAAAGCGGCAGGCACCGCGCGGTGCCTGCCTCATTCTGCATGCAAATGCAATGCGTGCATTTTTAACATTGCCGCGGGTGCAGCTTGAAGCTGCACCCGCCGCAATGTTAAAAATAGAGGATGTGACCGCCAGGGTGGCGGTCACATCCTAATTGCACAGGAGGGAACTCCGCATGCCATGCGGAGGTTCCCTCCTGCTCTGGGGTCGCGGACGGACGCAAGTCCGTCCGCGATCCTAATCGACCCCTTTGTATGTGTTAGTATATGTTTGAAAATGTAAGGTACTCTATGTTTAACTGTATTGATTAGAAAATGGAAGTGTGATTGATTCTTTACAGGACTGACTAGGTGTGTGAGTAACTCCATGGATGAGTGGCAGAGTGTGAGTGTCTGAATAGGAGTATGAGTGCATATGATAGTGTTATGAAGATGAGTGATTGTATGTATGAATGATTGTATGGGTGAATGAGTGAATGTGTGTGTAGACATAGAAATCAGTGAGTGCGTATGTAGTAACTAGTATTGGTGTGTCAATGGTTTAAAAAATTATATTCTGTATTTCACACTTGATGTAACAGAGGTTATATTAAAGTGTGAGGAGATGCATTGTATTGACACATGAATGATATCATCAGTGATGTGACCATTGATATCAAATGAGATGTCATCAGTGATGTCATTTGTTATGTCATCAGTGATGTCATCAGTGATGTCATTTGAGATGTCATCAGTGATGTCATTTGAGATGTCATCAGTGATGTCATTTGAGATGTCATCAGTGATGTCATCAGTGATGTCACTGACCATGTCATGAATGATGTAATATGTGACATCATCAGCAGTGGATTGCGGGTGCGCAATATATAGTTATTGCAACTAACTATATATGCGAATTTCTATGGTTTTGTGCGAGTAAATTAAGGTTTTGTAAATGCTAATCCCTAACTATATATAGTCTATAACCTATGGTTTTTTCAGTGAATTTCAATGTTTTTTTAATAGCAAATATGAAAAGCTGTAAAATGTCAAGTACGTGGTAGGTAAAAACATTTTCGTATTTATGCACGCTGATATGCTTTGAACGCTGCCCCCCCCCCTCTTTTCTTTTAAAAATTGGAAGAAACAAAAAGTATTCCCTTCCATAAATAACCCAAGACTTTTATTTTGTTATGGCAAGGGAACGAAATAGAGAATAAACTATAGTTGGTCACCATAGGGTTTAAAGAAGGAATGGTTCTTCACCAGATTAGATATTTTCCCAGACCCTCATTCTCCAATGTGATGAACTAGGCTAAAATTCTTCTGGTGCCTGCACCCTGTCACAGAATATCACCCTAAAACATGGAATCTCCCAAACACCAGATTGAGTTGAACCCCACAGTAAGCCTTATTTCTTCAGGGCCTCAGAATTTCTTTTGCTTTGCTCATGGAAATTGTGGGATATTGGAGAGATAAGGTGTCACCATTAAGAAAGGGTAGTATTTAAATTTGCATATCAATTATGTTAAACCTTTTAGACATATGATATGCTAGCTTGAACTTATGCTTTACATTTGAAGCCGAATTCAACAGCTTAAGTAAGTAGGTTTTCGTAGTTGTAACTTTAAAGGGTGATCTAGCAAGTTGTAAAGATTTTCTAAAACAGTGGAGCGTATTTAGTTTTTTAATGTACATGTTTATGAAACGATTACACAAATGAAACATTTGTGAGTTTTAAATTTCCGGAGAAGTATAATTCACCAATAGCTTTCTCTGTAGATGTTTTTCCATTAACAATCCCAGTTCCATCACCCGCCCAGGATATCACTACTGTTAGTTGTCATTGTTGCTTCTGTTTTAATAAAAAATGTTTTAAGGTGTTTACTGTTTTTGTTGCGATGTATATATTTATAAGTTATTAAAGTGTTATAATCCTACAAATTTTTTATCGATTATTGCTCTTTGAGATATTCCCTGTCTACAAACAGAGAAGAATAGGAATATTCTGTCTCCCTTTGCAGATAGTGAAGGATAGGTAATGCGGACTTTTGTCCCCCGTTGTAATCCGTCATGCCTGTTTTTCTCCCCACTGATTTATTGATTGGCTGGACATTTATTGTTCAAGGAATAGTTCTTTCGAGGTATTCTCTGTTTGCAAATAACGTGGAAAAGAAATATTCTGTCTAGTCTTTGCAAGTAGTGAAGGGTGGGTAATGCGGACCTTTGTCCCCCGTTGTAATCTGTCATGCCCATCTACTCCCCACTGATTGATAAACTAGTTCCACCCGGACCATTTATTAGAGGTACATCATCTGGCTCAACCGGAGGGTACCCCTAATAAAGAAGACATATGTAAAATACGAAGTAATCACTGTATCCTGTTAAACAGAAACTTTAGCATGAAACACACTTGAAAAGGAAGGGAAAGAAATCAAACAAAATCAGTAGGCCACTGATGAGTTTTTGACTTCGCTAGAAATAAGAAACATGAAAGTGGTGAGAGAAGCCAAGCTTGACGTTACGGCAGCCACGAGGTAGCTAGGCTCCGCCACCCCCCCACTGCTCCAAGCATGTCTGTCCCACCGCCCGCCACGCCCAATAACGGTAACATGAAATAGATACAAATCAGCAGATACCTACCCCCATTCCGGAAACTCCCGAAGTGCAACAGGTTCGCGGCTACGCCCATCCGGAAGACGAGGCCTTCGGCACGTGTAGGGCGAGTCCTGCTGGCAGCCGTCGGCCGGAGAGGTCGTTGCGTAAGGTGGGCCAGGAGAGGAGCCGAGGCCGACGGGATCCCTTGTCCCATCCTCTTCTTTTTTTAATAATGGCTGCGACAACGGGGGGGGATGTCTTGCACATGCCACCGACCTCCCCCTGGGCCAGGAGAGGAGCCGAGGCCGACGGGATCCCTCTTCTTTCTTCAATAATGGCTGCGACAATGGGGTGGGGGATGTCTTGCACATGCCACCGACCCCCACCCCCCTCCCCTCCCCTCGTATCTCCTGGTCTGGCCCCGGCTTGGTATGAGCTCCCCGTTCGGTCCTGAAGCGGCGCCCTGCAGGCCACGGGGGGGATGTCTTGCCTCTGCCTCCGACCCCCCCCCTCTTATTGCCTGGCCTGGACATCACGGATATCAACGCCAGGTGTCGGCGTGGGGTGCGCTGGGAGGGAGAGGCGGTGCGAACGAGCCTCTCCCACCCCCCCAGGTGGGGGCCCCTCAGCTGCACCCCTAACGCTCCACTCACCCAACAAAAGGTCTCGTCCACTATTGCGAGGCAATGATGCTCCGCTCACCCAGCGGGGGTCTCGTCCACTGTTGCGGTGCAACGGCGCTTCTGAGTTCAGCTAGAAAATGAGTCCTGCGTCCAGAAACGTTCTCCTCAACTTTGAAGATTCTATAAGAGCCACGGGGGCCCCCGACCCCCGCAGACACCCCCCGATGGGGAATGACTGCCATGATCGCCCACGGAACGACCACGACGTAGCCGCGGGACGTCGGCGCGCTCATGCCGGCGCCGGCCTCAGTCTTGAAATGACCAAAATCCTGCAAGACTACCAACTTGATCACTTCCGGTGGGACACCAGTATGACCCGGTAGGAGAGATTGTTGCCTCCCACCCCACTTTGACTGATGGTTCATGTCGCCAGTCCCCTCTGCTACCATTCAACGAAAACTTTTGGACTGCCGAAAGAGGTACCGGTCCAACCACGAGTTGGTGGAGACATTTTGACTATACTTGGACCTTCCTGACCTCACCCAAAATGGCGCCGGTACAAATGAAACTCTCAACTCCTTGTTGTGCCCCGATTGCTCAGCCTTGATATCATGAGATATGTATGCAGTTTTTAGCACATGAATTGATATGGGATAAGACTGATTATATGTTCGGACAATGAATTGATCCAGGATGGGTATTGATTATACGTTCGAACAATGAATTGACATGGGACGGGTACTGATTACACGTTCGGACAATGAATTGATATTAAGTTCTAATGCATCATTGATTACTGTATTTATTGAAGGTTCGCATTGTCGACACTTTTGGTACTTGCTCACAATGAATTATCGATATGATTTTGTTGCACTTGTCGCACTTTTTACTATGAAATCAACGACCACTGACTCTGTTATGTTTTCCACAAATAAATACCCCCCCCCATTTACAGTTCCAGCCTGCTCCGTGGCCGGCCCACGGGGTTGTAGGCCCGTATTTGTGCACCAACATTTTTATTAAAGGTTTTTGAAAAAGCAAACGTAGTTGTAACGCGTAGGTTTTTTCAGTGAATTTCAATGGTTTTTTAATAGCTGTAAAATGTCAAGTACGTGGTAGGTAAAAACATTTTCGTATTTATGCACGCTGATGTGCTTTGAACGCTGCCCCCCTCCCCCCTCCTCTTTTCTTTTAGGAGTATTCTCTCTTTGCAGATAGTGAAGGGTAGGTAACGTAAGCCTTTGCCCCCATTGTAACCCATCGTGCCTGCTTTCCCCTACATTTGATTGATTGTTATCCAAGCATTTACTGTTTTAGAATAGGGTGCTCTCATGCTGACGCCAGCTTCAATCGGAAACATCCAGAAACACTGTAGACTACCAATTCAATCAGTTCCGGTGGAGCCACAACGTGACCCGGTAGAGAAGAACTTGCCCTCCCCTCTTTGACTGATTGTTCTTGTTGCCTGTCCCTTCTGTTGTCATTTAACAGAACTTTTTGGACTGCTGAAAGGGGTTGTATTCCGACCGCTGGTTGGTGGAGACATTTTGACTATATTCTGGACCTGCGTTGTCGCGTAATGCGTCATATGACGCGCCGCGTTAGCGCACCCGGAAGTGCTCCGGTGCGCAAGGCGCAGCTTCCCGGAAACGATCCAGAGCGCGGCGCGCAGCGCGTAACGTAAGCATAACAGGTCATGTGACTTGTTAATAAAACTTTTCATTGGTTCATTTTACTTTTGGTTTCCTAATGATGGAAGGCTTGATCATATGACCTAAAAATAACACTTTTCATTGGATTAAAACATTTTTTTTTCCCAAACGATGAAAGACCCACCTTTTTTTTTCTCACTCGGCAATCAAAAAAGGTTCCATTAGATGACAACAGAGGGGACAGGCAACAAGAACCATCACTCAAAAAAGGGGAGAGCAAGTTCTTCCCTACCGGGTCACATTGGGGCTCCACCGGAACTCATCGAATTGATAGTCTACAGTGTTTCTGGAAGTTTCAGACTAAAGCTGGCGTCAGCATGAGAGCACCACCATCTCGTAGCTCCGTCGTGGCCATTCCGCAAGCAATCATGGCAGCCGCTCCCCACCGCAAGCCTGCGGGAGTCGGGGGACCCCAAGACTTTTGTAGAATCTTGAAGGCTGAGGGGACGCTTTCGAGAATGGAGCCCAAGCCCTAGCAGACAAGCGTCCGAGTTCCAAGGTGTCCCAGGGCCATTTTAGTGGACCAGGCCCAAATCCGAAGAGCCGGCCGCCATTTTAAGAGTCCTGTTGCAGCCGCCTATCGCTGCACCGCAAGAGTGGGAGCAACTCAACTACATGGTGAGCGAGACGCTGTAGCCGGAAGAGCGGGCGGTAAACAGCTGAATGGCGGAAAAGGCACAGTGTAGCAAAAGCAGGCGGAATGGCAACTGAAACGGTAAAGGGGCGCCCCACTACAGCAGACGAGCCTCCACCTGGGGAGGCCCGTTCACGCCGCCTCCCCCACCCCCCCCAGGGCGCCCAACGCCGTTTTTCGGAGCAGCATTGTAGGATACCAAAACCAGTGCGGCAACTTACTGGACATCACCTGGGTGCCGTCCAGATCTCAGCGCGTTCTGCTGCCTTGGGACTATTCGCAAAGCAGACCGCTACTGACGAGGCACAGTGCAGCAAAAGCGGGCAAGTACCATGAGTGACGTTAATTCGATCTTTCAATAGTACAGTAATCAATAACACATCAGAACTTAATATCAATAGGGATGTCAAAATGTTCAATCAATTCTCGTCCCTGCTCGCCATGTGCTTCAAAACTGAATACGTATCTCGTGATATCAAGGTTGGGCAACCAGTACACAACAAGGAGTTACGAGTCCCATTTATACCGGCGCCATTTTGGGCGCGGCCGGGCAGGTCCAGGATATAGTCAAACATAACAAATGAGGCTGACGTCTCTGAAGCAGTTGACGCACAGCAGGACATAGCAAATAAACATGAAGTCTCTGAAGCTGTTAACTCACTGCAGGACAAAACAAGTGAACCTGAAACCTCTGGAATAATTGTCGCTCAGAACAACAACACACAAAACTCTGTAGTGTCTGAGGAAAGTAAAACAGAAGGGCACTGTTGTTTCAGACACACTTAACACTAATGACTTAACAAAGATATCGTCTGTCTATGAAGCAGCTGTCCTGTTCACAGAATTGACAAAGAAGTGTGCAGACACCAATGCTATTAAGAAACACAAGGAAATCCCTAACGCATCAGCATTCTCGGAAGAGGTTGACACAGATGACATCTTAACCCCTTAAGTGCTGCCTCGGTGCGTTGGCCGACGGCAGCACTACCTCCCCAGTGCTGCGCACGACCATTGAACGTCCATTCAGCACTAGTTCGAATGGACAGCGCAGCACTGGGGAGGGAATTGCGCCGCAGCTATGAGGTTAAGGAACAAAGAAAGACAAATTAAGGATGAGGAAGTTATCACTTTAGTTTTTTCATCAGCTAGCGACAGCAACAAACACATTGTAATGGAGATTAGAGAGGCTACGGATGGGTGAATAAATTATCAAAAGAAATGGCGACTCCCCCCTTTAGCAGATTAGCTAAATCTTTGCGTAATTTGGGCATAAAAGTTATATTATTGTTGTTGTTGTTGTTGTTATGGTTATAGTTCTGGTTAATTTCCATTCAGAGTGTCCTACACAGCACCACTCTAGGTAAACACTACTTTATGTAAACCTGGGACATAGCACTCATTGAAATGTTTGTGATCTTTCCTGTTAAGTTGCATCATAAGTTATTTTAACCATTCCATATAAAGTCATGCATAAAAATGAATACACAGACACAAATAACATGTGTATCCAAAAACAAAATACAGATTTCGGCCTTATTTATTGCCTCTAGTTTTCAAAGGCAAATTTCTGTGGAAAACATGCACATTAAGGGTTGCCTTTCCTCAAACCTTTGTTTTTTAAAAAAAATTGGAAGAAACAAAAAGTCTTCCCTTCCATAAATAACCCAAGACTTTTATTTTGTTATGGCAAGGGAACGAAATAGAGAATAAACTATAGTTGATCACCATGGGGTTTAAAGAAGGGATGGTTCTTCACCTGGGTGCCGTTCACAACTCAGCACGTTGTGCTGCCTTGGAACTATTCGCACAACAGACCGCTACTGACCATTGTTGCTTCTGTTTTAATAAAAAAAATTTAAGGTGTTTACTGTTTTTGTTGCAATGTATATATTTATAAGTTATTAAAGTGTTATAAACCTACTACTTTGTTGGAGTTCTATATATTTTTAATGTGACACATAATTGTGAAGATTTGATGTACAAAAAGGCATCCCTGGAATCTTCGGCTTCAGGCTCGGTCCCACACACCCTCACAGTGAGAATCCCCTCCCCAATCACAATACAGGATGGTTATCAGATAGTAGGAACGCGTGTGGTGTGACGGATCTCATCGGGTGGGGGCCATGAACAACTGTAACTCCTTTGAAGAGGAGTGATTCTTTACAGTTGGGGCCATAAACTACATCCGCAGGGCTAGGTGATAGCCTGGGACCGGCCTGGACAATTGGACACAAAGGAAGAGGAGTGTCAGAGGGTGCGGTAGTGAATAGGGTGAAAGGGTGGTGTCAGGCGGGCACAGGGTGTGATTCTCAGGGAAGAGCAGCGCAGATGGGGGGAGGTTTATGGCCCATGCATAAGACAGAGAGCGGGGGTGACCAGTGCGTGGGGGAGATGCTTGCGAGGGTGGGGAGCCATGCTAAGGATCGGCGGCGTGCAGAGAGTGGGTCTGGTCAAGGCATCTAAAATGGCTGCCGTGCACGACAAAAGTGTGGCATTGGAAAAAAAGCAAGATGGCGCAGACAATGTTTCTCAATACGAATTAATTTATAACAATTATTTTTAACAATATATTTACTCGCAGTGTCAAAATGGCGGTCAACACTTCCTGATTTCCTTCGAATCGAACGTTAACAGACGTCACGATCGGCGTCGTGCAGAGAGTGGGTCTGGTCAAGGCATCTAAAATGACTGCCGTGCAAGACAAAAGTGTGGCATTGGAAAAAAAGCAAGATGGCGCAGACAAGGTTTATCAATACGGATTAATTTATAACAATTATTTTTAACAATATATTTACTCGCAGTGTCAAAATGGCGGTCAACACTTCCTGATTTCCTTCGAATCGAACGTTAACAGACGTCACGCAGCAAAAAAAAAAAAAAAAAAACGCTCACGCGCAGCCGCTGGAAGACAAGTATCAACATATATGACCATCCTCAGCCACCCTCAGAAAATAAGGGGGTCAGGATACGTCTCCCGTACCCCCTTATACCCATTTCCCACATTGTTTTTCCTCCATCTTGTAATTTAATTAAAACGAAACAATTTTTTTTTTGTTTTTTTTGGCCCCGCGGGGCACTTTAATCCTAGGGGGTCAGAAGGGGTCTACCTTGCCCCCTTTCCTTCATTTCCCCCATCGTTTTGGCCTCCTCTAGTCTCTCGATCCTACCGAGAGACAAGATGGCGGCCGCTATGGACTGTTTAGAATGTTGACAGACACCGGAGAGCCAATCAGCTTCGCTTCACAAAGCTCCGTTACGCGAAAAGTACGCGAACTGGAGCGCTATCCGGGACGCTGTCACAGATATATCTGTTTTTTTAAACGTTAATTTCTCAAAATTCACTGGAGCACATATATTGAGACCCAGCAAAAGCACATCGGGCTAACAGTCCCTACAATTTTGCCAAGTTTCGTGTAAATCCATTCAGCCGTTCGAGCTAAAAGTGAGGCCAAACGCCCTATGGAAAAATGAATGGGAAAAACGCGTTTTGGGACCCCCCTTTTTTCTCGGCCCCCCCAAATTTTCAGGGGCTGCTCAGAAACAAAATGTGCCATTTTCCTGAAGATTTCAGCCGATTCCGTCCACAAACGCCAAAGTTATTAGACATAGAATTTTCAAAAGTTCCATAGAGAAAAAATCCTAACTATATATACCTACTGGCGACCGCCAGTAGGTAATATATTTATATATCTCGTGTATGCATGCACAAACAGGACCACAGACTCCGCATTTAGCTGTTGACAATATTCGTGCTTCATTTTTTTTAAAGTGAAAGGGTGATGCCTCAGACGCGTTTCGGACACTGGCTGTGTCCTTGATCACAATATATATATATATATACATATATATATATATATATATATATATATATATATATATATATATATGATGAAACAATCCCTCAAAAGAGGAACTCAGAGGCCGAGGGGATTTCAAGGCAAACAGCACGCTTTATTCCGATGGTCTCAGTGGCGGCGTATGTTTTTTGGCACTCCAGCCTTCCTCAGCGCCCAACACTGTAGCATGCCCATAACCTATTGGCTCCACCCTGTGTAAAGTACCCGCTAGCACCTGGCGCTCCGCCCCCTGATGCGCTCAGCACACCCATAGTAGTTTGTATTCCATTACAGAACAGCAAGTCCCAGAAAGCACTGTGTCGGACAAACTGGGAAGGTGGCGTGGGAGAGTAAGGCAAGACGGTAGGTCCGTGCTAGCACTTCAGGTAAGTGGTGAGGGGAGCCTCAGATCACTGGAAAGTTCACGACTGCTACCCTTTGTCCCCTCGTACTGCTACAGCCAATTTTCACAAGGACAAAGCTGGGCCGGGGCAGTCAAATGGAGACTCCACGCCCCATGCAGGTAAAATACCTCAGTCTTCCCAACCTTGTTTGTGGTTCCTGGCTGTCCCGGAAATATCGATTCCTCGATCACGAAAAACGCTGAAATCAGCGTGGTGCCAGTGTGCTTCCAGGACGCTTGAAGTAGCAGGGCCTGCTGTACTGTGCCCCTTGGCAAGCGCAGAATATATGACGAAACACTCCCTCAAAAGAAGAACTCAGAGGCCGAGGGGATTATATATAAAAACCTACTGGCGGATTAGGTAGTTATAGTTAGTGGCAGAAGACAATGAACTTACAACAATGGTTCATCAAAAACAACCGACGGACAAAAATTCATTACTGCACTACAGGTCTTATCACCCAAGGGCTCTTAGGGATAATCTTCCTGTAGGACAATTCCTACGTTATCGTAGAAATTGCTCGTCAACTGATGGCTACCTGGCACAAACTGAGGATCTAGCATCTAAATTGATTACTAGAGCATATCCCCGGAAAGTCATCAAACAAGCACGCAAACGAGCACTCAACACTCCGAGGGAAGCCCTTCTGGAAAGAAACATCAAAGAAAAGGATGAATGCATACCTGTGGTCACCACGTTTGGCCCATACTCGACTAAAATTCGACAAATTATCAGGAAACACTGGCACTCGTTGAGTACAAATTCTATGAAAATGCCACAGCCCAAATTTGCCTTCAAGCGTTTCACCAATTTGAAAGATCGGTTGGTACACACTCGACCCCCTAGAGCAGTGGAGGAATCTGGTATCCCACCGGGACATCATCCCTGTGGAAGTTGTACTGTTTGTGCCCTAACCGGCAGAACTAAGACAGTCACTCTGTCCAGTGGCAAAATATGGTATCTCAATAAGTTTAGTAATTGTAACACCAACAATGTTATCTACAGAATCACCTTTCTGTGTGAGAAATACTACATAGGACTCACTACAAGAAAAATTAAGGCTCGAATTCAAGAGCATTTGAGTACCCTAAGATTAGGAAAACTCACTACAAAATTGGTCCAACACTTCATCACTCAAAAACACCAACCTAGGGATCTACGGTGGGTGGTACTGGAAAGACTGGGAGGTGATTCATTCAATATAGAGAATAGATTATTCAAGAAAGAGGCCCATTGGATTTTTCAGGAAGGCACGGACCGCAATGGCCTGAACGATGTTATAGAATGGAACAGGATATCCTGCTCATGAATCACTACATTATCCAGAGTATCCCACCTAGAAGTTAGTCCGTCATCTATTAAATAGATGAGAATTAACATCTCAAGCCATTTGCTGTTCAGGTTATTTTGATTGACCTATTGATAATCATAGGCATAACATAATCCAGTGACTGTGCCAGGTTAGGCACTGCATCCAAGAGGAGGGAAACAGAGACATCATGGCTAGTATTAAATAAAACACAGGGTGGTCCTACTGGTTAGCTTATATGACTGGTTTATGGCGATAGACAACAATAGAAATAAAGCAGGATATTCCCTAAATGTATTTTTGTAGAGTCTATAGGTGGGACTGCTTTTAGACCTAAATTTGTGTAATGCGCAATCGATCGAGGTGCACTAATTTTGTAAATAGACAGATCGGTATTGGCCATATTAACATTAGGGCAGACATGAATTTGCACCTACAAAACCAGGAATTGAAAAAATGTTCCCCTCTCCTTCATAAATAAAATAATAAAAAAAAACAAAAAAAAAAAAACATAGAATATAAAACTAAGGCGAATGCATAACACGAAGGCAGGGAGGTTCGCCTAGAGTATGGTACGAACCTATGCTCAAATACCAGGAATCGAGCACCACTGTAACATGGCCGCGATGTATATCATCGGTATCACGTGCTCTGATCACGTGCAGGGTGCTCAAACCCGGAAATGGGCGTGACCAAAAACGCCGAAGTAGCGAGACAAGCCAGGAACCACATATAACCGCAATGGTGGACAAAGCAGACACACAGGTGGTGAGCGGAGGCCAGCTACCTGCACATATACCGGTAAGAGGGAGCTATTGGTGTGTTGAATTATACGGGAGCTATACGGGCGAAAGGAGGCCTTTTAATGAAAGCTTTAGGATATAACTAACGGGTCCGCCATAGCACTGTAAGCAGTTTATAAAGCCATGTAAAAGTATGCAGACAGGGTCCCGGTCACAAACGAACAGCGGGTTAATAACATGAGGATGGACTGGTAACACGGTATGGGAGTGAGTGAGTGAGTGAGCTGCATGCTTAAACATGGTTTAAATACTATTTCTTTTCCTTACTACAGTACTGACCGAGGGCAGTTGTCCGGTACCTGCAACAAGGCTACATGCACCGGTCGGGGCTAATTCTTCTACGGGGGCGCTGGTACATAAGCATATAGCTGCTACCTGGTAATTAGAAACAAGATTTAATGAGTGTATTTTATTGAACTGAAATAGAGTGGTTTCTCTAGAGGCCACAACCAAGAGATTAGTGTAATGTGGACAATGAGTGTGAGTGGTACTGTTTTATGTACAACTACAGGTACAATAAAGGAAGAATTGACGTGCAGAGAACGCGGAGACCCAAAACCCTGACGAAATTGCCGGCAAACCTATCACGGCAATGAAACATGTTGGTTTGGATTTATTAGAGCGGGCACACAGCACTGAATAAAAGTAATTTAGCTAGTGGAGCTCTGCCCTTTTTAAACGGTGGTGGTGTCACACTTTGAGATCAGAGTGGTCGCACCGCATTGGGTCACCTACACAGAGCACATTTTTGGTTTATGTTGTCTGCACGGTTTGTTATCCCTTTCTTTGTTATAGTTGGCAGTTGCTGATGATGATAACGTGAGGATACAGACGAGTACCTGTCTGTTTACTCCTCCGCGGGTGTTGCTCCCATGAGGCTCTGACAACTCCCCCTCCCCCCTTTTTTTGAAAGTTGTTTCTTTAGAAGGTTTGGTGAGGGTGTGTAGTTGTCTTCAGTACAGTTTTAGATACCATTTTTAGAGTTGAGCTCATGACTACAAGGGCATAATTAAGCAGTAGGGTAAGATTTACTCACGGCTAATTGACACCTTAAGAAAGGGGTCTGTTAAGATATATGGGAAACAGTTGTTTCTACATAATATAGGGACAGGTCTTGTGTTGTTGATAAGGTATAGAGTGGGGGGCGACCTGCTCATATCCCTTTACTCCCCCTTGGGCTCCCAATTGTTTAAGAGTTATAGTTAGGACCCAATTTCCACAGGAAAAGTGTTTTTTGTTTTGCTAATAACTTTAGCGACGTTTGAGGAATTTTCACTAAATTGTTAAAACTAGTCTGCCACTAACTCCAGCAGCTGTCTGCAAAGTTTAGGGTTGATTTATCAAGCGGGAGCAGAGAAAAAGGGTGATCCCAACACAGTGTTTTCCCCATCCAATTTTCCATTAGCATTTTAGGCACGACTACAGCCCAAACCGCTGAATGGAATTACACAAAATTTGGCAGAAAGCTAAATCTTGGTCCAGAAAGATCTCTTTTGTAATGTGGTATAAATCTGTTCAGTATTTTTGGAGCTATTAAAGAAAAAAGATGTATGTATATCTAGGGACGTGGAGAGTCTGCGTCTCCAACAGATCTCATGCTGAGATCAGAATGGCTGGCTCCACTTCACCCAGGAAGTGGTAGCAGCCATCTTGGGACTTGACCAGAGTTCCAAGAAAATGCAAAGATAAACACACTGAGGCAGGTTAGTAATACCCTTACCCCCTAGGCCTGGTAGTTGACCCAGCCTGAGGCCAAAAATGTGTTTCAATGTTACCAAAAATTTGCAGAAGATCTGTGGCAAATTAAAAAAATTAAAATAAGAGCGGTCTCCTGTGCTTGTTTTTATTGTTTTAGCCTAGGTCCCCCCCTCCTCAGGCCCATTTTGGCACCTGGGACCCCATTTCCCTGGACCTGGCTGTTATTAAGACGAGGAAAGGGGTCATGCAATCCCCCTCCTGGGCTGATTTAACCCTAGGGGCCTGGTCTTATCACAAAGTCAAAGGGGGCACCCCAACCATTCTCCACAACAAACTAAACTTAAAAGAGAGGGGGCGCTTGGCTGCCCTCCTTCAAGCTTTTAAGGTCCTGGAGACTCCATCGCCCGGGGACAGCTCACATACTGTGTCCTGGGGAACCCATGTACGGGACACAGTAGTTTCCATGCCCACATCAGCACGGACAGTGTAACATATCTATGCCACCCCCCGGCGGGAGCATTTTTAACTCTCCCGCTGGGTGGGAGCAAACATGCCTTCCCTGCCTGCAGGAGTGTAGGCAGGGAAGCCATGTCTGGTCTCACTCGCGGGAGCTTTAAAAATGCACCCATTGGGTATGAGAAGTCTTCTCTTTCCTGAAACACATTTTGCTCCCGCACAGGGGGAGCAAGCATAAGCAGCTGCTCTGGCTGAGCAGGAACATTGCCAGCTCCTGCCATTTGTGGAGAGTCAGCCAGGGCACCAGTGGCCTGGGTCTCTCCGCGAAGCCCGCAACTTCCTGTTAGATGGGTTGCCCGGTTGGGCGCTGGGGCACCCACCTACAAATAACAGGGACACAATAGGCTCAGGGAGGGGTCCTGGTGGCCCCCCTTTACCTTTAAAATAGCAATCAGCCCCAGGGGATGAGGCCCCTGGGGCCAATTAAAGCTGACAGGGGTTGCACGTCACCCTCCCATATATTTAATTAGTTGACCCAGGAGATGGGGCACTATTGGCTCAGGGAGGGGGGCCTTGCTCCCTTTCCTCTTAAATGCCCCCAGTTGTGGTCTCCAGGACTCCTTGTTGGTCGGGAAGGGAGCAACATGCCCCCTTCCCCTTTAGAGCTATCTTTTGGGCAGGGGGATGGGGACCATGTGGCCCAAAGTGGCTTGGGAAGCGGGACAGCACGCCCCTCCCAATTTAAAAAACAAAAAGGCCTTGAGGATGTGGCCAACCCACTCAGCACATGGCCAATAGTCATGAGTGGTGAGGGGGTGGCTTTACATATGGCAACCAAATATTACTTTACATTAAAAACACCCTAGAAATTAACTGGAAAAACAAAGGTTATAGTAACGTTATAGTTAGGCGAAAATTTCGGTAACAACATGACATTTTAAACATACAAAAACACTGATATTGATCAATTATAGTTATCTCAAGTAACTTTAACTTGTGCCCTAAAGAAACTATAACTCGCGCCCTCACCATGCACTGCTAATTACCCAACACATTACATCACTCATGACATCTTGTATGACATTATTGAACATGTCAACGCAACATTTGCAATGAAATTATTGATGCGAGAATTGTGTATGGTGGGGGCGCAAGTTATAGTTACCTTAGGGCACGAGTTATAGTTACTTGAGATAACTATAACTGGTGAATTTCTGTGGTTTTGTACATTTAAAACATTACGTTGTCACAGAGATTCTGACGTGAACTGTTCAGTGACAGCAAATAATCTACAATTACACCAATTCTTTGGTAAATAATAAGGAAACATATCTTCTCTCATAAGCAACCTCAATTTGTCCCTTTTTGTTTATCCTTTTTAAGTGTGAAGTACATAAATCATCAGCAATAAGTAACTGTGATTTCAAAACTATATAAATGTGTTTGATTCAAAGAACCAATATAACCATATGAACACTCTTTGCCATCTTAGTCTTGTGTACAGATCGTGAGTTTATATGATTTTGAGCTTTCGTACCATCGGACAGATCTTGGAACTCAAAACCTCCATCATTTATACTAAATTTATTTTTAAACCATACCCCTATGTTAACCAGCTTTAAAAATAGAAAGGACATATGGTCACAATGAGGTAGCCCTTTTCAAATGTTTTCTTGCTGTAAAACTTTCACATCTACACACTGCCATGCCTTATTGATGGTACTCAATTTACGCTCTCCATTATAATTTCTATTTGTAAAGCGCAAACATATCACCCCATTAGGGTTTCAAGGCGCTGGGGGCCATTGGGGATATTAAGTGAGCTATTGCCCAGCGTCACATGATGATGAGCTGAGCTGCCGCCGGGAAAATGGATGGATCAGCCCTGCAGGTATTCCAACAAGTGATCTGCTGATTACCGCTTGTTGTTGGTGTCAACCCACTGAGCTGCCCTTCAGGCTCTACCTATCTGCATGTTCGTGGGAGGTGTTTAGCCAGTGGGAGCTGGATTCTACTGAGGGAGGGGGGGCCGGCAAATAAAAATGTTAAAAAAGAAAATGAAATGAAATGCCAAACACTTACCGGATCCTGAAGACGTCCTCCTCTCACTTCGACCGCTTCCTCATGGACTGCAGTGCAGGCCCAGCAAACTCCCTCACCCAATCCTGGCCTGCTCACATGCTGTTAACCAGCATGCGAGCAGTGCTCTAATTGGTGGGAGCAGCCTCTGTTGGCGCTCCCAAGGGAACTGAATGCCTGCACTTTGCTCTCAACCTAGCTATCTGAAGACAGCTGGGTTGAGAGGTTTAAAGTGCGCATGTGTGTCCAAAGGGACATGCACTCATTAAACAGTGGAAAAGCAGCACTTTGCCCACCACTCCTCCCTGCTGTCATTCAGCAGGCCCGCCCTGTACTGAGGCTCGGTTCAGGACGAGAGGATGAAAAATAAAATGGTAGTGAATTAATATTTTATTTCTCATCTCTGTGGCTTTGGGAGGCCCTTAAGTGGGGCGACGCCCCTCCGCTCCAAAGGAGGAGCCACCCCTCTGTTTAGCATAAAAAACAGTAATCAAAACAGAATAAAACCATAAAACCATTGCAAAGCTTTGAGGTTTCACTATATACCAGTCTCCACTCCAGGAATGACATGCTGAGAACCATTGGAGCAGGCTCTCCTGGACAATAACTGAATAGTGCAGCTTGGGAAAACAAAAATAAAATGCTTTGTGGATTCTTTCCAATTAGACAGTCCTATGAAAACGGCATATTAGAGTGACGTGTTTTTAAATCTTTAATTTAAAACTGCAATTGATTCTTTTTTAAAGATTAGCTCAGCTTTAATTTACAATAATGTAGGTGTTCGTGTCTCTATTAAATATATTTAGAGTGAGCAATACTGAATTTGGTGACAAAAAGATTCTGCTATTCAGCACCAAGTTTCCCTTCTGGGGAATGTGAGTGATACAAATACATATGTTTAGAGGTGGGTGAGACAACAAATTTACAGGGATGTCTCGCTCGGGTCTTCGAGCCCATGCAAGAACCGAGCCCTGAAAATGTTTGCGATGGAAATCATACCACAAACATCATGTAAAATATTATGTTAAAGCTTATTTCTTTAACATGTAGAAGCATTGACATGAATACGTCACATTATAACACTGCACTGAGGAATCCATCTTTGAGTGATAGTTTTTACATATGAATCTTTAGTGAGCTAAGAGGCGAGACAGTTGTCATGCAAACACTGAATGTGACCCAGATTATTATAGAGCAATATTATAGCGTATGAAATCAAACCCAATACAAGTGGCATAATGAATGCACATATTTGAAAGTGCTTTCATGAGCGATAATGAAGGGAAAGTAATTTTGGTGTACTAAGATATTTGCCTAAGATCACACAATTTAAGAGGGGAAGCACTATTTATATACATTTTCTGATTTCACTTTGTACCAAATAGCCAGTCAATGGTTATCTATTTGTCTTCCCTTGTGCTAAGGCTTTATTTGTACCTCTGTACATTTTTCTGCAGCTTCTATTTTGAGACAACTCGGCCTGCATGTATTTCACAGTGCCTAGTATGCATGCACTCCTACACTTTTCGTGGAGATTGGTACCTGTCTGCTTGTATAGAGCATAGTTGGTAATGCTGTGCTGAGGCTGCTAAAAATAAAAATGATCTATTCTGTCAAGGCTACTTCTTAATGCCTGGAACACAAAAGAATCAAGACAAACAGCGGGTCGCCGAATGACAGCAGCTGGACTTTTAGGATGCGGACTTGGAAAATCAACTGAGCAAGAATGGTGTCAGAACCCAGATATTCACTAACTCATTCACCTATAAATTCACTTCAGTGACTTAAGCGCCCAGTCCAGGAATCTGTCTGTAACGTACTTGTCACTCATACCTTAACTGTACATATTCTGTGAGCAATGAAAGCTAGTACTAGCATGCCCTGCTGGATCTGTTCTGCGGAAAATGGGAGAAAGGGAAGCTTTCTTTGCTTCTGCCATATTGTCCGAGTTCTGTTAGGAAATGAAGCTTGAACTGCTGCTGCCCGATGTGTACCTGTCCTGTGATGGGAAAGGCTTGTGTTTATGTTACTCTAGCTGGACCGGTCATCTAAAGTTGGGAAGATTGCACTGTTTCTGCCCAGATGGTGTTTCCTCTGCTGTTACCCCATCTTATAAAAATATAAATTATATTTTAAATGTACTTTCAAGTATGCCCAGGTCAGTAAGAAGTTTTTATTGGACCAAGGCCAACATCTAGTTGAGGGTCCCTGACCCAGAGAACTTGGTTTCAATCACAGCTTTCCAGCATGACCAAACTATGTTATCCAGGACAATGACTTTTTTCCCTCTGCCTCCTTTACCGTGATAATCATATTTAGGGGCACCTTGAAATAATTCAGTTCAGGACGCTCACTGTACAGCAATGTCTTGTTTGTGGTGTAAAACACCATACTGTTGCCTCATCTATAAAAATAAAGATGAATAATAGGAGAGACAAGACAACTGACTAGTCCCTTCAGTTATTAATAAAACTGTCACAGCAGCAAGGTTCCAGTTCACCAATTCTAATAAAGTGCACTAAGTGCACTTAAGGTGCTTAAGTAAAACAATCCAAAATAAACATTTTATGTAAAAGTTTGTACTTCAGCTATAAATAAAGTGGCATCAGCGACACTTACCGTAGTTCTAGGAAGACCTAATGTTGTTCTCCACAGTCTTCTCGGGGATGCTTTTCCAGACAGGATACAACAAAGATAAGGCTGCAGAGAATTATGAGACCCGCCCGTCACTGACTCACAACAACTATTCTATGGGTGATAATAGTGAAGCAGGAGATGTTTTTTGTTGGGTGCATGGTTCACAGTCTGAAGGCCTATGAACTCGTTCATCCCACACCCAGTCAGCTGCAAATGCGGCTTGTTGCATAGTGCAGGCTACAATAACAGTCATTCGCCCTGCAAAACATGTTGTACATGCTGACAGCCTTGCCAAAAAAACATGTTGCAAGGCCTCTTTAAGGAGTGGGTCTGTAGGACATTTGCCAAATCGCCACTCCCCCCGCCCCAACGGAGGCTGGTAAGCATGCCCTGTGAAGCAGGGACTGTTTCACAATATTTGATGATAGAGACCTATATTCCTGGGGAAGATGGATGACCCCACAGAGGCAATATTTGAGCCCCAGAACAGGTTGATAGGAAAGAGAAAGAGGGTCCTTTGCCCAGCGCTCCTAATTTTACCCCTGTGGTAGGGACACACAAGTAAACAACATTTCAGCTCACCCACATACAATATAGGTGTAGGGCTATCGATTTAACAAAGACAGAACGGAAATGAATACACACCCAAAAAAGGGAACCCGTAACTAAGAGACTTACAGTCAGTGTATAGGAGTACTCTTGAATGCTTCCTAGTGCAAGATATGGAACTCACCAATGAAGCATACCAAATTAGGTAGGTAAGTGTTCATCATGCTATAGGAGCAAGTGAACGTATGGTACTTACATAAGAGGTTTGGCAGTTTCTTCCTGGAGTTTTGTTCTTCTCGTATCTTAGTGTGTTAGCTGTCTGTGTTGTATCTGTCCTGAATGTGTGAAAGCATCGTGTTCTCTTCCTACTGCTACTGCCACCTGTCATTCACTTATTACTTGCTTTATGGAAGGCTGCGCTACTGCTATACATGTTGTACCTTAGTTGTGCTGTGAAGCACAGTACAAAATGTCTACTACACATCAGAAAAAATTATTTACATTGCCAATGCTTATTTTAATGCATGATGTGAGTAAAAGAATGAAACCTCACAAACTATGTGAGTTTAATTTTGAATGTATGCGTGAAACAGGTAATTTTTTAACGGAGTAGTCAACTTTGTAAAAATGTAAAACATAGCTGAAAAGTCGACTTTCTAAAATTTTAGAACATAGCTGACTTTATAAAATTTTAAAACATAGCTGACAAGTGTCCAATTCAGGCACTTTAGCAAACAGCGCATTGGTATGCTTGGGTTTTGAGACTATGATGAAACTGTTAAACGCAAAACTACAATGGTTGAAGATAAAAAAACATACAGATGACAGTATCATATGTGTAGTAGCATCAAAGCACAGAGTTGTGGAATATAAATTACAATTTTGTTCCTGACATTCGGCTTTTTTTCTTGCAGGCAATCACAGGTAAAACAGCTGAGTGGGTGAAAAGGAGGCAGTCACAGGTTAAACAGCCCAGTGCGCGAGAGGGCAGAGACACCTATCAGGTGCAAAGGTCGGCATCTCCTGCTAATTGTTTAACTTTTTTTTACATGCCCACACTGACGCAAGCACACATATTCTCTTTTGTCTCGGTTTTGAAGGCCCTAACAATGTTGATTAGTTTGAAAAATATTGTGCGTTTAAGAACCCCCTAACAATTCGCCCTCTTCTCTCTTTCCACTGCCCCTTAAGACCCCTCATTTCCTGCTTCTCATATAATGTATTATTTTATAAGCTATGTTGGGAGTTCTGAAGCTCCCCTCTTCCCCCCAATCTTAGTGACCAAGCTACGCCCCAGTGAGCAGGGTAACTATCCGCGCAGTGAGCCAGAGCAGAGCAGGCTACTCCAACTCCTGTGGGCCCCAGTAAGTATCAGGTGGGTCAGCGACAGGACACTGCTGGGGGTCATGGGTGGGTGAGCAAGCCACAACATTCCTACAAAAAACGGGAGATGTGGGAAGGGAGGCATAGCGAGGGCCTGCTTCCATGGTTTGCACTTCGTGAAGAATGCGCCCTGCAGCCACCACTGGAAGAAGAAGGGGACTTTCAGCTATCAGTGGCAATTTTTGCCACAGGTGGAGATGGGGAAGCAATAAATGCAGACTTTTTCCTAGGATCTAACAAATATAAACCTCAGAGAATGCCCTGGTCTGGACCCAAAACACGAGTTAGACCTGGCCCTTTTTGCAGGGTTATCCCCAAACGTTTTCTGCCGCCTTCAACCTCCTATTTTTCTGACCCTCTTTCTGTTGGCTTTAGGACTCCCTGCACTTTACCACTGTTAATCAGTACTGAAGTGCATGTTCGCTCTCCTTTAAACACGATATGAAAGGTTTATACCTGGTTGGCATATTTACTTTACTTGTGAGTCCCTCGTAAAGCGGTATCCCATATATCCAGGGCCTGTAAATTAAATGCTACTGGTGGGCCTGACGTATTGCTTGTGCACCCACAGAAGTAGCCTTCCAAACCGATCTCAGGCCTGGCACTGCACGGCCCGTGTAGGCAGTTTTCTGCCACTTTGACTGGACATTTAAAACTACTTGCCCAGCCTTAGACTCCCCTTTTTTTACACATAGGTCACCACTAAGGTAGGCTCCAGGTAGCCCTATGGGCAGGGTGCTGTGTAAGTAAAAGGTAGGACATGTGCCTTTATTGTGTGACATGTCTTGTTAGTGACAAAAATCCTATTTTGTTTCTCACTGTTGTGAGGCCTACTTCTCTCATAAGCTAGCATTGGGAATTCCCTTATATAGGTTTAAGTGGTAATTCTTGATCTGAAAGGAGTAGCGTTGCCATGTTTAGTATGTTTACAATAGTGGTGATAAATCCTGCTTACTGGTGTAGTTGGATTTCAGATTACTATTTTAGAAATGCTACTTTTAGAAAGTGTCAATTTCTCTGTGCTTATGACTCTTGGTGCTTAGCAGCCTAACTCCAATCCACGGCTGGGCCTGGTTGTCAGCTACACTTTGTGTATACTTTCCAGACAGCCATCACACAGGAAGGGTTGGGTGTGACAGGGTTACATCTGAATTCATCTTCTTACTGATTGTCTTCCTGCTCCAGGACAGAAAGGGGCAGTTGTGTTTCGGTTTAGATGTCCGTATAAGATTTACCCGATACATGTCCTTATATAGGCACAATTTGCATTGCCCTTATATAGGCACAAGATCCCAGCCCTTATTTAGGCATTAGCCATGCTCTCCAAATATGGCATGGTCATCTACAACCGTTCATCACAACGAGTTCTTAGAAACCAGACCCTTAAGCCATTGGGACTTTCCCTAGCCTAGGACTATTGATTTCTCCAAGAACTCATCCATTATGCATGAACCGCTATTCCTTAAGGGTTCATTCATGAATTCTTCCTCTGCCCGACTTTACAGCAATGCAAACATTCCTAAGCACCTTCCAGGTATAAATATACCTTTCCTTACCATGGCAAACCACGGCACCCCTCCACTTGGCTGCACAGTTCACCACGGCAAGTTCGGAAGAGATTGTATCCCAGCCTGACACACTGACCAGATGCAGTCATCCCTGCTCGCAGAGAATCCAGCTTCCAGTGTTCGGACTCCCTTTGCGGGGTGTTATAGTTTGAGACCCGGAAAGAGAATGCCACCTCTCTCATTCAGGTATGGAGTTGACTAGAACCTAGAGGGACTCTTGGCATATAAACTTAGCACACCAAACTAGCTTACCATACTATAGAATACAGCACCTACTTCTTACCTTGTACTACACTTAGGTTAGGTACACTGGGGTAGAACTAGTTAGAAGCATCAGACGAGTATCCACATTTGAGCCTGTGTTATTTATGTATATGTATATGAATATGTGCCACAGCTAAAAGACAATGCTATTGCAGTATTATTTCTTTCTACTGCTTACGCTGTACGTAATACATCTCGCATACTGTCTTACGATTTTACAGCTCATATCTCTTACACGAGAAGCAAGCCTGTACAATAAATCCTTTTTTTTTAAACACCCGTCTATCTCTTTCTGTGTAACTCTGAAGAAACTAAGCATGCACAATTGACTGAGTGAAACTGTTCTCTATTGTTTCCACGATCCTGAGACATGTTCCGATTCTAAAGGAAAACAAGGTTGTCATGTTTATGAGGTTGCCAGAAACTACTCCCATCTTGTTTTACAAGGAGTTTCTAGTGGCCTCTGAGTTAGCTGGTACACAAAGTAATTAAGTTTAATGTCCTCGATAGGGGCATACTGACCTCAGTCCTATGACAAAATTATAGTGTATATTATTCCAATGCGCAGAGCCTATTAGGGAAATAGGAACTACACTACAGGGCCCTCACACTTTACATTTGTATAGGCTGTGTCCTGGTCTCACACAAAGAGATGATTTACCCCCTACTGATATCCAGAGCCAGGGCTGGGGTTGAGAGGGAGGGTTGTGCACTTCTAAGGTTTCCTTTGATGTTACCCAGTGAACAAAGACATTGTTCAGCATAAGTACAGGGGCTCTGACCCCATGATGGTAGAATGCTACTGGACCTGAAAAAAACCCTGCTGGAGTAAAGGCTGCTGCAACAGAAGGATGTGCCTGACCATTCCCAGGAACTGCTGTCCTGCTTTGCTGAGCTGCCCTGCCATCTGATGATCTTTGCCCTGCCAGGAAAAGACTACTATATCCCCAGAGTGACTCTAAGGGCTTGTTGGATTACCCCCTTTACTTCCCTGAGGACTCAGGAACACAAAAGACCTCACCACAACAAGGTTTATAAGGTTCTGAACGATAGCGCGGACCGAGTGTTGTGGGCTCAACATGCTGCAGTTGCCTCAGTGGAGACCTCGTGATTCCCAGCCTCTCATTCGGCTGTCAAAGACAATCGCCCGTGCTTATGGAGCATGCCTTTGACTACTGACATTCTTCAGTAAGGAGCGCGGTGTCACCTCACAGTCCTTGCATTTGGTTGGCCTTGTGAGTACTTTGTTCCCCACGCCCACCGGCCAGTCAGTGCTCTCATCCGGAGAGCCCAAGAGCAATTGTGAGTGTGACAAGTGCGACCGGACTCAGATACCACTGTGGTTGCCCCCTGCCACCCTGACAACCAGTTCCGTGCAGGGAGGGCACTGTCCTGAGGCCATAAAAACCCCACAGCTGTGTGCCTCTTCCCTGCCCCTGAGCTGGGCCGTAACACAGCGTGCTGTACGGCAGCCAACACCTCAGATTCAAGGCACTGTACTCTCTGATGGAGACCGCACGGTCTGACGCAGCGGCCTCACTGCCATTGTGAATAGATACGCGCGAGGTTTAGTTTTACTGGCACCCTATTACCTGTGTTAGGCCATGCCTGGCAGGTTCCCTAGGCGATGTTTGCACAATAGGAGCCATCAGCATTCATAGGTCCGGAAGAGAGCACCAATACCTCCAAGACTCGTGTGCTCTCCCCGCATTCACCCATAATGCCATACACTCCCTAGAGGGAGCACCTGCATTATATGTACCAGCACTATAGCATCTAATGTTCCGCTCTCGCTAAGAATTACCATAAAGCATCTAAAAGGTGCGAATACAAATCTGAAAACTGGTTGCTCAGTTAAACTGGTCAAATCTCTATCTCTCGACATATTTATTGGATCTTTGTCGTTTTGGTCTTACTTTTAATACCTAAAGAATTACTATTTTTCTAAAGCTGTGTGGAGTCTTTTTGTAGTGGTTTCACTGTGTTGCTGTGGCACAAACGCTTTACACACTGCCTCTCATGATAAGCCTGCCTGCTCTGCATCAAGCTACCACAGTGTGAGCACAGGTTATCTTTGGTGTGTAGCTTACTAACCATGACTAGTGTGGTGGGTTCTACCTGGCTTAGGCGTATACCCTAGTCAACCAGAAATGCCATTTCTAACAACCAAAAACTTGAAGGGCAAGTCAGCAAACCAGTGGTTGAAGGAGTTCTCCTGAATACGCCAAGGGCTGAAGAGCGCTGTCTACAGCCTCCTGATGAGTGTATGGATTAATAAATATGTAATGCAGTGAACAGGATGTCTGGTTTCATCACACTTTTAAGGCACAATATGGGTGCACAATTATAACAGCCAGAGAATCCCTCTAAGGATGCTAACTCTCACAATGGCCAGGTAGATACATTATTACTATTATTTTGAGTTTTATATAGCGCTACCTAGAATCGAAGGTATCAGAAGTGGCACAGATAAGGATGACGAACACTGTTGCTTAAGTAATTGAGAAACAAAAAAAAATAGAAAAAGTAAATGTTTTTGTTTACACGTCTGTTAAATTGTTTACGTCTGTTTATATTTTCCGACACGTGCTTTCATTACATCTTTTTATTGACAATAGTTTTTCACTTGTAAATATACAGCATGATGTACATGCAAGGCAAATTGAAAATGCTAGAAGTAAACTCTACATGAAATATAAACTTTAAGATTACAGTTGATAGTTAAAAAAAATCCTGGCTGGTTTCTCTTGTAACATAAATACACAAGTTAATTAGAGGCAGTTTTTGTTTATGTGTTTTTGCTAGCGTTGTTCATATCGTTGTCGGTCTCATTATCGTGTTTATCATTATCCTGCTCATCATCATCATCATCATCTTTCCCTGCAAAATCCAATTCGTCGATATCTCGCTCCTCTTCATCTTTTGAGACGGACTCAATTGCGGAGTCTTTTGGTCCTTTCTCAACCCTGCAAAAACAACATGGGCTTAAGTAAGCAGAAGGCACGTATCTAATGAGTAAGTACACAAAACGTTAATTCACCAGAGAAACTATAACTCTAGAACACAATTTATTTTGCATCAACAAAGAAATATTTTGAAAATGTTGTTACATTAATTTTGCCAGGTGAAAAAAAAGTCCGAATAAGAACCTGAAGTATATGATATTAACCCATATGTTGCACGTGAAGAGGCAGTACACAGGCGATGTACCAGTTTCTCAGAAATTTATAAAATTGGTGACAAAAAGTGTCAATTTATCGCTTGTATTTCCAACTTGTCATTTTTTAACAAACTTGTCTTCGGATAAAATGCTGCTTTGGAATAAAGACATCTCACTGTGGTGCAGTCACTCGACCTGAAAATATCTATACCAGAATTTGAACCTGAATGGATCGAGATTCATTTATTATATATATAAACCCCCTCTGTATCACTGTTAAAGAAAATCACAGCAATCAAAAGAATGTTAAAAGTCATTGATGTCAACAGAGCCAGATCACAATACTCCATCTTCAGCATCAATCATATGAGGTGTGTAAAAAGTGGGCACACAAATAGCACATAAATTACATGACATGGTAGAAAGGAATTACGAGCGATAAATTACTTTAGTGCATGACAGAAGATAATGGAAGAAAAGAAAAAAAGAAAGAAATCAGACGATTTCACGCTTCTCTCGATACAGCAGATACCGAAGATGAAGCAGTTCAGACTGCCCACACAGAATGATTGACAGTGAATAGAGTACCGCTGCTAGAGGTTGAGATTTTGGAGACTTCCGTATCAGAAGAGGAAGTCAGGGAGGATCTACGAAGACAAAAAAAAAAAGCTCTGAGCCTGACAGGTATACAGGCAGATTGGAGATTTTATAAAACTTTTAATGATATCTAACCTACGTCACCGCCCACCGAAGTTGGAGTGGTCTAGCAATCTATGGGTGAAACCGACATTACAGTAGTTTTAAAGCCTGGTAAAGGTCCTCAGCGGTGTTCTTCGACCAGATCAATTGCTTTTTTCAACATTGTTTTTAACCTGCATACAAAAATACAAGCGACTAGACTGGATTCATCGTCTGGACCAATTACGGTTTGTCAATATTAGTGTTACTTGACACCAAGAAGGCTTTCAAGTGGGAGGACCGGTCCTTTTTGACTCTGGTCTTGAAAAGTCTTGGCTTAGGACACAAATTCCTGTCAATGATCAGGGTCAATTACATGATACCAATGGGGACAATTGTTTTTAATGGGTCACTCACAATACCTGCTCTTGTTACCTAGGCGAACAAGCCAGGGATGCCCACTGTCCCTGTTACTTTTTGGTCTTCGCATTGAACTGATTCCATCCCATACAGGATACTCTGGAAACTCTTAAAGCACACAAATTGGAGCAGACACACACAAATTGGCCATCTTTCTAGATGCTATCATCCTTGCACTAAGCGGCTCAGATAGATCTCTGGCAGAAATAGTGAAGGAGCTCAATAAATTCAAAAACGTACCAAGGTATGAAATTAATGTGGGGAAATCAGAAATTTGGAATTTAACCCTTCCTAAGAAGGATGTGGAGCATTTTCAAAGTAAGCATCAGTTTAGTTCGGCTCTCACTCATGTTAAATACTTCTCGGTCAGTATTACAGCACAGGGGGTCCACATTTATAAGTAGAATTACTACTCCAATAAATACGGAGAAACCTTAGAAGATAGTTTTCTCTTTTTATTTCGTGGATGTGGAGGATTAACTCTGTAAAGATGAACGTTCTCCCAGTAGTATTATATTTTTTCAGGAGTTACCAATTAGAAGAGACTGGAATATTTGAAGATCTTCAAGTGGTAAATCAGTTCTTGTAGGAGGGCTCCCAAAGCAGGGTACCTTTATGCTTACTGCTACACCGCCAACAGCAGGGAGGACTAGAGTAATAAGACTTCAAAATATATTATTATGTATCCCAACTGAGAATGGTTATAGAATGGTTCAAGACAGCAGCAGATAAAATATGCATCCATATGGATAAAGAAGTCATGAGAACTCCCTGGGATGTTATCTGACTGCAGAGGGAACTGCAGCCATCAAATGATTCTCTTAGTACCTACTGAACACAACGTTGTCTATTTAGAGCAAACTAGCGACTAAACACCAACTTACCTCCTTTCGATCCCCAAACAGCTCAATACATGTGACTAGACTTCTCACAACCCAACAGCTGGGTCACTTTGACAAATCACATTCAGGAGGCTGTTGACTCATTCAGTAGGGTAACAATACCCCTCCCAGCCCCTGTGGTGCAGGGGGGCCTGACCTCCAGAGGTCCCCCTCCAGCACTGTGAGCAGGCCCTGGCCTGAGAGCTCCTTACTGGATCTGGACCGTGGGGGGTCACCTCCATGTACTTTGCAGGGGATCTCTCTCAAGTTTTGTTACGCCACTGGACTCATTAATCATTGCTTGTAAGCTGGGTGACAGCAAATCCACATATGTGCCTTAACCATGTACAGATATATTTTATTAATCAGTTGTGATTATGTTTTTGTATTTGTTGGAAGCTCACTGAACCCTTAGAATTATTGTACACTTACACGAATTTTAAACAAACTACCATCTTGTTATCCTGTGTTATAAAATGCACATTTTAACTTCATCATTCTAGTAAGCATAGGCTTGTTCTCAAGTTAGCACATTGAAGCGAGGATTGCAGAAATCAGTAGTCAGCCTTTTGCCGGCAAAACGTTTGTATCAGCTTCTCTTGGTCTTCTTGTATTCTTGCTAGGCAAAGAGCCCAGGCCCATCTTTGTGCCTATCTGCAGGTTTCTGTTTGTCATATGTCCTGGCTTCTTTACTCTTAGATTGAGAAAAAGTGTATACATTTAGAACCAGAATGTATCAATGTTATCATTGCATTGTTTCAGCTGACCAGGGGGTGAAACTCTTGACCATTGATTAGGCATTGTGCCTTTACTTCTTCTTGATGCTTGCATGCTGTTTTGCATTAAACATGTGTTAAACTTCTATGCGCTATCCTGAGTGTCTGTTTTCTTTTACAGAACCTCTTTTACAATGGAAACCACAGTTTGATTACATGTCCGGGGGGCTTGCATGCCATTAGCATTAGGTAAGATGGGGGTGATATGAGACTCTGAAATGTGAATACAGATCTTCAGCTGATTGGAGAAATAATCATAGTTGTGGACTGAGCTACACACTGTAGTTCGATCAATAATGACCTATGTTTTTGACTGTACCTTTGTTGGATGTTCTTTTATTTGTTGGATGGAGAGGCACCTATCCTTTTTAAAAGGTGTGGCCCATCATGAAAGTGACCATTTTATTTAAGAACTTCGTTTGTATAACAAAAATGTAATTAAAATACGATTTTATTAAAAAAAAAAAAACCTCTAAATTGGACCCAGCTTATATACTATTACCTGCTGAATGAAGAGAGTGCATTACTAAAAATCTGTTTTGTTATTTGGCAGGTGGATGCCGGTAATCTCAAAAAAGGATTAACAGAAAAAGTCCACTATTTGATATCAAACATGTGATTCGCTTTGCCTCTTTTTTCCTTTCCCACTTTTCCTTTTCCTAATCTGTAAGACAAACAATGTAACACAAGCAGTAGAATTTCTTTTTTGTAATTTTTTTACAGTGGGTTGGGGTTCATTGGCATAACATTTTTCCCATGAGGACGCTGCTTACCCGCAAGATTTGTGCTCCAATATACGTAACTTATGAAAGGAAACAACCTGCTTGTAATGTATCAAGGTATTAGGCAAAGATACTAAGGAAAAGTAACTTTTGTAAATTATTGATTTTCTTTAGTTTTTGGATTACAGATATTGTTGACAAGAAATCATAATAATAATAATTCATCCTGGTAAGTGGAGTGATAAAAAGCTAATGAGCAGAGGAATGCAGGTCGTCATAACAAAGATGCCCTTTCTAGAAAATCTATGTTAGTGGTAAAAAATAAGATGTGACAACTTCAGCATTGGTAATTCTTTAGAACGTGGGCTGTTCATAAGAGAGATTGAGGGAGTGGGGACAAATAAAGCAGAGAACAGCAGACAGAAATGGCTCAAAGTTTTTTCAGATTCAACAGTATGGGTCCAGTCCTTTTTCTACATGATTGCGATCAGCCTGTTTCTAGGCCTTTGCAATTTTGTTACGTACCAGAAATGAGGCATAGGTGAATAAAACGATTTGTCCAGAAACATACAATTTTCGTAACGTGGCGGTTCAAGGAGGAGAAGCATGAGCTGGATCCTTTCTTGGTGAGTTAGGGCCCCTGTGAGCATCTGTCCTGCACTCTTGCATGCTGAGGGTGCATCAAGGAAGTAGAATGTTTACAAGGTTGGAGCTGATATTTGTTAGCTGCTGAGACAGCAATGCTCTGCAGCTAATTGAGAGTCCAATAAAGTGCCTCTTTATCTTGCTACTGTTTCTTCACACTCGATAAGGGTGACAAGTTGACCCACAAGCAGTGGACACATCGTGCCCTGGCTAGAACTCTGTGGTGTGAAACAGTTCACCTGTACTGCATTAGAGGATATCACACTAAGACAACTACTAGCTAGTTCACCTGCAACATTGTTTTCAACTCCTGTCCACAGGTAAGTAAAGCTTCACAAACCCCTCTGCAGTTTGGCTCCAAGCAGACCTTATTTAACAGCTGCGTCGCCCTGCCTGACATTTGAATTGGACATGGTTATAATTTCACGATCAGCCAACAGGCAAGCCTGATTTGTATTGTTTCCTGGGCAAAACGCGTTGAAAATGAGATGCATTGTAGACTTCATACTTCTGGCATTGCCAAGATGTTGCTTACTAATAGAACCAACCCGTTGAATATTTAGTCTTCATAATTATAGCAATGTCCATTAGGCCTGGGCGAAGCACTACGCTACGCTCGCGGAGTTTGCGAAGTTTGCGCAACTTTGCACTACGCGAGCTGCACGTAGCACAGTGCGAACATGTGTAGTGCAGCGTAGCGTAGTGCAGCGCTCATTTTTTGCTTGTTCGCGGTCCTGAACGTCATGTTCGCGACCGCGAGCAAGCAAAATTACATCCCGGCGAGATTCTCAACGCAGGGAGGTAAGGTTTCTCATTGTGAGTGGTTGTGCATGCTCGCGACCGCTCTCAATGAGAAACTACCAGTTCGCGTTGAGAAAGCTGCAGCTCGAGTAATTATCTACTCGAGCAGCCGAAAACTACAGCTCGCACTGTGCAAGATGCCGTTTTCAATGATTGCACAGTGCCGGATGCTTGTCCACACTGTGCAATCATTGAAAACGCATCTTGCACAGTGTGAACATTCTACTACGCAGCTCGCGTAGTGCTACGTGAAGTTCGCGTAGTGCGAAGTGCACTTCGCGTAGCTTCGCGTAGCGCTACTACGCGAACTACGCCCACCCTTAATGTCCATGCCACCTAGGCAATGTGTGGTATGTAACTCAAGGAAGAGGATCGACTGCTCTCTTCTGTTCGCTCAGTACTATGGTCTCCCAGTCGTACAGTCAGCAAACTCAACACTATACATCTCCTCTCACTCAGAAGAGAAATAGCCAGTTAGAAGAAAGTAAAGAGGGAGAAAATATTGAAAGAACCATTATCTAAGATTCTTCCGATGGAAGTCTGGCCCATCTTTGAATCAACACTCATGTCTAAATCCAAATAGGGCTGCTGCAAAAGGCTTGAGCGGATCTTCACGTAGTCAATTTGTTAGTTTCTTTACGAGCATTTCAAAAGTTTGCTGCCTTAACATTAAAGTCTTACATATTGCATCATAGATATAACACACAAAGGGTGATTTGTCAAGTGGTAACAATATATGAGGACTATACTTTCTATCCAAATATACAATGTTTGAGGACAGTGGTTAACAAATGGATAACAAAGAATTACTCATGCCTTAATTCCTGCCTGTTAGACCTAAAATCATTGGTGTGGTATTCCCCCAAACGTTTTGCCTTCTCAATAATCATGTTTCAGTGTATTTGTTTTTGTTGGCATTAGGGCTCTGTGCACTTTACTGCTACTAACCAGTGCTAAAATGCTTGTATTATCGCCTTCAAACAAGGTAAAATCGGCTTGCACCGAATTGCCACATTTAATTTACACCGAATTGCCACATTTAATTTACTTGCAAGTAAATGGCAGTACATGTATCCAGAGCCAGTAAATTAAATGCTACTAATGGTCCCGCAACACTCATTGTGTTCCCACTATAGTAGCCTTTTAAAACATTTCTCAAGCCTGCCACACAGCCTGTTGTGCAGTTTTAAACTGCCATTTCGACCTGACAAAATAAACCTTTTGCCAAGCCTAAACCTCCGTTTTCAATATTCATAAACCACCCCTAAGGTAGGCCCCTAAAGGTATAGTTTCACATATCCCGGTAGTCAAAACTCCTAAAGCCATTGTTGTAATGCTTATCTCTCCCTTTGTTTCTTCATTGCATTTAATAAGTGATAACGCTTGTTTGGGAGTAGAAAGAAATATGGTGTTCACACTCAAATTAATTGTAATTTTAAATCCTCTTTAATAGTAGAAGCAGATTTTAAGTCACAATTCTGAAAATGCCACTTTTAGAATATTGCCATTTTCTTGTCCTAACCATTTGGGCCTTCTGCCGGTATCCTGGGTCGCATGAATGTGATTGGCTCTGCTGTTGGGGTTTGTGATTTCCTTCCAGAAAATGACACAAAGGGGACTGGGTTTGGCAGGATGGGCATTCTAACTGGATGCCTGAGGGCAGAGCTGTTCATTGCTCCATTTACCTTTCAAAGGGCTTGCCTCCAGAACACACAAAGGAAGCGGACACTATTCTTTTGTCACCCCAGACTTCTTAGAGCCTTGACAGGGGAAGGGAAGAACCTTCAAGAATCAGATGAATCCCCCCTCTTCTAAGGCTGGCATCAGGTACAAATATTGGTCCTCCAGAGACACTCTTCAGTACACTCCTGGACCTATGGGCATTACAGAAGAAGGACTGACCCCCCCAGAGTACTACCCTGGTGATACCAGATGACTGCCCCTTGCTCTCTGAGAAGTAAGACTTGACCTGCTCCCTTCATCCCAGGCTAACATGAATGACTACAAGGGCAGTCGGCTGACCTCCTGTTTGAGCTAGAGAAACAGAAGAAGCTCCATAGGCCTCTGGACCTGCCTAGACCTGTAACTGCACCTGCTCGAGTCCCGCTGGCCTCTACTAGAGTGAGTTCCTGATTCCCAAGAAGTGCCTTCCCAGGTCCCGAACCCTTGACTGGCATCAGCAAAGCTCATCCTGTGCAGAAAGGTGAAATCCTTAAGTTTTGTGTTCTTTGTGACCCTGAACAAGCCTGTATGCGGCGAAACGCTGCCACCCGCGATGATCGCCAAAGCAAAGCTCTGGTGAATATGACTCTATGCACTACATCCACCGGTAACGGCGACCGACCACGAGTGATGTGCACTTCAGGGTACAGCAATGAGAGCGGTGACTGCCAATGTGAATCTCCAGCAATGACTATGTGCGCTGCTAGACTGGCTCTTCGTGGTTCAGGGAAGGTAGCCCGCACTGCCTGGCCTCCTCCACTGCGAATGGAACTCTTCACACTAAACATTGAGAAGGTTACCTTTTCATTGGGACTAACCTGGTCCCTGTATTCTGCATGTGCACCATTATGGTTGATCTGATCTTGTGTCTTTTCCCCAGTCTAACCCGACCAGAGGACTGCAAGTGGTGCTTAGTGCTTTTAGGTGCTATACCGGTCTAAAGCCTTAAAATCGCATATCTACGGTTCTACTGATTGGATTTTTGTCATTCTGATATCATTTTATATATTACAATTTACTCTATTTTTCTAAATTGTGTTGTGTTTTCACTTTGTTACTGTTTGTGTGCTGCATAAATACTTTACACTTAGCCTCTAGGTTGAATCTAACTGCTTTGTGCGAAGCCATCACTGAAGGTATTCATGCTATTGAAGGTATCTTTTGGATTAAGTTTGCATAATCAGTTGTGTGGATTAATAATAATGAAGAATATAAACTCATCAAATAGTGTTTCACAGCCTTGTGTTAATATGTTTTGTGAACCTAAAAAAGAATCAGACATTGATTTATTTATAGAAAATGGAACACAATTTAATAAAGACTTTTCTGTATCACTGTGAATACCATATATGAATCCGCCACTGGAAAAGATTTACTTCACAAAGTCTCCCAGTTGAGGTAACTTTAATAAATGCTAATACCAACTACAAAAATCTTGGATCAGCTAAGTGCACTTTCTCTAAAAGGGTCTACATTATTTTATCTAGCAGAAAATTCAGTCGCTTCTTCAAAGCTTTTCAGAAACTGAGGTAAACCTGTTTTTATGATTATATGAGAAGTAATGAAGAGCATCTGTATATCAAACTGCCCCATTAGGATGGGTGGACATATAGCCTTTTTTTACTGCCTGCCAATGCTAGATAAACCATGGTAGTAAGGGGCAGTAAAAAAGTAAAAATTTCCCCCTCGCCATGGAAGATGGCTCCCATGGTAAGGGGGTCATTGCTTTTTTTTTTTTAAAAACACAAAATCCACTTTGAATTCCAGAGTTTGGATGCCAAAATGGATGTGGAGCATCCACCCAAACAAGATCTCCGAATCCCGGGACCCTTAAGTAGATGGACAGAAGCTGATCTAAGAAGCCTTCTTGGGCACCATCAAGGAGACTAATGATTCACCAGAAAAGAGGAGAGCCATTCAAGTGCTCTGCCCCGACACCGGCACTGAAAACTCTATGGATGAGGATTGAATGGTCCACAGTGTCGAAGGCAGCACTTAGATCGAGAAGAATGATGGCAGCAGATCCTCTCTAGTCCAAGAGTTTCCTTAACCCCTTCGATGCGGCCGCGATTCCCCTGCTGTGCTGTAAACAGCACGAACAGGGGCGGGCCGTGACGAACCCCAGCCGTCATGAGCACATGAGCACCGTAGTGCATGACGGCTGGGATTCGTCATCAGCACCAAAGGGGTTAATTCCTCGACCACCGCCAACATTGCACATTCAGTGCTGTGTTGTGGTCGGAACCACTTTTGAGAGGGATGGAGCACTGCCTGAGATACCGGGAAGGCTGAAGGATTCTTGTTGAAATAGGTCTATAACACATTTAGTTATCTTGGCTTAGAGTGATTATGCGGAAGTGAATGAATGTGGAATATTTAGGATTCAAAAGCAGATAATGGCCATAATAACTACTTACGAGAATTAATTGATTTATAAATAAGTAATTATTTGAAGTGTGTTTTGCATAATTTGTAGAGTTTATTTATTAGACATAAATTCTTTCTAAATCTACTGATGAAAGTTTTGCATAGCCACACATCGTTTGCTCTCACTATCATACAAATGAGAATAATCATTTTCACAGACTGCATACGTACAAACTTCAATCTTTCTGATTGCAGTAAAGCTCAATTTACTACATCTAAAATGCTAAAAGTACTTGTTTCTCCTGTATAATAATAGCGCCAATCTTAAATATTAAAGAGTCTTCCTTTTTTAGTACTTCTTCACAGGGATCTTCAGGAGGTACTCAATATTTGTCAGAGGGAAAACAATGAGTTTAACAAATTGGAAACTCAAGGAGGAAGGTATTCTGCAGTCAGTTGATGTAATAGTTTTGTTGTAATAACTAGGGAAAGCCAAAGATTCAAATTAACTGAGATTTGCAGTGAGATCGAATGATAGCCTTTCCTTAGGACTTCCGAAGGCCACACAGAAAGAACCTGTTGCCAGATGAGAATAGCAGTCTGTTCACAGTTTGTGTTTTAGATGTTTTCTTAGGATGGTTGAATTGTTGCTTCAAGGCCAGTGTGATGTCACAGCTATTCTGTCATCAGGATAGAAGATAACTTGTAGCAGTACTACCTATATTAACAAACTACCCCAGTCAACAGTGACCAGCAGTATATTCCCATTTGTTGAGTACATATCCATACGCTATATCATTGGTTAATTGGTTGTGCTTCTCTTTTAATGAAAATGCATGATTACAGATATTTCATTGCAACTGTTACCTTCAATTACTTCTCAAACATAATCCCTAGTTCCCAATGAATTCTTCAAATTCACTTTTCCCCTTTCACATCAAATGCAACAAAATGATGATTAGGGGAGACTTTGGTGGTTTAGCTACACCAGATTCCATAGATGCTACAGACATTCTCAATGAAAACTACAAGGACTACATCTCCCAAGGTGCTATAGGAACCTTACGGATGGCAGTAGAGCAGAAGGCGCACACCGGAGAACATTTCTGTGCTTCTTTTGTTTCAGTGTTACCACAATCAGTTCCTTGGATCCATTGCAAATGTAATCCTGTATGGTTTTGAAACATATCAACAGAATGCTACCAATACCTATACGAACTGTTCCAAAATGAGAACAGACTAGTCCAGTACTGAATAATAACTTGAATGGCTCAAAAGATTTGATAGTTCTAGGCGTGCACAAAAAAATCAACTTAATGGTTTCAAGATGTCATTTGAAAACTGTTGACCTCTCCCAATACATGTGCTATCAAAACCATTTAATACATGCTAATGTTTTCAGCAAAAGTGTACTGGACTTTGAAAGAAAATAATAGGTAATCTAGTGGAATATTGAATTAACTAATGTGAGCGTCCTTACTTTTCCAAACTGTAACGAAGTAAAGCCCCAAACCCTGCCCATCACACCCCTGGCCCCATTTCCCAGCCATCCACCAAACCTGCTGAGTTGGGTACGCCACCATGCTTGTAGGGAAATATTAGACTCCCACTCCCTAACCTTTTTGACTAAGCTACGCCCTGTGTGCTGGTATAACTAGCGGAACTGCCATAACCCTTACACCCTAAGCAGAGGCCTTTACTCCCTGTCAGCATGTCGATTCAACCAACAATCTTTCAGGAGGCTGAATAACAGAGGATGTTCACTAGGCATAAAAAGGACCTACATTCTGGAATACCCACAGCCTCAGCCTCATATCCAAACTCAATTATATGACATTCAAGAAACGTTTGAAAAACTACATTTTCAGACTTTCATTGCAGCAGAAAAAGTTCAGATCCGGTTAATCAGCAGTTCATCAGGACTCTCGCTCTCTGCCATATTATGGTGTTCCTCATATTTCTGCATCTCTGACAAGTGCTCTCAAGTAACGAAAATGGGGCATGTGAAGATTATGAAACTTCTTAATAAGGAAATAAAAAAAGGGCACACTTGTGCTGTCATAGTCAACAGTGCTTGAGTAATCCATATGAAGCTCATCTGTGCTCAATTCTTTTTTCCAAGGACAAGCCCGATCCATTAGGTAGGTCTGGTGGCTTCCTGGGACAAGCATGGATTACATGTCACAGCAACTCAGAAAAACCCCATTCATTTGTTATCCTGTGTGCAGCACATTACCAATCTGCACTGCTACTCTTCAAAGGATGGATCTTAGTAACCCAGGAGCACAGCTGGCTAACAGGGTATGTAACTTCTAAATCCTTCTATGATGCAATCATTCTTCAGTGAGTTATGAAATATTGATTATTTCAGCAAAGGGCGATGGGTGTGTTTCTTGTACTCATTCATTTTTCATTAGTCTGTCAGGCTGCATTGTGTCTTGCAAAGATCCTTTAAAACACAGCTAGTAGTGTGGTCTAATTGTATAGAAGGGATCAGAAGCAGGAAAAGGGGACCAAAAGGGGACCTAAACTAGGAATGTGCTCCTCTGATTAAAATCTGAATGAAATAATACAACCATGGACAAGTTCTCGGCAAACCGTTTTGGCATAAAGTACCCTTAGCATATCGACAAACATTTTCTCCTTGGTAAGGTTTGGATTTAAAGTAGATTGCAGGACTCATGGTTTGAAGATCATTCAACACTCTAGTAGATTGTGTCTGTCAGATTGGTGTATTTCAATGGCTCGACAGCTGCAGATTAGCATTCGGTCTTGTGGCTACCAGCCCCTTGGGCACATCTTTCATTCATTCATTCATTCAAAGTTTTATATAGCGCGAACAAGATCTTTGCAGATATCAGAGCGCTTTACAGAAACAAAGGCTAGGGTCAACAAGAGGGTGATTAAACAAACTATTGGAAGCAATATAATAGTCGGTAGTAAGTGAGTAGCAAAATAGGATAGCAATCATGTAAAAAATATAATACCAATAAACAATCAGGTAACCAATAGTACAAAAGCCGTGCAATGACTTTGATCCAGCAACAATAGAGTTCAGGTGAACTTAGCCATAAGGATGGCTTTTACCTCTTTCTTAAAAAATGCAGTGGAGGAGATGAGCCTGGTTTCAGGAGGGAGTGCATTCCAGATCCTGGGTGCCATTCCTGAGAAGGAGCATTTGTATGTTTTTTCCTTCCGGAATCTTCGAGGTTTCAGGAGGAGATTTTTTGTGCTTCTATTGGATCTCGAGCCTCCTGATATAGTCAGCTTTTGAGTGAAGTAGTTGGGTGACTTCTGGTGAACGGCCAGATGTGTCATACAGGCAATTTTCAGCTGTATTCTGGCTTCAAAAAGCAGCCAGTTCAGGGATTTTAAATCAGGGGATATATGCGAATGTTTTCTTGAGCCAGTGATAAGTCTCGTGGCAGCGTTCAAGGAGGCTCTTAGGGGTGCGGTTGTTGATAGGGGGAGTCTATGCGAGGGATGACTAGGGCTTGTACAGCAGTTTGGAAGTCCTTAGCTGGGAGGAAGGGTTTACGTTTTCTCAAAGTGTTGATTTGGAAATTAGCTCCTTTAGTTGCTTTGCTAATGTGCTGCTGCATGTTGAGATTGGCGTCAAGTGTGATGCCTAAGGATCTCGCGGAGTCCACGATGGTGGGTTGGACATTGAGTGCAGTTAGGTGATTGAGCCAGGTTTGGGTGGTGGCAATTTTCGCAGGAGGTGAGATCAGAAGGAACTCAGTTTTTAGAGCATTTAGTTGGAGGTGATTGTCGGCCAACCATGATTGGGTGTTTCTTAGTTTGGAGTTCAGAAGTTTGATGTCTTCCGGGGATTGTAGCTTGAGGTAAAGTTGAGTGTCATCGGCGTACATATGGAAGTGTACATTCGATGCTTGAAGCAAGGTGGTGAGTGGTTCCATGACGAGGTTGAACAATGTGGGGGATAGGGAAGATCCTTGTGGGACGCCTAAAGTTACAGGCACAGATGAGGATAACACGTTGTTGATCTTGAACTTCTGAGACCGGTTATGTAGGAAGGAAGTGAACCATTTGAGAACAGTCCCGGATAAACCCATTCTGGTGTTTAACAACTCCAGTAGATTCTCATGTTTGACAGTGTCAAATGCTGAGGAGAGATCAAGAAGGATGAGGAGGCAGGAATCGTTGCGATCAAGGATTTGGAGGGCATCATCGATTATGTGCGTCATAGCCGTTTCCGTACTGTGTTTTGCTCGGAAGCCTGATTGATGAGGGTTGAGGAGGTCAAACTGATCAATGTGTTTTGTCAGTTGGAGTTGTACGCATTTTTCCAGCAGTTTGGCCAAGGTGGGGATATTGGTGATAGGGCGGTAATTGTTTAGGTCGGCCGGGTCAGCTGTAGGTTTCTTGAGTATAGGAGTGACTTGCCCTACCTTGAGGGAGTCTGGGATGAGTCCTTGTTGAAGGGAACTGTTAATGATTTTAGTCCAGAGTGGGAGGAGCAGGGGGGTGAAGTCTTTTACAGCATTAGCAGGTAGGGGGTCTGTGAGGTGATTAGAGGGCTTCAAGGCGACAAGCAGTTTATAAATTGTTTCTTAAGAGTAGGTGTCGAAGGACGTCCATGACGCGTTGTTTTTAGGTTGAGTGGTGGTCATGTTGAAGGGGCTGGAGTATCGGCTTACATCATTGAGGAGATCACTTCTTATATTGTCGGTCTTTAGCTTAAAGAAAGCAGAGAAGTCTTCACAGTGTGGTGTATCACTTGTTGTGCTGTTTGATTGTAAAGGTTGCATCTTGGTTTGAGTTTTGACTAGTTCGAACAGTTTTCTTGGTCGGTTTTTTGCTTGGTCCAGCTGGTGGCTAAAGAAGTCAGATTTCGAACGCTTCATTTTCCTAAAGTAGGCATTTCTCTTATTCTTAAGCGTTTTAAGGTGCAGTGCTGAGGGGTCAGATCTCCAGGTGCGCTCTGCCATTCGCATAGCACGGCTGTCCTCATTGAGTCTACCATCATACCATGGGTTCGAGTTCTTGGTGGAGACTCTCTTCAGTTGCAGGGTTGCGGCTTCGTTGATTATTGAGGTCATAGAGTCGAGGTAGAGGTCGGTCAGAGATTGAACATCAGAAGCGCCCGAAGGGGGCAGGAGGAGACTGCAGGTGTGGGAAGGCAAGGAGTTGGGGTTAAGATTCTTCATGTCCCTTTTCCAGATCTTGGTTTTGGTGGGTTGAGCCGGGTTAAGTTTAACTTTTTCGTGGATGAAGAATGTGATAATGTGGTGGTCTGGCCAGTCACAGGGTTGGATTGCCCCCAGTTGGATAGAGTCCTCTTTGACGATGATAAGGTCGAGGATAGAACCTTTGTCGTGTGTCGGGCTGTTGCAGATTTGGGTGAGGTCAAGCGCATTAAGGAAAGTTTTGAGACTATTCACCACTGAGTCTTTCTGGTCGTTCCAGTGGAGGTTGAAGTCACCCAGGTAGATTTGAGTGATCTGCCGACCGGCGTTGGATGATATCGTGTCCATGAGTTGTTGGGTGAAGGTGAGGTTGTCCCCGTGTGGGTGGTAGATGACATGTAAAGAGCATGCAGGTTTGCCCTCTCTGGTGATATTGAGGCAGATGAGTTCACAGGAGGTGAGGGAGGGGGAGGTGACTTTAGTAACAGCGAGGTTGCTCCTAAAAATGCATGCGATTCCCCCGCCCGTCTTGCCGGTCCTGTCGAGTCTAATGATGTGATAGTTGGGGGGGACTAGTATGTCCATTATAGGTGTTGAGGCTTCAGTTAGCCACGTTTCAGTCAGAATGGCTAGGTCAAGGCCCATTGATATGATGAGATCCACGATGTCGGAGGAGTGTCTCGGGCCGATCTGCAGTTGAGTAGGATGCATTTGAGTCTGGGGGTAAGTAGGGTGGTTGAGTGTTCTAGAGAGAGGGGGACTTTTCTGAGATTATTGGGGACGCAACTTCTGTTGCTTAGTGTGGGGGGCCTAAGGGGATTTGTGAGAATCATGGGTATGGGGAGGTGTGTGGTGGTTGTGTGGTTTAAGGGGCCTGGGCCATATGAGCGGAGGAGGGTGAATAAGTCGCTGTTGGAAAGGGGGTTGAGGGCGCGACGGGGACGGCAAGCGTGATTGCGGGCGGGGATAGAGGGCCAACGCGGGGAGTATTGAGTGACAGGGTCTGTGTGGAGGGTAGGGGACTTGTTGTGCGAGGAAGTGGTGGTGGGTAGGGGATGTCTGGGGTGTGTGAAAAGAAGTTCTTTGATGGTGTGGAGATCTTCTTTGACTTGTAGGAGGGTGGATATAATCATGTCCAGAGTTGGACTGGGGATGGTGTTGGGGATGGGAGCCGTGGGCGAATGGTTGAGTAGAGAACTGGAGTGGGAACTGGAGCGGGGGGGAGGGATGTGCTAGCGTCAGTGCAGGGCTCTGCGGTAATAGTAAGTGGGGTGGCATTCGATGGGTGAGAGAATTTGTGGGTAAGGGGTGTGGATGAAGTAGGGGGGAGGTTGGTAGCATAGGTGAGGACGATGGGGGGAGGCGGCGCAGGTGAGTTGAGGGATGAGGAGGCTGGAGATGGGGGGGGGGGGTGCCAGTAAGATAGTGGGGACTGAGAACGGGGGGGGGAGAGAGGAGGAGGAGTTGAGGTAAGGGAGGTGATGTGTTCTGTGAGTCTAGTTGGGAGAGTGGGGTAGTGGGGAGTGAGAGTGGGGGGGAGATTGGGTGGGAGATGGTCCTGCCGCGGGCGGGGGAGATAGGTTCAGGGCGGTGGTGGGTTCTGCGAGACTCGTAGGAGGTGTAGGGAGGGTGGGGGTATGGAGGATGTATGAAGGAGAGTGATCTTCGCCAGTGGATGGGGGGTGTGGAGAAGTAACATCGGGTGGGTGACTGACTACCGCACTGGGGGGAGGGGAGCGGCGTGTGTCGTTCAGATGTTGTGCTAGGTTAGGCATGTTAGATTGACGATTGGAAGTTGAGGGTGTTGTGTAGTCTGAGGTGTTAGGAGTGGAGGTCCGCCGGTTGGAGATATGTTCTATGAAGGTGGGGAACAGGTTTTCGAGTAGGTCAAGGTTCCTATCTGTGGATTGGAATAGGATGATCCCATTGTTGTAGATGGTGATAATGGCTCTGCCAGGGAAAAGTTAGGAAGGTGTAATAGAAAGTGTTAGCCCGTGAGCGGATTTTCTGGTGGTGGAGATAGTGAGAATGGAGAGGAACGCTTTCCTCCACTGTGCTCTACGTAGAGTGTAGAGGATGAAATCGGTGCTCGTGGCACCATTAATCAGTGAGAAGTAGGTGTCCACAAACGGGGTTTCAGGGTGGGCCTTCAGGAAGCTGTATTTGAAGCGTTTGGCGTTTTTTTGGTGAGCTCGGTGGGTAGTTACTTTTGTATGTGTGCTTGCCCATGCGTTCTATGGTGGAAGAGGTGTAGGTAGAAGAGGGGGGGGTGTGTGTGGGTGGGTGGGTGAAGTTACAGGGCTGTAAGAATATAGCCTTAGGTATGGACAGTTAGTGAGGATGACTAGTCTAAGATGGCCACCAAAGTGGAGGACTAGTCTAAGATGGCCACCAAAATAGAATATAGAGAGACAAGCGTAGTAGTCCTTTGTCTGTTGTTGTTGGGATTTAGCAAGTTTAGTTTCCCTTTCTACTCTGGGGCAAGTCGGGTTAGCCCAGCTTCTATTTTGCTTGGTGGGGAGGAGAGAGACTTATCTCCGTTTTGGTGACCCCTGACCGAGTTGGTATGCAGCCTCGTGGTCATCTGGGGCAGTGGGGCGATTTATTGCACCAGTTTATGGCCCCCGCCATTTTAGACAATGGGAAGACCGCCAAGTCGACCAACACAAATTGAATGCAGATTACATTTTAGGATTCCGGGCGGAGAGTGTAAAAACCGGCATGAGTGTTCGAAGTAGTAATTTGCGTGCAGGTACCTTATTAAAATTCAGGACATCGTGGTCATCAGCGGCCGCGCGCATCACCCCCTGCACAGTCTGCAGTTCCGCTCACGCTAGATCCCGGTGGCAGCAGAGGGGGCGCGGGGAGTGGGAGACGAAGGTGAAGCGCCGAACTGTATGTCTGGGCAGCAGGAGTTCAGCGCTGGAATTCAGGTTCTCAGAGGACAGGCTGCACTGAGGCTTCTCGATAGCAGGATGCTGCTCCGATATTGCTCATCATCTGGGACCTGGTATCCCGGACTCGAACTCATTTGATGTCCAGCGCCTCCCAGGCGATCCCGGGCCACAGATCAGGATTAACCAGGGCGGCAGCGCGCATCTGTGGTTGTCGCAGTCAATCAAGCTCAGTTATCCGAATCCGCCTCTGGTCCGGTGCAAGCGTGGGAGCCCTCAGACCTCCCGTTGGCAGCACAGCACTCCCGGTGGAATCCAGCCGTGCCCAGCGGTGCCAGTCTCCTCGATGGCTGCCAGATCTGTGACAAGCTCAGCTATCAGAGTCCGCCGCTGGTCCGGTGCAAGCGTGGGAGCCCTCAAACCTCCCGTGGGCAGCACAGCACTCCCGGTGGACTCCAGTCGTGCCCAGCGGTGCCAGTCTCTTCGGTGGCTGCAGGATCTGTAACAAGCTCAGCTATCAGAGTCCGCCGCTGGTCCGGTGCAAGCGTGGGAGCCATCAGACCTCCCGTGGGCAGCACAGCAGTCCCGGTGGACTCCAGTCGTGCTCAGCGGTGCCAGTCTCTTCAGTGGCTGCAGGATCTGTAACAAGCTCGGCTATCCGAGTCCGCCGCTGGTCCGGTGCAAGCGTGGGAGCCCTCAGCTGACTCGAACTCCTCTATTGACCAGCGCCTCCCAGACGATACCGGACTCGAGCTCCTCCGATGTCCAGCGCCTCCCAGGCGATCCCGGACCTCAGATCTGGAGCACGGACCCACGATGAGCTCCAGCCGTCAGCAAATCAGGTGCAATTGTTAAGTATGAATCCAGTTACTTGTTCGGGTTGCGATTCCTCGAGGTAGTGGGTGCTAACTGGGATAAAATCCAATAATGGGACCCCAGCACTAGGAGCTCTTAACAAGAGCTCCTACCAGATGGCCATCTTGACCAGACCATTCTTTGACCAGATAACCTCTGATTGTTAAAAAATGAGTGCTGGGATTTCATATTATTGAACCTTTTCATATCATTAGGTCTAGAAAAACAACTACCGATAATGATGATGAAATGGTATTAAAGTTACTGAAATTTCAAACGTCTGAATCTACAGTGGATATCATGCAAAAGAACACAGTCCATGCCACACTGTCATCAGGGCTTGCCTTTGTACGGCATTCCCTTGCTGCTGATAACAAACATAAAACAATGACTCTGAAAGTTCAGTCAGTTATATACTGATGTTCCCAATGTTATTGCAGTAAAATATGCTGTAAATCTGTGCTGGGTTTCACCCTACAGCCACACGCAATGATCACTACAGAACTTTTTCAAAACCTGATTTCTCAGAAGCAGGGTTGCTTTCATAAGTAGAGCCTTAGGCAATAAACAATTCATCAAAAAGATCGGTATATACCTCCAATTCGGTTATCACACATTATTGGCTGTACTTACCGAACAACAATTTCTTCTTTTTTACCACATTTGGCACAGAGTTCTAATTTACAGGCACATGGTTTACAGATGATATGGTATGCGTCCTTTACAGTCTTCTGAAGACATTTAACACTGGAAAATAGAAAAACAACGAAGGTTTATCATATAAATTATCGTCATTCACTTTGTGCTTGCAGTTTCTTTGGTTATAACTCTACATTCACTTTAAAATTGGAACAGGATGAAAGGGCCGAACCATAAAGGATAACAGGTTAATTACCTTCGTCACCTTACAAGATCACTTACGTCCTGGCACCACATACCTCCTTTCACACTTTGGGGCTGATTCCGATTCGGGAAACAAATCCGTATCACGATTCGACTTCGTAGCCGTTTCTGTACGAATCGTACAAATCCGTACGAATCACATAGTACGATCCGTAGTAAAAAAATACATCTGAATCGTTGCGAACCGTACGAAAAGCAAGGAAAAATCCGTACGATACCGACCCTGAAAGTGAACCGTACGAATCGCAAACATGCCGTACGAACCGACAAGCACGATCCGGACCGGGGAATGAGTACCCGATTTGTACAGTAAACGTCGCATATGAGCAATTCGTACGGAGAGCCACACAACCACATAGGGTATTGTTCGTACACCCCATAATCGTAGGGGTACGGTTCATACACCTACGATCATGGGGTGTACGAACCGTACCCCATGATCGTCGGTGTATGAACCGTACCCCTATGATCATGGGGTGTATGAACCGTACCCCATGATCGTAGGTGTACGAACCATACCCCTAAGATCATGGGGTGTAGGAACCGTCCCGGGGGTCCGTTTTGCAAGCATTTCGAGTCAAATTCTGCTTTTACGGACGTTTTGAGCTTTCGTAAAAGAAGAGTCGTACGGAGTGTTGACTGGACGAATCGTACTTGCTGGGTCGGAAAATGATGCTTCGATCCGTGCGGACATCGTGTACTGCGTGTTCCGAATGCGATTCGTACGGAGTATTGAGTCGTACGGGCTTTGGTACGATTTGGACGGAGAACTGCTTTGGGTACGCATCGTACTACATCGTACGTACGGGGACGTTTCAGGATATGATTTGTACGGGAAAAATGCTCCATACGGCTATTCGTACGGGATTTTACCGAATCGGAATTGGCCCCCTAGTAAAACTATGCTACTGTACGTACGTATCATATGCTGCGGTTAGGAAGATCTTGGCAACGTGAGGAGTAAGAAACACTTGACACCCCAGTTACAATTACAAAACCCCAGGTGCATTTTCAAAACAAGCATTTGCAATGCAATAGGTCTCCATTTGCGAGAGTTTAAGCTATTGGCATTGTAATGACAATGCCTTTTATTTATGTTTTAAAAACCAACGCATACATAAAAGGCATTGTCATTTTCAATGCCAAGAGCTCAAACTCTCGCAAATGAGAGACTTATTGCATTGCAAATGCTTGTTTACACTAACGGTTCTAATTGTTCTTTCTTGGTGCCCCGCCCCCACCTTCGCAAATCTCATCCCACTGCACTCATCGTAGCTCCCATAATTTTTTGCACTTCAACCTCTAAAGTTAAGATTCACAATAAGGAGCTGAAGTGAGATGTGTGAAAGGAACTGGTGGGCATAGACTTTGTATATGTCAATCAACTTGGTTTCTTTATACTTAGGAATGAATCTTAAAAATAAATACAGGTTTTTATGCAATTTAATATATAGCGCCAACTCGACTCGAAGGTAATGGAACCCTTTACGTGAGCACCAGGTCACATCCTTGTGTTTTTAGGCATGGGGAGATTAAGGGATTTGTCCAGAATCACAGAAGGTTTAGCGGCGCCGAGAGTCACACCTTGTTCTCAGTTCCAAATTGGGCAGCCCTGACCGTTTCGCCACCCTCCCCCAGTGGGTGTAGTTTGAGGTGTTTTTCTATAAGAAACAAAAATTATATTTTTTTCAGTGACATTGCAGTGTGTTTTCTCTGAATAAATGTATTTGTGCAGATTATCAGAAATTTGGCCTGCCTTTAGTCATTTTACGATACAGAAGGTGCAGGGGGGAGCCCAGCGTTGCGGTTAGAGAGGTGGAGGAGCCAAAGGGAGAGACGAAGGTTGAAACACAAGGAGGTCTCTGTTGAAGTAACATCACTGCCTTACAGAGTGTTTATTAACCGTGAGTACTTTATACAAGATACATCTGGTGCTAAGAAAATCAGTGTTTCTCCAGGAGGCCAGAGGGTTGATCTAAACACCTATATCTGGGTACATGACTGACTCCGGGGTATCACTTCACAGCACTCACACTCAAATTGGACTGCCCCCGTGTCTCGCAGGTGCAGCACAGACAGCGTGATCACCACACAGAGGGTCTCAGAGCCCCCTTCCCGGTCTCCATTGCAGCACTGCAGGGTCGCTCTCCTCACCTCTTACTAACAGTCGGATCGCCCGCTGCAGCCCTCTGACAGCACACATGGCCCGCACAGACAATATAACTGCACAGTAAATATGTCAGTCGTGTGAAATTACTGCACTTGGTCCAAAAATTTCAATTGTATTAGTAAAATGTGATATTGTATCCTGCCATTCGGTTGCTGTACTTCTTTTTAGTAAGTCTATTCCGTAACATACAAAAATAAAAAAATAACCTCCACACAAACGCCCTCCACACAAGGTATAACTAGATTGTGATTATAGATTGTACTTTATTTCTAGCCTAGAATACTTCACTAGTAGTGCAACAAAGGAGTGGATAATCAACAAACCTTATTTTAAAAGAGGATCTCCATTACAAATGTTGCATTTCGAAGCTGCGGTCTTTGTAGCTGTGCCAGCATGAAGGGGCGGTATACTTTTACCCGTGAATATACCAAACCAGTGTCAACTCGACGACCGCGCACGGGGGTGATTGCAGTGTTTTGGTTTTCTTTGTAATTAGCTGTTATCTCCACCAGGAGCCTCTCCTCGGATCCTAGAACAGCAGAGCACCTCCGCGGAGTACACCACACGCCGAAAAACAAGCATTATACGAGAGAAGGAAGGGCGGACAGTGCACCAGAGCCCCATCGCGAAACCGCTTGCAGTTTGCGGGCTGCGAGGGGCCGCGCGCTCTCCGGCGGGGCTGCCCTGCTGCTGCGGTTGTCCTCGTGGTAGGCGCCCACGTGGGACGTGCTCGTGGTGCCTTGGCGGGGCTTGCTGGGCTTGCTTGTGTACTTCCCAGAGAGACAGGAGATTGGGAACGTGCGCGCGCGGCCGGCTCCGATCGCTTTCCTGAGCGTGCGCGTGACAGTCTCCTGTCTCCTGGGAAGCAGACCCGGCAACTATAGTATCGCGCCTGCGCGATGGCATATGGCTTCGCCATTTGCATCGCAGGCGCGAGACCTAAAAATGGAAAATCAAAAATGAAGTAAAAAAGGGATGTTCAGCTAAATGCTCCCTTCACTGACGAGGAGGTAAGGAGAGCGATACTGGCGTTAAAACCTCATAAATCCCCAGGGCCAGACAGTCTGATGGAACACTTTTATAGAAAATATGCATCAGAGATCACTCCTCATTTAACCTCCCTATTTAATGCGATAGCGGAGGGGCCAAGAGTGACTGCTTCAATGGCTGAAGCCGTGATGACGTGATCCAAAAGACAGGGAAGGACCCACAGAAATGGGCCTCCTATAGGCCAATTGTGTTGTTAACGTTGGATGCCAAATTACATTCAGCAATATTGGAAGCCAGATTAGAGATCCTGATGCCAGATCTCATCCACCCTGATCAATCGGACTTCATAAAGGGGAGGCAAACCCACAACAACATCTGCAGGACACTCCAACTGATAGAAAAAGTTTCCAAATACAAGATTCCAGAGATCCTGGTGGGTTTGGACACAGGGAAAGCCTGGAAAGCCAACTATACACAACCACGCTCAAGAGTGCAGGTTAATGGGGTGAGCTCACTCCAGTTAGCTTTAGACAGGGGGACGAGGCAGGGATGCCCGCTGTCACCCCTGCTGTTTTCCCTGTGCATAGAACCTTTGGCAGCATGGATCCAGGCAACCCCAGGGATCCAGGGGATAAGATTCAGAGGTGAGAAACATAAAATGTCACGTCTGTGTCATTGCAGACAATGTACTTATGACACCTTCCCTCAACCCTCGCTGCAGGTAGAACTAAGGAAGTTTGAAAGTGCTGCTGGTTTCCGAGTAAACATAACTAAATCGTCCATCCTAAACCTCACGGTGCCAGAAGGGGAGAAACACTCTCTTAAGTATCCGGGAATCCAGCTCACGCATGACTGGAGGACTTATTCAGGGCAAACTACCCTCCCACCCCCATTGACACAGCTACAACATGACCTCTAACGTTGGAAACCACTATATATATATATCTTGGCTAGGGTGTATACACACGTTAAAAATGACAGTACTACCCAAACTCTTATATCTGTTCCAGGCTCTTCCAATTGATTTAGAGAGGGACTTCCTTCCTAGGCTACACTCACTCATCACTTGATACTTATGCCTCGCCTCTCCTTTTACAAATAAGGTACACAAATGGAAGGGTGGCCCTTTAGCATATATTATAAAGCAGCGCAACTGAGGATAATTGCGGAATGGTCGATGAGGGAATCGGACAAACATTGGTTGCACATGGATTGGGCGATAGTAGGGAGGACAATCTGGGATGTGATCAGGAAGCACCAGAAAGATAGGCCCCCGAACACCTATCTAAACACATCTACACGAACCACTCTCGAACGGTTTGGGATGAGGTAACTAAAGGGCCAGGCTGGACGACGTTCCTTTCTCCCTATACCCCGATTCATTTTAATCTGTTGTTCCCCCGCAGCAATGCAGGAGGGGCCGTTTGATGCCTGGAGGGAAGGGGGGTGTTTGATGCTTTCGGATCTTTTTCATAATCACGACATACTCACATTCGAACATTGTCAAAGGGACTTTTGGGGGCAGAGCTAGCTCGCGGACAATAAGGCCTCTTGAGCCCGGGGCTCTGCCGCGTAGTCAAACGATCCTTTAGTAATCCGACAGCATTTGCAATGTAAAGCACATTGCGCCGACCCCCCAGACATCGGAAGGAAAGCGGGTGCATTTGAGCCGTCTACGCTCAAAATTGGAGGTGTACAACGGCAGCCTCGGCACAGTGCAGCGGGGAAGCAGGCGGGCCACGGCTTCCACGAGCTGAAGGGTGAGCGACGTCGAGCAGCGTCACACGACGTGCGGCTGGCGCTTGAGACAGAAGGTGCACTCTATTGAAGATTGCTGCACAGGCTGCACGGGCGAGATACTAATTTCCCGGAGTGTTGAGCGGCGCTGCCGTGAGGTCGCGGGCACAGGAGTGGGGGGGCGGCTGCCTTGTAGTAGTGTGGCTCACTGGTTAGAGGCGGCAGACCCGAGAGCAGAGGACGGCCCGGGACCAGGGTTCGATTCCCGGTGCGGCAGGTTTCTGGACCAGGGTCAGCGGACTCGATAATTCTCTCGCCTCGGTGCCCACTCTGATCAGCGATCACACTCGGCAACTCTGGGCATTAGCTTGCCTCATCTTCACTAACGGCCCCACCAGACCGCCGGGGATGCCTGGTCTCACCCTGGAGATACCCATTAAGGGACCATCTCTCAGGGAAGCCAGGAAGGGTTTCGCAGCGGTCGAAGCGCCTTGGGACCCTACGGGTAAGTAGTGCGCTATATAAATGCCTATACATTTACATTTACATTTACATTTGCGCGGCGGTAACGTCGGAGTATTAGCAGCCTGAATCCCGCTGCAGAGTGGAGCGGTGTGTGCTGGTGCTTGGGGCTGACCGGAGGCTGCACCAGACAACACCCAGGGAGATCTGGCAGAAGCGGGTGAGGGCGGGACAAGCGGCTGCTGCTGGCAATGCAAGCAAAATGCCACCTGTACCCTGGTGGGGGGCCCATTGAGCGTGATTGCTGGTGCTGTGAGCAGAGTGGAGGAGATCCCTACGGAGAAAGAAGACAGCACCAGAGGCTAGCATCGAGCTGCAGGCCTCCCCCACGGAGTGCTAATTACCTGGGGGTGTGGGACTAGCGCCCTGCACTTGCTTCCAGGCACTGTGGGGACCTGTTGCAGCGAGACCAGGAGGCTTCCCCAGAGGATAGAGGGAGGTGGAGCCAGCACACAGCACACGTCCCCCGGGGCGGCATGCAGCCCTTCCTCTGCACGCAATTGATCTCAAGGGGGAGTGCAGGAGCCAACTGGGGATAAATAACAGTGTGACATTGGTCTGGGTCAGCCCCGCTTGAGCCCTGGCAGGAGGGTCGTATCACACGCACAGACCCCAGACTTGGCGCGCTGGTGTAGTAACGGGGGTGGTGGAAGCTGGCTCTAACCGGGCTGTGCCCCACTTATCCGTGAACAACAGTGTATACGCAGATTGGGACTACCTACAGCTCCAGGGGCTACACACCCGGCATTATGGGAAGAGGAGATAAGACGCAGTCCAAGTTATCCTTTGACCAGAAGAGGTCTAAATCTCACAACGCCACTACAAGTGAGGAAACAAGGATGCAGCCCCCGGTGAGCGAGGACTCGGACCCTGCCATCCGCAGCATGCTTAAATCAATGGAGAAATCCCTACAAAGTGGCATCGCCTCGCTGGGTACTAAAATGAACGCCCTCACATATAGAATTGATAGAATGGCAGACCGCGGACAAGCATGCTGAAAAGATTGGATATGTCTGAACGGCGGATAACGGAGGTGGAGGAGCCGCACACTACTCTAGATGCGGATCACAAGCAACTCGGGAAGGCCCTTAGAGCGCTGCAGGACAAGACTGAGGATTTGGAGGCGCGTTTGCGCCGATGCAGCCTGCGCATCACGGGCCTTCCGGAGACTACCCCTACAGGCAACATGGAGCAGTTCGCGGAGAAACTGTTGGTGACACTTCTGGGAGAAGGGGTTTTTCGACAATGTTTGTGGTGGAGAGGGCACATTGCTCCCTGGGCCCGAGACCTCCGGTGGGCAGACCTCCCTCCGTGGCCAATCATCGCAAAACTACTAAACTATCGTGACTGCAACACGGCGCTTCGCATAGCCAGGGAGCAGAAAGTTCTGAAATACGAAGGCTCCGAGTTGTCACTGTACCCAGACTTCACCGCACGGGTCCAGGAGGCCCGCAGACACTTTATCCCACACAGCTGCGTGACCTAGGTATTGATTATGCCATGCTGTATCCGGCGAAACTTATAGTCAACAGGCAAGGGCGATCACATATATTTACGGACCCTAAGGCATTACAGCAGGTAATCAAATACTGGTCCAAAGTACAATGAGAGAGTCCGGAAAAACGACTGCTTGAAGAGGCTGCTGGAGGCTCGTTAGAAGACCAGGACTCACTCAGTGAGGCAGTGACCACCAGAAGAGTAAGATAACGGAATGGGATGGAGCTGGGGGTAATGTTGGGTCGCACCGTTTGGACATTGAGGGGCTTGATGGTTCGGAGAGTGCCTCCTCTCTCCTACAATAATGTCTGCAGAAAAGAGTGGTTGGGAAACTCTTAGAAACGAGTCAGGTCGGATAGACTGAGCGATGCCACGGGGGTGCGGGGTCCGACGGGCCCTGTGCCACTCCATGGGGGGCGGGGAGTAGATGTTGTGGACAAAGTTGGGGGGAAACAATAAATGGAATTGGTCTTAAGGTAAATACTGTAACTTGATATGGACGACGCGGGGGGGCCACGACCGTCAGGACAAATGTTATTGAACGCTAGTGCTCGACATAAGGAGCTACCTCTGCCTACGAGTGCCATGCACAACCTTCGCATGTTTTGGGAGTGCGCAGGAGGGGGGAGGGTTGGGAGGGGGGGCAGGGGGGGACTGTTTTGGACTTTCATGCGGCCAAGTTGGGGGAGGTCTGCTGTGGGAGGTGGGTGGGGGAGAAGGGGGGGTTGCTTCTGAACGGGAATTTTTTGGAGGGATTTGTTTTTTTATTTTCATGTATGGTACACTGTACACGTGCACACAGCGAGTCAGATTACATGAGGAGAACAGGATTTAGATATGATGGCACATGAGGCAACCAATATTCGAAACCCAATGGACTGCATGAGGGAAGTGACTTGGAACGTTAGAGGACTTAACCACTACTGTAAGCTTAGGAAAGTGCTTAGCTACTTAAACAGGCACAATGTGGATGTAGCTCTGCTACAGGAAACGCATCTACCGCAAGCGAGCCCTATGCTACGCAGTAGAGAACTGCTGGGGAACACCAATTCAGCAGGGTTCACTACACATGCTAGAGTAGTGCTGATGTGGGTTAACCCCAGAACACCCTTCAAACTCTCACAATTACACTCAGATGCAGAAGGTCGCTATGTTATCTCCAATTGTAAAGGTCGGGATTTGGATCTAATCATTATCAATGTGTATGGCCCCAATTACGACAGCCCTGAGTTTTTTATGACCTTAGCTAAGGTGGCCAAAAACGTCCGGAACGCACAGTTCTTATGGGGAGGAGATTTCAATTGGTGGGAACATATTAAATTACCATTCCTCTCTGATGTGCACAGAGAGTTCCTAATGCAACCTATTGAGAAAGATGAAATTTCGGAAGCCCTGGCGAGCATGAGAGCTAGCAGTGCCCCAGGGACGGATGGCCTAACGGTCTCCTTTTATAAGGCCTTTATTGACCTGCTGCTCCCACACCTGGCTACCATGTTCGATGGTATGTGTACTTCTGGCACTATGCCGCAGTCCATGAGAGAGGCCCTTTTGGTCGCCATCCCCAAACCAGACAAACCACCAGAGGAGTGTGGCTCGTATCGCCCTCTCTCCCTGCTTAACGTGGATACTAAGATTTTTGCTAAAATATTAGCCAACAAACTTGTCCTCCTGTCCAATACCCTGGTCGTCCCGTAGCAGGCTGGTTTCGTACCGAATAGGAACATTACATATAACATACGCACGGTGTTTGGAGCCATGCAACATGTTAGACAGGAAAACAAGGTGATAGCAGTTTTTCTAGATATGGAAAAAGCTTTTGACTCAGTAGAATGGGAGTTCATGAGGTTGGTGCTGACGAGAATGGGAGTGGGGCCAGTCTTTTTACAGTTAATAGGACTATTATACTACAGGCCCACAGCGCGTATTCGCCTGGGAGATATGATTACCAATCCATTCCCCTTCTCAGAGGGACTAGGCTAGGCTGCCCTCTGTCCCCACTGTTATACGCACTGGTGGCAGAGCCGCTGGCATGTGCATTACGAGAATATCATGGCAACGAGGGAATAGGATTCCTGACATATAGAATAGTGGTGTCGACCTATGCAGACGATACACTGCTCTATGAACGGGACCCCGAAACCAACTTGTCGTCAATCATAAGAGAGGAGGTTCACTTTGGAGAGCTGTCAGGGCTGAAGGTTAACTGGGCAAAGTCGACGGTGTTTCCTCTCACCCCCCGCCACGGTGGAATTTGATATGGAGTACCCACTGCAGTGGACAACCGACTCGATTAGATATCGGGGTATTAGGCTGCATACCGATTCCGAAGTAGTCTTTATAGAAAATTACGGCACGGCCAAGGCTAAACTTGAAGACTATGTAGAGCTATGGTCTTGCCTCCCATTATTACTAATGGGACGAATCTCGATTATGAAGATGATAGTTTTGCCCCGACTCCTGTTTTTATTCACGAATATTCCTATAGTTTTACTGCGATCCTACTTCAACAGACTTCCCCAATCCATGATAAAATTGGCATGGGGGAGAAACAGCTGAGGGTACAGTGGCAAGTCCTTACTCTGCCGTATCACACGGGAGGACTGGGGGCACCAGATTTTGAGTTATATTATAGGGCAGCGCAGGGAGCTCTACTGCATACCTGGACACACAGCAAGGCGGATATCCTGTTTCTGCGACTGGAGAGAATGTTTGCTAAACCGATTACCATACCTACCACAATATTTGAGCCTGTGGACTGCAGAACGGGTATTTTAGATTCTATAAATTCAATCCGACATGCCTGGCATAGTATACTGCAACAGAAACTGGAGCATTATTGTACTCACCGGATATGCCTATAGAATGGACGCGGTGGCTCGGGCCATGTAGAGATAGGGGCGTGGTACAGTCGCTACACGCACTGACGCTGGAAGTTACTGGGGACCTATTCCTAGATGGAGTGGTGAAGACCTGGGAGCAGGTTGAGGGAGCTACTAATGCTGGCAATATGCTGCATAGATTCCAGTACTACAGGGTGCGTAGGGCGCTGCGCAACATGCTGGGAGAGGACTAAGCTGAACCAGCAGAAGTACGGGAACTGACGCATGTTATCAAGACTAAATCTACCCACAAGATGACAACAGCCATGTATAAATTAACCATCGCTCACAGGGAAAACAGATACACTGCGGCTAGGCTAGCTTGGCAACGAGATCTGCAGTTGACGATTGACGACTCCATGTGGTCCTACTGCTGCATGAACACGAGAAAGATTTCACTGCATGGCAGACATAGGCTTATACACTTTAAGTACATTAATAGGGTTTACTACACCCCAGAGAGGCTTTGCAGATATGGTCTTAGGGAAGAGGCGACTTGCGAAAGGTGTCAGGCACAGACAGCAGATTTTATGCACTTGGTATGGCAATGTCTGGGGATACAGGATTATTGGGTGGAAATATTCAGAGTTGGGGAGGGTGGTACATACGGAGCTCACACCAGACCCGGCAGTGGCTTTACTGGGGTACTCCCAAAAATTCCCTAAAGCTATTCGCAGGATGGTGGATATGGGGCTTATTATGGCTAAGCGTAGGGTGGCAATGAGCTTGGATGAGGGGCCCGGTTCCGACACTGCAACAATGGTCACACGACATGTTGTACTGCTGTACGCAGTCAGAGAATTACAGCGAGTTACTCCCGTCTAGGAGCCGGCAGAAGAATTTTTGGGGTCTATATACGACATATAAAAGTGGTGGTGACTGGGAAAAGGAAAGGGATGAGGAGGAAATAGATGCAGGGGTAGAGGTGCGAGCTACTGACAACACGTACGAAGACTAGGGGACACGTCGGACAGTGACTTTAGGTGTGCAGTTGAGTGTAGATGCATTTGACACCGGTGATGTTCCTTGGGACCGTAGATAGCATGTATCACCGACTTGTGGATAGTCAATGGGAACATGAAACGGTGTGTTTGAGGGACAGGCAGCTGGGTCCTCAATGTTGTCGCTGCCTGCCCGGAACGGGTTGTTGGCTCTATGGCTGTGGAAATCATCATAGAGTAAGCTAGGATTGTTTGGAGGTCGTGTACGTGTAGAACGGTGCCATGGTATGTTGTTGAGTATTGATGCAATAAAATAAAAATAAAAAATTTAAAAAGGGACCTTCACTTAGCACCCAGCGAACACTTCCAATCTCTTCAGCTCAAACATAGGGTCCTTCACCCACAGGTCAGGGAGGCCGCCACACGAGACCTAACACCGATAGAAACCTTTGTGCAGAGGGTGAGCTCCATGAAGGGGGTGATCTTCATTCTGTACGGCTTACTGCTATCTACACGGCACGCACCAAGTCCTTGTTACACTAGCTTCTGGGAACAGGTAGTAGGAAGGAAAATCTCTTGAATGGAATGGAAACATTTATGGTCGGACATCGCCAAGAACAATCACTCATTAGATCTACGAGAAACCCACTATAAGACCCACTACAAGACTCTCTTCAACTGGTATCTTTAGCCCACCAAACTCAAAAAGATATTTTAAAAGACCTCAGATTTGTGCTGGAGTGGTTGCGGCTTACTCTGGGACTTCAGCCACATTTGGTGGGATTGTCACAACATTTAACCATCTTCTGGGCCCAACTACGTACTTCGTGAGTCACACAACACATTCAAAGGGCAGTGTGGACACAACCACTTCACCACCACAGTTGTTAAGGGGAGGGGATCAGGGGGAACTAGGGTAGGGGATAAAAAAATATTTAGTAAGAAGCACTCATTCAGAAGGGAGAGTTTGAAATTGATAATATATTTGTAAAAAAAGAGATGTTACAAACAAAATTAGTAGTGTACTGATGTTGTGCCAAGTACCATCACACCATATGGCGCAGCTATGACCTATCCTCTAAAGGCTGTTTGCAGCCGATCCACCCTGGTGTCTTTTTGCATGGCTTCCGGTTTCCCTTGCAGCACCTGATCTTTCTGCCTAAACTCGATAGTTGCATTTAAAAAACACACAAAAGCAAGCTAAATGTTGAATGTGAAATCAGTAAATCACACCATAACAATGAATGCAAGTTTACAGCAGAACATAGGAAGTTTGCCCATGGACGTCGATTCTGCAAAATGCCCGGGGTAGTGGATGTGACATCAAACACCCTTTGACCTTAATGACATCACAGGAAGTGACATCGATATCTTTAGACCTTTCACCCTGAATCTTTCCAGGAGGTGATATCATGTAACCTTAACCCTGAGGACATAACAATAAGTGACATCACAGATAGTTCATAATAAAAGCATAATTAACATGAAAATACAACACAAACAAATGTCAGTTTTAGATACCACCAATATTATTGTGCTTACATGATCTTCAAAAGTGGTAGGAAATAATACTTGTAATGCAATGTAATGTAAAATCTCATTTATATAGCGCTGCTACCACTCCAAGGAGCATCTTGGCGCTCAAAGCCAACCCAGCTCGAAATAGGTTGGTGGACGGTAGGCAACATAAGGCACGTAACATAAAGGTAACGGGTGGTGTTTGGGTTAAAGCTTTAAGCAGCCCTTGCCAATGGTTGCCATGCAGCTGCCTGGCCCCTCCCCCACTTTTAGCATTATAATTCTTGATTTCAGTACAGACAGTTGTACGCGCACCTCCCAGGTCTCAGCATCAATGCGAGAGACAGGTTCATGCTCTCCCCCTCCTCCACTACGGATGACCTGTCAGTGGGCACCAGACTGCTAAAGGAGCTACAGACCACCTCAGTGCCTCTGGAGTCATCTCTATCCTGCAGGAGAATCTTCTGAGGTGAGAGCAGCAGAGCCAGGCCTTCCTGTATCCTGCATGGACTGCCAAGACGCCATATTGAGCGTGTCACTGCTCTCCATTCAAAGGTATACTTAGTATTACTACACGGTGTACATTTTAAAAAAAAGAAAGTGTAGCTTTTTAGCATCCTCAAACATTTTCATAATTAACTGCTGAGGACGTGATGTAAAGGCCATAGCTGCTGACTTTGGAGACTGGGAAATTGGAAATGGGGAACCCGGGGCCGAGTTTGGGCGTTGGCTCAACACCCGGTGATTTTGGGCAAATGACAGATTCTCCGCGTGCTCAACACAAAATACAATGTGTCCTTGTGTAATGTAACTGGTGCTCGTGTAAACTGCCCCAGTACCCTCAGCTCGGGTTTGCGACATATACAACTGCAAAAAAACCTCTAAAGGTTACAGTTCTGCTAGAAGCGGTCACAACGACGCCCTTTCACTATGTTCCTACATCTGTATAGAATCAGCTGGTGCTGGGGAGAAATCATGATCTACACATAAGCAACCGAACAGGGCTTACTTTACACTTCTATAGTATCCAGTCAATGGAACCCAAGTCGCCCGTCCCCTCGGTCTAGTTCCCTCTACACGCCTTGGATGGGCTGCAGTGAGCTCTAGTTTCCGCTGGCTCACACAGCACTTTGCAGTGTAATGGTTTTTACTTCTACTCTCCCCTCTCACGATCTGTTCCTTCCCTTTTGTTTGACAACAGTGCTTAGAAGCAGGTATTGCAGGTCATACATAGTATCCATGCTGCTCAGTCTCTCCCCTGGACATGCTAAATGCCACTTCTCATGCCCCCCTTTCACCCCATCACTCACTCGGCGGACCTAGAACACCAGCACCTGCAGCCGGTCTCATGGTCATATCCAGCTGGGCAGCACATACATCCTCCGAGCTGATGTGTCACTGTCAGGAGACACTGGGCAGCCACAGAAGCACCTTAGGGTAAGCGCTCCGCCAACCACTCACGCAACCCCAGCTGAGCTACTTCAATTGTCATAGCTGCCAAGTGCAGTGGCCATGTCGCCTTTTCACACTTTTAGCCAATATTCTATACGACCTTTTAGTCAACATTACAGTGGACACTGGGAATTTAAAATGAAAGTTGAAAATTAGAATTTCCTGTCCCAAAATGCAACATGATGTAGATTAATAAGTTAGAAGTAGTATAAGGTGTCACACAGAATAATAATCAGCTTATCAAATAAACATAAAATAACAGCGAGCATTTTTTAAACTAAAAGAGACAGTAGCATTAAATATGAACAGGGGTCACAAGACTCAGGAGATAGAGTGATAAAGAAGGCTAAAGGTGGCACAACAGGAGAAAAGATGGACAAAAAGTAGAGGGTGAAATAAGTAGACACAAATGAAAGTAATAAAAGAGGCAAAGGGTGATGGGAGGGAGCTAAGAGGGGGAGAGAGACTGGGAGAAAGATAATGAATAGGGTGGAGGAGATAGAAAAAGAGAAAAATTAGAAGGAAGACAGTAGAGACACCTGGAGTTCTGAGGACAGCCAAGGACGAAGGGAAGTGAATGGGAGAAGAGAGAAAACGAGAAAGACTGAATGAGGGAAATGGTTGCAAAGATGCAAGGGGACAAAGGATGAGAAAGAAAGGGGGGCTTGGGGCAGCTATTAGTGAGGAAATGAGTGAGAACATGAGGGAGAGGGGCAGAGAGAAAAAAAGATGACAGGTGAGAGGGAGGAGCGAGGAATTAGCTGAAGGACGGAACAGAGCTAGGAAAGCAGAGCAAGATAAAGAAACGAGAGAAGACAAAGACTGAAGAAAGGATAGAAAGTAGAAAGGATGTGGAGAAATGCAATTGTGACTGAGTAGGAGGGATTTATGGAAGCAGACAGTAAACAGAGAACAAGCAAAGGAAGATGGAAAGCAAAAGTAGGGAGCCGGGAAGTGACATTAAGAGAAAGGGAAGAGTGAAAGATTAAGTAAAGGATGGAGAGAGGAGGTAAGAGAATGGGTACTAGAATGTTTCCTGGTCTGTAAAGATGGAAGAGCAGATAGTCCTTGTGGTCTATGAGTGAAAAAGCTTGATGGAGAATTCTCCAATTCTGATGAGAGGGTACTAAATTTGAAGCAGAAATCACCAGGTTGGAATTCCCAAACCACAGTATTAATTCCACCTGTGTAGCTTCAGTATCAGGCTGTGAGTTATTGCACTGATGGTTCTTTTTGCCAGGAGGCAAGATGTTGGGTCCTGCTGTTCTAAGCTGGCTCGTAGCAATTCCTCTATTCCTAAGTCTTGACAGACTACGATGTAGCCAAATAGGCTCCCAGTTTCGGCTATGAATGTTCTATGCCTCACAGGATCCCATCTGACTACATCACCTGTATCAAATGTTTTCAGGCTGTTGCAGCTTTTAAAGCCCTGTTTAAACCATTACATATAAAACAAGCATTTACAATGAAATGGTCTCGGCATTATTAAAGGTAGAGCTATTGGCATTATTCATGAAATTTTTTTTTTTAAATCATAAATAAATGGCATTGTCATTTACATTGCCAATAGCTTAATCGCTCGCAAATGCATGACCGATTGCATTTACACCGACACAGACCCACACACACAAAGCCACCCACACATACAGAGCCACACACACAGAGCCACACACACACACACAGCCCCCCACACACACAGAGCCCCACACACACACAGAGCCCCCACACACACAGAGCCCCACACACACAGCCCTACACACACAGAGCCCCACACACACCCAGAGCCCCACACACACCCAGAGCCCCACACACACCCAAAGACACATACACACCCAGAGCCACATACACACCCAGAGCCACATACACACACAGAGCCACATACACACTCAGAGCCACATACACACACAGAGCCACATACACACACAGGAGAGCAAGCACAGCGAGGTGGCAGGGGTTCTGAGGTGCACTGGCATAAAGTTTGGGGTACAGCGTGAAAGGACTCTTTCTCCTGCACACTATACTGGAATCGATGGGTTGCATATCAGCAAAGATGCAATCCTCCAATTCAGGCCTTTTCTTTGACAAATGAATTTATTAAGAAGTGATAGTTTAAGTAAATAAAATGAAGTGGAGCAGGACTGCAGTGCTTTGGTCAATTGTTTTGAGAGAGTAATACTTTTATTTGATTTATAATAAAAATCATAAAAGGGTGGAGCTTACCACCATTTGATCAATGTTTACATCTTTAAAACAACACAAAACCAACTTCAGGTCAAGATAAAACAAAAAGAATAAAAAAAAGCAAAGAGAATATAAAATTGCACAAGCTTTTCAGGAAGGTGGTCTAAGGTAAAAATCAAAACTTAGAAAGGTGTTATGATTAGGATCAGGGGACACTTTTGTAACATGAAATTACACAGACTTTTCAAAAAGTGGTGTAAGGGGGAAAGTAAAACTTGGGGAAGCAAAGTGGGTTGGACCAGGGTACACTTTTATGACATAAAATGAAGTGCTACGGGATGGAAACAAGAGAGTCCGTTGGAAAAATAAAAGTGAGTCTATGGCCAGCTGTGTCCATGCCTGTTATCCTGACTTCTCTTTGGTTGCTGCCTTGTTTCCCAGCTCTTGAGCAGCATGCTCCAGAAATTTTATAGTGTTGCAAGATAGGAAACAGAGAACAAGCAAAGGAAGATGGAAAGCAAAAGTAGGGAGCCGGGAAGTGACATTAAGAGAAAGGGAAGAGTGAAAGATAAAGTAAAGGATGGAGAGAGGAGGTAAGAGAATGGGTACTTGAATGTTTCCTGGTCTGTAAAGATGGAAGAGCAGATAGTCCTTGTGGTCTATGAGTGTAAAAGCTTGATGGAGAATTCTCCAATTCTAATGAGAGGGTACTAAATTTGAAGCAGAAATCACCAGGTTGGAATTCCCAAACCACAGTATTAATTCCACCTGTGTAGCTTCAGTATCAGGCTGTGAGTTATTGCACTGATGGTTCTTTTTGCCAGGAGGCAAGATGTTGGGTCCTGCTGCTCTAAGCTGGCTCGTAGCAATTGCTCTATTCCTAAATCTTGACAGACTACGATGTAGCCAAATAGGCTCCCAGTTTCGGCTATGAATGTTCTATGCCTCACAGGATCCCATCTGACTACATCACCTGTATCAAATGTTTTCAGGCTGTTGCAGCTTTTAAAGCCCTGTTTAAACCATTACATATAAAACAAGCATTTACAACGAAATGGTCTCGGCATTATTAAAGGTAGAGCTATTGGCATTGCTCATGACATTTTTTTTAAAATCATAAATAAATGGCATTGTCATTTACATTGCCAATAGCTTAATCGCTCGCAAATGCATGACCGATTGCATTTACACCCACACAGAGCCACACACACAAAACCACCCACACACACATACAGAGCCACACACACAGAGCCACACACACAGAGCCACACACACACACAGAGCCCCCCACACACACAGAGCCCCACACACACACAGAGCCCCCCACACACACAGAGCCCACACATACACAGAGCCCCACACACACAGAGCCCCACACACACACACAGCCCTACACACACACAGCCCTAAACACACAGAGCCCCACACACACCCAGAGCCCCCCACACACCCAAAGACACATACACACCCAGAGTCACATACACACCCAGAGCCACATACACACACAGAGCCATATACACACTCAGAGCCACATACACACACAGAGCCACATACACACACAGGAGAGCAAGCACAGCGAGGGGGCAGGGGTTCTGAGGTGCACTGGCATAAAGTTTGGGGTACGGCGTGAAAGGACTCTTTCTCCTGCACACTATACTGGAATAGATGGGTTGCATATCAGCAAAGATGCAATCCTCCAATTCAGGCCTTTTCTTTGACAAATGAATTTATTAAGAAGTGATAGTTTAAGTAAATAAAATGAAGTGGAGCAGGACTGCAGTGCTTTGGTCAATTAAAAGCATAGCCAGGAGCATGTTGACCCGCATCAAGGTGGTGTCTGTGCATAGGTGGACATTAAAACAGCACCAACCTCGACTCAGTTGTCTCTGGTTAATAAGACACACGCATGGAGTTTGAGGTCCATGGGTGATGAGAAAGTCAATCCAGGTTTGTTTTTTTCTTTGAATTTCGTGACTTGTGTTCCTGCTTTTGTACGTGATTGTCACAATTATAAGTCTCAGGGTTAAAACAAAAACCAGGCCTGGACCAACCTTGTAAACATGGCAGAGCTGGTGCCTCGGATTGATTTACTTCATGCCTATTTCCTATTCTATAAATCAGTTATACAGCTATACTCTCACAGGTACACCAAAAAATGGAATTTGGGTGGATAAAAGATGAAGAAAGAAATATCTACGTACAACGATGTGGATGCCCTGTCAAGTTTGCTCTACCACAAGTGTCGGAAAGCAGCACACATATTATAGCCTGAGCCCACAAAAGATTACCACAACCTATTTGAAAGAAGGGATGTAGCGCTGTAGGTTGGTTGCAGGAATATCAATGATTTAAGTGGCTGTCATTCTGTTGTGTGGATAAGGAGAGGGCTACTTCCTAGAGATGAAGAGTTACTAACAGTGTCTTAAATGGGCAGGTATTGAATAGCTTCACTTGTTTAATTTAAAGAGGAGAGTACCTGCAATTCTCAGGAGAGGCCTAACACTTGTAATAGGAGAGTACCAGCACTTCTAAGTAGTTAACAGATATCCTGGTTTAATGAGTACCTACCTTTCTACATTTACATTTCAAGCACAGGTTATGATGGAAGTCTTTACATATCTCCACCATTACTCATTCCAACGCATTCCTGGTCAGGACCTTACACTTTAAACACAATATATCAGAATGGACAACTCAGTGCAATAACCAACTAAGAGAACCATGATCAGAAATATACAACAAGGGGCTAAAAGCTGCCAGCTATCTGAAAACCATAAATTGCGCGCCTGACTCTCACACTTCTTCATTCATTACCCTGGTAAGGGTTGTGTCATGATAATCGCAGCGCACTAGTCTCCATGCACTACATGGAAACACTCCCCACACACGATCAAAAACAAAGACAATATATTTCAAACTACACACCCTACACGGCGTATCATGCTACCCATGCAGACAGCCTCACATGGGGTAGTAAAAGCTATATAAATGCTGCAATACAATATACAGGTTATTTAGCCTGAACAGAAACTACGAGGGCTTTGCTGATGGACTGCTCAATCACACGTAATAACAACGCCTACTGCACGGATCTATCTTAATCTGAACATGACACAAATATGCTTTGACTCGGCTTTTACGGAATTCATCATTAGGGACACCCCTCATTCATTCACCCCGCCCCTCCAACGGGCTGTGCCCAGGTGTAGTTGTAGGATCGAAAGAGTTCACTTACCCATGCGCATCTTTGCCCCGGGCTGGCCTCCTCCGGGTACCGGCGGTCTGGAGGGCAGCCGGATCGTCTGTAGCTGCTTCTCCAGGGCGGAAATGATGCAGCAGGTAAAAAGGGCTCAGCCTAGTTCCTGCAGCACTCTCCACCTGGGATAACTAGCAGGGGGGAAACTGTCCACCACCCACGTCCTACAACCCCTCTTCAAAGACCGCTTGAAAGGCTGAAAGAAGAGGCTGAGCAAGAGCCGTCACCAGACCAACCCACCCACACTCAGGCCACACAAACAGAAGATGGACAACTGCAGGGAACGCATTGACACGAAAGACGACAGACTAGAAATTGCTTCTTGTTTTCAGACGCAGCAACTAATCACTATAGTCGGACATTTGTCGCATGCTAGGGCCGTTTTTAAGTCAGGCAATTTCTTTTTCAAGTTTACGATTACAATTTAATTATTACCGTGTACGTAATAAATACTAAAATTGTATTTTATGAAATACATTCAGAGAGTGAATTATCTCATGGCATTTTGTACACGGTCCTAATGCTGCCGCAGACAGAATATGGAAATAGTACAACAGACAAAGCCTCCGTAAAAAATAGTGACGTCATTGCGATGTTTCCCACTTCAGCATGCATAGCCATTAGCTCTGCCCCTGTCACCAACTGTTGCTACCTCACCATTTTATGATTGGTCGACGAGGCAGTGCCATTCCCAGCAATCAGCGCAGTGGTTTGCTCCTGGGCTGTTGGAACAGAAGTGCTGGTACGTGGAAACGCTGGGTGACTGAAACGGCGAGCTACAGCAGCCGTGCCTCTATCCCTCAACAGTACAGCTCTTATAGCAAATAAAGCTCCCGCTTGATATCAATGTTTGCTAACATCTTTGTTCAAATACACTAAATAATGGTGGCTGTTATATATAAAGGAAATATTCATTTATGTTTAAATTTACAGCCGACAAAAAGATATAACGTACACAAGGAAGTTATCGTATATAAAACGATTCTTTTTATTTAGCATTATAAAACAAGCTGTTCCACACAACAACAAAAAAATTGGCTGCCGCAAACATCCGAAAATTTCGGATTCGGGGCGTGTTTTTGGCGTTCTGAGTGACTGATGACGTCACAGTCGAAAGAACGCAAAAAAACACCGAATCCGAAAGAGACGGGGCTTTATTGGAGTGACTTCCCTCTCCTCCAATGGCTGGCCTCCGTTTAGGAAGCCAGCCAATGGAGGAGAATGGAGTAGAGAGGCGGGTTCCAGCCCCCATACTCCAAAACATTAAATCTCCTCCCGGAGACTGCGCAAGCGCAGCCTACGATCCTCGACCTAAAAAGGATGTCATTGCCGACATGGACGCAACTGGCGTATGCATTCTCAATGAAGTGTCACTCGAAGTGTCACTCAAAGTGTCACACATAGAGCCTTGAAATGTCACACATAAACGCAATGAACATGTGGGAATGTCACAAATAAGCTAACTGAAAACTTGGCAGCTAAGTTATGTTATGTTATGTTATCCAGATTTATATAGCGCACATAACATATGCCAGGTATTACGTCCAATGTGCTAGTGCCTGCATTTTGCCATGGCTTCCCCTTATAACAACATGTTCCTCAAGTATGCCAGCACTAGGATTTTTCCAAGGGTACCCCATTTGTCAATAATTTCCTCTAGTATGCCAACCCCAGTATTTCACCATGGATCAATTATGCCAAGATTTAACTCTAGTGTGCCAGTACAAGAATTGTATCAAAGTTGTCTGTAGTGATCAGGATTGATTTTAGTGCACAAGTATTTTGCTGTGTGTCTCTCTCTAAGCCAAGAATTTATTGGGTATGACTGGGCAAATCCAGGACTCGCAAGCATAACACTGCATTCCCAGTCTTCCTCATTTACATTCATTCACTCACACTCATTCTCACTCATTGACACTCACGGACACTTGCTTTCATTCTTACGCACTAATTTGTTATCACTTTCTTGCACTCTCTTACGTTCACTCACTTGCGCTTACTCTCACCCATTCTTACTCTGATTCATTCATACTCACTTTCATTTACTCTCAATCCCTTATTCCAAGTCACTCTCACTTATTCACTCATTCCCACTTGTGGTTACATTCACTCACTTATTCTCTCACAACCTCTAATACTCCCTCACATGTATTCTTGCTAATACATTCTCACTCACCCACTCTCACTCACTTGCAGACACTCTTACTCTTAGTCTGACTCAATTACTAACACTTAATCTCACTCATGCTTACACACTAGCTGTCGATGAGTCTCACTCACACACACATGCTGACCATACAGACACAAATGCCAACAGACACAAGCATTCGCTCTCATGGTCATAATCTTACCCAAATGCACATTCACAACCTTCATTTTAAAGCATTTTTATTACTTCAGCTGCCAGTTAAGTTCCATTTTTTTTCTTCTAAAAACACACAAAAAGGGAGGGTTGCATCATGATAGCCAAAAGGGCACGCTACACATGTGTTCTTGGCAATGAATGTTCCACCTCTGAGGTCAGTCAAGGCTGGACTAGGAACCAAAAGCAGCACTGGCAAATGAAGTCACAGCAGCCACCATACTGTGCTGAGTGAGCACAGTGAGGTATTCCAACAACCACAAAGGGAACTTAGGGAGAGTTTTCACCAAAGAAAGTTTTGGAAAAAATTTGGAAAATGGTGCATCATACCACACCTGTTTCATCACACACAAATGTCCCCCTCTCCTTTCTCAATTATTCTCCTTTTGCTCTCATCCATTTGTTTAATCCTTGCCAACCTTCCCTCACCATAACACCTTTACAGCTTCTTCTCGCAGCCTTTCTTTCTTCGTTTCTATCCTTCTCTCTGTCCCTCTCTTGTTTTTATCTCCAACTTCTTCATTCTCTTGCCCAGTATCCATGCCATTGCTCTCATCACTCATTCTCTATAATTTTTTATTAATCCTTTTCACCATCATTCCTGTTCTCTCTTGCGCACAGCTGCGCTTCCTCCATCCTTTCTCTCTCTTTCTCTGAACACCTTCCCCCTCTCTTCCTCTCTTTGCATTCCTTCTCATCTCCCTTTCTCGTCCTAACTCATCTTTGCCTTTTACTTTCTGTTCCTGTCTCACATTACTTCTTTCTCCTTGCTAAACCATTAAAAGCACAGGCAATTAGCAACTGAGGTAGTGCTCGTCAGACCTGCTCTCCAGTAAGGGTGGATTTGATGACCATGTAGAGTTTGACAATATGTACAGGCTGGACACTGGATGACCATAATTTGCATGGGAATGGTACAATGGGAATTGTAGTGGAAAAATGAACGGGTAATTCAGGAGACAACATAAAATCGGTGAGTAAATAATGGCAATGGATAGAGGCGAGCCATAATACCTGCAGCATATTTTTAATGGCAGGCAGGAACATCTAACACAAGTTCTGCTTTCTGAATGAATACAGCAACTTGAAACTAATAAACACTAACAGACGCCAACAAAAATAAGTGGCATTAGGGACACGTTTTGAAGTGTGACTAGAATCAAATTGATGTTCCTAAGCAGAAGAGTAGCTATGAAAATCCAAGTACCAGGAACTCTACATTGAATATCATGTGTAGGTTAAAATGCAGAAAATGTTGAGGCGATGGATATAAAAGTAGACTGCAGTAACTGTTGTTTATAAAGATTTAGCAGACACCACCCTTTTTGTCTCTGTGTGCCTTACTTTCTTGAGAGCTTACAATTGTGTATGCTTCCTAAAGCTTGTGCTTTCAATAAACAGTTGATATTCGAGCTTCTCGGGAATGGCCTTTGTCTGCACCTATCCACAATGCTGATGTCTAATGGGGCAGTTTTTGTATTTGCCTACAGTGATGCTACATTTTCAAGAGACATACTTCAGACATGTCCGACCATGTTCCTGTAACTTTAATTAACTAGTCACTATCTACAAGCTTTATTCTTATTTAAAGGTGAAGCAACAGTACCGGTTATCAGAGTTTATACATTCGGCAGGACTGTGTCTGCACTTATTAGCAATTCTGCTATATTATAATTAGGGTTCCTGGTGTTATGGTATTTATTTTTGGGCCATTTCCGTCTGTATTCATCCATATTTATTTTGTGGCCATTTTATCTGTATTTATCCATATTTATTTTGTGTTTTCGTATAAATAAAGTTGTAAAACTGTACATTTCCATATCTATTCAACTGACAGACGCACACTCATACTTTGATGTCTGTTGTGTTTTAGCTATTTAAGCTGCCAAATATTAAACAATACATTCACAGGTAGACATTAGCACTATACCATAAATATATGTTAACATATTCCGTTATTTAAAGACATTTCATCCAGTTTTTTAATTTTCCATGATGTCCATATGCTCAGCTGCTGGCCTATAATTCATGAAAGAAAGCACGGAAAGTCCCTTAAAAGAAGCACCACTTTCTGTATTTATCCACTTTTAAATATAAATGCAGACAGAAAACACATTGTTTTCTGTCTGTATTTATCTGTAAAAATCCGTAAAAACGGAAAACCGGGAACCTTAATTATAATAGGACTGTCCCTTCAATGTTGAGCTTTGTTTCTGTTGCAAAGTGTATGAACATCTCAGCAGAACTGTTATCATTGTAATTGGCTAGTGTATTAATTGTCAGAAATGCTTTGATATCAGTATGAATCCTATAAATAGATAATTACCTACACTGTAAGCATGGGCTTTACCCTCTTTGCCGTGGCAGACATTCTGCCGGGGTGCGGCCTTACGCCTGCGCAGATCGGATGCCCCCTGGTCGTACGATGCACACGCCTACTGTGACGTCTGACGGCCTGGGGGCATCTGACGCATCGAAAAGGTTAAGCAGCAAACACAATTGCACAGCTCAAAATTCAGAAAGCGCCAAAGAGTGGACAAGCAAGCCAGCAGAGTCACAAGTGAAGCCCACATCCAGCAACAGGGGCATACATGCCAACATTCTGTGATGACAAAAAAGAGGTACCATTTTCAATGTTTAAAAAAAAATACCAGAACCAGTAGTGACAAACCAGGTGTATACACCATCTTTTCCTGGTATTTTCTCAATATGGCAAGAATCATAATCCTAATTTGCCAATGCCAGAAGTGTTTCCTTGATGTACAATACAATACATGTCATAAAACGCACACACACCTAAAAAGGTGTCCCGGTGCCATTGGTGAGAGTGTCCACTGAGTTCAAGGGCAGTAACCAGCTCAGGGGGGATTATTACTGAGTCGAAGAGAAACATTTTAAACCGTTTCCTGAAGCTTCTTTCAGATGGGCAGCTTCTCAAAGCCACTGGTAAGGCATTCCGCAGTCTGGCTGTCAGATAGGCAAAGAAACGACCACCTCTTCTGGATTTACAATAAGACTGTTTCAATGTCTGCTAATATTGAGTAAATAAAATAGATAAATCACTACTGTTTACAGGCAAGAAGGTAATACCATCAGTTCTCTTCAGCAGGCACATTGCCCAACTAAGCTGGCTTAAGACAGTGAGCCAAACTCTTCTAGCAGCTTTTTATGTAGTTGGTTTCACAGATGTACATATATAATGCCCCCTTTCTTTCCCTGTCAGCTAAGGGTCACCCAGAGGCCCGCTCTCCCCTTTACTCGAGTTGTCCATGTCTTCAGGTCTGGCAGGGTCATTTGTGCGTTCCTGGTCTTTAGTAGCTGTTTTGGCCACATTCGACTGGGGCTCGGACAGGAGTTTCAAAAGGCACAAAGGGGGGCTTAGGACGTTAAAGAGAGCAAAACAAGGCCCTACTTTGGACTCAGGGAGCAGGAACTAAGCCTGAGCAGGCCTCTTGCATAAACACCGGGCAGTGTCTGATATGGAAGGAAGCCCTGCCTGCTTTACGAAGGAAATCAGGGCGCTTCAGACAGGTTGGGCTGTTAATTGCATTGCACTGCAAATTGTGCAATGGAATTGGATGGGAAGCTTCCCTATCAGATAATACTAATTTAAAATAATGAATGCATGCTAAAACTTTACCTGAATATTTAGAGGCGAGAGGCACAGCCAGGTGTCATGCAATCGCACAAGCTAGCTTATTTAAGTGAGGATCCAACTGTAGTCTAATTACTAAAGGTGCATGAACCCTCCACGACCCCTGTTCTGTGCTTCCATGCACAGAATGACTTCACAGGCATTTTGAAATGATTTAACACCTTCAGGCGCAGGGTCTCTCTTTTCTGTATACTTTTTAAGAAGCGCCCAAGGGGGAATGCTCAATGTAACCCATGGCGAGTCTAGACATAGCCTATGGGTCTCAGAGACAGTGCCAGGCAGGGGTTGCAGGGGCATACTAGGGGGTCGCAGCTGCGACCCCTGGGGCCCACTAAATGACGTCTATGAGTTTGCCTTCTCAATAAAATGTAACAAATACCTTACAACATTAGAATGTAATGCTATAATTCATAGCCCTTTGTTATTTTTTTTATCAGTTCTGTTAGACCATCCATATCGTGCAACTCTTTTTAAATGTGTATAAAACAAAGAAATATTGCATTCTGACTTGGGGGTATCTACGACTGTTCTATTAGCCTTACTATTAATGCACATGCATGTTTGTGGTCATGCATACATCCATATTAGTGTATATAGTATGGGTATAATGACCAGTACTGTGCCTTCCTTTAGGGACATCCCAGTCTTTCACCCTTCTAAGATTAATAATATGGCTTTCACTAATTTGATGACTGTTGACTTAAAAATTACAGTCCAATAAAATGATATACTGTATTAAGCGCTAGTATCTATCGTAACGGGCCACATACATCACAAATTCTCCTCTCCCTTAAACCCAATAACACTAGTCACTCCTAGCCCCTCTAATTATCTCTGTGATCATTTGCATGATGCCACAAAGCCCTTATATTACTTATTATCTTATTCCATTGGATATATAACAAAGAAACAGAATTAAATGCAGGGAACTGTTTATGTGAATGCAGAAGCCTAAACCTAATAAACAATATTCCACTTGACTAACTGCTACTCACCGTAAAGCGCTTTAACACTTTGTTAGGGATGGTGAACACTATATAAATGCAATTACAATTCAAAATACTTCTTTCATCCAAAACAAGGTGTAAATGAGAGTTACTGTCACAGTGGGTACGGGCTATAATATGAAAAAAGACAAGTTTAAAAAGAGTGAAACAGATCAGATGAAGTGCTTTAATACAAAATATAGCACTATGCAAAATACACCCTGCCCTAAATAATGCATGAAATAATTTCATGTGTTATCAGAATTGGTAAACTACGTATAAGTTTTTTAAGGAAATATAATACGTTTATTCAAAGCATCTTAACTGATATACTACTACCTTACTACACCAACAAGAGCAGGCATGATCCTTTTAAGGAAGGCACAGCCCAAAAAAAAGTTTGCCCGTGACACCAATTATCCTTGCGCCATTCCTGTCTCTTATCGGAAATCTTTGCTTAAGGTGAGGGATGAAGGAGCTCAACAGTTACCCTCAATCAAGACTTGCTTGAACATGTTATGTTAGTGTGTGGATAGGTATCGACAACTTGACTTTATTCGAGGCCATGAAAAACAGCAATGTAAGAGATCCAGAGAATAGTCTTAAGTCCAGGATGCCATACCAAACAAGTGTCATGGTAGGATTTGAAGAATTGCTTTTGTTTAATGGATTTAGTGTAAATGTGCACTGCTTCTGAAGGTTTTCAGTTCACCAAGTTTCAATCTTGGTTGACAATCATGCTAGAACAATGAAAGTGAGAATGGTGCTGCTCTAGTAAATTCATGCACCTGTATTGAGCAGAGCGCAGGTGAGTTTTAAACCCCTGAGGTGATGAAGCTGCAGCTTCAACTGCATTCAGACATCTAGGATGATGAGAGTACAACTGCACTACAAAAGGAACAGTGCACCTGCAATTGTGCTGATTAGTTTCAGAGAAGACATAGAAGTACCATGGTAAACTGAATTATTCTGGAACTCTTGAAGACATTTCCATACTAACTAGGCCAATGTGGAACTGTGGAAGTGCCAGGCTCACATAAGTGTCTTTTAAGAAAGAGTAAAGGACATCTACACGAATATTACCTATCTGAGGGCCTCCTACTTGAGCTGTTACAAACCATGAACATCAGTTCTCGAACCCACCTCGCAGTTTTCAGATGCTCACTTAATAAACGTTGTTCTTTCAGCACACACCACCACCAGCCATACGTCCTGTATACTATTGCAAGTTGTAATATACCATATATGTTTCTGGGATTGGTATTGGTTAAAATCCATGTGAAATAGCCACAATATATGGAAAGTAAGTAATTCATTTTATCACATCATTCCCATGTGATTTTGAAATACTAGCTTTATGATCAAAAACGTTTAACAGTCATGTCATGAAGGTTTGTAGAGCACATGAAACCAACTGATTAGTTGAGGAATAGTTGAATTTAAAAAACAGAGACAAAGTCGGGAGGAGGCAGGAAGCAGAGAAGAGGGCATAGCCAGATACAGAGCTAAAGGATTGAAAAAGGGTAATATATAAAAATAGACAAGAGCTACACAGAGTGAAAGAAGGAAAGCAAATGAGGAGATTGATGAGAGGGAGGATAAAGCAAGAAAACAGAGAAAGATCAAAACAAAAGGAGAATGATAAGAGCAGCAGAGAGAAATAACAGAGAGGGGGAAACAAGAAAAAGAGAGGTGAGAAATAGAAGTAGAAGTTAGCCAGTGACAGGAAATGATGATTCAGAAAAAATTACCAGGTTTAGAGATGACCATGGATTGAGTCATCAAGAAGGGCTTTTTTTTTAATTGCAAATGCCAAGAGGAGGTATCTATTGTCTTACGGCACATGTTTCCTGCTCAGCCGAGCCTGTGCTCTACTTGTGAAATTCAAATGAGGTTGGGATGTACTGGGTCCACGTCGTTGCTTGCTGCAACTCAATAGAACCTGATAGGTCTGCAACTCACTCTTTTCATTACTCTAATTACTTCTGATAGTATAGAGCCTTTTTCGATTCCATTTTTGGTTTCGCCCCATCACTCTTGCTTCATACAAACATTATATTATCTGTAACAATTCTAAAGACTTAAGTTGAAGGTGAGTTCAAGCTAAGTTGCCAAACAGATTCATAAAATGTGTTACCATTACATATTTTACAGCTACCAGTGCTTATGAGCATGTTGCAAATTTTTGCATTGATTCTGTTTTGTGTTACCACTTTGGATAATCACACTTCACACTCAGATTTTTTCTTTGATGAGTGTTTGTATAATCAACATATTTCCAACTTTCCAAATGTGGGGGTCTATTTCTCAACATTCTGTGGGTTATTGAGGCCAAACACAAGACATTTTCCCCCCTGACTGCAACAGAGTTGATTCATGTACTAATGTGTTGGTATTATATGTTGCTAAATACAGTATGAACAGAAAAACAACGACAAAATTGTGCACAATCGTTGTCATTTATGCAAAGCTTAATTTGTTGGTGGGCACTCAAATATTTTGTAATCAATGTTTGTAAGACTGATTTGGTTAAGGCTGAAATGAAGGAGTAGGTTATAGAATACAACATTAGATGCGGTTGAAACATGACCCTGAAATCATACATAATATCAATTTTCTTTTTTTCTTTTATTATTATTATGTTATAAAGAATACAATCACAACCGCCGTTACAGGTTAGCCAAGAATGAATAGTAGTCGTTTATACATTGGTGTATATATGGCTAGCCTCTACTGTTTGTATTTTGGGAGCAACAGAGTGGTAAGAAGGAAAGGACAGAAAAATTAGTGGAGAAACAAAAGAGGAATAGGACAGGCACTGAGAGAGGTACAGTCGCTGTACAATACAATTGGCATCAGCTATACACTCTGCATTACATTTGACACACTTTCAAGATGCTTGAGTACGCATGCAGGCCCATCTTGGCTCTACTGGGAAAAAACACTTTGAATCGAGGGTCGATACGTTGTCTGTGCATACCAACTGTTTATGGGGGTTCATAAGAGTCTAGGTAAGTGTCCAGAGCTTCCCACATCCCTCTCGAGGACGCTTCCAGGGTGAGTACTGTAGCGCAATATTGTCCGCTCCTCTAAGATGCGTGACCCAGTTGATCCATCCTTTGTAGCTAGTTTTGCTTATGTCTTTACAGGTGGTTAGGACCATTTTCACAGCTGCTATCAGTAAAAGGTCCATTAAGTCCTTATCTTGTTCAGTTCTCAAATTCGTGCGTATGAATGATCAAGTCTAATGGATTATTATGTACTTAAACCAAGCAACATTAGTTATTAATCCTTCTCAAATAACTTGAGGGAGACCCTAAACCCATACTAAGAGTTGTTAAATCTTGGTATGCTAAGACCAATGTTACTGCCCAAGGCACTGAAAAGTTGGTCATGTATCAATAAAAACAGCCACCATATTTCATATATTGTACCAGAATGGTGAATGGAGTCCACACAAGAGATGTTGATTCAGCTCTGAAGATGGCTCCGCCCCCACTGGTCTAAGCGTTAGCCATCCCCCTCCCCCCTATTGGTTTGGGGCTAGTTGCGCAACTGCAACCAAAAAAGGGGTTAGTGCAGTTCCACTTGGCTGTTTTATAGAGCAACAACATACCCTGCTTCTACAAACACAAAAATATAAGGAAGAGCATAGAAGCTTAAGTACTTCACTCTCAGCATTGTCTCAAATTTACTGTAAAATCAGGATTATATTCAAATACATCTAAATAAATAGGAGTGCATTTCACAAACATGTTGCATGAGTGTTTGAAACTGTTGGAACAGGAGCCTGAATTAGGCCAGCAACATATACTTAAATCATTTTCCATTTTAATCCTTTTACTTAACTCAAAACATGCAATCCTTGGAAGGCATTCTTTAAAATTGCAGTCTCCTTTCACTTCCACTTTTTTTACTTATATATTACCAACTGGATGCCTGTACTCAAACCCGTAACATTCAAACATGCAGATTTTTCACCTTGAGGAAAAACCTGCGTGAAGAACCACAGCATGAATGTGTATTTGAACATTTTGCTTGCTGCTGTTTTCGCCACAGAGGAAACAAGTTTCTTGTGAAAAAACACTTTCTATTTTCCAATATATAAGGAACAAGGCTCTCCACAGTATGCAATCCTGGTAATTCAAATATTCTGCCCTTCGACTCAGTGCATTTTAATGCTCTTTTGTAGTCATAAAATGTCACCACTTTCGACTCTGTGAATAAGGATTTGGAATTTGTGTGATCCAAGTCATCACTTTGGGCACCTAAGCTCAACTTTTGAGTGCGAAATACTTTATTATTTGGTTAATATCTCCCAAAGATTTACTCTCCTAGTTGTAAATCTGGCCCATAGATAGGAAGCTTACAAACTGCATTTTGTAGTACATAAAGTCGCCTTTGGATGAACTTACAATAGCATCTTATGCTTATAGACACAACATTAAAAAATTATAGCGTTAATGCTTATAGACACAACATTTAATTAAAAAAGTGGAGCAAAAAGTAAAAATATAAAGATAATAATGACGAATTCATAAAAAAGTGTACAATTTATTTCAATATATATTATTAAAACCAGTATACAATACTAAAAATGAATACAGTGATTTGCATGAAAAATTGACAACATACAGTGGGAAAGAAAGGTAAGGAAAATAGTTCCTATAGCTTAGAGATGGCTTCACTAGTCCAAAACGCAATCACACCGCACAATTTGTGGTAATATCGTAGTTGGAATAGTTGTTTCAAAGACTTAAAGTAGCGTAACTCAAAAATTGCATTGTGGCCAAAAACAAGCATTTTTAAAGGGGTGTTTAAGTCTCACTGGAGCTTAAAAAGATGGAATAACAAAAAGTGCAGGTGAGCTGGTTTATAATAACAAAAACAAAGGAGGGTCAAAACTATCAGGGCCCTGGATAGCTCTGCCTTCATGAGCCCCCAGAGCTGTCTCCACCTAGCTACCAGCATGTCTGCTGCTCAGGATTCCAAGTATTTCACGTTAGAAGATTACATGCCCAATGGTATGAAGGATGGAAGGAGGGCAGGGGTCAAAAGGGGAACTTGATTTGCAAGATAGGATCGCTTATCGAGACTCGGCTGGACTAATTCTCTGATTAGCTACAAGGGAGGCTCCTGTCTGAGGGGAGTCTACCTCTCAGTCATGTGATGACAAAGAAAAAGTCCTAAACTCACATTGAATGTTCCAAATGTGTTCTTCAAAGAAGGAGGAAATTTGATTACATATGATCTGCGAGGGGGGAATCTCCCTAGCCAGAGCTTTCAGTTGTAAAAATTATTTGACGATTGAAAAAATAAATTTGCGATCATGTTGGGCTTCGATTATCTGCTTTGCAAAACTATGCCTTTTTAGCGATCTTCATCTGAGCATGATAGATTTTTTAGGGCCAGACTAAACTGAACTACATGTTTTTCTAACTGATGAGCACTTCTCAACCTCCGCTCAAGCAGCTTGCAGTGAAGATGATGATCTGCTAAATCCTGACTATACCATGGGCTGAAGGCTGAAAATTTTGTTTCCTCTTTATAGGAATTTCTGAAGCTAGTTTATCGATGACCGGAGTAATCCAGGTCTTAAAGACTAAGGCATCATCGATTATGTTTCCAGACAAAGTTGGGGAAGAAACAGGTGCATATCTGCTCAACGCAGGATCAGCCAACAGCTTGGCCCGTTTACGTGTTGTTTGGGGAGCTGGTGCTAAAGAAACAGGGTGTAAACTGGTTATCTGAGGGTGGATACTAAATGGAATCAACATGTCATCACACCAAGCCTGCCGGATGGGGAATTTAACTGTAAGAATTGAGAGATTGGAGCAAATACCATCTAGGGTATGAACTGCAGAATATGTGGGTAGTGCCACCAGTTGATGAACCCCCAAAAGTACCTAATGTATTGTTGAAATGGATTACCTCTGAGTTGTTACTACACTCAAGATGGAGGTTACAGTCTCACAAGATGGTAAAGTTCGAATAGCTAAGGACATGGGGGGGCTAAATCTTCTCCTGAGGATGGGAAGAAGCAATAACTTGGACCTGGGGACGATAAATAAGCCCCCTTTGCCATAGACAGGGAAGAACTAAGCTTAAAACAGAATCTGAGGCTTTCTGCCCCTTTCAAATGGTCTAAATCAAAGCTTTGGCATTAGTAGGAATCCCAAAAAATAATTACCAGCCCGCTTCCAAGGGCCTCAGTTCTATCCTCTCTAGGAATAGTGTAACTTGGAGTAAAGGCATGGACAATATCAGGATTACACCATTTCTTGAGCCACAATTCAGTGTTAAAAAGAAAGTCCTACTAAAGGTCAAGAAGCAAGTCATGAATTTCTTGGTCATGTTTACACAAAGAGCGGGCATTAATAAGGCCAACACATAGTGATCTTACAAATTACCTATTAAAAGTGCTGAGAGGAGGGTCAGAGAAGGATCCAAGCGCAGTTCTGCAGTTAAGACACGCAAGGGGACCTTTCATTTTATCTGTCGAGACATTAATATCACAATACCTAGCAGTATTATTCAATAATTTAAAAAAACAAAGCAGATGATATGAGATACCTGGCTGTGAGCGGGCAGCATGGCTGGCAATAGCTGCGTTTTGGGCGCAGATGGACTTGCCTTTGGCACACCCGCTGTGTGTCTGTGATGGAAGGCACATTAGGTACTGGTGCCAAAGTATACACTAGAACGCTAAAACCAAAAAAGATGACCACTCTGAAGGAACACCGGAACTCCTGTAAGAGGAGATCGACCAAGTGCAGTACAAGGTCAAAATAGATCTAATTCTGTTTAGAATCTAAATATACTTTAAAACCCCAATACTTTAAAAACACAATTTTATGTCATACCCCTTACACATTCCCCCAGTTATTCAAATAGATCAGAAGTAACAGGCTGTTCGCTATTCGAGGGTATGGACTCTAACCGCTCTTGAAATCTTCTGATCTGCAAAATATCCATGGATATGACAACTATTCCTCTTAGAGTACTTCTTGGGGTACTTTCAAGTTAGGATTCGGCATTTAAGAGGGATGGCCTCATGGAAGACTGGGGATGAATCATCTAACTGGGTTTCATGGCGAGCAGTGGGATCCCTAGGCAGTGCACTGTGCCTGATGATTACTGTTCCTCAGTGGCGAGATATGCATAAAAAATTGCTGCCCTACTGATTGGCGCAGGAAAAGATGCTGTGACAGCGGCAAGGTTCCGACACAAAGCAGGAGTGATAAGCCTGCATTGTGGCTATGGATAAAGGTGAGGCCCAAAATCTTTAGATCAAACCAAAGATCCGATAAGCCCTGCTGAGCAAAGCAGAGAATGTAGATGTTCTTTCTCTAGCTAAAGCATGAGATAGCAAATGACAATGAGGAACGTGAAACACTGCTCTACATTAAAAGTGTTACAGCAAACAAATGATGGACGGAATGCTGACAATGCAAACATCCTCCCCCAGTCAAAAGATATGCATTAAATCCATTGTTCCTTTTCCCACTATGCCACCCCAGTTTGGACCCAGCCATATACAAATCAGTCTTGACCCTGTGCCCCATGGGACCAGTTTCAAGGTATGTCACCCTTCTTCAGCCAGGCTAGCTTGAATCCAGTGGCACAGTGAGCAAGAGACCCACGTCTGGGCATACCCATCCCACTTAGGGTGAAAAGTGTTACAGCAAACAAATGATGGACGGAATGCTGACAATGCAAACATTCTTTCCCAGTCAAAAGATCTGGATTAAATTCATTGCTCTTTTGCCCACTACGCCACCTCAGTTTGGAACTAGCCATATGCAAATCAGTCTTAACCCTGTGCCCCATGGGAACAGTCCAGACCGAATTGCCAGGCCATGCCCTCCCTGGACCAGAAAAAAGCATCCTGGGACCAGTTTCAGGGTATGTCACTCTTCTTCAGCCAGGCTAACTTGAATCCAGTGGCACAGTGAGCAAGGGACCCATGTCTGGGCTTACCCATCCCACTTAGGGCGAAAAGTGTTAGAGCAAACAAATGATGGACGGAATGCTGACAATGCAAACATTGTCCCCCAGTCAAACGATCTGGGTTAAATCCATTGTTCTTTTGCCACCCCAGTTTGGACCCAGCCATATGCAAATCAGTCTTGACTCTGTGCCTCATGGGAACAGTCCAGACCGAACTGCCAGGCCAGGTCCTCCCTGGACCGGAAACAAGCATCCTGGGACCAGTTTCAGAGTATGTCACCCTTCTCACGCCAGACGGTGCTCGGCTGCACACGAGAAAGCGTCTTCTTCTTCACGGGGTTCCCCACCCCTTCCCTGTCTTGATAAAGACCCGCCGTGACCACCAATCGGGGCACTTAAGGGTCGAAACGTCGACGCATAATATTGGTCAAGAAACCTCCGGGAACAGGCGCAATAACCATCTGTGTCCTTTGAGCATTCACTCAGAACTCTGACCACCAAAACCAAAAACTTTCCTTCCCCCCCCTTTTTACCATGTACAATATTGTATAAATTTGTAAATAAGTGTCACTGAATTTGTTTCACTATTCACTTTGTTCACCAACAGTCACTCTTCACTTGTTTTTAACATTTATTGAAACTGAAATGGAATGAAGAAATTCCAGTGTATTACAATTGTGACTTTTTTCATACATAAAAACTTTGAACTAAATTTGTTCTCAGAGAGGTGTAATTGAATGTAATTGATTATCATTCCTTTAATTTATTATGAGCTAACATAGCCTTTACGTAAAGTAATTCGTTAAAACATCCGACAGAACCACGTTTTTGTTTAATCACCCTTCTTCAGCCAGGCTAGCTTGAATCCAGTGGCACAGTGAGCAAGAGACCCACGTCTGGGCATAACCATCCCACTTAGGGCTAAAAGTGTTACAGCAAACAAATGAGTGACGGAATGCTAATAATGCAAACATTCTCCCCCAGTCAAAAGATCTGGGTTAAATCCATTATTCTTTTGCCCACTACGCCACCCCAGTTTGGACCCAGCAATATGCGAATCAGTCTTGACCCTGTGCCCCATGGGAACAGTCCAGACCGAACTGCCAGGCCAGGTCCTCCCTGGACCAGAAACAAGCATCTTGGGACCAGTTTCAGGGTATGTCACCCTTCTTCAGCCAGGCGAGCTTGACTCCAGTGGCACAGTGAGCAAGAGACCCATGTCTGGGCATACCCATCCCACTTAGGACACACAAACATGGGCAAAGCTGGCTTTAGCTAAGAACTGTAACGAATCACAAATTATCTTTAACTCGTAACATTTTGATGACTACTTGCAAGATGTGCTCTAAACTGGCTACTTTTGTGATAGATTAAAAATGTCTGATAGGGCATACCAGAACCCCTTTAAATTGTTTTTAAAATCCCATTCATTTTTTTATTCCATGGTACTAACCAAAAGCTAAGACTTAAAAACGCAAAAATTGTTTCCCCCAAGAATTACTAGTTGTGCTATTTAGACCCTCTCGTATTTTGGAAAGTCTCAGTATACTACATGCTTTGAAATGGACAATTTGTTGAGGTTGTATCACCCTCACTACACAGTGGTCTTTAAATCCCTTCATAAAGTACCATCTTATTTATTTGATTTTGCTTTATTGTCCATCATTTGGCAACACGTTCCTATAAAAGTAGGGCCACAAAACACCTCTATAGACGGAAATATCTTCTTTGTTACACTAATTTTACCGGTCAAATTAACTTCCATAAATTGTGTATACATAGCAAACCAAATGAACTAATCGGAGCATTTATAGTAGCCCAAATTTTTCCAGCAGGCCAACAATGAAGAGAAGCTAAGATGCCTTAATTACTTCTGATCAGTCCTCCTACACGAGAGCAAGAAATCTAATTCCAGGAGTTTTTTTAGCCCTGATTAATTAGCAGCTGAACGGGTTCAGCAGGCTTGGCTGTGTGAACATATCCGACCAGAATGGATGCCTTTTCTCTCTGGGCACTTCCTGGCAAGTGGGGATACCGACCAAGCCTCACATGAAGATCTTCCAAACCCAGACTTACTTATCATCCCTGGTGCCCTTCAAGAATAAGATGTTCACCCGGGCAAGCTATGGACTTGGCCCCTCTGGCAAGACGCTTGGACTGCGTGATAACAAAAGCCAGAACAGATGGGGCATATGGGCTTAACAGGCTCCCTCAAACCCCTTTTAATTTTAAATACAATATCCCATTGTGGGGAGAAAAGCTCTCTCCGCTGCTAAACCACTGCCTCAGGAGTTCGACAGTCCCCGATTTGTGACGTGGGGCCATAACTCATCCTATTCATACCGGGGGTTCAAAATTTGATCTGAACAACTACAGATTAATAGCTCTTCTTCGCAGCGAAGCTAAACTCAATGCCAGCTTGCTCCTAGAAGACCTCTTTCCCCCCCAAAAAACAGAGTTCACAGCAAAATCTGGTAGGCTCTCCAACCTGTCGCAATCTCAATTCTGCTGATTAAACAATTTCCTGAAACTCTCTATTGCACTGCTGTTTCCTTGATTTTAAAGCAGCTTTTGGTCAAGTTCCAGAGGGCTCTTAGGTCAAAATTAAAGACCTGGGCAATTCCTCCAAAACTCAGCAGCTTCCAGATGTGAAAGATCTCAGGGACAGCAACCTGAGCCATTAGGCCTTTAAGCTCAGAAACAAAAAACACACTTGCTCCTGGCCATACCTCTTGGATAGGGATTCCTTCACCAAACGCAAGCACTCCTGGGAGGTCATAAACATCTTCTGACCAGTTTCTCCTGCAACTTACCTTGCCTGCACTTATTCAAATCAACTAAAGACAAGATTCATGGCTCTGAGGCTGGGTGAGTGGTCGTTTATGAAACACCTTGCCAGTTGGGGTCGACCTAAGGAAGGCACACTCTGCAGGAGCAGCGGGCAGTGTAAGGAATCCCTTGAACATATTGTGCCTCTTTGTCCCGCAGTGCTGGCTGAACATAAAATTAGGCTAAAGCAAGAATGGAATACTCTGAGAGTTCGTAAACGCAGACAAGCCATCGCCTCGTTTAACCCGGATAATATTCATCTGAACAACCAGTTGACAAAGTTCGTATCTTTAGCTCAGAACAAGCTATGTCACACAGGAACCCCATTGGTAAGCATCAGCCCATTGATCATACAATCACTGATCCTTCCTCAGGTCAGAAAAAAGATGGCACCGACGACAAGATAACCACGTCATTACCAGCTACTGCATCACTACTTCTCAATCAAACACTTTTATATTACACTCTTATATTAGCCCGTTTAATGCTTCTTGCAATCACTCTGACATTTTAAATACAACGAGACTTGAAGTTTTACAGTGTTATTTAATGCGTGCAGGTAACCCCAGCATCAGGATCCGGTTCTGATAATTCCACCTAGCGACCTACTGCAGCACTTACCAGCTGCACTAGCACTTTCCAGAAACCACATACACGGGGGTCCCCGTATTTATGCAATGGATCTGCCCTCTTCAGTTATTGGCTTTCTTGCCTCAGAGACTCGCGTTTCAGCCAACCCATTGGACATCAAGTCAGTGTTTGGTCCGTCATACATCTGTCGGACACTTTGAGTGATGGTAATTTGCTATTTTACTTGCACGTCAGCATTATGAGCACAAGAGGCAAAGACGTTCCTCTATGAGATGCTCACTTGGCCCCCACACATGCAGTAGATGACAGCTTTCATGTCTCCTTTGCATACTGTAAAGAAAAAAGGGCACTATTTTCTTCTACCCTTTGCTGACAGTAAGGCACCCCAATGGTACGATACTTGGTCACCGATCGTGCCCTAGCAGATTTCAGCCAATCATCGGCCTTGCTGAAATTAAAGCACCTATCAATTGCTTTAAATACAGACCAAGACTTTAGGTTTGATGAAAAAAAGTGTGATTGATGGGCAGGGGGTTATTGAGAAGACAGTATGAAAGGTCCAGGTCAATGATTTACGTGGCACCCACTTTGATAATTAAGTCCGTCGCGTATGAGCTACATGCAAGCTTACAATCCTGCATGCATGACCATATTAACTCCCTCAGTGTGCCAGGCAGGGCAGCCTTAAGTTTTATGTAGTAGTTTAAGAACCTGGGTGTCCCCATGATCACTTGATGACTTTGGTTGAATTCAAGGTGGATTTGCGAGTATGAGGTGGCATTTGGCAGCTGGTATAGTCTTCTATAACGACGGCACTGGGACTTACTCAGCCAGATTCTTAAACCTAGCCAAGACTATTGGCTTTGGCAAGGGATGTTAGAGTTTTAAGATAAATGAGTAACAACGACTTTGTTGTAACAAATATTGACCGTGTTTCTATTCTGATATTAAGAGACTAGCCTGAGGCTGGTGGAACAGTGGTGTAGCGAGGGCGATTGTGGGACTCACCAGCAACCCCTTCCCCCGCTCTTCATGTGGCCGCCGGGCGGCAAACGCAGTGACCGCCACGGGCAGCACACCAGCTTGCTACGCCACGGCTGTGAAAGAGGTAGTGGTCTTCTGAGTATTCCAATCACTCCAATTATATTTACTATTAGACATGTGTGCCCTTTTTCCCTTCACATCTTATACATCAGCTTATCTTACACCTCATTTCTTTCCTCTTCTGCACCCTGTTCTCACTCTCTCCTGAATGAATTTCTTCACATCTTCTTCACTTCACCAACCCCAAACGCACCCACTCACCCTGTCAGCACTGATTTTTCTTTCACTTTCGCCTTGTCAAAACTGCCTACCTCCTTCACCCACATTTACACAGACACCCAATTGAATTTATATTCCATGACCATTGCTCTGCGCGCACTACAAAGAGGCCAACGATATGATGACCATGTATTCCGAACACCTTTGTGACCCACTGGCAGGTACTGTTAGAACCTTGCACTGCCTTCAGCCTCAACGCCTGACTTCTCAATCGTGGTCCATTGAACACACCTGGAGCTGACTCAGATCACAGTATGCACAACACAAGAGTAATATTTTGTGCGAAAAAAACACATAAATACAACAACCTGTAAATAGCTAATACTATTAAGAAATGCATTATTACGTGAAACCATGAGACATATAAACAGGAATTAAATCAGTGAAATGGATTACCTCCATTCGTTGTTCAGTTAAGGACGTGAACAAAAGCCGAATAGGGACCCGATTCAAATCTGTTTTTAAATACTACCAGGTCTTAGACCTAGAGAGACCTGGCCCACTTAAAGCCCTGATACTGACTTTTACTCTGTAAAGCAAGCCGCTGGTGCAGTGCTTTATCATGGCAGGAGAGCGTGTTGTAAGAGGTTCTCTCCACTCCACCGCCTTGCACACATTAAAGCACCCAACAATCGCTTTATCCCCATGCAGACAACAGCAGCCTGATAAATTCATATTTAGATGTACCCCAATACTAATGAGAACGCAACCCCGTAATTTCCTATATTTGTGAGGTGTCCCCAGGCTAAGAGTAAAACAGCACCAATGCTAATGTAGTTGCGATGTGTACATTTTTTTGGGCTCATTAGTTAATTTCAAGATGAACGATTTGTTTGGCTAACCATTGCGGAAACTTGCATTTAGCCCCCTTTAACATACTTGCAAAAAGACCAATTCATGTCAATGTTGGGGGTGTTTGCACAGCTGCTCACTGTAGAAACACGGAGCACTACAAAGACCAGCGGGCCACTGGTGTGGCCACGCCCATGGAGGCGGGGTCTGATATTAGTAGTGGTGCTATCAATTGCTGTGCCGCCCCCTCGTCAGTTTGTTGGCCTTTGAGAAAGTGGAGTGACTACGAAACGCGTCAGGCTGAACTTTAATCTTGTGAGGCATTGCTGCTGTGTTCCCTGCTTCAACCCCTCCAATAAAGTCAATTTGGGCAAAGTGTATCCTGTTGTGAGGCTCCTCTATTTACAGGCAACTTCGTGTTGGAATTTATGGCAGCTTGCCTGAGCCGCGGTGGAGCCCCAGTGTAAATCAGCACTCCAGCAGCGACGTTTAATGCGCCGCCGCTTATGGGACAGGAGCCGGGCTGTTGGAGGAAAATTGTGTGAGCGGGGACTCGAGCCATGTCCCACCGCCCACTGTGGTTTTAATTTTGGACATAATGGGGGCGTTTGCACAGCTGCTCACTGTAGAAAAACGGAGCACTACAAAGACCAGCGGGCCACTGGAATGGCCACGCCTAAGGAGGCGGGTTCTGATATTAGGAGTGGTGCTATCAATTGCTGTGCCGCCGCCTCGTCAGTTCGTTGGCCTTTAAGAAAGTGGAGTGACTACAAAACGCGTCAGGCTGAACTTTAATCTTGTGAGGCATTGCTGCTGTGTTCCCTGCTTCAACCCCTCCAATAAAGTCAATTTGGGCAAAGTGTATCCTGTTGTGAGGCTCCTCTATTCACAGGGCACTTCGTGTTGGGATATATATATAAATATATATATCATGCTCCTGCTTGAGTGCTGCTGCTTGAGATGCACACGGACACCAACACGGGCCTCAAGCTGCAGCCCGTTTCACAGGTATGGAAGTGTCAGCCCTTCAATATCCTTCACAGCCAAAACACCGTACTGGCCTGACGCGTTTCGATTCCTCTTTTTCAAAGGCACTGGGTGAAAAGGAACACGCACACTCCCGTAAACATTTCCATTTTCCTTTTATTGTGTGCCCCCTATGGGCCGCTCGTTTTTTGAGACTGCACATCAGGTTTATGGGAGATGTAGTCCGAGAGGGATAAATAATCCCGTTTAGAGTGCGTTTAAATGTTCTGCTGAAACGGCCCACTAGTGAGCCTTGAAGTCCTGGCACTCAATCCTCTGTCGGTCGCCCCACATACAGAGACTGCTGAAAGCAAACTCTGTGGCCCCCAGGCTTCGGGGTGGTGCACACTCGGCGGTAAGGCCACCGTCCTACATCATGCTCCTGCTTGAGTGCTGCTGCTTGAGATGCACACGGACGCCAACACAGGCCTCAAGCTGCAGCCCGTTTCACAGGTATGGAAGTGTCAGCCCTTCAATATCCTTCATAGCCAAAACACCATACTGGCCTGACGCGTTTCGATTCCTCTTTTTCAAAGGCACTGGGTGAAAAGGAACACGCACACTCCCGTAAACATTTCCATTTTCCTTTTATTGTGTGCCCCCTATGGGCCGCTCGTTTTTTGAGACTGCACATCAGGTTTATGGGAGATGTAGTCCGAGAGGGATAAATAATCCCGTTTAGAGTGCGTTTAAATGTTCTGCTGAAACGGCCCACTAGTGAGCCTTGAAGTCCTGGCACTCAATCCTCTGTCGGTCGCCCCACATACAGAGACTGCTGAAAGCAAACTCTGTGGCCCCCAGGCTTCGGGGTGGTGCACACTCGGCGGTAAGGCCACCGTCCTACATCATGCTCCTGCTTGAGTGCTGCTGCTTGAGATGCACACGGACGCCAACACAGGCCTCAAGCTGCAGCCCGTTTCACAGGTATGGAAGTGTCAGCCCTTCAATATCCTTCACAGCCAAAACACCATACTGGCCTGACGCGTTTCGATTCCTCTTTTTCAAAGGCACTGGGTGAAAAGGAACACGCACACTCCCGTAAACATTTCCATTTTCCTTTTATTGTGTGCCCCCTATGGGCCGCTCGTTTTTTGAGACTGCACATCAGGTTTATGGGAGATGTAGTCCGAGAGGGATAAATAATCCCGTTTAGAGTGCGTTTAAATGTTCTGCTGAAACGGCCCACTAGTGAGCCTTGAAGTCCTGGCACTCAATCCTCTGTCGGTCGCCCCACATACAGAGACTGCTGAAAGCAAACTCTGTGGCCCCCAGGCTTCGGGGTGGTGCACACTCGGCGGTAAGGCCACCGTCCTACATCATGCTCCTTCTTGAGTGCTGCTGCTTGAGATGCACACGGACGCCAACACTGGCCTCAAGCTGCAGCCCGTTTCACAGGTATAGAAGTGTCAGCCCTTCAATATCCTTCACAGCCAAAACACCGTACTGGCCTGACGCGTTTCGATTCCTCTTTTTCAAAGGCACTGGGTGAAAAGGAACACGCACACTCCCGTAAACATTTCCATTTTCCTTTTATTGTGCGCCCCCTATGGGCCGCTCCTTTTTTGAGACTGCACATAAGGTTTATGGGAGATGTAGTCCGAGAGGGATAAATAATCAAACGTTCTTTGATGGTTTCGCGTGCGTGGTCTTTATTTGTTATTCCATATATGAAATGAGAACAGGAATAGTGAAAAACAGCCGACACTTGTTTTGCCCTAGTGGCCCATTGGCTGTGGGCTTTTTCAAGGCTGATAGTGTGTAGATGTAGGGAAATATAGGAAAAGTCCAGCAAGGGAGTGAAAGAGTAGTATGAGTACGTTGTTATTAAAATTAAGGGACAGAGGGACAATGACCAGAAGGTAGGCAGAGAAGGATTGAAAGTAAATGGCGTACATGGGAAGAAGAGGAGGAGGTGAAGTCACAAAGTGAGAAGTGGCAGAGTAATGATAGTGTAAAATGAGAGGTGACAAAGTTTGAAGTTTAAGTGATAGAAGTTGAAGTGTAGGTGATGGGGGAAAAAGAAAAATAGGTGAGGGAGAAGCGGAAAGGGGAAAAACAGAGAGAGAAGAAAAGAAAAAGAAAGAAAGACAAGCATTGGAAATGCAATAGGTCTCGCAGCATTAGAGTTAGTGCTTTTAGAATTGTTTATGGGTTTTTTTTTGTAAATCTTTAGCATTTTTGTTTCCTGTAGCCAATGCTAAAGAATTACAAATAAAAAAAGCCATAAACAATTCTAAAAGCTCTAACTCAAATGCTCCGAGACCTATTGCACTGTGTGAGGGTGAGGGGTTGAGGGTGAGTGAGGGTGAGGGTGAGTGAGGGGGAGTGAGGGGTTGAGGGTGAGTGAGGGGTTGAGGGTGAGTGTGAGTTAGGGTGAGGGTGAGGGGTTGAGGGTGGGTGAGGGTGAGGGTGAGGGGTTGAGGGTGAGTGAGGATGAGTGAGGGTGAGTGAGGGGTTGAGGGTGAGTGAGGGTGAGTGAGGGTGAGGGTGAGTGAGAGGGTGAGGGGTTGAGGGTGAGGGGTTGAGGGTGAGTGAGTGAGGGTGAGGGGTTGAGGGTGAGGGGTTGAGGGTGAGGGGTTGAGGTTGAGGGTGAGGGGTTGAGGTTGAGGGTGAGGGGTTGAGGGTGAGTGAGTGAGGGTGAGGGGTTGAGGGTGAGTGAGGGTGAGGGGTTGAGGGTGAGTGAGGGTGAGGGGTTGAGGGGGAGGGGTTGAGGGTGGGTGAGGGGGTGAGGGGTTGAGGGTGAGTGAGGGTGAGGGCGAGTGAGGGGTTGAGGGTGAGGGGTTGAGGGTGAGGGGTTGAGGGTGAGTGAGGGTGAGGGCGAGTGAGGGTGAGGGGGTGAGGGGTTGAGGGTGAGGGTGAGGGTGAGGGGTTGAGGGTGAGTGAGTGAGGGTGAGTGAGGGTGAGTGAGGGTGGGGCACGGGTAAGCAATGCGTATGCTTTCTTTAAATTAGAACACTGCGTTCAACGTTACTTACAAAGTTGCTATCATTTCTTATTACAACAAACACATCATGATGATTATTAACATTTCTTATTACAACCAACATATCATGATGATTAATGTACCCGGAACGTATCTGACAGGTACGTACGCGCACAGCAAAAACATTACTGAAATATGTTAATTAAAAACGTGGTGTAACTATTGCCTAAATCATTGGTACTTGTTGCGTCTGCCTAGGAAGGAGAAAAGAATGAGCCAACATGGGTGGCATAGTACTGGCCAGTGCTAGAAATGGCGAAATAGAAATAGAAGTGCAGGTAACAGCTTGTTTTTTGTAAAGTACAGGTACTCTACAATTAAAAATATTATGATTCTCATGAGAAGTGCAGCTACTCTTTCTCTGAAAATAAAAAAGTAACCGCACTCAGTACCAGACAGACAGTACCCTTTAAAGCAGTGGTACTGGCCACTTAATCTAGCTCAGTTGGTTATAATCCTGGGTGCAGCTGTGTTCACCATCTGAGCTGAACAGCAAGGTACACACGCGCCGCAGTTACAATGAAATAAACCGGCACAAACACGCTTCTCAGAAAATGTCAATTTTTTGCAACTGATTCGGGATTTCTAAAAAAGTAGGCTGAGGCAAGATAGACAAAACGTATGGAAGGAATTGTGTCTGGATTCGAGGAGTGTGTGGTGAAAATATGTTCGAGGTCCGTGCAAGTATTATTTAAATAGCTCCCATATTGGCTTGCACATATTGCTTTAAAGAATTAAAGGCCACCTCTTCTCCCCCGCCCCCCGGCCAGCATACAACTTTAAATACAACTTTAAATTCGGCATACACATTTAAATTAAAATTCCAACTTTAAATTCCTTTTCAATAGTTTGTGAGCATTGGTGATAGTAGTTAAACATGCTGAACGTACCTCCGTGGTGAGCAGAGCCCCGGATGTCCCTCTCTCTGCCTGCGTTACTCGACTGTGTGTTGTTGCCAGAAAGCATAACGAAAAAAACGAAAGAGAAAGCAGGGTAACCTGACCCAGGAGGGGGGAGGAGGGAGGAGAAATGCGTCTCGGCCGGAGCAGGGGGCGGAGCAGGGAGAGCGGGCTTTGGAATGTAATTCACACGGCCGGCCGGTCGTGAAACTGAAAGCATGGCCGGCCGGCCGTGAAAGCCTTTGATGCGGCAGGGGAAATGCGAGACGGCGGGAAGGGGAGGGGGCGGAGCGGGTAAACCAAGACGGACGTGCACGCGCTTTTAAGCTCAATGCGCATGCGCATGCGCATTGAGCTTAAAAGTCACGGGCACTGCAAGGAATCGCCACGATTCCTTGCAGTGTGGATAAAGAGTGGATAAGTCCCAATACTCTCGCTTGCTCGATGCGCATGCGCATCGACAGGCGAGACCTAAAAAACGAAAAAAGGGGAAAGAGGAGTCACATAGTCAAGTTAAGTGTAGTATTGTGGCATATATGTACAACCTTATTCTAGATTAAATTCAAACGGTAAACAAGAGAAACAAGAAAGATCAAGGTTAATCATCTATGCATGTCAGGTGATCCAATCTGCAATAACACATAATTGGAACATTGTTCTGCAAATTAAAATATAACATATGACTACGAACTTGGTATTCAATTAAATCAAATTGAATCAAGGTAAATCATCTATGTTGATCAGGTGATCTCACCTGCGTTATCACATAATTCTTAGATGTGCATGAAAAAAGAGTAATCTGTTATAGGTAGAAACATTACTATGAATCCAGCATGTGCAAGGAAACATGCTTGGTAATTAGTATATCAAAATAGGGTGTATGCTTAAGTATACATTTAGCGGATATTATTAGTTCACATGTATAGAGGCATCCGCACGTAATATCAAGTGAGAAGCAAAGTAAATGACCGAAAAACACCAGCTTGGGGTATTCCTAATTTAATCATTAGGCTAATTCTAAATCAATGCAGATAGAACGGTGCAATTTCATAAGATAAAGTGGGCGCTTACCAGAGCTTGGTTATGTAGGGAAGTAATGCTTGTGAATCTAAAGTAAGAAAGACACATGGGGAATCATCGTTGATAATTCACGCCACAGTAATTACTATTATAGCATGTGTCTTTCTTACTTTAGAATCACGAACATTACTTCCCAACATAACCATAACCAAAGTTACTCCCTTTCTTGACTTTTCCTCTATTTTTCTACATCTAAACACTATCAGCCTTGAAAAAGCCCACGGCCAATGGGCCACTAGGGCGAAACATGTGTCGGCTGTTTTTCACTATTCCTGTTCTCATTTCATGTATGGAATAACAAATAAAGACCACGTACGCAAAACCATAAAAGAACGTTTGATAATTATTCTGCACTAACGTTGACAAATCAAGAGGGCACAATCCTTTATCTCTCTCTGGACATGCAGAGCTGTTCAAAGCTACTAGCCTGCTGAAAGTCATAAAATCAAGCGTCTGTCTCTTACACTTCAATTTCCGACACACTGCTACATGCTGCATCCCATAACATAATAACTGTGATTGTGATTTTATATTGATTGTACTTCGTTGGTCATCACGCAAAACATGGAAACACTATCCACATAGGATCAAAACAAAAACAACATCTTTCCGACCGCATACCCTACATGGTGTAGCATGCTATTCATGTTGGCCAGTGCTTCAAGACCCCACATATGGGTAGGAAGTGCTATATAAATGTTGCAATACAATACAATCTTTGGGGGCTGTGAATGTTTATTTAATATTGGAGTCTTGCTGTTTGCCTAAAATGGATATTATTTTAGCCTCAGTCAAAGTAAGTAAACGTTTATTAAAAATACAGATGTGGAGAACATATCCTGCCTCAGCCTACCCTGAAGATGGTGTGATGCATTAAGCGGGCACATGTAGCTCTTGATCTCATGTTAGATTAATCCAGCATGTCAATTGATTGTGTGTTGCACTACCATTACTTCAAAATGGGGATTACTGGTCCCGTTTTTCTACTGGAGTCTGACTTTACTATCTCCTGTTGAGTTTTGAGCAGCACAAGATTAGAGTCCATTCCAAATAGGGATCTGTCCACAGTTGCGACGATATGCAACTCCTTCAGCTAAGACAATACATGATGGGGTTTTTTAGGGTCTTGCTTAAAAACGCCTTTTGTTTTCTCGCCAGCAGTACATAAGAAAACATTTCGTAAATAAAAAGTGCAAACATATATAGACATACAAAGATCTGTAATTAGTCAGCCCTCTTCTTCCATTGGTCGCTCCAGCTGTAATTCACATTTTGCTTTCTACCACCACGACATACAGCGAAGGCCTATGGGTAAATCCACTTCAGCCATTAGCTCTTTTACACTCTGACTGAGACGAGTTTGCCTGATGGGCCAATGCTTCACTTTGCTTATGCTTGTGTGGTAACAATTTGTCTTCATGTGACAGAGCATCCACTCCTGAGCACTCTCAGACCCATTTCTGCCCCACATCTTCCACAGGGCTGCCACAGGTATCGCACCCAAGCTACATCGAACGATCAACTGCTCCCTTGAGACTGCCATATTCCCCGACGATTGGAAGCACGCTGAAGTTTTCCTCCCTCCTCAAGAAAACCTCTGCAGACCCGATGGACCTCAAGAACTTCAGGCCCATCTCGCTGCTCCCATTCGCAGCCAAAGTCATCGATAAGGCCGTCAACACCCAGCTAGCATATTTCATCGAAACCAACAACGTCCTAGGCATTTCCCCAATCGGATCCTGCAGCAATCACAGCACTGAGACCGTCCTCCTCGCCACCACTAACGTCATCCGTGCCCTAGTCGACCAGGGCCAAATGGCAGCCCTCATCCTCCTGGACCTATCAGCAGGTTATGGCAATTGCCGTAAGTCAGTGTGCCCCTAGCCCAAACATTAAACCATATTTTTTGCCCTCACTTGACGAGATACAAATATTCAAAAGATTCTGATTCACAAGCTTCAAGGCAATGACTGCAATCCTATCTAAAGTTACAAAACTCATAAACACTACTTTCTATAAAACAAGCATTTGCAATGCAATCGGTCTCGCCTTTGGGACCTTATATGTATTGAGCTATGCAGCACATTAGCCTGGGTGCTGAAACATCTCCTGTTCTTTAACATGGAGGAAAAATGAGCACCAAACACCAGGTATGGGAACAAATGGAAAGAAATATTGCCTTTCAGCAGGAAATGGTATAGTCCAAAGCTCTGTTTTTAATATAAAACCTGGGCCTTCGGTGGTCATATCACTTAAAATACAAGATTTGAAAAAAATGTGTCTACAGGTGCTCTTGGAAGACAAGTTCTATGGACTGGAATCTAGGGAATGCTAAAGTGATTCTGGTATTTTACTGACCTCTTCTGGTCATTTTCTATCAAGAAAGTTAAAAAAATGTAAAAAGAAAGTCCCTGAGCAGAAAGCAATTCTGGTATTTTACTGACCTCTTCTGGTCGTTTTCTATCAAGACAGTTAAATAGAGGCAGTCGAACAGAAAAAAAAGTTCCTAAGCAGAAGCAGACAAGTCCTAGGGCTGATATCCAGACCCCACAAAGTACATACAGATATAAGTATATAAAGTATATACTAAAGTAGATACAAGAGGCCTCGAATGCTCGACCTAACAACTACTCTAAAGTAAGAGACAAGTTTGAAGAGAATACCAGTAGCAGCCAGCAACATTAAAATATGGTGGGGTGCGACGCCCAAAAAACTCACCATATGTACGTTGCTGGCCACAGGCTCTGTTCACCGTCTCTCATTCCGGTGCTCTCCTCGGACTTGGGCAGAAATGGAGGGACTTCCTCCCTTGTGCCACGCAAATGCAACCAATCCTGGAGCTGGTGTTTCAGTCCTGGGATTGCAGACTTTGAAGTGCGCATGACTGATTGGTCGGCTGTTGACAGCCGGCCAATCTTTCATGCACACTGGCAGTGGGCTGATGTAAGTGCAATTGCACTAATCAGCCTGCCCCCTGCCCTCGCGCTGAAGCAGCAGAAGCCTTCCACACATAATAAAATGGTATTTATTACCATTTTATGAATGTGTCTGCCTGCTGCGTTGCAGCAGTGGAGACAAAGCTCCTCTGCCAAAACGGAGGAGCTGCCGCTGGAGAATACTCAACTGCACGAGGGCGGTTGTGAACTGCAAACTCAGAAAAAGCTCACTAGTAAACAGAACTATGTACTGATTATATGCTAAATGGTACAAAACTGATTTCACAATTATATTCTCTCCGCAGACTGCCAATAGCTCAACACCTGCGCATTACACAATTTGTCATGTAGACAAACAATTGATTTCGCTTCCCAAAACACCTGCTACTTTGGCAGCAAAGTAAGATGATGTAATAAAAAAACCAATCATTTTAATGATAAAAGCATACTAATAGCAGGGATTAACCAAAAATGCATCACTTATGCTACTACAGCAGGCCAATTAACAATGCTGTGTGCCGCAATAAAAGCCACAGACCGAGAAGGGCGAAATAAGTTCAGAATGTTAGATTTAAAAGGCAGTAGGGTAAATTGACTATTTCTTATGTCACATGAACTTTGTAACAGCTATGACCATAAAACAGCTGCAATTGTGACATCAGAAACTACACTGGTTTCCAACCGGAAAGCTGCACAAGCAAGCTTACCCTTGAAAAGGGTAAGGTTTATGCAAAAGTGTTGACCAACCAAAGGGAAGACCTCTCGGTTGTTTTATTTTAAGGAGCCTGAAGTGCTGTTTTCCCATTAGTGATGTCAGACCTTGATGACAATATTTGGAAAAATATTAACAACTGTTTTTATAGAGCAGTACATAGCACAATTGTAATGTCTAAGTACTGTAAATAACATATTTCTGATGGTCCATTTACTGCCCTATAAAGAAAGGAAGGTGTAATCTGTCTTACCAGGATTTGAACTCGGCTCTGAATTCAGCATTCAGTGGGCGGAGACATATTCCAGTCAGTTGCAATTAAACTGGAAGGGTGGTAATGGTGGGGTCCACAAGCAGGAGCCCTGTCATTCTCAGACCAGCATGTACATTCAAAGGTAGAAGTAGAGCTCCTGAGGCAGCAACAACATCACAAGTTGGTATCAGAATGATAACATCTACAAAAGCTCCCCCTCATATAAAAAGTCCCCACAGAGAAGCTTTGTAACTCAACGGGTGAACCTTTGTTACTAGATGCAAAATCTCTCATACTGCTTGCTGTTCCAATGAGAAAACATTATCCACCACTAATGAAGAGATGGCATTAAGTGTGGGATATGGAACTGCTAACGATGCATTCTGCTCGGAGGTATCCCAAATCTTGGATATATGTGCTCCATGATTTATTATTTTTTTAGGTCTTGCCTAGGCAACGCTTATGCTGTCTCTTCGAGACATGCTGTAGTCAGGATATGTATAAACAGGACAGTGGTCCCTAGACAAAGGAAGATTATTGAGTAAATAAATATAGGCTAAATAGACACTATATTATTTGTCCAGCCGGACAGATGTGACACTATATGCATATGAAATGTATTATTTGATGCCAGCAAAAGTGTGTATTTACTATCGTCTGACTGTGAATTGACTACACAGACTGTTGAGTTGCCTTGTTTGTCTTTTTCTTTAGTGTGTCAGTTGACATCGGCTGGTGTTCTGCTGTTTACACTTTTTTTTAAAAAAATTGGGAAAATTGCTTACTAGAAAATAAATCTGTCCGGCTGGACAAATAATATAGTGTCTATTTAGCCTATATTTATTTACTCAATAATCTTCCTTTGTCTAGGGACCACTGTCCTGTTTATAGATATAACTACCCTAAGGTCCCTAGCATATTGCTCCCTTGGGTTCCCTTGTGCATTAAAAATGGTAGTCAGGATATGGGCATGAAGTTCCGCCCATTTTCCGTCCATCTTTTTAATTGGTTCCTATCACTGTCCTTTGTAAATGGTGGCTTTTCATTGGTCAATAGGCTTAGTAGTCCCTCCTTAGTACCACATTTTCTGTTCTTGGAACGTCCCACTGAGGACACCCCCTGTTGAATGTGTTGTTACTCGGTAGGTTTTAACCCCTTCTGTGCTGCGCGAATTTTGCTCCGGTGCTGAACGTTCCATTGGGTCTATGGAACCATGACGGAACGGTTCCGTCATAAGCACAGGCCACCTTACGCTCATGACGGAACCGTTCCGTCATGAGCATGGAAGGGGTTAATTACAGCCTCAGAGAAAAATGTTCTTACATGGCTTTCTCTTGCCTGCAACACTGTCCCGCAACACTTTTTTATAATGTACCTAGCACAGCACGACTCGGCCTGCATAATGACGGGCGCACCTTTCATTTGTTATTTGCAGCACCGAATGCGGCCGCATGCCTTTTTTTCTATTTATTTACTTATGTCAAAATTGCTGCACCCGCGCTTTAGCTTTAAACAGCTTAAGCTAAAGCTATATCTTCACTTTTCAAGCAATCGGGGCACCCGCACTTTAGCTTAAGATGTTTAAAGCGCAGGTGTCACATTGTAACAAAAGTAAATAAATAGAAAAAAAGCATGCGCCAGCTTTTTATGTAAACTGTAGATAGTATGTCAATTCTGTGGTAAATAACGGTAAATCAAAAAGAAGAGATAAAAAGTATTTTGCGTTCAAATTCTCAAGCAATTAAAACTAAAATCCAAATTCTCATATTTGGTAAAGGGGAATATGTTTCTCACCGTGGTGTTTTTTCAGTGTCTATTGGTGTGTCTCTTCAGCACTTCCCTGTATATGGAGAAAGAAGGCAAATCTTTTGTTCCTTTTGTGTGTTTACAGGTGCTCTGCAATCTTCAGATCTCGTCTCTTCCTGATTCCTTCCGGTGCCAGTTCAGCTGTTGGAAGAGGGCTGGAAATGTTCTGTTAGATTCCAGGAGGTAAGGGATGGGTTGCAGAAGCCAGCTCGTAAAACAGCGAGCCTACTTGAGGTAGAGATGTATCAGCGCCTAGCATATACTTTCACAGGTTGCAACACAAGCCGCGGAATCTGCTTAGCTTACAATAGGCACAATTGTTTCCAGACACGAGGTGCGGCCCCCCCCCACACAGAAGCGGTTTTCATTTTCTTGGCCTCTAGTAGCTTATATACATTGCGTTCGTATAACTTGATATACCCGCATTTCGATGGTCTACATAACGGCAGGGGGTACCATTGTTCGCAGCGGTATATTTTTTTCTTTTTCTAGGACGTGAATTAGTTTCTACTGTTGCCTTTATTATTATAAGTATTTATTTTTCAATCTATTTTGGTGCCACTTCTGTCTTTCATGGCGAAGGAGAAAAACAAGTTTTTTACCTTCATTGAGGATGTAGCTGTAAGAGACATAGGTTATTTATAGATTCCTCATCTTAGAATTACCCCAAGCGTCAGACTGGATCCAGAATTTTTTTTCTTTTAGCAGTCCCTCTATGCGTCGGTCGACTCTGCCCCCCTCGCCGGCATCGTGGTCACCGGGATGGTGTCGCAGTGCCTACTGACATCAGTTCTCACACGACTTTCCTCGCCAGAAGCGCAGACCCATGAAAGACACTGACCACTGGTGCGCCAAAATCTAAGGCCCTGTAAGGTACTTTTATCCATAGAAATCAGTTTGCAGAGCGGGGAGGATGGTTGGGGCAGTAAGGAATCTATAATTAACCTATGTCTCTTAAAAATACCTCGTTTCCAAAGGTAAGTAACTTGTTCATCTGAAAGTGACAGCTAGTTATAGATTCCTTACCTTAGAATAGATACCCCAGTAATATACCGGAGGAGGGTCTGCGAACCAAGTTCACACAAGAAAGTCCTGGAGGACAGGATGGGCAAAGTAGCTGTCCCTCCGGACTGGACTATCCAGGGAGTAACGTCTAGTGAACGTGTGTATAGATGCCCACGTGGCCGCCTGGCAGATGTCAATAAGTGGAACTCCACATGACAAAGCAGTAGGTGCTGCCGCAGCCCCACTGGAGGTTCCTATTTCACTAAAGGGTAACACATCTTTATACAAAGGACAACCCATTTTGAGGTTGGTACGCTTTTAGACCTTTCTTGGCACACACATATCCAACGAAGAGTTGATCTTCCACTCTGAAATCTTTAGTGCGGTCACGGTAGAAGGAGAGCACACACTTTGGGTCCAGACGGTGAAGTCTCTCCTCCTCCTTGGAAGGGTAGGAGGTTGGAAAAAGGTGGGCAGAGTGATAGTTTGTCCTATGCGAAAAGGAGTAACTACTTTAGGAAGGAACAAGAGTCTCGTCCTAAGCACCACTTTGTCCGGATGCACAGAGAAGAAAGGGAGCTTAGAAGAAAGAGCCTGAAGCTCACTCACTCTGCGAGCAGAGGTGATGGCAACAAGAAAAGCAGTCTTCAGAGTAAGGAGCCAGAGCGGACAGTTGTGACGAGGTTAGAAGGGAGCACACATAAGGTAAGTCAAGACAAGATTCAAGTCCCACTGAGGCCTTTAGAAGGAGATGAGGAAAGAGGTGAATAATGCCCTTTAAAAACCTATTAACAATAGGGGACTTGAACAAAGAGGACTGATCTGCGGGCAGATGAAAAGCAGAAATGGCTGCCAAATAGCCTTTAAGAGTGCCCAGAGCAGAGCCCTGCTGGTCCAAAGAAAGAAGGAACAAAAGGGCCTCAGAAATAGGTGCAGAGAGGGGATCCACAACCTTTGCTGTGCACCATGCCACAAACTTGTTCCATCGACAGGCGTATACCGTCTTAGTGGAGGGACGCCTGGCTGTCAAGATGACATTACAGATTTCGGGTGGAAGGTCAAAAGCTGTCAACTGTCACCAGTCAATCTCCACACAAGGAGGGGGAGGCTGGACAGGCTCGAGTGGAGGACTGTCCCCTGCTGCTGCGACAGAAGATCCTCCAGAAAGGGCAGTCTCATCGGAGGATTGATGGCCATGCGCAGGACCTCGGGGTACCAGACGCTTTGTGCACAGTCCGGAGCCACACGAATGACTTGGGCCTGGTCACGCTTGATCTTCTTCAGCACAGGCAGAAGTGGTACATGCCGAGAGGTGTACAGGAGGCTACAGTTCCACTCGCGAAGAAAAGCGTCACCGAGCGAATGCAGTCTTGGAAACTCCAATGCGCAAAACTGCTGACATTGCATGTTCTCTTTGGTGGTGAACAGATGTAACCAAGGTTCTCCCCACTGCTGAAAGAGACCTTGCACCACCTTTGAGTGAAGACGCCATTCGTGATCCACCAGGCGGCGATGGCTGAGTTCATCCACTCTGGCGTTCAGGGAACCTGCCAGGTGTTGAATCACCAGGGTCATGCCCTGATGTTCCAGCAATATCCAAAGGCAAAGAGCCTCCTGACAAATGGTCCATGACCTTACCCCGCCCTGTTTGTTGCAGTACCACATGGCAGTGGTGTGGTCTGTGAACACCTGCATTGCCTTCCCCTTGAAGGAGGGAAGGAATGCCTTCAGTGCCAAGTGAATCGCAGAGAGCTCCAACAGGTTGATATGGAGCCTGTACTCCTCCGGAGACCATACTCCTCAGATATCAGCCCCATCCCAGGAGTGATGCGTCGTTCACCACCGTGAGGTCCGGCTGGGGAAGGGAGAGGGATATGCCTCTGACCCAGTCTCGGTTTGTTAACCACCACTGCAGTTGTTGCGCAGTTCCCTCCAAGATCTGGGCTTAGTCAGAAAGATTCCCCTGATGCTGAGCCCACTGAAACTTCAGGACCCACTGCAGAGTCCACACATGCCATCTGGCATGATCCACCAGCAGGATGCACGATGCCCTGAGGCCCAGTAGCCTCAGGGTAATTCTCATCGAAATCCAAGATAGAGGCTGAAACATTGGTATCATAGCCCGAATATCCCGTACTTGCTGATCGGGAGGATAGGCCTGAAACTGCACTGTGTCCAGAACAGCCCAGATGAAAAGGAGCGACTGAGAGGGAGTCAGGTGTGACTTTGGCACGTTGATGGTGAACCCCGGCGAATGCCGTAGTCTGTAGGTGGGAGACGAAAGCCAGTCGTTGAGATAGGGAAAGACTGGAACCCCTGATCTGCGCAGATGAGCTGCGACAACCGCCATTACTTTGGTGAACACCCAAGGGGTGCTGGTAAGGCTGAAGGGGAGCACGGTAAACATAAAATGCTCTTGGCCTTACGTGAACCGTAGGAAGCGTCTGTGGGCTGGCAGGACGGGAATATGGAAATAGGCATCCTGCAAGATCAACACCACCATCCATGTCTCTAGGGTGGAGGGCCTACTTCTGGTGCAGAGATCCTTTCGATAGCTCCCTTGGCCTAGAGAGCTGACATTTCCTGGTGGAGAAGTGCCAAATGATCCTCCGATATACGATTGAAAGACAGTGGCATTGAGGGAGGGGAAGCCTTGAATGGGCGGGAGTAGCTCCATTAGATTATCTGCAAAATTCACCTGTTTGACGTCGGCGGGCAGGGCAAGATGCGCAGGTACTCCAGAGGAGTCCGTACTTTGATGAAAGTGTGACTATAAGACGGCACCCACCACTTGATCCGTGTGGTGCGAAATAGTAAAACCCAGTAGAAAAACTACTGGAAAACAGAAAAAACAGGTGAGCGCATTAGCCCTCATTCTTATGCATGGAATTCGTGCTTTTTTCTAGAGCAGGAATACTTAGGAGTAGATATTCACCCCTGAAGAAGGCCCCTGACCCATGTGGGCTAACGGTGCGGGCCAAAACTTTTGGTACATTAAAGGGGGTATAACTGAACTATATTTAGAGAAACCCCGTTTGTTTCATGTTTTATTCCATACCCCAGGTACCCATCTAATAAACATATCGTTTGGGTATACCTGAAGGTATTTTTAACATTACTCATTTGGTTCCCTGCATGGCCAGTTTTTGCTTTATGTAAGATCTCCCTTAACATCTTAGGTTGAGTCCGCCCATGTAGTACCATCTTACCTGGGTGTGGAAAGACGCATATGATGAAGCATGTCACGATAAGTGAGTGAGGCGTCTTCTCCAATATCTTTGGACACCCCATTGCCCGAAGATTAATTAGAGGGAAAGCAATAAACCCTTACCGGACCGCTTTCACTCTTTTCTTCCTCTTTTTCTCGTCGTCTTGACATCCCTAGGGATATATAGACAGCAGCAGTTGCTCATATCTGATGCAATTGTACCCGGGAGATTGCAAATGACCTGCTTTTCTCTCACTCTCTATTGTGAATAAGAGTGACGTGATAGTTTGCCAGTGGGGGAGTTGATGGCTAATCGTGCTACCCACTGGCCACTGATGGGCCTGAAAGGTCACACTAGGAGGGTTTAAAGGCTGCTGCAGGAAGGGAAAGGGTGGACTGGCCCGTCCGTAGGCTCCCAGACCCACAAGGTTGCTGGGTCCCACGGCCACGCAAGGTTGGGCAGCTTGCGTGGACTGGTGACTGAACTGGGTCGGAGCTGGTGGGGTGCCCATTCCGTAGCCACAAAAGGGGCGAAAGTCAGACTGTGGTGGACGGGAGGATTCCATGAGGCCTAAAAATCTGGCCATAGCTCGAGAATCCTTAAAGCGCTCCAGCGCAGAGTCTGCCTTGTCACCAAAAAGGCGAAAGCCATCGAAGGGCATGTCCAGCAGAGTTGATTGAATATCCCCCAAACAGCCAGACATCCTCAACCTGGCGTAGCGCCGAATGGCTACAGACAAGGCAATTGTTCTGCCCAGTGAGTCGGTGGTATCCAGTACACAGCGAATCGTGAATTTTGCTGCGTCTCTGCCATCTGCCACGGCGTGGGAGAGAACGGCCCGGACCTCCTCTGGGCACTGAGGCAGCACTAGCGCAACAGTATCCCAGATTGTAAGCGAGTATTGGCCCAAGAGGCATGCGGTATTCCCGGACTGCAGTGAGAACCTGGAGGAAAAGAAAATGCACTTCCCAGGATGATACCGTTTCTTGGATTCCCTGTCTTGAGGAGCAGAATGGAATGCGCCCTTGGAAGAAGAAGCTTGGACCGCCAAGCTCTCAGGGAAGGGCATTGGTTGAGGAAAATGGGATTGCCTGGAGGTGGGCGGTGGGGGCGGGCAATCGTTCGTTCCACAGGAGCTCCTGTGCTTGGACCAAGTGCCCAGAAGGACATCCGTGAGGGCTTTGTTGAAGGACAAAAGGGTTTCTGAGAAGGTTGCCGTAGGTTGAAGCACCTCTGTCGGAAGATCAGTACTGACTGCCACTGTTGGGAGCTCCTGGTCCAAGCACTCAGCTGCCCTACGCACCACCACAGAATAAGACGCTCCCTCCTCCGTAGTCACAGTAGGGGGAGAAAGTATGCCAAGGTCTGGGAAGTGTCCAGGCCACTGGTATCAACCAATTGCTTTCTCCAGTCCAGTTCTTCGAACTGGTCTGCCAAAGGTTCCAGCTACCCCTCCCACTCCTCATCACCACCATCGGGGCAATAGGGAATACCTGGGATGAACAAGGGAACAAAAGTACCCTCCGGCGTCGGATCCAGGATCGGTGCCGGGGAAGGTCGTCGTAAGGTCGACTGGCGTCGATCCCGATCCAGGCCTGGATCCACGGAGCCTCTCTGGCACCAGGGCCGGAGCCACCAGTACTGAAGGCCCAGGACCCCTAACCAGCTCTGTGGGGCCCGAAGGCACCCCAGCGGAGTTGGGCTGCCCAAAGATACGGTAGAAGGCTTCATAGAATGTACAAAGCCAGGCAGGGGATGCCCCGGCTCCAGGAAACAGGGGAGGCGCAGAGTCGTCCCTCAATCAGGCACTGGATACGAAGCCTTAGAGCGACGATGCTCCGGATCCTGCATCGTGTCAGCCGGCCAATGGGGAGAAGGTGAAGAGCGACAGTGCTTCTTCGCCTTGTTCTTACCCGAGGAGTGCTAAGACTTGGACGAGGTGTGGTGGCACTGCGAACGGTATCGAGACCTTCCCCTTTAGCGAGACCGGGAGCGACGGTTAGCCGACTGCCAGGCTTCCAAGAGCTTTCGGGATCGCTCCCGCAAAGACTGCGGAATCATGGCCCGGAAGTCAGAGCACGACTTCTGGTCGTGGTCGCGCTTAAGCCAACAAAGTCACACGAGGTGCGTGTCCATCACAGACATCAGTTTCTGACAGACCTTCAGGAAATAGAAGCCGGTCCTATGATGGGATATCCCTCGAGTCACCAGGAGCCGATGACTCAAAAAAAGAAGTCGACAAAGTCGAAAAAAGCTTAGTCAAAAAGTGACTAAAGGGGTAATCTCTCTCTGGATCTGCGCTTGGCTAGCACGGAAAAAGAAAGAAATTATCTCAGCGCGCAGGGGCAGCATCTAAGTAGGCACCGCAATGTCATCCCGGCGACCACGATACCAACGACAGACGCGGAGTCGGCTGCCGCCACCTACCAACATGCAGGGGTACTGCTAAGAGAAAAAGAATTCTAGATCCAGTCTGACGCCTGGGGGTAATTTTAGTAAGGACTCTATAACTAACTCTCTTTCAGATAATTACTTTGACAGACAGGGAGTCTGGCGTCTCAGTGTTTTCGCTTCTGTTGTAGTTAATTTGTTTCGATCAAAGGGTCAGTCTCACCATGACGGCACTGTTTCTATGCTATGTAAATGACCTACATGCATTGCATCCTACCAGTGTGGCACATCACACCACAGGCACTGACAACATGGAGTCTAATTCGTCCTTGGCGGGATAACTGTTGTTTGCTGTGTAAGACCGAAGAATGGGTAAACCAGATCCTTATTACGCCCTGAGAAGCAGCACCCCAGAACGATGCACTTCAACTGCATGCCTCTGGTATCCATTGAGCTGTTTGCATCAGCCTATCAGGCTGCATGATGGAAAATGTGTACATGAAGATTAAAGGTGGTATAAGAATGTCCGTCCTCGGTGAACAGCCATTACAACGTGGCTGTTTCACCGCAAGTCATTACATCGCATGAGTTACAATGCATGCGATGTAACAATGCGTAGCCATTGCTATGCATACCATTATATAGCATGTGATTTTACAACACATACAATGTAATGACTATCCACATTGTTGTTAGGAAACTGAGGCTATTCAGATTCCTCACAACAATGTGCAGGACGTGAAGCAGGAACCAGGAGAGAGGAACCACGAGGAGAGAGAGGTAAGGGGGATTGGACCTGGAGTGGGGGTTACTTTTTTAGAGCTTAGGGTAGTGTCGGGGGGAGGGTTTGTGCAGGGTTGTGTTTAAGTGTAGGGACTGGACGGGCGGTCGGGGGAGGGCCGTGCTGGAGGTGTTTTAGGGTTTAGGGTAGTGCTGTGGTGTGTGTAGTGCAAGGTAGTGTTTTAGGGTTTAGGGTAGTGTTTCAGTGTTGGGACGGGACTGGGGGCGGGGGAGGGTTGTGCTGGAGGTAGTGTTTTAGGGTTTAGAGTGGTGCTGTGGTGTGTGTGTGTGTAGTGCAGGGTAGTGTTTTAGGGTTTAGGGTAGTGTCGGGGGTCGTGCAAGGTAGTGTTTAAGTGTAGGGAACGGACTGGGGGTGGGGGAGGGTTGTGCTGGAGGTAGTGTTTTAGGGTTTAGAGTAGTGCTGTAGTGTGTGTGTGTAGTGCAGAGTAGTGTTTTAGGGTTTAGGGTAGTCTCAGGGGGTCGTGCAGCGTAGTGTTTCAATGTAGGGACTTGTCTGGGGGGTGGGGGAGGGTTGTGCTGGAGGTAGTGTTTTAGGGTTTATGGTAGGGCTGTGGTGTGTGTGAAGTGCAGGGTAGTGTTTTAGGCTTTAGGGTAGTGTCACGGGGTCGTGCAGCGTAGTATTTCAATGTAGGGAGAAGACTGGGGGTCGGGGGAGAGTGGTGCTGGAGGTAGTGTTTTAAGGTTTAGGGTAGTGCTGTGGTGTGTGTGTTTAGTGCAGGGTTGTGTAGGGTTTAGGATAGTGTCAGGGGGTCGTGCTGGGTAGTCTTAATGTAGGGAGAGTACTGGGGTCAGGGAGGGTCGTGCAGGGGTACTAAATTAGGGTTTAGGGCAGGGCAGGGCAGTGTCACTTACATTGCATACTTTTACACTTGAGTATAGCTTTACCACGCATGCCTTTGTTTTGTAATGGTATGCATGGAAAAAGCATATGCGTGGTAAAAATATGCGATGTAATGGCATGTTGTTGTAATTGCAATGCGTAGTAATACCCGCATTGTAATGGCACGCGTGGTATTAGTACGCATTGTAATGAGTCATAATCTTATTTCTAACTGATTCTCCCAAACCACTTCCTGCAGGGGGCCACCAACCCTCCAGAGTGCGCCCCCCCCCCCCCAATTCTTCAAATGGGCCCCCTGTACAGCTGAAGGCCAATCAATATTGTTAAAATATCACAGGGTGTGGCGATATCCAGACGCCCTGTGCACGGGAAGAGCTGCCTCTGTTGGATTTCACTTGACTCTGTGACTTGCTAACTCTCTCTCTGTCCTCCCTCCTCTGTCTCTACCCCTATCGTTGTTGTTGCATCCCTTCCACTCCCCTCTTAGCGCCTACGCATTGTCTTCCTATTGTCTCATGCAGTGGTGTAATTGCAGTGCTTGTTACATTTGTAGATCTCACTGTTTGCAGTTTCTAAGCACACGTTTTCACAGGCATAACTGTCACACAAATCTCTTGCATTGTGGCACACATTGGAAGTGCTGACAGAGCTGCATATTATGAATGCAAAGGGGCAGCATGGTGACTCCTGGGAGGGAGTGTTCTTGCGTCTTCTACAGAACTGAAACTGGAAAGCCTTGTTTTGAGATCCATTGGAAACTGAAGACAAAGAGGTTGCTGTCTTTTCGATATTCGTGAATGTCATACTAGTGAGAGTGAGAGTGTATGTTGTAGTTTAATAACTTTTAAATATTTATTGCATACATTTTAATAGATTTTTTAACCAATAATAATGTATTTTATGTATACTTTTATGACTTAATTGTCGAATAAAGTTTATGAAAATGGATAGTGTATATTTAACTCAAAGTAAGGAGCATTTTGTTTCTTATCTGAAGATGTTCTGAGGATTTTTTTTAAAGATCTCTTTACTGAAGTTTTATCCAATTAAGAACATAAACAATCAATAAAAGAAAAAAATCAAACAAAAGTGCATCATCAGTGACTGAACTGATGTAGATTGCCAGTATTCTACTCACGTCTGTACAATTATCTGTAGCTTGTAAACTTTCATAAAGAATCTTAGACGCACATTATACTGCATTGAGTTATGCAACTCACCATATTGCATGTTGTGCTCATGGAATATCTGTGGTAGGTATAGGTGTATTTTAGGGAGTGATGTGCCAAAAATGTGTAACTCTACTAAATGGCAGTAAATATATTACATTAATTGTGCATACTGCTCTCTTGAGTTTTCATAGTCTGCGGCATAATTGATATTATTACCTTAATAGCTATAAACTATTTTAAAATGTTGCCTAAGGAGAGTGCTGGTAAACTCGTTGAGTTGATCTTAATGGTTTCTTCTTTCAGCCTAGGGCCAGCTGACTAGTGGAGTTTTGATGCCAGTAGTAGATACATTGCTTCGGTTGCATGCCCAGTTCTTACTTTTTTGTTTAACAATACAAACTGTTTTAGTGATAGTTCCGTTGCGTTGTCATTTGTAATCCGACACTGATCTGAGAGAGTGAGGGATTAAATGCGACAAGTGAGAAGGGCGACTCTGGTCCAGTTTACTTTTGTATTCTGCGCATGACCCGCTAAGTATTGGTGGCACTGGGTGCAACAATCTTAGTGAGCAACCCCAAGTCCTCCCATGACCTTCTCCAATGATTCACTGACCAGAGGATTTGCGTGATAAAAGCAGTCACGCACTGACCTAGCTATATAAAATACATATCTTTAAGTTGCATTTTTTTGCAGCAGGCACATTGACACTCTGTGCTACTTTATTTACAGTTTCACTCAAACTGCCCTGAAGCTTCCTTAACTGTATCATTTGATTTCAAGAGCGGCAACTCTTACTTAAATGCTGTCGCTGTAAGGGTCACTTGTTCTCCGTCGTGATTTTGAGGGACATTTTACATGAATATCAGTTAGCTGTGCATGTGTCTCACAAGCAAGGCACACTTGTACTGGTGCCCTTCCATGGGAATTATTTTGATAAATTTGTGTCATTTATTAACTGAGGCATTATGTTGCTGGCTGTATGCTGCAGTTTTCTCTACTTCACAAGATGTGTTGCTATGGCCAAAGTTGCCTTGGAAGACCACGAGCCTCACCCAAGCTGCTAGAGCATCAACTTTTTATTTGTTGATTCAATATACGCTCTTTATGTGCTTCCATATTTGATTTATAACTTGTGATTTGTTAGCTGTTCCAGTTATATTTTCATATAATTCTACTGCACTCCACTCCACACAATTCCACAAACAACTCCACTGCAACCCATATATTTTCACTCCACACCCCATAATTGCAATCCACACAATTTAATTCAACATGCCACATCATTCCACTCCACTACATGCCACTCCATGCTACACAGTGCCACTCCACGAAAATCCACACCATTCCACATCATTACAAACCAATACAAAAACTCCACACAATTTAACTCTGCTCCAAAAAAGAAAAGACAAATCATTTTTTAAGAAAAAAATAAAAATATCATGTACTAAAAAAAAGGAATAGTGAAGTCTATGGCTCTGGTTTTCATGTTCACCCCATTTGTTTATTGATTGGATCCTGTAATAGGACCTCCTATATCCGTGTGGCAGGGTAAATCTTGTTCTATTTTATATTAACTCTGCTCCATGCCACAAAATTCCAATTCACATAATTCCACTCTTGTACATAATTCCACCCCATACAATTCCACAACTAAAATTTCCAATACAACCCACATAAATCCACTAAACAAGATACATCAACTACACTCCGAACCAAAACACATAGGTAAAAGACATTGTCATTTACAATGCCAATAGCTCTAACTCTTGCTAATGCAAGACCTATTGCATTACAAATGCTTGTTATGACATTGGTAAAAGACCATACAGACTTTTCTAGCATTCCTGCATAAGGAAATCGAGGAGCTCATTGTGTTAAAGTGAATGAATAATTTATTGAGGAAAACATAACAAAACAGACCCAAGCTTGTTTTAGTAATTTAGGTAGTTTGGTTTACTTTAGCAGACCTTCACATATTAAGAAGAGTTGGACAAATGAGTGAGCGATTTGGAAAGCAAAAGCAACCAGTGAAAACATATCTCACACCTACAAATAAAATCCAGAAAGAAACCAAGGAAGAAAAACAAAAAAGGTGGACAACCATGAAAAAATGCCCTAACAAGTTTTTCAGGTGCATTGTTACAAGGATGTTATTTGCCAGCTAGCACTGGAAAATTAGCAGGGCCGGTACCAAAACTGGAGCAAGACATTGTGTGGCATCCAACTGCATGAGTCATACAGACCGTGTCATATCGATTTTTTGTTTTAACTGTCAGCCATGCTGCACAGCAAATGCACTGCTGTACAACATGGCTAAAGCCTTCCCTCCCACCAGCAGAGGGAACAAGCATTGGCAAAGCCAATAGGTCTCGCTTATGCAAGAGCTATTGGCTTTGCCAATGTGTTTTAGCCATGTTGTGTGGCTGCTGTTCAGCATGGCCAAAAGGTAGTTGCATAGAGGAGAGTAATGTGGAGTGTCTTAGAGTGGAATGACTAAGAGTGGTGTAGAGTGGAGTGGCAGAGAGTGATGTTTATTGGTGTGGCAGAGTGTGGAGTAACGTAGAGTGGTGTACAGTGAAGTGGCGTAGAGTGGACTGGTGTAGAATGCATTAGCCTAAAGTGTTGCAGAGTATAAGGCCGTAGAGTGCAGTGGCATTGAGTGCAGAGGCATTGAATTCAGCGGTGTACAATGCAATGTCGCAGAATTGTTTACAAGACTGGCCTACACTAGTGAATCACTGCTATGCAAATATAAGTAATGTATGCTCTTCTCCCAGTACGGTATATGTCTTACTCTAAATGTGATGTAATCTGATACCCTCTTGGACCATGTTTGTGTTTGCAATATTTTAATTAATGTTATCTCTTTAATTAACGCAGGTCTTTTCACACTATTATATCCTACCCATCCTAATTGTGAAGCGCTCTGATACCCACCTGGGTCTTGTTAGCCCTAGACAAAACTTTATAAATAATGCAGTGGCATAGATTCGAGTGGTACATAGTAGAGTGCAGTGACAGAGTGGAGTGGCACAGAGGAGAGCGGCGCAAAGGAGAATGGCGCAGAGTGCAGTTGTGTAGACTGCAATGATGTAGAGTGCAGTGGCGTAGAGTAGCGCAGAGTGCAGTGGCATAGAGTTGAGTGATGCAAAGGACAGTGGAGCAGAGTAAAGTCGAGTGGCACAGAGTGCAGCGTTGTAGAGTGTGGCACAGTAGAGCAGCACAGAGTGGTGGAGAGTGGAGTATAGTGCAATAGAGTGCAGAGGCGTAGAGTGGATTAGCATAGAGCAAAGTAGCGTGGGTGGAGTAGTGCAGAGTAGAGTGGCGTAGAGTTCAGTGGCGCAGAGTGCAGTTTTACAGAGTAGAGTATCAGAGTACAGTGGTATAGAGTAGAGTGGCATAGAGAGGAGTGGCATAGAGTACAGTGATTTAAAGTGTAGTGCAGTGGCGTAGAGTTCAGTGACAGGGTGCAGATGAATAGAGTGCAGTAGTTAAGAGTAGTGAAGTGGCGTAGAGTGGAGTGGTGCAGAGTACAGTGCAGATGCATAGAGTGTAATGGCATAAAGTAAAGTGGCATAGAGTGCAGGGATGCAGAGTAGATTGGAGTGGGGTACAGTGGATTGGCGTAGAGTGCAAGGGCACAGAGTTGAGTGTTACAGAGTAAAGTATATTGGCACAGAGTGCAGTGTTGCAGAGTGGTGGAAAGTACAGTGGTGTAGAGTGGAGATGTGCAGAGTAGATTAGTGTGGCCTAGACGGAAGTGGTGTAGAGGGCAGTGGTATAGAGTAGAGTGGCGTAGAGTGCAGTGGCATAGAGTGGAGTGGTGTAGAATGCAGTGGCATGAACAGAGTGGTGCAAAGTGTAGTAGTGCAGAGTAGAGTGGAGTGCAGTGGTGCAGGGTGGAATCGACTGCAGTGGTGCAGAGCGGAGTAGAGTGCAGTGGTGCAGAATGGAGTAGAGTGCAGTGGCACAGAGTGCAGTAACATGGTGTAAAGTGGAGTGGTACAGAGAAGAGTGGAGTGTCATTGAGTAGAGTATGAATGGTGTGGCAGCACGCTGCCATTACATGCAACACATTTTCAATTAAAATGACCATTACATTTGCACAGATATACACTTTTACTAATAAAACTATATAGTGCACAGATGAAAGTGTAATGAATTGTTTTGATCATATTAAAGTATATGTTTCCAACACACTTCAGAAATAACTGAAATATATTCTGAACACTTCCACAATTCATTTAAATGTTGTTGTGTGCTAGAAAAAGATTTCCTACCAACCCCCAGTATCCAGCAAGATTGTTACATAAATCCTCTCACTTTGAAGTCAGAGAAAGAAAAATAAACAAACGCCCTCTGAAGACAGTGCCTGACATTTGACCTCAGTCTTTGAACCCACATCAAATGTGACCAGATAAGAACAAGAAGTACAGGCCTATTTACAGAAAGGATAAGACAGTGCCTGACATTTGAGCTTGGTCTTTGAATGCCTGGCAAACGTGATGGGATAAGAACAAGATTTAAAGGCATGTTTACAGAAAAAGTGAAAGAATACAGTAAATATGGTTTAGGCAATGGGAGGGACAAACTGAGCCTGGACACCCTAAAGCAAATAAAGCCAGCAAATGGAAACCAGGTAAACGTGAGTTACAAACCACAAAGCCAATAGCAAGCAATGGGGGGAATGCATTCCTAAGTCAACTTTCTCAAAGTCCCCAAGTTGTCTTTAGCAAACGCAGAACGCTGCGCTGTCTGGTAGGCTGTGACCAAAAAAAGCCATTATGATTAAGGCTCCCTGTTTTCCGTTTTTACTAAGTTTTACAAATAAATCCAGCCAGAAAACAGTAATTTTCTTGTCTGTATTTATTTTCAAATGTGGATAAAAACGGAAATTGGGTTCCTTTTTGAGTAATTCTAAATACTGTCTGCCATGACTGCCAGGCCAATAGGTGTGTGAATTGATAGATAAGGGGGTTAAAAAAGAAAGGAATTTTAGTAAAGCAGCTTTAACAGTAGTAGATATGCACAAGGTGATACTGAAATTTGCATATTTTCATATAAGTGCACTGATTTATCTTTTGCAGGTGTTCACAGCACTGAAACCTGGCAGACATTCAAGCTTGAGTGCATATTTATCAGTTAAAAAAATGTGGAAATATACTAATTTCAGCTTAATTTGTCCACAAAACCCAAATTAAATATGGATAAATACAGATAACATTAGCAAAAAATAAATATGGATAAATACAGACGGAAATGGCAAAAAACAAAATACCCAAAAACCGGGAGCCCTATTCATAAAGTATGAAAATAGACCTACCTCATGAATATTGAAGCAGGTCGCAAATTTGCAACCCATTAGGAATCACTGCCATCACATGGATGGTGGCCTGATGGGCTCAGCAGACCACCATGTCTGTGATTGCTTTTAAATAAAGCATTCATTTTAATTTTTTTAAACACAGACCGTTTCCTTAAAGGAAAACTGGATGCATTTAAAAAGAAATGCAAATGCTACTTACCAGTATGCATCTGTTCTTGGCATGTAGGGCTGCTGACATTCATATCTGTGCATAGATCGCCGCCTAGTGTTGGGTCCGGATGATTGCACATTGTTGTCCTGGAAGAGTCTTCGAAGTATCACGAGATAGGTGGCTCCTCCCCTGGACTACAGTGCGCATGGGCATCGACTCCATCCCCAGATTGTTTTTAGCCATTGTGGCCGAGATGGAGTGAACTTTGTGAATGATGACCATGCTATGAAATGATATGTAAACACTGCAGCTGCTACAGGCGCCGGGGAGGAGGGTGGGCGATATGAATGTCAGCAGCCCTACATGCCAAGAACAGATGCATACTGGTAAGTAGCATTTGCAGTTCGAGGCATGTGGGCTGCTGAATCCATATCTGTGCATAGAATACATAGCAGTTCCTCCATTAGCGGTGGCCGCCCGTGCCAGCTGCAGCAGTTTGGAAAAGAGTCTTGAGAACAGCCTGCCCTACAGCTGCCTGCTGTTTGGAATGCACGTCTACACAGTAATGTTTAGTAAAAGTATGTGTGGTAGACCATGTGGCTGCTCTACATATGTCCTCTAAGGGAATGTTTCCAAGGAAGGCCATAGAGGCCCCCAACTTTCTGGTGGAGTGGGCTCTTGGTGGAATTGTAAGAGTGCGTTTAGCTTTCACATAACAGATCTGAATACATTTCACGATCCACCTAGCAATACCTGCCTTGGAAATAGCGTTACCTTTGTGGTGTGACTCAAAGGCAACGAAAAGCTGCTTGGTTTTTCTAAAATCCTTGGTCCTATCAATGTAATACATTAGGGCCCTTTTAACGTCAAGGGTGTGTAGCATCCGCTCCGCAAGTGACTCAGGATTTTGAAAAAACACTGGCAACTCAATAGTTTGGTTCATGTGGAACTGAGACACAACCTTGGGTAGAAATTTAGGGTTAGTGCGGAGCACTACCCTGTTAGCATGAACCTGGAAGAATGGCTCTTGGATTGTGAGGGCCTGCAGCTCACTAACCCTCCGTAGCGATGTAATTGCTACTAAGAAAGCCACCTTCCAAGTCAAGAACTGAAGTTCGCAAGAATGTAGTGGCTCAAAGGGAGGACCCATCAGCCTTGTAAGAACCACATTGAGGTTCCATTCTGGAGCTGGTGGGGTCCGTGGTGGAATGACCCTTTTGAGTCCTTCCAGAAAAGCTTTGATAGCAGGCACTTTGAAAAGTGAAAGGTGCTGTCTATTCTGGAGGTATGCGGCCATCGCAGACAGGTGAATGCGGATGGAAGTATATGCCAAATTACACTGGTACAGGTGGAACAGGTAACAGATGATGTTCTGAATGGAAGCATCTAGTGGATTAATGTTGTGGTTTGCGCAATAAATGACAAACCGCTTCCATTTGGCCGCATAACATGCTCTAGTAGTGGGCTTTCTTGCCTCCCGAATGATGTCGATGCAATTGGGAGGAAGGTTAAGGTAGCCAAACTCTAGGACCTCAGGAGCCAGATCGCCAGGTTGAGCTGTCGCGGATCCGGGTGCTGAATGTCGCCATGGCTCTGCGTCAGAAGGCTGGGTGTGAGATGAAGCCTTTGATGCGGTACCACGCACAGTTCCAGAAACGTGGTGTACCATGGTTGGCGAGCCCACGTTGGAGCAACCAGGATGAGAGTCAACGAGTGTTGCCTGAGCTTGCGCGCCACCAGCGGTATCAGGGGTGCTGGGGGAAAAGCGTACGCAAATTTGCCTGACCAGTTCATCCATATCGCATTGCCCTGCGATTGCGGGTGTGGGAACCTGGCGGCGAAGCTTTGGCATTTTGCGTTCTCCCTTGTGGCGAACAGGTCTATCTCTGGATGACCCCATGTTTGAAAGTACGGCTGGAGTACTGATGGATGTATCTCCCACTCGTGCATTTGGTGGCTGTGCCTGCTGAGCAGGTCCGCCATCTGATTGTCTTTGCCTGGGAGGTGTTCTGCCATGAGGAAGATGTTCCTCTGAATGGCCCACTTCCACATGCTCTGAGCCAGATGAGACAGCTGTGGAGAGTGTGTTCCCCCCTGTTTCTGAATGTAGTACATGGCCGTCATGTTGTCCGTCCGGATCAACACGACCTTGTTGCACAGATGTACTTTGAACGCCTTTAAGGCCATGAAGATCGCCATCAGTTCTAGCACATTGATGTGCATCTTCCTCTGCTGTAGTGTCCATAGTCCCTGCACTGTGTAATGGAGTACATGCGCTCCCCAACCCTGGAGAGAAGCGTCCGTCGTCAGGATAATCTGAGGCACAGGCTCCTGGAACAGTCGGCCCTTGCAAAGGTTTTGTGGATTCCACCAATGCAGAGAGTTGTATGCCCGACCACTCACCAACACTAGGTCCTTCAAATGCCCGTGAGTCCACTGACGTGCTAAGCACTCCTGAAGCGGACGCATGTGTAGTCTCGCGTGCGGGACAATGGAGATGCAGGAGGCCATCATGCCTATCAACTGCATGAACACTCTTGCTGGAAGCGAGTGCTGAGGTCTGAATCTTTGGATCAGCGACTGAATGCTGGCGACCCTCACTGAATTCGGCTGCGCAGTGGCCGCCAGAGTGTTTATGGTCGCACCCAGATACTGCCGTATGTGGGCGGGCTGGAGATGGGATTTTGGGTAATTCAGTGAGAACCCCAGATCGTGCAGAAGGTGAATGGTGTGGGACACGTGGTCGGTGCACTGCTGGCCCGACTTTGCTTGAATGAGCCAGTCGTTCAGATAGGGGTAGCCGTGGATGTTCTGACGTCTTAGATGCGCCGCCACTGTTGCTAGGCACTTCGTGAAGACCCTGGGCGCTGTGGTGACCCCAAAAGGCAGAACCTTGAACTGGTAGTGCTGGTTTTGAATGGTGAACCTTAGGTATTTTCTGTGTGAAGGATGCAGAGGAATGTGAAAGTATGCATCCTTGAGATCCAGAGTTGCCGGGAAATCCCCTTGCCGAAGCAGTGGGAGAACCTGCTGCAGTGTGAGCATATGGAAATGTTCTGACAGAATGTACAAGTTGAGAGGTCTGAGGTCTAGGATGGGCCTGAGGGATCCGTCCTTCTTTGGAATTAGAAAGTAAAGGGAGTAAACCCCTGTACCCCTTTCTTGCAGTGGAACGAGCTCTATTACCCCTTTTTGCAGCATGACGTTGACTTCTTGCTGCAACAAGTGCAAGTGCTCGCCGGACATAGGACGGCTTTTTGGAGGTATGTTGGGTGGAGTGGATGTGAGCTCCAGACAATAACCGCATTGGATAAGAGATCTGACCCACCTGTCCGTGGTGATGGACTTCCACACGGGCAGGAACTGCTGGAGTCTCCCCCCGACCGGTGTTGCGTGGTCGGGGGGCAGTGACAAGGCGTCACTGTTTGGTGGCGGTGGAGGACCTGGAACTGTTATTTCCACGTCCTCTGCCTTTGACGTTCTTGCCATGGTATCCACCCCGACCCTTGTTGGTATATGAGGATTGGGTGTTACTTTTATAGAATTGCGTGGATTGTGACGCTTGACCCCTTGAGGTGCCTCTGTTATTGGAGCGGCGAAAGGAACCACCCCGAAACTGCTGGGACTGCAGGGCACCCATAGATTTAGCAGTGTCAGTGTCTTTTTTCATTTTTTCGAGGGTTGCATCCACTTCTGGCCCAAACAGGTGGTCTGGATTGACAGTTTGGTTTAGGATGGTAGTTTGAATGTCCGGTTTTAAGCCTGATATTCTGAGCCATGCATGTCGGCGCAGCAGAACGCTAGTGTTTATTGCTCGTGAGGCGGTATCAGCCACATCTAGAGCGCACTTAATTGAGCCATTGGTGATAAGTTTCCCCTCCTGAATTAACATTTCAGCTGCCTCCTTATACTGATCTGGTAAGTGCTGTAGAAGGGTTTCTAGAGTGTCATAGTGTGCCCTGTCGTAGCGTGCAAGTAGCGCCTGCGTGTTGGATATGCGCCACATATTGGCTGCCTGCGCAGCAATACGTTTCCCCCGAAGCCTTAAACGCCTTTGATTCCTTGTCTGGGGGAGGAGCATCACCCGTAGTCTGTGAGTTGGCTCGTTTGCGTGTGTTGGAGACAACCAAAGAGTCTAGTGGCAACTGTCCTTTGATATACGTTGGATCAGTGGGCGCTGCCTTGTACTTCTTGTCAATACGAGGATTAATGACTCTTGCCTGGGTGTGCTCCTTGAAAACCTCTGGCGCATGTTTTAACACTCCTTTGAGCATTGGCAATGTCTTAACAGTCTTTTCAGCCACTGAAAAGGTATCAAAAAGAAAATCGACGTCCACTGGGTCGGCATGGAGGTCGACGTCATGATTGGCTGCAGCTCTTTCAATTAGAGTGTTGAAGGCCACAGAGTCTTCTGTTGGGGAAGTCTTTGCAGCAAAAAGCTGCGGCTCCTGTCCTGAATGAGGGTCCCCAGGGTCGCCCCCGGCGGACCATGGCTCAGTGCCATCCTCCGGGTCTGAATAAACCGGATAGGCATACTCATCCTCTTCGTCTCCATCACCCTCCCCAACATTAGAATGAGTGGGTGATAGTTCCTGACTTTGTGGAGATGCAGGCTCCATAGGGGCAGACGCACCCGCAGAGTCCAACTTCTTTTTAAGTGGGATGTGGAAATGCTCCAACGCCGGCTCCGGGGTGATCTTCCGTTTAAGGAGAGAGAGCTTGCCTGTGTTGGCGTCAATGACCACCTCTTGACGCTCCTCCTCCGCCAGCGGTCGGTGGCGCGGGTTTGGAACCACCAACGATGCTTTCGGCGTCGAAGTCAACTTTAAGGGCACTCCGGCCCCATGTTTCGCAGCGAAAGTCTTTGGCGCCGTCTTTGGCGGCAGCGTGAAGAGAATCAGCGTCTGCGCCTTCGCCGGTTTCTGCAGAGGCTTGGGCGGCACAGTGTTCTTTGGCTCGACCGCCTCGGCCCCCTCCCGAATACGCTGAAGGGACTCCGTGACCTTCTTGGTGAACGAGGCGGAGTGACGGACCGGCTCGAGAGAGTCTTCCGAAGCCGGGTTCGGGTCGGCACCCAAGGCTGCAGTCTTCGGAGCCGACGCAGCTCCCCCCTTTGCCTTGTCGAGTGGAAGCGGTGCAGCCAGAGACTTGGGGTCGTCCTGCCGCTTCTTAGGGGCCTTCTTATGGTCATCGACCTTCTTGGTGTCGACGCGACTCTTCAGAGCGTCGACCAACTTCGGCGCCGACGCAGCCGCGTCGGGCGTCTTCGCCTTCGGCTTCGACACCGTGGTCTTCGGATCGGCCATTTTTGCATGGCTCTTGAGCTCGACGGCCATCTTGGATTTCTTCGGCGCCGAGGCCTCCGAAGTCTTCGATCCAACCAGTGCGACTTGCGCTTTCGGTTTCGATACGGGTGTTGTCGACACCGATGGTTTCACTTTCGGTTTCTGCACTGGGAGTGGTGCCGCACTGATGTCCGTGGCCGGGCCGGAAGGCGGAGCCGTGGGACGGGTATCGAGGTCTTGGGTAAGGCCCGAAGGCGATCCCTCGACCTGGGCCTCATAATGGCTTATGGCCCCGGAGTCAGTCTGAGGAAGCTCCTCCTCCGAGCTATCCTCTACGGTGGCAATGGCCCCGTCGTCGTCCCCTACCTCCTCGACGACTTCCTCGAACTCCTCTTCTTCCGCGTCGTAGTGTTCCTCGACCTCCGACGCCGGGTTAGAGTCCGAGACATTCTGGATGGCGTCGTCGTCAACATCCTCCTCGAAGATGTTCGTCGGAGGGGGTGCCGAACTCTGGGCCTGCAGTCTTGCGGCCCGGCGTAGCTTGAGAGTCTTCTTCGACCGGAACTTGGAGCAGGCCATACACTTGGCCTCCTCGTGGTCCGGTGACAAGCACTTATTGCACACTGGGTGCACGTCGATGTGCGGGTACTTTGAGGCACACACTGAGCACCTCTTAAATGGACTTCGTTCCATGATGAAGTAGTCTGGAGCGTCGTGTAGGCCCGTCTGCGCCGAAAGCACGCGGAAAGGCACAATGGTTCGGAGACGATGAACAAACACACCCGAACGATAGACAATACCGACGCGAGTCCTAAAGACCTTTTGGTCTAAAGTAAAGAAAGTTAAACAACTATCGATTCCGACAGAGGGAACCGAAACACATCCGAACCCAATGGCGGAAAAAAACAATCTGGGGATGGAGTCGATGCCCATGCGCACTGTAGTCCAGGGGAGGAGCCACCTATCTCGTGATACTTCGAAGACTCTTCCAGGACAACAATGTGCAATCATCCGGACCCAACACTAGGCGGCGATCTATGCACAGATATGAATTTACAGCCCACATGCCTCGAACACATTTTTACTTGGAAGTTTCATTTTTTAAAGAGTAGGCAGTGGTCAGTGAGGCAGCTGCCTGCTCTTAACAAATATTTTACCAACCATTCTGAAAGAGGAAGGGGTCCCTTGGGGACCCCTTTCGATTTACGAATGGGTTACTACCAACTTTCAATTGGCGGTAAAGTGTAAATGTTGTGCAACCGCATTTTGGTTGCAAAATATTCATACATACTAATGGGAATCGGTATTTAAAAGGGACGCCCATTCCAAAAACGAAATTGCAAAACCCGAATTGAGATTTAGTAACAAGTTACAGAATTGCAATTTTGGCTTTGTACATACCAAAAAGCATTTTTGTGGTCGCAAACGTTCCGAAAATGCTCCGTACATCTAGCCCTAAGTTATCTACAGATTGTTTTTGTAAGTACATTGGCTTTGGTCTATTGTAGTGGTTTCAGGTCCTTTAAACTCATATATTGATTCTCTCCTGCCTCTCATTATGTTTTATGGCTTTCTTCAAGCAATTACAATTACATTTTTTTTAGTAGTGGAAAGAGTCAAGTGAGGCTAAAAAAATCTAGAAAGAACAGTACAAAGCTCCTTGGAAATATTGGTAATTTTCGATTGCAGGTGACAGAAGAAGAACAAGTTAATAAGTAAGGCACAAAACCTACATTCAGTCAAGATTGAGAAAGGTACCAGAATAAGATCTTTTAGAATAAGAGAATCTAAAATGGAATACGGTTGTTGAAAAAGAACAAAAATCAGAGACAAAAAAAATATATGAGGGCGATGAATGTGGTGGAAAATTGGATAACAAAGGCTAAGAAACACATCCTTTTCTGTCCAAATACTCCTTATATATGTTCTAGGCAGGAAACACTGTCAAAGGAAACAAGCATTTACAATGCAATAGGTCTCGCATTATTAAGGTTTGAGCTATTGCCGTTGTAAATGACAATGCCTTATATTCATTTGCATTGGTGCATAAAAAAGCACTTTGTACTTATAGTCCATGCTTATGAGAAGCAAGGCTGGCAGTCTCTTTTACTGCCAGCCTTGCTCATCGTAAGCAAGGACTATACGTTCAAAGTGCGTGTTTATGCACCGATTGCAGGTTTAAAAAAAATGAATAAAATGAATGTGAGGCCTATTGCATTGTAAATGCTTGTTTCACATGGTGTGTGGATGCTCCCATGTAAATAGATATTGGGGGAAGATGTGTGAGCACCTTGAAAGTATGAATCTATGTACACCCGAGAGATGTCTGCTGGATTTCTACCAAAGGCCTAACCCCAAAAAACATAAAATAAATATATTGACCTAGAATACGTTATGGCTAAGAGGGCTATAGCAATAACGTGGAGGACGAGGGATTGCCCCTTATGCGCCAGGTGGATAAATGAAGTCATAAAATGGGCTAAGTTCGAAAGCACTGCACTTAGGGGGGAAGCATGGAGGGAAACCAGACTTGTGGATTCAGTCTTACGTTCATTTGAGATTTACTCCAGTACAAAAAATTAAGATAATACAAATGATGACGACAAGATTCAACTGTATGAGGGGCGGCTCAACCAAATTAAATATGAAGGTGCATACATGACCGGACTGCTGTAATGTTGCAAGGAATCGCGTGCCATATGGGGAACTCAAACTGTATATAGGGAAAATGAGCCTATAATACGAGTCATAGGCTTTGTTAACTGTGTATGTAGTTACTCTGGAAGGATCAAGATCAATGAATGAAGATGTAACAAATTGCATCCTTTGTAGAACATGCGTTGTAATGATCAGAATTGCTTAGAAATACCGAGGTATGTGTGGCTTAAAAAATAAAGGTGACAGAAAATTGCAAACTGGTTTGCGATAGGCTAAGTCAGCACGTTCCAATATATTAAATGCAAGAACAAACAAGTGTGGGAGACCTGCTAGTAAGATGGTGAAAAGGGAGGACACTGTAAGAGGCATTGAAGAGAAAAATGGGAATTGAGACAGGAAGGGAAAGAGAAAAAGAAAGATGGGAAGTAAATGAGGTGAAAAGAGGCAGCGAGAACTAAGAGCAGCTAGAGATGGGTGGGACCTGGGAGTGCCTCGGGGAGAGAGGAAGGGGGCACAGACATAAAAAATACTAAAGTGCAGTAAACACATTATCAAATGTCGCTTAAAATAACCCCGCATTGATCTGTACCTGCAGAGTTGATAAGCTGTAGTTTGCAGTGGTGCTCGTTAAAAAAGTGGGTGCCCACCCCGCTATTATCTTTCATTTGGAACGGGAGCCTACCCCATATCACAGCCGTCGTATTAAGGAAATCACTGCCGTAGCCCGGCTCGGACAGGAAGCCAGGCAATCTGTGTTGGGACAGGGGCGGGCCGCAAGAAGATAGAAAGCAGACAGGAGCCTACTCCGCGCTCCTGTGCCCGTGAAGCCAGCCGGAAAAAGAGAGTGTGTGAGCCAGCGGGGCTCCTGTGCTCGTGGAGAGCCCCGCCTGCTGCTGAGCCTGCCACGCTGACGATAGAGAGAGCCCGGTGAGCAGGGACTCCGAGAAAAGCGGGGGAGTCCTGAGTCAGCCCAGTGAGTTGCTATTCCCTGTGTGCCTCCACGCATTAAAGGAGACAGGAGATGTGCACAGCGTGTGACTGTACGTGGTGAACGCGCGCGTTCACAGTTCCAGTCTGGCCTACGCGTACCCATCTCTTGTCTCCCTTGAGAGCCCTTAAAAGCCAAGTCGACGACAATAAGTCTCACTGGCGACAGCGCTACGCGCTGCGTCGCCAGGTGCGAGACCTAAGAAGGCTGGCACTATCTTCGACTTAGGAACTTCGAGCAAGAAACACTGGAATAGTGATCATCTTGGATAGGAATCGATTTAAGGCTAGTCATGCGTACTTCTTCAGGAGAATAGCACGAAAAGAAGAACCCAAGGTTTGAAGTCCTTCCTTTTCTCCATGCTCCACACATCCCCAGACTCTGACTTGGCAAAAAGAAAGAAGGCTCCTCAATGCACTACAAGCATGAGGGCCAAAGACCTGCTGCCTTACCCTCCATGGACCTGAGGCTAAGCGACCATGCTTCAACCTTTGGCAAGTTTCGTTCCATGTAATACCCCCGACTTTTTGAAATTTTAATTTTTCTTCATTATCTAAAGGAGTATACCAGTTTTGTGGCTCATTACACTAAAGCATCCACTACAAAAGCCGTATTCAACCCGGTGATCGTAGTTCACATCCTGGTGAGTCCATCTGCCTTTGGACCTTCGAGACCAATACAATTAGCTGGGTAACAATTAACAACTGTTATCCGCAACAAAATATTGCAATGGCAGCTAATCAGCATTTTCCAACATATACATTCTGTTACGGTGTTAATTGACTATCAAGGATATCATCCTGATTTTACAGAATGTACTGGGTGCAAGTAAAAGTTTTTATTCTGATATTCGCAGATTTAACTGCTGTTCATAGATTGCCAGCAAGATATCCCATCTAATAGCTAGTTATATATGGGGCAGTCGTAAACCTCTTTAGCATTTTGGGAGTTGCACTTGTCCTTGTGCTCGTGATAGAACAGATGAAAAATTGCACAGGTGAGCTAAAAAGAGAAATGCATTTCCCAATGTATCAAGGTAAAAGCTCCATTGGTTTTGTGGGCAAAGATATATTTAACCGCAAAAATGCACTACATAAATTACTAAACAGTAACTTGAATCTACTTTTGGTAGAACTGCCTCAAGATCAATATGCAATGCTACAATTGAGATCTCAAGTGTACAACCGCGACATAGTCTCATGTTCTTATCAACACAACTGGCCTGCTTCTCCATGACTATCCGCGTGTTTCAGTTTTCCATGACCCTATTCCTGTATTCTAGTATTTCTATGACTCCCTATTCACTGCATTATCAAGTAAACTCACAAATTTCTTAGACTTTCCATGCCTCCTGTATTTCACGGACTGTCCCTGGACTCCTGCATTTGCCTCACTTTTCATGCATCCCAGCTCTTCCAAGAACTCATGCAAAATATTATGGAGAAGCCCTGTTTTCCAGAGAACCTGGGCCATTTCATGAAATATAGAAGGCAATGATCTCCGTTACACCTGTCATCCTTATAGTGGTCTTTGCCCCAACATTTTCCCTTTCATTTTTGCTGGTTCTTTTTGTGGCTTTAGGACTCAGAGCACTTCACTGCTAAACAGTGCTAAAGATCATGTATTTCTCCCCTAAACAGGATGACATTGGTGATTAGCTGATTGGCATATTTGTTGTACTCGAAAGTCCCTTGTAAAGTGGTATACCATATACCTAGGGCCCGTACTTACTTCAAATGTTACTAGTCGGCTTAAGCACTGGTTGTGCCACCCACAGATGTAGCCTTTCAAATCTGTCTCAGGCCTGCCACTGCGGTGCTTGTGTGTGCACTTTACTGCCACTTCGACTTGGCATTTAAAACTACTTGCCAATCCTTAAACTCCCCTTTTATTACATATAAGGCACCCCTAAGGTAGGCACTAAGTAACCCTTAGGGTAAGGTGCTATCTAAGTAAAAGGTAGGACATGTACCTTTATGTTTTGCATGTACTGGTAGTGACAAACAACCTATTTCGTGTTTAACTACTGTGAGACCTTCCTCTGTCATAGGCCAGTATTGGGGATTCCTTAATCCACTTTTAAACTACAATTCCTGATCAGAGACGAATAGCTTTTTCATGTTTGATATGTTTGGAATGGTAACAATAAATCCTCCTCACTGGTGAAGTTGGATTTAACATTAAAATTTTAGAAATACCACTTCTAGAAAGTTGACATTTCTCTCTATTTACTGCTCTTGGTGCCCGACATCCTGTCTCCAATACACTTCTGGGTTGGGTGACAGCTACACTTTGTGCATTCCCTCTAGACAGCCAGAAACACAGGAAGGTGAGGCTCGTCTGCATTCTGAGCACTCATTTGCTTTTATTTGCATTCTGATGGGTATTTTTGGGCAGGGAAGGAATGGGAGGGCCTGACACACTTCAGTCTGCAGTGTCCTGTCCAAACACTGATTTATCCCACAGGGTCAGACAGTACTGGGTTAGGGACAGGACAGGACTGGGTGAAATTATCCTTGTATACTTCAGGGAGATCTTTTGAAGTCACCCCTCCTCCAAAGGCACTTTTGGGTCTGGGTACTGGGTTTCTGACCCGCTAAAATCAGATACTTTTGGATCTTGAACTGAACCTATGTCAGAAGAACTGCTGTGCTGCTTAAAGGACTAAACTGGACTGCTTTTCTGGAAGGACTGTTTTTCTGCTTGTTGCCCAGCTGCCTGTTTCTCCCTGATTCTGCTGGAAGGAGTCTGCCTTCCCTTCAAGTGATCTACAAGGGCTTGCTGACTTGCCTCCTGATCTTCTATAGTCTCAGAGACACAAAAGACTACAGAGAAATCAGCTGGTGCTGCAGGACTCTCCCTTCTGTGAGTCCTACCTTTGCCTAAGGTGTCCCCATCCAAGCTGTGTGCTTCAGAAGTAGGTTCTGCACCTATTTTCATCATAAACGGAAGCATTGCAGTGTAAAGAAATTCTGCTGCATCGCCCTTTGACACAGAGGCTTCCCAACATCAACAGTTCCACAGCTTGCGCAGTTCGATGATGATGTTTGGTGCAACAACAACGCATTGCATTCACTTCAACAGAGTTAGACGACCACGCAGGACACCCTTGCACAGCTCGACTACAATGCAATAGACCCTTGACATCGACAAAAGCTCCATCGGAGGTATTTCTTCAGTGGGACCTGTCTGGCTCCTGTAGTCAGCCTCTCATCGATCACGGTCGGCCAGAACGTTGGATTTGCACTGGTCCCTCGCGTACTCAAGTAATCTTTTGACCGCTAGTGACTTCTAAGCACTATTTTTGACTTAATCTTTAAAAATTCATATATCGATTTCTACTGATTGGATTTTTGCTGTTTTGGTCTAATTTTGCTCAGATAAATATTCTGTGGTGTATTCATTGTGTTACTGTGTGTATGTATGTTGCACAAGTACTTTACACATTGCCTTTCTAGATGCGCCTGGCTGCTCTGTGCCATGGTACCAGAGGGTGAGCACAGGTTATATGATTGTGTATTTAGCTTACTCTGATTAGAGTGGTGGTTCGTGCCTGGCCTGGGTGCATACCTCCGTCAACCAGGAATCCCCCTCAGAGGAAGTGTAAGCCTATAGTTCTATAGTAAGTTATATATACGAACAGTAAAATCTCCTTGAAAATACAAATAGATTTATTCACTCTCGATTTTGTCATAACTCTGTCAAAGACTGCATTCCAACAAAACTGCTCCAATAAACACGATGCAGTAAAAAGTGAATGGTAATTAATGTGACAGTAGGCGTTCTGGTGGTATATACAAGCATATGTACAATGCCAGGGGCGGATATACAAACATGACTCAAAATGAAAGTACATTGTAAACATTGGCATACATAATATCAGTCCACTAGTACAAATGTTGACATTTTGACCCTATTAGAAATGTTTTGGGCAGTGGAGTAGCTAGACATATTGCCTCCCGGGGGTCCCTTACTTTGCCACCCGGTGCAGGTAAGAGCGGGGGCCAACAAACGACTTGTTCTCAGGGGGAGGTGGTAGTCAACAGACGACTTCCTCACCTTCACCACCCCAAAATAGAAGTGCCGTCGGTGGCGACTGCCCCACTTACTACATCACTGGTTTTGGGTAGGGTTATCACCAGGACCGAAAATGTTAGCAACCAAAAACTGGATTCACTTGCACTGTGTTTAAGAAGGGCCCTACTTATCGGGGCACAAGTTGATCTGAAAGAGAAAGAGGAAACCGCCATAATGCTGGTTTTGATTGCCATTTAGAGACCGGAAAACCGCAGCCTACAATAACTTGGAGCCGCCGGCAGACTCTGACTTTCTGAAGGCCAGCGTCTGCCTGCGGTTCCAAGTTAATGTGTCAACTCCTCACACAATTCCAAACCTGACCATACTTCATTACTGAATTAACTTTGACTCCAACAGATATATATTGGATTTGCTATGGCTAGCCGCCAAATAGGACATTGTCCAACACTGGAAGGACTCAGGGTATCCAATGCTGGTAACTGAAGGAAGGACATGGACCAATGTATGAGCCTAGCAAGGCCAATATTCTTGGCAAGAGGTTGTCCTCAGAAATATTACAGGAAATATACCTATTGGAGCAATTGTGGAGAAATCACTTTGCCTCCATATGGCCCTTTTCCATGGATGAGTGGGGCAGACTTAAGTGTGGATGGTCTGTCACTGCGGGGCCATGGAGGAGAAATCTGATGTCTGAAACAATGGACGTGCTAATTCTGGTGGTGCATTTGTATCTATTATTGGCTATTGATGATATTATGTATGGTATCATCGGAGATATGTGATTTTTTGTTAAACCTCGAGTGTCTTGTTCCAGTGTATAAACTCAATAAAAAGTTTTATAAAACAATTAAGATGAGGCAGGTACGCGGATTTCAATTTAGCAAGATAGGCTTGAGAGGTCATGTGTCAGGCAATCATGGACAATGGGCCAAGTTATGAGCAAGCCAATAGAGTTGTGGTGGCATGGGCAAGAGAGAAATGACTCCACTCCCCC